>NC_140066.1:24799376-25999376 GCF_963513975.1 Fringilla coelebs | reverse complement strand
TGTTCAGTCCATGCTATTTTCTAAACAACACTGAGGAGTGAATTAAACATCAAAATAATAAAATATCCACTGATAATGCTAAATAATGTCCAAATTCAGCAACATGCTATAGCCAACTGCATCACGACCGAGTGTGCAGTTCCTGAAAGAAGTATTATTAAATATTGTGGGCTTTCTCCAAAGAAGCTTTTTCCATCATAGTTGTATGACCATGTTTCCAGAACAATTTACGACCACAGTCTTTAGCTTATCACTTCCACTTATCCTGTAATTGCACCTCAGTCTCCAGTGCAGAATTGTACCTGTAAGCCTTCACAGGCTGTTCAATCTGTGTGACACGAGCTGGGAGGCTGTCAAGAGCTGGCAAGGGTTTTACCCTTTCACACACACGGGAGCAAGGGACAGGTTTTTCCTGAAATTGAGGAAAGCCTGAGTGGGAGCAGCAGCATAAAAGAAGCTGAGACAGCTCCAGAGGCTCAGTCAAAGCAGGCAGCATACTGCATGCAGCAACATTTAAAAGGCTTTTGAGAAATAGCTGCAGTTTCAGCTACCACATCAATTGAATAGCCCCCTACACGGCCCTAAAACACATGAAATAAAATACGTTTCTTACAGTGTGCCAGGAAAAGAACTAAAACAGCTATCAGAATGAAGGTTCACCTTCCTTAGCAATTTATTTTGTAGCATCAATACTTTTCTGACACAAACCTCCTCCCTGTCTACTTTTGAAGTGCTTCAGTTTGTGCTTAGCCTGACCCCAGCTGGATCTTCCTCAGAGAAACCCCCATGGAAACTACACACCAGCAAACCCAACAGTCAGGCAAAGAGCATGACTGCAATATCCCATTACCCAGTTTGCAAAATCAGACTCTGAAATAAGATTACCAGCCTAGCCTAGGTGGCACAAATGATCACTAGGGATGACAGGTCCTTGAACTGTACTGCTTTGCTCTACAACAGCTCTTGTGCTAATGGATTGATATTGCAGATACACCCTGGGGATGCTACAGGAAAACACCTCACAACAATTACTTGATGCTGCAGAAATTACTCCTGAGGGCTACTCTCAGACCTGTGTCTCCAGCACATCCCTCCAGTATTGTCCTGCTATTCTGATCTGCACTGACATTTCTGTTAAGCCTTTTAATGTTGAACTTCTGTTTCTGGGTAAGAGCTTTTGACTTTTTCTGTCAAGCTAGAGAGTAAAGATTAGCATACTAAGATTTTAAAAACACGTTTTAACTGTAGATGTGGAAATCTACATTACAAACCCATATTGTTCTTCCACCAAGTGGCCCCTGGAAGTTCTGCATTCTGGAGCTGATGTCCAGAGAAACAGATCTTAGAGACAAATGTCTAAATGCAAGAGCTTCTGGAGGAAGTCATGATTTTGCTTCAAAATAGGGCAGATGGAGTCATAAAATGCATCTCTTCAGTCAGTCTCTTTGATAACCTTGTTTTTATCTGCAGAATAAAGTCTGATATTTTTATTTTTAATTATTTGTACTTATTTTTATTTATTTTTTATTTTAAGTTCTAAAAATATTTTACTTTTTTATTTTTATTTTTATTATTTTTTAATTTTTAATATTTTAAAATGTTTTATTTTTTAATTTTTTTTATATTTCATTTCCCTCGCACACAATAAACCCTGCACATCCTAACTCAGTATCTGAAGGTTGATTTTCAAAGAAAGGGGGATATATAGCAAGTTAAACTTTTAAAGAGATAGCTCCCAAATTTAGAGCTTCTATAATAATGTTTTTATTCTAAAAACTGTCTAAAGATAATAGCCAAATCACATGTTCTTGTTTTAGCAGGAATGGATGAGAAAAGAGGAATTAGATTTTTCACACACAAAAAAAAAAAAAAAAAAGGGGAGGGGGGGAGAAAAATCTGTTTGAAGAGAGCTCCAGTGTTTCTGATTTTTTGCTAGCTAAGAGAGTGAGTCTGGGACACATCCATCCTTCCCTGTCATTGTGCTTCCAGGAAGAGCTGCTCAGTTCTTCCATTCACACTACAGCCCATTCACCTTTTCTCCCCTCTGAAATTTGATATATTTACACACAATTTTTTTTTCCAATCAAAATTACCAGTTAGAACTTCTAAGTCAGAATTCAGTCACATACCCAAAAAGGAGACAGGTCAGTGTTTATGTACCCATGTTTCTGCAGCACCTGTGACTGATAATCAGAGACTAGACCCCTCCCTTGCACTATCTGGTGCAAACACCCAAAACCAGTGTTCTTGTCCCCAGGGGTCTGTAAACTAAATGTCAGACAGCAGGTGGGAAATACATGTGCACCACAGAAAGGCTTCCTTAAGGCACAGAAAACATGTCTGCTAATCATTTTCTGAGCAGCATGCAGCTTCTTGGGACAAAATTAGATTGCTCCTTCTCAAGACACAAGGAGGTGGTTCCTTCCTGCAAAACCATTGTTCACCTTTCCTGAGGATAACCCCCTGGGACAGTGATAATGGAAAGGTTGTGTACATACAGGTAGTAATAAAGTGCTGCAGAAAGGCAGAAATGCCTACATTTCAGGGCTAGGAATGCCCACCTCCACTTACAAATTGGCAGGTTCTTGCCATCATGTCAGGCTCCCCTTCCAATCTCACCCCCACCATCCTGCTGTTTCCTCCAAGCCCAGTTCCTGTCACAAGGCTAAGCAGGGAGGGGGCGAGGGATGTGTAGGTTCAGGATGGCTCATTAAGTCAGGGCAGAAATTACAGGAACTTGCAGGACAGCATAAAGGAGGATTTTATGGTGTGTTGATTTTTGCATTGGAAAAAGTACTGATCTAGGGCTGTGGAACAGGAAATTTTGCTTTAAGTGCAATGGATGTAATATCAAGTACAATTTTCTTGGAGAAAATATGGAGGATTGTATATTAAAGCCATTTTCTTGAAGCCTTTTTTTTCTGCCTTTTAACTCGCCTGCAGCATCCATTGCTATGCCAGGAATACAGTGAACTTTGTTTCTCTGAGCCCTCAAATGGAGAATTTGCCTTTTTCCTTTTAACTCATCTTCCAAAATATTTTGTATGCTAACCTGACAAAAAGGTTGTCAAAGGTGAATTTACAGAGCCTGACCAAATCAGCTTTCTAGGTACACCTCACATGAAAAACCTCTCATTACAATAGCAGTGGCTATTTCCACACAGGAAAGAAAGGCTCCTGTTTCAAACTGAGCTGTGGAAAGCATCCCCATGTTTGAAGCAGTTGTGCACAACCACTAATCCACAGAAAGCAAACAGTCCAGGCAACACATTGATCTTTTCCTGCTTAAAATACAGCACCCCAAAACACATGTTTGGGATGCAGCAATCACCAGGCACCTGTGAGCTGATCCTCAGAGAGAAATGTATCATTTCCTACATGGTATATTCAGGGAGGTTAAGATAAAAAATCTACAGATGAAAAAGTGAAGGACCAAAGTCAACCTCTACCTATAGTATACAGTAAGGCAAGTAGAAATAACACTCCTTAAGATTGCCTCCTCATCATTCATTGTAATAAAATCTCTTTTGAGGGGGAAGTTATTCTAGCTTCTTTGAGCTATGACTGAGAATGTATGTGGCATGTCTTTGCATTTCTTTCACAACCCTAATTCTCAAGAAAATTTATCTTTTTTTTAAAGATTTAGTGGTACTCAATAGTATTGGTAAGACTGTTTATGAATCTCAGAATAAATTGAAACACAAGCTTACAAACAACAGTAAGTGATCAGACAGTCCCTTGACACTGCACAAAAGCACAAGTGATCCTTTTCAGCAATAATTCTTACATATCAGTCCCACTTACTTCCCTTACCTATCTTCTTTTGAACCTCAGCTTTCTAACAGACATAAATCTTTCTCTCAATATAAATTTACAAGCAATTATCTTGGTACCTATCATGCTTACTCACTTGCTCCTTTCTTCCTTTCCTCCCACAGCTGTAACCAAGCACAAAAAACCTTAACTGAAACGTATAGCCTCCCAATTCCCATAATACACTGAACTACACTTAAGTGTTTTTTCATTTTTAGTGGTAAAGTTGTTTTGTAAGGGAAGGGTATATGCTGGGTTGGAGTTAAGATTACAGCTAGTCTTGTAGGTTCTTTTAAAATTCAACACTTCAGACTTGTGAGAAGGGAGTGAGCTAAGGGATGGTGGAAAGCAAAAGGACAAATAGCTCTTTAGCTCAGCTGTAAGGTGCTAAGAGATTAAAAGCTCCATCTTGATTTTAGGGTAACAAGTGGTTTTATAAATAGGGATCAATTTATTTTGATAATCTTGTGGTTTGAGCTAGAACCTACCTATATACTGGTTACTACTGGGAGGTCTTTCCTAGCAGCAGATAAATCTAGAGTCTTATCTTTAGAGATTCCCTATGCTGCCTGCTCTTCTCTAAGGTCCTAAATATATTGCTACAAGGGAGAGGGTGGGCTGGACTTCTCACAGATTCCTATTAGGAGAGTGTCAATATTTGTAGTGAGGGTGCACATGTGATTGTTTAAAACTGATAGTTATAGTTTAGGAAGTAGTCTCTATTTTAGGGAATTGAAATGTTCATCACAGCTTATTTCTACTGGTACTCCTTGTTAGGTTTGTTCTCTTCTTGCAGTTTCTGTTTGCAGAAGGAGTCCCAGGGGTCTTTGTCAGGAATATTGCTCCCTGTGGAGGGGTTGAGGACTGGTTTGCAAGCCTAGCAGGTACATTTCTTGTACATGAGACAAAATGCTTTGCTTTTTACTCTTGGTAGTGTCTGGCTGCACCTGGGAATCTTCATGGTGTTTCCTGTGTTATTTAGCTTCAAGGATGTGAGGGCATATGCTGGAAGAGAGGGACTGGATAATACCCATTTTCTCTGGGTTTGAACCCAAGAGTTTCTGCAGCTCATCTTGTCTGCTTAGGTTTTATAGGTGTCCACATAATTCTCCATTTTCATTATTTCTTCACACCAAAATCTTAGTGTGAGAGAGAAACATGAGCCAAGCAACCATAACTTTTGTCACATATGTGCCACTCAGTTGGGATGGATCACTTATGACCAGGTTGTTTGGAGGAATAGGAGGGTAGACCAACAAACAGAAATCCACAGCCTAATGTAACCAAAGTGACTGTACAGACAGAAGAGAAACTATTCTTATATCTTGCTGAGCAATAAGCCAAAGTATCCTAGCAAACACTCTTTGGGGACAGGAATTTTCTGTGGTCTGTGGAGGATTGGCCTGAAGGAATATAAAATACTGTACCTGCCTCCCACATGTGGTGTAAGGCCTAATGAATAGTTGCAAGATGATTGAAGATTCTGGCAGGAAAGGGGCTATTACAAATGTGGAGTGCTATTATCAATCTAACATGCTAAAAGTATTAATTTCATTACCTCTGATAAAGTGTCTTGTTAATGAGCTATTTCAAAAATGTCTCGTGGAAAATGATTTATGGTCATGTTTCCAAAGAAACAAACTCTCCCTCAAGGAGCAAGGTTCTAAAGTTCTGCTGTTACTTTAAGAATTCTTTTTCCTTCTCACAAACAACTTAAAAACCAGCAGTTCCACTGATGTTAATAGAAATATAATGAGTAAAGCTAGCTAGGGATGAAGTTTCTTAGTGCTACATCCTAGTGCACTCCTGCAGTTTGCTGTGTCCTGTAGTTTGTCATGTTTAATGTCCTGCTCAAGCCTATTGGAATAACTGTAAATATTGTCCAGTTTCAAAATACTGCAAATATATTATTTATGTAGCCAAATGTCTTTTATAAAACACAAGGCAAAGCCTAAAGACAACCTCCATTATTTCCTTGTGTCTGCAAGGTGAATATCTCACTTTAAAAAATGGACATAATATTATATTTTAAAAATAGTTTTATAGATTATTCCTTGTGTGGTTGTTAAATTCACTGTCCAAGAGAGAGCAGAGAAACAGTTTGTTTTGGTAATTGCTGTTCATCTTTTATGTTTCATCCCCCTGTTATGTTGTTTGGCTGATTATGTACCACAGTAGCAATGGTCCTGTAACTGAACAGGAGGCTGAGACAAACACTCCTTCCTCTCATGTGGTAAAGCACTTCTTTTCAGAGTCTCTGGAAAGCCATAAACCCTCTGACCAAAACACTTTTATGTTTTTAAAGAGATTTCTGTGTCCTGGCTGATTGTTCATTATTTATTTTGGATGCTCTACATGATTTGACTCCGACAATGATTCTTCAAAAGAGACCTGCTCAAAGTTATTGTCTGTCTAACATAACCAAAGGTAATATTGGAGTAGTATGGATACCCTGACATTTGAACTGAAACACAGCTTGGAAAATATGAAAATATGAGCATATTCTGAGATCTGGTATAAGAATGCAAGGAATAAAACTGTATATTTTCATGCTGGAATAACTTTGCCACAAATAGGTGGCTGTTACTAATCCTTTGAATGGTTTGTTAGTGCATGGTCCACTGAAATTAAAGAATAGCTTGTAAACATGCATAATTCTCCATATTTTGTTCAAAAGTGAAACCACTGTCAGTTGAGAAAAGAAGCCTTTTGTTAATTGTGTGGCAGATAAATACTTATGCTTCACACTGGGGAAGAATTAGGTGCTAATGAATTCCTAGGGTTAGAGCTATTTTAGAGAAAATGGTGGGAGTAATGGAAGAGGAGTAATATGTAAAAATTGAAAATCTACTGCTCTGTCTTATGGTATGGTCATGAAATATGATGTGAGCAGTTTAACTCCTTTATGTGGGTTAATGCATTTGCTTGCACTTCTCAGCTGTGACAACGTCAGCCAAAGACTTTCACCTTCAGAACTGGAAAAGAATGGCACTAAAACTCAGAGTTAACCACCCACGAGCAGAGGAGAATTGATCCCTTAATACAGCATATTTGTTTTCAGTGTTTCTGCTTTCAGTGGGAGAGTGTAATTTCTGTAAAGCTTCATTTTAGATATTTTGCAGCAGGAGGGCTGTGAGTCTGCACTGCCTCACCTGGACTTCAACATATTACCTCTGTTTGGCAAGTGAAAAAGTCAAGAAATCTGTTTAAAAAGTTTCTTTTGTTTTGGGAAGAGATGTTTCTTCTCTTTTGCCCAGAAACATCTTCATGACCTCTAAAAAGAATTTGGATAAAGTAGCCACTTGAGGGGGAGTGAATCTTTCAAGTGAAAGATGCCACGTTCCTGTAGCCATCACTTGGTAAGAGAACAAGCTGTCAGGGCTGTTCTTTTCTTTTTTTGTATTGGATTACTGAGGACCTTGCAGACAAATGGAATGTAGTCCAGAGGGCAATAGTAGTAAAATGATAAAGGACTTAGAAAATGGAAATTGCAAGGGTGATAAAGAGGATGGAACATGTAGCACTTAGGAGATATAACTGTCTATATATATACATAAAGGGAAATTACAGAGAAGAGAGACTAATTATTCTCTCGAGTCATCAAGGACAGAACAAGGCTAATAGATTTAGGATGTTGCTGGGAAAATGTCAGTTATACATTAGGAAATACTTTGAGTAGAAGAACAATCAGGACAATGCATGATGCTCTCAAGTGGAGTTGGGTTGGATTTCCATCACTGAACCTGTTCAAGTGTAAGACAAGACATCAGGCTGCTGTAATGGCTCTTGCTGTGCCTTAAAGTCTACCAGAAGCAAAGGGCCTTGGTCCTGCAAACCTTCATGTAGGAGGGCAATCCTCATAAAGCCTGAAGTTTTTGCTTAAGTGTTACAATATACCCTAATGAACTTTAATGGTTTATCTGATGTACCAACCCCTTTTCAAAGAAACAAACTCACAGAGAGTAATTGTTTAGACAAATTGCAAAGAAAGTTGTGGATTTTCCCCTATCAAAATCTGAAACTATTTGTCTATTGTCCATGAAAAACCTGATTCAGTATAATATCTTCCATTTTCTATATGAATGTTAAGCATTGGTTTACATGTTTAAATCCCACAGAAGTCTGACTTTCTTAAATTTATATTCAATTGGAACATCTTTTTGGGTTGTCTGAATTTGATTCTTTACTGCGAGCTTTTTTAATCTAGATCCATGGTTTTTATCCAACCTCCAACAATATGTAATACAGGAGACTATTTCCACAATGATCATTATGGAAAGAATTTCTATATGTGGGCAGAAAAGATTATTGCCATTGTAGAATCCATGCAATTGCTTTGTTAGCTGCACCAGTGCTTCAGCAGAATTTTTGTCAAGGACAGTCTTTCTGTTTTTATTAGTAATTGCTCAAGCTCAACAGAAACTCAAAAAAATGCTAATGAGTTTAATGAATCAAAACTTTCATTGCCTGCCTACTGCTACTTGTGTCATACTCCAGGGAAATTAAGGTGCTGGCAGTGTTTGATGAACAGGGTAAAATCACAGTCCTTTCAATTGAATGCCACAGCTTTCCTTGCTTAAGGGAGAGAGTAGTGGAGAGTCACCATGATGAAAAGGCGCCATACAAATTGCCAAAAAGGATCGTCCTCTGTGTATTGCATCGTTCTATGAAATTCATGGGGATGTTGGTCGTACTCTAACACCATTTCAGCAAATGTGGGAACTTTCCATTCTCCTAATTGTCACTGTGGGATCTACCCTCTGAACTGGTTATGGTTTTTTGCAGCAAATAGGAAAGTTCTGAGTGGTTTTGAGCATCCTTCAGCTTGAGGATAACCTTCTCATTTTGATTTGAGATGTTTCTTTCTGGAAATCATATAACTCCCTACAGTGAGACAATTAGTTGGCCTTCAGGCTTTATTTACATTGTTATTTGCATCTCATTCTTTTTGATACTTGGATCCAGGGTGGAGCACATGGAAAATGTTTACTACAACAGTAATGAAAATATGTTTGTGTGTTCTCAATGTTGTAGCAGAGGGCAACTTTAAGCACCAGTTTTACTAAATCTTTTTTCTTCAAGTTCTAAGTAGCTTATTTGGTCTTCTGATCTAAAGGGAGTAGCAGAGAATGTATGCTGGGATAATGATGAAATGGGTGAGATACCAGGGAAATCTTTTGGAAATGTTATAAATAGATGAAAATGTGCAAGTGTTAAGATCCAAAGTCAGATCTTTTTTCATGTAAAGGCAGGCTGCCACTTCTAGGATTTTTGTATGAGTTTCTAACTGTGATATTAGAATTGGTATTGTGAGTTTCTTAAGGAAGTGTGCTATGTGTGGAATTTCAATTTCTGAAGTTATTCTCGGGAGCTTCAAATACCACTGTCTATATTTTGACAAGGTATGTAAACATGAGTTTGTCTTTTCTCAGCAAGTGCCCTCTTTGTCACTTAAATAAGTCGAAGAATTTACTTCTCTGTTTCACTGTTTCATTTGCCATTCCTTGACCTTTGTAACTCAGTTGGAGCACAGATTTTCTCTTGTCAACAGGCATGCAACAATGCTTAAAATAAGAGGTTGGAACGTGCTCACCTTCCTACCATATGATAGTATGTTAAACTGATTTTTTCAGTTAATTTAGCATTCAGATGCAGTACTTTCTTACATTCAGTTAAGAATTCTCAGCTTTATGCAGAGTACAGGAACAAAAATCTACCCACAAAATCTACCACCCAAGTCTTGCAGAGGACTGGGACTATATTTGTGTTTAGGAGACAAATCAGGCACATTATTCTAGAATGGCCATAAAGCTGTCAAAGCAATACCAACAATAAATGCAAAAACTTACTTCTGTAAATCACCTCAGTGCTGCTCCTTAGGAATCCTCTAGCCAAAATTCCATTCCACATGTAGGAACACAGCACAGCCTGGGGACTGATGGATGTCACCACCTCTAGGTATATTTTTAGCATAAACATTTACACTTCCTAGGACTAAACAGAAATTAAATTCTCTCACAGGTGTCTCAGAAGTGTCCTGCTTTCAGTATGGATAAAATATGACCAGTCCCTATAAAAATTTCTTATTTATTCTTTATTCTTCAAAATAATTGTAGAATGAAGGCAGAGCTTATGGTCATCCCTGGTCATAGGAAGTGAATGGGAATTGGAATAATGTTTCTGAGGAGATGTTGGAAGAGGGAACTGGTACTACATTCAAGAGTTCCACTAAGATGTAGCACTCAAGAAAAAATTCTTCCTTCTGACATAGCATATACTGGCCTTATTAAGATTTTGAGAAAATATAAATAAAACTTAGATGTCAGAAATAGTGCTAAGGTAGAGGCAAAGCCGTTCCAAGAAGGAGAAAATAAATTTAAAAAACTGTAAATCCCCAAGAAAACAAAAAATCCCATGTAGATTTGTGGGTATAAGTCACCGGGTAGCAAAGAATGCTTTCAATGGTACTCCTGATGAAAACTGAAGAAAAAGCTTTTCCCAAAAGCTTTATATCCAGTCACCTTGGCTGAAGGTTTAAGCTTTCAGAAAACCAGAACATTACTCCAAACACTTCTTACTGGTAACAAAAACTCCAAAGGGGAGAAATAGTAATTTGCTGATTCTATAAAATCTTCTAATTAACTTTCAAGGACCAGACCTTTGCCTGTGGGTTAAGCATTTCTGATTTCTTTGCACATTATATGTAGGATTTAAAGACAAGAACTGGCTGACTTTTCTTGCCTGTCAGTTCAGGTCTTGGACAGGGCAATTACTAAGAGCAACTTCTGAGCCTCTGTTGGAAATGCATCTAAAAATATACCCAGAGGTAAAACTTTTTCTGGATTTACCAAAACTTCCCCCCTGTGATTGGAATATCTCTTGAAAATCTAGTCCACTAAAATGTTTGAAATGTGAATGCTTTGGAATCCCAGCTTCTTGCCCTGATTTTTAAAGGGAGGTGTGATTTTTTAATCAGAAAACCAGTAGTATTTTGAGAGGAATTTGATTTTACAAATAGCACCTGTGATATAAAAGAGGGCATAAAAAGAAAAAGAGGGGCAAAAAGCTTCTCCCTTCACCAGGCATTCTCACACTAGAAGAAAGCTGTCAACATTTCTGAAAGTCCAATATTCCTTCAGCCATTGAATTGGTTCTACATGGAGAGGAGCAGAAAATGCTTGACCAACGCTTGAAACAAATCTGAAAAATTCCAGGAATATTCTCTCTGAACAAAATGACACTGTAATCTTATTATTTTCTGGCAGTTATTAATGAGTATGTACATATACATGGAGAAAGTATTGATGAGATGCTAATCTCAAAAGGGATAAGAAAGAATTTGCAGGGTAGGTTCATTTATAAGTCTATGAGAAGTACACATGTGTCATTGATATATATCTAATAAACTGTGTATGGATAGCATATCAATAAGCCACTCCCAGTAAGGTTTTTGCAATGGTGGCAGAGTGCTTTAACTCAATCCCATTGTACCTTTCAGAATTTACAGCTGAGTGGATCTAACATGGGAAGCTCTCAGTATTCAGCCTAAGTAATAAATAGAAGCTGGCTTTCTCTTTGGTATAAATACAACAGTGCAGACTTTGTAGCTATATTCTGCACAGACAACATGTTCACAAATCAGTGTGTGCCAAGTATACCCAATTCTTATTCTGCATCATCTCCTGCTGTACAGAGTAAATAAAACACTTAGCAAACATGCCTCTCATAGAAGACAAAACACAAACACAGTTAAAGATCTGATCAAAGTCTGAGCTACTCATGTACAATCAGATGGCAGCTCTTCAAACTGCAGGATGCAGAGCAGACACTTCCCACCCCTTCAGAAATACCTCCCTGACTTCTACAGAGAACTGCAGCATGTGTTACATAATGTCTTATATAATCCACTGACTCTATAGGTGTCTTTTTTGGTTAAAATCTCATCATGGGATCCACTTACTGAGAATTAATTCTGTCTGATTGTTTACTTATGCATAGTCTGTCTGAAGGCATGACTCACTTGTAGATTTGCTTTCATCACAAGCTCTATTTTATAATGCTGAATTCTAGTTCAGAAAATTCAGATTGTGTTTAGGAGAAATAGGGAAATCTGAATTTTTTTTCACCTTAGACATTTCCTCTTTTGTTTGTGCAATCTATGTTTTATGGTTCATTGAAGGCCCTTTTCAGAATTGGCTACCTGTGACCAGAATAGAAGCACCAGCCTTCCTGCTCACACGGTTGGGAGCAAAGATTGTTCCAAGTGTAAAAGAATCTGTCACCTCTCATTTAATGCAAAAAACCCCAAAACATTAACTCTGAATGAACCTATATATGCTCTCATTAACTTTAATAGGCAGCCTGTCATGCCTTGAGGATGGGCTTAGGACAACTTCTAAACTTCAGTGGAAGACATTAGGAAGTTTCATCCTGGTACTATGGAACTTTGATCAGGTTCCTGGTTTTCAGATATGACAAATATGAATTTGTTCTGGCCCTCAAAATGATTTCTGGAGCGCCACCAGTTGCTTTGAAAAGGTACACATCGTCTTTATTAGAAAACATCTTTGGGGGAAAAAAGGCATTTTCACAGCAGAGAACACAGGATTTTTTTTAATCTTACCAACTAACAGAAAGACAACAACTTCCTTTTCTCATACTACTTACCATGTAGGAGGGAGAAAAGAGAGAAAGGTGAGTGTTTGGATGATCTTATTCTACTTCTCAAAGAGTTTTAGTGTATCACTTCTATCTCTGATCAAGAGGGATTATTAGGATTTCTGATTAGTGAATGCAGAGTTCTAAACCAATACTCACAAGCATGTGAACACAGAATAAAATTCACCTCTAAAGCCCTAAAGGAGATGCAGGAGAAGTTGCATTTACATTTTAAATTTTCATTCCAAATCCAGCGCAGGGTCCCTGAAGGAGTGAGGGCTATTTAAAAATTCATGTGAAGTTTTGGATCTGGAATCCTTGCATATTTCCTGTTGAGGAGCTGCATACATCACAAAATGCCATCACCACTTACCACTTTTATTATGCAGATCATCCTCTTGAAATATGGCAGTAGATGATTTCTGCCTCATGGGATGCACAGGACTTAGGCCATGTTGAATGATAATGGTTTGTGCAGAACCTTGCGCTGCTACTCTCTTAACAGCATTGATTTAGGAGATGAAGGCAGGGCCTTTTTTTTTTTTTCTATTAAAGATGACAATCAACACTTTCAGAAAACTTAAATTAATACAGAAATAAAAAAAAAGTTCAGATGAGTTTGTAGCACAGTTATACATCAAAGTTCTACCAATGCATTTTGCATTTCTTTAGTCTCTTGAATCTTCCTTACATGCCTTTCCTCATAATCCTAAACAGAAATAGCTCCTTTCATCATGCTATTGGCATAAATAGGAGCAGGACTAATATTGGTGAAACTGTTATACTAATTTCTGCATAAAGGAAAAGGCCACCACACATAGACTGCTCTGAATCCTGGATTCTATACTGCAAGCCATTAATTTGTAGATCATATCCAAAGCAAGCATGAACCTACAGCAGCAGCAGCACTATATGTGTCAGCCAATGTATTTTTTGAAGCAATTCATTTGATACTAAATTTGTGTTAACAAAACATTTTCAGCAATTAAGTTACAGACAGACATAATTATTAAATGTTATTAAATGTTAGCCTGACTGTAATGATTTTGAGCTTAAAAAAATTATTGGCTTAATCAGATGGTGGTTCTGCAAAGAAAGCTTTTCAGCTAGAACCTTTAAACCCTGGATGGGTACCTAGAACATGAAGTGAGAATGAGCACTTTGAACTCTGCTCACAGATTGCTGTTCTTATTATTTAAAAGAACCACCAGCTGATCCATTGCTGTACCGTGTCCATATCTCCGTTCCCAGAGCAGGAATAATTGGGTATATTTGCAGAGATATTTGTCCACCTGTGTGAGAAATCTTCCAGAGAGAGACTCCACAGTCCCTCTGTGTGGCCTGTCCCTGAATTACAGCAGTACTTTAGCCAAGTTTTTTGTAATGTTTAAGCTGAACATCTCTGGCAGCATCAACTGATAGTAAACTGTAACTCCTCATCTTCTGCTTCATACAGAAAAACTGATGCAAATTACTTTGTCTCAACCCAGGTGCAGAGTATGTTTAAAGATATTTAAGAAGTTATGTGATTGTTGATTATGGTGTAAGAAGAACATTTAGAAGAAACATCCAGCACTAAAGCCCTGCATTTGGATTCCTCAGAGGTGCTGTTGATTTACTGTGTAGCCTTGGGCAAGGCTCTTTACCTTTAAAGTGTCTGATTTCTTATCAAAAAGACACAAAGCTTTTACTGTAGCAGCCTCTCTGTTTAGTGAGGGAAGATCAGAAAATATTCAGACAGAAAGTAGTTCATCCTTCTTTAAATCTCAGCACATCAGTTCCTGGAGCTCACTATTGCTCAAGACTCAGCTCTCCTTGGATCTTTTCCCCCTTTCCCTTCCTACACCTTTTTTACTAATATTTACATTATAACACAACAAGGGTGCTAAAACTTACAGCCAGTTCAAGATTAAATCCCTGTCTGCTTGATCAGCAATTACCTTGTTTTCAGAAGTTCTACATTAGTTTGAAATGTTACCTGAGGTTCAGTGTCTTTCAGATTAAATTGACATTTAAAAAAAGGAGAAATACTCATTCCCTCCTAACCTTTGGAAATAACACTGGGTTCAGACAGTGCTATCTGCTGTCCTGCTACTTGTTTCTTATCATTCTCTACAGTGCCCAGGCTATTATTTTCTTTAACCTCTGATATGTGTTGTTGAGCTGGTCTGGGTGCCAAGCACCAGAAGCACTTTGGTAAAAGAGCAGTAGTGACCCTCAATACATTTGATCTCGTTTCTTGACATTTCTATCATCATTATTTGACTGCATGAAAATAGTAAAAAACCCCACTAAACCCTCAGCCCCTATGAACCTGAAACCCTTCAAAGAGAAATAGCCTGTACACTACTGGCAAGGAGCCTGCAAAGGACATTTATCCCAGGATCCTGCATAAATGCCAACCAGTTAATTGAATGTTCCCTGCCTGGCTTCCCTGCAGTTCATTTTTTTTTTTTCCCTCAAGTTTTGGTGGGTGAAGTTTTACTTCTCTTTCAACTGTTTTTTTCTTTTCAGTCTGACTTGATTCATTCAGTTTATAACCAGAAAAAAAATCTTTTGCCAGTTCAGACAATCCACTAATCAGATTTTAGGTTGCCCCACAAGTCTTGCTCTTCAGTGGAGAGCAGCTTGACCCTCACTCCAGACAAAATGAATGTTTGAGGGTAAATGTTTCTCTTTGGGTGTACACTCTGTGTGAGGAGGGATGTCAGTTCCCCTAATTACACGTTCCCTAAACCATTTTTTTCCCCACTATCTGAAAATGTCTTCCCACCCTTATCATTAGGCATAAAGATCTGAATTAGATTTCCTTCATAGTGTTTATCTTCCCCTGGAGGGAATAACAAAGTGAACCTCTCTCTCTGAAAATGCCTGTGAAGACAAAAACAGTGAAGTAGAGAAGAAGGTTCCTGATGTTATTGCAACCTGTTTTTACAGGACCAGAGTCACAGCAAGTTACCAAGTGCCATCTGCAGTCTCTTCTTCCCATTTTTGATGTGTGATACTGAGGGATCAACTTCAGTGGGTTTTTCCTTTTTTGTCTTATTGAACCACTCTAACCACTACTGTTCTGAGGGACAAGACAATTCCAAAGTCCAAGGATTAAGCTCACTGGGAATGTAGGTAAACCTTTCATGCAATTCAAAGGCCTCTTACCTCCAGCCCTCTACTTACTAAATTTCATTTCTTTTGCTAAAAGTAACCTGCCTCAGTTCAAGTGTTTACTCTGTAAATGGAGAGGGGCTGAATTATCTTTAAAATCCATTAAGATTCTACAATTGTCCTATGATCTTATTATAGGTCTTCAGAGTAATGTAAGGGACAGGCTTCATTTGAAACCCCTGATGTGGGCCTGTAAGTACCTTGGAAGAGAGAGTCCAAAGGCAGTAAGAACTGGGATGTGTCAGATGCCATTTTATGGTGGGGTACAGTGTCAGCAGTGCTCTTGGCCAAATGCCTGACCTCACAGTACATTTTCCATCAAGCTGCCGCTGTAAATTGTGACTTTGATATGCTCTGGCAACTTCTTTTGGAAGGATCTAATTTTTCTAACAACTGCATTTTGACCAGGTATTAATGAGTTTAATTTCCTGCTGATGTTGAGCCACCACAGTAGCTTAAAAAAATTCCCTTCCTTATATCTCCATAATCTTGTCACCTAGAAGGCTTTTTAAAATGCAGGTACTGGCCAGTTGGTGCGTTCTCTTTGGCTCAGTTCATTGAAATCAAGAAAAAAGTCCAGGTTACTCTGTGGGTGAGGATGAAAAACTCAGGTTTTCTGTCTCCTCAGGGTACAATTTTTATCTTGTTGCCATGCAGCAAGCAACAATATGATAAAGGAAAGTTAATTGCTTGTTGTTTTATTTTGATCGTACATCATCATTAATTTGCCTAATTTTTCAGTTCCCTTGGAATAAAACATAGAATTATGAAGGAGAATTCCCCACAAAGATGCATATATGTCTTAGCATGGTTACCTTGTAGTCATAGCTGACTGCTGGAAGTGTTGAACCTGAGTTCACGGTTCCCATGAGCACCATAAAATACAGGAAATGTGTCGGTATAGAGAGTGGTTTTCACTGTTTTGCTGCATCTGAAGATATTTGAAAGCTGGGATCTAAACCTGGGTTTGTTCCTCATGTTTTACAAGTTTACAATTATTAAACAAGTAACACTTTCTATCTGTATCTTTTCCTGTATGAGCTGATTTTGATAACACAGCTTTGTAGTAGTAAAAGCAACGGCAACAAAAACAATGCTGCAATTGGAGGTAAGTCTTTCTTATGACTTTTTTGGTCTTTAAGATCTTGAGCTACCCAGGAAACTTTACCAGGCTAAGTGTTTACTTTCACAAACTCTTTTCTAATGAGCTATTTTCATTCTTCCTGACATTTTCTATGGAAATTATTAAATTCATTAATCAGAGTTTGAACACTTTTTTTCAACACACTCATGTTACTAATAGAGTCATAGATACATTTAGTTAATGTCCTGTTATTTTTCCTAAATGATTAATTGATAAGCAGAGAATAGCTTAATTCACAAAGAAGTTCTTCCTAAGGAGGACTGGGTGGTTTCAGGGAAGAACAGATTCAAATTAAGACACCCCAGTATGGAATATAATGGGACCAAAAGACTAGCAGGGTATGAGCAAGAGAAAAACTGGTCAAGGGGAGAAAAGAAACTTGCACCCTCTAATGTCAATTACTGCACTTCACACTGACTTTTACCCAATTATTTTTATCTTCAGCTTAACTTGCATGGATACTCATAGAATGGCACATGGCCTGGGTCAGAGAGAATTTTGAAGGTCACTATTCATCACAGTGTGTTCATTCCTGTCTTTGAAATGGCCCACAAGGTGGAGAAAATTAAGACATTTGCAATACTATAGGCTAACCTGTAGCAGGACCTGCTAATTAACTCTGGATATTAGCTCAGGAACATGAAGACCCCGAGACTCCAAGTTTTATTTTGTAACAGGCAGGCAAATCATGGGGCCTTCCAGTAATTGCATGCTGCTGGATCCCAGGTTTCCTCAGTATTATTTTACACATATATTTTTGAAGCAAAACATGAGGGAAAAAATTTTCCACGTGTTCACATTAGCCACATGCCAAATAAATCCATCTCACTTCCAGCTCTTGTTCATGGCCTGTGCCATTGCTGGGGTGGAAAGCTGAGGCTTCCTCCTCCAGCCTCCCATCCCCACAGCCCTCTGCAAGACTGGCATCCCTATGTCCCAGTAAAGTGCATCTGTAACAAGTCATGCTGTGCATCCTCTCCTTCCTATGCCTTTCTTTCCGCCCGTGATCCAGTGCTCCCAGGGCTGGAATTGAAGTGCTGGCAATCAAACCCTGGCTACAGAGGACCAGTCTCTCATCCCAGCTGCTCGGGGAGCCTGTTCACTGCCCCAGTGGGAGTCTCCAGTAAGAACATGACCTAGAACTCAGCTCCCCAAGGTATCTCTGGACCAGCTTCTGGTCCTTCTCTGTCCACAACATCACTATCACAACATGATTTACACCCCTAAAGAATGGCTCATCCTACAAGGACAATGCAGCCCTTTATGTCCATTTGTCTTTTAAAATAGGACTCTGAGATAGATATCAGTACATTGAATCCTTCTCTGTTTCTTCAGGTGCTGCTGAATCTTTGAGTCCATCAGGGTTTTTTCCTAAAGCTTTTTGGGAGATGCCCCTCTCAGTAGAAGATTCCACCACTTGGGAAAAGCAACAACTAGGTGACACATTAAGCTTCATTGTAGTGAGGTTTGTCTGTTGGTTTGGGGTTTTATTTTGGTGGGGGGGGGGTGGCTGGGTGGTGTTTGTTTGGCTTGTGGGTTTTGGTTTGTTTGTTTGTTTTGGTTTGGTTTTGGAGTTTGTTTGTTTGGTTTTGCATATGTCTTTGTTTAAACCACACAGAATATTGGAGAGGGAATTTTTGTCAGGAATTGTAGGTTCAGCCACAGCACTAAAGATTTGTGACCTCGGACATGAGGCCTGGACAAGGCTTTGTTGTGTTATGGATAACTACTGTAAAGTGGAGCCAAGAAAAGAACAGAGAATCAGACAGCTGATGTTGATCAGGATAGCTGGTAACAAATTGCACCATTCTGTTTCCCTAAGGGACCTTGTTTGACTTAAATGGAGCATCCTCAGCCTTAAAACTGAAGTAAATTTCAGTAGGAGTCTGAAAATCAAACTTTCTAAACACTGTCAGTAAGTTGGTTAATATGTTAATTGGGCCCTGAATATAATCCCAAGAGGAAAAGTAGTTTGTGATTATTTTAGCAGACTGTTATTCAGCTCCATCTCCAAACAGAGCAGACATTTACACAGAAATGGATGCTATAGGATATTCTTAGTCTCGTATTGTTCCCATAGTAATAATGACATCCCATTTCATTAGGATGTGTCTAGCATTGCTTATGAGCTAATAATTTCCTAGCAATAATTCTAACCACATCCTTCATTATCCAGAGGTGTTTTCACAACAATACCCATTTTTTAAAGCAAACCAAGTCAGGATTGCTATCAGCATTTTAAGGAAGATATCCATCTACTGCTGCTAAGTGAAGCAGTCATGTGGAAGGAGACTAGCCAAGTGAATTAAGATGTCCATGCCTTTGGAATTTGCTAGGAGGATGGTAAGATACAGAAATCACTGTGGCAATATTATATTGTGCAAGAGATAGGAAAATGAGGGAAGTGTTAAAGGTGATGTTTATTTTTTGATCCTGTCATAAAAGTAATTGACTTTAATTATCATAATAAATGTTCTAGCTGCTTCAGATAATTACATTCACTGCCTTCCATATAGTCTAAATTTATGAGGGTGTTTGGGTCATCACATCAGCAGAGCTTACAGCTATACATGAAAAGTGGATTCTGCTGAGTGCTCTCTTCGAGGTGTTGCCTTCTGAAAATATTCTCCCTTTTTAAGTAAAACATTTCTTGAACTCATTGCAATTGCACCACAGGAAACAAAGATGTTTCTGCTTTCTATATATCCTGTATAGGACTCTGTGTGCTGCAGATGTGGCTTAACTAGGATGGGTACTGAATGGATGAGAACATAGTGTATTTCTTTGTTTCTCAGAAACTTGTGGTGAATCACAGCAAAGTTTTTCTTCAGCCTGCTTTATGGGCAGGTGGCCAGATGAAAAGATCCAAAGAGGACAGGCATGATCAGGACATGCCATTCTTAAGACTTGAAAGCCAAGATTTAATAAATGTTGCTTTGATATCTATTTTACTTGCTGGCATATATGAAAGTTGAAGAGTTTTCCCAGTTCTTTCAGAGGCACATAGAGTCTCTATTCAGGTGATATTGTTAAAACTGTTCCAAAAGATCTCTTCACCCTCAGCTTCACTGACTACTACTCTTTCTTGTAGAGTACAGAGAGAGATGCCTCTGTGGACCCCACCTGGAAAACTCCACCTGCGCCCAGTCCCTGGAACCCGATGTGTCAGAACTTCCCTCTGGGCTATGCTGCCCTCCTGCCCTCCCAGTGCCCTGCACAGCTCAGAACCCATGGTATTACCAGCCTGGTTTGCTGTAAGCAGTGGAGTCCTAGGTTGTTCTGAGCCCAGCAGCTTCTTTCCCTGGACAGCACTAGGGCCTTGATTCCTGGGAATTCAGGCAGCTCTGTTTGCCAAATGTCTCCTCTCCCTGCCTACCCACCTCAACTCACAGAATCATAGAGCCATGGAATATGCTGAGTTGGAAGGGAACCACAGAGTTCATCCAAGTCCAACTCCTGACCCTGCCCTGCATTGCCCAGAGTCCCACCCTGTGCCCAAGAGCATTGTGCAAACACTTCTGAGCTCTGTCAGGCTGGTGCTGTAACCACTGCCCTGGGGAGTTCCAGTGCCCAACCACCCTCTGGGGGAAAAATACTGTCTAATGTCCAACGTGAACCTCCCCTTGCACAGCTCCAGGCCATTCCCTCGTGTCCATTTGCTGGTCACCACAGAGGGGGATCTGTGCCTGCCCCTCTCCTTCCCCTCCTAAGGAAGCTGTGTGATGCTGAGATCCCCTCTCAGTCTCCTCTTCTCCAGGCTGAACAGTCCGGGTGACCTCAGCCACTCCTCACACAGCTTCCCCTCCAGACCCTTCCCCATCCTTGGGGCCTCCTTCAGATGTTCTCGAGCAGTTTAATGTCTTTTCTACATTGTGTCACCCAAACCTGCCCCCAGCACTGGAGGTGAGGCTGCCCAAGGCAGAGCAGAGCAGGACAATCCCCTCCCTTGCCCAGCAGGTGATGCTGTGCTCGATGAGCACCGAATTTCAGAAAATTGTTAAACCCAGAGCAATATTACAGTGGGGTGTAAGTGCCTGGTTTTTCAATAAAAATGTTCTTCATTTATGTATAGTAAACTCCAGTAACTACATTGGTTTCTCCATGCAGTCTTCAGTGTGTCAGTCAAAGAGGATATTTGGAAGTGGAGATTTAAATGCTCTGCCTCACAAAAGTAGAATTTGGTTGCTCTCTATTTGCTACACTGTCTTGTGACATATGTAAGGCGTCACATATTGCAATAATAGTAATTGATCTACTACCAAAAAAACAAAACTAGCTAAGAATGAATAGAAGATTTATATATTACTTAAAACAGTATAGAAGTATCTGTAGTTCTCAGAATGCTTGATTACCATCTAATCTGAAAGGTATGGCTGGATTTATTGAAGTGCTGAATAATTTCATGAAATCATTGTGCTTTCTTGGTACCTTAGATCAAAAAACCTGATACCAGCCTTCAGGATGTTACATCAGCATTAGCAGGGAGGAAAGATTTTTCCTGTGATGGAGATTGCTGCCTACTGCCCTGACACATCCTACATAACAGGGTAGGATGGTCTGATTGGACTGTGTCAAGTGGTTTAATTTCAGCAATTTATTATCTACTTGAAAAAAGTTAAAAAGTAGTATAAACCACTGAAAACAAAACCAAGTATGTGTTTGTGATTTACATCTTCTCCTAAGACCCATTCAACAATACACAATTTAAAATAAAATATTTATTTAATCTCTGGATTTAAGATGCAGAAAATGTGCTTTTCTGAAATACCATCCATCATCTTTTATTTCTTTAAAGAATTGTATATTCAATATGATCCATTTCAAGACAACCAAAACTACTCCTTAATATGTGAAGAATTTAGAACTGTTTTAGTCCATGTTTCTCATTCATATTTTCAATGTTTTTAAAAAAAATTAAATCACTTTGAAACTTATCTTTGTTTAGAAATTACCATGCATTTTTTAAAGCATCATCATTCCCTATTAAAATTAGAAGGTGCCCAGTGGAGTTTATTACACATAAATAATGAACATAGTTGTCAAAATCCCCAAGGTTTTTATCTTACTTTTAAATTAGAACAAAATGGATTCATCTAGGTGGAGCAAGAGAGACGACTGCTATGTGATCAGAAGACTCTGTCTTACATTTTTATTATTTTTATTTGTGCAGTTCACATGATATTATTGCCCTTGTGGTAGGAAATGGAGATACATTTTCTAAACATGGAGTCTTTCTATACATACTCCAGGTCTTTAGCTGAAATGTCACCCACCCAGGTGTGAGTGGAATTTTGGAGATGCTCAAGTTTCAACTTTAAGCTGTTGGATGATTTTGTTTTGGGAAAGATAGAAAAAAACAGATCTGAGAGAATGATTTTCAGGAAGAAAACATCTAGGGAGCTTCTGCTCAACATCCAATCTGAAACAAGCTCAGAGGAGAGTAAGCATATTCTATCATTCATCCCTTCATCCACATAGTCCCTGGTGATCTTCCATTTTAACTGATTTGTGCTTCTTCACAAAGGACTTGGACTCATCCTTGTGGGTCCCTTCCAACTCAGCAAATTCTGTGATTCTGTAATACAGGCTATAAAGCTATAAACACAACTTAATTTTTGCTAAATTTGTGCTGTAGTCTGTAACATGACCAAATCAGAGCTGACAAGAAGTGGTGGGGTTTTTTCTGAAAGGTGAGAGATAGAGGAACAAATTAGGTGGGAGCCAAAACCTCATGCACCATCTGCATTCATCAGGCAGCTGAAGAAGAGAAATGAGATGGAAATGCGCTTTTCAAACAGTGGAGGAGCTTCTCCCCTTGTATATATGGGCAGATATTGTCCCACGGAAGCATTTTTGGTAAACTTGGGTGATCCTTTTGGAGAATGAATATATGTCAGCCACAGTATATCTCTGAGATAGCAGGAACAAGCTCAATCATGTGTCAAATCAGATTCCCATTCCTGCTTCATTACCAGGTAGGAATAGCATCCTTTAACCCCTCCATGCTCACAGGTATTTCCCTCATTTAGAACTGACAGAGAACTGAGATGTGTGCCTCTTCAGAAAAATTCCTCTCCATTATTAATAACAGCTCTTGGTTTGAAATCTGAGTTAAAGCACCATTCCTCAAGAGGCTCAGGCTTCATATTCTTTCCATGCTCTGAATTATATTACTACCTAATAACACACAAAAGTGGGAAGAACTTAACAAGGGAGCCAGAAAGGGGCAGAATATAAGAGAAGAGAGGTGTTTTTTTTACAGCCTTTTTAAAGTTTAACAAAGGTTTGTCTATGGCTCTATTCTCCTCTGTGAGATTTTTGCATAACAAGCTTTGGAGCTGCCTCATTATCTCCTGTGGCAGTCAGTGCCAGCCATCTCCACCTGGGCATTTGAATGGATCTGAAGCAAGGTGATACCTTTATAATGATGCCGTCTGATAAGTGGCCTTAGTCAAGGCAAGAAAACTGGGAATTTTCTTGGTGCCTCACTGACTGTATTTTTAGGATTACAATCTCTCTGCCATTAAGATTGATAGGGTGATTAGCATAATTGAGTCAGCTGGCCTTGGAGCTTTATTTTGCAAAGTCACAATTCCTGATGTTGTTTTCATACTTTCCTGTCTTCTCAGAGACATCTATCTTGTGTCAAAAGGAAAGGTGTTTTTTTTTTTTTTTACCCCAGAGTAATTTGGCTTTGCATCAAGCCCTTCACAGTTTTGTCTCAGGACTCTCTATAACATCACAGTAACCTGAGATGGGAAAGAACAACTACATAATCCAGACCCAAAGCACAGCTAGATGCATAATTGTTTTAGACAACAGACTTGTCTATAGTTCCTACCCAGGCTGGTTTAAATTGACCTTTTATTTAAAGAATCATCATACAATCCTCTGACATACTGAAAACTGAGGATTTTTTTTCCTGTATTTCTGTAATTTCTTAAAAAAGATTAAAGAAATATAATGTTGGTTTCAATGTCATGCTGATTCTTATTGAAACAAGAACAGCAACACAGTTTCCCCTGAAACTAAGATTTTATTTTTTTTTCCCCAGGGGTCCTTTCTTTGCTGTATCCAAGCAAGATCCTTGCTTTGGTCGCCGGTTCAAAATGTTGTTGCAGATTCCCCTTGGAGAAATGGTGTCTTAGGTGTTACAGAAAGAGCACAACATTCTTAAGCTCTTACAAGTGTTCTGTAGTGGAGCAGGAAATTGGAGTTATGTTCCCAATGACCAAGAGGGCACATTTGGCTGTTGGACACGCTTTGCCTCTGAGATGATTGCTATGGAAAAGCAATGTGCCTCAAGGTGCACATCAGCCAGAAACCCTTTATCCTTTATTCTCTACAGTACAGGACAGACAAAGGAATCTCTTCAACCTTTCTCTTACCTTGCTGTGTCTTCCTGATAGAGTAAAACAGGAACATCAGTGAAACTATTGCAAGAGTGAGGAGCCACAAGCAGTTTAACAGGTGTTATTTAATGCTGATTCTCTATAAGTCTATGCCATTTATAATGCATATTGTTATGAGTGTATTAGAAATTCAATTAGTATTTGTTACTAATGTTTCCATGTCATAATTGCTTAACCTTATTACTGAAGTACAATCACTTATTAAAACCTTGCTCAGTCATTTGTCAGCTCTTTATGAACCATTTATAAATGGAACCTGACTGCAAACTGACCTCTCTCATGTCTGATAACATTGCTCCTCTGACCTCTAGGTGGATTCCTTTGCCTTGCAGACTGACAGCCTGTGATTTGATCTCTAAAAACAGCCTCCCTTCCACATGCTCTTTCTGCAGGCCTAGCCCTATATGACCACATTTGGGCAACAAGGAGCTCTCAGAACTGGGAAGAGAAACCCACTGATATTTTACAAGCAAACACAAGACACAGTTAAGCTCTTTGAGCTTTCTTACCAAAGTGTCTTCTTGCGTGGGCACAACTTGACAGACAAAATCCAGTCTTTCCCTCTTCATTTGCATGCAACAGAAATAAAATCACATTCTTGCGAAGCTCCTTTAAAAATTATCCTCTTGCCATTTAAGCCAAAAGGATCAGGGACCTCATGTGCACTGAAAATGTGAGACCCCAGAGGCTGCCAACTTTCCCCTCCTATGCAAATGTTTTCAGCACTGTTCTGAATGGACCAGAACTCAAGAGTCTCTTATCTAAGCAGATTTTGCTCCTCAGCTTGGGCAACAGCCATTGTTGGCCATTGTCAAAGGTTTTGAAGATCATGAACAAATATTGCTCTTCCTTTACAGTGTGAAAATTGGTCATGGTGAAGAAACAGATCCTTTGCATCTCAGTGTAACCATCACATAAGGCTATTACATGAGGATCTCTGCTCATACCACTCTTATATTGGTGTTGAATATAAGGGGCAAATGTTAACGTGGAAAACAAGAGTAAAAGAGCTATAGAAATAATAATGTAAAAAGAGAAAAGATTAGAGTTGTCAATTAAAGATGTTGCCAAAATAATGTAGGATGACTAAAAAGTAAAAATGAACTGAAACTGGAAAGTGAGGAAGGCTGAGGATGTCAGGCTGGGCTGTCACAGAAGCAGAGTGAAACGCCTGTAGGGAGCTGGCTGTTTAGGGACTCAGTCTTTTATGAAGCATATGTCCTGAAAGTGTGGGAAATCAACACTTCTGAAGGTGAATGTATGTTAGGTATTTGTGCTGTGACTCCACACAGTTTGGGGCTAGCAGGTATGGAACATATTTGGGTCAGACCTTCTATTTAGCTCTTTTCTTGGGAAAATTAGTTTGGATGCATGGAGCCAGTGCAGGGATGTGGATCAAGACAAAGTAGAGACTTGTGAATTCATACTCCACACACACACACACACACACATAGATATAGATATATCTAAATATAGATATAGATATACACATGTGTGTGTGTGTTTGTGTGTATCCACATGTATACAGTACATAAGTAAACAAAGATACAGATATAAATGCAAGCATGAATGTATATACATATAATATATGTAAGTATGTTGGATTTCTTTTTCTAGACAAATTGCTAATAAAAACATAAAGCTTCTGCATTAAAGGTCTAGAATCATCTCCTCAATTACTTTGGATGTCAACTACATTTAATTAAACTTATCTTAGAGCCAGAAATGCACATGAACCAGAAAAGAAGGAAGATAATGGGAGAAGTTGCAAAATTACTTGGCTTCTCCAAGAAGCCATTAGTTGGCTTAAGAGACCTGAGAGATGATAGGATTTAATCAAGTCCTAATTGTCTCGAATTTGAGGGTTATAAAGGATGGTGAAGGCCTCTGTATAGATTGGAAAAGTGAAGTCAAATGTTTTATCTATCTATCACTAAGAGAGAAGAGATTGGAGTTGATTGCTAGGGATTATAGAAGTGCTGGCAGTCAATACTGCTTTCATTCCAAACTTACATTGGTGTCTTGACTTCTGGGATGTTGGGGTCATTGCAATTGGGTTTTTTGGCTAAGCAAAACCAAAATCATATAATGATCAGTGTGTGGATGAAAAATGGAATAAAGGATGTTGACAGTGAGGAGAGTATGGCAGATGGAACTTAGTAAGGAGAAGGTGAAATGAAATAATAGAAAGATGAAATGCACCCCCAGCAAGCTAAATTTCCTCTGAAATTCCAGTATCTTTATGACACTTCAGTGTACCAAAAAGGAAGCTGAGTTCAGCCAGAGAGCTGTCAGCAAAGGTTTTTATTAAAACACAAGACTTTTTAAAGCTAGAGTAAGATTTTGATTGACATTCTGCTTATCTCTACATAAGAAATACCAACAGTTTTTATGGCAGATAGGTACAGCAAACGATTTTTGTACTGAGTGAATATCTGACTGAGAAAAGCAGGTTTTCTGGGCTGTCTTCAGCCAATTTTGATAATTGTTAGCTCTGATTATAAAATTTCTACATACAATTGATAATTCTTTATTTTCCTCTCTCATTTTTAAATACAAATAAGCATTAAAGGTAAACATGATGTTTCTTGCCAAAACTGCCCCCACATACCTGCCTGGTAAGCAGAGATCATGGCAAATCCTGTCCCTGACACCCCTTTGGAGGTGTCTGCTGGACCACTCCATGAGTAACCAGGACTCTCAGGCATCATCTGCCTGCTTTTCCTCATTTTCTTCCCCCACATAACACAAGCTTGTACACCTAGAATATATGCTAGTAATTTCCCCTTAAAGGGAGCTCTTCTACCTGGTTTTAAACACGTGCCTATTTAGCTTGAGAATACAAATGAGTCAAAAAGCAATTTTCAAATTGAAGTTGCCCTAAGTCCATGGCTGCTGCCATTTCACTGACAGGAATGAAGAAGGGTGAATTTGTTTCACCTCAATGTCCAGATTACACAAGATCTGAAACTTTCTACAGCTTTTTTTTTGTGGTATACATCACTTGTACATTCTCCATGAAGACAGTACACATGTACACAGCCCCTAGCACCAACAATTCCTCTTGGTTGTTTAATGCAAATCCTTTGAAAGCTGATCTAATAAGAAATAAAGAGGGAAACAATATTTTCTGAATCCCCAAAGTGTGCTGTGATGGTGACAAATGCCCAGATAGTGTGGTCTTTTTAGCTGATAGGACGGATTTTCTCTCCCTTAAGCGGATAGAGGGTGATTTTATTTTTTTCTCCTCTTTGGATGAATGTTAGTGGATTTTTAGAATGATGAGGAGTGAATTTAAACATGAAAGGATGGAGCCAGGTTGAGTATCTCAGCCAGACTTATCAACCTGTGAGCTTAAAATCCAAAAGTTGAAGCATCTGAAAACCCAAATTTGAAGCTTTGAACTCCAAACATGGTTGACCATTAAAAAAATGGGAAAAATTTTCTTGCTAACCTGGACCACTACTTTGTATAGCTGTATCAGGCAGAGGGTAGAGTCTGTATTGCCATCCTGATCCTGTGTAGGATAAATCTAATATTTTTCTAATGAGTGCCTTGACCATTTAAGCTAAATATTTGAAGTGGTGAGACCTCAGAAACATGAGAGAAGAGAGAGCTGGAGACAGGAGACTTGGCACCTTCCACAGCTGAGTTTCAAATCATAGACTGACTTTGTATGTAGGGCATTGAAGCTCCCATTGAGGCCAAAACACTTTCTTAGGATTTTTGTGCTAGGTTTAGCAGATAGAATATAGAGAGAGGTGGAGGGAAGAGAATTTTTCTTAACAAGTGTTAAATTATTGCCTTCCCCGTTTTCCTCTCTATAACACAAGCCATTTGCCTTAATGCTTCTTTAACAGATGCTGTTAGAGAACAGTCTCACTGAAGCCCAACAAATCTCCAGCCCATCTGTTTGTGCAGAGCAAACCCCCTGCCCTGGCCAGCAGGACGAGGAGAGCAGTGCTGTCTGTCTGCACAAGCACCACAAGTGTGAAGCACCAAATAAAATCTCCAGCCCCGAGCTGACCTGCAGCAGAGAGAGCTGCAAGTGATAAGATGGGTCAGCAGATGCATAGTTAGCAACTTTACAATAATTTATGTTTGCTTTCTCTCCTTTCCAAGTTAATATTTCCTTTCACAAGTGGTCTTAGCTCCTTTCTTTGTTGGGTATGTATCTGTAATTTAGCCACTCCATATCCAAACTACTCCAACCAAAGGCACCTCCAGTTCAGTATCCTGTTCCTTACAATGGTCAAAAGTGGAACCTGAAGGAAAGTTTATTGTGACCAAGTTTAGTTGTTGTGACACAAAGTCTTACTTTCATGTTACCATCAGTTGATCAGCATCAAATAAACATTTGCACTTATTATAGTGCAGTTAAATTCTTAAAAAGTAAAAGCAACCTCCATGAAAGAACTGCCTTTTATGAGGCCCTAGGGGATGTTAAGGTATCTGCAGGCAGCTGATGGGTGGTAACTTGCTGTGCTGTCATAAAGTGAACATCAGGGCTGCAGTTAGGTACCACTTTAAATACTGATGTTCAAGACTAGAGCTGCAATACAATATTATGGAATAAAAATCTTCCCCCAATCTATTAACTTTTTATTACAGCAGCTGCAATAGCACAGCTGGGACCAGAATAAGTAGCCAGATGAAGATGAAAAATGTTTTACTGGAAGATCCTTTTACCTGCATTGTCAGGAAGTGGTGACTGCATTCATGGATCTTCCCCTACCACAGAAAGGTTTTCTTAATCTACCACCCCAATGAGTGCTAAACTATCTGAAATTTTTGGGGAGATGCTGAGTTCAGGATCACTCACATCCAAATTTTGCTTTGGTGCAGCAAGGCAGAGGCATGTAATTAAGGAGTAATTTTCATTTCAGGACCTGATAATCCTGACATAGTTAGATAGCCTGGCTTGGTTTTCTATCAGCAGTTTTATTTATATTGCTAGTTAATGCATAGCTGCTTTTAAATTCATTTCTGTGCATGGTGAAATCCTCACAGGTGGACAGAAACCCCTTTGCTTATGCCAAATATTCTTCTGCATGATTGACTTTGGACAGATTTCAGTCTGAATGAAAACTTAGAGGGAGCTGATTGTAAGTTTGTGTGCCAACAGATTTCCAAACTGGGGAGGTGAACACAGGCCTCCCACTGCCTTTATCTGTGCCTGGTGCCTTCCAGAATATGCTGCAGTTTCTTTAAATATGTTTGGCAACACACAATCATCTACAAGACTTGGGTTGCTGGAGCAACTTGTAACAATTCATAGCAGTTAAATAGCCATAGGGTGAGTGAAAAAGACCAAGCTGCCTGTAAATTACACTGACAGAGATGAGAAATTATATTAACAAGCAGGGATGCCCTTTCTTGTTTTCAGGAATTGTCTGCTCCAGGGTTTGTTGCTGCAGACCTGTGAGGCCAGATTCTAATTTTTGTTTGAATGGCAAAGACAAAAAGAATGAGAGAGATCAGAAGCTGGTGGTGTGAACTGTTTATTTGGAAGTATTTATTCCATTATTTTTCTCCGTTTTAGGCAGCAAGTTAATTTAGCCATCAAGTTTTTAATAGGCTTTAGGAAACTGGACACTGAAACCTAAGTGAACATCAGGAGAGCTGGTTTTCTAAACATCTTGCAGTTTGTCTGGGCCAGAGCCAGCAGAATGCTGCTTTGGATTGAGCAAGAGCAGCACATTAGCTGGGGCAAGTTACAGCTCTACACAGGCCATTCAAATGTTGAAATGTGAAGTTCCAATATCCCCTCTGCTGAATAAGGGTCTGCATTTGGATTCCTCTGAAATATTTGTGTGTTTTAAAACCATAAAGGACTGCTATACCTACTGTATGTAAATCAGGCATTTTAATTTTATGTGGAAAATAATTTGCTGATTCTAGTTCTGATGATGGTATAATTTTCTCAGCACGTAGTTTTGATTTAGAGACTCTCAGCGCTGGAAAAGCTGCTGTATCTCCTCTGACAATCCATCTACCTATTAACCACCCTCACTGTAAAAATGAGTAATTTGATCCTAGTATAGACTTCTGCAAACCAGGTCTAAAAATGGATCTCATTGTGCCTTTCTGCAGTAGGTGGCTCTGTTCTAGATTCATTGAGTACTGGAACTTCTCATCCCTGCACACATGAAAGACCACATCTCATGTCACAGTGGTGCTGCTCAGAGGGGTTAGAGTCCCAGGAGCAGAACACTTTCATTGAACTGGTGCTGAATTAAGTTTCCTAGGCTGCATTTTGCAAGTGCCAGGTCCAGCAGATGAGCAGGATTTTTTCATTTGTTGCATACAGTTAAAAGTGCAATGGATGTACTTGCTTTTGCATCCAAGCTCTTTCCTGAAATGTTGTTCAGACAAAAAGAAAAAAAAAACAGAGAAAAAAATAAAAGAAAAGAAGAGAAACAACTGCCAAGAAAGCCATTGCTCTAATGTATTAAATGCACTTTTCTGAGTCAACTGAAGTTGCTGAGATTCCCATGTCTCTATCAGAAAAAGACAGCTAAATTTGGCAAATCAAAACACTGAGAGAGCTCACTTTTTTCAAGGAATCAAAGCTTCTGACAGATACATAATATGTAGTGTTCAGATCTAGCAGACATTTGGGGCATTCCCTTCATTGTTCAGTCTTGACAGATATATGAGCTATTCTACTCTAACTTTACCAAAAAAGCCCCAAAACAACAAAAACCAAAGTAACCCAAAAACCCCACATCTAAAAAGCCATTACAGATTCTTCCCAGATTCTGAAATTACCATTTATTTAAGAAAATGTTTTCCAGGCTTGTCTCAAACATTTCCTAGCTTCCACAGGAGCTTCAAAGGTCTGGCCAGGAGACTGCAATGCTGGTCTTTCCATGAATTTTCTGTCTTAATGCATGGAGATGTGAAAATCTTGCTGGAATTGCCAGACATGTCTTCAGGCCTGGGAAGTTTTGAGGGACATTCTTAAACACAAGTTCAATTGGTTTTAGTAAAAATATCCAGTCTTATACAAATTAGATTTGAACATGTAAAACTGTGGCAATGTGTTCATTAAAGCAAATTTCAGAGTTGTTTCGGTTTTCATATTTTAATATACCTACCTTTATTCTGAGCTTGAAATAAAGCTGGTCCTCCTCTGGCAGATGGATCCATGCACCTACAGAACTCTGTAAAAGTTCTGCTACTGACTTGAATTTCACAGCTTGACTTTACATATAAAAGAAGATGCCAAAATTCAGATTCAGCCTTTAAGCTGAATTCCTGCTTGAGCTGGTGAACTGAATGTGTAGGTCTGCAGATCTGCAATTCACGACCTCATTGTCTAAATCTATTCCCTAATTTAAAACACGAACTTTACCATGTCACAATCTACACTGACAGAAAATGATGAGTGGTTTTTTAGTTAATTACCTGTCAACCCTTTTGAAAGGGAAACAGAGGATCCATGTTTAAAGTATATTAAATGATTTGGCCACCTCTGTTAATTGGGTCCCTCAGCTGGAAAATCTTTCATCCTATGGTGCAAACTCCCTTTTAAACAGAGCCATCTGCACCATTCATTTTGTTGACAAGAGGAAAGGGCTCATCTTTCATGATGACTTGCTGCTGTGGTAGATATTTTCAGCAGGACACTCCCATTTTTCTTGAGACATTTCTTTTCTATCTTTAGCAGTGCAGCCAAAGCCCAGAACCATTTACCTCTCTGAGCTGCTTTCCTTCTCGGTAGGAGGACATCAGTAATCGACCAAGCCTGGAATTTTTTATCTCCCACCTTGCTGAGTCCTTGGTTACTAAATGGAGAGTTATGAAAAATGCCTACCTAGTGACACCACACAATTCACCACGCTCCTGATGCCAGCCCCTTCCCTGGAAAGGGAGGGCAGAAGCTCTGAGACCACAGAAGTGGAAACGCTGTGACAGTGTGAAATAAGCGGTTTTCAGGACTGCTGCAGCCACTCTTTTCTTTCTGGAATACATTCCCTACTGCAGAAGCCCATGTAGGCAATTAAACCATTTCATTTTCCCATATCATGATAATGGAGTGTTATCAGGGGACTGAACGTGTGTCTTTGAGATGAGAGACACAAGTTGATGTAATGTACAAGTGTTTGTAAGCTATTCCTTTTTATGGCTGTTCACAGATCATTTTTAAGTCGCTAGAAAGAGCAAAGGGTGAAGGGATCACTCAGGACTTTGCACCCTCCTTTCTATCCATCCTTTCTTTCAGCTTCCAGTCTCCACCCTGTGGATTCATCCTCTCTTTGCTTTTGGACCCTCTCAGATACATTCATTCTTTAAACCATTGCCTGGGCTGACTCAGACTCTTTTCCCACCTGTAGCCCAATCTCTTGCTTTTCAATTCTCCAGTAGATTTCTAGGCTGAAATATACTCAGGATGGTTCTGACTTTTTCCAGCTGTTCCCTCTGCCCTTCCATGGCCCTGCAACTGAAGCACTTTTTGGTGCACATCAGGCTCAAGTTAGTTTTCCAAGATAAGTTCAGAATACTGAAATCAACCTAGTCTGTCTGAGAAACCATTAATATTGCTCTGACAAGGAGAGAATATTAACTGTCAAAACAGATACTTAAATAGATGGGTAAATAAAATACTGGGGAATGCACATTGAAAAATGAGTTGTCAAGGCTTTTAGAAGGACAAATCTGGCTGGGGGAGATTAGAAAAAGAAGAGGTAACTGGTTTAAAGGGTCATGGCAGATCTCTGCAAAGGATGGGGGGAAAGTGTTAGAGGCCTTGCCTTTTACCCAGCAGATCTGCTTACTCTTTCCCTTCTTCCCTATGTTTTTTTCATCATAGAATCAAATAGAATCATAAAGGTTGGAAAAAAAATGTCTAAGATTATCAAGTCCAACCATTAAGGCAGCACCACCATGCTCACCACTAAACCATGTCCCCAGGTGCCACATGCACGTCCAGGGACAGGGATTCCACCACTTCCCTGGGCAGCCTGCTCTAAAGCCTGACCACTCTTTCAGTGAAGAATTTTTTCCTACTATTCATTCTAAATGTTCCCTGGTGCAACTTTAGGCTGTTTCATCTGGTTCTATCACTTGCTACTTGGGAGAAGAGGCTGACCTGCCTACTCCCTCCTTTTACAGAATTGTAGAGAGTGATAAGGTCACCCTTGAGCCTCCTTTACCCCTAAACAACCCTAAGGGTGAACAACCCCAGCTCCTCCACCTGCTCCTCATCAGGTCTGTGCTCCAGCCCCTTCACACACACCTTCAGTGCATGCAGGCACCTCTCTGACCTGGGTGGGACAGCCTGGAACCAGAAGAGTGGCTGCAAAGATGCTCCATTCCAGCCTGGCTTCTGCAGCTGAAGGCAATCAGCATTCAAGGGAGCCACGCCTGCTTCTGCCAAACCTGACCCTGTTTAATTTACCCAGCCACGAAGATCTAATGAGACATTTCAGAAAGTCCCTGATGCTATGGGGTATTGCTGTTGTCACAAGGCATTTTGATTTGCTAACATGAAATCAGAGTGCAGATTAGTGTCCTGTGCACCCCGTTAACATCTGAATGGGATAAGAGAGACAGGTTCAGGTGGGCACCAGGGACTCCTGTCCTGGCCCTGACTCTGCTGTCCAAGTTAATTGCTACAGACAGCCTGGAAACCCCAGAGCTTGTTTGCAGTTCTCTAATAAACTACTCTGAGTTTGAAACAATGGTTAAAAAGAAATCCAAGTTTTTAAAAACAAAACAAAACAGCAGAGACACTGGATAAATGTTCAGTTTCAGTACTTAACTGTGATGATTTCATTTCATCATCATGGACTGTCTATTTTTCTTCTGTTTTTTGCATTCACAGCTAATTTCCCATTCTGTCTCCATTATGCCAGCTCCCACGGATAACAAAGCATCCTCACCTTTATTTTCTCTAGTAGAACTCAGATTTTTTTGTCCTCTTTGAGCAAACAACCTTGAAAGATATTGCGAAAGCTAAGGAAGTAGAGTTTGAATTTGTCTTCCATAACTCAGGCATGTGTTGGGGGAGCAGTTGAGGATTAGATTCGGCCAAGAAGTTCAGTCTGATTCTAGTCTCTTTCCTCTACAAGCTGCCTTTTTGGAAGCAGTCTCATTTAATCAGACACCCAGAAATTTGGCACATGAAACTCCATAATTATGTCACATTATAGATATTATGAAGAAATAGCCAGGAAAGTAAATGTAACAAATACCTTTAATGTGCAATTGTGTGGTGACTGCTCCACTGTCATGGGGGATGTCGTGACAGCCAAGCCAAGCACCCAGGTGCCAAAGGTCTCATGGCAGAGGGCTCCAGAGACAGCTGTGCTTAGGGAAGGTGCCCTCTAACAGTGTGCTCAGACTGCAAAAACAAAACATCAGTCTTTTTTTCCAGAAATCTCCAATAAGTGTTGGGTGGCTGGCAGCAGAAATGCAGGAACAGGGGAAGATTAGTCCCTGTTTGAGGGTGTGATCTGAGGCTGTGGTGCTCAGGACAGACCTGATGTGCGGAGGGAGAGCTGGATCTGCCAAAGCCCTGCTCTGTAAAAGTCCCTTCTGCCAGGGCAAAGCCTTGCCTTGCCTGGTGCTGCTCTCATTTCTTCCCTTGGGACCTGCTGGGAATGAGGCCACCCCCAGACTGGGTGCCAAGACTGACAGGGATCTGCTAGGGCTGGTTCATCACAGCTCTGAGCACAGGGAGATGGAGCTCACACTCTCATCCTGATCACAGCAGCCATCATCACACAGCCAGCTTTCCAACTCATGTTATGTGCGTGTGATGCGTGATATAAATGACAGAAAACTGTCGAATTTTGGTGTTTTATTTTTTATCCTAGTATAGAGAAGTGTTAGGAAATAGGGAGTGATATCCATGAAATGAAAATTCTGAATAGAATTTTATTTATTTCAGTTGGAACAATTTGCCTTCTGTCCATACTCTTCACCAAATTTGAACCGTTAAAATAAGAAAGCATCTAAAAGATCTGTTGTAGTGAGCTAATCTTTACATAAACATAGCATTTAAGGGTTTTTTTTTACAAAACAAAAATACGTTTCTCCTTTTGGAATTATTTTTTTCAGTTTCAGAACATTCTCTTACATAGGACATTCATTCTGGTAGAAATCAACAAAATAGTAAATAAACCATCATTATTTTGAAAAAATATCTTAGTAATTTTGTATGAAAAAAACAGAGACAATCTAGGGAATTTTGCTGTCTTGGATTTCTAACTTTCAGCATCATTCTGAAATGAAGACTTCACATTTGTTTTTTTGAAAATGGCCATTACTTCCCTAAAGAGCCTGACCTCTGTATTTGACTGTATAAGGTAAGACATATGGGGCACCATAGAATTTAGCTAAAGTCCATTTTCCTACCACAGACACACATTGGGAACACAGACTGGTATTTCTTTTATCCCAGTGGGTGCAGACCATAGGGTCTGATATGCCAATAACATTTCCCTGACCAATGCCTGATGAGATGATTTAAATGAGTTAGAAGTAACCATTTCACCAAATTTCTTGCCACCTTAGTTTTGCTTACTGGCTCCTTCAAAGAGAGAGCAATCTGGAAGCTGAGATTTAAGGAGATGCATTGTGCAGTCTCTGGTTTAATTATGATATTAAGATTTATTTTTTTTAGAGTTTTAAGCACAAGGCATTTGAATGCATAATTCAGCATGCACACTGGCTAGCCTTGCACTTCCCAGATTGGGAAGGGGGAGACAGCTGTGAGAACATCCTGTGGAGTCCAACAGAGCCAGTCCCTAATTTGCACTGGGGCCTCAGAGATGAATTAATTAGACTTTTCTAGCATGATATTGGCAGTACCCTCCTAGACCCATGCTGGGCATGCACACTCTGTGGGGCATGGAGCTGGCACTGGGGAGCAGGAGGTGTTGATTTGATGGCTCAGGGAGATCATCTGTATTCTCCTGAGAGGGAAGGGAGCTGGGGAAGGATATTGGCTGTTTTGAGCTGCTCTGCTGGGAGTGCTGAGGTGCCCCCTGTGCCTTTGGGACCATCCTACATCAGCTGCTTTCAGAGCACTGCTACAGCAAGTGATGAAGTTGTGGCTTTCTCCATCCTTAGAGTACAGGTCACAGTGGATCATGAGAGGCAGAAGCCATATCCCTTTATCTGACTAAGGAAAAAAAACAAAACAGTGTATATGTTCACAGACATGTTAGTGTGGATGTATGAAAGAGAAAGTGATTTTTAAGTGGGTGTAAAAACCTACTATGTTTTTATTTTCTACTGAAATATAAAAGCACACAATTGTACTTCTTCTGGTGTGAAAGTTTGTCATTTTCATGGTATGTCACATGTCATTTCTGACAATGTGAAGAGGAGAAAGGAAGGTAAAAGTCTAGCTTTTCTTTTACAGTCTTTGTGCGTTTCTTAGAAGCAAGAGGGAGTTTGCTTAATAGAACCCTTTCTTCTCCCAGTAATTGTTTGATCTGGAAGGGTAACCTAAAAGATAATGCAAAAAGCACTTAATCCATCAATAGTAAGGAATGCAAAAGTAATATTTTCTCTTTAGAAGTTAGCCCTTATTCATTATGAATTTTAAAATTCCCTCTGCATTTTTTTTCTCCACCATTTTCTGAGCAAGTCCGAAAGCTAAAAGATATTTGCTGAAATACTGTATAGCTTCTCTGTTTGGTAGAATACAAAGAAACTGGATCTGATTTTTTTATGAAGGAAGACTACAATTGATACACTGGTGACATCTTAAATCATAATGACTTCCACTAAGAAAAGGTTTATGTTATATTCTGATTTTACTTTTTCTTTTCCTTCCTGATTTTCTACTGAAGTTCCAGCCAAATTAGAAAAATAATATTTCAGGTTTGAGCTAGGGAAATGACTCCAACAATCAGCTCATGACAGTATTTATTTATTTTCAATCACTTTAAATTTCTGTGTTTCAAATCAGCAGGAGCACTTAGGTTTTCAGCCCCGTCCCATTACTAGAATCAGACAAGTTTGCAGTGAAAATGCAGACTGGGCAGCAATTGATTTCTGCTAATGGTCACTCTACTAATGAACAATCTCTGATTTTATTCTACCTATTTATGTCAAGCTGAATCACCACTTCTCCTAATGCCCTTGGAAGAAGCTGTTTCTTCATCTTCCTCTTCTGAGAATGAATGCAGTTAATGACAAAGCTGCTGCTATGGCACATGCATGATGCACTCATGTGCCATCTCTGCAGAAACTGGGGGTTCCTGTTACACATGCATCGTTCTGCCCAAGCTTCTCCTTCATTTTAAGCATGGCATAACACTACTCTGCTTTCTTCCTAATGTTTATTCCCTGGCAACTGCTGAATTTTCATCAGCAGTTTTAATGCAGAAGATTAGCTAAAGCCAATGAGCTCAGTGATGGATAACAGAAGCAACTGGTTGTTCTGGCAAGTCCCTCCAAGCAGCTTTATTAGCAACTGTTGGGATTGACAACTCCAATTTCTCTGCAGTAAAAGACCTTGTGTGCAGATCTGGGTGGGTGCTGCTGTGACAGGGAAGTGTTAAAGGAGAAGGGACTCTGGCATCAGCAGCCCTGAGTGCTGCCTGATGGACTCCCAAGACCTTTATGAATGTCAGCTGCCGGTGTGGGAGGATCACGGGGCCGATTTCACACAGCTCCTGGGATTACCTGGGTGTTTGGGGGATCACTGAGCCTCCCAAGCATGATGGTATTGCTTGTCAGAGAGCAGCCAGCAGACAAACATGAAATGAAAAGAATATTTCCTCCTGATAGTCTTTTTCAGAAGTTGTGAATATTTATGCATATCAGTAGTCACAAGAGTGCACCTCTCAGGAAGTGGTTTGGAGACATCTGAAACTTGAAAACAAGTAGATGGGTGATTCTTTTGGTCAAAGTGCTTAATATTCGAGATCTAGGCACAGTTCTGGTAAGCTTTTGAGTTGAAGTTGGCATAGTACACAATCATTTCCATCAAAATTCAGCATCCAGTATAGCTGGGAAGAAGACTGTTCTGCTGTTTCAAGGCAAGATGAGCATTCAGTAGATCTGGCATCAGTTTGCAAATATTTCTTACACCTAAAAAGTGCACCAAGTACTTTTTATTATCCTTTTTCCTGTTAATGCACAGTAAACTTTCTGGCAAAGAGACTGACTCTTTTCCAATGTTTGTCAACAAAACATTTCTGAGTTTTAGTTTGAATTTACAGATGGTGCTGTACTGCAAATGACTTTGAAATTTGTTCTGTTTTTTTCCTGATCCCATCCAGTTAAAAGACAGTGATCTTGGATGAAGACTTGGCCATCTGCATCACAAGATTAGATGGCTGCTGAACACCTACCTGAAAATATAAGAAGCTGCCCACCCAGAAACTTTCCTTTATGCAGCCCGTGCAGCCTTTCTCAGACACACACAAGTAAATGTGCATTGCACTGATAGTGCCAGGATTTCCCCCCTGCTGCTTAGCCTACTCAGGCAGTTATGCATGGAAGCAGCAGTTATTTGTTAAGATAATATCTATTTTATTTAACAAGAAAATTATCCCATTGATGAAGTCTGAGTATGAAATACCACCTGTTAAACAGAACAGATTATTCATGGAAGGCCATTCATTATTGTGGAGGCTGCCAATGTTTGTTTATGCATAAAGAAGCTCTAGCCTTTTTAGGTTTTATATTTCTAGACCCATTAAATTTTATTTTTTTAATAATCAAGTTACAGCTGTTCCAAACAGTCTCTCTTCTGGGTACTCTGAGGTTGTTTGTCTGAATTCCTGCTTACTCTACATAAACACTTACTCTGAATGATCTGTCATGAAAATGTAATTCTTATTTTGAGCTGCATGAATTGATGGGCTCCCTCATATGCAAATGTGGCAGGTTAATGAGGCAGGGGTTTTAAGGGACAGGAATGCTAGAATCTTGGATAGGATAAAGTGGCCAACAGGCTAATTAGATTGCTATGCTTAACTCACAGAATTTGGAAAAAAAAAATATTTACTAAGGAAAGGCATACATTCTGTAATATAATACACTCACTGTGTTATACTTTGCTTGGGCAAATACAAGGTGATTGTTTTTTAAAAAAACCCAGGCTAATATTAAAGACTAACAATAGAAGATAATAAATTATGCAAAGAATGTTTTATTTCTTCTGTTAACAGTTGCAGTTGTGTTGAAAAGGATCTAATTCTTTAATTATGAATAAAATCCAAATCTATTCGTGTAAATCTCAAAGCCATTATTTTTTTGGCTGGTTTTCCTTTGGGTAAATCTCAGCATCTTGTTTTGAATACATTGTAATGGAATGTTTTATCAAAGGCCACATAGTAGTGTTTAGATATTCATTTGGTTGACTAATATTTCTTTATTTTGAGAAACTTTTCCTTGAGACAGAACCTTCCCCAGCCAATAATCACAAACACATCCTAACAGGAGTTCTGGTGCCATTTTGTTGCTGTACTGTGCATGTATCCACCTTCAGTATTGTGCAGTGTCCAAAGAGAATTTTGTCTCAAACTCGATCCAAAGTCTGCTGGTACAGTTAGGTCAATATTATGGATCATCCATAACCACCTGGATTCTAATTTTCAGCTATCCTGAACATCTCTAAAACCATTCAGATTTTGATTTGTCTCTGGAATGTGAATATTTTAAAATGATCAAGCTCATTTCCTGCCCAGATGTTCAACAAGGCTTCCAGGAGAGTAAAGCTGACCAGCAGATTCCAGGCTGAGACCTGGGGTGATCTGGCTGAGCAAAGCTTGAGGACATGTAGAAGCCTGTAAAATTTCCAGTAAAGAAAATACAGCAAATACTCTTTTTTTTTTTGACTTGGACAGGCTTCTGCAATACACTGAGGCCCATTTGCAATAATAGGAATGGACAGAGCTTGCCAAGATCTCGTAGCCTAATTAGGCTGAAATTCAAATGAGAGAGGTCCAGCTGCTAAAAGGAAAACTGTGAAGCTGAAGAGCTGGAAGCAATCACAGGTAAGTCAGAGATCCCTGTACACATGGCTGGGAGCAAATGTGGCTGGCTGGCAAACCTGAAAGAGAATTGCTCAGTGACTGTTCATCCCACTGAAAGATTTTACCCCAGGCTGTAACACTTCCCCAACCTGCTGCAACTGATCCAGAGGCCTGGGGCAGGTGTGTCTTGTGTGCTTGATGGGACAGAAAGTTTGAAGTTTACCCCAGACTTTTATTCTCTTTTGGTCAACTTCATTTCATTTTTTCATGTTGGCAAGTTTTCTTTCCACCCTCCAGTCTTTGTTCTCACCCTGAAAATAGGTTGGGTGTTTATGCTCTAACAAACTCCAACTGATTCAGAGCTACAGGGAAAAGTCTTCCCATCAGCCATGAAATCTCTCTGCTTACTGTCTAGTGTTTCATCCAATTTCTCCAAAGTTAATGTCTGTTCATATGCACATATTTTTGAGAATAAATATGTATACAAGCATATAAAGTTCTCAAAATAAATATCGTAAACTACACATTTAAAAAATACCTTAAATTCACAATAATTTAATAAACTTGAATATTTTTCACTTTCATATTGTGAGAAAGGAGTGCAGAAGTACAAAGTTTACCTTTCACTGGGACATTAGTTACATTACATATCTGCACATTTTGGTTATTATTATTTTCCTAATCCTGGAATGCTCTCTTATGGATATTATTTATAACAACATTTACTTTAATCATCTACCTGTGGAGGAGCTAACATTGCCAACATCCACTTTCAACATTCATGCTGTTGGTCCCTTAAATACAAATATTTTTAAAAATCAATACATTTAGTTAGGCTTTCTTTTTGTTCTTCATCTGATTTTCAGTGCTCTAAGGATGTTGCAATAGGGAAGAAATAATGGCAGGAAATTCTAACCTGGCAGTGTTGTTGTTATGGCTAAGAAAAAGTTTGTTGGAGATTTTGAGCATACTCTTTTTTAAGTGATGCACAAGGCACAAATCTCTTAGAAATAAGAGTAACCCTTGTCAGGATCATATAGGAAGAAAGCATTGGGCTTAGGAATACTGTGAGAAAGTTTAGCAAGAGCATAAAGTAAATCTTTGCCAAAGTCTTGCATGTGACCATTAATTTGGCAGTTTTATTGAATGGGTGATGGAAACCTTTCACTCTATTAAATAGCAATAAATATTGAGTGGATTATCTGATCTTTGATGTGACATCAACAAATCTTGTAGCCAAGTCCTGCAGGGATCCAGGACAGATTTACTGGTTTTTTGTTGGATTTTTTTTGTCCTGCATTTACTCCTCAAAAACACCTTTAAAATCTGTTAAGCTGTTATGAATGCAGTTTGATGATCATCTTAGGAATTTTGCACTCAGGCCTATGTCCTCAGGCCAAATTGCAGCAGCTGGTTCTTACCATTTTTACTCTACTCAACCAGTGAAAATCATAGGTCAGTTCATTAAAAAAAAAAAAAAAAAAAGGTGTATAAAAGAATAAAAGACAGGAATGTAAATAAAATGTGATCCAGTCTTATATCTGTGCACTGCAGTTGAAGGGAACTTATTGACAGCTGGTAACAGCACCACTTTCCATGAACTGCTTCATGTTATTGCCAGAACTTGATAAAAACCAGGGGAGTTATCCCTTGGCTTTTGCTATGGGCATTAGAAACAAATTCTAGTTTTTCCATGTAACTACAGGCCCCCTGCACAATTCCTATTATCACATCTTAGCTTTGACTTCTCAGTTCTAGACACAGATCAATACCAGTCAGATTGGCTTTCAAGGAGCACCCTTGCATCCTTCTATTGCATTGCTGGCCACCACCTTGCTTAAAACTCTCTTTTTTGCCTTCCATTTTTACTGGCTGTTCATTACTAGCTTCCCTTTCCACGTGGTCTCTGGTTCTAAAACATTGACTATGAAGTTGCTTTATTTTTTCACTTTTGAAGTTCCTCCAGCAAGCATGTATATGTAACACTTGTTCCAGTGATGTAGCAGAGCATGGATTTTTGTAAAAGCTGATAGTGGTAAAAAAGGGAGGTGGGTCACCATCCTATCTCACCTTCTGGTGTGAAGCTGATTGTGAAGGTAGAAAATCAATGTACAATAAAGGTGCTGCATGTTGAAACGAAATTGAAATGATTGATTTTTTTTTTCTCCCAGGATCATTAGATTCTCCCCCAAAATCTTTGTTTCTGGTTGTGGTGAAATATTTACTCTTCACTTTAAGTTCATGGTGCAGTTCATTTATTTTGTGGGGAATAAGACATGTGCAGGAAATCACTGTACTTCAGGAGCATTCCCAGAAGTCCCTGCAAACACAAAACACTTAGAGGGATGGATATCTTCTTAATACACAAACATCTTTAGCTGTTGCAAATCCCCATTCCACCCCTTGGAAAGTAAATTATGCAGTGCATTAGTGCAGCATCATTTGCTATCAGAAGACTTTGGGTGTCCTTCTGACATGAGGCAGAGGTGGCCTGGGGCTTCTTGTCAGCTGAATTGCAGGATGAGGAAAGAACTGTATTCATATCATGACACCTTGCCTTGCTCAGGTGCTTCTCACATGCTACATGTGTGTGTGTGTGTGTGTGTGTGCCAGGCAAAATTTATAAATAAATCATGTTTTGTGTGCACACCCTGGCTGAGACTGCAATAAAGCCACAGACTCTGCTACAGGGAATTTGAAGACTCTTGCTGGTCTTCAGGACATCGACATCTGAAGTGTCCCTGTGTTTCAGGAAACTTGTGACTGGCAATTGCAATCATGCCACGTGTGTCAAGCAAAGTCCTTTTCTGTTTCGATTTAGCCGATGTTTATGTACCAGCTGCGGTGAATAAAAGATTTAAACTTCCTACGTGTTCCTTAAAGAAGTGGCTCCTTCAGGGATCCTGGTTAATGTTGGTAGCAATAGACTGTTGGTACAAACTCAGGGAGGATGTTCACCCCCCGGAGAAGGGAAGGTTCCTCATGAGCAGCAGAGCGAACCGCGGCTGGCCGTGGAATCCCCCAGCAGAAATCTGCCGCGCTTGGTTCTGTCCCGTGCTCAGTGACCTTTGCAGCCAGGCTCTTAGAAATTCCCCACCTGCACGCTTCACTTTCTAATTAATTTCACCATCTGGAAGTGTTTCCTTCTATTCATTACATGCAGTCCTTTCTTAATGCTTTCCCATTGCTGATAATCACATTTCTGAGGCTAACCAGCTGCAAACTCAATTTTTTGAGAACATACAGGGAGAGTGTAGTCACCAAGCAAAGCAGTGGTTGGACTCAGGAGCAGAAGTGCTCACATCCCTGCCTGTGCTCATAATTATTTCCCTCAGGTTTTCCCCACTGGATTCCATAAACTCTTTTCCATTTATTTTTAATTTACTTAGTTTCTCATTCTGCCTCTTTTTATACAATTTCACTCTGAATAGATCTTTCTGTCTCTTGACCTCAGAGAAATTGTTTTCTTAACTTAATATCCTGTGATCTGCCTTAACTCTGACCCCCACCTTCACTGAGCAAGTTAGAACATTTTTACAGTTAAAAACTGATAATAAATCTCTGAGCCTACTTTTTCATGTGTAGGTCACGGTACTATTAAACCCAAAAATTCAAATAATCACCAATTCAATAGTCTCTAATGCTTCTATTTAAATCTATACATGACCTTTTTATCTTACTAATCTAAGATTTATGCTTGATAAAAGCTTCCAATACATTATCTATTGAATGTTTACCCTACAGCAATAGACATCGAAGTCTGAAATGTCAAATTTTGAAGTACTCATTTAACATTTTTAGAGGTTCTTGCCCCCCCCCAAAGTAGCCTTTTTCCCTAGACTGAAAACTTTCAAAGAACTCTTCCTTTCTTTTCCTGAGTGTGTTCTCTGCATATTTTCTATCCCTTTTCTTCTGCTTTCAATAGGATGATGAAACATGACAGAGGAATTGGAAGAATTTTGGGAGAAAAATACATAGCACATCTTTCTCCCTTCTCCTTACTGCCATAAAAAAAGAAAAAATTATACTTTCCCAGGGGAATAATCAAGAGAATATCTGAATGAACAAATGGCTAATACATCTCCCAGTTTCCATACTGGAACACCATTTGAAATTGCAAGGACTCTGTGTAAAAAAATAGCTACTGTTTTTCAAATTCCCCTATTAGAAGTGGCTTGAGAAAACATAAATGCATATGAAAGAATATATGGAGGCAACTAGAGTCATAAAGTTGCAACTTATCACAATTTTCTGACCACAGCAAAGAGTAATACTTAAATGTTAATATCTTTTTTTCTCTCCATTTTTTTTTTTTGTTTTTTGATGTGTTTCTTTAACAACAAACAAGGTGGCTTCCTCTGCTTGATCAGAGAATGAAGGGAAATGAGATCAGAGGGGAAGTACCACAGCAGCAGTGCTCCATTTGAGGTCAGCTGCTGTTCAGCTCTAATGAATGTCAGTGTTTGCAGCACGGGGCAAGTTCACCCCATGGTCTGCTCTAGCCCTGAAAATCTCAGAGTTCAGGTACAGCTAACAGACTGTCAGGACCAGTGTGAGAGCAGGTGCTTTTAAATCAAAAAGTCAACCATTTTCCATTTCTGACCAGGAAAATAATGTGTGTACCTACGAGTGCCCTGACACTCAACTGGAGACAAATCATTATGGGGAAAGCAGTGTTTGCTGTTACCTGTTTGACCTAATAACCACTTCAAACTCCAGAGTTATTGTTGTCAATCCTTACTTCACTGTGTACTTGCAAGCAGCACATGCCTTTCCTTGGAGCCCTGGTGTAGGAAACGACAGCTCCTGCTCCCAGCTGTGCTTCCTGCTGGCCCTGTCACTGCAGGCAAAGGTGATGGCTGTCCACTTGCCCCCATGGCACAAAATCTCTTTCTTTGTATTCAAAACATAGGTTTGCCCTCCTGTAGCTTTCTGAATTATCAGATATCCCGTGGAGAATGTTACCAGGTGGAGGTTCTTCTTCCTTGGTGTCCCAGATGAAAATGACAATGTGCTGCCCCAGAGCTTTGCTCAGGGTGTGACACTCAGCTGAGTGCCCTTCTTCTGCAAAGAGAGCTCGCTTCCTAACTGTTTTCAGGGTGTGTATGTTTCACTTTGAGAACATCAGATATCTTCAGGTCCACCAGTTATAGATGAGCCTTCACCTTCCCAAGTTGGGATATCCTGCCGTGGGGCCATTCTTGCTGCTGCCCTCTAAATAACCAGCCTCAAGCTTACAGGGGAACTTGATTTCTCTTACTCAGAACAGGAGCTCAGAACAGGGATGTTAATACCTGGCTGCTCCTAGGGATATCTTTGATCTGCATCTAATTATAATTTTTAAGTGCTTTCCAGTCCTCCAAAGAAAAGGCCTTGATGCTGCCCAGCAGAGAGCGATTGGCCCACGCTGGGACACAGCTGGCAGGATGCCCTGCTCCAAGGAGATTTCTTCATGGTTATTTTAAGATAATTAGCTGATCTGGTACCTAGTGTGCTTCCTAATTCTTATCTGACATGACAAATTTCCAAGTGCACACACTTGTGTGCATGCACAGCTCAAATAAGAACACGTCCAGAGGGCTGGAGCCACAGTGAACCTGTGGCCATGGCCAGAAATGGTACCAGGGGAGTGGTAAAATCCTCCTAAAAAAATGTGTCCCTGTTCTGCCTAGGGGTGGGAAAGGCATAACCATGACCCAGGCAAGGGATGGGGAAGCTGTTACTCGATATTTTTTCCTTTAATGTCATCTTGGAGATACAAATGTCTGTGAAGGCAGGAGATGAAGTGCCCAGGTCTGGCTGGAGAAGGCTGCCAGTCCTTCACTCCTGGCCACGCAGTGCTATGGAGTGGGAGCCACAATTCAGCTGGAATTTAGAAGCAGCTGTTGCACCAGGGTTTGTTTAAAGCTGTTTTTCCCTGGGAAGTCATTATTTGAAATAAATCTCGTCCATTAAATAGACACATTTGAGTAGTTACATAATGCAGCATTGGGTTTGTTAAACTAGAAAAGCATACAATAATCAAAAGCCTAATCTGGATAGAAACATAAATATATATTTTTAAATGGAACACTTATGTGTCTGAAAAATACATTTTTTTTTTCTAATCCAAGCTTTAGTGCCTTAGAAGTTTAAGTTTCACTGTTGGGTACTCTTAAAAAAAGCAAACAATTCATACAAAACCTTTGCCTCTTTCAGTATCTCAGACTGAGCTCCTCAAAATAGATACTTCTCTGTTTAATAAGGATATGTTTTCTTTTAAAATAGAGGGTCTTCTTTTTATATGTTTATTAATTTGCATTTTCAGAACCAACTTCCCTCTGCGTGAAGGCATGAATATAAAAGTAGGGCTATCTAAGCTCAGAGATAATGGATGAGAAAAACCCAGTCTGAAAATAATGACCAGAAATCTATGGAATTTGAGTAAAGAAAAAACATTTTAATATTAGCATTACACTGAAGAATAAACTTGACACTCTCTAGTTTGTTGTGCCATTACATGTCCTTATTCAGAGCAAACTCTCAACCGTAACAGGAGACTGAAAGTAATCGTGGCTTATGTGTTTACCTTGGGGATTTGCTATAATCAGCTATAGCCACCAAAAATGATTGAAAGGCAAAAATAGTGGATGAAACTATAAAACTTTATTTATTAATATTGCTTTGTGGTTTAAGCTGTTATGGTTCACATGTTCTTGATGCAAGGATTGAAATGCTTATTTTTAATTAAAGGTGGAGTTTCATGCTTCTGCACTTTCAGAAACCCTGATTTTGTGGTGCAATTGCTCAGAGTTGGTGGTGTTTGATGCAGCCAGGCCACATGAATTTGGATCATAAAGGTTATTTCATGTCACTTGCACTGAAGGTTGCCTTGTGTTCCTGTTAGAGCAGGGTGAATCTGAGTGTCTCACACCCTTCTCCCCACACCGCATTGCCAGGGCAATGTGTTTTTGGGTGGAACATGGCAAATTTAAGTGATGTGCTTGAGATCAGAGCAAATGTCTGTTGCAGTGGAGGAGTTCAATGCAGAACTGCCAAACTTCTTTTTAAGTTTCCTCTTGGTTGGACTCCCCATCCCACTGGAGCTACTTTCCATTAGTGGCACAACTTATTATGTCTCGAGCAATGCACTCATGATTGTGTACTCCAGCAAAGTGTGACTATTATCTGGCAGACAGCTTATGATCAGTGCATGTAAGCAGAGCCCAGAAGGATTGCTTCTATTTTCAGCTGTGCCACCACTGCCTCTGATCCATGACAAGGTCGCCTGAGTGGATGGAAGCCCTGGCTGCTTGTCTCCAATAATTAAGCAGTAAAACTTTTAAATGCGCGCCCCAAATCGGGAGGTCGCTGTGCTGATTGTCTGTGGAAGTACTTCTGTGGGGACAAAATACCAGATCCTAAAGGGCTCTTTAATCCAGCCAAAAAAGTCTAATCAGAACTGAGAGCTGGCTGTTTAAAGTTGGGCATGTCTAAATGAGAGGCTAGATAAAGATTTTGAACGCTGAAACTGAGTGTTTGTTTCTACAAAAATTTGGAGAAATTATGGAGGGGATAGATTCTGCAGATCTGGTACTCCTTTGAATACCAGATCCTGCAGATCTGGAAATCCTTTGAAGACCAAAATATCATTCCAGGCAGAATTATCTTCACTGGGAGCTGGTTAGTGGGCTCAGTAGAGGAACAAGTCCAATTTTATGTCTATGGCTGTGATGGTCTAATAGCCACGCTGACTTTGGCACAGGGTTTTGCTTTCACTTCAGGTGTTTTTCTACTTAATGCATGGACTTCTGAAGAAAAAACAAGATTGCCTTTGATAAATGACTTCTTGGAATAACAGTTGTGACTGGTAGTATATTAGTTGTTACTATTGATCCCAACAATCTACAGTACTTCTATGAAGTGCAAAATGAGTAGAATCAATGACTTCAGATTTCTTCTGAACTGTAAAGTGACAGTGTTTTTCTCTCATTACATCACCAATTGTCAGTCATTTATTTGTTTCCTGGTAGTTGTTTTTTTCCTTCAATAATCCCTGCAACAAATAAATGACTGATTTTTTGTCTTCCCTAATTATTTCATATAATAGTCTCCACGTGATTTTCACTTGTAGGCATCCTCAAAGAGGAGAAGAGTTTTTAAGAATTTTAAATCATGAAAGGCAAAGATTTGTAAAGGTTTGGTTAGAGGCTTGTCTTTATTTGTATAGAGCAGCAGCACAAAATGACTCAGAAGAACAGGATCTCATTTGTAGAGTGATGAACTCAGGAGAATCACTTGGGGAAAAATGGACACGGGTAAATAGAGTGTGCAAAAAGACAAATTGAATTAGGAAAAAAATCACACTCTGGTTCTGTTCAACAGGAATTTTGATAAACAATAATTTCTGTGATTACTTTATCTTTTAATTTAATCATTTGAGGACATCATCTTTCACTGTTAATGTTTTTTATCATTCTCAGCTATTTGCTACTCAGCAATATGACAGTTTTATAAATGTTCTGACACCCCATGAAATATTAGCTAACAGGAAAAGACATGTTTTTGAGGATTATATGGGGATTCAACAGCACCTGGAGAAGAACTAACATAATTCATCACATTTAAGACAGCTGAAAATCTCAATCAGCCACCTGTTACTTTGAAAATGATCATTAGGCATAAACAGGGGCAATTTGCAGCTTTTAAAGTTCATTTTCAAGCTTTTACTCACAGTTAATATTAATTCACTGTCAGTAAGTCACGAATATCAAGAAATTCTTAAAAGCTCTTCGTTCTCTTTGAGTTTCTTCTTCCATATCTGAGAGGACAATCCCCATTAGAGTATCTTAATTGAATTAAGGATGGGGAAAGTTGCCTTAACTGGGCTTTCATCCTGTCTGTAAGAATATTTGAGAAGTCTGACTTCAGCTTCATTTGAAATTCGCAGATGAACCAATTGCTTCAGGGGAAAATAATGTAAAGTGTAGAAAAGAGTGGGTAAAATCTTCCCAGGATCCTCCAAATATTGCACCTTAGTTGGGAAATGCTTAGTTATCATCAAACCCAAGAAAAGTTTAAGGGATTTTATTGCCATATGGCAGAAGTGTATCAGGATTGTTCTGGGCCAAGTCTTCTCTCACTCTGGGTAACTTCCTGAGTCGTGCCAAGTTTAGAAAGATTTGCACAAGTTTAGGAACTCAAGAAGTCACTAAATTAATATAGGAGAATAGGAAGAGGAAAGGAAAAGAATCTTTTCAGGGCACTAGGAAAGATTCTGTATTTGAGGGTGTTTGGTATAACTTTCATGTTTCTTTCTTTTTTTTTTTTTTTAAGGACCAATGTGGCTTTTTTTTTGTTGGAGAGAAAGAAGAGGTGGGGCAGTCATGCAGTATTGGAATTGCATACAAAATTCAAACCATTTACAGAATCTGTTCTTATTACTAGTTTCTTTGTAACTGGTCAGAAACATAAATTACATATTTGCCATAATTCCTTTATGATGGGTCTTTTGTGGGAGGAGAGTATAATAAGGCCAGCAAACCCAGACACATACAAACACACACACACACTGGAAGACATCATCTTCTTTTGAAGTAAAGGCCTAGCCAAAAAAAAAATCTAACAAAACATTAAATTAAATGGTCCAAATGATTTCTTTAAAAATCTATAACAGGCAATAAAATTAAAATCCATCAATAAAGTAATTTTAAAATCAAAATGTTCCAATCCAGAAATATCTGAACGGAATTGTGTGAAATTATCATGACTTTCTATTAGAGTTTATATAGATCAGATTTTGTTAGGATTGCCAAGTCTTTTTACGACCATTTTGCTGCTTAATAATAGCTTTTTTTAAAGGGTAATTAGGGAACTGTAAAATGGGGATTTTTAAAGGGCAATAGTCATTGCAGGAAATTCTTGGCCTGACATAAATAATAATCAGTCAGCACAGAAAACAAATGAGCGAGCAGCTCTGGTGGGGCAAGAAGTAGTGTAATATAAAGTAGATGGATTGAATATATATACTTTGTGATGAGTTATTCTACAGAAGTCAACAGGTACACAACTTAGAATTAAAGGCCTGGAGGAGTCAGGATTTATTTAAAGAAGCAGGATGCCATTTAACCAAAAAAAAAAAAAATATTAAGACAAAACAAAACTCCAACCTAAGTTATTGAGTCCAAGGGAGAAAAATTTGTAAGCTCAGGCTGGTTTTGGAAAATGAAACAAATCCACAAAGTTCTCTGAAATCACTGCCTGACCTGACTTTCACTGCACATGTAAATAAAATACCTTTGAAAAGGAGGAGTTCCCAGGGGGTGAGAAGAGGAGGGTCATACTATGTCATTTAGGAGCCCTAATAGCCTGGTTAATATGCAAAGCCACAGGAGCTGTGACATTCTGCTTTATTGGTATCACTGGGGGACTGCTCCAGAGACAGCTCCAGCCTCAAGCAAAGCAGGCAGTGGCCTGGTGGAGCAGAAAACTGAGATTAAAAAATGGCTGTTCCCCCTTCTGCATACATTAAAACCCTACAGCCCAGGTTAGAGGTGCCAAGGGAAGAGTTGGGTTGTGCTGATATTCTTCCCTTCCGAGAAAGAAGCACAGAGAAAGGCTTTTTTCCTTCAAAATATGAGCAGCCATCCTTATGGAAGCAGTGTCTTCAGTTCCCCCTCCTGCCTTGTGGCAGAAGCTGCCCAGCCCTGGCTTGCTCCTTCCCTCAAGTGAGGTTTGGCTAGGTTTTTGAGAAACTCTGAGACGGGATCTCCTGTGTGTTTAATTTTAGCAGCTGCTTCCCACACCCTTTCTGCTTCCAGAGCTGGATGTGACATTCCTCTCTCAGGGCCTCTCCACCTGTCCTCAGCCAAGGGTGGAGGGCTGGAACTCTGCTCCCTCTGCTTTTCCCACCTGCCCTTTCCAAAATCAGCAGAGGCAGCTTCATTCTGGGCGTCTCTGCTGTGGTGGGAATGTCACTAGGGAAGGAAAAAGTCGTGAATAATGGCTGATTCTGATAATCCATCACTGCCTTGACTGGTTCTTCATCCTCCACAAGTCTTCAAACTAGATGATTTGATCTGAACCTTTGTTCAGATGTGGAAATCAGAACCAGCTGGTGCAAATGCCTACAATTAAGTGCCATAACCCCACAACCCATTCCCTATTATAGGCATCTTCCTCATGATACAGTACTGACAAAAAAGGCAGCTGGAAATGGAAGTGCTGGTAATTCTAATGAAGTGTCACTGAGGATGAAAGGGAGGCCAGAGAACCATTTTGTTGCAATTTCAGTAGAGACTTCTGAAGTGACAGGCAAAACCAATTTATGTTAGGCAATACAACAGTTTAGAGCAGATGGCAAATAGGGTTTATCACTAGCACAGGGAAAGCCCTGCTTGGGTGGTTTTTTCTTTGTTTTGGGTTTTTTTTGCTACAGACTTCATTGGTTTCAGGTGGCCATGTGCAATGGGAAAGCTGAAAAGAGGACAGTGAAGGAATGATGACCTGCATGACACACTGGCTACTCCTCATACTCTTGGAGGTATAGTTTACTACCCACTATGCTTGACATTTATTGCTGCTGCTTTCTTCTAAGATTCAGCACCATGTTCTTCTATTTGCAGCATAAAAAGCTGATGTTTTTCCTTTCATTTCTCATCACTTGCTTCTCAGAACAAACCTCTCCTTCCTGACCTTTTTTACCAAAAGAATTTCAGGGAGTCCTGTATTCAGGTTTACAAGCCATATTGCTTTTAGTGATTTACTGGGGAGGAGAGGAAAAAATGAGGAGGGTGAGCAAACTCCAAGTGAAATTCTGTAGATGAGAATGTAGCCATAAAATGTGGACATGCAGATTTTATCTTTCAGTATATTCTAGAAAATATTGAGTCATGAATGGATATTGCTTTTATAAAGGGGAAGTGTCAGTTTTCCCTTAATATTTACGTGGGCATATTACTATTTCCTTTTATAGCACCTTTTATATTTGGAAGGCTCATAAGGTGCTTTATGTACTCACTCAAAGGCAATCTGAATAATATTTCACTCATTATGAGATGCAGCTTTGGTGTGAGAGATGTGGCCAGTGTTTCATAGTCCACAGTGAAGATAAAGCTCAAAGTCACACAGTGGAGAGTTTGCAAAGTTTTCATTCCAGAGAGCTGCAGCACCAGGAAAGGTGATGGGATTCACTTGCAGCATTCAGATGCTCCCTGTTGCTATTCCCATGAAGCAGCAACTCTCTCTCCCACACAAAGTAACTCCATCCTGTAGCCAAAATTTCAGATAATCACAGAGCTGGAGGGTTTTCCAAGGATCACCTTGCTGAAAGAAGGGTCAGGACCTAAATCACTCCTGGATGGTGTCAAAATAATCTTTTCCTGAGGATTCACAGCCACTGGGACTTGTTCCACTTTCTTTGGCACCCACTTAATCTTCCACCTTGTGCAGGGATTTTCAGGCAAACTGAGCTGTTGGAGTCAGCCAGCAAGAGGCTGTTTGGCACCAGACTCTTAGTGCAGGAAAAAATAAACTTGTAAACAGCAAAGTTCATGCACCCAGCTTTCCTCTGACTTAAACAATCCTGGCTTTCTCTGGCACTGACTTCCCCAGGGCACTGCTTCACTAAATCCTTCCCATCAAAATTCCAGGCATTCTCAGGAGCATGTGGTAACTTTTTATAATTCATAATGTGGATTTATCTCTACTCTCCTGTTTAATTTAACCTTTTGAAATAAACATAAAGGAAAACAATGATGTGCCAGGAGGAGGACATTATTAAGAGGTACTGTGTGTAATTGACTCAGTGGGATCTTTCAAGCACTTTGGAAAGAATAAAAAAGGAAGACATAGTGGAGCACTTTAAACTCTCAGGGTTACAATCTTCATGAGATAATAATCCAGCCAAACATCAAAGATTAGCACTGATAGAGGCATTTTTAAGATATGTGTGTATATTTTTGGATATATTAAATGACTTTGAAACTTGTCACTATTATGTGAGCACTCCATTTCTGAAGGTGCAGGGATTTCACCTGTGGCAAGGTAAATCTGGAGTGATTCTGCTTGGAGGGCTGTGTGAATGGTGGCAGAATAAGAGTGAGGTACTGCACTTTTTTTTTAAACTCAAGGGTCAAATCCCTTGAGGTGCCATAAATAAGGGTATTTTCCTGTAATTTGAAGACTATAATGGTCTGAAATATCAAAACCAGGTCAACTAAGGTAATGTCTAATTCACTCAGATTCAAAAGAGCTCTGCCAATTTTACACCCTCTAAAGGGAAAAACCTCATATAAATTTTTCTCTTGTTTACATTGAAGAAATCCTGCAAATAAATGGTGCCTGTCTATGTAAATGAGTAATTATTTTGCTGAGGGGTTGTAAGTTGCCCTTTGGTGTAAATCAGAGTAGGGCTTAACCCCTTTAGACAGCTTTAAAAATAAATGAACCAACCTTTCATCTAAAGCTGCACAGAAAATCCCTTCTTTCATTTATCAGTCTCCTCTTACAAAGAGAAAAACCAGAAGCATTAATGAGCAAGTCAAATATTCAAACCTTGCCAAAGGAGAAGGGATTCTTCAGTCATCATGAGCTCAACCTGATAAATCCTTTTTAATTAGTCTATATGCTAACATTGTATAAAGCAGCCATGAATCAGAGACCCCACAAAGCAAAAGTGAAGAAGAAATACATCATGAGCAAGAGGAATTGGAGCCCAAAGTATTTCTCTTCTGGCTTTCAGAGAGCAGAGAAAGCATGCTTATTAATTGCTTAAGTCCATCACTAATAAGCTCTCAGCTGTGCTCAGTCTGCTCCCCAGCACTTTGCACAATGTCTGTGCAGTAATATGCTGAGAGAAAAGGCATTTTCTGCTAGCTGATAACAGAGCAGCAAAATGAGAAAGTTGAAAGGGAGGAGTGAAATGAATGTACTTTTCTTCTTATTCTGGGTGGCAATTCTCAGCTACTCACTAAAGGGGTTGACTCTGGGGGGGGATTTCTCCATGGAGACCTTGTTCCTGCCCTCCAGGAATGTGATGGCACCTTTGGGACTGTCAGACCCTGAGGCACTGGGCTACCATTGGAGTGTCTGGCTGCTGGATAAGCCCAGATTTCTCGTGTCAGCACTGAGTATACTGACACCCTTGAAACCTTTGGCTAATTGCTCTTTTACTCAGGTTCCCAGTCAGCCTAAGAGACCTCATTGGAAATATCAAATTGTGACTGAAAATAAAAAGCATTAACAAAAAAGGCTTAAATTTGCTATTTTGTTGTTTTAAAGATTAAGAACTGTGTGCCTTTGGATGAATTTGATCACTAATTTGGGGCCCTTTGCAGTCAAATTTTCTCTGCTCTTAAGGTAAGACATTTTTTGAAAGGGTGATCTCAAAGTAAAAATAAAACAAATTCAATGCAGAAGACAGTCATGAAAGCAAGGTTTTCAGTGGCAACACAGAAAATCCTGCTGTACTTCATTGTGAGAGACTACATGGCAGAAGAGAGATCTTTGGATGCTGTAAATTGATGCAGCTCTTCTGCTTTTGCAGAAAATACACAAGGTAAAGCATGTCCTCATCTGGCATGTGAAACTCTGTAAGGAAGTGACTGGAAAGGTCATTTCTTTTAAAACAAAACCCTTTCTCAAGCAGTGGCACATCAGCTCAGTTGATACAGTTGATGTCTCACCCAAGTTTAAAATCATCATCAAATCTTTTCCCTGGTAATTAACGTGCTTGGCAACCCCTGCTTCTCTTTTAAGAAATCCAGCTGTAACATAAAGCTCTTATTATTTTACACATAGGTGGTAGCTTCTATCAGAGTTGGAAAAGGCAGTTTCCAACATTTAATTTTACTGAGCTTCACTAATATTCTTGCTGAGCTGTTAGAGTATTTTGCTGTTAGGGCTGGAAGAATATGTGAAAGGAGCTTCTGATGTGTTTGCCATATTTTAAAATAGTTTCCTTAGGATATAATCACATTCTGTTGGTGTCTTGCTCCCTGCCATCTGTTACACCACCACAATACTGTAACATGTTTAGCAACCCTGGGTTTTAGAAGCTTGACTGACAAGGTTTGTGACCTTAGAGGCTGAGACTGAGAAAAGGGTTCTTCATAATTCTTCAGCACTGATGTGTTAGGAGAGATAGATAAGATTTATTATGCTTTCATTTCTTTCTCTCACTTATTCATCACTGGTTTTCACCAGGACCGTGATGAAGTTGTTGACAGACACTAAACACACTCAGATTTTTCCATATAAGAAGGGGCATTGTCTGATGAAAGCAAATGAAAGCTGATATTTCCCAAACCTGAGGAAAAAACCACACAGAAATCGGTGATATGGATTCTTCTGGAGTTAAAACATTGGTAGTCAATTTTCAGTCATTCAGGAGACAGCAGGACAGACAGCTCACAGAGCACAGCTCTCAGCAGAGATGGCACATGGACCTTCTGCTCGTGAGGAATAGCCAAGCAGCTCATCAAGATCTGTATTGAAATCACTCTCCAAGGGGAGTTTCTCCTTTGGAAGCAGAGGAGTTGTGCACAGAACTTGCTTTACATGAGGCCCAGATCTATGCTGACCACCAGGACAGTGGGGATGGGGTGTTTGTGAGTGCCAGGATATCAGAACAAGGTGTGTGGGTGCATACCCAGCTTTCTCTTTTCTTCCTTGGTAAGTTAAGCACACAGAGGAAGAAAAGAAAAAGCAGATTGAAGCTTGGAGACAGGCAAGAAAAGAAGGTGGATGCACGTGAGTGGAGAGAACATGAGTGTGTTAGACTGTAAAGGAAAATGACTCAGGGATTTGAGATGTGGAAGGGCCATTCATGAAGTGCTGGAAAGGCTTTTCTGGTGCTGGGAAAGTGAGGAGCAAACAAGGAGTCCAGATGAGGTAATTTACAGTGATACCAAAGGATGCTGGTTCTTTGGAGCCTCCAGCTCTGCATCTGGGCATCAGCAGGAGACCCAGAGGAAAGGAGCTGTGGGTCTGAAACAGTGGCTGGTAAAGGGACCTCCAGGAGTGCAGCAATGGAATAAGAGGGAATTTTAGATTATGTCAATGGAAATGTTTGATAACAACAAAGTCTGAGAGAGAGAGGTATCAAGCAGAGTGCTAACAAAAAGCACACATTATGGTTCACATTAACAATGATGCTTTTGATCCCTCTCTATCCCACTGGTTTTAAACCCTGGTTTAAAAAAATACAGCAGAAGAGGTGAAGAGTGCTTTTTCCTGGAATCTAAATTATCTGGGATAATCTGTATTAAGGAGGCATGGAATGGCTCATAAAAGGAAAGTATAACAGATATTGCTCAGTTAGGGAATTATATAGTGCTCCCTTGCAATATAGAAAATTCATAAAGAGGGTGATTACAGGCACTGGGCAGAAACCATAGGAGAGATTAACTTCATAGCTCTCATGCTTTAGAAACCTGCCATACTGCTTCTCACAGATGGAAATGTCACCCTTTATTTGGATACTCTTCTAGCTTCAAAGTCTGTAAGAAAAAGTCAAGTTGGTCCATGTTTTGAAAAGTGGATAAGAAATGTGGGTCTGCTCTCATTTATTCTAAAGCTTTTTCCATGATGGCACTAAAGTGGGCTATAAAGAAAACATAAATGCAATTTATGTCCATTACATGAAAAGAGGGATGAGTTCAGATGGTAATCCAGCCATGTATCACCACATTGCAGAAGAGTAAATGGCATCCATTATGGGACTGTGACTCCATCCAAGGCACTGACACCTCACTGTGCCCGACAAATCAGTGGGAGAAGGTAATTTTTATTTTTTTTTTAGCTCATACCTTCCCATTGACTAAGAAATCTTTTCCTCTCACATTTATGTTCTATTATATCCCTGTAGTGGCACTTTAGATTAACAGTCCAGGTAATTAATATGGAATCCAAGGGAAAATGCTACAGAAGCACTTGTGACATTCACATTAATAATGGAGGGGTTCATCAAAATTAATGTTATTACAGTAAATACCAAGAAAATTAACTGTGATTGGCTCATTATTTTAAATCGTGCTCCCATCTGCACCTGACTGCTCTAGATGGCTCTAGATGGGGTAGGTGTGGTGATGATTCAGGGCTTGGCACCAGGAGGCAAACAGAAAGCACAATGAGCTGTGAGCAGCACTAGAGAAAGTCTTTTATCATATCTCAGGTGCACTTCACTAGAAGGCAGATAAGACTTGGAAGCCTCCTTTCCTCACTTCCCTACCCAATGTATCCTGGGTGTTTTGGAAGAACCATAACAGATCTTTTGTTTTATCAGTAAATAAGAGAAGGTTCCAATGTAGGAAAAGTCTCTCTTTGTGTGCAGTGCCATAGCTGCATTAGGAGACAATTTCTGCTTCAATCAGCTTGGAGTCTTAAATTAATGTAGTGATGGTGTATGAGAAGGACAATTAAGATAGAAAATGGTTATCACATGGACTGACTTGAGAGAGGCACTTGGAAAAACAGACCTTATACTCAAGTCTTATGTGTTGTAGTGCAGTATTCTGCTGATCTGAAAATACAGTCCATCACTATGACAAATCATAGAGAATATCTTTCTGGAGAGAAGTACTATTCCATCCCATTCTCTTTGAATGTCTGACATAGAAAGCTTGTGTCTGTTTGTTTAACAGAAACCTAAGCAAAGCACCTCAGTTTTATCCAGCAGTAAAAGAAAAAAAAAATTATATATATATTATATAGGCAAATAGATAAAATCAAAGAGTTCAGGTGTCCCAATAGTGAGACACTTGGGAAAGAGAGAGAAGAAAAAGAGTTTCAACTCAGAAAGAATAATAAAATATGAAAGCATGCAGAAAGACATCCATGTTGTAGCAGTGACACAATTGTGCAGAATCAGGAATGCCCAGATTTGTATTTAGCAAAATTCTGTTTTTTGTTTTCCACCTCTCATTTTCATGCTGATTGAAAAAATTTTTAGATAAACAGTCACTTGAAGTAAGTATTTGTAACTTTACTTAACTGGGAAACTTCTTTTTGGTATGTTACAGAAATTTAAATGACAGGAGGGCTGGAACCAGATGATCTTCAAGGTCTCTTCCTACCCTAGCCATTCTGTGTTTCTATGCAGGACATTAAAGACTTGGTGTAGATAAAAGTAATGGTAATTAAATGGGGAAAAACACACAAACAATGGAGGAAATAACTACCTATGTGCTTATTGAAGCCATTACAGAAATGACCACTGCAGTGATTATTTCTGTAATGTCTTCAATAAGTTGGAGGCTTTGTTGTTAAAAGGAAAAAGTCAAAGGCTAAGGAACACTTCAGTTTACTGACACCATCATGAACTTCAGTGGAGCTGTTCTGATTTGTGCTATTTTGAGACCTCACTGAGAAGCTGGGGTGTTTGCATGAACTGAAACTCCACAGCAGTTTGGTGCAGTGATGTCTGTGTTCTTTCCCAGGTGAGAATTTTTCCCTAATGCCCCTGAGGTGTCATTAGTCCTCTCCCCATTGACACTTGCTGAAAAGTGCCTCCAATCTGCATATAAATGATGCAGAAAAAAATATAATAGAAAGAAATCATAGTCGCTCCTGAATTAACTTTGGGTTTCATTTTAACATTCAGATTTAACAAAATGCCTCTCTTTGTAAGGAAGTTTGCTCTTTTTCTTGTTTTAAATTACATTTTTTCAAAGAGAGAAATGAGTTTTCTGCTTCTGTTGAAGTGGAAGCAGAGATGACAAAATGAACTGCCTAGCCCTTTAGGAGGATACCTCACATTTGAAAATACCATTCTGAATAAAGCTGGGGATTTGTACACAGTCATTTATCATAGAGGCCATGAAAGCAGCACCCTCCATTCCTGTCTGGAGAGAAGGAATGAGCTATCCCAGCAGTGATATTGCTGCAAATTGCCACTAAACATGGGGTATTTTGGAAGTTTATTACTGTGGTCCATTTCAAAGACAAACATTTCTCCTCGAAAGCCTGCTCTGGGGCAGGAGGATCTGTGTCACTCAGGTGGCAGAGGGATCCTCCATTTTATCCATTGCCACTAAGCTTGTTTTGCATCTTTAGTGGAATCAACAAAAGCAACCAAGAAAATCATTAAGGTGAAATTTGTGCTTCTGCAATCCCTGTCCTGCTGGAAAACAGGAGAAGGAGAGATGGAAATGTGGCAGATGGGGCTGTTGACTGGTTGTAGTAGATTTGGTAACAAAAATCCCCAACACTGCAAGCCTCTTTTCAGCTTCATCTACTGATCAAATAATATATTTTTAAAGGATTCAGAAACCATGTAACAGGGAAAACAGGAAAATTTTACTTCTCTTTTCTGATTAAAAGCTGCCTCTGCCTCTAATAATCCAGGGGGAAACGATTTTTGAGGGGAAAAATTAAAGTTTTTATGAAACAACTCTTTAATAAACAATAACTATCTTTTACAGCTGTACACACATGTACACACATTTGTAAAAGAGAAAATGTAAAAAGAAATCTGCAAAAGATAGCTCAGGTGGCCAGGAGCATTATTAATATCAGAAGTCTCTTTATATGTTGGTATCATGCTAATTGTGATGCTTGCAGCATTGTAGATCATCTTGCTGCATCAAGCCAAATGAAAGAATCACAAGGAAAGAGAAACAGGGGAGATGGGACTTGTTCCTTAAAAAAAGACTTTCAGAGCAGCATAAGGACAATGTGCTAAATCACTAAGATTATTCTGAGTCAGCTGAACTGTTCTGATTTCCAGCGGGTACATTTGGTCCTTAAAATTAGGAAAGTGGGATCGTGACAGTATTTTCCTTTTACAAAGTCCAAATTTTTAGTGAGCCTGAAGCTGGCTCCTGTGAGTCTGCCCTCAGCAGCTCCAGTGGTGGGCTTGGGTTCTTCTTGGGTTGAGCCTATGAGCAGCTCATCAAACTTGGCAGAGCTCCCTGCAAAGGCACAAGGGGGATCCACTTAAAAAGATCAACATTTTTCACTGCTGACCATGGGCTTAAAATGCTTTTTTGGGGAGGGGTCCACAGCAGTCACCTCCTGCCTTGCTGATCCAGTGATGTGATGGAGGCCAGGGCTGTGCAAGGAAAATAACCCAGGCAGAGACACAATCCACAAGCCATGGACAGCTGTGCCTCTGTAGCACTGCCAGGGTGGGTCAGCATGAGAGCCTGCATCCTTTCCACCAGACATGCCATCATGGTTCACTGGAAGGAGAATTGACACATTGGCCCAACCACCAGCAGCACAGCCCTTCATGGTTTGCCTTCTCAGAATCATATCTAGCAGAAGAAAATAATTACATGTACTTGCTCATTTTCAAAGCAAAATATTAGGATAAAATCTCATCTTTCCATCCTCTTCAGGTCCAAAGATGATGGGGGTGAAGTATCAATTTATCAAAATCCCTCAACTACAGCACAATTAATTTGAACTGAACAAGAGATTTTTCCTGTGATTTTGTATTACAGTCAACCTAAGTATGAAAGGAAACAGTGTAAGGAGAATCCACAATGTGATGAAAGTTAATATTCGAGAAGATAATGAGATGTAAATTGCTACTTGGAACAATACCTACAGGCTCAACTCTTCGTACTATTTTTTTTAGCCAAAGATAGGGATATTTTTATGTATTAATAATTTTCAGTTCTTGAGCTCTTTATAAAAGAGATCAGTAACAAAATGCCTTTGCTTTTCAAAGGAAGAAACTGAACCCAAAAGAGATATGATATGCAGAACTTCTTAGCGGAACAGATACTCATCATAATACCAGATTTCCTGAGTTTCCTTTTAAGTTCTGAAGTATGATGGGTTTTACACAATGGGGGTGTTCAGCCTGGAGAGCAAAAGGCTCTGGAGAGACCTTGGAACACCTTTCATACCTGAAGGGGCCCCAGGAGAGCTGGAGAGGGACTTTGGATAAGGGCTGGAGGGACAAGGCAAGGAGGAATGGCTTCACACTGGGGGTTAGATGGGATATGGGGAAAAAATTGTTCCCTGTAAGGGTGGTGAGGCCTTGGCACAGGTTGCCCAGAGAATCCATTTCAAAAATCCTTTTCAATCATTTAAAAAAAATGGATTCAGAAAAAAAAATTTTAAAAAGTTTTTTTTCCCCCAGGGGAAGATAAGAGAACAGGAAGGTACTAAAGTTAAGCACAAATTTTTACAGGTGCTGGAAGAGGAGATCTGTACATTTATCATCCCTTCAGAATCCATATTTCAGGATATAGAAAACACCTTGAGGAAAACCAAGTAGTGTTTGGGAAGAGCTGGTGTCAGTCCAGTACTCAGATGCAAATAAAACGTAGGAAATAGTCTCTGATATTTGTAATTTGCTGACTCTAAAGTCAATCCTGATGGAATTTACTACATCCATCAGTCATTTACTCCTGTTGTGTACTTCATATTTATGCTAAAAGAACACGAGGCAATAAATGAGGCTAGTAAAGTGCTGTAAAGTCATTGTAAACCCAGTGAAACCAGAATAATTCTCTTTATGCCTTTTATCTGGATGACTTACCTGGCATCCCATGCCATACACAACCTCCACAGAGAAAAAGGCAACCATCAATTGAAGTGTGACACATTCTGTTAGTAAAAACAGTCAAACCAAACCTCTCTGATGAGAGCATGGCCACAGAGGGAGGTTGAGGCCACATCTTCTCCAGTCAGGTTTCTCAGAGTTATCAAAATTTCTTTGCTTGCAAAGGCCCATTTGTCTTACCACAGAAAGCTGTTTTGAAGACGACTGATACATAAATTCCCTTTCAAAAATTAATATTCAAAGCATGATTGTGCAAGAAGTGAGTCTTGATTTGAGAACATTATCTGTCCTCTCAGTCTGCTCTACTCATCTTTTATACTTCTGATTTTAGTCTTACAAATCATCAATGGACTATCCTTGACCATCACATCAAATCCTGCTTAACACTACATTCTACTCTTTGAGTGTGACAAATTCCCTGTTTTTAGCAGTACAACCCTGAATCTCAGCAGAATCAGCACAACTCAGTTATCCCAGTGCTCCCATTTCAACCCTAAAATCAGTCAGAAAGCAAATAAACTCACCAAGTGCAAGCCTGCTACACTTTCATATGCACACTCATCATGTAAAGGTCATTTCCTGCACTTTTAGTCCCAAAAATCACAGATACAGGATGTTTCCATAGCCTGTTGCTGTTTCCACCTCATCTTTTCTCTGTATTTTTTAATCTCTCACATTAAAACACACTTGTGTTAGGGCTCAGCCTGTCTGCTCCTCTCCACCTGGTCTTATTCAGCACTGAGAGCTCACTCACTTTCCATCCATGACAAATGATTTTTGATATTGCATCTTAAAAATATCATTTTGTACTTACTCTTCCAGTGCCCCTTTGTGCTAGGGCACAATCTCATAACACCTCCATTTCAAATTATTATTTGAAAAACTGCACTGGCATTAAAAAGCTAAATGATGGAGTTGTAGCTGGGTTTTTGCATGGTATCAGAACACGAATATAAAAGTCATCTTAAATGAGCTGATTTGGAAAATAAATTGAGGAAGACGTGCACAGGAATAATGAACTGCAAAAGCTGCAAAATAAGGAACACTTGCATCCTTCTGCAGAAAAGCAGCTTGATTTATGTAAACTATAAATATCAATATGCATGAAGGGTGCTCAGTTGTGGACACACAGGTATGTATCATTTTGATGTAGTTAAAAATGGAATATATCCAGTCGAATACCACAGTTTAAAAACCAGGGAAAACTGGAGAAACACTACAGATAAAAAGGGGCCCATCAGAGATCTAGAATACAGGAAAGGCTGGAAGAACTGGGATTAGTAAGGAAGACTGAGGACAGCATTTCATCCTCCCAAGGTGCCTAAGAGGCTGCTGCAGAGAGGTAAATTAGAGTAGCGCTCACTAGGCATGAGCAAAAGCTGCCTGGCAGGAAGTTTTGTTAAGCACTGGGAGAGCCTGAAGCTTTTGCCTGGATGTGTCCTCTGATGATTCTTGCTTTCCCATCCGTGTGAACAGCACTTTGATCTCAGCTGCAGCCTGCTGACACAAACCAGGCAGGGAGGCAGAGCCCAGCCCCTTGCTGCACGCCGGGCTCTGCTGCTGCTGCCACGGCGCCTCTGCCTGCACTCATTCATCAATTCCAGCTCAGAACAGCCAGAGCTGCTGGTCTCCTGTTTCTGCCTGTGGCTGTGTTTCTGCAGGCTGTGATCATCTCAGATCACACACACACAGGTCAGGAGGCAGAGCAGCAAACCCTCCCAAAGGGCAGGGGTGCTGCAGGTGGCAGCAGTGACAAGCCAGCGGGCTGCAGGGTGGCCCCTGTGCCTCAGCAGGATGCAGAGAGATCTCTGCTGTCAATATGTCTCTGATGAGAGCAAAAAGCCACCCCTGCTGCTACTAAATACTGCAAACCCCACATGCTCACTTCCCAAAGAGCTACGGAGGTGGTGGAGGATCTGGAGCACAAGTCTGATGACAAGTGGCTAAGAGAGCTGGGGGTGTTCAGCCTGGAGCAAAGGAGGTTCAGGAGTGACCTTATCAATCCCTACAGCTCCCTGAAAGAAGGTTTCAAACAGGTGGGGTTCAGTCTCTTCTCCCAGGTAACAAGTTGGCCTCTCAGTCAAGGCAAACTGGCTTCAGTTGTTTCAGGGGATGTTAAGATTGGATATTGGGAAACCTGTCTTCACAGAAAGGGCTGTCAAGCACTGGAACAGGATCCTCAAAGCAGTGGCTAAATCACCATCCCTGGAGGCATTTAAAGATGTGTAGGTGTGGCACTTAGGGAGATGATTTCGTGTTTGGACTCAGTGATCTCGGAGGTCTGTTCTTACCTAAAGGATTGTATCAGTTTATGTGTCCCACCCATATTCACCAGCTTGCTTTTTCCTAGATGATTTTATGAAAGAGGAAAGACTTTGTGATGTGACTGTGGTTCAGAGGGGGAGGCTGGAGCCCTCTGTTCTATCTCATGCCTCAGCTCAGGAAAAAAATTACCCTTTCCTGCAGAATTCTTGCATATAAAGCCAGGTTTTTCCTGATTGCTTCCAAAGTTACAACTCCAAACCTCTAAATCTAAACATTTAGGCGGCTGACTCAGAGGCTAAAAAGAGCAGTTACTAGAAGGTTTTCTTATGATGGAAAAGGAGCATGGATGATTCCCCCCAGCTGTGAGCTGGGACATTAAATAGTCTTTGGAGGGAGCAGTTTCTTGTACTTCACCACAGTTCTGGAGAGGCAGCAACTCAATGCTACCAAAGGTTCAAATGTTCCGTCTAAATAAATTAATTAATATATATATATAATTTTTTAAAAATTATTTATTATTTATTTATTTATTTATTTATTTATTTATTTATTTATTTAATAAATTTAGAAATGGGTAAAGCACCTTCTGAGCAATTTCTGCCACCAGAGGAAAGGGACAGCTTAGGAGCTGTTCCCCATTTCAGGGAACAGAGCACAAGCCCCAACTAAACAAAGGCATTGCCCATAGAAATGTGAGATAAGGTTGCTTCTACATGCACAGAGTTGGCTTTTGCTCTCTAAAGTACTTCAGACTCACAAAAGGCTCAAACTACAAACAGACACTGCAGCCTGGTTTCCCTACTGTACCATAGCAGTTAAAAGCTCCCAGGTCTTATTTTTCATTGCACTGCCATCCTGCCTCAGTATGTGTCATCTATCTGTTGCACAAGAAGAAGCAGAGTTTCCCAATAAATTCCCATTTCTTGTCACTTGTGTGTCTCTGGAAAGGGAAATCCATAACCTGCAAGCCAGCAGCTCCATCCTACATCCCATAAAATGCCTTCTGAGCCTCTGCTACCCTGAGTGCTACCCCAGGGACAAAGCATCCCTGAAAGGGGAGACTGGATTTACATGAGCATAGAGAAACTTAAAATTTTAGCTCACATCCTTCAGAAATGGCAAATCCTAGATTTTCCTAGACTATTAACAGACAGAGGCACTCATAGTTTAGCCTGTGCTGCTCAGCTGAGCCTGCTCTCACCTGAAGTTTGCCAAGGGCAGGCAATGTACTTAAAGGCACAAATACATCTGAAGGAATTCTGAATATCTTGGACTAAGAGGCTGCATTTAGCTCAAAATATCAGTGCTGGAATTCAGTTCTGTCTGCACACATATACAGAAGTGTCTTTGAAAGACTATTATCTCAGAATTTTCTAAAATTATTTTCCAAAGGATTCATTTTACTGATGATATGCAATATAAGGCAAAGACCCGTGAAGGCTCATCATAATTCTTTCTATCAAATCTGTGAAACTGCCTGAGGAAGAAGTGTGAAGCAAGAGATAAGAAACAAAACTCGCCAAAGTTTGAGATCAGACATGCAAATATCATTTTGCCATTGCATTTTAGTGGTTTAATTCACCACAGAATAAAAAAAAGGGGGAGATATCAGAAGCTGAGCTTATTGCAAATTAATATAGAAGGCAGGAAGGTATACATACATGTTATATATATATATATATGCATGTTTGTGTGTTTTAAATACCTATATATACATGACAAGGTTACTTGGGAAGTTGTCCCCCCTGTTCAGTCCCTGCCCTCCCTGTCCTGTTGTTTTCTGCATCAATATGAAATGGAGCAGAGCAGTCAAACTTGTTCCAGCCTGGAATTCATTTAGCTCCCTCATTGCTGAGGGGGTAGCCAGCATTGCATTTCGAATTGTCCTCAGTGGCAAACCCCTGCATTAAAGTAATCACACAGGAACTTGAACTAAACAAGGAAAATTAAGAGGAAAAGCAGCAAATCTTCTTTATATGAAGGGCTTACACGATGCTCAAACAATGTTGTACACAAGATTCTAATGAGAAAATTCAAGTTCCTGTTGTAAAGCAGCCACACAAATATTCGAGCAAGTAAGAAAATTTCCCAGTTCTAGGATTATATTCTGATAAATAAAGATCCCTGTCAGTGTTGAAGTCCCATTTTCTGCCTGTGGAATTTGGGCAAGGAGTCTCATGGCCAGACAACTCCCAGATATCAGAACAGCTCTGCTGACTCTGAGAGTTTGATTTTCCCCATCTGAAACTGCAATAGGAAAAACCACTTTTTACAATGAATGGCAGCAGACTGGGTGTGCATGTGTGAGAGGGTGGATGACCAAGACTAAATGAATTTGCTGTTCATCCACTGTAGTCTACTGTTCCACAGGCTGACTGGTTAGGAAAACAGTGGGCAAAAAGGAGACTCCAAAAAAGGGTTTCCCAAGAAGAAGTGATGTCCAAAGCAGGAAGTGTGACCAGAAAGATGAAGGTGAAGATCCTGCTGGGGAAAAGATGTCAGATGTGGGGAGCATCATGGACATCAGGAGGATAAATGCTGAGGCACAATCCGTGGCCAGGGCTGGTTCCCTCACCTCCAGTGGGGAGGGAAGTTGAGACCTGGTGAGTGCACTGCAGGGGGACAGTGTGTGCAGGTGTGAGATAACCAAGTTCTGATTTTGAGAGCTCTGATATGACTTGTTCTTAAGTAAATGCCAGTATCTAGATTTACAGCAGCTGGTGATTTACTCTGTCCATCCATGTCAACCAGTCTCCATAATTTTATTGTCCCTTATATAGCTTAGATAACTTGCTTTGCCTCCAGAGGATCCCACTCCCTGTGAAAAGGATGAGCTTAACTGATAATGCAGCTCACAGCACAATATTGAACTACACAGTCAATCAGAAACACCCCAGTTAAGTCTTTTTCTTTCCTTGTGTGTCCTCTTTGGGTGGTTTCACGCTGATGCAATTCATTGAGAATCAGAATAAGTACAACCCTACACAGGGAAAATTGCATTTGAAGGTTTCCCAGAGACTCAGTGGTGACCAGCACTGATAGATTACTTTATAAGCCTTGAAAGAAATATTCAGCACTGTTTTGGCAGCTTTGTCACTCAAGTGGCAGGAAGAATTCAGTTTTCCATTCAGCAGGTGCTAATGCAGTTATATCAAATCCGAAGTATGGGAGAAAATGATCTGTGCATGTGTGCACATTGCTCCCAGCCTTCCCCCCACCTCTTCAAGGCTCAGCAGCAGAAGGGATCTGACCTCAGATGTCACAGCCAAGTTGTTATTTCATGCCTTGTAAACATGTGCCAGATGATTGCATCCTTCCCTCAGGCAGAAGGATGGATAGAAAATACTGGGTCCTTGATTGCTAACAAACCTTGGGACTTGTTGGGTTTCTCTCTCCAAGCACCAAATCTGCTGCTTTGCGGCCTTTGTGAGGCTTTTCACAGCTTTCCTTCAGTACTGCTGAAGATGTGTCCTTAAGGTGAGAATGCTGGCACTACTGGGAAAAGCTTGAATTTCTTTAGGGGGGACAAGAACCAAACCAAGCAGGGCTTACCAGAGAAAACGACACTTAATTGAGGAACATCAGTTCTTTCCAGGCTTAGACCTTTATTTGTCGAGAAAATGGGAGCTTGTTGGAGAAGCAAATCTTTCCTTGCAGATAAAGGGATGTCTTTTTGAATGAGATACCAGCACAGCCTTGTTATATGAGCCCCTGCCATTTGGGAGTTTGGGTCAGGAGTAAATGTGTAAACACTTTTGAAGGTCCCTTTGAAATTCCCTCACTTGGCTCCAATGCTGAGGGAACATTGCTGTTTATGTATGATTATTTTGAAGTGAGCTAAGAGAAGTTTTAACTTTCTTCAGCCTGCAGGGGAGCAGCTGAACCATCCAAGCAGTGAGAAGCAGAGGATCCATCGAGTGGCTGGAATGGCCAGATGAGAACAGGAGAAATCAGAGCCTTCCCAAGAGAAGTCCCTCGTTGTGAGCCAGGGAAAAAGTCTTTTAGCTGCAGAGGAGGAAAAAAGAAAGACATTTCTAACAAACTGAAAGGAAATCACTTAACAAACCTGATTTCTTACAGCAATCTGAAGAAATCTCTGCTTAACTATGGCAACAGTGAGGCTGGGTGCTGGACTCAAGGTTATCTGAGGCCTCAAAGTCTCTGATAGCAATTCAGTATTGATCACAGAAATAACAGAGGACAACGGAGCCCTCCAGCTGGGAGACACAGAGAAATGCTCAAGTTCAAATGTTGCTGTTTCCCATGAGTTCTGATGGCCTGTACAAAACTCCCTCATTGCCTTTTCTGGCTCTTGACTTGTCTCTGAAGGTCCCACTCCACACTCTGTGTATTCCTGCAGCTTTTCCTGTTGAAAGAATCAACCCGAGGGAAATTGAGTCCATGAAACCTTGAAAGACCCTTCTCTCTTGGGTGGGAGACTCAAGCAAGGCCAGAGATCAAAATAAGAATTGAAGAAGTGAAAGCTGGAGGTTCCTACACCTGATATCAGGATTTTTCTACTCAAGTGTTTATCTTCTACAGATGACCCCAATCCACTTACCTTCCCACCCTCTTGAAAATGCTGCCCGAATGCAGGATGAGCTGGAGGTCAGTTTCCCTACCCCCTTTATATTGTACACATAATTGATATTTTTGTCATTTGTGCCCGCTTCTAAAACTGTCCATGAAAGTATTTTGAAATGCTTGACTTTATTTCATCCAAAATTGAACTGTAATTCTTTTTTATCAAAAGTGACAGTATTAGAACAGACTGCTCGTGCATGTGACCAAAATATTCCAAATGTTCTTTGAGCTGGTCAGCTACAACAATCAGCTATTATCATTATTTTTATTGTTGTACATGTTCAAACAGAAATCTAAGCTTTAGGTTAAGGAATAAATCTGAAAATACCCACAATTTCTATATTAGTGAAATTTTACTACTACTCTTTTTTTAGTAAGAGTTCTTAATAATTTTTTAAAAATAATGTTTCCATTAACATGTTGAAGGAAAAGGAAAAGGAAAAAAAATTCAAGAAAATGTAATTTGTATCTGAAATATACAAATGTGTATTACTCATTTAAAAATCAAAGTCCAGTAAAACATGTATTTTAGGAAAGATGACATCTTCTAGATGTTTTAGTATGTCTCTGATCCTCTGTGTTGCTCTTTCAGCTTAGTGAAACAGAGATGGTTTCTGCATTTCTGATTGTATTTTACAAAAACAGGTGGGAATAATTTGGTCTAGCATGTTGTTTCTGAGCTGATTTCTATACAGAACAAATGATCTTTGCAGCAGAGGATATTCATCAACATAGATAACCTTAGTACAATAATGAGATATGACCAGATTCTCCAAAAATATAAATTAGCACACCTCCACTGAATAAAAAAGAGCTATGTCATTTATAGCAGCAAAGAAGCTGTGTGAAGCAGGATCAAGTTGGTTAAATAACTATTTGCTTGAATTATTTGCTGTATCTTAAGAAAATGAATAAATTAATTCCTTATTAGTGCCTTTTCAGTACGACTCTTAAATAAAATATTTATGAAAGGTCTTAGAGACTCGTCATGTTCAGAGAGTGACCTGACACTGTGAGCCAGGCAGTAACACTCCCAACACCATCTGTGTTTGCCTCCTGAGGTGACAAACCTCTCCAACAGAGCTTAAGCGTGGTGATGGGAGCAGCTTTTGTTTTAGCAGCCAAACTGTGACAGAGGGCAGCAGGCACAAACTTAATTCTGTCACATCTCCTACTGGCTGTTTAGAAGGGCTTAGCAGAGGGTACAGGGTGTGATGTGCTAAAGCATTTCACTGAAATTCCAAGATGACTTTGCTGTGTTTCTTTTCTAGAGTTTTAACCTCTGAAGCATAAATGATACAGAGGGAAAGCAATGTTTGTTTCATGTGCAGGTGACAAAGCACAGGCAGCAGGGAGCAGCTTGCTGTCAGAGTTATGAACATCCAGAGATTTAAGTGTCAGGGACCGTGGCTAGCAACAGGCTCTTGTGGACCAACAAGGTGCAGCCCACTTGACTCATTTATATTGTGTTAAAGGATGAATTATTTAAGTCTGTGAAGGGCTGGAAAGTCCTGCCACAATGTCAGAGGCACTTGCTCAAACAAATGGCCTTGTTATATTTTGTTGGCTTTCAAAAGGTTAAAAATGCACCTGCTGCACAAACCAGACAACTGCTCAGTGCTTTTGATCATCAAGTAGACTCTGTTTCATTTTCATTTTGTAGAGATCCAAAAAAGATCAATCCAGAGCTGAATGAGCTCACAGGGCATGTAAGTTACTATGGCACCTATACCCAAAGCCACATAAGAAATGCTCTAAACACCACAATGTTACTGATGCTATTAGGGCAAACTGAACAAATTCTGGCAAAAAACCCATGATGAAGCAACTCAGCTCTTATACCTCTGCATTAGAGTTCTTTCCTTCTTTTACCACTTTTGATTTCAGCCATGAATCCCAGGATCACTCTGCAGCTACCATAGGACTCTGCAGTATGAAATTTACATGAAATCTGTCTTTTTTTTAACAGAAAAAAAAAAAGAATAATGTTCAAAACCCCTTCTATCTGATAAAAGCAAGTGCTATACATGAAAATCAGTCTTCTTTAACAGAGAAAAGGAAGAATATTCAAAAGAAGATCTCTGTCTGATTAAAAAAAATGTTATAAAACATTAGGGTAGGATCTAAGCTCTGGGCAGATGAATGTTCAGACAGATAAGAAGCCTGTGAAAAAAACAAGTTCAACCAGGGAATTCCCTTTGACTTGGTATTGATAGTATTATTGTCAGGAAAACAAGAAATAATGAAAAGTCAAAAGCACAGAGCTAAGAAGCACATTCCCCTAAGCTAGAAGTCTGCTTCCTTTTAAACCCCTCTAAATAGTCCCTGAGACCCAAATATGATTTGAATTCTAAAAAAAAACTAGTAGCTAAATAGAGACACTCAAAGCCCCTCCTGCAGCAAATGAGCAGGATGAAGTCAGATATGGAATCTTGGCCAGGGTCAGAAGGGGATTAAGAAAAAAAACCATTAGATTTAACCCACAGAAGTCAAATCTCCCAGTCCAGTCCCCTGGCTCTGCCTCTACAAAGCATTTTCAGCTGGTGAGATTAGGCCAAGGAGTGCCTTTCAGTATTATCTTTGTTTTCAAGTTACAGAAACCCTGAGAGTAAAGGGATGAAATTTTAACTGTGCTCACTGTAATGGGGAATGTGAAGAAAGGTCAATAATATTACCAAGAATAAAGAGTTTGGTTCTAAAAGAGAGAGAAAGAAAAACCTGCCATTGTGGCAGGAGCTGAAAAGAGACTGGGTTTGTGTCAGGTGAGAAAAACCTTGAAAATTTTGAAATTTTCCATGAAGGAGAGCTCTACCCAGTGGCCAGGAAGAGCAAGAGTGGATTGTGTGGGGTCTTCAGAAACATTTAATTCCAAGGAAACCACAAATCCTTTATGTCTTTATTGCTATTTGAAATATTACTTATTTATCTATAGGAAAAAAAACCAGCAAAGTAGGAAAACAGTGACTTCCAAACAAATAAATAAAGCTTCAGAAATTTTAAGAGATTATGTCACCTTAGAATGGTGCTCTTTCCTCTTTAGAGTGGAAATTAAAACGAGTCAAAGTACTTCACTTTCAGTGGTATAAAAAATATTCCCATGGATTTATGGTGACCCCATCACATTTCCTAGGAGTAATGCACATTAGACCCAGAAGTTGTCACACATATTGACAGCTTCCAGAATCTATAAAGAAGATAAAGAATATTTAGCTATTTTTGGAAGGCACTGGGTGCAGCTTTGTTTCTGTAACTAAGTTTATATCCATGTCACTGGCACATATGCTAAACAGGAGTCTAGCTAGATGCATAATGAGACATATGCAAGAATATTGCAAAATATTAATAAAGCTTTGAATTTTGCATTGTGAGTGAGAATTACAGCATCCTTGATATTAGCCCAGTGTATTGCAGTGACTGATTCCCAGGAAGAACTTTAAATCACAAATTAAAATATAGCAAACACAGAATGAGAAAGTAGTATGCAATCTCAATAAAAGAGGAGATATTAAGGTTAAGACTGCCTAATTGCCCCAAAGAGTTTTTAATTCAGTGGTATGATCTGATTTTGTCAGTGGAACATGTATCTGAGGGGAAGATACATTCATTGAAAGGGCCACTAGTTCATAGTGAGAGGATTTTAGACCTTTTAACCTATTCCTTGTTATCCTTCAGGCCCTGCTCAAGTTTATCACTAGCTCTTACAAGAAGCTAAAGACGGCTTTAAAAAATAAATTGGATCTTCTTCATTTCAGTGAGACTCAGAGAAAACAAGCATTTAATTCCAGGAGAATTTAAGAGTCCATTTTTTTTCTTCTACATAGGCATTAGGAGGCCAAATGAGTTTCATTGCATTCTCCCACACTGGACAGTAGGAGTCAACTATAGACCATGAGTCAAAACAATAATAAAAAGATGTATTTTGAGGAGATCATCAGGAAAAAATCCGTAGGAAAATACAGAGTGCATCATGCTACACTCCAGGAGAACAGACTAAAGCGAGGGCAGAAATAAGACGGATTTACATTCCCCTTAGGCCCACTCCATTTCAACAGACATTGAGCAGGAAAAAGGCCCTGAGGTATAAATTAGAGCAACAGCTGTTCTTAGCTTGCAACACCTCGTGTTCAGCTGCCTGCAGACTCTGGGAAACTCAAGACACCTGAATAACTGTTGCAGAAATGTTTGAATTAATTTTTTCTGGGTAATGTGCGTCCCAAATCCCAGTCAATCTCTTTTGGGTACAAACCCTGTGACTAGTTAGACACCTCACCCCCCTCCTAGGGGTGAAGCCACCTTGCACTGCTCAGCAAGGAAAGGGATTGCTTTTGTTAATTGTGCTCCTAATGACTGTTCCCCCAGGACTGAGGTAAATGTCTCTCTCCTAACAATAACATCCAATGGGAGTTTTGGAGAGGATGCAAGCCTGCTTTACCTTCCTTGGCAGAGAAGAATCAATGGTTTTGTATCAATAACCAGCATTATGGGAGACCAGGATCACAAGCATCAGATAACACGGAAATTAAGTAGCACAATTTCCACTCTTTATGTCTGCTTGGTTGGCTTCTGATCAGTCACACAAAGATTATTAGGGAAAGTCACAGGCCTGCTCAAGCAAAAATCAGGAAACAGAGTTAAAATTTTGGTGTATTTCCAACATCAAAGCAGTTCTGTGGCTTTTTTGCCTGCACACATCCTGCCAGGTGTGGGGTGCTCTGACACCTAGAAATACTGTCCTGTGGAAAACAGCCACCCCCTCAGGCTTGCCTTTCCTACTTTATTGCAGCTCTTTTGCATATTCACTTCCTAAGCATCTCCTACCCACATGAGGATATAACTCTTACTGCTACCCAGAAGACTTCTGCTGTGCTTAGCTCAGCACTTATCCTGCTTGGTCTTCTGGTTACTACAGCCTGACTTCACAGTTCTCTGTACTTCATTATAAAACAACCCAGACTCTCTAACTGAACAAAAATATTGTGTCTTTGTTTTCCTTTTCAGAACCACCAGATCCTCACTGCAGGCTGTCAAGCTAATAGGATGGTTTCTGTACATCCTCCGACCCACAATGTCATTTGTTTATCTCAAGCAAACAACACAGGTATAAACTTTATCTGTTTGTACTCTTTGCCAAGCAAAAACAGCTTGGGAAGATCAACAAGACCTCAGCCCTTGCCCCGTGGTGCAATCCACACTTTGATGAATGATTTGAACGACGTGTATGAGGAAATGTCTGCGCATCCTCCCTGGGATGTCACGGATGGTTTGGAGCCATCCATCATACTGCCAAGGTCAGCTACAGGCCTGTCAGCACAACCCCTTCAAGAATTGCTTCACCTCAGGGTGGACCATCTTTTTCTTTTTATTTTCTTTCTGCAATGCCTCAGGAAATCTCAGTTCAGGTCTTAAGACAGAAGAGAGAAGAAAAAGGAAATTGTCCCATTTGAAACTTCAGAAAGGCTCAAACTATGGCTGGAAGCCTGGCTAGGCTGAGAACGTGTGGCTAAACATGACTGAGCTCACATTTACAACAGCAGGGAGATTTTCCTTCTGGTTTGTAGGAGTTTATTTAGGATGGGATGGTGTTGGGACAGTAGATCCTGAGGTGCTGCAGCAAAATTGCAATCAGAGGGAAGAGAAGGAGCAGATCTGGAATGACAGCAGATGATGCATTTCAGAATCAGCAGTAACTCAGTGAGACACATATCTATCATCCCAGAAGGGAGATTACACTGAGCTCCCCTGAAGTTCAAAACTGGAGCAGAAAGGATTCACTGCAGCTTTAATTATGCTGTTAAGGTTTCTTTTCAGGGGAATTAGCATCCATTCTCAGGTACTCACAGAAACGGTAAAATCAAGGAATATTTAGGGAGTGGAATAGTTTTAATACTGGGTGGCAGAGCTCTTACAGGCTCTAATTTTATTCTGAATAATAGAAATTGTTCCCAAGGGACACTTTCTCAACATCTGAGAAGTATAATATTAATTGCTTCTACCCAGTTCTAACTTTCAGGATACTCTTGAGAAAAGCAAGCAACCAGGATCACTATTTTATACTGGCAAAAAGTTAAACATACCTGATTTAGTTTCTGGTTGCTCTCTAAATTACCACCATTAGCAGAAGCTATTACTAACTGTGCAGATTCTCCCAGCTTTGCTCTTCCTAAAGCCTGAGGCATTACCAATATATTGTGTAAAACCACGTGTCCAGAATCCAGACACCTCAGTCTCATGCACAAGGTACCCCTGAGCAGACACAAAAGTCACTGGTAAAAGAATAGCACAGATAATGTGACCTGGGACATCTTGAAGTGAATGACAAAATCAAGGGAAGAAGTAAGCATGCCACTTAATGAGTAGGCTCCACCATGTCTTGTGGCCTTTAAAACCTCAGAGTGTTCTTAGACAAAGAATAATGTCTATTACAGTCCTTCCTTTCTCCATCCATCTTGCCAGCTCTGTGTGGATGAAAATCTCATTATTTTAAGAGGGGGGTGACAGGCAGAAGGGGCTTGTAGCTGCTTTATTGGGCTCTGCTCTTTGGAAGCCTCTCTTCACCAAACTTTGTGTCCCCTGCAAGTAGAGCAGAGATGAAGGACATCCTTTTCTGCTTCCCCTGTCCATGCTCTTCTGAGACCCTTCAGCTGAGTTCTGGACCCTGTCTGGCTTCTGGGAAGCTCCCCCCACTGTCCCCACTGTCTCTCAGGGCACATCTGCAGCTCCTTTCAGCACAGCTCTGGTGAATTGTCCCCCCTTCACCTTCATGAAGTAAATAAGTGCTAATCCACAAGCAAAGAACCAAGGGCCAGTGGGAATATCTGGACTAGAGCTGGTAGTTCAAACTACTTGTCCAGCACCCATTTTCCTGCTTCTCAGCTATTTTCAGTCCTGACACTAGCTGGTTAACTCTGCCTGATCCCTGCTGCTCCAGGGGACACAGGGAAGCTGCCAGGGAGTGCACCAATGCTTTACACACTATCCCCCCTTGGCTGAGCAGCAGACCTTGACCTCATCTCTCTTTGAAGCATCTTTGAGATAGCACCTGTTCCCAAGTCCCATCTTTGAGATAGCACCTGTTCCCAAGTCCCATCTTTGAGATAGCCCCTGTTCCCAACCAAAAAGTGGGCCTCAGATGAGGTGCCCTGGCTCAAATTCTTAAGGAGGTGGATGCAATTGTCTCTTATTGATTTTCATTTGCAACTGGTTTGCCTCTGCACTTGTGAGGATCTCAGTTTCCACAGCACAATGAATCCTCCCAGAAAACCAACCTTTCTTCATCACAAATAAGTCAGCACTAATCTTTCCATCAACTGTTTGTATCAATGCACAGAGTCAGAAATTAGATATTCTGGGGGATCTCTTTTCTGTGTAAAAAGAGAGTTTTCAGCTATCTATTTTTCTTTTTTTTTTTCTTTTTTTTTTTTTGTGGGGGGGGAATGTTTATTATGCAAATGAATACATATGCATGTATAAACACGTGTGCACATCTACAGCCATATGCAAATACCCAAGCCCTTAATATTGATGCACACATCTTTTTCTGAATTGCAGTAATGTTAAACAGAATCCCTCCAGGGCTTTTCTCACCACTCCTTTTTACACGTTTGACAGCTTTCCAGGGAATTAGTCTTAGTGCTTTATTAGGTATGTGTTCTAAATAATTAAATTTGACAATTATGTGGGAGAAATCTCAACCAAAAAGAACTGAAATCTCTGAATGCAAAAAGAAAAATAGTGGGAAGGCTCTTTTTCTTTCTTTCTGAGCTACTCCATCACTCCCTTTGACTGTATCTCCTTTCCCATTAATTGCTCATCATGTTGATATGCAAATATCAGCTCAGCAGGTACATTTCATTTATTGAAACATTATTTGAGAACAAATTTAATAAAGATTCAAGATGCCAATACAAGATGACACAGTGCATAGCAGCTTGTAACTTGGAAAGCTTTACAGAATTAAACAGCACTCAGCAGCAGGCAGGGTGTGGTATGAATCACAGGAGTGGGGCTAAGCTGGTTCATGGGGAGCAGAATGAAAGTGTTCAGATACATGGTCAGTGTAGACAGGCAGGAGCAGGGAGACACAGATAATAGAGAAGAAACTGTGGTGAGAAGTGGGGAAGGACAGAGAGGGGCAAGGAAACTTGTTTTAGGTTACAGAACGTGCAGAGAAAGCTGTGGGATTCATGGGGCAGTGATACCAGGAAAGACAAGGGGGTTTGGCTGCCATAGGGGGTTCTGTCTGACTGAAAGTTACTGTGAAAGGTGAAAAATATTCCTTTAATATTCCTTTTAGATGTGGGTGTTGGCATCTACTGCAACGACTCCCAGCTCTGCCTTTGAGGGCCAGAGTTCAGAGCACTCTGAGAGTGAAGTGTCCTGACCCCCCCAAATTGCATGATCTTCCCTCAGTTAAAGCTCTTGAGAAATTTCATTGCATAATGCAACAAAATGTGTGCACCAACAACTGAGTGCCAGCAAAGAAAACATGTGAACAATAGCTGGGGAGAAACACAATATATAATATTACTTGTAGAGAAAATTTAGCTGGAGCCAGAACTGAGTACTGGGCAAACATTAGCAAATAAAGCATTGAAATACACCAAGAACAAATTTATACAAAGCATAAGTAAGCCAAGCTGAAACTTTATCCCCATATCAGTTTGAGTTTTTTTTTAAATGCCCTTTTTAAAAAATAGGGATCTCCACTTTTAATTGCCAATTAAGGATTTCTCAAGTTTTTGTTTACTGTAGAAAAACATCCTTCAAAGGATGCTCAGCAAAACAAACCTGACTAATACCACTTCCTGACCTTTTGAAAATAATCCTTGTGAAGTATTTTTAAAGTCAGTTAACAGACAATACAAAACTTTGACAAATACTGAATAAAATATTTCTGCATTCTTCCAGAAACAGGGAATTATCCACAGTTGGCTCATGCTATTGGCATTTGTCCTTTCATTTTATACCAGTGAAGGTCCCTCCAGGTCCCTTGGTGCTTCTAGGAGAGTTGTTGGCACTTCTCTAGAACCAAAAACAGTATCAGCATATTTTCTGTGGTAAATAAGATTCTGGCATGCTCAAATGTCACCTCCCACTGCCCCAGCATGCCATCCCATAAATCCAAAGATTCCCCAATGCCATTTGATCTTTCACTGTGTTTCCATCAACCATTCCATCATAAATTAGAGCTTTTATTGAATGATTTTGTTTCTTGTCCAGCTATTTCTCTTACAGAACCATCTTCTTTTGCAGGCAGGGAAAGATCACCCACTAGGGCAGAAAAAGCTGAGGCTGAAGGAGAGGGATGGAAGTGAGTGTGGCCCAATGGATGTTGGTTAGCTAAAACCTGTGGATCCTTTTCCTGGCTCTGTTTATGAATTTAGGTTTCTTGTTTTCATTTGTTCTTGTGCTCAGCCTGAAGATCCTTAGGCACTTTCTCTCAAGTCCTGCTGGTAGCACACATAGTGTGGCAGAGTCTGGCAACAATTGGATGCTTCCAATAGGAAAAAGTGTTCATAAAAAGCTTGTGTGTGTAGGATGTGATGGCTGCTCTGTTCACCACAAAATATTTCTTTAGAAAGAAGTGAAGATTATTTTCTTAGGGGCAGATGTCCCAGTGTAGAGGAGCTTTTTCCATGACAGGTCCAGATCACATTTGCTAGTTTTCTAATAAGTTGTCATTCAACTTCCTGCTACAAATGCCCACCCCCGAGGAACTGAACTGAGAATGGGAAGAAGCCAGGTGGCAAAGGCTGCTGGAAAGTGACCTGTGGGCAGGTTTGTTAGGAGCATGGGTCTCTTGGGAGGTGAGAGGATGAAGGGTCCTGTTCAGCTCTTCACTGCACTCTCTCTCACAGGAAAGCAGAAATGAGCCACCACAGATTCTTGTCTGAGCTGGAAATACAAATGGACAAAATGGTTCATCAGTGTGCTATCTAGGAAGTTCTTTATAAGGACACCTGGATGAACACAGGTAGTCTGCAAATTTTTGATCAAGTTCATAATGAAGCATCTGACTTGACAAAAGTTTCTAATAAACTTATGAGTATGCAAAACCCTTCTCTGTACTCATTTTACTTCATTGTTAGATGCAAAGGTAACAAAATGACACAGGAGAGCATGTTCTCCATGTATAAATGCTCATTAACAGAGATGAGAAATCAAGGGAAGGCTCAGGAGAGAACTTTGTAATGATTTCCAATCTTTTTTGGAGACCTAAGGCAGACTCTCAGAGAGGTAAGCTGTACTCAGACAAATCCATCTTTATGTCAGGAAAGTCCCCAGTCATGAAACTTCAGAATTTGATGGTGCTTAGGGAAAGTTAGGAGAAAGTTCAGCTCCTGTTGGAATCAGTGCAATCAGTGCAATGTGCCAAAATCTCTTAAAGGTCTGGATCTTTGTTAGAAAAAAGGTGACTGCATCTCTGATTTCTTGCACACAGTCCCATGGATATGACTGAGACATCCATAGCTGCAAGTTATTTGCTCCTGTCTTCCTCAACATGCAGCAGGGCGTCTGGGGTATATCCACAGAAGGAAATCCGAGGAGAGGTGGCCAGGACACAAATTAAAGAGACTTCTACGTTGCACACCTGCAGCTCTGGGACCATGAAAAACCCAAAATAGCAACTCCTGGTCACTGATTGATAGTTTGTTCTCTGCCTGAAGCTAGCTGAGTGGGGAGACTGTCCTGGGCTATGAAATTACCTGAAGAAATGTCTGTTTTGATGGCTGGATTGGGTGCAAGGGAGAGCTGGAGAAATTATCTTTAACAAGAGAGCAGCCAGCAGTCAGCATGTAGCTGTATTCCTGCCCCCAACCACAGCAAACTCCCAGACTGAACAAACAAACACCCACAAAGCTCAGCACCACTTCAGTTCCTTTCTATACTCAGACCCATCCCTGCCTGCCCAGCACACAGGTTATTTTCTGAAAAAAAAGGAAAAGTTAATTACACAATTCCTCCTGTTCTCTTCCAGATGACACTAGTGCAGTCTAGTGTACAAAGCTGTTTTTAGGCAGCTGCTTGGCAAAGAACAGACATCTTTCTTGTAGCCCTTTAAATATTTAAAGGCCAGCTGCACAGAGCAATGTCCCACAGCATTGTCACTGGGACACGGTGACTCATCCCCAGCCGGAGGAACGGGAATTGGACTTTCTGCCACAAGATGGGGCTCTGCCTGCCCTTTTCCCCCATATATCCTATTTTATGCTTTGCTTCCTGTCCTGCATGAAAAAGCATTATTTCCTTGGTTATCATGTGTCTCTTTTTCCCCTCCTTCTCTTGCTGTATTGAAGGACATTAATTTTTCATGGCAAGCAACTTTTCTGTCTTGTCCCCAAACAGACACACTAAACTGACAAAGCCTCCAGGATCCCCTTGGCTGAGACAGAGGAGTTGTACTTACAGAATTAGAGCAAAACCTTTATTGCAGAGGGAAACAATGCTATAACCAGGCCATCTGTTTCATAGCCCCCTAAAACAGACAGCATTCCTACAGGTTTCCTGCTTATTATTACTTGAGCGTTTTGCTCCTGCAAGCAGAGAATCAGTGACCAGATTCTGACATTTGGGGCTCACTGGAGAAACAGGAGCAGGCTGAAGTTCACAAAACTGTGCTGAATTTTTATGCAGGAATGCATAGCAACCACTTTTTATAGCAAAGAAATTATTAGAACTGCGCCCAGGGGCTTTCACTGGCCCTTACAATGGCTGGTATTTAACACTCACATATAAAGAGAATTGGCTCATGCAGGGTCACACTGATCCTTTTCCCCGTGGAGGGGATGCCTTTGAATAGGATTGCTGGTTTCTCTCCATCAGGTGCCAACAGAATTCCATCACTTGCTGGTGTGTGGAGGTGGCCAGACCAGAGCTGCCCACCTGCCACTGTCCAAATATTGTTGCAAACCAAGGCACCCCAACCACTACAGGGGGTGATCACCCAGACTCAGCACACAGGAGAGACTTTCTCCCTCCCTTCCCGGTGTTGGGATCTCTGGATTGCACTCGAGAGGATGAGCACACACTGCAGGGTGATCAGCTCTCAGAGCAGGAGCCACCCTGCAGGGACCTTCCTGTCCAATTCCCCAGAAATGTGTGCTGAAGGACTGCAGTCCCCAGGGAGCAGACCTGGCTCCAGCTGGGAGAGTAACTTTTCTTCTTGACTTAGCTGTAGGAAGGTGACACTTTTTCTTAGCGCAGTTGTGAGCCTTTTAGAATGGTTTTGCAGACCACCAGCAGCCTGTGAATCATTGGTCAATGCATGTTATCATTACTACAAAAAATAGAGGCCTCTGAATAAGCCCAAATCTCATTTCTTTGCTTCCTTATAATTTTTTTTCTTCTGCTTCTCCTGCTGTTACATACTTGTACTTTTTCTCAGTAAGTACAGAATGCTACTCATGTTTTAAAACCACTGAAACACCAGAAGAAAAGGTATTCACACATTGCTAAATTTCATTAAAATATAAAACAGCCTTCAGCACATTTAAAACTTGGAACCAAAACATATTTATTGGATCAAGGCCAGTCCTCTGTGACCTGAGGTTGCTTCCTCATACAAGCTCATTATAAACTTGTCAAGGCTTCTTTAAATGAGTTAGAACTTTCTCCCCTACTAGTCCAATTGGAACATTGCTGGGATTTGCTGATAAAGGAATCTTCTCGTTTTAAAGTTAAAATTTCTTCATAGCCCTGAGAAGAGGGATTTTATGTGCTATTCTTTGTGGAACAGGCCAAAGAAGAATATCAGAAGCTTTCCTCCATTTTTTTTACAAAAGGACAAGGAAGTAATGAAAAGTGATTAGCCAAACAGTGGGCTCAGAGGGCAAGAGTGCAATTTTAGTGCTGGGTCTTAGTGCTGGTTAGAAATTACAAAAAATCCTCACTCTACCACTGGGCAAGACCCATCAACAATTCCCATCAATGTTTTTTAAAGTTCAATTCTCAAGTATTTATGTGATAATACAAGAGTAAAAAGAGACCTCTTTCCCTCTTCCCTTAAACCCCAGCTTTCAGAAATCACCTTTCTTTCTATGGTCACTGGGGTTTTTAGGGGAAATTTTAATAGAGCCCCATGCTGCTGGGCAGAGCTGCATTACTAGGTTTTCTTGAGTCCATTGGATTTTTAAAGTGTATTTTTTAAGTCTCCTGTCACTATTTTGTCCTTCTTAGATAGAAGCTGTCAACTGAAAATTTCTTTCTGGGAAACTCATGGCAACCATCCCACGACTGAGCCTTGTACACTTTATTTACAAAGACTGAATGCCAAGGTACCTAGGAAGTGATAACCTGCTTCCAGGAATAGACAAAATTTAATTCAGGTACCTCAGGAATGTGGGCAGATAGGATGGGCTGAAATTTGGGACTGGATGCACAGAAAAGCTCAGAAGAAAAACCATAAATCCTGTCTACACTTCACATGAAGGCACTCCTCCTATTCCTCTTGTAGATATGAATCCCAGCTGTGGCTCTCCTATTTATTGGCAGTATCAGGGGGAAGTGCAGCCCATGCCTGGGATGCCAGGAAAGCTGCCAGGCTTGCCCCATACCAGCTGTGTCATTTTCACACGTTCAGACAGCTTTACACAGCCACTGGGCTCACCACTTTGGTCAAGAAATACCAGTGGTTCATTCCTCACTAAGTGTCCTCTCAGGATCCCAAGAGCTTTCAGAGAGGAAAAACATTTTCAGGTCTTTTTCCCTCCATCCTGCATTTTTTCCTCTTGCTAGAATTGTTCATTCCGTTAGTGCTCACATTTCTGCACAGCCATTCCCAGACCAGTTGTCATTAATTATTGGGTTTAGGGACGGTTGCTTAATGAAGATAAATGACCCAGCAGTCTCTGTAAAACAAAGCCATTTGCACAGTAGCAAGTGGTGGGTCAGGCTGGTGGGTCTGCATCCAGTTCAAAGCACCCAGCCAGATGTTCCCACCACATGTACTGCCATCAGAATTGTCACTAATCACCAGCCTCGTTAGCAGCTTCTCTAAACCCAAGCCAAGGACCAATGGGCCACAGAAGGCAAATTTCCCTTAGAGATTATTTTTGCCAACACGGTTTAAAAATGCATTTAGCAAGGGAATGTAGGAAACAGCTGCTTGTACTGTGAAAAATGTGTGAAAAGATGGCATTTCTTCAGAGCAGTCGGTATGGCACTGCTCACTAGCAGCACTCAGTGCTGGAGGACATATCAGTGCTTTCAGATGGAAGTTGCTTATGCATCTCAGCACGGCAGAAAGGAGGTTGGGGAACAGGGCTTCCTTTTTTTCCAGGTGACAGTGATGGCCCAACCACCATGAGGGTGGTTGCTGCCTTTGTGACAAAGTTCTCTTGACATACAAGGATTGAAAGGAAAAGCAAACCAAAACCAAAACCCCCCAGCAAATTCAGATGAAAATGGCAGGAATTTTTTTTACATTAACATTTTTCATGTAGTTGGAAAGGCAATGACAAAAAGCAGCACAAACATTTTAATTCCATCTCTTACCAATCTCTCATGCAGTTCTACTGAAATTTGAGAGACTAAACACACTCTATATTCTCAGCTAACACAGCAATCTCATCACAAAGAATTGGTGAAACAACAGCAAGGAAGCTCATAAAGGTGAAGTTTCAAGGAATCTTATCTCTAGACAATTGTACCAGCTTAGTTTTTACATCCTCTCCTTCTCACAGAGTCTCACTATTCTGCTTTGTTGTACTGATCTCTTTTTTTCTCTATTATTCCCTTTTTGAATAATACTGAAATGAGATCTTTTCTTCTCTCTCTTCCTATCTCTTCTAAATAGAAGCAAACCTTATAATCAAAGAAGTGCAAATCTAGTTTCCCTCCCAATGATGTCTGAGTGGATTTGAAACTTAAAATATAACCATTTGTTGCATTCTGGCTAAATGACCTGATAATAAAGGAGTTTTGTGCCTTTCCTTGGAAGGCTGGTCTTTTGTACAAAAAGCACAAATGAAAACCAGTAAGCTGCACGTGGTATGGGGTATATGGGGCTGTATTTCTGTATGACCTCCTTCACTCTTCTTTTTGCATAATCCATATGTAAAAATATTAGTGAGATGGAGGGTTAGCCATGTGCATTGTTGTTCAAGGTAATTAGGGAAAGTACACAAGTCATTATCATTAGTGGTTCATAATACAGCAATCAAAGCATGATTGCAGCTTAGCCCTAACTCTGAGCTGGCTGAGCAGGGCCAGTACAGCAGGACTGTGGAGAAATGCTCTATGACAAGAGGTTTGTAATGATTTACAGGGTGCTCCTTAATTGCACTATCAGTTGTTTGTTTCAGTTAATTGAGTTCCCCTCCCTCTAATTACTCTTTGCAGCTCTTTATGCCACTGTACCACGGGCTTAACTTTTTGTACAGCCACCTTAGCTCAGTTTTCTCCCAGGACTTTTCTGCTTCACTGATTGAATTAGTGTTGCCTCTGCAGTGGTTCACCAGGATGTATGTATTTACTCCCTATATGAATTCCCCATGTATTGTACATGTGTCTTTAAGGAATGTGGCAGGGTCCAAAGGATAAGGCTGTTTTCTTCCATGTGTACTACATGTGGGGTCTTGATCTTTACTCCAGAAGTCACTGCTACACCCATGTCCAGGATACAGTTCCAGCCATCACCTGCCATATCCTTGACTTAATGTCTATTTCTGTCACAAAGCTGAGAACAGCCTATGGAATTTAATGGAATTTGACTCTGCTAAGGAAAATCTGTGTTTCTATATGTGACTATAAAACTAGGCAAGTAATACCCCATGACCATATGAAAATGAATATGCAAGCAGAAAAGAATGCATGGAAGGGATGGTGGCTGTCTCACTCACTACACACAAACTTGTATTTCTTCCATCACTCATGAAATGTTAACTGCTCTTCATTGTCTGCTACTATTGATTTTTAAACTGGTTTATTGTTTGTTTATGTTAAACCATATTTTATAAATACAAAAGTCACTGTTTTAACTTGCGTGTTTATGAAAGTCTTTTCTGCACTATGGGAAGTTGGAAAGTCTTCCCTTCATGCTTGTTTGTACATATATTGAGGCATTTAAATTTTCCAAGATTCTTTTAGTCTGGAGAAAGAAAAAAAAAAGGCATTTAGAATTCGTTTATAAAGCCCTTTTCCTCCATACACATTTGTATTAGTTGTAAATGATTACTATGCACATTTTTTTTAATGTTTCTGCTTTTAGCATTGCCAGATGCTTACTAGTAATGATGATTCATATGTTTCATACATTGATATTTCTGGTGCTTCTGCTTCTGAGATAAGCAGATGGAGGATAGCTGAATTTCAGCAAACTGTGTATTACAAACAGGTAGGATGCAACTAAGGGAGAACAAAACAATGTGCTGAGCTGCCCCTTATTTTCAGCTCCACTGTTGCCACCACAGACCAAATATCAATAACGCGTGGTTTATGTCAGTGCTTTCTTGTCTTTTATAGCCTTCAATAATAAACCAGCAGGCAGTGAAATCTCAGTACCCTGCTGGGATTTTACACTGTTTAGACACAATTAATTCTCGGCATCTCTTTCCTTTGTGATGCTTTGTTTTCTGTTGAAATCCATCAAGGATTAAAAACTCTTCTGCACAAATTCACCCATTCAAGATATGGATCATCTGGATTAAACTGATGGCCAGAACAGCTGCCATTTTGATTTGAAATATCCAAATGGAAGTAATAATTGCTTATATTTGAGCAAAACAGAGTGTGTGCATGAAATAGAATAACACCTGAATAACACTTATCAGGTTGGTATGCCAACCTGAGAAGTTGCTTTCAAATAGCACAACTATGCCATGTTTCATTTCAAATAAGTGGTTGTTTTCAACTTTGATTCAGCTTTTAAATTTTGCTGTAGTTCAGCTTTAACTTCTCTCAGAAGTCACCTGCTACCAACACCTTACCATGCAAAGCCAATACATTTTATAAATGGTTGTAAACTTCTTAAGCTGTTCCACTTTCCCCCCAAGATCACTATAAAATGAGAAAAGGCTAGATCTTGTATTTTAAGGGATTTTAAAAATAAACTTCTTTGCTGGATATTCTTTATAGAACATCTGGTTTGGTAACATGAGGGAACTTGGAAAAGATGTTTGGTGTCCTCTACCAAGCAGAAGAATCCTAGCCCTGTCACTGATAGAAAAGAAAAAAAGAAAATACCAAATAAGAAAAAGAAAATTGTCAGCAGCGCTGTGTAACTTCTGGAGTGGTTAACTTTGATGGTTTTGGGTTCTTTTGAAGGGGACTTCAGTGTTGTTGGAAAAAAAAAATCCTTGAATATAAAAGAAGAAAAATAAGAATTGACTGCACCAGGTTCTTTTCCAGTAAGTTTAATTTCCTAATTATTTGTAGGGTCATTCCTGAGAGCTGCCAAGGTGTGACTCATTTTTATTAAACACTGTGCCATCCAACACTGTTCATCAATATCTTTCAGCCATTCATTCCTCTCAGCCAGTGTCCCTTTAAAGAAGAACTCACAGCACTGGATTCCATTGCTTCAGCTCTAGTGAAAAGCTCACATCAAATATGCTGAAGAGTATGTAACCTTTATCACAGAGCTAGTTAGGGGACTAGGCTGGAGTCTCTCCCAATAGAAGTAAGTGGTCCTGTTGAGCTTTGGAGGATGGTTTAACCTACAGATCCATACTGAGTCAATATCCAAAGACTGCTACTAGGGCCAAGTCTTTTGAGCTTATTACCTTTCAGAGAAGCCTTTAAAAAAGAGTTTTTGATCCATGCCATTAAAAAGCTCATGTCAATTTTCTTCAAGAACAGTGATTTATGCTAAATAGTTCAGCAAATTTTCTTCTGCAGTTCTGGTTGTGACCCAGAATGTTTTACATCCTACTCTGTTCTTCTGTGATATCTGCATCAAAAAAAAATAAATACTGATAAATCCTGCTCCAGTAATTGCTCTAATTCCTGTCATGGCTGATGTTTTCTTTTTCTAGAATGAGGGCTTGAGGACTGTGTGTAGGGCTGTTAATCCTTTTGATTAATTCTGGATAAAAAAAGGAATTTTCTAAATATAACAGGATTTATTGTTATTCTTCCCATAAAGGCACTGGAAAAAGAGAGAGGATCTACTCAATGGGTAGTACAAGAATACTAAGACTGATTTGGCACTGTTCATTAAGGCTGTTGCATTATAAATGAACATGAAATGCACTATTTAGAATTCTAACTACCCCAGCAAAGGCAGCACATTTATTTTTAGAGAATTGTTAGGAACAATTGCTTGGTTTTCCTTATAAGCAGCAGCAGCCGCAAGTAGAAATTAGCTGATGTGTAAACACAGTTGGGAGGTAAATGTGTCTGTGTTAGAGAGAATGAGCTGCATTCCATGGCAGACAAACATCAGCCAACTAACTGCTCAGTTTTCTGCTTCAACAAATCCTACAGGAGATGCTCTGCTAGCTGGTCTGGTCAGATAAACACCCAACCTCCATCGCCGCTTTCTTGTGGTTGTACCTGCACCGTCAAAACAGCAGCAAACACAGGAACAATCCTGTGGCACTGGTTGAAGCAGTCTTAGATGAAAAAGCTGAAGACTACAGGCTTCATTTTGGGAGAGAACATCACCCAGGAGCTCTTCAAGAGCACCTACTGCTGCTGGCATGATGGGGAAGTTCAAGTGGTTGCATTAGAACTGCTCTCTGAGGAGCAAAGCAGAGCGGGCAGATTACTTGCCTAAGTAATGCACACTAGAATTAATTTTGAATTATTATCACTTAATCATTTATAAAGTTGGCTCAGGCTCATTTCCAGTGTCTTTCCTTAAGCCTCCCCTTTGTTTAAATTGGGAAATAGTATGTACTTTGCTTTGGCACAGACATGTTCTGGATCACCATGTGTTTTCAGAACAGCCTCTCTCCTGCTTCAAGAAGGCTTTCTTTCAGGTGCTCTTGTTTGTGCACAGAATTTATGGAGACTTCCTACTATTTTAATGCATTTTTTTAATCCATGCTCCTTTTGATGGTTTTCTAAAATCCCCATAGTTTACAGGTACATGCCTTACTAAAAAAGGGTCTCCTAAAACTATTTACAAATTTGGAATCTAAGGTGCACAAAGTGAGACCCCTGTAACCATTGCTTTGTCCTCACGGTTTTCTGAAGTACATTCTACCTTAGAAAAGAAATCACTTTAACTAGGATGTAAATGCATATCCAAATATGCAAAATTATTCTCAATTTTGCATAGCTGTGAGGCTGTGCTGTATGGACACCATTTAAAAAAACTTACAATGAACATTGGGAGACATTTTGAAATAGCAAAGCTTCTTTATTTATTTCATCATCTCCCAAGTGAATAGGACAAGGGAAATTGAGTCAGGAAAACAAAATTTCACCTCTGAAGAAAACCAGACTCAAGATAAAAACTCCACCTTAAACCTGAAAAATGCAAATCACAGATCTTCCCCCAAACTGGTCACACTAAAATGTATTCTGTCAGGGCCCACTGAAAAGGCTCAAAATGAAAATCATAAAATATTCATTCAGATGCTGGCTTCAAACAAAAGTTGACTAAAATTGGCTTAATATCTAAATACAAAGGCATTTCAAATTGAAACAGTTTTTCCTTCCTTTAATGAGTGTCAAAGCAGTCTTTTGGACAACATTGGCCCATTTTTAGCTTAAAAATTAACCCAAAATAACTCTTCTGTCAAAAGGACTGTTACAATAAAACTGAATTTAAAATGAGAGAAAATTTTATAGAGAGAAAATTTTTAGAGAAAATTTTTAACCATGTCACGTCATGTCACGTCATGTCACCTAACTCTTAAAGAGTGAAACAATTTGGACAAAGACATTTTAGCGACCAAAAAAATATGGAAAATTACTAATGACTGTCAGAAATATCTAGTTTGAAGTATGGTTCAAAGTATCACTTTGTATTATGGGAATGTGGTAAGGATGTGCATAATGCAGGGATGTTCAGATGGCCCTTTGATGTGAACTGATAACAGATCAGCCAAATGCAAGAGCAGAGTTCTGTGCTCTATGAACCATTTGTGATTTACAGTTACATCTGGGACATCCCTGTTAGGCACCTGAAGAAATGCCATTTCATAAATGTGAAGGCAATCCATGGAAGCTGCATGTCTGCACTAAATCCTCATCTCTAGGGGCCTTTGGTAATACTTTGGAGTTTAAAAGCAGTTAAAAATCACTGTATTTAGCTGCTGAGAAAAGTTTCCAACTGGAGAGTCTTGAAATGTGATTTTTTTCCCCGCTAATGCTTTTTGAAGCTCCTTCCATTACTGCAGTGTGAACTGCCCTTTTCCCTTATAAACACAAATATCCTGTTCACAGTGCTGCCAGTTAAGGCATTCCATGTTGTGTGATTTGTTTTTCCTGCAGCTGACGACAAATTTTAATTACTTTTGGAAGCTTTGCTGCCATTTTCCTGCCAGAAGGGTCTGAAGGGAACATGTCACCCCTCAGCCCCTTAGCTGGCAGGGATCCACCAGCATTACCAAATACAAAGAGTAAAACTCTGCCCCCTCATTATGGTTTGCTGGGCATAATCCTCCTCTTTACCCCCAGGTTTTTCAAGGAGATACTGCACACTGCAGAAAGAGATACTTGCAACCACATGGATATCTGGAAGACAAATCTCTCAGAGTGATCACAGAACTGTGTTTCAGTTTTAGAGTCATGCAGCTAGGGAGGGCTGAATTTAATATATCCCCTCTGCTCAACCATCTGCAGTGCAACACACAGCTCCTGTGATTAACAAAAAGCATCATAAAACCATAGCTTGCTGCCTGCCCAAATCTATTAACCCTGTGTGAAGGTCTGCTACAGAGTCAAGGGGCCTTCATGGAACTTCCCATTCTTCCAGAAGCTGCAATTTTTCCCCTCATTAGGATTACCCATATCTGCTTTTAATCAGGCCCTCCAGAGCTTCACAGGGAAGACTTATTGCTGATTAGAGAGTGATGCTTGCCCAGATTTCTCTTTTTTCTGTCCCTTAGAGGCTCAGTTGGAGGCAGAATGTGTTTTTGCAGAGTGTGCTGTTGCAAAGGGAATTAGAAATTATGAGATTGGGATTTTCTAGTTATGAAATTTCTAACCATTTTTCAGGGGCCAGCAAAGATGTATGGTAAGAACAGTAATAATAGTAGTAATAATAATAGTAATAATAGTAATAATATTAATAGTAATAATAATAATAATAATAATAATAGAATTAGAATATAAAAACCAAGTAATACACAATGCAATTACCACTCACTGACTGATGCCCTGCCAGTCCTTGACCAGTGGCCCCTGGTCATCTTTCCCCCCCCCGGTTTAAATACTGAGCAGGACAGGCAGGATTGCCTTGCAGTCTGTAAGGGAATCTGCCAATTCCTCCAAGCCAAGGCAGGTGCAGAAGGATAGGGAGGACGAGGAAGAAGGCACCAAGTGGAGAAATCACCCCTTGAGATGCCCTGGGTCTCAGTCAGCAGCCATTCCAGCCCATGTGTGTTCAGTGGAACAGGTTTCTGCTGCATTTAGGGACATGATTTGGTGATGGACTGTACAGCATTGGGTCAATGGTTGGACTCAAGGACATTAAAGGTCATTCCCTCAGTCATTCTGTGATTCTGCCTGAGTGTCACACACTCTCAGGGTGGCTGCTGCCCAGCTTGTGGCTCAGACAGAGCCTTTGCCTTTCCCAGGCCAGCAATTCTTCTTAGATCTCAGAGGAATATGGAGTCCACAGCATGGCACACTGAGCTTCCTGCCCAAGGAAAAGGGCACCTAAATTCATGGGGGAAGGTTTGTGGGAGGTTTTGCTTCAAGGCACAAGCTTCACATGTGAGGGAGAGGTGAAGGCTCTGGGTTGGGTTGCTTATAGTTTGCTTCTTGATCTCTGTCCCTGCTGTTGCACACTTGGAGAAACTTGATGTTTCTGGTCCAGCAAAGTAATCAGAGCTGCTCTGTAGCTATCAAGAATATTATTAATGAAGCATTGTCTGACACCATCCATCCAAGAGGGGTCAGCTGAAAATATAATGAGAAAAGCATCTACTGCTAGTGAAGAAAGCAAAAAACCTGGGCAATGAGTTTGTAAGAAGAAAGTAGAAAAATGCCTTTCTAGTTCAAATTCCTTGCAGGCTGAGTAGTAAATAATGTATTTATAAACCACAGCTTTTTTCACTCCTTCTGAGAATTAATCCCTTCCTACCAGGAAATTGCCAAGAGGTTCAAGCAGCAGATGCCCCAGCCAGCCATGCACACAGCAACTTATCAGCAGCCTTCACTGTAACACACAAATCTGAGTGGGAGAACTGAGCAGCTGCCAAAGAAAACAGCCCGAAGGAAGGGGGAACGCACGGATGTTCACAACACCTGAATCATGGGCTCGAGGAGCAAAACTGCTTTGGAGATTTTTGTTTTCTAATTTCAGGAACAGATTTATGAAGGGGGCTAAAAGAGTCCTCAGCCCTAAAGGTACTGGATGTAAAACACGGTTATTCTTGTGTCACGGCTATGTAGCAACATGGTCTTATTAAATACAGATCATACTGCCTTTTTTCACCATGGCTTTTTCTTTCCTCCTTCTTCAGTCTAGAAGAATTGTATCTTTATTCTATGAGTTTCTTCACCTCTGCTAATGTTTTTTATTATTTTTTTCCTTTCCTTTTTCTTTTTTTTTACCAGACTCCATTTCACAGCTTTCCCACTTCATTACAGTAATTCTCTTCCAATTGCCTTAAGAACTTTTGGTCTAGATTCACAAAATATGTTTGCCTCTCACATATAGATGAGGGACATGTATGTCTGTAAATACAACAGTTTGAATTGAAAGTGCAATCATGAACAAAACGATATTTACAAAGATTTCTCTTTTTCTAGTAAATCTCTATTTTTTGATTTATTTTTTTGTCATGGAAATGAAGCATCTTCAGACAAACTCATATCTCTTTCAGTGGGATGCACGGAATTTCCTGAAACCTGTTGTTTGGTTGGTTTCTTAATCTTTGTGCCAAGTTTTCCTGCCATGCTTCCTTCTCTGAAGAAGTCTGTTCAGACTGAATATACCACAAGCAAGATTGTGTCCTTATTTTATGGTACATATAGATATTGAGAAATTGGTGCCTTCAATAACACAATTCAAAGGAGTCACTGAAATACAATATTTGGGTATGTCATGCCCTGTTAAAATATTTTTAATCAGTATTAAAATTTTATGAAAACTTCCCTTGCATCTCCTTTCACATGTATACTTCTCCTTACCTTACTATTTGCCATTTAATTTTTCAGTCTTTCCTGAGCAAGTCATGCCAAAAGAAACTTGGAAACCTTCCAATCATGGTATGGAGTGATAAGAACCTGAAAAGAGTAATAGATGGGCAGAAAAACCTGCTTTTTTCCTGGTACCAGTGATAAGCTGAATGCACCGTGCAGCCTTGGGAATGTCAGGGGATGTTCACTGGGAGGTGATCCTGGGCAGAGCTGTACAGAGGAGGTGCTAAAGGAATGCAGCCTCCCTTCTTTCTGCTGTGCCCCTTGGTCCAAAACATGAGCCTCTTTTTGTATATAACATGGTTGTGGTGTGGGTGAAGTTTGTTTTAAGTCTTCCTTGAAAACACATCTCTGTGGAATAGTTTTATCGTCAGATCCTCAGTTCTGTCTGAGAACTTTTTAGGCTTATCTTTTTATATAGCTAAATAGAATACATTTCAATATAAAAATACAGCCACAGTCCTTTGCAGGCTATGGTTTTATTTGTTAGTCTTCTTATTGACATCCTCTGAATCAAGCAGCTCTTCATTTTTGACCTTTTACCATGAATTACTTTGATTCAGCCAGACTTCTATGTGTGTTACAAGCAAATAAACAAACAAACAAACAAACAAAAATCAGGTCATTCCTTCACAAACAGAACAGCTCATAATTCCAGGGGACAGGTGGGGCTGCTGCTATAAATGTCTGTAACACACAAAGGAATATTCCTTACCTTTGCCATTATTACTGAAACAATTGCCTCCTCTCTTAGACTAGTTAACAAGCCTGCTGAAGGTGTTAGTTTTGATTACAGTGTGACATGACTGATCTATTGTGACAGCAGCTAAAACTAAATGTCCAATTAACCTTCAAAGTCGGTCTGTGGCTCAGCAGTATTTGTCTTTTCACTCTGCAGAGAGCCTTTACACATCTCTCACACATTTTAATGTGCTACTGGGTGTCCAACTTCATAAAAGCTACCCCAGACTAAGGTGACTGATCAGTGAGATCACTGTCATCCTTATCCATTCTTACTGGATCAGGAGTATTGGCTTGTCTATGAACTTGAGAACTGTCCTAGTTTTTATTGTTGATTACAAGCCATCAGACTGTAGCCTGACTGGGTGAGGTTTGCTGTCTTTGGCACAGTGAGTGATCCAAAGGTGTCCTGTATCCACCTGGCGTGGAGGTGCTCCCAGAACCAAGCCCCATGGGATCCTGAATCCAGACTTGATGCCAACACTCAAAATCAAAGAGGTTTTGTCCCCAAAAAGCAATCTTGGTGATGAGTTTGTATGGCAACTATCTGCAGTGCTTTCATCTCCAGGTGATAGCAAATCCTGTCTTGTTAGATGAGGTCCTGATCCCCATAGTATGTCCCCTGAGATATAAAACCCCAGCCAAAGATTCATATATAAAAGGACTCTCCTCTGCTCAAGGTAGAGATTCTTAGAGGGAAAATAACATTTTGGAAGAGATTTCTTTTTTCCACCACAGGTTTTATTTAATAAAGTATTACAGAGAGTTGAGAAATGGATCATAGAACAGCCCTGGATAAATCTTTTCCAGCTGGAATCATCAATAGATCAGTATGCTGTACATCCTCTCTCCACTTTCATGTACAGTCAGAAGAAGATTTTGCCAAGGGACAACCAAATTCAACACTTTTCATTCAGACATCAGATGCTGGACATCTTTGTACTTTCAGAAGTAATCTTTTAGACTTTTAGAAGTGATTGAAAGCAATCGAGCAGTCAAGGCTGTCAAGCTTTAATTTGACAGGAGGTTTTGATATAAGATACATCCTGAAGGAAGTTCAAATGCACCAAATATTGACATTCCCTTTCCTGAACTTTGGGGAAGAAATCTGTAGAATCAAGTATATCTTGTCAGAAGAGCATCCTCATTTACAGCTGCTTTTACACTTTTTATCCTGGGTTTGGTCTATTTTGTCAAGAACAAGCTCAGAAAAGCAAAGCTGATCAACTGCTTGCTAAATCACCTCTATCATTCAGTCTATTTTAATTCATACACTGGCACTGCACACCCAGATTTACACTTTGAAGAATCTGTTCTCATATTCTGGATGACAGAAACATTCTCCAGAGGTTGCAAAAAGGAAAGAGCTGAGGGAGCTCATTTCTCCTGTGGCTTGAGTACAAGATTCAATCATCAGTTTTAGACTCTTTTTTCATTAACATTCTAAATTGTGTAGCCCTGCATATTACAGATTATTTTTCATCTGAACCTCTGAAGGAAAATGCTTTTTTTTTATTGTAATCCTGCATGAATATGCCTAAATTGCTGTCAGTACCCCTCTTCTTAAAAAATTTCAGCTATACTTGTTAAAGGTCTTGATTCCTCCCTCAAAGGGCTAAGGTGCCTGAGGTTTCCTCTCACTGTCACTGGTATTTCTGACATTCAAAGTGGTTTCTTGTGCTGTCTGTTTTTAACAGCTTGCCCCAAAGCTTACCTTCACCAAAGACACTGGTTACAGACAATGAGACAGGTAACCACAAGTGGAAAAAACAAATGTACCCTGCCATAAAAAGGGCTGAGATGGTGCCAATCACTTCTGAAACATTATTCTATTGAATTCAAACATTCTGAAGAGTTCAGGTCCCCAGCAGAGGGACTGCTCCTTACATAAACATTTGTTGATGAATGAGATTAACATACTAATATTTGATGGGAGAAGATGCAACTGTTCAGAACAAGACTTTCTTAGACTTCAGGCAAATTCTTCTGGTCTAAGAATCATGATGGCTCCATGGAAATGTTGCTGAAATAAATGTACATTATTCCATTTTCTGCCATGAGCATCACCTTTGTCCCCTTCTGTCACACTATGGACTTTCAATACTGTAAAGACTGGAGCTTACCAGAGTCTGAGACAGGGTCACATAAACAAAAGATTGGTCTTATTTATGAAGTTTTAAATGCAAAAAAAAAGTTGAATCTGTAAGTTTGTGTTCTGAGCACTAAAAGACATCCACATGGAGCATAAAAATCAGTATTTTCTGTAACTATTAGTGCTGCTAACATTATTTCAGTCATCCAGCTGCTACCCCATAATTGTTCATTGACTCCCATAATTTAATCCTCCCAAGGTGCACCTGCTCTATCATTACCTGAACTTCTTGCATGTTTAGATTGAAAACTCTATAAATCCCTGCAGAGATACTGAAAAAGATAAGGAGGGCTACAAGAGAGGAAGGATTTTGTTAATGACTGTTCCTTACTGTAAGAAGTACCTCAAAAAAGATCATACCACCGTCTCGTTACGATGCAAAACCAGTAAATCAGATTAAAAATTAAAAAAAACCTGAAAAATCAAGCTTTTTTCACCCAGGTTTGTGAATATTTTAAAAACTCTTCCTTTCCACTCCCTCATTTACCTGTGGATGAATAGTGATCTCACTTGGTGTTTGTCTCCTGTAATTATCACTGGTGTAGTTTTAGCCCCACAACATTTGTTTCTTTTCTGTGACTGACTTCCTTTTGTTTTTCTTCCAAAGAAGCCAAAACAGGACAAGTAAAGAACAGAGAACTCAAACCTGGTGCACATTCATGAAGCCTGTGAATCACAAGCCTGCATTTCCATTACTACCCATCAGTTTTTTGAACATACCCAGCAAGCAAAGACTGTGCTCACACAAGGTAGCAGCAAATGACACCTGAGATGTTGGTCCACAAACGTGCTAGTGAACATGTTTGTTCATTATCCAGACATTTTTATCGAGTTAATGACCCAGTTACATTCTATGTATTATTAATGTTACCCATCATGCCTCTTTATACAGCTTCTAGAAAACCTTCATATCACTCTGTGTCCGGATAAACCCCATGAGTCTGTCAGGAGTCAGAGCAGGAGTTTGGATGAAGGGGACAGGGGGGTTGTTGTCCCTAGCTGTGACTATCCAAACTGGACCTGCACATGCAACTTGCATCATCTTGCATGGACTCCTTGTGTACCTGGGCATGGATGCAGTGAGTGTGGAGCACAGCCTACTTCATGCTAAGTGACTTCAGGTGTCACTGCCACCTGTCCCCTGCTCTACAGTTATTTCTGTCACCCTTTAAGGTCAGTCAGAAGATCTCCAGTTAGCATAGATTAGACATGCCAATCACTATGAGAAATATATTATAGCTGCATTGAATTCAACTGTGTGGGAGACCCTGCTGGTCTGCTCATTCCTAAAGCAGCTGCAAATCTAAAAAACAGAGAGGGCTTCAAACTTTATTTCATTCCATGAATTCAGGTGCAGTCCTTTCCTGGGTCCTCTGAAACTATGCAGGACACCAATGAGAGAATGAAGAGAGGCAAGGAGATCAGACCTTATTGTGATATTCAACAAAAAATAATTCTCTCATATTTTTTCAGTTATGTAGGAGACATTACTACTTTAATACAAAAAATAATAAACTTGACAGCTCCTGCTCACTCCTCTCACAGGAGGTTGCTTGGCAACCTCATAAGGTGGGAGAGGGGAAGCTGTGGGGGTCAGGCACAGAAAGAGGAGTGGGTCTTGTACTTTTCTGGATGCCCAGGAAGCCCATGGAGGAGCCACACTACTATAGATGGTGAGTGTAAGACCCATCCTATGGCTCCTTTAAAGATCCATTGGACAATTTGTCCTTCTAGCCAAGGTCAAGGAAAGTGCTTTGGACAGCAGAAGCAATACAGTTTATTTCACAATTTCATGTTTTAAGAGATTTCCTGCTTAAGAGGGAAAGAAAGAGTTCTGTGAAAGCAGCTGCTTCCCTGAGACACATTTGTGTACAGTGTTGTGGCTGTATAGGAAGACATTGAAGGAGAGCTAACCCTTGCCTTCCGACAGTCCAAGGTCAAGTACTACCCACTGCTCTGTTCTTTCCCTTGCTGTGTTGATGGGCAGAGATATCCTTCCTTTCTCAGGTCCTCTGAACCTGACACTGCAACACTACATATCCACTCAGAGGTCAAGTTGTCCATCCCAGAGAAAGCTGCTTTTCAGAGTACTCCAAAGCCTTCTTTTCAACCTGTTGCACAGCTGGTTCTGGCATAACCACGCACAGCACATTTGTCATACTTATATTTTGTCTCTCCCCTCTTATAAAGCCAATCTGTTTTTCAGGCCAATTCCTGTTTTCCCCACCAAATCTTGACTTTCTATGAGGTGCCATAAACCACTGAAATGATTCTCTGGTATTATTGTGCATGAAGGATGGGTCCCACTGTGCTGCTGCTCAAAGAACAATGCATCACCTGCCTAGCTGAGATAAGATAGATGAGAACACAGATACCCCTGTCCACAGCACATATCTTTACTGCTGCTGACAGCACTGCATCACACAGAGGAGTTAATATCTACCCACCTGTAGCAACATGCTTTTGTCCTTGACCTTTTGGAATCATATATCACACCCTTTGCATGTCAAAATGTCAGGCAAACAGGGTGAGCCTTGTGCTCCCAAGGCACTCCACACACAGGAGGAGCTGATGGGCATCTCAGCTTGGGCAGAGTCAGGTAATAAACCACACACAGTGGCAAAGGCTCAAGCAGCCCATGCAGGAGGTGGATGCTCACCTGTTTTTATCAAGATGGGTGCTGTTTGCTCCATCCTTCAGCAGCACTAAGGGTTTGACAGTAGAACTCTGGAGGAGAAAGCCAAAGAGAAGAGGATGATGGTTTCCATTCTCTGGAGGAGAAGATCAGAATTGCCTAAGTTCTTGGTATAAATGTTACCAGGCTCCTGCTTGATCACTGTATGGTTTTGGTCCTTCAGGTTCTGATGGACCACCCAAAAGCTCATGCATATGAATAATGCTTGCCCTAGCTGCTATGATCAGTGTGACTGCAAACAGCTGATTCTCTCTCTTGTGTCCTTCTTGATAGAGTTTTCCTCCTTAAACAAATGGAGGAGCTGCTAAATCACAGAAGTCTGCAAGAACACATAAGGTCCTTTGCCATGTCTCTAGTTCAGTTCCACCAAAACAAATTACTGCAAAACAGTTTTTCTTTTTTTCCCCTACTAAGTTTTGTCACTAATCATTTAACATAAGAAAGCTGATTTCTAGTGTAGTCTAAATAGGCTATCCTAATAACAACCAGGAAACTTCCTGGAAACATTGGTGATCATGGGACTCACCATGCCTCTCCTGGCTTTAGTGGATTTCTCATGCTTAGAGATTTATAAAACCATTGTAGATGTTATTTTCCATGTGCCTCCTAAAGGCTATTCCAGATATCCTGCTGAAATAACTTCTTTTATAAAACTGCCTAAGATAATTTTCAATGTCTCTGTAACCCCAGCTGTAATCAGCTATTAAAAGCATTTCTTTCCTCTTTCTCCAAATCTACCTTCTTCCTACATGTTTTCATCATTCAGTAATCCCAACTGGTTCACATACATGGAAAAGCCATTTGTAGTAATTAGACAAAATTACTTACACCTGCTCAGCAATGCACTGCATTTTTATCTGCAGTGAGTGACATTTTCCCCAAAGAGTACATTTTAAATGAGAAAGGGTTCTGAGATGTTTTCCTCTCCTTGCCCTCTTCTGATTCTGTCCCAATTCCACTTAATTTTCGTGGCCTTTTAACAGCAGTTATTTTTTTAGAACTAAATCCAGGAGAGTGCTGAGCTGACAGGTCTCCAGCTTTTGTGCAAGCACACATCTGTTAAACTGAGTTTAAGGATGAGTGTGAGAGACACCAGCTATGGCAGGGGACAAGGCACAATTTCAACATGCAACAGCCCACTTTGGACAGCTGTGTCCTTCAGCACCCACAGCCCTAACTGGGCAAGCAGGGTTCCTCTCCTGCATGGATGGGGTGTACTTCCTCAGCAGTAAAGCTTTTTCAGGAGCACTCAAAGTTGAAGGGTGTTTAAGCAATGTAAGGCCTAAAGTTGCAGGTAGCAAAAAATTTAGAAACTAAATAATACCATAAACTGAGCTTCCCAGATTAGAATCAAACTATACACAGCCCATTAATTGTTCATATAATCTGATAACAATTTTTAACTGGAAATAATCAGTTTCCATTAAATCCAGTGGCAGCTTCCAGAAGAATGATGCTCACATAAACCCTTTTAAAATTGGGGATGAACATAATGTAAACTTTAATGTATTTTCCCCCACAACATGTACTACTAAGTCAGGAAGTACCTCTAGGACCATTTAATAGATGAAGAATTTCACAGAGCAATTCCTTCATTTGTCCAAGGCCATGTAAGTAGCTAAATGTCAAGACTAACTAAACTTGGCTTTCTCATATCCCAGTCTCCTAACATAACCTGAATCTCTTTTCAGCCATTCCTTTTTAAATAGGTGAGACAGCATCTCTGCAATATATCTCCACTGCACTGTGCACAAAAAAATCTCCAGCATGTCATGTAATAAATGTCCATATAAACACTTTCCAGCTCTCCCTTTTCTTTTCCTGCAACTTGTTACAACCCTTCCTATCCTGAGCCAGGAGATCAGGCATGGAAAATCTGCACATGTTCAGTCCTAGGCAGAAAATGAACTTTTTTCTGTCCCATTTTTCCATTTCTCACTGTGTCTGCATCATAACCAAGTGCTGCTGGCATCAGTCAAGGCAGGACTTTGTGCCCATGTTGTCAAGGGCAACACAAAAGAGAGTAATCACTTTGGATTTTTTCTCTTAGTCTCTCTCCCATTTCTATCTAAAAAGAAAAAAGCAACAACCAAATAAACAAAACCCCAAACCCATTCTCTAATTAAAAATAACAGAAAAGCATCAGGTTTGTCCAGTTTTAATTTCCTATTGAAAAACACCTAGTGCATTTTGTCCCTATTCCACTAATGTATGTGTCTCTCTGTTTCTTCTGTCAAGGTTTGATCCATCTCTTTTGTATACTGCTATAAATTAATCAGCACACAATTTGCTGACTAATCTACTCCAGAAAATGACAATCTGGAGACCAGCAGTGGAGCAAGTGCCAGGAGATGTCTTTTGGAGCCAACAAAGACTATTGCAGGCTGCAGTAGAAGGCTGCCTTTTTAAAAAGGCTGGTAATGATTTTCTTTCAAAGCCAGGCCAGCAAGTCCTACAGAAAGAACCAATTTTTTTCAGAGATTTCAAGGACCTGATCTGCTGATATTAGTCATAATAATTTTGGGACCTTCCTGGTAGAGTGTGTTATTGACTTTGCTAGGAAATAATGAGCCTTTTTTAGGTCATATGAAGAATTTGCTTGTAATAAGTTTTCCTACTTCTTTTTTTGGTGTTGCTTTAATAGATTTGGTGTTTTCCCATAGAGGGCATAGGTACTACAGAGACAAAGTACATGCCATAAGCATTCAGTACAAAAAAACCAATTACAACCCTGTAATATAATCAGCAGTAAGGCCCTTAATTATTGTTATTGAACCTTGCAGCTGTAATAAGTTTTCCTTTATTTTTTGCATTCTCTTCAACAGTTTCAATGTTTTCCTTTGGTATTTCTTTTCTGTGTAGCATCTAACAACAAATAATGACAAAACTCTCATTCTGATTGTCAAGAAACCCCCCAAAATTCCTGAGATGTTATACCCAGAAATGGGGAATTATAAGGAGCCTAAAAATAATTTTCAAATATTAGGTTTTCTGAGCACAACCCTGACTTGGAAATAGAAGTCAGGTTACTATGGGGTTGTTTGTGAGTGCTAAATTTGGTTTTATCTGTGCTTGAATTTGTTTATGTTCCTTTTGGGTTCTTTCAGTTAATGCCTCTGAGAGCTGAACTGGCATACTCTATATTTAAAAGAAATGAAATAAAAACAATTTAACGTCTTTCCCCTGTGTCTGAATTTGTTGTTTCCTACTCATAGGAGAGAATAAATTGTTAATATAGATATGATTATATTTATATGCATATATACATACACGGTGGGGGTTTCTGTTGGGATTGTTGTGCTCCAACAATGGATGTTTGATCATGGAAAAAAAGTTGTACAACAAATTCAGGAAAAATATTTTAAAGGAACTGTTTAAAAGTAGCTCAAAGAGGGAATATCAGGAAATAATAGACAAAATTGTCCCTAATAGACCCGTGCCCTCTCCTTGATCAGATGTGGATCAGGCAAATGGATGTGGATCTTGATCAGACAGTCCAAGTGTACAGGGCCATTCCCATCACTTAGGATTTCTTTAAATTACCACACATCCTCAGGACTGTTTTTAGGTCTCCATGGACCAGCAAGTAGTACTTTTTTTCCATATTAAGAATTTAGCTGGGTACAAAAGACTTCAACAGAGTTTCTGGCTTTTCTATTAGCTCCTGGCATGAAGCCAGTGAATCACTGCACCACTGTGTTTCATGAAATAAGGACAGGGGGATTTGCTGTCAAAAACCAGGACAAAAGATGCATCTTACAGCTTAATAAAATAGCCAGTGGGCTGGGAAATGTTCTTGGCTGTTTATACCAGTAATGGTCACACACGATGCAGTTATTGGTTTATGTTTTTCTATCCCCAGCAATGTCTGCAGCACCATATTAATTGTTTTTGTTCCAAAGAATGGAAACAGATAGCTGAGGCCAGCCCATGTGGGGAAAGCAGCTGATGAGCTCCAGTGATCTGAACCCGCAGCATTCAAACTCCAGCAGCTGAGGTGACCACACCATGGTAGTTACTGTACAAACCTTTACTCAGCACATGTCTGTTTTAAAGATTTTGTACTCCCAGAATTCATCTTTTAATTATATGAACTTCAGCTCACAAGATTGGTCCTGAAAACAGGTGACTGATAAGTATATTTATACAGTAAAGCCAGGCTGAAGAAACCAAACCAGTCTGCACAAAAGCATATTAATAACCTGACCCTGTGCAGTGTGTATTCCAGAATATACATTTCTTCTTAAAGAAGGATCTTGTGGGATTTATTAAATTACTGATTGTATTTCATTGTATTTTCTGAAGAAAAAGGAGTATGTTCCTCCATGGTGAAGAAAATCTAAATGGGAGCTGAAGAGCTATAAAAGGACTACAATGAAACATTCAGTGCTTTAGACTGTTGCCTAATTTACTTTGTGATGAAAAGTTTCTTAATAAACAAAGTTGAGAATATCTATGGATCCTTTAGAACATTCAGTATCCAGGTGGCTTAGGAGCACATCACACCAAAGCTTTCAGAGCCTGTAGCCACCCTGTCCATTGTGTGTACTGACTGTACCTTTTCTTTGTGCACCTGGTTGTGCAGTCTGGCTCTGCATTCCCAGCACTGTGTTTTAGCCCACCCAAGCAGTGATATTGTGATGTCTGCCTCATGATAACAGAATAAAATAACTTTGGTGTCACCCCTCTCCACATGATATTGGACACTGAGAATGATACCAGTGGTAAAAAAGAAGCTGTGAACCAATTTATTTTTCTGCTTCATTTGTTATAATCACACAAGTCTACATGCAATCAAGTATGTAATAATGTAGAACTTGCCACACATGAACCTAAAAATATACCATAAATTACACATAAATAAATAAAATAAATCAGTGCCTAGAGGGGATGGAGTGAGAAGTAAAGAGAATGTGAAGTAAGAAAAGGAAATCACAGAGTTAATATCACAGAAAATGAAAATGTGACCTTTGCTGGAAGATAAAAAAGGCTTTAGGAATCAGAGTGCCAAATCAAGTGCCTTGCAGCAGAATGGGGGATCCAGGGTTACTGTGCTGTGCTTATGCCAGTCTGCTTCCAGGGAAGTTGTTCCTTCTCTTCCATCACTTGTAGTCACACACTGAAACTGAAGACACATTCCCATTGTTTGGGACGTGACAGAGGAATGATTATCTGCATGCTCTTATGAAAAACTAAAGCCATTTTAAGTGCAGGGTACATCACCTTCCTTTGTGTTTCAAAAAGAAAAGATTGCTTAACAGATTAAATGATGGGGTTGGTGAAACACCTAATAGTGTGGTAAACTGCCTCGTCACCTCTAACAAATTCAAGACAATATCTAGATGACATTTCTGTGTGATGGATGCATAAAGGTTGCTTTTAATTCTCCACCTAGTAAAACCCCCCAGATGCTTTAATCTCCCTGATTTTTTAAAAAGTTAATAAAATTGTGAAGAGAGTATAGAAAATAATTCCAGAGATTAATGAGAAATTTTGTGGACAGACAGTCAACAGGAACAACCTATTTTGTTTGTGAATGAAATGATGGAGAGGCACCTTGTTTACAATAAGTGAACAATTTTGTCAGAAGAAAGGACCAGATAATAAAGAGCTCTTTATCCTGGTGGAGAACAACTAATAGCTGCACACATATTCAGTGAGAATCAAGGTCTAAGTATTTATCACTGATGGTGGTACAATACTGGAATAATTGTAAAAGCACCAGGAGATTTTCAATTTCCAGGTAACTTCAGTAGTGTGGTTGCTGCTGCCAAGGACTGGCTTTAGCAGCCTGTCACAAGTTCTGGTAGCATGGGTGAGATGTGTTAAAACTTCTGTGGTCATACTGTATGAGCTAATGGTCCCTCCTGGCTTCAGACTCTATCAACCTATTAATTAGTGGCTAATTAGCAGCTGGTAGCAATAATAGGCTATTATCTTGTAGCAAATCAGCCAGCAGAGGAACAAGTAATACACAGGCTGGCACATTATATGACTAACACTCATTTTTAACAGTCTTCTGCTGTTTAGAATGAATTCACATAAGTCCTCTGAGTCACACAGATGAATAAACAGATTTAGCCACACAGCAGAGTTATCCTAACCTTAGGGACCTCAGCTGCCCTTGCTTTGTCTTCAAGTCCTAACACAGACATGAAGGAAAAAAGCTGCAATAGTCTTTCCATTAGAAAGCTTCTGGGTTCTTTTTTGAAACACAAAGCCCATTTTAGTACTTTAAAATTAATATTCATGAGAGGCAAAAATTTACATTTAAACAAACATTTTAATTTTGCTGTGTTATTTTTTTGTAACCTAAAACCATTCTAGGTGTATTGTCACTTCAAAAAACTAGGTTGAAGTTTTGAGTTTCCACGTTCTCCTTGGAAACATTAGCAAAAATACTTTTTTCAGTTTTCTCAAAATTATTTGGGGGAGCGCACCATATTGTTCACCCACGCCTGATAACACTTTCTTCCTGTTTGCTTTCTTTAATTGAAGTTAGCTTCTTGATACATCCTGTCAATTGTCATCCTGGAAATCTAAGAACTGAGCCAGGAAAAAAAATCTTGTCTTAGGTTCACCCAAAATCTGCATTCTATACTCTTTCCTTTGCCAAAAGAAAGATGTGAACTTCTTGAAAGAGTCACCCTGAAGACCCATGCTGAGCTATGCTCTGGACAATAAAACAAATTAGTATTATCCTTGTGAGAGTAGCCTTTATGAATGCCCACATTAACAGTCACTTTTTCCATCTGTGGAAAGCAGCATGAATATTTTCCTCACTGGCAGGAGTAGCTCCTCACTCATTAACAGACTGTAGGGCAGATGTCCCCCAGAAGCACCAAACTAAATCCACAGTACTGATGCACATTCATTAGCCTCCAGATTTTTTTTTTAATTATTCTTCATTTATAGTCTAAATATTCCCACCACAAAAGCTGGGATTTGTATACACAATAGCCCTGAAATTTGTGCATGGACCAAGCCAGACACATTGATATATCTTCATCATCTATTCTGTACAACAACCTTTTTCTATATGAAAAAGGAAAGAAACAATGAAAAGACAAGAAACAAAGTCATTTGTTCTGGGTCCTGGACCTATTGCTTTCTTATAGATATTACAGATAGTACACCTTTGCAATCCTTCAGTTAGTATGAAGAGGAAGTGTTAAAAATAAAACAAAAAAATCCATTACAGAGGCCACAAAGAGACTTACAAAGGGATTAAAACACAATAGGAAACGTTCTGAGCACAAAGAGGGTTGCCTCAGGTCAGATGAGGTCTCTGACCTGCAGCAATAGTGACAAGGCAGTAATAAAACCTCTCTGGTGGGAAATGCTTTTGATCTGTCACATTAGTTACCTGGAAGACGTGGTAGAAGTTTATTGTTTTGTCCCATGTAGTTATAAATACTCAAGACAATACCAAAGAATCAGCAGAAAGTTATTCTTCATTGAGTGCATATTCTGCATCATTAATGTGCCTTTCCTCAGAATATTTTGTCTTAGGACCTCAAACTTGCAAGTTCTAGGAGGCCCATCCTCTCCATGGCCAGACAAAACAGGTTTAGACATTCTGTGATTTCTTGTACAGAATTCTCAGCTCCTCCCAAGCACATAAAGCAGCAAAGAGAATAGGTAGTTGCTTTAGCTGTGTGATGTGTGTGTTAGGTGTTTTACTGGATTTGTCCAATAGACATTCCCATAATGAAAACTTTGATTTCTTCTTTGTTGTCTGAAAAGAAAAAATAAAATAGGTGAACAACCACAATGCACAGCCTTTCATTAATCCATATTCTACTCAGATGTGGAAGGTTCTAATTAAAGGCTCCAGGCAGTCCTGTCTGTCTCCCTGTTAATGCTCCTTCTGAGCTTGATGTTTTGTGTCTTACAGTGAGAGTTAAGTGTGGGAGGGAAAATAGCAGGGTAGAATGAGGTGTTTCATTTTTTTCAGATAAGGACTGAATAAAGGAAAAGAGAATATTTCAAAAACAAAAAAGATGGAAGAAATGAAGAGAGAGATGAAAAAGGAAACGTGATATGACAGTAAAGAAGTAAATGTATTATTACTGCACGTCCATTTTTATTACAGGTAGTTACCATCATCAGAGTGATTTAAGGAAGAAGAAAACCAGATTTCTAACTTTAGCTAAGAAAGATTGCCTTGCACTATTATTAAAACCAATGGAGTTCAGTTTCAGTTGTGCTGAAAAACTGTCTGAGTGGGTGAACAAAGGGTGAAATTCTGAAAAAAACACAACACACATAGAAGCTTCACAAAATTAATTGCTGCACAGCATGAAAACCTTGGGCTGGAATATCTAGGAGATAGACTGGAGAGATACCAAATTTGTGAACACAATTACTCCAGGGTGAAAATGTCAGAGCCTATTGCACTAAAATAAAAATCCCATTGGTTATGACAAATAACCACCAATTGAATCAGAAATATTCTATTATCCTACTGTATAAACATTACATTCATTTCATCACTTGAATGTATAATCACTGCTCTTGTTTACATAGCTTGTGCAGGGCAGAATGTGATGATTTTTTTTTCCAAAGACTTATTAAATCCTAGCCATAAACACTTTCTTGAGGAATAAGAACAAGCTGCTTTGAAAGGCTGAGATGGCTGTTGGCTCCCCCAGAGTGATTTGTAGGGAGGGAGGGAGCGCGCACAGAACGCGGTATCGCACAGGGAGCCGCGCCTGCCCCGGCAGCTGAGCTGGGAGCTGGGGCTCACCCCGTGGGCAGGGCTGGGCAGCACCAGCCAGACCCTCCCTGCACCAGCCAGACCCTCCCTGCACCAGCCAGACCCTCCTGCTTCCCCCTGAGACTCAGGGGTGAGCTCTGCCTCAGCAATGGCCTTGCTGCCTGCTCATGAGCCCCTATTTCCCTGGAACTGTGAACAGCCATTTCTATTTGTGCAAGACTTCATTAGTCCCAGCAAATACGTCATTTTGGTTATTTGCTGTTGCAGCAGTGGCTGGTGGCTGGGAGCTGAGGAGGTTGCTGTTTCAAAGTAGGCAACATAAACTTATACAATGAGAGAGAAGGTCTGCACTATTTCTGCCTCTTTCCCAATAACCAGGACAGCCAATGCTTTGGGTGGCATGACAGGGAAAAGGCCATTTTCTGGCTTTCAATCATATTATAATTTCATCTGACTCTGATTCACTCCTCTTCTTGTAATGCAAAAGGTGGTAAAGGAAACAAGAAGAGCTATTCCCAAGGTCAAACTATAAATCCACGACAGTCTTTGGAATAGCAAGCAGCCTCCAGCCTGTTGATTTGTGCTCACAAAGCAGGACTGTGCAGGACATTTATATTTTCCTTTCATCATGAGCTTCCCAGAATATTCGGTTTCCTGTGCTCGCAGTGTTGTATATCTTAACAAAGAGACCTTCTGTGGTTACTGTCAATTTTGTCAAGCATCAACAGCTGTCTGAGCACACATGGATTACCCTGATTGAGTGATCTCTGTCAGAGTGTGGTACAGGCTACATCTCTGGCATTGAGATGCAAGTGATTTCCCCCCTACTTTGTGTTCTTTCTTTAGACCTTGCAATTAAAAAGTCAAAATACAGAGATGGACAAGGAGGTCATTTATGCAATTACCTTACATTCTAAAGCCTCATTATTACATACAATATAAATTGAGATTGTTAATATAATTTAATATTCAAGTCATTTTGCCTTAGGAATATCATAAATTTCCTTTGATCATGGCAAGTTATGCACCTTTACCATGAACATTTGCACTGAAATAAATCACGTAGTGCTATGTGAAAGCTATGTAAAATGCAGAGTGCCACATCAACAGGCTTTGATAAAGCCATGTTTTCTTCTTGTACTGCTGAAGTAACACACCCCCATTCTCAGTCCTGGCCTGTCACTTACCTGCAGGGCTTGCTCTAAGGCTTGGTGCTCTTATCTCCAAGAAGTGATAATAATGCTAGGGGATCAGGACTTAATGAATTTAGAAGTCCTTTGGAGCCTCTTGGATAACAGAGACCGCAGTTCAAAGTGCTGTTACAAAATCCCCTAGTGCCAGCTCCACTGGGGAGATCATCTGAAAAACCTTTTTTCCTGCCCCAGTCTGTTATAGAGTAAGTGACTGAGGCAGAGCTTTCAAAGGGTGGAAGATTCAGCAGGTGGAAGAGCCAGAGGAGGCCTTTGCAGTGAGATTGAAGAAAGGAAAGTGCCCTACTAGCTCAGCAGCCTTTGCAGCCTCTGCAGACTCCAGCAGAAGGGCAGGAGTCACCTCAGACACATGGACAGATCCCTATCCACCTGACTGCTGCAGTATCAAGAGAGAAATAAAAAATGACAAGCTAGGACTGGCCTGGAAAAAAGCCAAATTAGAGCAATGAGCTGGGACTAGAGATGGAAGGCAGGAATGTTACAAAGGGATATGTAACGCTGTTACATTGGCCACAAACTCTTTCCCCTAAAAACGAGCGAACAAAAAGAAGTAGAGGAAACAAAGAGAGGACCCTCTTTCTCAAAAATTCATGTACACCCTTGCCTTGCAGCTCTTCAGCCTGACTGTGGTTCCCTGGCTCCCTGGCTTTTTCCAGAGAGCAGGTGACTTTGCATGGGGTGTGCACTTTTCCCTGATCAGAGCACATAAACCAAAACCTCCTGAGGAAACATCCTCCTGGCAGCTCCCTGTGGCCTCCAGAGGCAGTGGGGGAAATGAGCCATCTGCCCTGCTCGTCTCCCACAGACTGACAGAGGCAGTCAGGTCACTGCACCGGGAAATCTCAGTTTTAAAGCTTCAAAGAATATTTTAGCCTTATGAGTTGGTTTTTCCATATTATTCCCTGATCATTTACTAGGTTGTGCTATGCTCTTGATAGAGTTATTCAACAGTTTTATTAATAGACTCCTTGGGTCAGATATCACTTCGATATGTGTAAAACTTGGCTAATTCACATGAAACCAATGGCAATAAAGCAGACACCTTATAGCAAATTAGCTGCAATTAGAATCAGGGCTTTTCTGTTTGTTTGTTCTCTGAAGGACTGTTAAAACTTTGTGAACAGAGATAAACATTTGCAATATACCAATAATGTTTTCCTTTTGGCTCCTTTTTTGCCCCCTAGAATGCTAATATTTCGAACCCCAGAGGAATACAACAATCTCCAACAGAGCACAGTATTGCAGAGTCTAAAAGTAGACAGATCTTTAGCTGAAGCTGCAGGGGATATTTTAAACTGGCAAAGGACTTGTACTCAAACGTGCCTAGGGCCCTGGGAGTAGGATCTTTACTGATCACTGAGGTAAAGGGACTTTCATTTTGCTCCTCTCCCCTCCAGCAGCAGAGCTGTTTCTAATGGTAGGCTAGAGACCCAAGGTAGCGCTTTTAGAAGTGTCTTTGGGTCAGATCCACAAAGAAGTTTAGATTTCACAGTCCTAAGCTACCTTTTGTCACTTACTCTGGATTGCCCTGGGCTGTCCATCATACAAATAATGGCCTTATTAAACCCTTCACATGTGGAGTTTGTCACATACTCAGCAGAAGGCTGTGAGTTTCTTTTGAAGAACTGGAAAACGGAAGCCAAAGTTGTTCTCTGTGTGCAAATCTTCCTGATGGAAAATATTCTTTACCCCCCTTTCTTCCACACCCAGATGATGGAGAACTGTCTATCATAGGGAAACTGACTCTGGAGGTGAGGGGTGATTGGTGACCATGGTTCATCTGAGCTGGCTTCCTTGGAGCCAGACTGGGCTGGGGAGAGAGGGACTGCATGGGTGGGCTACGAAGTGGGTGAAAAACTGGCTGAACTGTTCAAATGGTACAAAAGTTTGAAGTCTAAACAATGTGGTGTTTTCCTCAGGTGTCCTGGGACAATGAATGATGTTTCATACCTTCATTAACCCCCTGCTGGACAGGAGAAGCACACCCTCAGCCAAGTGCCAGGTGATATTTCACGAGGCAAGGGAGAGGGAGCTGCTGAAAGCCTGGAGGGTAGGGGCTGCTGTTAGAGAGGTCACAGAAAAGCAGACCAGTGGGAATTTCAGGAAGTTAAAAGAATTTCAATGACATCCTGCACCAGGAGATAAAACCTCCCTGCAACAATGTAAGCAGGTTATTGGGCTGGACAAGTTCTGCATAAAGTGCACAGCAATGCCTGTGGGCAGCAAAATTAATATTTCTCAGCAAGGCATCCTTCTAGCAGCAAAGGCTGAGTATTGGTCTGGGTTAAAAGTGGACATAAACAGCATAAACAAGGAATTAATTTTTTCTTCTACTTGGCACTTGGTTAAATTGGCCTCTGGAGTAGCATCTGTTTGTGGGCCACCCATGCAAGTGAGACATGGACGTGTTGATGCAAACTGAGGAGAGAGATGAACCTGTCAACCTGCACAAGGGGAGGTTGAGAAAAGAGCTGCCTGTTGTTTTCAACAGGAGTTGGGCAGTCCACGCTTTCAGCAAAAGAAACAGCCAGACTGCAGAGGGCAGAAATGGCAGAACAAGTGCCACAAGCTGCAGCAAGGGAATTGCACCTTTTGAGAAAACTCACCATGGCAGCAGCCCTCTACCAGAGTGCCAAGAGGCTCTGCATTATGCTTCCATGAGGATTTTTGGAATTTACCTAAACAACACCCCAGGTAAGCTTTTCTAACTTTTAGCCTTATTTTGAGAAGGAGTCTTCTAATGGGCTCTTCCAAGCTGAATTATTCAGTAAATTGATATATTTCTGTCCTTTTCATCTAGTTTTTTAGCTCAACCAATTCAAAGCTTGCAAGGCAAAATACTACAATGAACACAGAAAATTGTAAGAATTAATTACTTACCCAGAACACCGGCTACATTTCAAAATCAACAGATAATTAAGGCAGGTTACTCAGAAGAAATAGTTTGACAGCAGTCTTACCATGAGACACATCTTGCATCACCAAAGGCAGGCATTTCTTGTTAAGCAATTGTAAAGAGTCTCTGTTGGCTGAACAGTCCTATCCTAAAGTAAATGTCTAAAAGAGAGGAAATAATTCCATCCACAGAAGAGGGAACCTTGATAGGTAGCCCCTGTTTTACACTTCAGATGTAGGTAGCTCTGCAGAAGTACTAAAGCACTACAAAGATAAATTTCACTGTAATAGCAGTAAAGTGGTTCACAAAAACGTGAGTAAACAAACCAACCTGTTGTTTCCAAACAAACAATGAGAACTTCTTCCTCCTGTATATATTGCTAAATTAAACATGGCTGAGCTGTATTCTTCTGCATTTACCCTTGATTACACTATTGATTTGATGTTGGCTGCCAAAGAATCTTAATAATGATCTGAAGTATTTATCACCAGAATTGAGTGAAATGAGCTCACTAGCTTTGTTCCAAACCTGGTTCATAACACACAGGTTCTACTCACTCTAATTTACATTATTTGCATTATTGGCAGCTCTCCCAACAGTACTGTATTAGGCTGAGAATTGCAAGTAAGCATGTATTTGTTTTAGCATCACTTAGGCAATTATTCATTGCAAGGAAAGATTTGCTTTCTCAGTTTGGATATGACTGTGCTTTAAAGACCCTTTCAAAAAAACACGAAGAATCTATTCCAAGTCGAACTGTGAAATTTACTACTAGGCAGAATTTCAGAGCCAGAAGCTAAGGGTTTGATTCATGAACATAAGCCAAAAAAGGATGCCTTTATATTGAATCTGTCAAATGTATTCATGCTTGTTAACACCATATAAATTTTAGTTAATAGGTTTTCTAATTCTTGTTTCTCTTTTTTTTTTTCTTTTTTTATTTTTTTAATTTAATCCTCTGTCACAGTCTGAAGCCACCAACTGTAGGGTGACAGCAAAGGAAAATAAATCTGGGAGCTGAGAATTACCATAAACATCTACTCACTTTACAGAACCTCCGAATTCAAGGTGAGTTTGGACTGGCAAATTTTCATTTGGAGACAAGCATGAGTTCTCTGGTCAAGAAAATAATCTTGAAAATTTTACAAGTGCCTTCATCCTTGCTGCCTCCTCCCACCTGTGTCTTACAGCTAACTGAGGCCCTCCAGAACAGCTAGTCATTGTATTTCCCCACAGTCAGGGCTTGGAAACTGCCTGAAGCTGAGCACTGATTACTAAATCAGTAATTCTAACAGCCCTGATTGATTGTTTCCCTTTTGCTCCCCCCTGCACTCTCCTTTCTGTGTAAGCACAATATCATTTAATCAGCAACTAGTTTGCCTTGGTTTTCTTTTTATAACACATCAGCTTTCCCAAGCAAAGCAGAGGTAACAGATGAGTGTACTAATTGGAGATGTCAGGGCATTGGGGATTCCATTAATGACTGAGAAATGGACTGAGAAACATCAAACACTTCCTCTCGCCTCATCGTGCACCTTATCTGTGGAAAAATGAAAAGCTGGGTAAGCCCTTTTGTATTTTAGTACAGATTGTGAGTGAGTACCAAGGAGGCATCTGTCAGATAAAGGTACGTGAAAACTAGGTTTATTTTGTTAAAAAAATACCAGAATAGAACCAAAACCAACCCATGAAAGTGCTTTACTCCAAAAATTAGTTTTTCCCAGCCATATATAACCAAAATCTCTCTAGAGAAGAAATCAACACATAAATTATCTGCAAAGAATATGTTTTAATTCTTTAAACCTTTTGAAAGTCTCTTTACCATCCACACAACGCAGGTAGGAATATAGGATTTTATACAACTCTGCTGAAGCAATGAACTAGGAGGCAGGACACGTGGGTTGGTGTGTGATCTCCACTGCTGTCTGACTCTCAGCAGAACACCATTCTGTCCCTAAATCACCACTCTTCCCTTGGCAATAATGGAAGCTCGATTCTCCACTCTCCTTTCTGTAAAATGTTTAGATGTTTGAAGAGGAAAAGCATTGCACAGGCTAAAACTGATTTCTTTTCTTGAAATACATCAATGGGACAAAAGTTCCCTCAAGTGATATGGAATTTCAGACCAGTGTGAATGAAGGAGATTTCATCCAGCCTTGCTCAGTGCCAGAGCTGCTCCCTTTCATCGCAATAATGGATTTCAGGGGGCTGCCTCAACAATCAGCTGGCTGAGACAAGCAGGAGGGTGGCCAGGATGAAGCTCCCTTTGAGTAAGGACAGGTGCACATTACCTGGGGTGTCCTGGCGTGGTTTGCTCTCCCCGTGTTCCCAGCCCTGGGCAGGAGGGGAGCTCTCAGCAGCCTTCATCTCATCTGCCCCATGAAAGGCAGGGGTGAGGGCATTTCTGGGTTGGGTGCTCCCTCATTGTGCCACATTGCTGGCAATCCTCATTAACAGAATATGTATTTTCACTCTGGTATGTCCAGCAGGTTCTAAGCAGAACCAACGTTTTGTTTTTTTTTTCTATCCAACATACAGAATGAACGCTCGTAAATTTAGAAATTTAATATGAAATTTTGCTCAGAAATAGAGCTTCTATAAACTTCAGTTTAAACAAGCCTGGAAATGTCATTATTATGGACATTTCTTTGGGTCATTAATATGACCCATGACTTTTAACTCACTATAAATTTAATTGGAAAATGAAAACATTTTTTATTTTTCATAAAAGTCTGTCTAAAGTTCAGAGGAAGTTTAGTAACCAGAATTCATCTTCTAATGTTTTGTTTTGATAATTTCTAGTAGAAATTATGTCTTGGATGCAGTTTTAACACAGGATGATACAGAGAACTCAGATGAAGTGACTCAACCAGATGATAAATTTGCTTCCAATTTTAGGATAAATTAGATTTGTTCTCTGAAAATGACCATTCAAAAAAATCCTGCTAAGAGTATTACTGACCACTTTTTAAGTATCAGGCTTCTCTCCAGAGAACTATTAAATCTTTACCTCAATTATAAAACCTTTTCTCTCTAGGGTAGCATAAGTGATTTTGTCCCAAACTTTGCTGAGATAGGTCTCACATAATTTCATTTTTACAAAGGGAAAATTTAGAGATTAACTAATTATTTTCTGCCATGAAATAATAAACATTTTTAAAAGGAAATGTTTTTCAACTGGAAGTAAATTTCCTTGGAGAAAAATATTAATTTCTAACTCCAGATTCTTCAGTGAAAAGAAGGAAAATGTAATAATGCATTTGCCTTCCAAAAATTTTTTCTACACAGGTTTTGTTACTGAACTGATTAAACCATATTGTTAAAACTAGTTAAAATTCCCTCAGCTTTAAACTGCAGAATCTTGTTACCTTTGAACAATATTTTTGCTTATAGTGTTGGGCTTTTTTGCTAGCCTGTTTTCTTAGTTATGGTTCCAGCTTTCACACTTAGTTAATAATGACTATGTTAAGATTTATAGGAAAGATTAATATTTATTTTCATGAGTCTTCTGTGAATATTTTTTCTCCTAATCATAACTGAAATATGTAAAATATTCAAGTGAGATAAAGAGAGCAGGAAAAAAGGTCACATATCATTGAACAGTATATCACCATGGAAAATATCACAAAATAGCCTGTAATTATGGAAAATCAAATATAAGTGAGCCCATAAAGATAACTTCTTTCTTTCAACATGCATTCAGGGAAGGAAAAAAAAGCCAACAAAAACCACATGAGCTGAAAAATATGTTACTACTGTAATTCAGCTAGGCTGAACTTTATAAGGCACATGATTAAAACTTTTAGGGAGCATAAGCAAAGCTATGATTTTATCCATATCGAATAGAAGTATGTAATAAAACCACATAAAATAAGAATGTTAATTTTGATACACTGGCAAGCCCATGAGTGTATCTATACAAGTTTCTTTATTAACAATTCAGACTTCTTTTAGTAGTTCAATAGTACATTATAGTTTCAGATGAAAATCATGCTGCAAAGAAAAAACATCACTGTAAGCTACAAAATCAATAATTTCTAACACAAATGAGGGAATTACTTTGACTTGCAGCCCTCTACAGCTATCATTTTCAGGGTTAATGTTCATGGGGAGCATCTTTTCAGTATGCAAATTCAGGCTATAAAAAAGATTTTGATCCAAAAATTAATCTCCACCCCACACTCTGCATAATGCCAGGAATTAAAGCACTGAGTTCTTCTCTTCTTTGTCTTTCATGATGCATATGTAAACCCTACAAAAGGAGAGAAAGGTCTCTACTCCTCACTTCACATATAACTTCATCCTAACTGTGAGCTTGTACTGTCCTCCTATCCAAAGGGGCTCTCTTCACAAAAGGTGTTCCCAGCCATCTGTTCACAAGGAACGTTGCCAGCTGGCAAATTTGGTGGGGTTTTGTTGCATTAATTCATTTTCAAAAACTTCAGATTTCATAATCTGGCAGCAGATGCAGAGAAACAAATTTGTGTCTGTCAGCCCACCATTCCCTGATGAGAGCCTGTGAGCATGCTGATTATACACATGCAGCTAATTAGGGCCGTGCTCAGGAGAAGTTAATGGATTGATTTACCTCTGTACCCAGTTAAATGGCAGCCTCAGGAGCACACAGGGTAGCAGACACTGCCCATGATCTCCCACTGCCTGATTCCTGCCAGCTCCATCTCCTGGGGCACAGACTGCCTCCCAGAAGCTGTGAAAGGGGAAAGGTGCTCGAGCAAGACAGGGGTGGTAAACAGCCCTCTTTTCTAGACAGGAAGGGATGGCTCTTGTTAAGTGTAAAGAACATTTTGCAGCTTTGTTTGCCTCTCACTAAGTGGTAAAGGCCCCTGGCACTGTTTTAATTCTCCGTGTGGTTGAATATAAGCAGCAAACTTTTGGAAGAGTGTGGGAGCCAAATCTTCTTTTGCAGGGACCCTTGCTCCTGTGGTGCCAGCTCTCTGTCACACACAGCCATCCTTAGTTCAGCCTAATGAATCAGCTGGGCTGGTGCCCTTGGTGATCCACAGGGATCTTTTTGGGGCAAACCTCCTTTCAGACTGAAGGACATTCCAATGCAGGCCAGTCAGCTCCATACAGAGTCTGTTCTCTGCACTGACAGGGTTCTAGAGAGACCTGCCTGGCTAACTGCAGCTTCAGACCCTTGACCATCCTCCCCTCTCACTCTGTGCCACAGAACTGAAGTCCCACAGAGGAGGGACCATGATTGGAGAGAAGTCTCTGAAATAATCTTACTGAACTCTAGAAGCCTGGCAGGCAGATCCTCAAGTGTACCTAGAAAATTTATCACAAGGCACAGAATGAATATTCTTTCTGTACAGCCAAGAGTGGAAAATCCAGCTGTGTTATCTTTCACATACACTCAGCCATTCTCTCAGCATACAGTTCTAGTAGGAAATTGAGGAATCAAAGGTATAGGTGTGTGTATTGTGCAAAGGGTACACACACACACACATGTGATTGCATGTGCATAGAGAGTCACACCCTGCTGGCTTGGTTTTCCATTTCTCACCAATAACTTTCTAAACTCCTGGTCAATTCTATTCAAGTTTGTCAGATGAAAAGGGATCCCATTGCCTGTTGTCTGCAAAACTTTTTGTAGAAAAGCATCCCTCGGGTCTCTTTTTCTCATAAGTTGTCAGTAAACCAAGTGGTGCAAATTTGTGAGGACCCAGTCTTCGTTCTGCTTGCCATGAAAGTGTTTCTCATGATCTGGCACTGCTCAGTGTTGGGGACCAGGTTCCATGATGAGAGATCCAGTGGCTTTGTCTAATCTGATATCCAGGATGGGTTTGTCAAGCATTGCCTCGTGTAATCTCAGTGCAGTTCCTTGTACTTGGAATGGGAAAAAGCAGCATTTGTAAATGAACCATGGTGAGCTGTGATTTCAGAAACCATGTTGGGTCTCTTATGAGCAAACTCGTTCTGTAGATGAATGAAATTGTTATCACATGATGCAGGGTGCAGAATTGCACCTGCCTTTTCCCCCCAAGCACTGGTGGTTTCCAATCAATGGGCAAGGCCTGACAGAGCAGGGTCCTTCAAAGCTGAATGCTTCTGAGCTAAGCATCTCGAAAGCTATGGCACAAGGATAATAACACAATCTCAGAAGATGTGTTGCACATTAAATGCCCTTCATTAAATGTTTACTGAGAGAATAAACTTGCTGTGTCTGGTTTTGCTATAGGGAAGTGCTAATGTATACATTTGGTGGACATTGCTCTACACCGTGATCTGTTCAGTGGAGGTGGAGATGTACGAGTGCTATCAAGTCAACACATAAGTATTGAACTGAAATAAAACATACTAGCAGCATATTTTAAAGAATTTAAACTCTTAGAAGGACTGCAGGGTGATTAGTAGACCAGTTTGCAGAATGATGTAGGAAAATTCCTTCATCAGAGAATTTGTTAACTGAAGTCCTGAAATACACCCTTAACTGCTTTATTCAACCTGGTCTTCTACAGAGTGTTTGCCTGTCTCAAAGTATTAGATGCAACACAGAGTTAATTGAATTTTTTGTAGGCTTCACATTAAATTTGTGCTACAGGACATTGCTGATTCAGGGATTTAATGGGCAAACAGTTAAACAAAGGAATCATGTGCATGGCTTGAGCCAGGAAGCAGGAGGCAGGAATCCAGAGTTTTTTTCACAGCCCTGCCTTTGGGAAGGTGAGATTAATCTTTATACTTGTAATAGATTTTGAGCTTTTCTTAATAGACCTTAGGCATTCCAGATATAATTAGAAATAGTAATCTAATGTCAGTCTTGTGCTTATTGTACTTAGCAATTGTGGGATTTAGTTAATTAGTACATTTTATGTGCTTTGGGGTCCTTGGACAATGAAGGTCGTGTACCTACTTAGATAGATGTTTGGGAAAATGTAGGTTATTATTATTCAAATGAACTTGAAGTTTTATCAGTCAGTTATAGAGAACTGAGGAATGAGGCTGAGCTAACTAGTCCAGCTGCCAGTGTGGCCACCAGTTCTTAGAAAAGACAGATTCAACACTTTCACTACCAAAATTATTATAAAGAAAAAAAAAAAAGAAAAAAGAAAAGAGGGAAAAGATTGCATGTACAGAGGACTTATTTGAAAGTTAATACAAGCTGTGCTAAAAACAATGAGGGGAAGACAGCCAGGACTTGCTTTTGACAGGTGCTGGACAGAGATTTTTTGGTGCCTTGAGAACACAGCTAAAGCTCTGCCCACCATTTTGAACATCTGTAAGGATTTTCTTTTCTGTTACCCCTCAATCTTCCGGAGCACGAAGGCCAACATTCCCACAGTTAGCACAGTGAGTTATTGTGGAAGAATCCCTGACTCACATTTATATGGCCACTTGAGATTTTCCCTGCAAGTTCTCAGCCAGATGCAGTTGATATCAACCAATATATTCAGCAGTGATGGTGAGGCAGACAGACACACTGGAGAGACCTTCTTTTCCTCCAAGAAGGCAGTGAAGGAAATCTATTAACCTTTTCCCACTTTATCCATCTCTGTTTCAAATCTCTTTGTCCTTTGAGTGACTATTTAGTTTTATAATAAAATGTCATATGCACTTGGTTTTGTTCCAAAATTCAGATTTTATGTTAATACCAACAGCAAAAACAACCAAAAAATTAAGAAAGGACTTTCAGGAGGACAGAAACATCCATAACATTTGCTTTCTCAGCTTATAAGCAACACTGGTTACAAAGTCAAATAGTGGAACAGCTCAGCAGGAAAAAAAAGTAATCTGTCAGCACCATTCTTCCCTTCAGGATAAATATCTTTAATGATAATTAAATGTGTGCAGGAGTTCATATGGGTCCATCTTAAATTTGATGCAAAATACAAAGATCACAAAATGCAAAATAAATAAAGGAATCAAATACTGATGGGCAAGCAACAGCAAATTCAATTCTTTGATTTTTTTTCTATTTTTTGCTACTCTGAGCCTTAGTCCAGAACAGGTTTCTGCATATTAGTAGTCTACTTAAGCTCATCAATTTCTAGATTTTAGGGTTGGGGTGACCCAATATTATCATCCAGTGTGACCTGCAGAACACAAGCCAGAGAATTCCAGCTGGTAATTTCTGCCGTTCAATCAGCTGCTTATTGATTTCATTTTCCAAATGCTGAGCTTTCTGGCCTGGGTTGGGTCGAGCATTTCAAAGTGACCATGTTAAGAGAGAGGTGTCTTACAAGAACAGAGCCTAAAGTGGTTTTTTCATAAAGAATTTGATCCTTCCTGGTGGTAGGAAGGTGGTGAGTGCAGTGACAGACCCATAGCCGAGATGAGAGTGAGCACAGACTCGCTCACCAAACACCAGAGGGATCCTTTACAGGGCTGTTCAGAACACAAACCCTGTCAAACTCTTGTTAGATCCCAGCAAAGTGACATTTGAAGAAAAACAATGAGTTGATCAATGCACTGTAGACAGAAATATTTCTAGGATCTAGAGAAGAGATCTGAAATGAGTCCAAGGGCTTTGAAGCTCACCAAAACTCCAACCTTCTTATCGTGGAAAGAGGAATTTTGGCAAAAGTCCATTTCATTAAAGCTTTGAATTGAATTCTAATGCAGAAATAAAACAAAGGTGAAATCTCTCAAGTCAGTTTAGAAGCAAAACCCCAGGCTCCTGAGGAAGCACATCCCTTGTTTCTTTTCTCCTCTGCCCTTTTAAAGGGGTTGTTATACTCACTTACAGCTCTCTGGGACTGTGCCTCTTGCTTTCTTTGAGTATTTTTACAAAAGCAAGAAAGGAAAAAATACTTGTCATTCTTTAATCCTTGAGTTCAACAGACAATCTGGGATTCTGGTCTGAAATGTCAAACTGCTTACGTCCACTGCAGAACAAAGTTGAATTTTCAAATCTTTTATTTATTTATTTGTCTGGATTAAAAGTTATCCTAGCACCTGTCATGTTCCATGTTAAAGCCCTCTGGTGAAAGGACTTTGAAGCAGTGTTCATAAATCTCATTCTTAAATAGCATTCCTTTGAGGTAAAAAAAATGGAGACAAACAAAGCTCACTCTTTTTCACTGTTCATTAGATTTTCATATCTGGAATAAACAGAGGGCTTTAAAAGGAACAAAAAGAAAGCAGCAACTCCAATTGTCTTCAATAACTTCGGTACCATGCCTAGGTCTGCATTCAGCTTCCATCCTTGTGCTCAGTGAATGAGAACCCAGGTAATATCTGTGAACCAGGTGTAATTTTCATCAGAAGTGTCATGGTACGTGCAGGTAATGGCCTGAGTTCAACTTCTTCACGTGCCTAAAGGCTAAAGGCTGGCAGCCCCTCCCTGAAAGTCATTCAGGGTCCCTGTGGAATTGAGAGTCAGGAGTTCGCTTAGAGAATGGGCATGTCCCTGCATGAGTGAATATCTGATCTCTCTTTGGACACCACAGGAAAGTCAAAGCCACACTCAAGACTCCAGAGAGCTAGTGGGTTTATTCCCTATTCCTTTGAAAATCCTAAGAATTGTGTTCAATTTCTGTTGAAAAAATGGCCTAAAACCCTACCAAATTAATTCTCTTCCTTTTTCTTCACAATTTTGAAAGAGAAAAGCTCACTTGATGTAAAAATAAGATCCAGTTTACATTTCTGAGCATGAAGCATCTCCTAGGATAAAATATGAAGAAATGTAACATTACTTCAACATTCCTACTTTAATTAATTTGAATAAGTTTCATTTTGAAAAGGTAAAAGCATTTTGTGTAATCCTTATACTGTAATCAGTCTGTCACAATTTCATTTTACTAGAATATTTAAGTATGATTTAATTATTTTAAAAGCATGTATTAACATCTAATTTCAGAAATTAAAAGTTCAGAATTTTAAGAAATGTTTAGGGAAAAAAAAATTGACAATTATCCCCATTTCAGCTTTTCATTTTGAATAGGAGACCAAAAATTGCTGAAAGAATAATGGTTTTCAGGCCAGACTCCATACATTGTGGGTAGCACTGCTCAGATTTCAGAGACCAGCATAAAAATGGATTCTTGTCACCTGAGCATTTAGCAATCATCTCTTTCTTTGGCACAGCCCTACTTCCACCCTGCTCTGAGGGTCCCTGCCCTTGCAGAGAGCGAGCAGTGCCGCAGCACGGGGCACTCCTGGCCAGCGTCAGTGACCGCGTGTGCTCTGTGCATCTGAACGCGCTCTGCACTCTGCAGAGGGGAGGAAAGACCTGCCTAGCAGATGGAAACCTGTCAGCTCCTTGTCACTGAACTGCTTCCTTGTGTCATGGATCCTTCAAGCATTCCTTTTTTAAAAATACCCATCCTCTTCAGCGAAATCCCAGGGTGAGTCAGACAGGAATCGCGTTTCGAGTCTTTGTTGGTTCCTGCAGTAGATGCAGATTGTTCCTGAGAGGATGGCTGCCTGGTCAGGAGCCATGCATCTCCTGATATCCTGCTTACCTTGAGTGCCAGAAAGGGAGAGGAAAAGATAAAAAGTCTAACACTTGAGGGTTCAGACCAAATGGGAGTTTAACACCATGATTTTTATAGCCTATTTATTTTCCTTGTCACTATAATGGTCAGTGCCCTTCTCTAACTGTACAAGAGAAAAAAATATCTTAAAAGAAAAGGTACCTAAGGTCTCATCAATTTTTTTAGGGCTGATTCAGTTCTCCTCAGTCAGCATGGGCTCTGTACTTACTGTTGTGCAGCTGAGCCAAGGATGGCAAATATGGAGGTGACAAGAAGCTGAAGGGAACCAGTCAGCAATGTCTCAGGTGTGTTTTCTGCATTATACAGCGTAAAGGAACCTTCTTCTCATGTCTGCATTGCAGAGAGAAGACAGATCAAAAATGATTTAAAAACAAAACTGACAGCAAAACCAAGGAGCACCTGACTGCTCCCTGAGTGCCAGTTGCTCGGCTCTGTCCTTTCACAGCTATGCTGCAACACTACCCTCAACTAGAGAGGTTAGCTGAAATTCTTCTGACTCAAACAACAAATTTAAGAGGAATTGGTTATTTGCAGTATATTGCAACAGCTGCACTGTAGCTGGACCCGGATCTTTCTCTGCCTCTTCACCCTCTCTCCTCACTGAAGCTGGTCCTTGCTCCTTTTGTACATCTCAGCCTCCAGGCTCTGCTAAGGATCGTGCCAGGAAAGCTGGGGCTGCATATCAGGATGATCAATCCAAGGATGGGAAACAATGTGTACAAAGCAAGACTCCTCACTGCTCATCTTTGCTGCAGAGCAAAAATGTCAGGAAAAGGTTCAGGCAGGTACACGGCAGCACTGTGCAACCAGGCAGCACCGAGCTGCCACCTTCCTCTGATGTGTTGGGGATGATGGCAGCAGAACTGCCACCTTGCCAGCCAGGCAGGCTCTGGATGAGTTAATTCTGCTGCATCCTTCCTACCACAGCAGTAATAAGGGCAGTGCTGCTCTGACAGATTCCCAGAGTTCATTCCTTGATGAGACAGAGAAGGCAGCTCTTGTGTCAAGTCCTGTAGAACCTGGCAGGACTGTGTGCTTCCCATCAGCAGATTATATCTCTGGCTTTTCTTTATTTTCATAAAGAAGTACTATGTGTTTCTTTCTGTCAGTGAGCCTCACAGCATTTTACTGAAAAAAATGAATGTAGGAAGTAACTTACAAGACATGTCCCACATTTCTGGACAAGGAATCAGAAGAGAAAAATTAACCTTCTTCCTCTGACAAGTGTTTGTGCAGCTGCCTGAAATTTTTTTCCTGAAAAACCCTGCTGGGATTTTTCATGGAATCAGTCCTCTGACTTCGGGAAATAAATCATGAATACAAAATGCCTGTGGCTCTATGGAACTTTGCTACCAAATCTGCTTTCCCTTCAGGCTACCAGAACCTCATCAAACCTAGCACAATGAAGGCTGCAATCAGGAGAGGCAGTTTTCTCTTGCAGCTGCTTGTTCCCCCTTGTGTTGGCCACATGTGGCACATAACCATGCTGGGTTGAGCCTCTGCCATAGCCCACACCAGAGCACATACTACAGCACACACCAGATGGTCAAGCCTTTTGCTTCAAAACCAATAAAAAAACCCCAAGCAGCACAGAGACCTGATTCAAATAAAGCTTATTTTAGTGGCAGCACCTTACAGGCATCTATTATAACCATGGATGTCAGTGAACCACAGAAATAATACTTTTGCATGTTCAGGAAGACCTGATAAAATTGACTGACTGACTGTTCCCTTCTGGGAGAGTGAATGCACTCAGTTCCAGCTTGAAAAAAAATTTTAAAAAATTCATGCCACTAACTTGCATGAGGAATAAATCCTGTGTTCAACAGGCTTGACACCTGATGGTGAGTCACCACTCACCTTATAATGAATGGCATTAATTTGATTTTGAAGGAACAGCTTTTGCATGTTATGTCTCACGAGGTTATGAACAACACACGAATCTGATCCGTGCTGTACAGACAGCTCACGTGGGCAAATAAAGCAGATTTTATTCATGGAGGAAATCCCAGAGGGAGATGGGAATTTGTTCTAATGACAGTTAATCTCAGGGTTTAGGAGGTAGAGAAAAACAAGGGGAAATACTTTATGAACCTGTCCCAGCTGCTGGTGGTGTCAGCGCTCTGGGAGGAGCTGTACACACACCCCCAATCCTCCCTGCACACTGACACCCTCCTCCACCCCAGGGGATTCAGAAATGCACAACAGCAATTCCTGTGAATCCAGGGGGCTGTTCACCTGACTTTCAGTCAGGCCCACTTTTGAACATGAGTACATTGACACTTTCTCATCTCTCCTTCCTACTTTTCCCAGATTACAGCTGTTATTGCAGGAGGGTGGTTTGTCCTGCTCCCCTTGCCTGGAAGTGGGAAAAGGGCAAGGAAAACAGCCCAGGCATCTTTGCACCCTGTTGTCTTTCCCATTGTGTATTTTCTATGATTGTGAGGATGAATTGTGTATTTATATCTGTTCTATGATGTAAAAAGCATGTTGTGACTCTGACCTCTATCCAATCCAACTCCTCTTATAAATGAAGAATCCGTGTGGGAAGCTCCACCCTCAGCTCTGAGTGTGGAAAAGGACAGGTAGCTGAGGTCTCTGGAAAAACCCAAGCTATTTGTGTCTCATTGTAAAGCAGGCTTACAGATGTACACAGAAGTTATGCACACACAGAGCACACTTTTATTTTTATCTTCCTTTAAAAAAAGAGATCTCACGCTATGTCTTTGAGTTAAAAACAAACATGGAAATGAACACAAAGAGAGTCATTTAAAATTGAAATTATTTTTTTACTGCCTCTCCATCACTTCTGTTCCAAGTAGCTGTTGAACATTACCCAGTCAACTCTTCAAGTATTTAACTACAAAATACTCTTCATAAATAATGTAGACAGATTAACTAAATGGTACATAATTACTGCAAATTTCGAGTCCCCTTGCAGAATATATTTTATCCATGATTACAGTGCTTACAGACTTTCCAAACACTCTCTTGTATATTTGACAGTAAGCCATAGGAAAATTTCAGCTGTCTCTAACTGCATTTTAGAATCTATAAAAACTTAGATTAACATGTTATTAAAGACTTTGACTTAGGAAACACCTAATATATTTTTCTATTTTTTTCCCTTTAATTTAGGGTTAAAAAAAAAAAGCACAAGATTGCACTTGTAAAGTGGAAGTTTTCAAAGTTGATTGTAGGTTCATAGCTCTGTAACAAGGTACTTTCACTCTGGCAGAGACTCAAACGAGACAATTAACAGGAGTAATGAAGCAATTCAAAGAGAGAGTTGTGGGGCTTTTTAATTGGTGCTTCAGAAAGCCAAAGTTCCCTCTACACAGAAAAGAGAGGAGCCAGGGAGTAATTGCCTCTCCGTTTATCTAAAAAGGGCTTGAAATTTCAGTCAAATAAGCTCTTGATCTTAGCACAGGAAGGTCATGGTTCTCTGGAAGTGTACAGATGTTCTTCCCCTGCAGTGAGTGGTCCTTTAGTGATTTGAAAGATTTTATGCTGGTCATTACAAGATACTGAATGAATAACAAAATAAAAGCTAAAATATAGATTCTCTGCAGTTCCTATTGTGTTGTAAAGGAAAATTTCCACTAACTGCAACAGCAGCTGGGTCTGTGTCTGTTGATAATTAAATAGCCATCTTATATCTGAGCACTTCCCTGTGTTGAAGCTCACACTAAAATGTGACTTTGAGTAAGGACAATATATCCACTTCTGAGACTCTGAATATGTGTTGAGTAACTGGTCCCAGAGTAACCCATGCTTTTCAGACTGAGAACATGGGATTAGGTTTACAACAAAAGCCCCATTATTTCACCAAGGTACCATATTGTCCTCAAAAGTCTACCAATGTAAAAGTTTCAGCAGCGTAAGCACAGTCCAAACTCGTTTTCATTCCCAGGCCAGCTCAGTTGAGCTCTCACTCTGTTTTCTCTGTTCTCTACAAGCATCTTGGGGAAGCAAAGACAGCAGCAGGCAAATTGCCTTTAAATCCCATAAAGCCTTGAATGCCCATGGCAGCCCAGTGCCCTCAGTGGCTGACTGGTGCCCTGCAGAACTGCATGCTGCCATCCCATTTCTGTTCTCATCAGCTGCCAACTGCTCTCCTCATGCCTCAAGGTGAGAAACCTTCTTCAGAAGGAAATCCTGGCTTAAGCAAGGTGTAGGCCAGCAGGGAGTGACTTTTAGAGCATTTCAATTTCCTCCTGAGATCAATGTGAATTTGGGGCTCAAACTTCCCTTCTTGACTGTGCATTAACCTCAGTGTTGTGCTTCCCTGTTTTGGATGCATGAACAGAACACTCTCAGCTGCTTTAACCTTGAGATTGTTACACAGCAGCAAGGGAAAGACCAGGTTCTGAGTGTATCACAGAGGTATGAGGAAAGAAACTGGACCATTTCTGCCAAATAAATGACTTCTAGGCAATGTACCTGTTAAAAAACATCAGGCTCTCAAAGAGATTAATTTGCATTGTGGTGGAAAAATTGGGCTCATGAATTCCTCAGGCATCCTCCTGGATGTACTGGAGAGTAAGGACTTCAGGGCTGAAAAGGGAATTTCATCTTCAGTTATTGCCACAGATAATGATCAATTTGTGGCTGCCTTATCCACAGGTGCTTGCCCTTGTCAGCAAATGTGAAGACCTGGGATGGATACCTTGAAATGCTGTGCAAATTACTTCTAGCCAGGCAAGTCTTATTTTATACAAAGAAGGAATTTACTTGTATATTGCAATCTGAAAGTCCATTTGCTGTTCCCCATGCAGTAGAGGTAAAATTAGGGTATTATTCAAGATGGTGTTTAGGTTACCTTCCTTCTACTTGTCACATGTAATCTTGAAAAGTCATCTATTCTCTCAGTGCACTATTTTTTTTTTTGGTCTGTAAATTAAAGGTACTATGGCTCTTTGCATCACACTGTCTAGATCACAGCTAGACCAGAATGAAGAACAGATCTTTTATTCAGTGGTTGACTTTAAAAATCAGGAAAAGAATTTGCTGTAGATTAAATGAAAATGGAGATATCTTTTTTGTCATTTTTATTTTTCCTAAAAGCCATCTGCAGATATTGTGTTCAACCCCAAGAAAAGTGATTCATTTTATTTTGGCATTGAAAAATTCTTTATATTTTTTTAAAATACGTTTTAATACATTTCATATTGCCAAGTTTTCATTTAAAAGAAAGACACTCATAGCTTTTTATTTTAAAATTCTCGATTTGTGAGAGCTTTAGCATCCAAGGTATTATTTCTCATTTTGACAGTGGTGAAGTGTTATAGTTTTAATTTTTAAAAATCAATTATCCACAAACCATTTCCTTTTTTTAATTCACGGGAGAAGTGCTGATAGTATCTGCAAAATTTGAAACAGTTTCACAAATAACTGCAGTCCTTCCAGTTTTCATTTTCTATTTTTTGCCTGTTGTCTTTTTTCTTTAACACAGTTTAGTGTATAATTCCCTGGTACAATGAGTACCCAGCCTCAATGGAATCCCATTTAGCTGAGTTAATTGCTTCTGCTTTCTAGGGAAGGCAAGAATAACATCAATGACATAGTGGGCAGATCTGCTGCAAACACTGACAATCCCATGAACAGCAGTGAAGTTTGTGTTTCTGTCAATTAATCTTCATATTTATTAGCTGAAAAAAATGACAGGGTTAGGATGGAGGACACAGTTTATCACTTACCCCAGTCTTGTTTTTGTTTTATCATTTTGCTTTATATTCTACAAAGCCCCAGACTTGCCCTGAATTAGGTCCTGTGTCAGTTTCTTTCATTCTTATCTCGGTCATGGCAGCAGGCAGGAGATCTTTTATGATCAGTATTTCACCTCATTTGTTTCAGTTGTAGCTCTGGCTCTGCCAGAGGAAAAAGAAACATGAGAACAATTTCTCTTCTTGGCAATCAGACTGCTGCATAAGTCTGCTCTGACTTTTTGTCTTCTCTCTTACCCCTTCCTCCCCACTCAAACCTCACATCTTCCTGGCTCTTGCAAGTGATTTCAGATCTGATCATCTACTTCTGTTGCCCTTCCACTTCCATCTTCCACACCTCTGCACCAGAGATTTTGGAGCCTGAACCCCCATACTTCACAGCAGCATTAAGCAATAACTACCAGCAGTGAAAACAGGAGATTTCAATAAATTGTTCTTCCCTACCATCACTGAAGTTCTACTTCTGAACGTGAGCAAACAAGTGACAATGCCAACTTTCCTTGTAGCACATTGTTTCATTGTCTCATGTGGGGCAAGAATGAAGCGAGTAAAAGTCTTCTAAGAGTCCTAGGTCATTCTGGCCTGTCTTCAGTCATGTATTGTATAGATTTTCCAGCTTTAATTTGATACATCCTCGTAAATGGCATGCACTAATAGGTCTCTGATCTTAGAAGGAGCTGCACAGAGGTGAGTCCAGGCTCCAGCAGGTGCCATGCAGTGCTTCCCTGGATTCCAGAGCTGGGCTTCCCTTGAAACAGAGTGGAAACTCTGCCTCCCTCACCTGAGTGTGCAGGTGCTGTGGGTATCTCTTGATGCAGACTGGCCTCATGCTTGCAATTTTTGGGCCATAGAACACACCTAACAATTGCAGATTCTCTTGTAGGATCTAACATTGTGGGTAAGTGATGAAGCCAAAGCTTTGTCCACGGATGCTGTTTATGTAGAATGATTCTTCAGAGTTGAGGTTCTCGTGTTTGGGTGTTTAGGTGAATGCTGGATGATGTTGGACAAAGTCAAAAGTCAAGTTGAATAGATAAATAAATGTCTCATACAATATACTCCATGTCAAACAGTTGTTGTGCTGCTTTCATTAAGGAGCTGAACTTTCATGACATGCAGAGAAAATGAGAACTAATTTCTTGAGCTTAGGTCACACAATGCCATTTTTCAGAGCTTTACAACTAAGGAGTTTTACTTGTTCTGTAGTCACTTAAGCATTTTTGTTTTCATGGATACTTAAAAAAAAGGATATCACTTATCTATAAATGTACTTCTGGTGTATTGTCTTCCTGAGCATCTCTGAATAAGTATTTATCATTGCTACACACATTTGAAATGCCAAGATCCTATTGCCCTTTTTTGGGAGCTGGGGAAACCAGGTGGTTTCCTCAAGATCATTAAAGTATTCTGGGAGAAAAGTCAGGATTTCCACTATTTGGGAGAAAGCACTTACTACTGTTCCCTATTTCTAATATTTTCATGTACATCTGCCACAAAAATGGCACAAATTGTTTTTTCCTGTTGGAAAGAGAAGCCATGGAACAAAGAGATAGAATTTGAGCTTATCCTCATGTGGAATTGAATTGTCTCCTTTGGATCAGAGAGAAGCCAGCTGGGTTTGAAACTTGCACTGCTGATGCCACTGTACAGGCAATCATCACACAAAAGTACCATAATGAATGGATGGCTGGAGTTAAACCTTCTGGCAAGAAGCACAATGGGTACTCACTTCTTTCTCCACAAAAGAAACAATTTGAAATGTGAGTTATAAACAGGCTGCATGCCCTGCACCTCCTGCTGCTTAATTGATGCCTTGCACCACCAAAGTATGGCTGCTACATCTTTCCCTCCCAACAAATCAGGTACAGCTACAAACTCCTCTAAAAGAAAATAGATTTAGCTCATGTTTACTGTGCTTATCAAAGCTTGCCAAAAACTGAAATTTCTGGTAATTCCACAGTTGTGTACTTCTCATGCTAAGTCAAAAATTTTGTTTCTTTTTTTTTCTTTCTTTTTAGAGAAATAGGAAAATCTGGTGCCTCCATGCCATTAGAATTGGAACACTGAAGATTGCTTTGATTCTGAGCAACATTTTTCTGCAGTGCCTGTGGGGATGGGCATCCAGATGCTCCATCTCTTACAGGACCTGGGCTGAACTAACCCAGGTTTCCCAGGGTCTCTGTGGCATTTGATGTTGAGAAAGGAACCATGCTTTATGAGAACAAATGTTCAACAGTGAGGGCCAGCACAAAAGAGGCTGTGAGAGGAGGCATGCACTTCCCATAGGCTAATGCACTGATCCAGAGAGTTCCCAATTTAGGCAAAACTGAAATGAAAAAAAAGATAAAAAATATTTTGCCTTTTTCCCAGGCAATCATGCCAACTCAGAAATCTCATATCCTCCACAAAGTAATTTTTTTCATTTGGAAGATACCAGTTGGGAGTCCCTTGCCCACTTGTACTTTCACTGTTTTTTAGGGGTATAACTACAGCTACACACACATCTACTGAAACACCTGGATTTTTCATCCTGATCCACAGTCCCAGTTTCTTGTGTCTCCCCAGGATTCAATGGGTCCCTCCAGTACAAGTGAGAATCACAGATGTACCTTATTCCATTACATACAACATTCTTGTTCTTTCCTAAGGCTTGTTCAGGTAATTCCCTTTGTTAGCTTGGTGGGAAAAAAAAAATATTCTCTTTTACAAAATTGAAAGTAATGCAGACTGGCAGCAGAACCTCCTTTTCTTCAGAACCTTTGAGCATCCTGGGATGCCAGTCAAATAGACTGTGCAACAGTTCACTGGTCATTCATTCCCTTGCCTACATCACTGTCAGCAAGTGGTTCTTAATTTCCCATCTGATACAGGCACACCAAGGGAAAAAGCTGCCTGTGGGAAAAATTAAAAGAACAGCAGCAGCTCACAGTGATTATGTCAATTAGTGCTGTGTTGATTAAGCTGGAATGAAAAAAAAAAAAAAAAGACAAATGCTCTGTTCCTTTCCTGTCTTTTCACCTGCACATTTTCTTTCAAAGCAGTGACCAGCAAGCCTAGTCTTTTTACTGAAGATCACTTCAACAAAAAACTAGCTTTTGTTTCTCATATGGCCCATTGCTGGTTTTGCTAAATTATCTTGAAACTGTTTTACCAAGGCTATTGCTTTCAAAACAACCCAAAAGCTGTCCCACACACACAACAAAGCTCCTAGACATGAGCCACCTGCAGCCAAACTGCCTTGGGCTAGGAATTCTCAGAGCAAGCTGAGACACAACACCCATTATAGAGCACCTGATTCTCTCTGCAAATGCAAAACCTGCTAACACAGACATCCCCCTCAAAGTCTGATCTGTGTGCTTGCTTCAGAACTGGCTAATGCTTCCCTTCCCAGTGGGCACAGGCATTGCTGTGGAAACTTGCCACGTGTTTTAAAAGCATCTGTCTTAAGAAATCTCAGGTTTTCTACCTGTGACAGCTACTGGAATATCTGTCAGCTGACTTTTCCAAGATCCTAAAATACCCCTATTTCCCTGAAAAGTCAAAGCAAGGTGTTTGTGGGCTTGACATGAAATCTCCACGTTGTTTACCTCATCCCTGCACATCAATCTACATTATTAACCCTCTGCTGTGATTCACAGACCCCAACTTCTACTCCCCCCAGCACTGCTAAGCCTGTAAGGAAAACTGATTTCTTCCATCACAAAGTGAATGAGTAAAGGAGGCCTCTCACTTCTGGCATCTGTCCAAAATCTTCCAAAAAAAAAAAAAAAGGAAATCAAAAGCACAGGTAAATAAAGCTGGCAGAGTGAGAAAAACAAATAAATTGCAAACTCCTTTCAAAAACAACCACTTCCTGAATAATCCCTCACTCTCAGAGTATCAGCTATGCCTTCTACCTTCCTGCATCAACCCCCCTCCACTTTTGTGGCATCTATGTAAAAATCAGAGCAACTTGAAGCCCCTCCCCAAAGCCAAAGGAAACTATACACACTGAAACCAGTAGGAGAAGCCTCATCTCAGCCATTAGAGTTCTATCAGGCAATGATTTAGCAATCAAAAATGAACTAACCCTACACCATGCTTATCTCCCACTGTCATGTTCAGGTTCTTGAAGACCTAGTGGGCATGATTTTATTAGTGGAGATAAAATATAATGGTACCTGAGAGTTTCACTCTGCCCAACACTACAGCTGGATTTGGCTGTGCCTCTCATTAAGTGTGGATGAACAGCAGTGGCTGAGACCATTTTCTCCACTGAAGTGCCACTGCTGACATTTATGAATCCAATGAGTATCAATAATTTTTGTTTCACTGTTGTTATGTAAACTTAAACTTCCATGTTTACAGGACAGCAATTTTTTTTTTTTTTTTTAGGAGAGATGACACTTTATTGTCATGTTCTCCATGTTGAGGAAATACCAAGCAGGGTTGAAATGGCTTGAAGGTGGGAGTGTTCATTAATGATAATCACAGAAAAATGTCTGTGGCTGACTGTGTAGAGGGATCTGATCCTTCCCCTGCAAGAACATTAATTTGCCTGTCCTCTGCTATGACTAATAATGGACAATTCTGGTTCTATCAAACAAGCTATTTAAATCTTGATGCTTGCCTTGGGATTTAGACCTTTGGAAGGGCAAAATATCTCTTTGTGAGAGGTCAGATTTCTGGTTGGATTGATGTTTCTGAGGCACTCAAGTAATTTCCATTAATAGTAGAGGTGAGTATCGCACTATTACTATTATTATTAATAGTAGTAGTTTTAGTTTTATATAAATGTAATTATTCAAGCCACACCTGTGAGGCAATGTTCCTTGTTTGGGAAGAGGAGAGGAAGAAAGGATCAGGTCTTTTGGTAATACCTGTGGGTATTCCAGGTATCATCTTCCCCAGCAGTTCTCCCTGCCCCACATGGACATTTCTGTATCAGGAGCAGTTTGCCAGGATTTCCCTTCTGCTGCAGCTCCCAGGCTGATGAACACACTGAAGTACTGAGCAGCCAATTGCTTCTCCTTCTGCTGAGCAGGTAACTCCTGGCAGGAACCTGTTAATCCCCTGCTGCCTCTTCTGGAGGAAGAGCCCATGGAGATCTAAACAATGACTGATGTTAGGAGCTCACCTGAAAGAGCTGGAGCAAAATGACACATTTCAGTAGGGTCTCTTAAATTGCAGGGAAATCCACAGGGCAGGTCATTATGGAAACAGCAAAACTGCACATCACAGGAGTGATGGCAGGAGCAACCCTCACCCTGTCAGCTCTGCCAACTCTGTGCTGCTCACCTGTAAGAAGACCTTGCTTTACCTTTAGGAGTATATCTGAATTTAAATAACATGTCTGTATCCATATTGCCAAGCTTCTTCTCCCATCCAGAAGAGATTTTTTACAGAAGCACCAATGTGTGTGTGTGCATACAACTATATTTTAGCTTCACGTTAAATAGATATTTTTCTGGGTTTAGTTTTTTCAATAAATAGACAAGCAGAATTTTATTTCTGACTCTTTTCAGTGTCAAAGTGCCTTTGGTTTTTATTGTTGTTTTGGTTATTTTTAAAGCAAGACTTGGCTCTGTGTTTGTGAGTGAGAGAGAATGCTTGTGTCTAGAGGGGTTTAAAAAGTTTAAGATTTATATACTTCAAGAAATAGAAACAAAAAAAGACCAGAATTGGATTTAACTAGAACCATTCTTGATTTGCATACTAAAAGGCATCTGACAAGTGTAGTGGTGCAGCCAAATCTCACTAAAGGGTTCCTCCTTTTTTTGCCCACTTGAAATCACAAAACTGTCACAAAGACAGGTCTTCAGAGACATCACAGCTGAAGCTGCTACCAAAGGCACAAAAGTCTTTAGAAAGACAAGTATTCTTTCTCCTGTCACTTTAACACTCAGAGTACCAGCCCAGTCTCACAAACCATATATAAGGTCAGTGCACAGGAGCTTCTTCCAGACAAGAGGCTTGAAAAGAAATCTGCCATGAATGTCACTGATCTTTTTTTGATTGTGTTGTGCTGAATCTATGTGCAGATTCTTTGTCTGCAGAATGGGTCGTGTTCTCATTGGCATGAATCCCCTGGCTGCAGACTTTCCCTCTCCTTTGAAAATCTGCAATATTTCAGTCCTGGAGTAGTTAACATAAGGACAAAAGAAGCAAGAGAGAACACTTTCAACTTTGTTCACATTGAAAAATATGTGTATGACATTTGACCAGAAACAGTTGGGTTTGAATGAAAGATGCATAAATCAGGTGAAAATAAATCCAGTATCTCTCCATAAGTCAAGTAAACTTATCTGTGCAGAGCAGCTGGGAGTTCCAGGAACAAGAGCCTCACTCTATCTTGAAAGCTCTGCAGGGTTAGTCACAGTCTGGAATATGTATGTGAATATATGTAGAGAATATATGTAGAATATATGTATATGGGATAGAATAGGATATTTCAGCTAGAAAGGACCTGCAATCATCATCTAATTCAGGTGCCTGACCTCTTCAGGGCCATTCCTGAAGTTTGCCCAGTGGCCTCTTCAACACTGACAGACTTGAGGCATCAGCCTCCAGAAGAGCTCAGCACCGTCCTCGCCACTTCCCATTCCCAGGAAAGTGCAGAGAGCAACGAGGGTGCCCTCAGCCTTTCTCTTCTCTTCTCTTCTCTTCTCTTCTCTTCTCTTCTCTTCTCTCTTCTCTCTTCTCTCTTCTCTCTTCTCTCTTCTCTCTTCTCTCTTCTCTCTTCTCTCTTCTCTCTTCTCTCTTCTCTCTTCTCTCTTCTCTTCTCTTCTCTCTCTCCCTCTCCCTCTCCCTCTCCCTCTCCCCATGCACAAACCCAAACCGAGCATCCTCAGCACAAGTTATGCAACCAATATGATGGGATGGGGAGGGGCAAGAAAGCTTCAGCAGTACTATTAACTTCTGAAAATTCTACTTAATACTCAGGTAACTATTGAGCATTTTCACCCTAGGCTCCTTGTGGAGGTAATGGAGAGATACAGGCACCTCCTGAGGCTAATTTAGTCCACTGCTCTCTTATAAAGTAATTAGGCTTCATCAGGTAAGGAGAAATCTGGGATTTCAACTTGCCAATAATCTTTAAATGAGCACCTGAACTCCCCCTGCAGCTTGAGGTCTACAAAAACTTTCTTCAGCTTTAATACAAAATGTTTGCATTTTGTGTTGCACAACTTCCTGGGAGAATATTCCTGCCACTGTTCCTGGCAGAAGAAATCAGGCAAAAATAGCCTTTAGACTGTTAAATTGCTTCAGGCTTTTTAAATGTTTTCTGGGGGAGAAAAACCCATGCCTGTTCCTACATTCAGTATTCTAGTGAGCTTTGAAATGTACTTAGATTTTATTTTTAAATTTATTTAATCCACAAGGACTCAACAAGCACAGTGGGCTGCTCTGACTACAAAGATTTTGTTTTGCATTTCTGACTTAAAACTAAAATAAATGTCACTTTAGATTAACCTCAGATTCTTGTTTAAATAGATTCCATTCCAATCCATGAACAAAGTAAAATAGAAAAGTTTAAAGAAAAACAACCAAATGAACCACCTCCCTATTTTTTGTATTCTTTAAATGCCACAATTTCTTTGACCTCCTAATTGTTTTCCTTAGTATTTCTATTCATCATAGTTGAAATTCAAATGATAATATAAGATTTATAATTTAAACTTATTTACTCAGTTTAAAAAAATGCTTTGTCACAATGCATTAGTGCCATAATCTGGATTGTGCTATTTTTTATATGATAAATATTAGAATGAGGAGTCATTAATGGACATGAGTTTTCTTCCTGTGGAGTTGAAATGTTAATTTATATCCAAGCAAGACCATTTAGGAACAGATATTCCTTCTTTCAAGAGTTCTGCTACAAGCATATTAATAAAAGAGACTACTTTTTTTTAGTTGATTCAGAGAAAATGCACTTCTGTGATTAAAAAAAAACCACCTAGGACACTTGGGAGGCTTGGGGGCTTTCTGAAGGCATATTCACAACCTGAATAAGTCACATCATAATTGCATCTCTCAGTTGCCATATACACAGAGTGGTGCAATAATCACACCTACTTCAAAAAGGACAACACAAGTGAGCTGTACTTTATAAAGTCAGAGAAAGAAAAAAAAGTTAGAGCATACAGGCAAGGGACTGGGTATCAAAACCAGATTGCAAAGTCTTTTCCTGGTTAGGGTCTGATCAGAAATGGAGTGTAGAGGAAGCTGTCCTATGAAGTGACACATTCAATGTCAAACCAAGTGTAGACACTTCCAACAGCTCATCTGTTCCAGGTGGACAGCTTGGTGGCAGGCTCTAAAATATTCCTGCTCTTTTTTGTGTCTATAAACAAGTTGACTCAGAAGAGAGATCCCACCTTGTGCATGTAGGACCCAAGCTGACCCAGCCAAGGCTGTCAGTTCCAGGGGGAGAAGCCAGCATTTCCACTGGAGAGGACATTTCCACCTCTCCCCCAGCTCTGGCTTCTGCTCCTGCTCCATGCATGATCCTTTCTTTACAACGTTCCAAGCATCTCTGGGACTTCGCTGTGAACTGATCAGGTGAAAAACAATTTTAGAAAGGGCTAATTTCCCTGTTCCAAGCTTGGTTTTCTGTCAATTTCTTAAGCTTAATTTATTCACAGGGGGTCAGAGTTTGTGTATTCCTACAGGAGAAGAAAGAAAGAAAGAAAGAAAGAAAGAAAGAAAGAAAGAAAGAAAGAAAGAAAGAAAGAAAGAAAGAAAGAAAGAAAGAAAGAAAGAAAGAAAGAAAGAAAGAAAGAAAGAAAGAAAGAAAGAAAGAAAGAAAGAAAGAAAGAAAGAAAGAAAGAAAGAAAGAAAGAAAGAAAGAAAGAAAGAAAGAAAGAAAGAAAGAAAGAAGCACCCTATTTAAAGAAAGTTAAATTCCTTCTCGATATTCCTCTTACAGATTTGTAATTCAACCCTCTCTGTTTGATGGGATGAGTGTGAACTTCAATATTCCTACAGACCCCCTTTTTTCTCCTTGAACACTGTGCATGCTGTGAAAGCCATTTTCCATGCCTATTGACAGGCAGGGTGTATAGACAGAACACAGTTTATGTGCACACAGAGACACATAAGGGTTATGGGAGGAACAACACAGAAGATGTTGTTCTCTTCAGGTCCCAGTGTGGATCAAGCAATAATTTCTTTTCACCAGATGCACCTTGCAAAGCAGCTCAAGATGCAGTTCAGCCTTTTGAAGTGGTACCAGAAACTTTGGCAGACACAATGGGAATGACACAAACGCCCCACCTGACTTATGTGTAGCCATGAAATTAAACAATGTTGATGGGAAGGAAGGCTGCCATCCTCTAGCTTCCATAATAATATTAATTAAATTCCTTGGCGTACTTGGAGATTAAAATGGATCAGACTTGTAAATTTTGTTCTGTCTGAAGATTTATTCAAGAAGATATAGGTACTATCAGACAGACTTTCCTTCTGAGTATTTCATATATGGTTTGTGCAAGCAGAATTTGGAAAAGCAAAGAAAAAAAAGCCTCACTGCTTCCTAGGGAACAAATGTGTTCTTTGAGTTTGCTTTTACATCATGTCTTTCTTCCTTCTTTTTTTCTTGAACATCTAAAGATATTTCACACATTTTGTCCATTTGCATACCAGAGGGGCCTGGAAGTCAAAGTAAAGTAAAATCTTACTTTTGGTTTTGGGAGAGATGATCAGTGAGTGATAAACTCATACATGTAAAAGCACCCATCCAGTTATGTATTTATGATTTTAACACATGCATTCCATTAACCCATGGATTAGCATTCCTTCAAGAATATAGAATATGATATCCATCCTGCTTTCATCACATTTCCAATCAAAGAAAAGTAATTTCTACTTTCATAGGCATTTCTACCTAATTAGTAAATTAACTGATTTATGCATTTATCATCTAATAATCTGAAACCTGAGATCTGATTCACCAGGTCTCCAATGACCTGTCTGTAATACACAAGTCCAAGTAAAATCCCCTACTCTCTCTCCAAGTTCATAACTTAATTTCTGAAATATTTTTCCAGAAGAAATCTCTTGTTCCTAGTCTGTAAGAACATTTCTGTGAAAATCAATGTATCTGTTCCACTCTCTGAGAAGTGTCCATGTGGGCTATCAACACACTTCCTTTCCATGTTGGGTTGGAGAGTGTTCTGGAAGCATGACAGGGTACAGGGACACTGAATAATGCTGACAGAGGAAGAAGGTCAGGTTCTTTGATGGAATGAGGTACCATGGGAAGCAGCTTGTACTTTTTCTTGTCTTCCTATAAAAGTATTGATAAATACTGAAACCTGGTTGTACACTTTATGCATGCAATAAAAATTGTTACTGCTCTCATCATGGGGGCTTCATTCATGTCAACATCTGTACGTAGGATCCTGTGCTATAATGTGAATATATCCATTTACACCATAATTGCCTTGAAGCTATTACAGTTCAAAGAAGTGATAATGGAAAGGTGGGGAAAGGAAGCACCCTTGTCCCTGTTCTACAGAAAACTGAAAGAGGATAAACCCACCACATCTGCAGCACCTGAGGTCAATCTTGCAGTCAATGTGTAGTTAGGTTGCAGTCCAGAATGATATTAAGAGAATTTGCTAAGGTCATACCATACAGCAATGAGGATCCCATCTCCCACATCCTCTCATAGTGCTTCAGTGAGAGGACACTTTTCCTTTCCCTTGCTAATATTGTGTGCCAGGCTAAACCATCAGAGAAGTCAGCACATCCTCTAAGCATCACTCAGACCTGTGAGTGTGTGCTGCCACAGCTCTGTCTCCCAGCAGCCCAGAAAGAACACTTAGCAATTCTATCCCCCTCCTTGGTGTTGGTATGTCAGGGCAGTGGTGCAAACCCATTGCTGCTTGGCAGCTGTCTGGCATCTGCTGACTATCCACAGGAAAAGTGAGTGGTTGTATTTAAATATCTGTCAGCAAATATGACAAAAGACCAGAATACTTCTCTGGGATTTGCAATGACCTTTTCATTTGCCTTGAAGAGTTGTCTTCCTCTGATCAAGAAACTAATTAGATTGCTGAAACTTGCTGTACATCTCTATCACTGCACAGGGAAATCCATTTCTTGTTTTGACAATCACTCTGCAGGATGCCTCCATTCTCCCCAGAAGCCTGTGGCTACAGATGGTTTCACTTTCTCCAGAGCTTTTTACTGTGGAGGTGACAGCAAACTGACCAACCTTGGTTGTAAGCAATCACAATATTTGGCAAAGTTGAAATACCTTGGAGACTCAAAATACTGAGTTTCCAGAGTGCATTGGTAGAGTTCTATAATGGGCCCCAAGCTCACAGCTCCTGAGAGCAGGCTGGAGGGGTGAAAAGCAGCCCCAGCTCTGCAGGTATCAAGAAGACAGTGTTTTCTGACTCTACACAGGGCACACATGCATTTTCATAGGATGGGGAGGGCACATCTAAAAGCAAGCTGGTGAAATGAATTTTAATTGACACAGCAACCATCAGTGGTGCTGAGAGTGAGGTGCTGAGTGTCTGCACTGTCACATAGGTGAGCAATGGAACTGAGGCATGGCCCGTGGTGGATTGCTTGCTAGTTAATGTCATGATTTGCTGAAGACAACTGGGAATTTAAGGAGTTGCCAGGAGACACTCACAGAAGCTTCAGGTGGATTAATCTCATTTACACTGGAAAAGAGATGTAGATTCAAACTCCATCTGTTTACCACAGCATTTACCTTGGAGGAGCTTTTTCTTCTGGAATACGCTGCTTCTGGGAATAGGCAGACTTCTCACAACAGATAATGCCAGATGAGTATGCCTCCAAATCAAGAGTAGGTTCTTTCTGGGATTTATTTGTTTGCTGAAGATTTCACAATGAAGGGGCCGCTGAAATCTCTGGTCTGCAGCCCTCCCTAGCACAGGCTCCTGAGTCCATGCTGTCTCTCCCCCAGTAGCTGTGGCCAGCACCAGATGTTGCCCAGCAGGCAGCTGCTCCCAGGGCAGATAAAGTGTGAGCCCACTCCCCTCTTCCAGACCAAATGAAACCGCTCCATCGAAGGCAAGACGAGAAAAGGATCAAAAACAGCAGCTTTACTTTGTTTAGAAGACTCTCTGTGGAGGGAAGTGGGCTGTTCTTTTCAGCTCACAGGGGACTCAGGAGGGCTGTGTGTAGGTGGCTGATTGGTGTGCCCAGCAGGGCTGCTCTCTGGAGAAAGGAATCATTTCCTGTGTTCTAATGCCAGCAATTGTATCCCAGCGCACATTCAGCCGGGTCATAAAACTTCCCTTTGCTTGCAACAACTATGAAAGCACTAAGTGCATTAAATTAAAATACTGTTAAAGTGGTTTATGGGAGCTCCTTATAAATAACCATCAAGATCTAACTCCTGGGAAAACACTGTATTTCATACAGGTTTGTTCCTTGCTGTCTAGAGAGAAGGCAAGCTTCATAAATATGCACCTTCTCTATTAATAGTTGTAATTCTTGCCTTTCTTTGAGAAACTTCTCTTCCTTTTTGCAGACTTCCCACTTCCAAAAGACAAACACACAGCAGTGTAAGTCACACAGTCCTGAGCCCTGCTGGTATTCCAGGCAGGGAGTCATTCAGAAACCCACGTCTACATGCAGCTTCAATTTTGGATTCCTAAATGGAGCCCTGAGCCTGAGAGCCCCTTGGCTGGCATTGCCAGTCCCCAGGGATGCTGTGGGTGAACATTTAATTTCATTTCATTTGCCCTCTCGTGGCCAGGGTTTTGGTAGCCCCAAATGTGACCCCACAGTGGTGTCACCCTGTGCTCACCCTGCCAGCCCTCCTGCCCCCGCTGGCACCCACGTGTGGGTGTGACAGAGACTTTCACAGACAGATGGACAGACAGACAGAAAAGCTGATGCATAGATACTCCCTCCTGTGCTTCAAAAGCCTTCACCTGCTCAGATGAGAAACTATTTCTCTCTGTCTAAAAGGGGAGGCGGAGAGAAAGGCTTGAAAAGGAGATCTGTTCCATGAATGCTTTCATCTAATCCTTTAGTGTTTTACCACTTATCCCTGGATTTAAAGGACTAAAAATTATGATTCCATGGGAAATTAGACCTAAATTACATACCAGTGGAAATCAATATGCAACCAGCCTTAACTATAATTCTTCTTACATGCTCCAATATTATTTATATTGTATATAGATACTTGACTTAGTCTTTATCCTCTTTTAATAGACACTTCTCATTAAAATGTTGTGGATTTGGCTTGGTTTAATTTTGTATGTTTTTCTTAATTCTTTTTTTTTTTCTCCTGTGTCTGTAAATTGTGTTCTAGTTTATGGAGGAAAAAAGTTAATTTTCTGAAGCTGAGATACTTTTTATATGACTAAATTCTAATATTACCCTGCATTTCTCCTTTTACTTATGCACTTCCCTTTACTTGGCAGATGGAAGGGAGGGAAGTGAAAGGGAGGAGAGGTAAAAATATTTCAAAATATCCCCAGGAAAGCACCATATTTATTCTCTGAAACTTAATTACCTCAAAAACATTTTTTAAAATTATTTCTAGTGCACAGAAACTTTTTACATGATCATCTACCAAAAAGATAGATGAAATCAATTTAAAAAGTTATTGACTGTTTTCCAGGACAGCTATGGTTCAGAAATCCCTATGCCATGACTTTTAAGGGATGTGGGATGTTTCATGCCATTATATACCACAGAGAATTTTTTTTTTTTTTTTGAGGTCATTATGTCTGCATTTGCATTCTGTATTTACAAAACCTTTGCCACACTGGCATTCCTAATCTGGATCTGCCCAATGGCCCAGTCCTCTCTCACCAACCATGACCAGAACCAGCTGCTCCCAATAGCAGAAGCAAAAATTCAGCTTCTGCAATAACCTACCCAGGATGAATGTTCCTGCCCAGCCACCATTAGTTAGTTAATCTACTGTGGCAATTTTAAAAAGCACATAATGAACAGTGGGCCAAATGACTTCAAGAATGCTGCATCAGTAAAAGGTCTCATTTAGTTGGCTGCAGCTGAGCAATGCAGGTGATCAACCCAAGCACCACAAATGCATGATTTCACAGCACAAGACAACACTGTAGTTAATTTACCTTCCTTTAAATTCTTGCTGGATCACTCTGACAAGCAAGATGTGTCAGACCAGAAAATGACCATGACATCATTGCCCAGAGGAGCAGGCATGTCTATTTGGTGATGATCATATTCTAATAATCTCCCAACAGCCATAAAGCTGAGCACAGGGATCTCTGAGAGATGGGTTTAATGGACTGACACTGATCAAAGCAAAAATGTCAGTTAGGTACTGTGAGCAAGGGCCTAACTGAGATTCATTAGAGGATGCAGCAGCCTCCTGAGCTGGATGCTTCATCAAACCAGTCACTTAAAACCCCCCTGGAGAGAAGCACTGAGCTGTTCAAATGCTCTGCTGGGGAGTGAACAGACACACAGGGATGGAAGGAGACATCCAGGCATTCAGTGCTTCACTTGCAGGCAGCAGGAGTTCAGGATGGAATGTATGCTAGATCAAGGGATTTAAGTCCAGATATTCACTTCTGGATGCCTACAGTGGGGCAAGGTGTTTAAAAAGTTGCTGCAGTCTGTGGGGACTCCAGTCCTTCTAAAGCAGACAGTGGCTGGTGGGCTAAATGAACAGCTCTGCAGTCTCCAAAGCAGGTTGTTTATTGACTATCCTGGGAGGTCAGACACCAGCTCTCACCCAGATATGTAGGATAAAGTTTGTAATCTTCAGCTGAATTCCAGCTCTTTCCCAAGAGGAGCTGTCCTTCTGTGGACATCATTGAGCAGCCAGCCAAACAAGCACCATGTGCCCCCCTAAGTTTGTGCTGCAGAATGCACACAAGGAGTTTACAAGGAGAGGGATGGTTCAATTTGATGTCCTGATGAATGCATGCAGAGCCCTCTGAGGTGTCCTGGGGTCTGTCCAGTGCAGACACACAGGTTTGGCAGATGTGACACAGGACTCACAGAAGAGCAGTGACATTCTAGAACAGTCCAGACATAATACCATAGGATACCTTAAGGGGCACCAGATTCCTATGTTTAGAAAATGATAATTTCAATTCTCAATTAGGGAAAATGCTGTCTTTTATTAGTGCTTAATTCCTCTGTTGATAAGGAGCTATTCTTTTCTTTCAGGTAAGGGAAATAACCTATTCAGACTCCAGAGCTGCATTTGATATGGTGCAGCATGGGAATAGAGCAGTTACCCTGCAGAAAATCATTATTAGCAGAATAACTACAAGGCAAGTCATTATTAGAGGAGGGATTACAATGGCATGTGTTAAAATAAGAAATATTTAGCTGAAGAGAAGTTATTTTTGGAATTCCCTAGAACTGGCATCAGGATGACGTTGCTTCAGAAATGTAACATAGAGAGGCTATGCTTATGGAATTTGCTATGACACAGAGTTAGAGGAACTGGAAAAAATTAAAGAAAATCTGAATATCACTAATAGGAATGAGATGACTTTAAGGTCTGTATTAACTTAAATCAGATGATTAAAGTTAAATACTTGTTCCCTGAAAGTATACTTAATATCCTTACAGAAATTAAGTCATATTTATTCTTAAATCCTTTTTTAGAAAGTGGCAGAGGAAAAGTAATATTTATATAAATAAGTCAACAATAGGATGAGAAAGAGCCACTTGGGTGATGTCACCAATAAAAACTCAAATATTTATTTGGATATATACAGATTCCTCCAAGAGAAAATATTTAATGTGTCTGGAAAAGACATTAGAAAAAGGAACAGCCTTTTCCCAGCTGGTTCCTAAAAACACCATTTACACTGGAATACAAACGTAGAAGGGAGGTTGAACTGAGCAGAGAATTTCAGAAGTATGAAAAAGGGGGTTGTAAAGACAGTAGAGACCCTAAGTTAATTCTGTTTCATCTGGTGGAACAAAGGCCAAGAGGAAGTAGAATAATTTTGCTGCATTACATATCTGGGGACAGTCACAGACTCATTTGTGACGTGTTTGTTGGAAGGCATTGCCAGGGAGCCTCTTGTCCAGCCCCAGCTTGAGTGTGCACTGTCAATGTCAGTAGCTCAGGGCAATCATGGCTCTGTAAAAGGCAAATCTCACAAAACTGTTAGGGTGGGATGCCACATCTCCCCTGGCAGTCACTGCCAATAAACTCGGGAAATTCTTTCCTAATATCCAGCCTGAACCTCTCTGGACATGGTTTGTGACCATTTCCCATTGTTCTGTTCTCTGACAATACTAAGAGCATTCACAGGTCCCCTCTGTATCAGAAAAAAAGGAGTATTTAACTAAGGAAGATACAGTCCTGAACAGATGTACATAATCTGCCTTGAGTAGCTCGAAATTAGAGGAGCTTTTTGTCTCTTAATGGTCTGGGGCTGTGGAGCAGATTTTGGTCAGGGAGATTTGGAATCACACAAAGGTAAGAGGGTCCATCAACCTGAAGGTAAAATAGAGTTATAAATTTCTCACTGGGAATCAAATACTTCATGGTCAGGATGTGGAAGAGTCTTGGTCTCTGTGATGTCTTTCCAGCTCTCTGTTCTGCAGGCCCAAGTTTCTCCCATAATTTTCCCTATCTAACAAAGCAAAGGTTTTGCAAATCTTTGCACCTTTCTCGTTAGATGCAGCTGCTAGTGGTTATATTCCCAATTATGCTTAATGACTTTAACACAGCCCAAGCACTGTTTACTAAAAGTCCTGCCAGCCAACCAGACCATGAGTCTGGCAGGGCTGCCCAGGAGTAGAAAGGTAAATCACTGGCAGAGAGCTGCACTGAATCACTGTTACTCACAGCAAATTGTTCCCTGCAATTCCTCACAAACCCTTCATGGAGACAAACATTCCCTGTAAAAACAGATTCCTTGGCAAGGATATTTTCTACAAAGCTGATAATATCAGCTTAATATCAGCTATAAAATGCATGCAGAATTTATTTTTACACCAGAGATGCAATTGTTTCTAGGAATGATTTTTTTTTGTGGGTGACCTTGTACAGTATTATGCAAGAGAAGTTTTTCCAGCACTGAAATAGAGTTATAAACATATCTCAGCTTTATATATATATAGGTATTACAAAAGCTAATAATTCTGATGATGCCTTTGAATGGAAAGAAAATCAACTTTGATTACTTGCCAAATGCTGCTGGAATGTCATAAAATGTGGAAGTTACTTATTCATACCAAATTCCCTCATTTTATTTGTTCTCAGGAAAGAAATTCTTGTTCTTTGGCATTTTCTTTTTCCTGCTTCTCTTTTTTTCAGTCTCTTCTTCATCTGTGACACATAAGCATTTTCTTTGCAGAGACATTACTTTATTAATTCAGGATTATTCATTTGTGACACTACTTTCCTCAGCTTCTGTCTGAATACCTTTATTCCAGACTCTTTCTCACATTTTGAAATTATAATATAGTACTTAAAAAGAACAGTTCTTGCATTTTTCTCCTTCAAGAAATAAAATAAATTAATAAAGAGGTCAGACAACACTGTTTGCAGGTGTTTCTGTGTGAAACAATTGATATTATTATATAAATGGAAATGGAATGAGATGAGTTTTACTGAATTCCTTAGGGAAATCATTCAATACGCACTCTTATCAAAGTCTAATAATGGCCCTTCTGCTGGCTGTTTGCTTTGATGAAGCTGATAATAACAGAAATCTACATTTATTTGCATTTTTTTCTGCTAGAATTCACTGAGGCATCCCCAAATGTAATTTTGAAGTATTAACACATGTAGATATTTGTGAGTTGCATTTGTGAGTTGCATGAAGCAGAAAGAGATCAGACACAAACTCAAGAGACCCAGTCCCCAGGGCTGTGCTTGACCCCCTGCATCCTTTTTGGGGGTCACCAGACATGAGTATTGCCCTGCTTCAGGTACCCATACTCAGAGCAACAAGAGTGCATCAAGTGGGGGGCCAGAGGGAGGTACTAAATTAATGCTTTTGCAGCTTCATTGAGACAAGCTACAAAGATGTAGTAAGGAGGTGGAAAACGCTGCAAGTGAGGTAGGAATCTCCCATAGCTCCCTTCTGCAGGATCATGTCTCTGTCTAGAGGCACTAATTCACTAACACAACCTCAGAGTCCAGGTATGACCCCACAACCCAAGTTTACAAAGGTTCCATGCAGGAGGCAGAAGACAGCAATAGACATCAAGCTCTGATTCAAGCCCTATCACCAGCTCAAAACCAACCTGACTACTGGTAACATCTGAAAGGATCCAAACCAAATGTTTTTGGCTCAAATTTTGTCTACTTTGCATACCCTCGTTCTCTGTTTGAAAATACGATTTTCAGAACAGAAAAGGAAACAGATTGAACTGTTGCAATGGATGTGAAATAAGTTAAGGAAATTTTCTGGTTTGGAAAACAGTTTTCTTAAGAAAGTTTTCCATGGAAAACAGGTTCTCATTAGAATGCTAAGGGGTTTGAATGCCTCTGCTCACATCTAAAGATGGCTTCAAAGTGCATAGGAGCAATCACCACACTGCAACTGGCACAGTCACATCCTTCTTACCAAGATTTCAGCATAATACTCCCCATAATCTGCATCATTAATTCTTTCTTCCCTTACTTTCTTATATTTCTATAAATCCCTCCTTGTCACACAGCTACTGCCTGCAACAAGGCAACAGCTGCCCGTGCTAACTCCACGTGCTTTATTCCATTCCTCCAGTGAGGATTCTCTATTGACTCAGCTCCCTTCCTCTCTGGAGCCCAAGACAAACTTCGTGCCTTCCAAAAACTTCCCCAATCAATACCTCCTGAGGTCCCTGAAGTGCTGTAATCTGAATCAAGGTCTGTGAAGCAAAACTGAAAATGAGCTCAGCAGGGTTTAGCCACAGCCTGTTATCTGTCACAGGAGGGTTTGGGTTTTTTTCCTGCATGGTTTTGGGGGGTTTTTTGGTTGCTTTTTGCAAGTTTGTTTTTCACTAACTTTCACTTCTCAAAAGTCAACTCCTGTTTCTGAATCTTCAGGCTGTAGCTGTGCACCACAGAAATGCCAATCCACTTTCCAGTAATCAAAATTTCTTCAGATCTCCTGGAAACAAAAGACACATCTAGGCTGAAAGCATCTGGTTCTATGTGTTTAGCTTGATTCTTCTTCTTCATTGCAATTTGAAATAATTATTGGAACAGAATTGTTGTTAAGATGGTGCATCCTTACAGGGCAAAGGAAAATTTCAAGTGATTTTTTTCTCTATTCCTCAGTGAATGAGCCATTCATTTTAAGGCTTGATCAAGAAGCTTCCCTGTAATGTTATATTATTTCCATCCAGTCCCTCAATCACAGCTGAAAACATCCATGAGATATTAGGAAATGTAAAAAATTTTCCAATAAGAAAAGTAACTCCACAGTTACATGCTTTTGCTAACACAAGTACAATTTAAGAATACATTCACAATGGAATTATTCTTTTATTTTTACACACTTAGCTAAGAGACAACCAGTGGTTTATGAAGATTCATGCTCACTTATTATTATTTGGTGAGATAACCATGTTTACATTTTGGCATTGCTTTGATATCTGGGAAAATGCATTTTGGGTATTGCTGAATGGTGTCTGGAGCACCCAAAGAACCACCAGGAGATTCTCCTGCATAATCTCTAAAGTTTGCCTTTATTCCCTGGATATGTGTAAGTCATCTTGCATTATCAGGTGGGAGATGGCAGTACTCTGCTTCCTCTCTGTCTGATACAGATTAATTTGTATAAATTAAACTTGGCATTCGATGCATCCCAGTAAACCAGGGAGTGATGGGTTCTGCCCTAAGTGCCCCAAAAACCAGGGCAGAATACAAGAACATCCTCCCATCCCTTGCTCTGAAATGTGGGCTCTGTGGCTCTGAGAGGAAAGGAGTCACAATCATTCATCCAGGGCTCAATTAAGAAAGATGACTCAAGTAAGTAGTCACCTTGTCTGAGAGCTAGAAAAGAATAACATAATCAATATTTTCCATTCCTGAAAAATCTAAATCCAGTAGAAAATATCTTTTTCAAAACAAAAAGCCATTTGACACCTTATTTTTTTTAAGGAAGACTATGGAGTCAGAATTTGCTGGTTTTACATTTCAGAAACAAGAATTTATAGGAATTCTTGTTCAAGAATTCTGTCCAAATCTGTTTTAATTTTGACAGTGACTTGCATTTTTGTAATACCGTAAGATGGAAATAATTTCAGACTCTGAAATATTTAGAAGAAAATGTTTTATTGGGATGAAATATTTTTAAAGTTTTATTAAAAAAAGAAAAAAGGCAGCTACTTTTGTGGGTCCATTATCAGGTCAGGACACAGCCATGGACATGAGCAAATAGATGAATTGTCACCTGGCTCACATAAATTTGAAAGTCTTTTCTCTCTTTTTACCCTTGTCCTCCAGAATAAAATTAATTATGTTGGGGAAAAAAAATGCAATCTTGTAAAGCTACTTCTGGTTATTGACTATAACTAAATCTAGAACTTAACCATTGCTTTGTTTTTCTTGGAGCTTTTTGGGGCTTTGTTTGTTTTGCTTTTGGGGTTTTTGTCTTGTTTTGTTTTTAATTGAACAGTGTCTATAGCCAGACTGTTTCTGGAAACTTTCTTTTCTGAGTCAGAGTTAAAAATAAAAGCCAGCTTAAAGCACATTGATCAAGCACCATGAGGAGGGACATTTGTAATAAGTGATGCTATTGCAGTGAGCAGGGCCTGAGCAAAGCTAGTGATGCTATTTCAGCACTGTGGAGTCCATCCATCCTATTCCTCTATGAATAGTGGTAATGGTGGAAAAATCATGATTAGATTTGTTTGTGCTTCATGTGTGGTGTCTGTATTTTGTACATCTGTCAGTGTCACTGGAAATAGCTAATTCATGTGCTCTCTGCCTGAAACCTATTGTAACAAATGTAAGTGCACTGAAACAAATGGCATGGCTGAAATATAAATCCTGCTTGATGGCTTTTAGTAATAGAAACACTGGGAGGGTGTTGCCAGCTGCAAGACCAGCTTCTGATAAAAACTTCAGTGGCTGACTTTATTCATGTTCAAAGTAAAGAGACTTAACAGCAACCAGAATTAGCCACATGGAGCTCCTCTCTAGGTTCAGTCTGGGTGAAATATTGAGGAAGGTGAATACAGAGGCTAGTTTTGGGGTATAGGACAGCAGGCTGTCACCCCAGGCAGCAGCTCAGGGAATATAGGAGTAGGAGTTTCCACCAACTCATTGCCTTGTTGCCCCACCAGGTGCCCCATTTCATTTTCCCCCCTCTCTTCTCCCCCTGCCCCATGCTGACATCTCAAAAAAGATTTAATAGGGATTTATAAACACTTGTGTTATAGAGGCACTGCTGTGAGCCTAATGAAACCTTTACAGCATTAACTAACAAATCTGCATGGGTTTTACAGGGAAGGTCTGGGAAAGGGAATGTTGTCCTTATTGGCAGTGAGGACAACACTTAGAATGCTAAGGAGGTGGATGTGGAATAGCCACAGCAACAAAATGGGCTCTGGCTTTTATTCAAGTTCATGATTCACAATCCAGAAGATGCGCTATAGGCTGGACCCGTCCTTAGTACTAAAAAAGGATATTTTGTAGCCTTTGTTATGGATTACAAAAGCTGAGCTGAGGATTCTATTCTCACCCCAGACACTTAAAATCAAAGCTGCTGTTTCTCACTAAAATCAGCCTGTACTGAGAGGACTGCCAGGGAATGTTTTCCCTTGTTTGTCGGAGTGCTGAGGCACTGAACATTTGTTTCAAGCTGAGAATTCCTATCCCAAGTCCCAAGCTGCCCTCACTGGCCATAAGGGGGGAGCTCTGCCTGTCCCAGTGAGAAAGGTGAAGAGCACTGCTCAGCCAAGCACCAGTGCTTATCTTTTGTCTCACATTTTGGGACATTTTGAGTCCTGCAAATCCATCCCCTCAGAGGTTTACATTTCCCTTGGGTATTTGGTAGCTATGCCTTGGCTGCAATGAATAATGAAATTATGGACTGTAGGCATAAACAGGGAATTTTTTACACTGGTTTCTACATAATATGGGTGAATTTAATTTCACTTAGATAAAAGTTAGATGCTTAGGCTGCAGTGCTATCCACAGAAAAACACAGGCATCTCTTGAGGGTCATTTTTCCCATTTGCTTTAAGTATCTAACGTAGGGTGGAATCAATCTCTTGCTGGAGATGCCAAACACTTTACTGACTATGTAAGTGGTATATGCAAGATTTCCTTAGCCTAGATACCAAACTCTTAGCAGATGGCTCCAACTCAATGCCATTGATTTTTTCTAAAGTGCTACAAGAGAGATTGCAAAGCAGTTTCACACGGTTATCCTCTCCCACCACATTTACAGAAAAGAGCAGTCCTGCATTTTTAAGAGAATCTCTTCCTCATTTCCCAAGGATGGCTAAAGGTCTCCTTAAGGTAACCATTAAAAAATACAGATAGAGGAGAGAGAAGGTGTGTGGATTGATTCAGTGGGAAATATGAACAGATTTAATTCATTTCTTCTAGAGTTTTCAAGCTCCCCATAGGATTTTCTGTTCATACTTCCTTTGGTGAAGGCTTAGAAATCTATTTAGCCACTGTCAAATATCACGGACTATAAAAGATACATACTTGGGGTTATGATTAATTCCTCCCATATAATCAACCATCTTCTCTTGTTTGCTGAGAGGAATGGACTCTTGCACATTGACCGTAAAAGCACATTGGAATTTTTTGTAGCTGCTGCTTTGATTTGTGTTGGTTTCTCTTCTGTAAGCCTGGCAAATATATTGTATATGAGTATGCATAACTCGACAGCCTTTGTCTGACTTGGAAACAAATGTCTGATTGTTGTTCCAACTGTTTGTGGGACAGAAATTCAAGTGGCATAAATCAGTTTGTCTTCACAGATTGAAAAGAAATTCCCCAAAATAATTCTGGCACATAGAATTAAAATATATGAAGTTATACATCTTGGACCTTGATACTTTCCTTCTTTTTTTTGCCTTTTTTAAGAAAAGCAACACAATTCACACAATTCAGCAGAGACAAAGTCACTTTCCTGAATCCCTATTTACAAGGACATACTCAGCAGCAGCAACTGGCTTGTTCCAACTGGATCACTGGCTGTAGCAGATAAGATATATTAAAATTTTAATTGTATTTCATCATGAATACGACTGTTTTGCATCAGTCACTATAGAAGCCCCATTTAACTATTCTCTGCTGGTTTCCGGACAAGAGAGGCCTCAAATTTAATTAGAAGTGTGAGATGCAGCCAAGAATTTGATAACTAACAGCAATTCTGATGGAGCTAAAACCCCAAAAAGGAGAACAGTGAGAGATAAGATTGCTTTTAAACAGAGGTAGTAAATGCAATTTTGCTTTTGCTGATGGAAGATGCAAAGGTAAATGCCAACTCTGGTGTACAGTCCCAAGTGACTCTGCTTGGTGGCAATCGAATTTCAGTCATCTTGAGGCACTTTCTTTTCAAATTCCTGCCACATAATGAAGTAAAATAAGTTTATTTGCATTGCTGATAAATTATGAGGGATCTGATCTCAGCTGGTGTGGTGACTCAGTGATCACGACATTCAAATCTTAAATTTCTGACAAGCAAAGAAATGAGCGCAAGGAAAATTTCAGCTGTTTAGCAGGTGTTAAATTTAGGTAGAGGGTAGCAAAGTACAAGGTGAAGAGTTTATGGGAGAGAATAACTCAAAATTTAAGGAAAATCTGACTTTTTCAGGAAAATTTAACTATAAAAATATAAACATTTTTCTCACAAGTATCATAAAGATCAGCACTAATATCTGTCTGGAAGAGTGATATTAATCTTGGAGATAATTTTGCCTCACACACAGGTGTACCTGAGCTTTCCTGACTCCATCCAGCTTGGGAGCTGATGTCACACCACCAGCAGACATGGTACAAACTCTTGGGACTTTTTATGTGGAGCTAAAAATTGAGTCAAGCCTGCAGCCATGGCATGACTACTGTACTTTGGAAGTCAGACTGCCATTGTCTTGGATATATGTATGTCTAAACTGCTGTAAAATTAACATTTGCATAGTAAATACAGGCTTCAACCTCCCCAAAATAAAACCTCTATCCTGGAAATAAGCTTTTTTTTTGTTGACATACAAATCCAGGGGTGCACCAACAATCTGCCCACCCTGCCTTTCAAAAAGGTTTCATGTTGTTGAAATCAGCAGTGCTAAAGCCAGCTGCTGGAAGTGGGACCGAAGCATAAAGACTGCCTGAGATTCAGTATGTGATCTCTAAATAAACACTAGCACCATTGACATTAGGGAACCCATCTGCTTCTTTATTCCTTCACCACTACAGAATCCGTGGTATGTGATTGGAACAGATGTTTCATGTCTGCAAACGATGATATGCTGCGGTATTAAACCACGAGGGTCATTAAACTGAGTCCTAGGCACTTTTTCAGTCTGTAACTGCAAGATCATCAGCACACAACCTTAGGGTTGTGGAAAACCCTCTCGTTCCTCTCCTGACTGTGTGTAACTCATGCAGCAAACACTCAGCAAATATCATGAACATCTCCATTAAAGCTCGATAATGCAGGAGTGCCTGCGGGCATCTGTACAACTGTTGGTGCTGCGTCTTAATGACTTTTTTGCCAGAAGCAATTCTACATTCAGCTGCAACTCAAACTTGTCAAATAACTGTTGCCCACCTAGATAAGAATGTGAATTCTCTATTGTTTTAGCTAATAATATTGGGTTGGTCTATTCCTTGGTATCAGAGAAGTAAACAAGAATCTCTGCTTGAGCGAGGTATCTTTGTTGTTTCTATTATTATTGTTATTATTATTTCTAGATTCTTTTTCTCTTTACCTTTAATCAAAACCTCAGCACTAAGAGTTTTTCACATATAGCTGCCTTCATTGCCATTCTATTCACACAGTATTCTTTCCTACTGGAACTGCAGCAAACATATTATAGTAACATAGATTTCCACAAATACATGTATTTTTTGGCTCCCTTTGGATTGAAAAATGTCTATTTTCCATTTTCAAATATCATGTAAGAAGCTTTTGCTTTGTCTCTGAAGAATGACTGACAGAGTAACATGAGCCCCAGAGTGAAGCAGTTTTTATTGAAGGATAATATTTCTTTATTGAAAATCTTAAAAAAAAAAAAAAAGGATTGGCACCAGTCTTTCAGAGATCCATTTAAATTCTTTAATTAAAATGTATCTCCTTATTTAGCAGGATCCTTGGGATTCTTACCCATAAATTTTCATTGCAAATTTTCATAAATGCAGTGATATTAAGGGCAGAGTTCCTGGGAAGCCTAAGGAGAATTGAAAAATAATATTTAAGGACACTATAGTCAGTTCAAGCAAGTAATGTTAAATTCATGTGGAAAGCATGAGCACTCTATGAGTAAAATAGAGATCACAGTCATACTTGAATGAAACACTTACTTGTAAGTTTATTAGTATTTATGTGTGCCTATGTGTACTGGACATATCAGCCTTGTTAAAAAGAACAGGGAAGGAATAATTGTCCTTTTATCCTCAGCCACTGAAAACTGTTCCTTTTAATCTTTTGCTGATAAAAAAACAATGTTCTTGCTTCTTTCTTGCAATAGTACTTGAGTTTACAAACGTCTTAAGATGTTCGTAAGCATTGATTTTTGCAGAACATTCATGGCTTGAAACTACTTGAGGTTGCACAGATGTTCCCAGGGAAAGATAGCTATAAAGAAATGTCTCATCACTTTAGCCTTGAATATGTGAACTGCACCTTGAGCTTCAGTCTGGATTTAATTTTATTATTATTGTTATTATTATTATCATCATCATTATTATGAATTATTATTGTTATTATTTATTTCTTTTCAGTGGGGCAGGAAAGAACAGTTATAAACACTGGGAGCTTCTGGAAAAAGATGAGACAGTAAAGCTATACTTACATATTTCAAATGTAGTGAGAAGATACACAAGCAGCTGCAAGCCTCATATTCAAGTTTCCAAAAATCTGGATAATTCACTCTAGGTGGCAGTCTCTTTTGTCAAAATGGCCAGAGCAAGCAAGGATTGAATCTAACTTGCTCTATAGTAACTTATCTGTCAGATGAGAGGAAAAGATAGATCACTGGAAAAGTGGGGCACTACTCACATCTCAATTTTTGTTGTTCTGAAGGGAGTCTCACCTGATTATCTCAAAGCTGTTTATCAAAAATGGCCAGTACCCTCAAAGGAAATGAAGACATTGGAACAAAAAAAGGGATGCTGAGACAGGCAGAGCAGGGAGACATCCAGAATTCTCACCTAGAAAATTTTTTTATAGATTAGACTGGACCCCCAAAGGACATCAGGCAGGTGCATCTTTCATTGTGATTGATGGGCAGAGATCAGACAAGCAGTGCTATTGTTTCACTGAAAATATTTACCAATAGTTATTTCCGTACGTCCATCTGCTCTCCCTTGTTGTGCACAGAAGCAAGGGTCTCTTCCAGGCTTACTTCAGGATGACTCCTTGGTCTCTGCTCTCTCTCCTGATATCCTCTCCTGCTTCTGTCAGGTGCTTCTGGAAGGGTCCCATGTCTGCTGTGGATGTAGCATTTTCAGCTGGCCTAAACACAGGCATGATTTCCACACTCTGAGGCAAATATCTCTTCACACTAGAGTGTGCTGCAGTAATTCAGTCACTTTTCATGGGAAAATAATTAAAGCAGCTGCAATGGCCACAGTGTAATCAATACATAATGTCAGTGCTCTACTGGAAATGTACTTACCAGTATATTTTTCTGGACTAGTACATCTGGTGCTTGTGTTTCCACATTCCCCTAAGAAGAAAATTACTAATATTACAGACTGTGAAAGCATGGCCAAGACATTGCCTGTGGTACATTCAAAAGACATGTGACTTTCAAGTTACATGGGCCTAGTGTTCAAAAACCTGTTCTATGAGGATGAATTTGTAAAGGAAAGTTTCTCCTAGCAGTGGAATTTCAGCCAGCATGTGGGCAGCAAGCCTCTGACTTCAAAGACTCAGTTTCATCTCTACCTGATCTCAGTAAAAAGAGAGTCAAATGCATCTGAATGAGAATTTTTGGAGATGTAAGGTCAAGGTAGATGCATTTTTCAAATATTCAAGCTAGTAAATACCATCATTATGTGAACCACTGGGTGTTACTATTGCTGACCAACTTGGAAGCATTTCTATTCATCTGGACTTTTAGAAATATGCTGTATGGCCGGCTGATGGAAAACTTTGATTCAAAGTGTATTTAGATGCAAAATCATGGGCAGCATTTCTCCAAAGCCTCTTGGAAGAACAGAAATATAGTGTTTTCATTTTCTTTACAATTGTCATGTTGTGATTTGCCTTTTTCTTATTTTTATTTTTACTTTTCTTTCAGAAGTTGCTGTCTCTCAAAGAAGAGATTGAATTTGTTTGAATTTAAGATCAATAGCATTGCACTAAATGAACTCCTCTGCTTTGATATTGTAGCTAATAATCTCTTGCTTGGCCTTTGAAACCTTTAAGGAGTGTTCTATGCAGCATTATAATGACAGAGCTCTTAACAGGAAACTTCCAATCTGTTAGGAAGTGGATTTCACAAACTTAAACTGGCAAGTTTGTTTGCATATTGTACCAACCTCAGCCACCAGCTATTCTTCCTCTACCTATTCTGGCTGCAGAAAACAGTTCCATTTCAATCTCCATACATCTGTACAAACACTGCAAATTCACCAGGACAGTTCCACAGGTGATGTGTTTTCCTTGTCATTCCAAGAGCTTTCTTGCTCTGTTCAGGTGCCACAGCTCCCCAAGCAGTGCCACAACCCCATGACCAAGCCTGCCACTCCTCTAAGCCAGAGTGCAGAAAGGTACAGCACTGCAAGATCACTGTCATTTTCAAACAAAAACATTGTTATACCCTGGGCACTTCCCACTGGGCACCATTTCTTCTGTAAGAACTCTCCATCAGACCTGCCCAATGTCATGCTGGGAATCTACAGCAGTCTGCACAGCCCCCAAGACCTGATTCATGTTCTGCTCCCTCTTAGCATGTCTTGTGTCTTCCCAGACAGGCTTCTCATCAAGATATCAAAAAATACTGCTGTTTTCACAAGGGTGACTGCTCTTCCCTTCTTTCATTACTTTCCTGTCCCTAGACAGAAGAATTTACTGGCCTTAGGTTTCCCTAGGGTTCTTTCCAAAGTGTTTGCTGCTATCAGGAGTTTTTGCTGGGTTATCAGGGTAAAGAGCTTCATTTTGCAGTGCTGTACAGTTTTCCTCTGCAGAGATGTCTCTGGAGTTGCACATCAAAAGGAGCAGCCTCTGGTGGGGATTCTAAACATCCCATGCCCAGCATAGGAGGAAATTTGGGGTCAGTTTCCAGGTGATGCAGTGCACAAATCTGATTTGTACACTGTAAACATGATTTGCAATTCAAAGTCTTGTTTTTCAGTAGAAAAAGTAAATAAGATTGGGCTGACTTTTGTTAGCACAGACCAGCACAGTGAAAACATGGCCATTCAGGGAGTGGGAAAGCTGCTCCTTCATCAGCTTTACTTTTGCTCTCCAGTCTCTGTCCTGACAGAGGTTTTGCTCTTTGCCAGCCAAGGCAAAAAAGAGCACAGAAAGGTGTCTGAGGAGGAATTGATACTGCAGGCAAGAAATAAATTTTGGTGCCTGGGATTTATTCAAACATTAAAGTAATATATTCCTTGCAGTCTGAACTTGGAGAAGAAATCACAGAGCTGATGAAATGTCATACCTGTGTTTTCCATGCCTGCTCTTGAAAAGGGAAGTCCTTCCTTTTGAGGATTGTGTGGTGTTTCATTAGAGACCCCTGAAATTTTGCCTTGTTTCCTTGTCACCACCAGTCAGGTGTGAACACAGGAGTTGCAGGTGATTTTAAACTCCCTTTTCATAAGAATGTGGGCTTTCAATCAAGTTTAAAAATGACCTGAGAAATGTCATTATCCAGTGAAGTCTAAATTGTGACTGCTCAAGTGGACTGTAGTGACTGCCCATTCTTTCTATCAAATATAAGTGGATCTGTTTGGAACTGATATAAGTTTGAACCTTGAATGTTCTAAGACTGTAAGATCAGAACCCAGTGATGCTGCTGGATCTAAAGGCCTGGAAGCTTCATTTGACTTCTAAGTTTCACTTCTGGAGGTACAGAATTTTCCAGCACAGTTATTGCAAAGATTTCCAAAAACAACATCACTCTCTATTTGTTTATCAAGTTGGCATGCAGCCATGAAAGGATTTTATTGTATATGTACATGTATATTTGTGTAATTACCTGGTAAGAGAGAATTATTACATTTACAACAGAAATGCTTATCTCTGTAATGATGCAGTCAGGCATCCTAAAGTAGTATCACACCAGAAGTCAGATTTTTATTTGACAGAAATATGAAAGGTTCAAAAATGAGGGAGGGATGTTTGTGAAACAAAAAGAGAAACAAATTTTAATAGCTTCCAGGTTGCCACAATTTCTTGGCACACCGTACAAACCAGGTGCTAAGAGCTAATCCCTGGGAAAATCTGAGCTATCTTTGACAAACACCATTTAATTCTTTAAAGGGTCATTCCTGTGACACTCTACTGCAGGATTTGGTTTTGCCTCTGAAATTTTATGTCAGAATTCTTCTCTAATTGAGCTGTCACTCCAAAGCAGTGCTGTGCTATTGATCTGACATCAGAAAGTCACTGACAGCAGTGACCACGTGTCGGGCGACTCTGCCTGATGTGAGCAGCAGTAGATTTGTCCGGAATGAGGGGCAGCAAAAATGACAGGAGCTCCTTTGTCTGCCAGGGCTGGCAGACCCTGCCTTGCCTCCTTGGTGTCCAGGGGAAGCAGAAGATTGAAGAGATTTGGTCTCTTTCTTGCTTCATTTTTGAAGGCTGTGGAGCATTGAAATAGTCACACAACTTCCCTGTGCTTTTGCTGTCAAATCAGGTTCACACTGGCAAATTTTGCTGACAGTTTCTCTTTGTTTAATCATGTAACATTTTGTCCCAAAGGACAGTGAACATCTTGTCAAGTAAAGTTACCCCAATGAGGGCAGCAAAGAGCACTGCAGTGTCTAACTCTCCTTCTCACTCCCTTCTTTGTTTGGGGAAGTCAGGGCTGGTCCTTAACTACAGGATGTAATGCCACTTCAGTAATACTTCTGAGTTTATTTTAATTTTTTTAGATAGTTAATTCTTGAGGAACTAGTTTTCTTAGTTCTTGGGGATCAATATTGAAGAATTGCATCACTTAAGCCATTTTTGTCATCTTAGGAAGGCATTTTTAAAGCTGAAATTTATTTTACTAGACTTTCAGATTAATACTACCTTCCTCTTGAAATACCTATCGTGTTCCTTGATCAAAGACTCACTTGAGAAGCCTTTATTCTGACTGCCATTATCCATTGGTTAGACACTGTCATTCTGTGTCTTTTGCAAAGAACATTTTATTGTTTTTGCTGTTTTCTTTGGTTTTTTCAGGAGATTCTTCCCCAAAAAAAAAAAAAAAAAGGCTTTCTATTTTCAGTAACATGTATTTCTTTTTTTCCATTGTGCTTCCTGGGGTTTTCTCTTAGTTAAAAGAAGATAATTCTGTATGGATTGAATCCTTCTGGTTTGTGCTATTTCTTGAGAACAGGCTCAGTCCAAGTTTTTTGATAACAGAAACAACTAATAAAACTGAAGGAATCTGCAGCAGATGCTGGTAATGTCATAGCGGGAGACATAAATCTCTTCCTTTCCAAGTTGTGTTTTGTCCCGTTGCTCTGTGTTTCACAAGAGCCACAAAATCACTATTGAAAGGAATGTTAATAGGCAGAGACTTTCCCTTGCAGCGTGGCAGAGTTATCTGGACAGTAAGTGGAGTGGATTTGGTTAGTGTCTCTGAGAATTACCCCAGCCAACTTCAGCCTCACTGCAGATATTGGATAAGTGTGCGCTGAATGTTGGAATAGGGACGGTGTGACTGTACCAGCTGCTGTCAGCCAACGTATCCCAACCTTCAGAAATCTTTCCAGACTCACTCTCTCCATAGCCAGGCCTGGCAAGGCTGGATTCATCATTCAGGCATGCTGCTATGCTCACTGAGGAACCAAGAACTTGAGATATCACTGAATAGAAGGAGCAGCAATGCTCCTTGTGCTCTCCTTAGCAGGCTCCTGGTGAGAATCCTCAAGGAGTCAAACATCTCACAAACGTACAGAGGTATAGGAGATATTATGTCTACATTCCAATTAGCATCAATGTGTTCTCTTTTTCTAACTAACTGTCCAAGAAATTGATTTCATTGCTTTCAAAACTTTCAATAAACTCAGATGACCTGTCAAAGAGATGGATGAGCCATTGAAATCCACAATTACATTACTGCAAGTCATAATTAAAACTACACTCTCAGACTCTTCAGACTGAAGTAAGACTTCAGTCCTCAGCCATTGATTTTTAAGGGAAGAATGTTCAACTGGTGATGTAAAGCCCAATGAATCACTGGACTTCAAGAAGAAAAAAAATAAAAAATTAGCTCCTCCCAAACAATCTCCTATAATGAGTTTTACTGTGAAAGCAAGGGGGGACAGGGAAAAAAGGGGAAGTGAGGCTAAATGATTCTAAATTTGTACAGTGTTTTTACAACCATTTAGGATTGAAGTCAAATAAAGCTTGACATTTAATTGATATTTCCAGTGTTTAAAATGGACAAGCACTACATTAAATTTTACCACATAAATCTGACAATATAAACCATCTTGCACTTTGCTTAGCAACAGTTGCAACACAATGCAAGTAGAAATGCCGTGTAAAAAAATTGCCTACCTCTGCCCACTAATCCTTCCAAGCTTTCTAAAACTTTCTTAAGTCACCTGAACAAGATTTGCTACTTTATCTTTCCAATTTCACCTCTATGCTGGGGATTTTATTTTTAAAAAAACAGCAATGAAGGCAGTTAAAGCCTGTTGCTTGTTTTGTTTTTCTTTTCAGTAGTTGCTGTATTTGTCCTGGTGACACTGAAAGGGCAACACTTCCCCTCTGCTCCATGTTCTTGGTGGCTTTTCCCTGAGATACTGAAAAGGCATCAGCCTTTTTGGAGCACCAGTTGTATCTTCCCATACCTTTATTGCATGCTGACTCTCCTCAACAAGAGCAGTAGAAGAGTAGTACAAAATTGATAGAGTGTTTGCCGTTCTTTGTGTTATCCTTCCCTGCAATATGGACAGTTCTTCATGTCTCCTTTTTCTTAAGAATGGTTCTGCTGCTTTTTACTACAAAAATCAAGTTTCCAACAGCTTAAAAAAACCAGATATTTGTTAATAATATAATTAGCCATTACAATTCAGAAGTCTCCTTTCAAAAAAAAATATCTGTTGAAGGTATAAACTTGTTAGGAGGCTGAACAAACATGAGCTCTAAAGGTAAAGTACAATACAGAAATGAACAGGTTAAATCTGTTTAAAAATAGATGTCACTGATATCACACCGAGTGGTATTTTGTTAAATGCCTTTGAAAAAAAAAAAGCCCTTTCAAAAGATATAGAGAAATAAGTATGACAAGAGGGTTGATGTGCCCCAGGAAAGACCAATTTTTGTTATTGTTTATCTAAAAAGAAGTGCTGTATGAATATCTGGAATAAACCTCTGGAGAGCAGGGTTCACAGAGATCAGGAGAATGTATGAGGTTCAGCAAAGGCCACCTCTGTCCTTAAGCCACTATTTATCTGTGTTATAAGGCTCTTAAGAAAATGACATTTCTGTACACCAGTGCAATCTGTTTAACAGGCTTCTACTGCATTGCAAAGCTTCTGCTGTCCACTGGATTTGCTGCAGGGCTTCTGACTAACTGACCAATGGATCACTTTGTCCAGCATTTTCTAGTCTAAGGTGCTCATTGCTGATGTGGCTGGAAAGACAGCCTGGTCTCAAAACGTTAGGCTGAGGTCCTAAAGGTTTGAAAGATATTTGGACATCTGGAAATCAGTTTTCTTAGGGGTTTCTCCATCTGCTGTTTGCTGCTCATCCTACTTCCATCAGCCTATGGGAACTCTGCCTCGAGGCAATGCAGAAGCATCTGAGGAATATTTGCTCCCACCTTCTCTGAGACTCATTATACTATCCACTGCTGTGCCAGGGATTCCATAGCTGTGCTTGGCTCAGGAGGGAAAAGCTAAGGTTTTCCTTTTTCTAATTGGCAGCAAACTGGATCTAGTTTAACTCAAATGGGATAGCCAAGACCCAGCATGCAAAGAAGGAAACAGACTCTACAGCTGAGAGGAAATGTAGAGTAGCAGGGTGGGTGAGAGGTAGACTCCATCCCAGTCAAGATATTTGAGTACTTAAACCCAGGAAAAGACAAGACATTTCTTTCTCACACCTTAAGGTTCAATGATTAAACCATTAAATATCAGTTTTTTTGGGGAATGGGAATCCAGAGATTCTAAACCTGCAGCCACTGCACTTTTTCACACCCAAAAGATCTGCATCTCATGAGAATGAAGATACTGCAAAAGTTATAAGTGTCATTTCCACAGTGGATGTAACAAGTTTACTTTCAGTCAGCCCTACCTTAAAGCGCTTAGGGATCTTGTGCAATTAAAATTAGAATAAAAAATTAATATTAAATTCTGAAGAATTTAGGTTCTCCTGTCCACCATGTGTGAAAATAACACAGATTCTTTTGGGTTTGGTTGGTTTTTTTTCCTTTGTGGATCTCTAGTAAATCCTGCAGAGAAAATCCAGGTATACGATGGGACATCTGAAAGTATAAAGAAATGTAAATCAAAATGCAAATATCAGTCATGATTGTAAGATAACCTGCGTAAATGAGCATCATCATATATATAGAATAAATATGCGTCCATTCCTCATTTTAGTCCCCTTTTAGCATTATTAGTTTCCCCAGAAATGGTGATAGAGGTAGCTGAATAGGTAAACTGATGTTCATCCATTTCTGAGCTCTCCCACCTCTGCTTATTCCTCCTTTGGAGAGATTTATATAAAAATAGCATGTTACTCTTCAATTCACAATCAAGCATTTGAAATATCCAAATCAGCTTTGCTGGGCTGGATTTGCCTGACCATGGAAGCTGAAAGAATACAGTACACAGATTGAGAAATTAATTTAGAGAGGTTTCTCATTGCTAATAATAAAGTTATATTTACAGAAAGGGTAGATTCAGAGAGGGCATGAGGCAGTTCTCCCTTAGTCATTAAAAAGATGGGATTCAGAAACCATCATACTTTTCATTACATGATTGTTTTCTCTCTGACTTACATTCAACCAATAAAGGCAAATCCTACTGAGGCATACATAATGCTTTCAGCAACAGATGCTGACAAGGGCATTAATAAATCATGATCATTATTGAAATTCTTAAACCAATATTTTGCTGCCATACATGCTGTTTATTACCATTTCTTATTTATTTATGCAGATTGTACTAATCTTTGCCTAAGACACCAATTATTCAAATGGCTGAAGCAGAGTGGTGTACAAAGGCCATGATCAATACAACTGGGGTCTGGAACAAGAAGCATCAAACAGTTGATGCTTTGACATGGAAAATGAGAGTCAGGACTCTGGAGACCAAGAGCTAATTGTGAAATGTTGAGTGTTTCATTGACAGTCAAGCTCAAACAGACCTGGATTGCCTGTTTCTTCTCATTTCACCTTTCCCCAGATCCTAACCAATGAAGAAATTGGACAAGCTGGAATCATCATCTCATAAATGGAAATATCCCCTGAAATTTAGGGACAGCTTTTTCTTTATCTGGCCTAAACTCAAAATGCTGCAGATATCTGGTACCCCAAATTGTATATCTGATGTCTTTGGAAAAAGAAGAGACGAGATGGTACATAACCCCCATCCTGCTTACCAAGAGAAAAGACTGAAAGAAGAAATCTTATGAGCTGATTCACCTGCAAAACCAGATCACTTGTGGCCACAGTAGTAATGTATTCCAGTCCAGCATCCACCATGTAGATTCCTAAGACTTTTCTCAGAGAATGTCCATAATCACTGGAACCTCCTATTCTGTATCAATGCCTGAGTGACAAAATCACCTGCGTCCTCCAACTCCAATGCCCCAGAGTGAGCAGACCAGCATCACGCTGTTTTCTTTTTCTTATACAAAAACAAGACATAATTCAAGTTCTCTGGGTAGTGTCAGCTGCTCTGAAATGGTATCAAGGGAATATATTTGATCCTTTGAGTACCTTCCATATTCTGCTGAAGTCATGCTTAAAATGGGTGAAGCTCAGACACTGTCTTCATCTCACTCAGTTGTGTTTAAAGGCCTTTTCTGAGCAGGGCTCTGGAGACTCCAGAAAAAAAAAAACCAAGCAACACAAGAGAGAAGAAGGTTTCATTCCACATAATTGCTATATATGGACAGAAGTGCTCTTTTACTTCTAATAGCTATTTAAAAACTTACGTAAATACTGATTTATGTGTCAAAGCTCTAAGCACTCCATTGATCCGGTAAATGCACAGCTAAGGACTGCTCAGCACAACAGGCTGGGTGGCTGCTACGCTCTATCAGACTAATGTATATTTGCATTATTTACTTGGTTGGCATTAGTAGCTTGATGAAGCTGCTCTGGGAGCTGTTCTGAGACACAGCCCAGCCCAGAGTGGCAGAAATGATGGCCCATGAAGCCCTGACTCTGTGCCTGGCAGCAGCTGTGCAGCCTCGTGCCTGGCTCCTGAGATGAGTGTGGGGCTGTGGGCAGGAAGCAGGGGCACGTTTCCCTAGGAGAGCTCACAAGATGGTTTTCCTGCACTGCATTCTTCACTGGCTCTTCAAGATCCCACATGGCTGGAAAGGTAAATTGCTTGTGATGGAATAAAAAAGTCACTTCCAAAAACCAAGCTGTGTTTGTTTTGCAACTGATCTAGGAGCCAGCCTTTCACAAAGGCCCAATTCAAAGGGGAAAAGGTGATTGCCAGGCAGTTAGATATGAACAGGATTGGTTTTGATACAGTCTCCTGAATTAGGGATTAGAAAGTGATCAAAATAAACAAAAAATCATCTGCATGAGAGAAGGAAATTCCAAGACAAAAAATATTTGTTTCTGTAGTTAATGTGATGCATTATTTGCTCCTCAAATTCACTGTTTACCCTTCATGATCCCCACTTCATAGTTTTCTGTTTTGGTCATACCTGAGTATGAGGTCTCGGTCTTCCTTCCTTCCTTCCTTCCTTCCTTCCTTCCTTCCTTCCTTCCTTCCTTCCTTCCTTCCTTCCTTCCTTCCTTCCTTCCTTCCTTCCTTCCTTCCTTCCTTCCTTCCTTCCTTCCTTCCTTCCTTCCTTCCTTCCTTCCTTCCTTCCTTCCTTCCTTCCTTCCTTCCTTCCTTCCTTCCTTCCTTCCTTCCTTCCTTCCTTCCTTCCTTCCTTCCTTCCTTCCTTCCTTCCTTCCTTCCTTCCTTCCTTCCTTCCTTCCTTCCTTCCTTCCTTCCTTCCTTCCCTCCTTCCTTCCTTCCTTCCTTCCTTCCTTCCTTCCTTCCTTCCTTCCTTCCTTCCTTCCTTCCTTCCTTCCTTCCTTCCTTCCTTCCTTCCCTCCTTCCCTCCTTCCCTCCTTCCCTCCTTCCCTCCTTCCTTTCCTTCAGCACCAGTCACTCATGCTAGGGACAAATGGGTCTTCATTGCAAAGGAAAGATCCTGGCTCTGAGTCATTGCTGTAATCAGTCTCACAGCCCCTGGTTTCTCATGGCATGACCTCCAGAGTAAGCCACCCTGCAGGGCTTTTTGGTTTTCTTATTCCTACCTATGAAGATCCCCTTTAAGGAAGTGCAGCTGTTTCCGTGTGGCTCTGATTGCCCTGACAGCTGGATGATATCCATCCTCTCCTTTCCTCCCATGAGCTAGAAGCATCCAGCTCCACAAGACACAGACTCAGGGACTTCTCTCTCCCAGCTTTTGTGCAGCCTTGACCAATTCAGGGAGCAGTACAGGGAAAGTGCTCTGAGGATCATGCATCTGTCTGCTATAACAAGTAGACCAGCACGTACACTGCCAGGCTGAGACAAGGATAAATCCCAAGTCAAACCCTTGCCAGACAGTTTGTGATATTAGCTCAGTAGTCAGAGGGTTTTAAAAAGTCACATTGTGATCTTTTGACTTGTTTTCTGCTGCTGCTCATGAGAAGACAAAGGAGTGGAAAGGAAGATTAGAATTTTTCAGTTGCTCCTGAAATGTTGGAAACTAGAGATAGTGTGTGTGAATGAATATCTGAGAATATGGCAAAATCAGATATCGTCAGGCTCCTGAGATTTCAGGGGAAAGGCTTGTAAATAACATTTTACATTGCAGTTGTGGCAGTAGTATTCAATATTCCCTCATCTATACAAAAGATGCAGCTAAAATATACATTGAAAGCAACAAGAAATATCTTTACATCTTTTAGAAAATACCAAAGATATTTAACAGATAAAAAAATATTCCTGTCCTTCGAACCTTTTTCAGAAGATGTTTAGGTATTGTTGGTTACTTAAAGGAGGTCAGTACAAATCTGTGTTTTACTTCATCTCCTGTGTTGCCTCAGATAAACAATCAGATGTTCTGGACTGTATGGTGACACTTTAAACACTAAAATAAATTCCATTTTATTTCAACTCCACATAAAGAAAAAAGAAGTTGCAGTCCAGTGGATCAAGGGGGGTATGTAAGCTTGCAATCCTGCATTTCCTCATCAGCAGGATGTACAGGGAGCCAGGGTCAGTGTCATGCACTTTATGATAGGATTTTGAATAAGGGGAATATGAATTATCCACAGGCTGCGTGAATTTCCCTATGCTAGATCCATTTTCAGCATTGCAGTGGTTGGTCTGAGCATGACCCTTACCCTCTCTCATTGCACCTGCCTTTTGTCCTTGCAGCAATGCTCAGAATTTCTTGGCAACTGAATTAGCTAATGTGAGAGTTGTGGATGGTCTCTGCAGATATTTCCATCTGCTCTAACTACCTTCAGAGAAGATGTGTGCGTGGCACCGTGTGTGGTTGGTTGTGGCACAGCAAGGCTCTTCTCTGTCTCCTTAGGGAGGGAGGGGGCTGGCCCTGTGGCTGACACTGCCATCCATGCCCAGCTCACTGGTGTCACCCAGGACACTCTGTGACCCCCCAGGAGACAGGGGGACAGTCCTGACTCTGGAGAGCAGCCCTGTGCAAAAATTGCCTCCATGGCAATTCAGTGTAGATCCTCACTGTCTGACATGGAAGGTGCCAAAGACCAAAAAAATAGTGGGGAGGGTTTTGACTGAAGTAAAAAGAATTCTCATCTTTGCTTTTGTTCTTTCTCTTACACCCCATTTTTCATCTCATGCTTTCATTTAATTTAGATAACCAGATAATCAGTGCACAAACTTGTTCACAAGCCAGGTGATGTGGCTGGCTGAGCTCTGTCTGCCCTCCAATACAGCAGAGACTGAAGGGGAATCTTGAGGCTCGGAGGACAGAGATTGTGCGGTTTAAGTTTTATCAATTTCTACTCAAACTGCTGAATATTTGGTTCAAGCTCAGTTCTCTTTTTTTTTGCAAATTTCCTTCTTCTACTATAATATTTACAGCTTTTTAAAAGACTCCTGAAAGGATAGAAGCAATATTGATTAGCTAGCTTCTCTCCTAATATGAGAGTCTTTATCTGCATATTTTTCCCCTTTTTTTTTTTTAAACCCCAGAAAAATTATGAGTGGCTGAATTGTGAAAATCATCTGGTTAAAGGGAGTGCTCTGGGACTGCACTGTGTTGGACTCCTGACCCATTTTGGAGAGACAGGCTCTCTGTGAGTAGGTTATTACTCACAGGCTGAATTCCTGCAGGCCAGGCCATGCAGACAGATGTGTCCTGCAGACCCACCAATCCCACAGAAAGGATGGACCCTGTGCAGGGGGGTCAAACACATCTTGTAGATAAGGAGGCAGCTTCATGCCATTGCTGTGATTGGCAAATGGGTGCTGTAGGTGGATGTGAGTGTCCATCAATAAATGCACTCCAGAGACAGGGAGCATTCAGGGTTTTGTGCATCAGCTGAGTTCCTCCATGGAAATTCCTTCGATTTGAGCAGTGATGTAGCATACATGGAGGGAGGGGGGGAAGAAGATTGAGTCTCCTGCCACTTGCAGTGCTTAGAGTCCTTAATACAAACGAGACCCTACTCCTGAGAGTATTTATTCCCTTGAGTTGTTTCTTCCCTATTCTGCCTACATACTATGAAAACAAAGTATTTCCAGTATCCACTGAAACTTCAAGTGTGATAAGAAATGAGATTTCTGTGAGGTGATACTTTCCCTCTGATTATGTACTATATTAGCTTCTGTACCCAGCTGAGAAAAAGTATTAAGCCTAGTATACAAAGAAAGCAAATAGGAGAGTGATATTTAGCCTTAGGGCTGGAGGAGTTCTTAATTTCTTCTACTTCCTCAGCTCTTATTTATACCAAAGTCAGTTATGTTACACAGCCACAGCTGGCTTGGGAGCCCTGAAAGTGGGGTGAAGGGCAGCAGGAAGAAATGAACTTTTGAATTGATGGATGAATAAGTGTTTCCATGTGCCTAGCATATTTTTAAAAAGATTGTATTGAAAGAAATAGTGGTTCCTTCTCACCTTCTGGTGGCACCTGTCAGGTTTGGAGGGAATGAGTATTTTTCTAGTGTCTGCAATTAAATGAAGTGGGGTTGAAGGAGGAATTAATTTCCCTGTAAAACAGAAGCTTTTATCAAATGAATTATAATATTTTAGTTCTCAAAATAAAGGGAAAAAGGGAAAAAAAAGTTTTGTTCCAATGTTCAAGTTTTGTTCCAAGGTTTCGCATTCAGCTGCTGAAAAGAGGGAGAGAAAGTGGGGCAGAGGGGCACAGAGGAAGAAAATGATTTCAGGCAAATTTCTTGGCGGATGCAATCCCACAGGAAAACTACAATTTTTCAAATGATATGCAATGGAGAAAGCAATTCCCATTCCCTTCTCCCAGCTATGTGGAAAGGCAGAATACACTGGAGCCAAAATCCTTCCTGTTCTAAGCAGTAGAGCTGCTCTGCTACCCAGATGGGTGAAAGATTTTCATTAGGTGCTTTTGGCAACACCCCTGTGGAGCTCCCCTAGGAGGGGATAGTGACCTATAGCTAGAAGCTCTGTTATTTTCAGTCACAAGGAAAATACTTCCTTTTATCAGGTTTAAAGACTTTCTCCTTCACTGCCACTATCACTCTTTTCAAGCCTATGCCAGAATTTCATTTCTGCTGCTTTCCCACATCTCCAAAAGGGACTTCTGAAAGTCCAGAGTGGAGCTCAACACTCTAGCACCATTTCAGAAGGGACACACAGTCTTTGCAGGCTGTTCTGCTGGGCCCAGCCCTCGTGGCAGTACAGCACAAACGCTGCCTGGACGCCCAGAGGGTGCAGAGGTGGAGGTGGGCATGGGGCTGGGAGTGCCTGCCGTGCCCTAGGGAGGTTTGTGCAGGGCTGCACTGGTGGAGACCAGCTCCCCCAGGAAGCTCACCTCTCCAGCTGCAGCTGCTGCTGACCAGCTCTTTGGAGAAGGCTGCATTTTTACTTTCCAGATGCAGCCAGGCCAGCTCTTTCTATAGTCGGATGCCTTTTTTTACTGAAAATGGAACATTTTACAAGTCGGTTTACAAGACTTTTATTCCGAATTGAGCTCTATCCTAAATGGTCAGTGTCTGCCCAAAACATAGGCCAGCTTTTCTTTGTGCTTCAGCTGTTGTGCTTCCCTTTGCCCACCTGGCCCCAGTGCCCTGGGGGCAGAGCTGCTTCTTACTCCCCGAGATGGCTGCAGTGTGCCAGGATGTCCTGGAGCAGATCTGGATGCTGTTGTAGCACAGTGGCAATAATGCTCATAGAAAGCAGTGCTGTGTTTATGCAAACTGTTTATGCTTATGCAGTCCATCCTACTGAGATGCTCTTTTGCTCCAGACAATCTTGGCATTTCAGAGGGATATATCAACATTCCCCCTGACACAGCTCTCTTGTCAGAGCAGTAAACAGCAGGTAGTTCTCATTCCTTTCCAAGGTGATGGGCTGTATAGTGGCAGAATCTCTGCATCCTCCCTCTCAGCACTCTTATACAAATCTTTGAGACAACTCACTCTGTAGCAGGTGAAGTGTTTTAGATAAAACACCATGTACCATCCTGTGCCAGAATAGATTTCACTTTCAGTCCAGTAAAACTTAGTCGTAGACTTTGCCTCTTCCTCTATTTTGGTTTTGTGTTGCTATGCCTAGACACGTTTTTTGGTGGTTAAAAGGGATTTGCAATCATTCTGCAGAACACCTGAGGGAGAGCCATGGATCACTATTGATATACTGACTGCTGGAAAAGAAATGTGGCTTGAAAACCTTCTGCCAGCATCCATCAGTTAATGCAATGGGGAAGACCCAGTCTTTCAATTCCCTGAAGTCAGCATTATTGAGGCTTCTAGCATAATAAGGACATGAAGGAGTATTGGTTATGAGCTTGGTTTCAGAAGTAAGAATATTTCACTGAAGTAGCAACCACAGTAGTTTTAGGCTATAATTTCCCCGCATGCCAAAGAGAAGCAGGGTTTCTGGACAGGTCACTGCACTACAATTAAGAAATCTTTAATAGTATTTCATCTGTGAAGCTGTTTACCAGGACAGATGTTGTGTTTATCTCTGCCTCAGTTTCCTTGCCTGTGAAATAATGTAATTGAAAGCATACTGCAGAAAAGTGTTCTGAAATAACTGAATATATTGTTAATAGTAACAAAACAAGCACTACTAGTTTTAATGTGAGTATTTGTTCCTCAGATAGCACTGCACTTACATCAGCATGCTAGAAATTTCTTCTAAAGAAAGAACAGAAAGCTCAGATATCTATATGGCATGGAAAAAAAGAAAAAAAATAATAAAAAATAATAAAAAAAGAAAATAAGAGAAGGGACCTTGAAAGAAACCAATAATTTTGGGGATTAGAGCATTACAGTTACAGTTAGAAAATCATCAACCAGGTCCCTCCAGTGTGGCTGGGCCAGCATGGAGGCTCTCAGATTTGTCCCACACAGATAACAGAGGCATAACAGACCAAAGTCCCAATAAACAAGGCAGGCTAGCTTGTTTGTAAGGTTGCTTTGATAATTATGGTTTACAGAGAGAGCACATCCATGCTAAAATAATGTCCAAAAGGAGGCAGACAGAACACAGCCTGCCTCTGGAAGGGTTTGACTCACATGCTGCTGAGTTATTCATGGCATGTGAGCTGTGTGGAAGAGACTTTTTTGCTTTGTTTTGTTTTAATGCTGATGGGATAATCTTTTCTTTTGAAAACAGCCTCCTAATGCATCAGGACAGCTGCCTGGGATACACCTCATTTAGCGGCAATTGTCTCTGTAATGTTTATAACCCTCCCACTGCCATCCAATATACAGTCATCATTTATCCACTCATTTGACTAACACAATGTTAAAATGCCCTTCCAGTGCTTTGCTTTGCTTACTTCTCCATTCCCTTGCTGTCCTCTTGTCAGAGATGTTAAAACCTCTTTTGAGCTACTGGCGTCTCTGCCTGCAGGATTTGTGGCTGAAGGATGCTTTCCCCACTCTAGCCCGCAGCCTCTCCCTCCTGCTTAATTACAAGCTGGGGAGTGTGAGACATCATCTATCATTCCTTGTTCATTGTATTCTACAGATGCACATTTTGGGCTCTTCAACAAACTGACCAGGCATATGGAGCATGTTATTCTGCTTGTGAAATCTGCCCTTTTAAAATCAACAATACCATTGTCTCCTCGGATGAAATCTCAGGAAATGAGGGGGGAAACCCCCCAAACACCTGAATTTTAAGGCCCCTAGTATCATCCTTAAGCCTTTCTTGTACAGTAGTTTGTCACAGTCAGATGTGAGTACTCTTTTGTAAAAGCCACCGCGCTTTGTTTGAGACCATCTGTGTGGTGTGAGTTGGGTGGGGACAGTCAGAAATTCATGCAGAGGTACATAAAATCTGAAACCTCAGAAAGTTAAATTGAGCTTTCCAGACAACTTTTCACAAGATGATGATCATGAAACAGAATACAAACATGTGCCCACTTTTTGTTCTGGCCCCAGCTGGCACATGCAACATTGATACCTGCCACACAGAGGAGATGGAAGGACACAGCTTTTTCCTTCACATAAGGGGCTTGGATGTGCCAATAAAAACCTGTCAGAACGAACATGCTCCCAACTGTGCTTGGCCTGATAGCAGAGAGGTCTCTTACACTAATGCTTCTTCTGAGTTTTAAATCCATGTGCCATCGTGGGCAGTACAGATAATCCCAGCCACTAAGGAGAGCAACATTTTTCTCAGGCACAAGGCTGCAGTTCAGTAAACAGAGCTCAGGTTGAATGATCCAGAACAAAATGTTTCATTTCTTTTTTTTTCCTCTTCCTTAACTTTCTTTGGGATAAAACAGATGTGCAGTCAGCTTGGTGATTTTGAGTGGTTCCTTGAGATTTAGCGTTTACTTGAGCAATAACATTACTCTGGGGCATTAAGAGCACACAAGACTGAAGATATGAAATTTGTAGAGCTCATGGCAAGCATGAAAACTGGAATAAAAACTATGCTGGAAGTGGATTTATACTGTTTACCTCTCACTAATCATAGAAGGAGCTTGAATAGCTCCCTATTATTTTGATGTTGTTTTCAGTCTGTCAGGCAACTATGCCATCTGACAACTGAAAACTTCACCTGTAAGTATACTGCTGATATTTGAAGCAGGCTCCTGAAAAACATGTGGCAGAGTTGAAATCTGTGCATGTGAAGCTTTGTTCCTCGGAGAAATCCTGGGGGGAAGAGAGGAGGCATGTCCTGAAAATGTCGCAAAGAGCTTCGATAAGAAGAGTGATGCTCCAAGAAAACACATGGTCTGAAATTGTAAACTGCACAGTGATACAGCCACATATCCCTTCCTGACAGAGCCTAGGTTTGCAAGGCACTCACTGAGAACTGATCCTCTGTGATGTGTAGTTGTGCAAATCTATTTCAAGGGCGTTCCTTCCTCCGTGAAAAAAAATTTAAAAAATGACAAGGAAAAAATCAAAGGCTTGAGCTGCTTTGTGACAGTTGTGTGTGGTTGATAATTACTCTGGTATCAGCTGCTGCTGAGTAAGCTTTTATGTTCCATGCTGAGTGGCATTCATTCTCTGGTCAGCAGCAAGACTTGTGAAGATCTTCAGCTCTAGTGTTTGTATCCCTGCACGGTTTAGTTTGTAAGGTGAAAACTAAAGCTCTCTCCTACGTTCTTTTGGCTACTTTGACACTGAGTGTGGCTGTTGGCCATGCATTAATAGTACATAAGAAAGCTGCAGATCAAAGAACCACCTGACCCAGAGGCCACAGAGTAACAGAGAAAGAGCCAGAAAAACCAGTGTGGTGTTCCCTTGATATAACCAACCACCCTGCAGCCTAGGGACCTCCTGAATCAGAGACTGCAGCTACATCTCTGTGCTGAACAGTCCTCAAGAGACCTATCATCCTCTCCAAATGCATCTAATTGCTTTCTGAATCCAGTTATATTTTCCTCCTTGGCATGTTCAAAAGCTTCATTTGTTACAGGCTAATGAGCTTAATAAGCTGAGGCTGTGTTTTTATTGAAAGGTTAATGATTGCAAACATTTAAATAGTTAAATCAACTCCTTAACTGAGTATGGAGTTACAGAGGAAGGGAACAAACAAACCTGACTCTTCTGGGAAGACTGCTGAGGAATTTTTGGGTTAGTGTGGATTTTATATGCTTGGACTTGCTGGGGCTTACCACTGTGATGTTCCAGCTCACACCATTTCTACTTTCCCTTCTGTTGTGCTGGGTTTAGGTCACATTACATACTGAACTGAGCCAGTCCTTTCCATGTTTGTGTCTTGTTTGTGTCTCAAGCTACTTTTGTCTCAAGTTGGTTCTGCAGTTAGCATCTGCTGCTTCGTGTGACTGCTTTATCTCCATGAATCATCCCTTAAGTTTCTACATTCTGTCATGTTGGTCAAACAATCCGTTGACAACAGCTTTGTTATTTCTAAAAGTGTGTTATTTTGACCTCTCAAGGAGAAGTTTTTAGCACTACAAGTCAAATAATTGCTTTATATCTGTAAAATAGAGCTTTATTTAGCGACACTTGAGAAAAACTCTAAAAAGCTAGGATGAGGGATCCCTTACGTATTTGATAGCAACCAAATAGCTCTACATTTTTGAAATAGTTAATTATAATTGATAGTAACATCACCTTGGGAGAACTAGAGGGTTCCCCTCTCACAGGGGATAAAAAATTATGTATTGGGGGATAGGAAAAGAGCATGAAAGCAGCATTTGTGTGTTTTTCTTGCCAGGAATGTTTGTTTTGTGCGGTGCCCAAGTGACCAGAGGAGTGAAATGAAGACAAAAGGCAGCAAAATAATTCCAGAGGTAATGTCACCATAATGACTTCGTAAGGAAGGCATTTCTGCATTTTCATCCTTTCCTTTTTGTCTGTGAGACCCCACTTCTTATTGAAATGTTGGACATTCTGCCTCCCTGCCTTTCCTTCCTCAACTGGCCAACAAAAGCTGGCAAATGAAGGATTCTGCAGTGTGTAAGTTGCAGGATAATTTTGTCAGGCACAGTGGTTTATCAACATAGAACTCTAATATCCAGCTGACTACAGGATGGCCTATAAAGGCCCACTTGGAAAGCATACTGAACTCAGCAGAGGCTCCTGTTGACTTAAATGGGCCCTAGACCAGGCCTGAAATGAAATCTGTCTCAAATTGCCAGTTGACAAAGATCCAGGATGGTGGTTTTATTTGGAAGAAGCTGTGAAACAGAGAAGTAAAACGGGTAGGAGCAAAGCAATGGCAAAATAAAGATAATAATTTAGGCTCATAAATGGGAGAAAACTGCTACCCAGCAGAAAAGAGCTCTGGAAAAGCCTCTCAGAAGAATTAGCAGAGGGAGAATCCTAACTGGTTTCAGGATCAATATTGATAACATAATGAGACAGTTTCTAGAGTTTTCCCGCTTGCAACAGCAGGAACCAGGCTTCTTTTCTCTGGTCTGGCAACAACTCATTCACTTTAAAGCTTTTCTGTGTGGTTTCAAAGGTCTGAGATTTTTGCTTGTGTAAATTAGCCTAAAGGGAAAAACATTTTGCTTTAAAAAATCTTTTTCTTAGTCATCTGAACACTGGAAGGGGAATGGTGTTGGAATCTTTCCTTTGGCTTCTCTTGTGCTCAGTGCTTGTCTCTGCTAACAGCATTTTCCAACCAACTTCTGTTGATTTCAAGATGTGAAGGGAGAAAAGGACACTGTATAGTACACATTCTTGAGTGTGAGCTGATAAATAGTTCCCTGCTCTTCCCCAGTTTTGTTTTGGTTTTTTTACTAAGACTGAACAAGTCAGAGAAGTATTGCCATATGTTAGAACCTACCCTATGAAAAAAAATAGATATGTTCCCCTGTCTAAGGGGCCATGGGAAACTCCAGAGACATTCATAGTGTCCATGTTCTATATAACTTTAAGTGTTGTGACTTATTGGGAAGACAGCTGTACTCTCATGATTTATTACTTGTGTTGAGTAAACAGAAATATGGCTTCTATAACCCTGGCTTGCTTAGGACAAAATCCTTCACCCACCAAAAGCCTCTGGTGCCTCTTTCATGTCTACCTGGACTGCACAGTCCCTTGCATTTTTCTGAGAGGAAGCTGCAGAGCCCAATGAACAAGCACTCCAGAAGAGGAACCATTTCCTCAGGAAAGCTGCAGGAGGATTTTGGCAAGGGAGAGAAGCTAGCCTCTAAAACCCAAGTTCTTTCACATGAGGCAGTAGGGTGAAACCTTATTTCAGAATCTAGATGAGTGGTCTTAAAACCTTTGTATTCTGAAAAGAGAGCACTTAAAGTATTACACTGATGGCCATGGTAAATAAGAGAAAAGAGAGGATAAGGGGATGTCAGTCCTTAAAAGAATGGAAAGGCTAAAAGGGTAGCCTTTTTCCTCTAGTTAAGGAATAGAGTGGAGGTTGTCTAATCTTGCAGAGAAGAAAAGCCTGAAATATCCTTAGAGGCAATGCTGCCTTTTTTTAAAGCACACAGAAAGCTGATAGCCAAAGGCAACAGAAGAACCAGTGAAAGGGAACAGCAGAAAGCTGAGACTCAGTGTGAACAGATACCTAAAAGTCAGGGAGCCTGAGGGTATGTGGTTTAACCAGACCACTGAGGACTTTTCCACTGCAAAGGCTCAGATGCCATATGAAATCAGCACACATAACATCAAGCTGTGGCTATTGTCTTCAGGCCCTTATTTTGCACACTGCAAATTAAGATGACTAGCATTAACCCTTTTCTGCTGCTGCTTGAACCACATTAAAATGCAAATCCTTTTGCATTTTCTGCAGACACACCAGTACCCATCCCTGAAGCTGTGTGAGCCATGAGTCTCAGACATGTGATGGAGCCATCAGTCACACAATCCCATAATCACTTTACTACACTCCCTGGTTCTGGAGGAGTGCCTGGTGCCACATGGGGCTTAAAAACAGCCAGTGCTCGGCACGCCTGGAAGACACTCATTTTACTGCAGGTCCAATTGGCTGTGCCTGGCTGCAGGAAAACAAGGCAGGGAATCTCTGTCTGTGCAAGTCAGCCCTTAATAGAACAGTTCCCAGTATTACTGGGAGCAGCAAATTTGACATGTATGTGGTTTGGCAAGATTTCATCTTGAATAAATGAGTGTGGGATTTGCTTTAGCACCTGCTGCTCTTTTTACAGCGCCAATTTATACCTCAGTAGGAATGTTTCCATATAATGCAGTTGTTTAAGGAAGTATTCTAATTTCATGGTGCTTATCTATCTACTGTTCAAGTCATGTAAATGTTGTGGATGTTAGTCCGTTCCAATTTATATCTTTCATTATTCTGGTACACAAGTACTTTGTGGCCACAGTTTTCTTTCCTTTACTGACACCCCTATCTACAGCATTACCTGAAGGTTTAAAATCAAAGCAAACTATACAAAAACCCCATTGAATAATTTTGGGGTTTTTTACATTTCTCTGTATATCCCTGAGAGCTCATTTAGCTGGGGTTATTTTAAGACTATTTAAAGACATACACATATTTGGAATATTCTTCCTGAAAAAGTCTAGTATAATTAAAAAGTAATTATGTAAATGCAGGTGTTGAGTTTCTCTCCATCCCCATGTTATAGTCTGTAAACTGTTTTAAACCATCAATTTAACTACTTAGAACTGGGAACTCTTGACTGAATTGTAGCCCAGTTTGTTTAATGGAAGTGATGCACAAAATTATGCTTCCTGGGATTGGAATTTACACATGAATCAGAAGCTCTAGAGAGCTTTAATTCCTGTAGATGTTCCAGACACAGGGGAAGTTGCTGAACCCAGCAGGAGCTGGGAGCAGGGAGAAGACAAGGAAATGGAAACAACCTAATGGTTCTTTTTCTGGATGCTGGGATTCAGTATGCAATACCTTAGGAATCTTATCCTGTCTATATTTTATCCTTACGACGCATTCCTGTGCTTTGATGAAATCTTGTCAGTCTTCAGGAAACTGCATATTTGAACCTACAGTTTTGTCTGGAACTATCCCAGGCGTAAGGGACTTGTTTCTCATTCAGTTTTCCAGCACGAGTGACTGCTATTTAGTGATGACTACTAGTTTTCCTTGTTTTTCCCTTGCAAAAAATAAGGAAATGGGAATTATGCCATGTTCCCACAAACACTTTCTATTGACCTTCAGCACAAACCAGCAGCAGGAAGTCAACAGCAGCCCTGGGAGGTGGCTCACAGTGTAATGGAGCTGGAACCAAAGACCTAAACTTGTCCTGCCTCTCTTTAGTCTCTAACTTGGGTGTTTAATTTCGTCATGAGGCACCTCAAAGGATTGTCAGAAATTGGCCATGCCTTCATGCAAGACATTCTAGAAGGGCATCTCTCTCTCATATTCAAGAGAAAAGGGAATGTGGAATGAAACTGGTTTCCAGTGCAGGAGGTAAAGTATCTTGTGGAAGTATCTGGAGTCCTGTGGAATGAATCTGAGCTGTGGTCAGCAGCTGGAATGGTTTGGAAGCTTGCACTTCTGAATGTTGGGAAGGCAAGAGAACAGCTAGACACTCACGTCAGACAAGATCCTAGAACAGGTTATCACAGTCATAACTGATACAAAACCAGGCCCAAAAAACACTCCTGCACCACTAATAATCCCATTTTAAAGTGATTTCTGTGGTTAAAGTCAGAGAGCTCCTTCTACTACAAAAGGCTTTTTTCTGATGGAGGGTGATTTGCAATCTTTGCCAGGTTCCTGCAGATAATGCTCAGAGTACCAAGACTTACAGCAACAGGACTAAATGAATATGAATGAAGAGTCATAGTAAATTGGGCATTATTTCTAGATTTCTTATCAGTCACTCTTAGTTTCACCCTTGTCATCACCAAGCAAACCTTTAAAACAGCAGGAAAAGTAGGTCAGAACGAAAACACAATTTAAAGCACTTCCAGGAATATTTCACTTTTCCTTATTCCCTGACAGACCCCTTATCAGTGTGGACACTCCAGGCTTTTCCACTTATCTGTAGCATCTACCAAGGAATGAACATCACCTCATCATCTTTATTTCACCCTAACTGCTCGAGACACAGGCCATGCAGCCTCTCTCTGGTGAAATGCATTTCATGCAAAATCTCTCTGAAACCAAAGAGACAGGAGCAAAATAAAAGCAACTGCTCTAAGGCCCACAAATACCCTTTCCACAAGGAAAGGAAGGTAACTATCAAACCAGGAGATCATGCAATCATTGTTACTGCTTATTTTAACAAGCTATTTCTTTGATCCTGATTTGGTTTTGATTATATTTGATTATGTACTGGGAAGAGATTTGGCACTGAAAAGCTCTAGGGACACTTCTGCAAAAATAAGGAAAAAAAGCAACAAGCTGCCCTTGTTTGGGGGGATGTATTTAAAGAGGTGTCATTTTTAGACAGTGAAAGCAAGGCTACTGCTGCTCATCAGAAACACTCAAGTGAAAAATGTTTTCTTAATGATTTTTGGTTTAAAGTCTTCCATAAAGTCCTGAGCACAGAAAAAGCCTTGGTGTGTTTGAAACTTGTTTCCTGATTTTTGTCAGTGTAGTTCTGTGCTGTAGCTCTGTGCCATGTGGAATCAAAGCATTTTTTAGGAAAAGGGAGAATTGCAGAACTCTCAGATGTCTTTACCTAGATTTGTTTTGCTCTGCTCTGACAAAATTCCTACCTGGCCAGATGTTAGCTTCCTGAATCAGAACCTTCTACCCAGTCTCCTCTCCCATTTTTTTTCCTCCTGTTTTTCTGAGAGAAGGAAGGGGCCATTGCTTGGCCATATATTCAATATATCATTAAAGTTGAACTAGATGTGGTTCAGCCCTAGAATTATCTTAGACAGCTCTGTACATCTGCCTGCTGCTATCTCCTCTTTTTGCATTTCCTTTAAAATGTCCTGGGCTATACAGATCACATGGAAGGCATGGGACATTCCAGAGGGTGGTTCAAAAAAGCAAATGCATAAAAACATGTGTGCAAAAGCCTATTAAAGGTTATGTGCCAATTTTTAATGAGGATTAAATTGCTTATAATGGATAACAGGTACTTTTTTTGAGGTTTGAGGAAAGCAAATGTCCTAATTTAACACATAAGTGGGTTTGCAAAAAAAAAATTGAAACCTTTGGATGGTTTGAGGGTCTTTTTTTTTTTTTTTAATTGTATGCAATTGGTGACCTAAATTCTTGACTCTGTGCTTGCCAGCTGGCCTCTCTTCAGGGACTCCCGTGCATTGCTTCCTGTGTGGGAATTCCTGTCTGGAATTCTCCATGCCACGCACTTGGACCTTACATCTTTCCCAAAATAACTCTGTCTAAGAGCTGATTCCCTTTTAATTATCTTCCAGGTTGTTTCTACTTAAAGAAAAATATTTTATGTTGAGTAAACCTCCCAAACAACTCAAGATCCTAAGGGAAGATGGGACACACTTTAGCTCTGCACTGGGTATCAGAGACTGTGCAGAAAACACTGCAGCAGACAAACCTGAGTGGATTATGTGCAGGTGAATAGATGTGCAATTGGTAGTTCCTAAAATGCTTCAGGGAAGCTGGCATGTCACCATGCATCTTGCTTGACTTGCCAGGACTAAGGGCATTTTGTTAGAAATCCAACACAAAAGGCAGGCAGAGAAGCTGAACAAATTGTTGGCGTTTATAGAAAACAGAGCTCGAAAGTGCATTGTCAGAAATAGAATTCTGTGTGTCCAGAGAGTTGCCATGGTATTAACAAACATTACCCATTTTTTCCTTGTTTGTGTGGTTCCTTATGATTTACCTGCAGTGCTCCTCAAAGCTATTCTGTTATCACAGAGACATGATTTTAAAATGTTTTCTTATCTAGCCTGCACCACACCATGTTTTTCATTCTTCAGAATATGTAGTACATGTTGAGTTAGCCATACATGCAGCTTTTCCCTCATCACCTGCTTCAAATCCCACTTGTCTCTCCAAATGAATGTGTAAAACCCAACTACACAAATCACTGAACTCCCAATGCAATGCATTCAGGAACTCATTTATTCTAAAGTGATGCTATCCAAGCAGAGGAATTGAAACATGCAATGCTGTCCTCCACCAGATGTTGGGCTGGTTTAAATGCAAATAAACACCCAAAGGGAAAACAAGACAGTGGAATGTAATATTCTGCTGAGATATGGGCTCGAGCTGTGCATAGCCCAACTTTCTTATAGTTTCAGATTTTGTTCTTTTTTTTTAAATTTCTTTGCAAGGCAATTTTATTCTTACCCCCTTGTGGTGGTATGTCCTGCTGAGTGCAATATCCTTCCAATGTTCCTGTTTTCCTCTTCATTTGCCTATATATAACTGCAGAGTAAGAAGGATTCTATTTGTCTGCAGATTTTTCTTTTTCCTTCTGGAAATGTTTATGCTCCCTGTGTAGAGCAGAGCAGCAGCTCCTCATTGCTACCAAGTCTCCAGAGGACAGCACAGAGGGGTGAAGGGAGTAGGTTTTCTGCTTTCTACCATCAGTCCTATCACTCAGGGTGGTAATTCAAATTTCTCACACAATATCTCTTCTCAGATGCCTGCCAAAAGCCCTACAGGAGATTGATCTGTCCTAGGAGACTAAACCTTGGGTGAAAAATTAGATGAACAGCTGGAGACCCTCTAGGTGGGTGCATTGCCTCAGGGGACAGGGCAGGAGAAGATGAAAGATGACATTACTTCATCTCAGTGTTATTTATTGCAGCAGAAGGCAAAGGACAGGAATGTGAAGACAAGGTTTTCCTTCATAGCTCTTTGTTCCTACCTCAAATATATCACCCCTGCAATCATCCTGAAGTTTCATTAATGCCCTTTTGCCACTTCTGACATTTGTACACTTTCTGGTCCCTTTCTCTCTCTCCCCTCCCATTGCTAACTCTGCACTCATATAAATTTTTATTCATCATTCCCTTCCTCCTCCTCCTCATTTACTCTGTTCCCAAAGTGGTCTGCAAGGCTCTGTGCTCCCCACAACATGGTGTGGCTTTTCTCTTGAAGAGTGGTTCTGTCACACAGAACGATAATCTGTGAAAATCCTCCTGTCTGGAGCAGGACAAGAGGTGAGGACAGGAACTGAACTGTGCAACAGGGAAGGGCAAAATCCCAGCCAAACCCCAGTGCTCCTGGGGTTTGTGGGTTTTGGGAGGGAAGACCATTCTGCACATTGCTTTATCAAAACAGGTATAAACAAAACCCCTGACCAAATTTTTTTGCTAGACTCGCCTTTATTTGTAGAAATTAGTTGGTCTCTGGGTATAAATGTATGAATTTGCTGCTAATAACGCAGAAGAGATTACAAATTAGAGCAATCATGGGGGTCTTGCAGAGCCACAGGGCCCTCTGCCTTGGGAGGTTTGCCAGGAGGTAAATTCAGGGTCTTGATTAATTGGGGTCCAAGAGTTGAGATGGAGCAGGGAAGCCTAACAGGTGAATCCATGGGGATACAATAGGAAAAGAAAATGTAACCACATGAATCACTATCCCTTCTGGATGGCTCTGCTTGGGTTTCAAAGGGTTTTGCAGGGGGATGTGTCTGATCTTTGGCTTCCAGCTGTGATTTAACACACCTTGAAGGTGAAGCCATTATTTTTACCAGATATTTTCACAAAGGAAGGTACTTTCTGAAATAAAAGGAAATTACAGCAATAGGCTGTCTCTGGAATGATTTTGGTTGCCGTGAATTTTGCATAAATGTGAAAAGGGGTTAATTTTTGAAAGGCAAAGAAAATTTCTGTCTATATACAATATATACTTTGCTGTGTTCTTTCTTCCTGACCAAATGAAGGCTCAGTGGAGATTGCAGGTTAACACTGAGAAATTTCAACACTTGCCTCCCTCCAGTCATAACTAAAATAAATAGCCTCTCTGCATATGTTGAAAAAAACAAGTTTCATTGTTGTTTATTGAATCTTGCACTAAAAGAGCTGCCAGAATCCATTTTCCTGCTGGGAAGTTACAGCATGACTGTGCTGTGGCCTCTGCTGGATGATGCCCAGTGCCAGGCAAGTCCTCCAAAGGGAATATTCTCTGTTTGCTACCAGAAAACATTGGCACAAAAGGGTTGGATACGATACACTCAGTTTGGGCTCCATAAGTGATTTCCTGGCTCCTTGTTTTCCTCACTTTAACCTCTCCCTAGAGTTTTTAAGCCTTCTGTTGGGACTAGCCATCTGATGGAAGAGGTTTCTTTGAAATTAAGGCTCAGACCCTCTAGAACATAGATGGATCATCAGAAATTTCAGTGACATTTTGAAAATTTGGTAGGCTGGCCCTATTTAAATTTGTTGGTTTGTTTGGGTTTTTTGTTTGGTTAGTTGGTTTATTGTTTGGTTTTTGTTCGTTTTGTTTTCTAAGTAGGGAAATGGTTTTTTTACTGACTCTTGAAATCTTATGCAAACATCTTACTGCAGAGTGAACATTTCTCTTTCTTCCTCCATGGCATAGATGGTTGCAGTTATTTGGCTCGTTAACAGAGGGCATATTCAGATACACAAAAAAAAAACCCAAAAGGAGTAAGAGAAAGAGAATAATTTATGGTCTCACCCAGGAAAGCAGCCTCAGAAACAGCTTGCTAGGGGGTGACTGCCGTGGACTCTGAGTCTATGTTGTACATATTTCAGATCCATCAATATTTTCATTTACAGAGGCACCAGCGTGGGAGTACTGAAAGAAAGAGGAAATAAACAGGCTGTGTGAGTTTGTCTGGTTTCCTGGAAAGTGCTAAATTGCTCAAATGCTGCTGGGGCCTCTGCTGAGCACACAGCTCTGGGGAAGCAGCTCAGCCTGTCTCTCTCAGGTACTGTCTTTCTGTGGGTACAAAGCACCCATTTTATAAATGTAGCACAAAAACTTTGGCTTCTACATGCCAAGTGCTCCACAACCTTTGGGTGTTTTGGGGTTTTTTTTACAGTATATATAATTTCTTTATTTGAAATTAATTATGGTGTATTTCTTGGGTCTCCTGGTTTTGTGTTTGTAAGATTCATTGACTGTTTTAATTTTTTGCAGCTTTTTTTCCAAAAGCATGGTAGCTATTAATTCTATACTTTGTAAAAGAGGGAATCAGATATAAATCACACGACTCCTGGAGGTGAGGTTTTATGAAAATCATCGAGTTACTCTGAGATTCAGAGGTTTGACAGGTTGTCTCTATAAACTTGTCAGTAAATTTAAGGCCAGGCCAAAAGTCAAGCAAACTAAACAAGTGCCTTAAGTAGGAACCTGCAGAGAATTATAAAGGAGCTATCACTTGGTCAGACAACATCAGTGCTGTGGAAATCTGGGCTGACAGCTGGTGGGAAAGGCCAGGACTTGCCCATGGGGTGAAGCAGCTCCCAATTAAATTGGAACAAGTGTCAGCTAATGGGGGCTTGTCCAAACCCCTTTGACCCGTGTGAGCAAGAGCATCTCCTCAGAAAGGTCTTCTCTTGGCTCTGCTCCTGCTCTCATGGAAAACAAACATCTCTTACTTTGTTACTTTCTCCCCTCCTCATTTAAAGTGCACTTCCATGTATGTAGACTTACAACAACAGATAGATTGAAGGTGTGTGGAGCAAAAAGTTGGTTTTGTCTTTTTAATCCTGAAAGGTAAATGGAAAAGATAATGTATCTGTAAAGAATAGAAGTGGTAGTAGTGGGTGTATTTCTGTCCATATTAAGTTGCGTTGGAGACTAAATTTGTTTCTGTGAGAAATTTCTCAGTGCCCTTCTCTGGGGTGGAACACAAGACAAGTGACAGGCTGTGAAACACAAGGTGTTGTTTGCTTTCTTTAAGGTTTATTTCCCATTACACCTCGTTTGAGAACAACTTGCTAATTCAAAATGGCATGGGCAGCCCCGTAAAATGTTTCCTCATGTGTCTAAAATAAGATGCGGAGGTTTATTTTTGCTTGCTTTTCCTCAAAAATCTTAGACCTCTTAAACAGAGATTTTAGAGATATTATTGCACTGCTCTGTGAGCATCTGTGAGTCCTGCTGCCACTCCACTGGCTGTACCTTGCCTTCCTCCCTTTCATCTAAGCTGCACAGACCAGCCCCATCAGTCAAGCCATGCTCTTAAGATGAATTACTTCCAGCCACGTGGCAAAAGTAAGGCAGTTCAATGGTAACCAAGCCTCCCTGCTAGGGCACAGAGGATAAATCTGAAACCTTTTCAGTCTGCATTTTCTCTCTCAGTCTGGCCACAGCCCTGCTGCCAGCTGGGTCCTGGTTCAGGCTGCCTGGTGTGGGCATCCTCCCAGGTGATAACAGGCTGTCACCCTGGGCACACATCCCTTGACTCTGCTGAAAAGAAGGATCTGTAATCAGCAGAAATCAAAACAGTTTTGATGAGAAAACGCTGAGTTTATGTCAGAAAACTAAATGCTTAATATTCTGGATTTCCATCCAATTTAAAATGGAAATGCCTGTTTAATCAAGAAGATGGTTGGGGAAAAGTTCTCAGTCATCTGTATTTAAGTCTCCTTGATGACAGGTTTTCTGTCCTGAAGAGCTTGTCTAAAAATCAAGTTGTGCTGGAAGAACTCACTCAGGATCAGCCTCTTGTTTCTGGATAGCATCATGTGTGAGTCTAATCCCCTGCTCCACCACTTAAATCCTCCACAAGATCCCTTGGCTAGAGAGCTCAGTTGTCTTACAAACGTGACCAGAAAAAGAAACTTTTTGCATTATTTATTCTTTTCATTAGGTGTTGACCACAGCATCCTGCTGTTTGATTTGCAAACCTATCACCTGCCCTTCAAACCTGCCCCTCTCCCTCCCAAAACAGGCCTGTGTTAATCATGAAAGTAAGAAAATATTCACATATACTTTCTCTTAGCTTAGTTCCTAATAACATCTTCTGCTCTGATTTTATTTTGTTAGTTTCTTTTTACATTTAATTTGGCATCTAACCAATCAAAATGATGTTCTATTTATGCTTTTTAGCAAATGGGTTTGGCTTCAAATTCTTAACATTTCATTCCTGGTTATTTGTTCTCCTATTTAGCTCATCTCCAGCTTGCTTGCCTTGTCACTTCCAAATGAGAATATTATAACTGTGTGGAGGCTTATTAGATCTAGGGCTCTTTTATATTATTTATTTTTTTTAATTCAAATGAGAAACACACTTTTAATATTAAATTTTTCATTTATCTGATCCAGGATGCATTGTGGCTAATGTACTGAGGAGAATGCTTCCTCCACTTGATGATTTCAGGGTGTGTGGAAGGGATGTGTGTCTGTCCATGCTTTTCTCTCCATTTGTTGCTGTGCCTGTTGGTTGCTTTTCAAGATCTGCCACTTTGAATATGGACCCAAGATTGGCACAGGAACACCTGCCCAGTCTCTTTCTCTAATTAATGATCTAATGTTCAGCAAAAGAAGTTGCAGCTGTCCAAGGCCAAATACATTGAAGAAACTTGAAGTGGGGGAAAATTGAAAATACCAGCAATAGGTACTTCCTGAAATTTTCTGTAAAAGGTTGTCCTGATTTTGTAGACAGACAGCATGACTTCTGTCATGGCAGTGATGTAAAAATGTCTTTGCTGTCCTGTGGGGTAATATCAGAGCTGGACAGAGCTTGTTAATCACAACCCTTAGATAATGTCATGTTTTCATTTGGTCTGACTTAAAATTTAAGGCCTTAAAATCCCCCTCCAAGTTTGCCTGTAAAATTACTCCTTTTTCAATCCTAAATTGTAATGTCCTACTAACAAATTGAGTTGATTACCTCATGTCCTATCACCTTCAAAAAACAGCCAAGTTCTGCCTGTGCCATTAAGAGCATTTGACAGCGTAGAAAACTATCATTATAGCCCTCTCTTGCTTTCTCAGCTTAAATAGGCTTCATTTCAATTGCCTTTCTCTCTAGGTCATGTTTCCTCAACCACTTATTACCCATACTGCTTTCCTTTGGACTTTCTCCATTTTTTTCTAAATGCCTGTTTGTGTAGGATGTATAAAATTATACCTTACCAAATTGCCTCATTAGGGCTTTGGAATAATTACATCTCAGGTCTTTCAAAATCATCAACAGGGGAAAAAAGGTCTAATAAAGGTTATTAAGTACAGAGAAGCCATCTTCCCTGACCTTCAAATTGGTGGTGGCCACAAGGTTTTTTCAAAAAGTGGTCTACCCTTCTGACAGCAATGTGCTACTGATTCCCATTCACCCTTTGCCCAGCAAAAATCCCCAGAGCACCTTCTCTCTGCACTTCCCTGAGACTGATTTTCTGCCTTTCTCTGGCATGGATCTGTTCTGAATTTAATCTGATTAATTATAGTCCAGTCCCCTCCTATATCACCATAATCTACCAAAGACAGAGAAATTAGCTGCTGCTTTCCATCAGGCACTTGTTCTCCTGTCACAAGTCTGACAGCTCTTGTAAAACTTTGTTTTGTGCACACAGGAGAGGTCCTAAAAGAGAGACTTTCCAACAGGGTCAGTGAACATGGGGTGTAATTAAGACGTGTAAAACAAAGATCTACAGGTCTGGCCATCTGTTTTGAGTCATCTGGCTAGGATGAGTGCCCCACAGCAGGCTCCTGCTGACTGCCTGGATGTGCTGTCGGTTTGTCCGTGCTGGTGTCCGTCTGTTTGGAGGGCATGGTGCCCATTGCCCATTGCTGAGGCTCTTGGCACTGCTTTGAGCACAGAGAGCCTTGTGCAGGCAGAGAGCCTTGTGCAGCCTGCTGGGCTGCATCTGCTGGTCCAGATCTCCCACTGATGTGTTTGTTGGCAGTGCCAGCACAGCAGCCACGTGCCCAGCGTTTGCCTCATCTCTGCTGAAAGGCCCATGCCAAGGAAAAGCAGCAAGGGGCAGGAAAATCCTTGAAAAGCAAGACAGGAGCTTGTGGTAACTGGCTTTCATGGGCAGGGCTAAAGGGAGCTCAGCTGTGTGAGCTAAACCCAGCTTAGGGTTACCTAAACACCCTTTGCAAAAGCACTGTGCTGTATCAGACTTGGTAGAGGAGCTGGGTGTTGGAAGAGAGCAGAGGTGTTCCAAGGGCATTTTTGTAGATCCAACCTCTGCTCTAACCCAGTTTACTATGGAATTGATTTCGTGCTCCTAGAAACCACCTGAGTTATTGTTGGTGTATTAGAAAATGTAAGAATTACCATACCCAGAAAACAGGGACACCTAACCTGGTATCTTCCCTCTATCCCCATGCCCAGGTATGAATAAGAACAGTGAGCTCAGGATGCTGCCTGCAGAAAGTCTTATCTCCTAGTGCTGACAGTGCAGGCTCTTCCTGAGACACAAAGATTATCTTCCTATTTCGTAGCCCTCAAAGGATTTCTACACAAGAGCTTGTACAGTTGCTTTTGAAGCTGGTCTCAAGAACCAGTTTTCCATGACAAGGAGTACCACTGCTGAAGCACACAGTGCCTGAAGAACCACTGCAGCCTACCTATATACGAGACAGCAGATAGAATACATATTTATTCACTTTGTAGCCCAACTATCTTGATGTTTTAACATGCTATTTGCTTTCCAGGGTGCTGCAAGCTTGGCAGTGCCTGAAATGTGCCCTGCAAACTCAGACTGCCTCCAGTACCCAGGGATGATTGCTCTTGATTGCCTACTTTGTGTACCCTTGGCTACACAGTGATTCAGATTCAGAAGGAGGGAGAACAAAGCTGCACCCTTCACTCTGCCCTCAATGTCTGTCAAACAAACCCCAGTTAGGAAAAATGTGAGTCCAAATCCAGGCAAGCTGAGTAGCTATAATGACTCAAGTGCCACAGTGCTTGGACAGCTCCCAGGACGTTTGTTGAAAAGCTTGGGACATTTCTCACTGCTTTCCCCAGAAAAAGCTGACAAAAGTGCTTTCCCTTTGCAGTCAACATGAGAATCTGAAGGCCAACATTATTTGCAACAGGGTTAAATGAAGGGATTTCTCCCTGTACAATAAACTAACTACAGTGACTGATTATTTGTACATTAATACTGTTTTGCCGCCCCAGTGGAGAACCCAGTGAGACAAGAACTTACAGGAACAAAATAAGAGGTCACAGAACAATTGTAAAGTGTATAAATACTAGTGGTTTTGTTTCACAAGCACTTCAAGTTTCCATTTACAGATACAGAACTTTTTCCTGGAGGTGCTCATGCCTGTGTTGAGAGCCATCCCTTGTTCTTGCACTCCACCTATATAAAAATTGATGTATTTGCAGAAGGTCATAATTGTTGTGCCAGATCTAAAAATTCACCCCAGGTTTGGCTTGGGTTTGAATATCAATATTACTGTCCCTTCTTGCACAAGATGGAGCTGTGTTCAGTAGGAATATTAATTTCAGCATGGGGTTTGTCATTGCTGATAAAGGAAAGAGGAGAGAGAACAAGATAAAAGCCTGTTTAGACATGGGCTGTTATTAGATGTTCTGTGCACTGTCCACAGCCTATCTAGACCAAAAAGAATAACATACATGCATGAAAAAGAGAGGAGTTTGACATTTTATTTATGCTATTTCTCCAAGTAACTTACATTGGCTTAGCTGAACGTCTCTCTGAATCATCTGGCAAAGGCTTGTCACAAAAGTTAGATTTAGCTTCAAAACTGGAGTTATACCTGAAAATACAAGTTTGATAAAGATGGGAAGATTTGAAGAAGAGGCACTATGGCCACAAAAATCAGAATTTGTTGAGGAGTTGTCACCTTTGATTGTTTTTTAATGGCTTCCTTGAATGACTGTTGGGCTGGGAAACTCTCTACCTGCTTGCACAGAAGTTTTTGTATCTCTCAAAGGTGGTAATTTCTAATAAGTTATCAGTCTTGGAGGGTGCTGCTGAAAAATAATTGAATAAACTTTAATAATTTCAGAAATAGAGTAAAGGAGAAGATAAACCTGAGATGCAAGAGGAACAACATTCTGAAAAGCTGTTCCAATGCAGAGATTTTAAATGCCAGTATCATCTGAATGGCACAAAGACTCTTCTTCAATGAGACTGTACAGTTCAATGCTGCTGGCCCAATTTTCTGTCTTTGGCAAACTCCTAATACCCACCCTGGATAGTCAAATGACAGCTTTATCACTTAGACATTTATTTTGCACTCTAGTTTCCCCTCTCTATGCTTTTCCTACTTTTCTCAAATCTTGAGTTAACAGAACCTGTTCATTGATCCATGATTGGCAAAGGATTTCTTGAAAGAACCAAACCCTGCAAGCAATTAACATGTGTAGCTCCAAAACCAGTCTGAACCAAAGAGTACTATTTGGAGCTTGTGTGTTTGTTTTTGTTAAATTAAGGTAAATGTTTGCCATTCAAGTTTCCAAAATGGCAATCTAGAAAACAAGGTGAGATAATAGTAAAAAAAAAAAAAAAAAAAAAAAAGGGATTACATTTGTTATTTCTTAGAACAGAAGTGATTTCCATTATTGTAGAGATTAAATTCCTTCCTAAGGTATGCCAGAGATTTAGCAAAGGACAGGGCAGAGAAAGCCTACCTCAGCACAGTGTATGTTTTCAAATTGATCTCCTGTTCTTCCCAGGTTACTGTCAACAATGTGGGGAGAGATACTGGGGAAAAGGGAGGGCCAAACCACACATGAGTATTGAGCTCCTTATTACTCTAAAATTAGGTTCTCGTCCTTGAAAACTGTTTCAAAGAAGGAGATGTCTTTTTTGTATTTACAAGTGTCTCCCATTTGATTTCCATGAATAATTCAGCACCTCCAGATGGAGTCCAAGCCAACCATTGCAAATATCACACTACTGAAAGCCAGACCCTGGTGCAACAGTGACAAGTGTGTGTGTTCCAACTGGAGCCATATCAAATCTCTGGTTAGAGCAGGATGAATATGAATTCTTTCCCTGGAAGCATTCACTAACAGGGATTAAAAACTTATTCCTCCTCTCTCATAAAGCTATTTGGTGAATGTATTCATGGAAACCTGGAAATTAAAGGGAGAAGCAGGTGAAGAGCTTCGTGCTTAGGCTTTGGGTAGAGGTAGATTTAGGGAGAGTTCCCACATACTGATCTTCCACCCTCTATTTCGTTTTCTGTCCATTCCAAATTCTGAAAGAAGAGGTGACATAAAACGGATTTACACAGGAATCTGAGAGAAAAATCACCTCACCTTTCATTCTGTTCAGTGTCCTTGCACTGGTCTGTGGGATGGAATAAGGACAGAGCTGTCATGTCACAGCACAGCCCTTCCTCCCCCTTCTTTCACCTGTCAGCAGCAGTATTGTGTCTGGCCCTGGAACAAGCCCTGACATGTATGACAGGTATTTTGGAAGCCCCTGAGACACCAAAGGCAGCAAAATGTAGGGGAAAGAGTAGGAGATGACAAGAATAGAACTACAGAGCCATGGGAAAGTTCATGGACTATGAGGAGAAGTACTTAGGATGGTGTGGAACCAGTGCCAAAAGGGGAAAATGGAGATGAAGGTTTTGGACTCCCGACCTTAATGTCTCTGGCATTATTATTATTGTTATTGTTATTATTGTGTATGTAACACAGGTGGAACTGAGGTTGTGAGGTCTATCAGCCATTCTGCACAGGACTGATTGGGATTCTCACACAAATCACTCACAAATGCTGCAGTGCAGATCCCCACTCACATGGCCATAAGTGAGAGAGCTGGGGTGAGCCCAGCCCAGCCCTGGCTGCAAAGAGCATGCAGAAGTGTAGGGATGGTAACTGAAAACAGAGAGGAGGGAGAGGAGTTGCTGTAGGGCTCTCATGGAACATCTGATGTCCATGACTTCTACTTTATTGCCAATATTATTCCTCCTGAATGGGCTAATAACAGGATAAATTAAAAGAATGAGGTGCTTTGCAAGTAAAGTCATTATCAAAATCAAACTTTGCTTGTTTAAAGTACTGTGCAACATTTGTGGAAGTTTCTCCCACCTTTGCTTACATCCAGTATAAATTTATTGGCAGTTCTCTTGTCATTGTTGAAGCTATATTCAATTTTACCAGCAACAAGGTATTGTGATTGGAGTGAATTGAATTTTCTTTTCCATTCAAAAATTATTAGATGCACAATGTAGAACTGAATAATAAGCAGCCGTTCATAAATGTTTTGCAGGTGGTTACACAGAGTCCAGAGTCATGAGCCTTCATCACTGCTCTCTACACAGGGATATCATTACAGGAACTCAATAGGATTGAGCCAAGTGGCCACTTCTGCTTTTTTATGTCAGATACTGCACTAACTTTATAACCTTGGAACAGGATTTCTGCTCAGATCACAATATGGGCTCCTAAGGAGAAAAATCTCACTCTATCAGTTAGCAAAATCAATTAAAATTAGGTTATGAAAAAGAGGTTGATTCCATTTTCCTATTCTACAGATCTATAAATAGATTATGGTCCCACTGTTAAGTTCATCAGGTGGTTAGAGGTAGGGAGCAGTGGTAAAATGAGCAACATCAAAATCAGTGAGACTCTTTGCATCTGCCTTCAAAATATTTTCGAACGTTTTTCTTGGAAAAGGGCCCAGTTTCTGGAAAGAATTAGTGTTTTTTTAGGATAAAGGTGAAGTGTCCAGAATTTCAGAGTCCCAACATTATATTAATGCCAATCCTAGTGTGTAAAAATGCACACCTAAACAGATCAGCTGCATTAGAGCTGGGAAAAAGTAAGGGAGAGAAAAAGAACAAGACCCACAGTAGTGAGACTCCAGAATTTCTTACTGCACACACACCATCACAGCATAACTTTGTTTTTTGCTTTCTCCTGCTGTCAAACTTCAGCGAGATTAAAATCAGACAACTCTGGAAAGGAAATGAAGCTGTTCACTTTATTAGTCTTGATTAACAGCAAATTATTCTCCTAGCATTTACTTTTCCTTCATTTATTTAAGAGTGATTACACGCAAATAGCAGTTAAAAACGTCAAGGTTTTAATAATAGTTTTATTTGCCACTGTAATTGCTTCTGTAGCATCTTTGAAGTCTGAAACACACCCCTCCTGACAAAAAATCAAAATAGCAGCCATGCATCTTCCTCTCTGTAAAGTACACTCTCCAAAACAGTATAAAGAAAGATGTAGGAGTTTATTTACTATCTTTCTGATTTAGTTATGTGACTGTGTGTTTCATGTGTTATTCACTGTGCTTGGTCCAAGCTCGAGGCTGGGAGTACCTGTACTTCCATATGGAGAACCCTTAAGGTCAATTTTAGCCTCCTGTTCCCTCAGAAGCTTCTCCAATGCACAAGTTTGCTCAGCCAAGCTGTTGGTCTGTCCTGTGCTGTACTGGGCTCCCCACTGTCACCCTGGGAATGGCAGGACTGTCCTGCAGTCTGGGCAGAGTGTGGGTGGCACTGAGGGGCAGGAGCTTTGGCTCAGCCACGGCTTTATCCTGCCAAACAGCTCCTGCCAAACAGCTCCTGCCAAGCAGCACCTGAGGTGCCATCATGGTGAGGTATCCACTTGGCTGTTTGTTGATAAATTGCTAAGGGAATAACTCTTATTTTTTGCCTGGTACCTCTAATAAAAACTTCCACACCAAAACCCAGAGACTCCTTTTTTCAACTCTAGGTGGTGGTTTCTGTCCTCTTATAAAATCCATAGCTGGGACAAAAACTGAGTCTTTTCAAAAGGAGGGATGGAGCATCTGTCCTCAGAGAAAATTCTTTGAGCTTGGCATTGTTGTGTCCTTGTCTTTTGTTTTGTTTTTACTTTTTCTTTCATAATTGCCATTTATGCTCATTCCTTCTGTGTCTGAGTGCAAATACCAACTAAATGGCCCTACTTTTCCAGAGCTACTGTATATCCTGGAAGAGTTCCCAAGATATCTGTCAATTCAGGTTCACTCTGTTTCTTTCCAATGAAATCCAGCACTGATGGGGGCTCCAACAGCATCATCTCAGAGTGAATGTGACCTTCTGGTGAAGGAAGTCAAGGAAGCTTCTCCCTCTGGGATCAGAGCATGGTTATGCCTCTTTACTGTCAATAAGTTTTCTGCATGGGTTTCTGCATGCTGCATTTCTGGGTGACTTCACAGTATATGCCATGTACATAAATAATTGCTTCTTTTAAGTAGACCCAGAATTTTTGGGAGTGGGAATAAGGAAAGAATCCTACTTTCTGTGTTCTTTGTAAGAGGTGTTCAAAAAAAGGGAAAAAAGGGCCTTTCTCATCAAACCCAGAGGTCTCGGAGGAGTTACAAGGAGCAGATTTGTTGAAATCAGAACATACACTTTTGAAATGCCATCACATTTTTAAACAAACTTTATTAGAATTCATATCCAGTTATGGAGCTGTACAGAACTCCTTTAACAAGCATAGTCTGGCTGGAGGCAATGAATCTGTCTTTGTCACTAATGATGTTTGTATTATTTTAGCACTGTTGATACTGGGGATTTGTGGGGGGGCTGCAAGCAATCATCTTTCAACCACAGCTCATCTGCCTTGCATGCTGATTAGAAAAACACTTTTCCCTCTGGATGCCAGGAACACGTTGGGCTACACGAGGGGACGTGCCCAAAGGATTTCAGTCACATTGTCTGGTTGCTGGAAAAACCCCTTGCAATTCCATTGACCTTTACTTACTCAGTGAAGGGGGTGGGTGGAACTCTTTTGGTAACATTTTCCAGTAATCTGCATCAAGTGATGAGTGTGGTACCCTGTCAGGAGGGTTTGTGATGTGGTCATTTGGTAGAAATGAAGAATTTTTGGAAGAAATAAAGCAGCTCTCATTTTTTCAGATGTGAAGGAATCCTGGCTCTGGGCCAGGTCCAAGCTGTACAAGCGCTGAGAAATCTGTTTCCAAGGTGCAGTTCAATTGAATCAGTTAAATATATTTATAGACTAAGTACTTTATACAATACAGTAAGCATTCCATACCAAATATATATATATGGTATATATACTACATACCATATAGTATGGGTATAAGAGCATTTATATGTACAGGTGATTTTAAATGGCTGAAGACAAATGCTGTATCTTCTTTTCCTGTCCTGTGATGCTACTATGGATAGGTGCCAGATGTGATCCCCAAAACAGGCTGGGTATATTCTTTTTCTTTAGGTGTGAAAGGGGAACAACCATGTCTGCATCTTCTCTTGGCACATCTGTCTCTTGCACAAAAGTTTCTTTTTGTTTGCCTGCTTTGCCTTGAAACAGTGGCAGTCAGTAAGGGCAGGGATATGATGGTGGTGTGGAAAGAGGCTGCCACTCCTTGCCCTGATTTCTGGGTGCAGAAAGTTGAGGGGGATTCCCTGGGTGAGAAAGGAAGGTGATTTTTGTGGCAGCTCTAGAACATGGAGGAGGAGGGAGCAGGGACCTACTCATGAAAACTAGTTATCTCTCAGCTGAGGGCTTTCAGAATAATTGTTGATTAAGCAGTAATATCCTGTTGTGGGTACCAGAGTTGAATAAATTCATCCAAGATCTTCCTCAAATCAGGAGGAAGTGGGGTTTTGACTCCCAGAAGATGTGCACAGGATATTTAGGATGCTGTCATGCCTACATATCATTCTCTCTCCTGCCATGACACAGAAGTAGGAGGATGCCACACATTTCCCTGATCCCTTTCAACATCCCATCCTGTTTTGGCTTGGACAGCAGGCAAAATCATTATTTCCTTAATCATTAAAATCATTAATCAATTAATTTTTTGAACTGCAGTGATAGACATATGTCTACCCATGGCATAGATGTATGGATAATAGCTAAAGGCTATTTACATGAAAAGATGTTTTTTGTAGCCCTAGAAACCCTTTGGTTTCTTTAACTTGGACAAAATCAAAGGTACTGTCCTGTGCTCCAGCCCTGAAGAGACAAGCCCTGTGACCTGAGTGAGCAGGTTCTGTTCGTGATCCTCCCCAGAAAGTGGGAAAGGACCAGCATGATTCATTTTTATTTCAGCTATAAAAGATACTCTTTTTATGAGCAGATAAGATATTTTGTCAGGAAATGGTGCTCAGCAGAAACAAGTCTGGCAGGTTCAGAGAGTGGGTTCGATGCCTACTTGCTCTTGATGCCCTAAAGAAATGAGAGGGCTGCATCCCACCTGCTGTTGTCAGGGCTTGGAGCTCAGGAACCATGACAAATGGTGCACCAGGCAAAAATACCAAAATGAGGGAGGGGAGCGAAAATGATCTACAGTAACTGAGAAAAGAAAAATGTTGATATTCCTTGGCAGTTGTTACCTAAGTTTTCTCTCTTTTTTTAGTGTTTAAATTTAACAGTAATGCCCAGGAATATATTGAGCATTTGAGGGAGAGCTCCACAGTTTGGAAAAAAAATGAGAGGAGAAACTAAATGTCCTGGCACTAACAGAATACTAATTTGGGTCTACAGCAATTAATTAAATTGATCTTAATTAAATTTTTCCTGCTGGATTCATGAAACAATCTGTAATTCTGCCACCTATGCTGTAAAAATGTAACATATTCCCATTGAATTTGTAAATGTTCCTAACTGTTATTGTTAATCAAAGGTCCACCTGAGTTTAATTGCTCCATAGGTTTGGTGGGATGAATTTCAGAGGTTACTTGCAGACAAGGATATACTGGGATTAACATTGTCATCTGTGAGCTCTTCTTCATTGCCATCACCTCTCCATGCACTAAATATTCAGAAAACCATTTAATCCTGAGTCAAGGCTGTGAACTCAGGATCAGAGTCCCAGGCCTGTGTGGGCAGTTCAGCAAAGGGAATGAGAAACAGTTTGTGAGGGACAGAGACACAGAGTGACACCACTGCCAGGGCTGGGTGTCCCTTCCTGGCCACCTGAAGGGCAACACCCAGGACTGTGCAGGGAATGCATCCTGAGACAATGTTTGTGTGAGGTAAGGTCAGCAGGGCTGAAATGTCAGCTGGGCTCTTCTGGTTTGGGGGCTCCTTATGAGGCCTCCAGGAAAATATACAATAGAAAGAAAATCCTTTAAAATATACTTTAGAATATATACTATAGAAAATATACTGTAGAAAGAAAATCTCTGAAAAAAGTCTTAGCAAATTCTTTCTCTCTGACTTCTTTGAGCAGCACAAACCATATTTTTCCTTCCATATCAGGCCAGAGAGAATCAAAGACTTGGGATGTGATCTCTCTTTCTCTCTCTCTTCATTAATGGCCAAATTTGACCCAGATAGAGCTGCAAGGGCCTGTGTGACTCACCTGAGCCAGTGTACCTCCTAATGAAACCATCCATAGTCCAGATGGCAAATCCAGCTTCCAGAGAGCCATGAATAGAAATTCACTTATCCTTAATGGCATTTTGAATAATATTGAGTGATTTTTCAGAATGCTACTGTACTGGGCACACTCCAGATATGTCAAATGGTGTCAAGTGGTTGTTCACTGTGGAACCTGAAAGAAAGGTTTTTATGCAAAGACAGAAGACTGCAAGTGTAGGTGACTGCTCTGCATTACTCACTCTGCTGGCTTCAATGTGAAACCTGTTCTCATAGCTCTTCATGGGCCTTTGAGGTACCTTTTATGGAAAACCTGTTTGAATTTCTTCAAAAGGCTTGGTGTGAGAATATAAGAAAATTTTGCATACACAATAGTGTATTTCTCTTCTATTTTTATTTTTTTATCGTTGGTGTTTTTTTAAAATATCACTCAGAATACTTTATTTGAAATGAAAATTAAAAGTATTCAAGTGGTTATTTTCTCTTAACAGAAATGTAAAAACTCTTTGCACATTTCACAATCATCTCTCTCAAGAAAAAAATTGAAATTTTTAATCACTTTATTACTTTTTAATGAGGCAGCAGGAGTTCACCTGACAGTTTTCTAGTAGAAGCAGTAGGAAGGCTAAAAGAACTGCCAAATGCAAAGGCTGACCATCAAACAGCAGGAAAAGGTATTCCTGACAATTAGCTTGCCTCTCCAATCAAAGCTTGTTGAAAAGGGCCAGAGCTTAATTTTCAAGAAGTGCCTGCCAGGAATCATTTTCCCGGCCTGGCCATAGAGCACTGGATAGAATTGTCTTCTGCTGGCACATCCAGCCCTGAGCCTGGCCAGGCTTCCTGGGACTCCACATGGAGGAGATGATGAAGTTCCACAGGAATTGTCCCTTTCTCTGCAGGATGAGATCAGCTGTGCCAGCAAGAGCCCAGAGAGCCTTCCTCTAGATCCTGCCCAAACCCTGCTGTCCTGGAGGTGCTGCTGCAGGGTCCTACAGGACACAGGGGGCTTTGACACCAGGATTAAATGAATGATTAAAGGAGACATAATCAGCTTTTAACATCACCCTTCTGAATGTTTCAGCAGAGGCATGGTTGAGCTACCAAAGGATGCTCTGGCAGATATGAGCTCCTGCCAAAGGTTTTCCTGCACAGGACTGTGCCAGGGAAAGCTCCTGCAGCTCATCCTGCTCCCACAGGCCACCCAAAGCTCAGATTTGACTCTCAGAGGGTTGTGACTGTCTGAAGGCAACCTTCCTTGCTTTTTCAAACCACCTCTGTTCACTGAGGGTCACGGGTCTCCTCCAGATTACACCGACAACCCATTAAATAGGAAAAGGCAGAAGTCTTGATTCCCAGCCCAGCGAGTTTATTTTTATCCCATGTTCTGGTAAACACACAAAAGTTCTGAATTATGATCTTGGAGATTGTCTGCTGCATTCTTAGTGGGAAATTTCACAATGTATCAGCAAATGAAATTCAACTGGTTTGTGTTTATTTATCCTACCAAAGAGCTGAAAATGTTGCAGTAATGAACAATATATCAAAATGTCAAATTTACATTCAAGCTACTTGGAATTCTCAGTTTCCCAAACAAAAAGGAAATAGCTTTAAAAAAAAAGGGATGTCCTACAAACCATTGTTGCAGTGCAGCCAAAACTCCTTGGTATTAAAGGCTTCCTTCTCCAGGACATAAAAGTATTACAGGCAATTAATTATGCTGTGATTAGCTGAGACATCTTAACTGTAAATCATTGTTGCTTAACGATGGTTTCAAAGAATTAATTGGGTGTCTGCCAGCTGAGGGAAATGAAATCCAGCACTAGAAATAATATCAAAGCTAAGGCACCTGTGAAAGAGTCTGGGAGCAGTGTAGAGGTGCACACCTTGTATTTACATTGGATACCCAGCAGCTGAACTCCTCACAACCCCTACACTCCCTGGTGGCAGATGGCAGTGAGGGAAAAGTCCATCTGACCTTTTTCCCTGGTGCTTGCCCCCATAACTCCACTGTAAAGCACTGTGGACTTCATGCTGAGGGACAGCCACCGAGCAGGGGCTGTGTCCCATCTGGAATGTGCCTATCCCTAGGTGTAAGGAAGGCTCAGGATGCAGCTACAGCTTTTCTCCAGCCTAGCCCACAGCCTCTGTCTGCATCCAAACACTGGATTTGAGCGAATTCAGGGGAATTCAGCATCACAAGTGGAGATATGACTGCAGAGTCTGAATCCATGCAGGGAAATAAGGAAGGTTCTTAAAGACCAGGCACCCTGTTACACCCATCTGACATATCAGTAAATCAACACCATGTGACAAACTTTAAACAAGCTGAGTTTAGAACTTGCAGTCCAGATTTCAGCCCTCTGTGATGTTCACAGATATAATCTTTCAGATATGAGTAAAAGAGAGATTGCTGCAAATCTGATATCTAAAATGAAATACATTTAGCAGTCTTTGTAACTTATCAAACATGGAAATGTATCCACACTGTAGTACAAACACAGCCAGCTTCTGACAATAATCCTATTGAAGTAACAATCTGCTCATGCTGCTGTCTTTCAGATCGTGCTTAAATTATGTTTAGAAAGATTAGAAATGAAATAAATGTCATCTACTCTTTCATTTTTTCTCACATCTCTTCCATGTGTTAAGAGAAGACTCTGCTTCTCTCTTTAAAGGTCACTGAAGGTGTCTGGGGTCTGTTTTCTATAAAATACAATCTTCTATACTCTGGCTGGATATTCCTTAAAGTCCCTAATATGTCCATGATATCTATTGCAGAGAAGCCCCTTCAGACATCCTAAGAAATCCAGATGGACTCTGCTGCTGGGATCCAGCCCAGAATCCCTTCCCAGAGCAGGGATTGCTTTAAGCCAGTGAATAAACACCACGGAGCTTTACTCCAGACTGGAACAGCTGCCCAGGAGCAAGGGGACACAATCCAGCCCTGTCTATAAAGGAGTCACCCTGTGCATCTCCCCCAAGGTTTCAGCTGCTGCCTCCAGCCTCAAGCCATGGCCAAGCTGGGGTCAGCAGAAGACACTGCTCTGTCTCACCTCCTTGATGTCACACAAGAATTTGGCAGAAGTTTTAAAGGGAATTTCCTTCGTGAATATCTTGTAGGGGCTGCTTAGTTATGACCTCAGGTATCCCAGGAAGCATCAATAGGCATGGAATTTCTTTCTCACTGTCTCTGCTACCAGTTCAAGGGATGAGATTCACAAAGCAGATATCTCCAAGCCACTCTAACATTGCTGAGAGTCACTGGAGAGAAAAAAAAACACTTCTAAGAAGAGATTCTTCCAAGCCACAAGAATTGTGCTTTATTTTTTCCTTCAGTAATTAGCATGGAAGCCTAAGGTGACTACCTCAGTTGCAGTCATCCAGAACTGTATGGGATGCATTCCAAACACAATGAATAAGCTCCTCAAGAGTAATAATCTTATTTATACTACAAAGTATTCTGTGCTTCCTCAGGGTGCAGGAGGCTTTTAGCTGATGTAAGCATACTGCCAAAATGAATAGTCTTATCCTCGGCTGTGCAGTCTCTCCCACTCTTTTTTGCTGGGGAAAAAGGTTGATGTGGCCATGTCCTAAATTGCACAAACTGCTGTGGCTGAAAACAAATTGATTTCAAAGCTTCATATGCTGGTAAATCTACCATATCTTTAGTCACCTTGTTCAGTGATTCCTTTCACCGTTACAAGATGGGTCATGCTTTATGTTTTGAAATCCTTGTTGCTAATTTCTAATGAGGCTTTGCTTCTAGATTTTGCAGTATGTATTGTCAGCTGTTTCTCTGCATGTTTTCAAAAATCAGAGTCAACAATGTCACTATGAGACCCTTTAAACAAACTGAAAGAGAATAGTCAGTACCACTCCATCTGATGCTCTGTAATGGGTCTACGTAGATTTCTGTTTAAACAAAAAATGTCCTGAGATTTGGAGATCTAAAAGGATAAGTCCATAAAATATTTCATTTCACATCATGTGATTAAGTAGCTTCCACTTCATAAATTCCTTTCCAGCTGGTGCTGGAGACAGACAGGTTCTGTGTGGGTTTTTGTCCAAAGCAAATCATCATAGTCTCTCTCAGTAATTGCAATTATTCACCATCTATTGTGACTTGCAAATGAGGCTTGCAAAGACCATTCAGAAACAAGCCATCCACAAATACACACATTAAGAAAGCTATTGAAATGTGTCTTGCTCCAGAATATTTTGCCACCTCTTTCAGCACAAGTTTTGCAGCAGCATCACTCTTGTTCAATGATCCCTGCCTGCCACATGAAGACAACAGGAACGCTGTGCCATAATCAGTGGGCTTGCAGGGGCTGCAAAAGGCTTGGGCTCATGCCATGGGACGTGTCTTACCCAAGCACAAAGCCACTATCTCCTGCTCTTCTGGCACTGCAGAGCCTTGGGGCCTGGACCCTTAGTGCTGATATCCAGGGCAAGTCATGAATCACCACAGCTGGACATGAGGATTTCACTGAACTGAAAAGGTTCAAAGTTTCACTCGACTGGGAGCTGAGTCAAGGTGGCAGCGGACAGCAGGGCCATGGGTGCTCCTTCCACAGCCTCGGGGAGAGATCCTGAGCCCTCCAGTGGGTCTGCCAGGTACACCTGAAAGTTACCTGCTCTCTTTTCCAGCCACTTTCCTCCTCAGCACATTGTCTGGAGGGTCCCTCCCTGCCTCTTTTGGGGAAGCCCTTGGAGACACAGGAACACAGAGAGCTAACAAGGAAAAAAAGTGCATTTCAAACCTGAAACGGTTAAAAGCGATCTTCAAATGTCAGGCTGCCTCAGGGAAGCAAGAGCTCACCTCAGCTCCATTTAGAGGGATAGAAGGATAGAAGGAATTTTATTCTTTCAAATGTATGTGCATTTATAATGCATAAAAATGTAGTTAAATCTGCAGGCCTCTGTGTGACTGAAGAGCGAATATTAAACATAAACGGGTTGCTTCACATCTGGAAGGAAAGCAAATCAGCATTGCTTCTCCACAGGGTGAAACTGAAATGTGAGCTTTGCAATCTTATTACTAGGCCAGGGAGAAATGAAATAGAGAGTTGAGAATCGGTATGAGGTAAAATATGCCATTAAACTATCAGATGAAATCGGGACAAAAGAGGAGAAATGCAGGTGCAGGAGGAGAAAGAAGAACAAATTTTGTCTTTTGGACGGATTGAGGGGGTTTTGTGTGTTGGCCTAACACACATTCTAAGGTTCTGCACTGTCTTAATGAGTAAAACAGCAATTTGGGCGGTTTCTGTGATCTTCTGCAATTTTTGCCTTTTTTCCTTGTTTTCTCTGACAGTTTTTTTTTTTGTGCGCTTTGTCACTTAAAACAAGGAATTTAGAGGAAAAGTGAACTGTGAATCTGTGAACTGGTCTCGTGGAGCCATAATCCAACACAGAATACCAAGATAGTCAAGAAAATATGTTCTCCTTACATGGAGAACATTGGGGCTTCTCAGCCAGATAGGAAATGTCTGTGGATAGATGCAGTCAGTACAACCACAGCTCACATGATCCTTTTCCAGCTTTCTTCTTTCCCAAAAACCTTCATGGGAACACTGTCTTACTCAGGAAATGGCATGAATACATTCACAGAATAGCTCACAGTGAGGAGGTACTGAGTAGGTCACAGGTAGAGACACAAAGTCAGCTTTTGTTAACTGATTATTAATTCTGCTTTAATGAAAGGAATAATGTAATTGGTTGAATCTATTTTTTTTAATTTTTATTATTACCATTTTCCTCCTTCAGTTTGTGAAGCTTTCCCCTTATATAATACAGTTTCCAAATGCTGACTGCTCTACCAACTTAATAATTTATTTCAGAATTTTTTCTTTGTAATACACTCCTGACAATGCACATGCAATACACCTGCCTCTAAATGTGAAGACAGTTTATTTAGAGAAGCAAATCTAACAACTACCCTTTAAAATCAGAAGACAGAAACATCAAAATAAATGCAGAACCTGCATTTGAAACTGTCCCTGTGTGTGCTTAACTCTCCATTTGCTGATCCTTATTCATTGTCCTGAAGTGCTAATCTCCAATTCCTTCATTTCCTTCCAATTCCATCATTTCTCTCTGGTTTCAGATAGCTCCAGCAAGCAACCAAAACAAATTTTCTGTCATCCAGCCTCACAGCTGAAGAGAAAAGTGGAAGAATGAAATAAGCATCTTGACCACAGGTGATTGTCAGCAGTCACAGAAGCTCCACAAATTACAGGTAAATGTGGGATGGCTGTGCTTTGCCTGCAGGAGGTGGTTTACACATCTGAAAGTAGAGGAGGATTAGAAAGAGCCTCATTGTGTGATGACAAGCAGCAGGAATATGAATCTTTATATCTAGAGGCTGACATTAACTTCCATGTGCTCCTCAGAGGAAGCTTATAAGTGAATAATCTGCTGAATAGGATTGCACTAATTAAAGTGAATTATTTGAAAGAAAGACAAAGTGAGTTTATCAGGGAATTCACTCAGGGCACATACTGCTGCCAGCCTTGTTTTAATTTACCCAACACTGTTGCAGTCTACATGAAACTCCTCTAGGATTCTAAAGTGCCACTGTCACGTTAAAATTTTCCTGAAGAATATGGGGAGTCATCTGGGGAGAAGGCAAGCAGGATTCAGCTGCTGTAGAGTTGTGCTGGTTTTTTTCTTTGAAGTATCTCAGGTCTTACTTGAAGCTTCCATCCTGGAAAGATTGCACTTCTCAAAAATTTTGTTTTGCTTGGATTCTCTATCACACTGCAATAATCTTTCCCCTCAGTCAAGCAAACAACAGCACATCTGTGCTTTATCATGAAGCTTTTATTAACAGAAATTTAATGAGCCAGAAGACACCAGTCACAGTTCTGGTGTGGGCTCTGCAAAATCTCTCCTTACCCAGTATTTAATAACAATCTCTGCTAACCCAGTATTTGGCTGTATCAGTAGATTCAACAAGGCTAAGGAACATTCCCAGGCCTGGTGTTGATACAGGTGATCTTTGCCTCTCCAAAATTATTTTGGTTTCTGAGGGGATGATCAGAGACTGTTACACTAGTCAATTTTGGATACAGCCATCCTATTCCTGCGAGGTAAAAGAGTTTAGTATTAATTTTATAAACTTTTTTTTGATGTTGTCTGGCTTCAGTTCCACATAAGAGGTATGTTAATTTGATATCATGGGTAACGTACCAGTGTCCAAACTTTTGAGTTTTCATGCTATGAGTAAGGCTGCAGACCATCTGCTTTATTTCACTCATCTTGTTACCCAGCATGTTAGAACTTTTTGCCACACAGTTCCTCCTCTCCTTCATGCATCTCATTTGCAAGTGTGAGCCCCACTTTGTGATTAGGCTTTCATTTGTGGTAGTCAAGAAAACACCCAAAATGTGAGAGTTCTCCATCTGTTATGGTAGCAAAGTTTAAATTCAGCCCCAGTGCAGTGTGAAATATTCAGCCATGCCATATCCAAGCTGCTGAGTGGATTCACTGAAATCAGTGCAGAGACTCTGGGCTCTTTCTGATTGATGGGAGAGGATATTTATATTCCATATTCAGATATATAATTGCATCTATAGTTATGAGTGCATTATGGTTTTTGTCAGTGAGCACTTCTGGTGAAAACTTTCCTATAAGGAGACTTCTGAATGTTTTTCAGTCACCTTTCCCTTTTTTGTAGTTGAACAATTTACATTTCTTCCTTTTGCTAAGAGTGGGCTATTTCTTGGGCACTGGTCATAATTTCTGGGTCAGCTAATAAACCCTCTTTTTACTTCCTATTTAAATACTGTGTATTAGAGAACTGTTGAATTGGAAAATGTTAGCTTCATTTAGCCATTGTTGAGTTTTGCTGAGAAAGGGGATGGCTAGTTCATATACTGTGTCCATTTTCAGAGGTAAAATGTACTTAATTGGGCTATTTTTGCTGCAAGTTCACAAAGTTTCTACAGCATGGATGCCAATTAAGCATCTGAATCTGATAGGAAGCAATTGAGACTGACCCAGCTGGCTTGCAGCACACAGTGAGTTGTTGTGGATGGCAAGAGGGAGCAAAGTTCCCCGTGAAGTGCATTCACACCACATAAAACAGAAGATGCTGGGGTCTCTCCAGAACCTCCTTAAAAGAGTATGTTAATGAATATAGCTCAGCAATCCAAGCCAAACCATGTGAGTACCTTGCACTGCTAATAGCAGTGCTTGGGAGAGGTAAGGTGTCTGGAATAAATAAACTCTGCTGCCTCACAGGATCAGCCCCAGGGCTGTTGTTTCTCCTCACCTAACTCCAGCTGTTTGCAGTGTGAGCAGCTCTACCTGTGCTGCTCACCACACCTGCTTCACAGTCACTGTTTCAATTATTGGAGCTTGCCAGCAGTTAAAGATTTATTGCTGGAAGATTTGAAGACATCACTTTCTGCACAGAGGAGAGCTTTAACTTTCTTCTGCCCCTGCAGCTTTCTTTTCCCCTGGGTAGGGAGAATTCCAACTCCAATCTATTTTCAACACAAATTGCAAGGCCTGCAGGTTTGATTGGAGCTGCAATTTCCTGAAGCTATCTTCAACAGTATAACATCTTGTCCTATGCTTAGAGCTGCTAAAGGAATCTCTATAATTTTTTTGGATGCAGCAGCTTCTGCAGCATCCTTAGAATTGCCAGGTGAGATCCCATCACTAGTATATCTTACCCAGCACATTTTTGGAGTCTTTTTTTCCTTAGTAAAACCAGCAATACTGAAACTGTAGAAAGGTATAAATCTCAGGTAATACATGGTTTCATTGTACATTGCCAAATTCCTGTTATATCTCCTGATATCAGCTTTACTTAGCACATCCAGCTGTCTCTGTGAATATCATTCTTAGCACTGCAGTATTTACTTCAATACCTCTAAAAACCACTTGTGGACTTTGTGAAATATTTCAGCAGGAGCAAATCTCTCTTGCAAGACCCAATACCTAAGATGGAAAGCATTTCTAGGCTGTTTCTCCTTGAATATGCTGCAGCACCAGGATCTTGTTGAGTGATTATTGCAGATTTCTAGAAGAGCTGGTGGAGTACATCTCTTTTAGCAGCATCTGTTTGTGAGCAGAGAGCTTTGACCTGCAGTCCTGTAAAACCCAGACTCCCCATGGATGCCCCACATTTCCACAGAGGAATCTGCAAACAGCCAAAGACACACACAGGGACAAGAAAGTATTTATTCCACAAAAAGTCTTCTGATTTCTCAAAACATAAAGATCCCCTTGTGAAAGGAAGCAAAGTACAAATGTTCATGAGAGATGCCAAGAGAAAGGTACAAAGAGAAAGGACTGTCATTAACACCTGTCCATCTTCAAGAAGAGGTGAATCATCTGCCATCCCAGGTGTCCTCCAGGCCCACTTTCAGTTTTGATTAGTTCCTTGAAGGCTGATCACTTTGCTCTTTTATTTTTCCCTGTAGAAATAGGACTTCTATCATGAAATGGAATGAAAGCAGTATTTTTAAAGATTTCTTTTCTTGCGTGGAAGAAGATTTAACAGTTGTCTATGTAAGCTAGAGAAGTAGAAGAGCCCAGTTCAGAGATCCCACTCTAAAAGTCACTTTCCTGGAAAAGACTTTAAAAAAGGGTGTCCTTTCTTCCACCCCCTCCTCCAGTACAACTGCATTAAATACTACAGCACAAAAACTGAAAGCTGAAGGAATTTAAAACTCATTAAATCATTACAGTAATGGGTGCAGTGAGTGTGTTCTCAGAAAAACAAATATACTACAAGATGCAGACAAACAGAAAGATGATTGGATGAAGCCAATTTAAAGTGAGAAATGCACTTTCATGACAGAAGAAACAGAAGATGCTAGAAATAACAAGCAGTTGGGGAATAGCAGCTCCAGGAAATAAAGAGATTTTTCTCTCTAGACACTTGACTGTGCTCTTACAAAACTGTGTAAGTGTGCTGGTGTCAACAGAGAGACCAGATTAATTGTTAGCAGAATTGGGAACTACTGTGTAAATAAGGACAGCTGCACTGGAGTCATGAACTTCAGCAAGAACCTGTTGTTCAAGAACTGATTTCGTTTCAGAAGTCATTTCTTTGCTATTGGTAGAGTTCCCTGTAGAAGGATTAGATGAAGTCATTCAAATTCCTGGTGGGCATCTATCTACATCTGAAATGCTGCCACCTTTCCTGTTTGTCAATACATCAGCTAATCCATTAAAGATAACAGGGAAATCAGACTGCAGGAATCAAATTTCTCTTTGATATAGCTCTAAGCTAAAAACTGCCTCTACCACTGCATGAAGTGTAGTTTTCACACAAGGCTGCCTAACCTGGATAAAAGGAGGTTTCAGCTCCAGACTTATTCCTCTAGCCCTATTCACTAACAGAACATTTCTTTTTAATTTTATCCATTTTCCTCACATCTAGCCAGGCTTTCTTTCTATCTAAATCTGATAATGATGCTAATTTCATAATCCATAATGCAGCCATACAATATTTATGCTGTGTGGCAACAGGCAAGAATGATCACAGCTGTCTGGAGAACTAGACAGAGCACGTAACCACCAGGCAAAAGCTCAAGGTGTGACAGCTCTCACTGAAGTTTTTCACCTTCAAAAACAGCTCAGAAACACCCCCAACCTATTCCCTCAGACCTCCCACAACTGCCAGTGGTGCCTTACTCTCTATTCTTGAAGGTGAAGGTGAGAAAAGCAGAATTAATCTTGTTGGTGACACCAAAATAAGCAGCTCTGCTCTGTAGTCTTGCTGCTTGTCTGCACAGGCTTTGACGCTCACCAGACCTTTTTGTGAATTGCTTCTGCTCAGCAGACAACCTGAAAAGCACAACCAGCAAAAAGTAAAGTGCTTTTTCCTTCTTTGAGAGTTGAACCACTTCAGCAGGCGTGGCACACAGGAAACTGGCGCAGGGAGAGGGCAAGAAACAGGAGGAGGAGGAGGAAGGAGGACCCCCTGTTCCACAGCAGCAAACCCTTCCTTTAAAGCAGCTCACCATGTGTTAACACAGTGGTTCCTGTGGCCTGCAAGGAGCCCCAGGTATTTCTAGTGACTCAGAGGGAGATGGCCTCGTGGATCAGACAGCAACAGTGTGATGTGAAGTCACAATGAGAGCTATCTCTTCTCCAGTCCTAATAAATGCCCTTTTCCATTTTTCCTCAATGAATTTTGCTCCTGAGAAGAACAGATCCTCCAGGACCATGTGCACAACTCAGAAAATAATCTAGATACCAGCCTAAGTAAATATCCTTTCCCCTCCCTCCAAAGCTCACCTCAAATAAACAACCACTTAACTGGTGCTGACTGGTATTAACTAACTAACATTGGCTCAGAAGAACTCATCTGATTACACCCTTCATTACAGTCAGAAGAAAATAGTTTCTGCTTCCTTAATAATAGATGGGTTAATGTATTCATAACCAAAATCAATACTTTTTTTTTATCCCACTGTTATTCTTGAAGGGAGTAATGGTTATTTTTCTAATCTACTAAGAACTGTATATTAATTATATTTTTTTAATATCCCCTTTCTCTGGAGCCTTGTTAGGTTATAAATTAATCATTAATTGATTTTAAAATGCAAGGGTTTGGAGATTTAATTTTAAAGAAATTTGAATTCTAATGCTTCAGAGCCTGCCTCAAGCAGAGAGGAACCTCTACACTGATTTTTAAAATAGTCTTATTGTCCACTTTACTGTTTTTCAGAATGTGTGCAAGTTTTCTAATAGACTGTGAGTCACTGGAATAGTCAGCAAGAACTTGTACAAGTTCTCACCTCTCGTTGTTGGAAGAAGTTTCCCAATTTTTCTATCTGCCCATGAGCTGTGAAACACCCTTGTACACAGACACAGTGGGAATGTCCCAGGTCTCTCTGACAAGGAAAGAGGGAGAGGGGCGAAGCTGTGCCCGGGCAGAGGCACACGTGGGGACACACAGCTCTGCTTCCCCAGCGAGCTGGCAGCCAGGCTGCACAATGACAGCGATAATCCAGTTAGCAGGGACTGCAGGAGACATTTAAACAGTGAGAGCAGAAATACACCAGCTTCCTTTTGCTACTTAAGTCAGCAGATACCAAACACCTTGCTAGCAAAGTGATTACCAATAAGTAACATGTAATTCCACTCTTTAAAATCCCTGCAGTGTACGTTATGTAACAAGGATGGATTTATAATTCTTTTACTTTTTTGCTTTTCTTTTTTATTCCATTTCCTTACTTTCCCTTTTCCTCCCATTTGCTGAATGCTGAGGCAATTTTGTTGGACACAAAAACTTTATCTCCTTTCCTTTGTAGTAATTTCCTGAGTTCTAATATGTTTTCCCACCCACAGACACATTTGGTAAAAAAAAAAATAAAATTAAAAAGAAATAGTAGTCTTCTGTTGTCTAGCAGGAGAAAGAGAACACATGTACCTTGTTGTGGAGGGAGACCTGGCCATATCTATAAATATTTGGCATTTTTGAATCTTAGCTCATTTTACTGGCTGATGACCTGGCTGGTGAGGGTACATGGGGAGGCATCTCTGCCTGATTTAATTAATTATTTTGGAACCTATATTTCCTATACAGCCAAAACATATTGACCTCATTCCAGGCAGTTTTGAAACTCACACAGTAGCACTCTAAATACTGGAAATGGTCTATAGCTCAACTCCTGAAATTCAGCAAAAAACATTTAAAAAGCATATTCACCCCATGCAGGTTATTTTTAAAATGAGTGGGCTTAAATCTTTATATTCCCATTGCTTCCTGAGCCTAAGTATTTTGTGATTTAAGGAGACTTTCCATCCACCTAAGCCAAGAGGCACATAAGTTTCTGCTGAGGAAAAAAAGAATGAAGTGACTCTTGCTTCAGTTGCTAGGCATGGCATGATGTAGAGGGAAGCAGTGCATAACTGATGGGAGAAGGTGAGATGTTCCCTTGCAGCATATGAGGAGCAACAGCTAAGCTGTGCTCTATGAGCAGGAATTAAAAGCAGCCTCTTGCTTAGTCAATTGCTTATCCAAATGAGGAGAGCAAGGTGTAAGGAGAATTTATTACTTCTTGGCTTGGTTGATCAGTCTCATAAGTACTCAAACCTAACAGCCATTGAATAATCAGCAACTTCCATTGCTGGGTACATGAGTAAAACCCTGCCTGTGTCACATGAAGGATGAAAATAACCAGGTTAAGCCATAGCTGAAGGTAATCATTTGATGCACAGTCCAATGTGTTGATAAGCAAGGATGCAACACTTCGGTTTCACAAATGAGGCAAGCTGAAACAGTGCCAAGGACTGCTTTATTCACCTTAAGAGGGTAAAATCAATGCTCTGCAGCACCTCTAAGCTCTGGGGTTAAGGGATAATATCAGAATGCTCCTGAAACACAGCAGTGACATGCTGCTGGTAACCCTGCTCCTGTTCATAGAATAATAGAACATTTCAATAAAGAGTCAATGCACCAGCCCAGTGCACAAGTCAGAGCTGTGCAGTCTGGCTAGTTATAACCAGCAGAAAAAATGGAGGCAAAACCATGCTCTGTGTGTGAGACAGCCCCTTCCATGCTGTATTCTGTAAGAGAGGTTGGCATGGCCCTGGGAGACAAGTTGAGGGAGGTTAAAGCATAAAAAGTTCGCCCGTTTGCAAATTAAAATGCAGGTCCCCTTCCCACTCACCTCCTTGCCTGTCCTCACCTCCCAGCTGGAAACAAATAGAACTGACTGAAACCATTTTTTTTACTTATTTAAGAAATACAGTAATGCATGCTCTGAGGAAAAGAAAAATCTGTGCCCATGCATATATCTCTGTTTGCTCCAGTTATCCTGAATATGCATCACTGCCTGCTACTTATGGCAGTGTTCCAGCTCCTCTCCTCTCCTCTCCTCTCCTCTCCTCTCCTCTCCTCTCCTCTCCTCTCCTCTCCTCTCCTCTCCTCTCCTCTCCTCTCCTCTCCTCTCCTCTCCTCTCCTCTCCTCTCCTCTCCTCTCCTCTCCTCTCCTCTCCTCTCCTCTCCTCTCCTCTCCTCTCCTCTCCTCTCCTCTCCTCTCCTCTCCTCTCCTCTCCTCTCCTCTCCTCTCCTCTCCTCTCCTCTCCTCTCCTCTCCTCTCCTCTCCTCTCCTCTCCTCTCCTCTCCTTTTTCCTGCTTTTATGTTTCAGCAGAGTTAAGCAGAGGACACTTCAAACCGACCCTCTCTTGATTTCCTTTTTCAGCCCTCTTTCTATCAAAAATGTGAATTCCAGCCAGGTTTGGAGAGCACAGGTGAGGGAAGGCACTGTTTTCTGGGTGTGAGCAGGAGGAGCCATCCCATGGGAGATGGTCTCCCCCTGCTGCAGTCAGGGATGGGCAAAAACAAAGGAACAGCACAGCAGAGTCTAGGAACCACACTTGGGAACAAGGCACTTGACAAATTGCATCATGTGGCATTGTTGAGTTTTATTCCCTAATTGAGAACAGGGCCCTAGATGGGAAATGGGCTCTTGGACTTTGAAAAGCCCAAGCAGCTGAGCAGGCTGCACCAGGCAGATGTAGCCAGCCAGCCTGCTGCCTGAAGTTGTCTGAAGCAAAACCTCTGGGACTCTTGCATGTTTAAGAAGAGGAAATAGAAATACTGAAAAGCCAGAAACCTGTCTGCTCCCTTTGGAGAGAATTTTATTAAAGGAATATGACCCTGCTTGTGTCCATGTGAGCTGACAGGTTTAGGCTCCCAGGGCTGGTCCATCAGGTCCATCATCTCTGACACGGCACAGGGCTGCCTTTCCCTAGGATGCATCACTGCACAGTCAAGGAAAGAGGCAAAGCACCCTGCAATCACCTTGGAAAACCAGGATCCTCCTGACTGAGTCAGCATGGAAGCACTCCAATCTCCATGCCATGCTGGAGAAACAGCAGCTTTTGGGCTGAAACTCCGCTCTGTGCTCTCAGGGGCTGTGTCCCAGCACCCTGACACACACATTTCGAAGTGAATCCGGTCCTTGCTGCCCTGCAGCAGCACTGGCTCCTTCCCCCCTATCTGGGGGCTCTCTGGAGTCTCTGCTGAGCTGTCCCCAGGCAGGTGTAATGCCAGCTCCAGTGGGGCCTAAATCCCATTTTCTGGGTACCTGGACCATGTGGCAGAGCTGCCACATTCCCCGGCTGGGCAATGCCGTGTTCAGGGCCACGCACAAACACTTTACTGCTGGCCATTAAACTTTATTGCTCTCTCTAATATGCTTTGAGATAACTAAACTGATGCCTGAAAGAGGCATTTAAACTGTTTTTAACAGTATCTACCTCACATAATCTCTTTTACAGCAGTGTCTTATGGTTTTACCCATTTAAAATGTGTTCGTTGTTGTTTTTTAATCAAGGGATTTGCACTATGACCTTTGAGCAGCAGCAGCCCCGGCTAGAAAGCAGCTGGCAATGCAGTGTGCAATGCAATCTATGGAGATTAAATTCATTTCATTCCCTCTTAAAGCAGAAGACTGGGAGGCTGGTGGATCCACTGGGATTTGGGTGGATTGAATTCTTTTTTATTTTGAAAGGAGAGCAGAAACTATATGAGCTAAAAAAATAATAGATATATTTTTGCTCTGTGGATTTATCCCCACCCTGAATTACTTGGCTGGCCTGGATAAGAGGAGACACATCAGTACCTTTTTCAGGGTAAGCTCTAGGACCAACAACAAGTTCCCAGCCCTGGAAATATTGAGATACATCTAGATTACTGTGTGCAAACCACTTGAAAGACAAACCAAACATTTTTGCTCTTCCCAGCTTAGCAAGGAGATGGAGTCAATTTTTGGTTTAGGTACCTAAAATGAGACTTTGACTTATTCAGAAAAAAGGTGCTTGATATTTCTGTTTGCTTGCAGACAGCAGCTCTCACCATCTGAGTGATGTAGGTCACTCCAGTGTGTGGGTGAACCCCAGAGCCAGGCTGAGCAGGGCAGATCTGTTCTGATGGACAGCTTGGTGGGACACTTCCTCTGAGTGGGAGACACATTTCCTGACAAACACAAACCCATAATTACCATTACCTTCATGCCAGCTGCAGGTGAGGGCACAGAGCTGCCTCACATTGCTCAGCTGGCTCAGCTGCCCCCTGAGCCCAGCACCAAACGTGTGTCAGAGGCATCCGCTCCGCAGAGAACGGGGAAAAAAACAGAGTGACGATTTGGGTACCTGAAAACTTATCTCTGCACACACCTTCCAGTTAATTAAGCTACCTTAATTTATCACTGGGCTGTCTCTGAAACAAATTAGGCCTTTCTCTCCAGCCTGATGCAGGGCACCAGTGAAGGCTACATTAAAAATTCCGTGTATCTCCAGAGCTTCAGGACTGTTTCTGCAGCTCGTGTTCACCCCTGAAGCCTCCTTGCATGCTCCACCTGACAGAAACACAGCATGGCCAGTGTGAAAGCATTTGCTCCTGCTCATTTGTCTCTCTTCAAAAAGCCCTTTTGCCATGATGAGAAGCACCCTGATGTTTTGTTTTACAGGAGAGCTCAGAGCTGCCTGCGGAGATTTCTGTTGAGTCTTCAAGGCAAACTAAACCTGAGCCTGCAGTGGCAGCCTCCTGCCTGAACTCTGACCTCCCCTTCAAAGCACAGGGCAGATCTGAGCTGCCAGCTGATGTGGGGAAACTCTCCTGGGCTTTTCTTGCCGTGCATATTTTTGCAGGTGGTTTTTCACCCTTTGGAAAATTTCTATAGAACCCACGGACCTCAGGAAATGAAATAACAGCCAAATGTATATTCCTTTCCTTCCCCTTATTAGTTCACCAAAGACACAGAAATGAATGAACTTTAATGGAAAGTTTTCAGATCAGTGAAAATCTGCTGGAAGTCACCCAGAGAAGAAAGGGTTCCTGCTTGCCAAGATGACAAACATGAGGATGATGAGGATGTTTGCACATCAGAGACTGTGGGGGCTGCACGCTGGGGATTGCAATTGTGAGTGGCCTTTCCATTTTGGGGTTCAGCGTGCTAAATTAAAAACCTACAAGAAAGCCTTTAATTTAGCTTAATAGGATGGCAAATATTAAATGGATTAAGGCAAATTATATATATTTTTTTAAAAGAGGAATTAACCTCATTAATCTCCAGGACAGATTTTTAGAAGGTGTAAACCAGTGTTATACAGCAAAGCTCAAGGGAGGCTGTACACTAGATGGAGTCTGTGCTTTTGTACTTTTTCATACACATATCTATGAACCATGTATTTAGATTAAATTTGTTCTGTCTTTCCCCCCTCCCACCATTTTGAGGATTAAAAATGGTATTATATGGTTCTTTACTTACCCACTTCCTTTCCAGCCCATTAACTTCATCAGTCTTCTTTTCAGGTCCTACAAAGGGATGGAAAACTTCCTTTATGCATAGGGAATGATACCATGGTATCTGGAGGAAGGGATGCTGGGAGAGTATTATTTGCAATCACAACTTTCAGGGCTATGCTTTAATATAAAATGAGGAGGAAAATATCTTTCAGCAGAGCTGTTTGAGAGTTCACATTTGAAATATTTGGTGGATGGTTAGTTTCCACAGCATGAAAAATTATGCAATGGGAAAATGTTCCTACTGCTTAAAATCAAAATCATATTTTTTTCATCACAGAAATACTTTGTTCCATCTCAGAAAGCAAAAAGCACTGCCCTTATGCTCAGAGGAGGCACATTTTAAATTTTAAATTTTGGGGAAGGAAAAGTCTTCACTGCAATAAAAGAGAGTAAATGTTTAAAATGATCTTTAAATCACTGCCCCTTCACACCACACCACCAGGCAGGCTTGTTAGCTCAATGCTGCAGAGTTTCAAAGCCTCCTATTTTGCATCCGAGACACAGCAATATGGTAACTATTGTCTTGCTTTAGGCTGAATATTTTTTTTTATGGAAAGAATATGATGTCTTTAGGGTCTTTTTGCTGAAGGTATTTCCACATCCCAAAAATTACCATCACACACAGACACTGATTCTGCTCGAGGGCAGCCTCAACAGAGACAGCAAAGACTGAATGGGCCAAGATATTTGAAAAAGCCCGAAAATTAAAGATAGTAGGAACTCTTGGTTGCAATGAAGGTCCTTCCAGGTCAATTCCAGTGCTAAAAGACTGAGGTTGATTTAGCCTATTGTCCTTTAAATTCTTTGTGATTCGTTCCTCAAAGCCAAGTTCATTGGGCATTTTGACAACTCTATAGACTGCTGGAGAAAAAAAAATAGGTCTCTTATAAGCCATTCTACTGGGTTCATGTTACTAATGATTATTTGAATCCCTTTCTGCCCCTGTCCTTTGGCCACTATTGCAGCATAAGATTTTTGGCTTATATGTCCTTATATGCTTTGTATTGTAATGTAAAGAGCAGGAAAGGCAAACCTCTCCAGTTTTATTTCACTGGCCACCATTTGGATGTACAAGACAAATGGCTTCCAGCAGGAAAGGTGATCTGCCATAACAATTCCTGATTGGTGCTGTGGGTGCAAAACAAAGAAATCAAGCTGGCATTTCTCTCAGTACTGAAATTAAACCGTGAAAAGCAGTGGTGGAACTTTTTTATTCTTCCATGCTCTTTTCTCATCATTATCTTTCACCTCCTGGTTCAGCTTGTCTGGTCTCTCTGGTCTCAGTGTCCACCCTTCCCTCCTCACACACATATACAGGAGTGGAATTTTACACTTCATCAATACTAACAACAACCTAAAAGTCTAATTTTAGTTTTATGACTGTCTGTTAACTAAATTTTAAGTTTTAGACTGTCTGTTAACTAAATTATAAGGCTTGTCTTTTAGCATGAATTCTTTTGCCTAACTCCCAATCAGTTCTGAAAATGTCTTTTACCCAGAGCTTGCCATGAGATAAATTGTAAATGTGTGCCAGCAATCAGACTGAGAATCAGTCTTCAATACTAATTATCATTCTGCAGAGAGTAAAACATTACACACAGCCTGGCTGCCTTAGAATATGCAAAGTCCCTGCTGCAAGGAATGATGTTAATTTATACTAAACCCACCTGAACACATGGCTTATCTTGTTTTCCATTTTTAGTTAAAAAAAAAAAAAAACTGAAAAAAAAATTGAAGTCAGCTTTAAAACCTGGTGTGCTCCTCCTGAAAATGCACAATACTTTCTTACTGAATTGGCATAAAATGAGAGCCACAGAGCAGATCTGGGCACTCCTATCCATAAGGTTTGGTATGGCTTGGATTGTCCCTCATAGCAGAGTAATAAAATATTGCTAAGCAAGGGTTTTATTAAAGAATTGAAACATTTTCCAAGGTTTTCATTACTGATTTTCATCTAAGTTCCTTATATATTTTTATAGCAAATGTAAATCTGAAACCACAAAAAAAGGGGTTTTTTAAAAGTAAAATGTTCAAAATTTTGGAAATAAGGAAAATAATTTTCCCTGCATTGTTATCAACTAAATAGCCTAATTTTCTCTTTATTTGTTTAATCCAGTGAAAGATCTAGTCCACTGCCCTAAAAACATGCAAAGAATTTTCATGTTGAAGATCTTCCTGTTTTCCAGAAAGGTTCTTGTTGTTTGTAGGCAAAGGAAACCAGGCTCAGGAATCTCCTGATATGAAATACTACAGTAGGTACAATACTCAGGGAAACTGAAAATTCACTTGTCTCATTTTTACTGTCCCCTGGACACCTGCTGATGGCCACAGTTGGAGGGAAAACTCTGACAGCTCTTGATCTGAACAGGTACAGATATTCCTGTATCTTCACCATGCAATTAATAGAGCTCACAGTTCTTGGCAGAAATATAGAAGTGATGTTATTTCAGAGTGATTTCAAGCCTGCCAGCTGTGCTGGCAGTGTCCTGTGCAGTACCTGCCCTCTCAGACAGGCTGGCTGGCACTGCCAAGGGTCATGATGTGCCTTTTGTCTCACCCTCTCTAATAACCTTGTTAGAAAAGGCTTGAGGCCCTCTAAACTTCTGGATCCAAATGCAGCTAAGGAAAACTTCCCCTCACCAGTAAATTGATGATCCCCCTGGTTAAAAATTCCTCTAATGCTTCTAATTCCTTCTGCTATTCATCTCTGCTCGCAGCCCTTTGTACCTTAATTTTTGGACTTCTTGCTGTTCTTTAAAATATTTACTGTATTCTATGGCCCAGAGCAGAATTTGGGATAACTCATGTGCCACGAGGAACCTGGGAAGAGTGAGCTTCCATCTCTGTGCTGCAGTGAATGGACAGTCTAAAACTGAATTTCTTTAATGCAGAGCAACAGATAATTCAGTTCTAATTCAGAGAATCACCCCTGGAAAAATAGGTTCTAGCTTTTAAAACAACCTTTATGTTTTGTTACCTTTTTGGTTGAAATCTGAATCACAGAGGTTAAGAGCCAGAGAATCTTAGTATCTTTAAAATTAATCCAGTAGAAAAAACTTTTTTCCCCTGCTCCCACTTGACCTCTCATGTTATTATCTATTATATTCTCCCCATCTTTTCTTGCCTCAAGCCTCCAGACCCACAGAAAAGAATAGGGAACGGCAAGACTGCAGCTCTTTATAATAATAATAATCCATTCCCAGGTTCCAGTGCGGCTGTTTTAATCATAACCTATTGTCAGGCATCAAGATCAAAAAGATTTGAGATTTGATTTGTTTGGATTATAAAGAAGCTCTGAATGCCAAAGTGTTGCTGCTTAAACTGCAAAGCACAGCCCCTGTGTGAAGTGGAATGAACTGGTATTGCCCTCTCTGATCCGATTTGTAGCCATCACAGCTCTTTAAAGGTATTTGATTTGACATCAATTAGGCAGTTTTCACAAGGGGAAAGTCTCTTTTTGCATTTAATCCAATATCAATGTCATTTTCCTCCTAAAATGTGACAAGGAGCGGACTGCTTCAGCGTGCTTTGCAACAGACACAAAGAACAGGATGGGGAGGAAGAGAAAGATTTCACAAAAAAGGAAAAAAAATGGGAGTGGGAGGATTGAGAAAACATTTCAACCCCATACTCCCATTTTTGAAGATGTATAAAAACAGAGAAACAGACACAGAGAGGGAGGGAGAGACCCAGGAGAGCCACTGCTCAGCAGGTGTATTTTGTCAGCACGCTGGCAAGTATTGCAGTCACTGCAAGGATGCAGAGCACTTCAGACCTGTGCATCCTTGGAGGACAGCAAACCTGGTAACATGAGAAAAGCATTTGTAGAACTTGAATCCAGCTTTGTGTCATCTTCTAATACTCTTCTAACACGCTGCTCAAGGATATACAGAGCTAATGCAGCAAACTGCTTGTGAATTGTTACGTGCACAACGTTCTGAACCAACACACCAAAGCAACGTGCTCCCAAGAGAGAAGAGACCAGATGACTGAAAATTTCTAAAAACTAAAGCTGTTCCAAGAAGCAGAAGTTGAAGATGTCCTGTTTTGCTGAGTGTCATGAGATATCACAGCTGTTGCATTCTCACTTTTTAGCTGGATGCATGAAGCAACATGATGGATGCTGCGTGTAGCAATGGAGGGAGAGTAAAAAAGTGTTTCTCTGTGCATGGAGGGGCTGAGGAATTTTGATGGATCAAACAGAAATACCACAAAAACACAAAACAAAAGCCCAAAAAATTTTGGGCTTGAAAAATAAGGAGCTGAGACAATTACTAGTCCATATTAGGAGATGAAAACAGAAGGGCCTGAAGGGAAAGGCAAAATAGGAGTGAAACAAAAGTGTAAATGAATACTTTGTGAAAGCTGCTATATTCAGATAGTGGTTATGCAGGGTTTCAGAGTGGTTTTTTATTCCTCCCCAAAATTTTCCCAGAGATATAGGGAAAAGCTGCCTCTGGAACATCTATCATCATGATTTTTATCTCCATGCCCACGCAGCTGCAGTATTTCTGGACTGTACACACAAGTCCAGAGGGTAACAGTGCTCCACAATTTAGATCCCTCCTCAGAGAATGTTATTGATTGCTTCCTCACCTCTTTGCCAATAGCTTGTAATGCAAAAATGAGCTCTAGGTAAACCCTTCTTTGCAATCTCCCAACAAAATAGACAGACTTGCCACTGTATGACAACTTTTATTAGAAATGTCACACATAAGCTTAAACTAGAACACCGTGGTGGGTCAAGAGGGCTCTGTTGCTGATTTTTGGGGAAAGAAAAGTGAGGATATCAGTTAGAGGCAGAGGCATTTTCTCGAGCCAGGGTGGTGTCAACCTTCAAATGAACTGTTACTGCTGAATCTTTCAAGTGTATCCTATTAAACCCACCTTGCTATTTGTGGCAGTTCAAAAATTCTCAGATTTCCTAAATATTTCTTGCCTTTTGGGACATTTTGATGCTGCCAACCACCATGCAAGGTTCAGATCTCATCTGTAAATTCATAGTTAAGGAGTGTAACAATTGTCTCTCGGGAGAAGGCAATGGCCAAATTCTGAGTGGTGCAAAAGTTTCTGGACAAGGATTCCACTCTACAATTTTGGCCATAGCTCTGTCCCTAAGGGACACATAGAGTCACAAGAATAATCTCCATTTTATCAACCACAAATGAGCTGCAATATAAAATGAGATTCCCATAACTGTGATTCAACAGAAGGACAAAAATATTTGCTCATTTATCCAGTGGGTACAAGCAGCTTCCCAGCCATGCTGATCAGGGCTGTAGCAGCAAGGCTGCTTGTTGGTGATAAAATCATGGTGACATAGAAAATCTGCTTGAAAATAAGCCTGGATCTTCTGGGGGGGTTGGCCCTCCCCATATACAGGCCAACCTTCTCCTCACTCAATCAACATGTTAATATTGTGTGTGCAAGGCAATTTGTCAGGAGGCCACATGTCAAATGATAGACAAGTAAAAAATGGCCAGGGTCAGGTCTGTTTCCACAATCACCTCCTAAGCATGACAGGTGGGGCCTTGAGATGGCACCTGAAGGTTGTGGTGAGGGAGGGAGAAGTTTTGTTTGATTTTCCATTTGCTTATAACCCTCTCTCTCACAGGAACTCCTCAGACTTGTCCTACTTTCCTTGCTTGTTGCAGCAGGGAATGAAAGGTGTTGCGGAAATGTGTCCCTGTGCTCTGTCCCTGAGCTCTTGCTGATCTCTGAAAACTGCTTTTACCAGAGCTACCACTTCTGCCATGAACCTGGGTCAAGGATGTTTTCCAGTCCAGCAGTTTGGTTCTGAAAGGTCTCAGTGCTGAGGACTTGCTGGAATAATCCCCTTTTCCAGGTAGTGCTTGGGAACCTGCAACAAATATATTTTAGTTTCTGAAACTCAGTTGAAGTGGGGTGTGTTTGCTTTGGAGAAGAGGCAATAGAGTTGTTAATTTGGGCTTGTAATTATTCACAATTAGCACATTATTCCTTCTTCCCCACCCCCACTTATTTAGTTATCAGATCCAATTACAAACACAAATTGCCAACCCTAATTTTTTCTAACAGTTCTTCAGACATGAATAGCAATGAAACTGAAGCAGCAGAAGGGTGAGGGAGGACTGGATAACCTAGCAGGAGTTAAATCAATACCTGATAAATTCTTTATCTAACAGTCCATACTAAGCCTTATCCTGCATGGACAAACCCACAGCATTAGCAGTAGATTAAAACCTGTGGAGTCCAAAGGAATCTGCAATCTCAGCTCTGGCTGGATCATAACAGTGCTTAAATCAGGGGCAGCTGCAAGTCCCCTCTTGCAGCACCACCTCCTCCTAGTGCTTAAATTCCATTTGTGTGAAACACAAAAAGTGGTAAACTGGTAAAACACCAGTTCAGCTGCCTTGGTGTGACCAGTCTGGTGAATCACCTTGTTCTCTGATCACTCACTCAAGGAACTGATCTAGGTTAAAAAGGAACCTTATTAGAAGGGGTAAGGGAAGAAATGGTTGTTTTAAACCAGCTCAGCTCTGTGATTTATTTAGCCCCTTAAAAGACTGTGGTGAAGAGAACCATGTGGGATCACAAATGCATGGCCAAGGGTGGGAATGAAGTGACAAGATAATGGGGAGGAGCCCAGCTGCAATCAGAACTGCTGAAAGAAATGCTGTTGTAAGCACAGGCTCTAGAGGGGCAGACACAAAGACCAGAGGTGTTGAGCCTCTCACCTCATAAAACACCTGGCAGAAAGAGATTTTTGTTTTGAGCATTTACACCACTGACCAAACGAAACAAAAAATCAACCAGTTTAGATTGATGAAAGGGTTTCTGTGTCTCTAATTGGAATCACTTCACTAAAGAATGACTACTAGTTTTTTAAAAAATAAGTTTGATTTCTGGAATTACTGTAAAGATTAATTAGCAAAAATTCTAACATTTCTGCTTCCAGAAAAAGAAATGGAACCTCTGCAAAAGCTTTGACTTAGCACAGCAGGACCCTCTTATTTTCACTTTTGGCTTTTTTGACAGAAATTATTCACCCAAACCCCCCTGAACTTCTGAATTCATCCCATGTCTAGCTGCTCATCTGGAAAGGTTCCTCCCAGCTTAGGATATAACACAATGAAGAATTGTGAATAAGAGTTGCTTGAACTAAGAAATAAAATCCAGGGTATAAACCCCAACAATTCACCCAATCAAAACTGCGTATGAAGGAGGAAAAACTAGGAAAATGTGGGTGTCCTAGATGATGAAATGCTTATCCCTGATTAATCCAGGGGTCAGTTTATCATTCCTGGGACACAACTAGAACAGTTAAAGCCTGCATCTTGTGTTTGCAGGCTTTGCATGTTTTGTTTATAATGAAGATAACTTGTCTTGCAATGCAAGTTAGCCCACTTCCATACCCACACCCTGAGCCACTGCTCAGGCTTGTGTAGGGGTCCAGAGAGACTGTCAGTAGTGAAATCCAGATCTCTTGAGTCTCATTTCCATGTGATTCTGCAAGACTAACCTTTTTTGCAAGTAACCTGGTTATTTTAATAGGCTTTGAAAAATAGAGAACTGCAAGAAAATTCAGGCAGAAATCATAAACCTTATGAGTATGACAGCAATAGCATTAGCACGATCCAGGTTTGCAAGACAAAAATACTGTCCCATCATCAGGATGAATTTCTGAGACTTGAGCTTCATTTCTCCCACCCAGGAACCATTTAGCAGTACCCAACCTAAAAAGAAGACATCCTAACTCCTAGCTTTTTTTTTTATTGTTTTGTTGACTTGTTTTGGACTAATATATTAATACCTCTCTGTAAATTCTAGTGTATTCCATTTTTAAGTTGGAGTTTTTCTTGGTGCTCAATAATGTACCTGATTTTCCATATCTGTCAAAAAGCAGAGCTGCTAAACAAAGAAATCCAGGCTTGACTTGTTCATTAAACTCTCCCTGTTTTCATATCATCCTTTACCAAGTGGTGCTCCCAGAGTCTGGGAATCCTTTGTGTTATCCCTTTTTTTGTTGTTTTTTTCCTGACCATGATACCAGCAGGCCACTCCTTCTGGATGTCTGTGTGATAATTTATCACACATCACCTCATTCCAGAGTCTTGGTCCTCATCCAGGATCTACAAGGGTTTTTCCTCTAACTCAAACCCAGCTCTGACAAAGTAAATAAAGGCAGGGTGGCTGGCATCGGTTTCCTGAGAAACAAGCAGAGGCAGAAAGCTGTGAGTGAGGGTTTTTTGTAGTAATGATAAGAAGGAACTGGACACAGGACACCTCATTGTCCCCCAGTTCCCACACCCCCTCTTTAAGCCTTTCTCTTCCCAGTGAAACAAGGACAGGCTTTCCCAGGATGTGGCTGACATGGGAAGGGCTGTGACCCTGGCTGTCAGTAAAGGAGGCAGATAAGGATTTTTTGGGATGAGTCTGATGTGAGTCCTGTTCAGCAGGTTTTCACTCATGAAAAAACACATCCACTCCAGCCTTCTCCCTGTCCTACCCAATCTTATTTGAACAGCAACCTCAGTCTAATGAGGAAAAGGCTTATTAGATGTTGTTTCTTACATGTAACCCGTGTCCAGGAAATAATATTGAAGATTGTGAGATACTGATGTGTTCTGTCAATATTTGCATTTTATAATTGTTTCTGCAAAGAACTGAGCAGGCAGGACTTCCCTGATGGGGCTGTGGTCACCTACCCTGTGACTTGAGGGAAAAGACAGAATATTAATAAGGTTGATCTCAGTTCCCTCAGCAGATCATTTACTCTCTCCCTGTTCATTACTCATTTATAAATAAAATCTCAGAATGAGTGATTGGAAGGAGCTGGAGGCCAGGGAGAAAGGTGGGGGAAATTTGCACACCAGCACATCAGAGTGGGAGCAAAAATGCTCTCTGAAAACCTGTGTCTGTTTGCAAATGCGATAGACCTGTCCCTCAAAACCAGAGGACTCCAGCTTTATATCACTATAATCAAAAGCAGACTCCAGACCATAATCCTTTGAAATTCAGACTGAGCTGGGCAGTCTGCAGGAGCTGAGGGACTGGAGGAAGAGAGCTGAAAAATGCCCTTTTCTACCCTAGATCAACTCTCAATGATAATGGGGATCATGGAGATGTACAATCTGATCTCCTTAATGGGGCTAGTACAGCTCTGTCTTACTTTACAGAGCAAAGATAAAAAGCACAGAGAAACACTGGAGGACACAAAGAAATGCCTGGGAATTGTATTTCAGCAGAAAGCAATTCAGGTAGCATCTTAAAAAGCTACCACTCAACTGTTGGCCAGATTGCTAATCCATCACAGCCAAAAAAATACATCAGATTCACTTAAAATGGGTTCCTGACAACTTTCCTCAGCAATGGACCAGAACCATGCAAATGTCCCACTGCTGAGCTGAGCAGCCCTTACTCACTGGAGTGTAGAATTTGGGGACAGTTGAACCCTCATGTATCAGAGATGGCTTTTGGTCTCTCAGGAGCTTTGCTGGTCACTGTTAAGCAAGAGTTGTGTTTAGTCCATGTGGCAGAAATGTGTTACAAGGGGCAGAAGTGGCCTGAGTGCAATGCTTAAGGCTCTGTCTATAAGTGAGTTTTAATGAGATGGTGTGTTCTCCTGCCACATCAATGTACAGTCCTGCTTTTGGCAGCAGCATAAAGCATCTCAAGTACCATGAGTTTGGAAGGATCACCATAACTCAAGTGAAGTGTATTGCCCTTAGAAAATAATTTCAGAGATACAGCTCTCACAGCTAGGAAAAAGAAAAAGGCAAAGGTATTTTATTGTAGCTGAGGAAGCTGAAGCACAGAAAGATGAAGTGGGTGGCTTCAAGTACTCAAAAAGACCTGAAGTCTTTTCAGGAGCCAGAATTGTAAGGGACTGATTAACATTCACCTCATGAAATCCCCAGAGTTATCATACTGGGGTCACAGTGCCAAACCTCTTGCTCGTGCCTCTATCTATCCATCTGTCTATCCATCTATCCCCTTTTCTAAAATTTTCTAAAGTTTGCTTCTAAAATTATTTTAAAGTGTGCAAACTTAAAAACACTCCTTTATGGAGGTGGTGATCCCAAAGCCATTGCAGCCAAGATAAGCAGCTGTGAGTGCCAGGCACATCAAAGCAAGGGGGATTTGATGCCACAGGAACCTGTTCTGTGCATGTAAGCATGATCCCCAACAGAGGAAAGAGGAGCCCAGAGTTCAAGGATTCACACAGCTTGGTGGGAACAACTCCCACACCTGAAACTGACCCACATGGTGGATTATTAGAGGCTGTGAAGAGCAGTTTGGGGCTGATGCAGGTTAAATACACCACCTGGCTGCATAAATGAAAGGACATAAGGGATCTGCTTGTGGAGACAGTGCAATGCATGTACAGAAAAGGGCCAGGGGTAATTCAGTAGCTTACAGCATTGTTTGCCTTTGGGATGCGGACTTAAATTCATTCCTCCAAGCTACTCTTAAAATTCAGACACAGCTAGAAGTCACAAACACTTAAATCAGCTTGCATGGGGTTTTTATTCTGGGGAGCTGTGCACTTGTAAGCAGCAGAGAAGCCTGGCCCTGAAGCTGCTCAGTGAAAGCCATGCACACCAGCTGTGCCCACCCTCTCCAACAACACAGGTTTAAATAACTCCACATTAAAAGCCCATCTAAGCACAACTTTGCTCTCTGGCTCATTATGCTGTGAACCCTTTGCTCCCACATAGCACTGAGCACACGAATCTGTGGGCTAAAAGCAAGGACCACCAGTTTTCCTGCATAATGATGAGGTGATCCTGCAAGCAGCTCTGCATTTGTCAATGGGTGTCTGATGCTTAGGTCACAGACTCACTCCAAACACTGTGTCCTACTTGGCAAGCAAAGCATCACCAATTCTGTCCCTAAACTTCTCCTTCCAAGGAGCTTTCAAGTTGTCTGCCTGTCTTATTTATGTCACACAGTGATGTGGTGATGACATGGATATGAATAGATGTTACATTTTGCAACTTCTTAGTTGTTAAAACATCTTCCCTCCACTTTAAAGTGTACTAGATGGGGCATGGACAACAACAGCTCTTTTGAGTAACTCACACCAGTACTAAGGAAAATTCAAGGTAAAAGCTCTTAAAAAGACTGTACTATTTTTGGAGCAAGACCAACCACTTATTACTAGCATGATTATTATTTTTGCAATGAGGCCTTTGCTTTTCATGAGCTTCCTCTGCCTACCTGGATAATTAATTTCGTTATTTCTTTTGTTGTGAAGGCGAATTAGGAGTGAAACTGCAGGAGTCTTAGTAAGGGACTACATCGAATCTGCTCCATAAGGTTTCATCCCATCAGCTGAGCTGTTAGAATTTAAGAGATCCTCTAGGAAGAATATAAGAGCAGGGCAAGCAAGTAGCAGTACTTCCTTCCTTAATACACTCTCCCAGACTGCACTAAGCCATTGCTTCTTAAGGCAAGAATGTCCTTTTTGTAGTTCACAGCTCTGGTGGGTTTTCTTCCCTGATGCTGTTTGATTCTGTGGGAGTCCCTGCCTTTCACACTGCTTTCCCTGTTTTCACTTTTGCTCTGACAGAAAGATTGCATACTTGCACCTTTTCAGCTGCAGAGCCTTCAGATCCAATGCAGCCTTTTCTTGTAGAAAGAAGCTAGGAAATTTCACTGGGAAACAACAAAAAAGTTCACAGTCCTCTACCCAGGACGGTGTTTTGACATTATCTTGGCTGCCTCGGGGTATGTGAAACACACTCACATCATCCTGGTAGGAAAACAGCAATTTGGCAGCATGTCCCTCTCATATCAGGCACTTTTAGGTGAAACCTGGGGCTCAGGAGCAGGCTCAGGGCAGTCCTCAGCGGTGTGTATCAGCATTCAGCTGAGCTGGTGCCCTCTGTAACACACCCAGCCAGGAGGCAATCTGCATCCACTGCTGGGGATGGCAATGCTGCCTCCCTCCTCAGGAGCTGGGACACCTGTGCACCAAGGTCTCCTTCCTCAGAAAATGGCCACAATAACTGTGATATCACATTGAGAGGAGAGCCGGTGCTAAAGGCTTTACAAACAATTGGCTGGGTGAAGGTGTGGGTGTTAACATCTTTGAAATGGGTCTTAATGTCTCTGCTAACTTTGGGCTGCAGGTTTGTTGCAGAGTCCAGAGAGTTTGAGTCCTGACAAGTGTCTGCACAAGCCTCAACTTCTGAACTTTGGGGTAAAATGGTTCAAGGGGGAATATGGGGTAGGCAGTTCAGAAATACTGCACCTTCCTCATACCATAGCCAAGGGGGAAAGGAAGAGGGCAACCTGCAGCTGGGAGTTTAGGGTAAAAAAAGGAGGCTGTGTCCTCTGAAACCTCACATGAGAAAACCCCGTGGCCTCTCTCCCTTTATTCAAATAAAATTGCAGGACTCCTCTCTCCTTTTTGGACACAAACCTCTGATATTTGTGAATTTTCCTGACAAAATCTTATAGAGACCCTGCTCAGATCTTTAAACACAATGGTTTCTCTGCCTTGGAGTAAGACCTGAGCTGCTTCCAGGAGATTTATAGCTGTGTTTTCTGCAGCAGGGCAGCTGGACACTTGGATCCAGGGGTATTTTTAAAGAGCCAGCACAGGCATTTGATTCACTGTGGAAGCTGTGGAAGCTGCTGGTGGAGAAACAGTTCTTGTCTGGGAGTAAAAAGGGCTGGGGGTAGACAGGAGTATGGGAATGGGTTTCATTGCTGAGATTCCAGAGGAAGTTGTCTTCCCAGCCAAGCACTCCCTGCAGAAAGGTTGACTGGTGACTGTGTTAGATATGGAACATACCCCAACAAAAGAATTATCAAGAACCTTTCATCAAACACACTCAGATGTATACCTCAAAAACATATTTGTAGCAGTTTATCACAGGTTTTCCCACCTATATTGTCTTCTTTTCTAACTTTCTAATTTAAGACCTAAACTAAACTGCAACATTATCATACCACCCTAACAGCAGATATTTTTGTGTGTGTGGTACCCACATCATTCTTCTTTCTGGCATCTTGTCATATAATACTGAATGAGTTGAATACAGGAGACCAGTCACTGTTGGATTGTGTTTCTTCAAATAATTTTTCCAGACTCATTTAGTTATTGTTAAACATGAACCCAAGGTTCCATTCATCTCCCTGTTCAGCAGCAAACCACTTTATGACAACAAAATATTTGTCTAATGTCCCCAAGGTGTGAATTTTTAGCTCTAAGATGAGGATCATGAGAGTCTCTGTGCCTTTTTCTGCCTTGTCAGTTTAAACAGTATGGTGTTTGAGATAGGGATTTTCTTTTACTGTGTGTACACATAGGGACTGTACAGTGACACCAGTTGTTCTAAAACATAAATATTATAGCAAGGATTAACAGCTAATACCATTACATACAATTACATATTCCTTCCTGAAGGAAAAGCACTCCAGAGTATTTCAGGAATCATGGTACAGCTGAAGATGAGGCATTGCTTCTTTCTCAAGAATATACTGAAAAGAAAAGGAGTTTATTTCAATCTTCATTTTTTAACTGAGGTCACAATTTTATGGTAAAATCTGTTTGTGGGAACTGGTAATGACTTGGACAGAGAGTCCTGATCAAAGTGGCTCTGGCCACCATCTGTTTCTGGTCACTTCTAGACAAAGGTTTAGATGCACAGAAAAGGTTGGAGCCAAGACTTGTATGAAGGCAAGATTCCTATATCTCATTCTTCCCCATGAACTTCAGAAGGGTTCAAAACAAACCCAGTAAAAAAAAGAACAAAACAAAGCCACACCAACAAAGACAGGAGTATGCAGTGGGCATGTGGTAAAAAGAGAAGAATAAGAAAAAATGAATAAGAACAAGAAAAAATGAATAAGAATAAGAATAAGAATAAGAATGTGTGGAAAGGAAAAAAACTGCCTGAAATATGGCTGCTCTGCATTCTTGTGTTATAATTGAAAAATTAGAAATTACATAGTAAAGGAGGTGAAGTTTGTGTTCACAGTAGTGTACAGAAATTTCAGCTAATTAGCTATGTCTGGGCATCCCATTAATTTTAGACAGTCCCTCCTAGCAATGTAGTTCAAAGGCTACAGATGGGACATGGAGAAGAAGGAGATTTTGCAGCTGTATGAACAGAAAAAGCTACTTCCTAATTTCCTGAGCTGAGCTGATACTTGTGCATTCTTCTCCACTCTCACGGGCTCTAAAGTAGCAAAATCTGGCAGCAAAACAGAGAAACAGCTGGACAAAATAGTGAGTTCAAGAAATGGAGCAAAGCATAGCTAAGACTAATAGAGTCTGGTGAAGCAAGGAGCAGCTAGCAAAAACTAAACCAGGCAATAGTTTAGACCAGCTTAAATCAGGTCTTGTTATTCAGAAAAATTTAAAATCATAAGCTATGATAAAAGGTTACTTTAGAAATGGCTGAGCAGTAGTCTACAAAGAAAATTCCAGTTAATCATTGTCAGTATAGCTGAAATTTGGGAGTAAGTTATTGTTAATTCGTTTATTTCCTTGTCAGGTTTTTATTTATTTTTCCTTCTCTAAGAGTTACTGTTTGTTTACTGTTCAGCCCATGTATTTGTGAGCAAGCAAATTACTTAAGTATCAAATATCATAGCCTAACTTCCCCAGGCTTCTCAGGGCAGGCTAGCCCAAACCCCCTTCCCAAAGCAGGGTCAGCTGGAGCAGCTTACCCAGGACCTGCCCATCACCAGGGATGGAGCCTCTGCAGCCTCTCAGGACAACCTGTTCCAATGTTTAACCACCCTCACAGTGGCCTTGCAGAAGTTACATGCATAAATACCTTGCAGTAGAAGAATGTAGGACTGCCCATCTCTTGAGTTTTCTCATCAAACATTGCCTTCATGTTCTTCAAGTGTCCTCCATCACATGGTGCAATGATAGAGAAGAAAATTTTCTTCCAAGTTCCTAATTGACACCTGATGTTTCAAATATTTAAACCTTCAATCTGATCTCTACTGACTGGGATCAGTGGTCTTCCAAGGGAAGAAGGAGGTAGATTGTTACCAAGGCAGGTTTTTCTCTGCCCACCCATAAGTGCTCAATCTATCCTTCAGCACAGTTCACATTAATGAAACTCTTGATATTTAGAGCACCACATTACCCATCTTCTCTTTTTTCTTTCCACTAATTTATTTCATAAAAACTCCTTGGTTACTTTCTTTCTTTTGGTTAGACTAATTATCAACAGTACATAACCATAATTATAGAAAATTACTTCATTGTGGATCAGTTGGATTCGTTCCTGAAAATGCTATGTATAGTCCCAGGTTAAAAACAATTCTATCTGTATTTACAGACTACACTGAGCCCCATCAGAATATGTCTAGAGGGTAAAAGTGCTTTATTAAGGAACCAAGAGCTGGTTAGGCATTGAATTTTTCAGAGTAGAGCCAAGAGCCTGAGCTCCACTTTCATATTGGTCCTCATGCTCAATGATTTCCTCCCTGACTGATTCTCCAGATTCAGAAGTACTTATTCAGGCTGGCTTGACTATAAAACATATGACATTTCATTGGTATTACTAATTGATCGCTAATTAACCAACACAAAATGTATGCTTAGACCAACGTATCTCCTCCAAAGGCATCCATGATGAGAAGGCATCTACAACAGTGAATCTGCATGTTCCTTCCTAATGTGGTCCTCTAATGCTCCATCATACTCCTAGTACCTTTTCTTCCAAATTTTAATTTTTCTGGTCTTATTATTCTTACGATTATGCACATTGATTTTGGAAGTTGGAATTTTGATCCATTGTTGTTAGGTAAGATCAAGCATTGGCTTTCATTTGTAATACAGTCTTTTCTGATAAAACAGTCTACAAACTACATCCTGCAGCCTCTCCTCTGAGGATGTCTTCTGGTGTGAGTTGTTTGATTACTAAAATGCATTGCTCTTGATATTGCCTCGACTCCTAGAGATGTCTTGCTACCAGTAGCCTGGGTCTCCTCTGCTGGGTTATCACTTGCATGAGGGAGATGTGTTCAGCTTCAAGCTATACATCTAAGGTGACCTGCACCAGGGATCTAAGAAACGCAGAGCCACTGTTTGTAAAAAAAAAAGGCAAAAACCTCTTCCCTAATAATACCTAAAGAAAGTGATTCTTAATGCCCTGTTAACCCATCTTGACTGTTGATGTCTTGACTTCCCTGCTGCAAAGAGGTGCCTCAAAAGGAAGATACCCAGATCCCTGTAAATCACTGCTAACCACTGACTTGAAAGGCCCAGACATCATTTCTCTCTGCTGCTGAATGAGTTTTCTCACACTGTCTTTAACCATTTATTCCACCATCTCTCTGAGCAAAACATTTATCCTACCATCTCTTCTCCTAGAGATTAAACAGAATCACCAGTCTTGCAGTCTTCAGAATCACCAAGAAGGAGAGATTTTGTTATTATTTTTTTGTTTGGTTTTGTTTTGTAAATGAAGATTTATTGTCTATCTGTTATAATCAGTTGGTTCTTAAATCACTGTCACCAAGGACTGGAACTGTCATGTAACTGTCTGGGTGTAAGAGATGTGTATGTTCCACTCATCATTCATTGCTGATTTAGACTTCTCTTTTGTTCTCTGACTGGGGGACAAACTCATTTCCAAACAAGAGGATAAGGAGTATGGAGGAAGGCCATTCAGGCAGAAGCTCTTTTGTCTTGCACATACCATGTTCTTGTCCAGGGAAGTGTGTTGCTACAGAAAATTCTTATCTCAATGTTTTCAGGAAAGTGATGAGGAGTAACCAGGGTAAAACAGGAGATAGACATCCTGATTTAGCTGAGAAAAAATTGCTACAGAAGGTATTTTACTCATGTTTTTGAGATAATATTGGAAATACAGTTTGGCTCCAGCTTTTTCTAGAACAAAAATTTTCTTTTTTTTTTTTTTTTTGTCTTTCACCTTATTCTGACTCTTGGAATCACATCATAACAACAAAAGACAGAGACTGTGATTCAGACCTTATGTTGAATCACAGGACTTATTGCAAGGTCATCCCCTTATCACATGGCCCAGGGACACCCTCCTTCTTTCCATTTTCATTTGGCAACCCTGAAAGTGTGACTGCATTCTTCACAGTGAAAGTTCCTCAGTGGTTTTATGCACAAATGCCATAGCAGAGGTTATACTGAGTTAACCCTGCAACTGCACATTCCCCAAATGAAGAAAGGTGCCTGACTAAGGAGACAAGAATGCAGTTTGTTTTGCTGAGATGGACTCACACAATTTGCTCTCTTTCTGTTGGCTTGCCCACTTTCTGTCACCCAGAACTGCCATTTGCAGGTGTACCTTGTTGTGATGAAGAGCAAATGGTGTCCCCTCTGCCTCTGTGACAGATAAGCCACTCACTGCTTACAGAATAGTATTATTGTAAACTAGCAGAAAAACAATATTCCTAAGGCTAAAATATCCATCTTGTAATGGAATAAAGAACTTCAAAAGAAAATAAAAAAATGAAAGCCTTAACATACTTTTACTGATTGCCTGTAAAGGTCTTCAGGTGACTGGGCAGTCAAAAGGAGAAATCCATTCCATCCCTTGCCTTTCAATAATATTAGGTGAAAGTTGAACTTAATGAATGAACAACACTTAAATGCCCAAGGCTTTCCTCCTTGGGGAGGAAATGGAGGCTAAGAGGATAAATGTCAAGAGCAGTGATCTCATGGGGCAGCCAAACAGCCCAGGCCAGGACACACTCTCTGTAGACAGGAAGGTCTCAGAAGAATCAAACCCTTTACACAACCCAACACAAAGAGCTGTTCTTTGTGTACAAACAGCCACTCTGTGCTCAGTAAAGAATTCATTTTAAGACTGAAGGATAAGATGAGAAGAAATGTCTGTTCATGAAGTTGGAGTGAAAATTGTTCTGTCAGGTAAATTTTCAAGTAAGCAATTAATGTCATTATATGAGAAAATGCATGATACTCATCTGCATACATCACCTATTTGCAGAAGCAGTAAGGATCCAATATCCTGACTACATTGTTCCTACCATAAGGATTTAAAATGCTGTTTTACTTCCAGTCTGATGTTTGTTTTTATTTTTTCACCCACCAATACTACAAACTGTGTTGAGGACTGCTAGCTAATCACCTTTGTGTTTCAATGCAAAACTTCAAGAACTTCTCTAACCATAATGTCACCTCTCTTCTACAGCTTTCTGAGTTGAAGACATGTCACATGTAATTACATCTGTTCCTAAAAGGTCATGAGAAATGTGTATTTAATAACTGAGATGACTTTTGTACCTTCTTTTGAGAGTACTCTGACTGTGTGGAATGGATGTCTTCTCCATGTTGGATAACATTTCCTGCACTGTGCCTGTACTGGACTGCAATAGAGGGAAAGTCTTCAGGGCAAGAGATTGTTTTCTTGGAGTTAAAGGTACTACAGCTTTTAAACCATGAAAAGGAAAAAAAATAGTAAGCATTTTCTTATAATTTTGTTGGAAAATCTTCTCCACTATAAGACAGAGTTTCTGGAGACTGGAAAAATCTGAAACAATTCTTGAAGACAGGATTGGCATGTTCTGATAGTGGCAGTGGTAATATCAGAGCAAACAGTGAAAAGCACTTACCTTTTAGGTGCCAGGAATCTTTTAAACTTCAGAGAGCTTGGGGTGGATGAGGTGTCTCTTGCCCTCCTCCACCACACTGACCTTCTACTCTCCAGCTGCCCTGATGTCTCTGGGGAGCCAAGAATGGGAAGGCCTTAATGGGCTTCTCCTGCTGTTGGAGGCCTTTGAGCAGGATTTACATTACCCCTGAAGTGTTTGAAAAATTTACTGTTATAGTAGCTTGATCCTTTGCTCTTTTCAAAGCAAAAATGAGAGGATCAGTCAGGAGAGGATTTGATCTGGCAGTGAGCTCCAGGTTGCCCAGAGCACAGCCTTATGGGCTAAGAAGAGGAGGAGGAGGAGGCAGAGGTTCCTGAGCCAGTTCCTCTGAGCTGGAGTGCTTTCCTAGTTCAGCAGACACCAAAGCAGAGAAAGCCACATTGGGTCCTTCGTGGTGCTTGGCCTGAGGATATAAGGGCTGCTGGCTGAATGCCCTCAGTCACACACTGATGCAGACACTGCTTCCTTGCCACAGCCAGCCAACACATCTACCAACACCAACACAGCCAACCAACACATCTAACCAACACCAACACAGCCAGCCAACACATCTACCAACACCAACACAGCCAACCAACACATCTAACCAACACCAACACATCTAAACCACACAGCCAGCCAACACATCCAACCAACACCAACACATCCAACCAACACCAACACATCCAACCACACAGCCAACCAACATCAACACATCCAACCACACATCCAACCAACACCAACACATCTAACCAACACCAACACATCCAACCACACAGCCAACCAAGACCAACACATCCAACCACACAACCAGTCAACACCAACACATCCAAACCACACAGCCAGCCAACACATCTAACCAACACCAACACATCCAACCACACAGCCAGCCAACACCCAGCACAGCCCTGAGCAGAGCAGGGTGTGCCCTCAGATTGGGTTTATGCTCAAACAGAAAGTAGAATCAACACAACACACCTAAAGCTTCCTGATCCCTGAAGGGAAAGGTGCTGCAGACCACCTCTGCCACATTCCTGATGCATTGTCCAGCCCTCCCCAGTACCCCAAGGCTCAGACTGGGCTGAACAGATGTTTGTGTCTGCTCCTGAAGCTACACCAGTAGCAGGCATTTCTGTAGAATAAACAAATCCTTCCTTCACTCAGCAGCAGGACCACTAACCTTTCTCTACTGCCTGTTTGCTCCTTCCAAAAAGCAGGCACTGCCTTCTTCTGCATCCCTGACCTTTCCTCAATGTCTCTCTATTTGTTGCTTCTGTCCTTTTTAAAAAGCCTCTTATTGATGTTTTTAAACTGATGGGGAAACATAAACAAGTAATAAAGAAAGGTTAACAGTACTGAATCGATACTACAGAGAGAGGCATTGGGGAGATGGAATTGAGGAGGTTGACTCTGAAGGAAAGTGAAAGGCCAAATTTAATCACAGTACTATTAGTAATTAAATTACATCTTGGGTTGTTGCTATTGTTTTGGTTTTTTTTTTAATAAGAATGAATGAATGCACAAACTGGTATTAAGGTTTCAGAGAAAGCAAACAAATGAATACGAATTATGAACAAGAGCTTTTTCATATTGCTGTGAACAGAACAATCTTTTCCAGATTATGGTGGTCTTTTTCTGACAGCAAAGGAAAGGAAAATACAGTTGGCAGTTCGGATGGGACAGCAGGCAATTTTTTTTAGGAGGCTGCTGCAGAACAGCAACAGGACACTAAGGGTGTGGGATCTCTGTCTTCGGCAACTTTCTGATTCAGCTACCTGAAACCACAGCTGGTCTACTCTAGCAGTGGTGAAAGTCCTTCTTTGAGTGGGAGGCTGGACCAAAGACCTCCACAAGCCCCTTTTAACCAGTATTTATGTGATTATTTTCATTGAAAAATCTGTCCCAGGAAGCACTCTGACTTTAATTTTTATGGTCATGGCTGAAAAGAGACTATCTAATAAAATGTGCCAAGCTGGGAAACTCTTACATGTGGTGACTTTGTGGTGTCCACTACTTAAGATACTACAGCTCTGAAGAGGGGCACATGGAGACCCAAGCTTGACACCTCTGGGCTTTTATCATTTTCTGACACTTGCAGAGGCAGCAAGACCAAACCCTTTTTGAAAATACCAACAGCTGGCTCTGTTTAATAGTAACTTTGGACTATTATAGAACACACTCACCCAGGGAGCTGGTACAGACTCCCAGCTAGTGAGAAACCTCCCAGCTCCCCTCTGATACTTTCCAATTTAGCAGTAAAAGACTGTCATTATTAATAGAAATATAAATAAAAATTAGGTCTTGATTTCCTTGGTTAGAATTAAAAATTTGATGCTGTCAAGCCTCCAGTTTTGAAACCTGAGAAAATTATCACTTCCAGTTAAAGACATGTCTCTCCTCCTGGGGGAATGCTGTGAAATGGAGTTCCAGGATGTGTAGCTACAGCTCTGTCTACACCAGCTGATGGAGTCAGGGCTTGAGAGAGCTAAAGGATAACATGTGTTCACACCACCAGGACACCCGAGGATCAATGTGCCCCTGCTGCTCTAAGGGAACAGATAATTAATAGTGTCACAAGCTGCATGTGGTGTTAGCCTTCCAAAAACAACCCCACAGCCAACTCCCAACCTAGGCTATTACCCAGAGGTTGATAGCACACATGCTGGCAGGCTCAGTCTGAGGATGGTTCCAGAACTGTTTGTCTCAGCAAGAATCCAGAACAGAGGAGAGCTGCTTTTTTAAAAACAATGATTCTCTTTTACACATTGTCTTTCTGAGTTCTCCACTAAAGAGAGAGCTTGCTCTGCTTTCTGCCATGGAAAAATCAATGCACCAGGCACGCACTAATCACAAAGAAAATGACACTGTGCTGTTGCCAGAGACACTCGGGTCCTCCACTGACTGGGGAAAGGCAGAGGAGGATGGACTGATATTTGATCTACTACACAAAGAGAGAAATGTTCCCTTTCCAAATTTGGTAGCATCCTTCCCAAACCCTTGCCCCTGATACAAGGCAGATTTATGCAATTCCTTTAAATATTTACCTCCATAACCAAGCCTCATAGATGTGTTATTACTTTTTAACCAACATTAAAGTTTAAAACCTGAATAAAAGCTTTGCTTCATGCAAGAATTTATCCTTCAGACAAACAGGAAATGCACCACATCATGTGTCTACAAATGTAAAGGTACTCTTAACATTTCCTTCTTTTCATGAAAAAAGTAACTGAAAACTTAAAAATGCACTTTCTGTGGGATTATCCTGAATTTCACCCACGCTAGATTTTTTTAAGAGGGGGAATTCTTAATAATGGGTCTGGACAAAGAATTGAAATCAAATTATAGCTCAGAATGATTGCCAGTGTGAAGATACTCCCTCGGATTCCCTCCTCATACACACAGCTGCTTGCTAGGGCTGCTCAGTGGTAGTAAGGAGTATTTAATGTCCTTGTCTGTTGCTGACACCTGGCAAGGCTGAGTGGGCACAGCTGCTTTTTCATCTCCACCCTGACCTTACCAATTCAGGCAGGCATCAGGCACAGTGGGAACTTCATACCATGGGTGCTTTGTGGATCTTGCTGCTGGTGAGATCTGGTGTTCTTGGCTAACTTTAGGGCTGGAATAAAGAGCAGCAGCTCAGCTGGCATCAGCAAAATAGCATCAGACGAGAGTCATTAGTTCTTTGGCTCAGGCAATCCCAGCATGCTTCATGCACCATAGACAGTGGACAATTGCACTGTAGAAATGTCATTGCCATTTGGGTCAAAAGACAGCTGTGAGTCTAAAAAGAGCAAACAAGAACAATGAGGAGAAAGCTTAACCTCCTTCTCTTCAAGGCTGGTGGTTTTCAGTCTGAGCAAACCACAGGGAGAAGTACCCTTCACTGGAGGATGCTGTGGTCCAGTGGAAACTGCTGAAGTGCTTGGAAAAGATCCATTCAGGGTTACAAGTTACACAAACCCCATCAGACTCAGAAAGCCCCAAGCTGAGTCATAGCTGGAAGCAGGCAGAGCACAAGGAAAGAAGTGTCTCGCAAGGAAAGAAGTGTCTCACAAGGAAAGTGTCTCACAAGGAAAGAAGTGTCTCACAAGGAAAGAAGTGTCTCACAAGGAAAGAAGTGTCTCACAGACTTGCCTTGCTCCTTCCTGTCCATGAGGAATACAGCCCCGGGCTGGCTGGTGCCTTACTCTGACTCAGGATGACTTTTCCTGCCTGTCAAGGACACACACACTGCCCAAGATGAGAGGCAGTGGACTGTGCCATGTGCCTTCTTCCCAAACAATCCATATCAAGGGCACACTCCCCAGGTTCTCCACATCCTCCAGCCAGGAAAGCTTTGTCATCCAAGTGAGACCTGCTCCCTCCACCCTGTGCTAGAAGAGGAAGGGAAGACAAAAGAACTCAAAAACTGTGGAAGACACCACCTCTCATCAAAGGCTAGTTCTCCTTTTTCAATAGCAACTTTTATACAAACTTGATCCATCATTTCTATACTAAATTTCTTGGGGAGAGGGGTATATATTTTTCTTCAGATTGATAATGTTTGTAGATTTCAGCATAAATTGTTTCGCAGGGTTTCAATGCATCTGAAATTGTGATTTTTTCTGCCATATCTGAACAAAGTATTCCTTGGAGAAATGTCACCCAACTTTAATAGAGATCATAACTCACAGGAGAGACCTGTACAGTAATTTCCACTGGGATTAATACAGCCTGGAACAGTTGCCTGCTGTTGGCGTTAACACTGCCAAATGTCTTTTCAGTGCTTTATAAATGGCCAGCATGTGGTCACTTATCAAAGCAAGAAAAGTGATTCAGCAGTGGACTCTGCTCATGGAGAATCAAAAGGAAAAGAAATCAGGTGAGCCTTTGTTTGGCAATATGGATTAATTAGCTCTGTCTTGGCAATACCACTGACTGGAGCAAGGGCAGCAGCTGACAACTGGGACACTCACTTTCTTCATGTCAGGGGCCCAGGGCCAGCCTGATTGCCTTCTTCAGTTCACACCATCAAAGTGTTCTGCTCTTGAAATTAAAATTTGAAGGCTAGATTTTCCCTAGCATTAAAAAACAAAATCCAAGGAGGTGCACTTGGGTCCCCAGAGGCAGCCTAATTCTACTCGAGCTTAAGATTTGCTAATGCATTGAGGTCATTAATGTTTCATGGTGGTTCCATTTCTGCATGCACACAAAGCCTTTACATCACCCTGGCTTTAATGAACTTCTCCTGCTTCCCAGGAGGCCTTTGGAAGCAGGGATGGTTTTCCCTAATGAAACAATCCTGCCTCTTTGTTTTGAAGTTGTTTACATAGTTAATACCCCCTAAAGGGAAACGAGAAAATAGAAGCCTGTATGTAGAGAGTTGCTCCACAGATAGAGTACACAAGTCTCTTGGGAAATAAATCATTAAGTTAGGGTTTGGGTGTGTTTTTGGGGGGTTGAAGGTTTTTTTTGCAGCTAAAGGTTAATTTCTATAAAGATAAACAAAGGTTTGCTCAGAGTGATGGGGAAAGTGAAAGGAGAGACCAAGAAGGAAATTATCCATCCAACAGACCATTTTTCCCTTTTCGTCAGAGAAACTTCTAAAAACAGACTGTATCTCTTTGCTTCAATTTCTTGATTAAACATAATTTAGAACAAACAATAGTCCTGGTTTGGGTAGCCTGGGGGAGCACTAATTCTAGTGTTTATGGTCTGAAGATCCCCCCTAATCTCTTTTCTTTCTGAGGGAAACCTTTGGCAACTCAGCCACTCTGTCATTAAGTCCTGTTACTTCCAATACAGGTGTTAGTAAATCAGAAATGGATTCTGAAAGATAAGTTTCTGACCACAGCAGGGAGATTGGTGGTCTTGGCTTTAATCTTCTTTGGCTACCTTTTACCTGCATTTAACTCAGCCCATTTCCATGATAAAACTCAGAAGGTAGCATTGAAATAATAAATGAAGGTGTGTAACCTTGTGTAGCTGTGGTTTCCGATAGTTACCACGGTGGTTGTTAAAACCCAGAGAATAAATGAACAGTCTATTATTTCTGAGACTGAAGCTCGATAAAAGTGAACCAAACCAACACCACACACAGGCAAAACCCCCAAAGAGGCATTCAAAGTATCATTTGTAAGCTCACCTGACACAGTCCTGATACTATAATTGCACAATGAAATATGCTTGGAGCAAAATGATCCAAATTGCCAGTGTCACAAGGCTGGTAGTTAAATGTCTAGGAAACAGCAGGCTCCTGATGAGCAGTGTTTGCATTTTCAAAAAAGAAGCAGCAGAGGGGAAGAGTGGTGGGACCAAGCTGCCTATGCAGAGAGCAGCGTCTTGTTGTAGCTAAAGAGAACATGGTCAGGCAGAAACAAAGGGAGTGGGACACATTGTCTCCAAGTTATAGAGGAGATGGGTTGATTTTCAAGATAGCTAAGCTGTCATTTAGCAGGTGAATATATTTTAATCAGTCCTATGTAGATTGTGCCTGGTGGTGCATGAGGTCATTTGAAAGTCCCAGCTGATGTGGCACAGATTTTCTGAATATCTCAGACAACTGGAGGCCAAAGGATCAAGAGGTCTTCTACAGGAGGCTCAGAGCTCCCCTACAGGGAATTGCAAGTAGATTAAGTGGATTTTACAAGCAACAAATTCTCATCTTTATTCAAAATATGACCTTTTTTGGCAATGCAGAGTGGCGAAAAAGTAAAGCAAGAATAGACAGACAGGATGCTGCTCACTGCAGGGCAGTGAAGGGTCGGGGACCCTCACAAGCACTCCACGTGCCCTAGCACGTCAGTCATGGAAAAGGAGGCTCTGGTTGCTGATTTGGAGTGTCCTTTTCTGCTTGTCATTCCAATAGTATGTGCAGGCAGTCTCAAATGGTGTGTACACCTTGCTTGGCTTGACTTGGGATGAACTGGAAAAGACTTGGGATGAACTGGATGCAGCCAGTGCTTCCCTGACAGTTGGCTGGGCAGGTGGATGAGGCACAGGCTGGTGAGTCAGGCCACTGTAAATCATTTTACTTGTTAGTTTTGACCCAAGCTAGAGGGGAAGGGTAATTCTACCTGACACAGAGAGGTCAGGATGGCATTTTCTAAACTTTGGCATCATTTTCTGTCTGTTTGACGTTGAATCATTCCAAAAGAATGGTGAATGCCTCTATTTCATGGTTCTCAGAGTCATGACGCTGCTGCTTCATGCCATGAGCCACACAGAATTCACAGAATCACTGGGTTGGAAGAGACCTTCAAGAACAGAGAGTCCAATCCAGCCCTAACACCTCAACTAAACCATGGCACCAAGTGCCCCATCCAGTCTTTTTTTAAACACATCCAGGGATGGTTTACCACCCTCCACCACCTCCCTGGGCAGACCATTCCAGTACTTTATCACTCTTTCCATAAAACACCTTTTCCTAATATCCAACCTATATTTCCCTTGGTGCAGCTTGAGGCTGTGTCCTCTGGTTCTGTCAGTGCTGCCTGGAGAAAGAGACCAACCCCACCATACCACAACCACCTTTCAGGGAGCTGTACAGAGTGAGGAAGTTGTAGAGAGTGCAAGTCTGCCCTGCTCTCCTTAGCCAAAATAATTAGTGCTTCAATCCCAACAATGCAATTCCCCTTTGTCTTTTCTGGAGGCTCCAATGCATTTAGGCAAACCAGTACCCATCATTTGGTTTGTACAATCAGTGCCACTGTTGTACCAGGCTGATTCACAGCAGGATCTTGCCACTCAAAGCAGGGATGGATATTGCCCACTGCTATATCCATTTTCCTTGCCATGGGATTTGCCAAACTGCTCTCAGCTGTAGAGTTTATGAGCCTGTCCTGAAGAAATCATGGATACCACCTCCCCATTTAAGGCGTTCCTGAGTTCACAGGGAAGGTCAGCCTCAGCCTTCTTCATGCCAAAACTGTTCTTGTTAGGGGCAGGGATGGCACAAAGCAAAACATCTGTTGGGAGTCATCCTGATTTAATATTAGAGCAACTGTGTTAATATGCAGCATCTTGCCCTAAGACTTTGCACATCAACTTTTTCTATATGGCTTATACAATTCCCATTGGATGACCATAAATCATTTTCAGCTGGCAAGGAATTCAAGTACAGCTGGCTAACCCAAAAAGTCATCAGAGTGCATGAACAAAACTTTATGGAGCCTGTGAATTCACCAACAGCTCCCCATGTTTGCCAAGCCAGTTATTATAAAAGCCCATGCAGCATTTATCTTTGTGTAGCACCTGCATTGCAAAGAGGAAGAGAAGGAAAGTAAAAATATGGATGCAAATCATACATTTTTTATAGCTACTTATCTTGCATTTTAAAATTTTCCACAGTTCTGAACAGCACCCATGTAAAAGAAATCAGAAATTTTTGTGGGGTTCTTTTTGTAAGATATTTTTCCTCCCAAAAAAGAAATATCCCAGATTGTGGTTATTGAATGTAAAGGAGTATTGCACATAGGTAATATCTAATTAACACTAATTGAACAATAAGAAGCATTGCTACATTTTCATCAGAAACCAATAGTTTACAGCAGAAAACTTTTAATTATGATAAAAGCTCATAAGTCAGGGCTCGCAGTTTACACCTGCACATGGTGAGTAACTGAAGAGCACAGGTTGTTCTGTCAAGTAATGATCCATATTTTTTTCTCTGCTCAGGGAATGAAAACTCAAGATCAACTTTTAAGGTATGCAATGAGCATTTACTGAAGGGAAAAGGAGTACTGAGTCTTCCATTCACATGCCAGATGTTCCCATTAAACAATTGTTTTCAAGGAAGCTCAGCTCATGTAGAAACAGAGAGCTCCAGAGTTCAGAAGGGGGAAACAGGCAAAAAAGTTAACCTGTGAAATAAGGGCAGCTGCTGAAGAGATTGTTCCCAGTTTTGGCCTGGTACATCTCAATCCAGCACTGCAAGGAGTCGGAGCCAGGGCTGGTACAACCCAGTGCAGCTCCCTGGAAGCTGGGGTGAGTGACTGGCATCAGGGCACTGAGCTGATTTACAGCATCCTCCCAGTGCAGCAGCTTCAGAGCTGATGGGCTGTGACCTCCTTCTTTATGACCTCAGGAACCTGCTCCTACTGGCACATTTTCTGGTAGCAGAAACAGCACAAGTGGGATTATTCAGTATTTTCTTATTTGTGCTTTAAAAACCTCCTCAGGCTTTTGCACAGGTCTTGGAAACCAAGAGGTTTAAGAGTTCAAAACAAAGCAGACACCTCTCCAAATTCCTCACAGTCTCTGTCCTGTTGTTAAAAACACCCCCTGGCACAAGCATAGTGTACATCAGTACTGATGCTGAGGGCACAGCTAGGACATCTGGATTAACTTAAACCTCATTTAATTTTGGGCACAGGCTGAAAACCCCTTCATTTCATTTGGAGCAGCAGCCTGGCTCAAAAGAGTTTGCTCCTGTGCTGTTTGCCTTCACTAATTGGTCATCTGCCTGGCTCAGCCCTGCTGCTCAACCAGCACAAGAGCAAACCACACTGCCTCAGCTGCTTTTTTGCCCAGCATCACTTCATAATTTAGGGAGAAGGAAGGGTATTCAAATCACAGAAATGTGATTTCTCATTGGGCCTCTCACAATCTGTTCCTTCAAATAGGTAAGTTGAGGGCTACATGGGCTGAGTTTAAACCCCAGTGTTCTTTTCTGAACTTTACAGCAGCAAGAGGGAAAAAGTTTGCAAGTATTATGGTTGGAGAGAGGCAACCAGATAAACAACCTTTGCTGAATTGTCAAGGACAAGGAAGAGATGTGTAAAGGCCCTTCATGTTTTCTGAAAATACATTTCTCTCCATCACCGTGCTAAACTGGTTCCTTTTCATCTGAAATGTGAACAACCAAGTCACAATTTTTTTTCCTGGTCATTTTTTCATTATTTTATCCAGTTTTCCTGAACTTCTGTGGGGATTTTAGATACAGTTTCCCTCTCTCCACCTCTTCTCAGTTCAAGCTATCTCCACATGCCCTTGGCAAGTGTGAGCTCAGCCCTTCTCAAATTGCAGCGGTCCATTTTCCAATCAAAGGTGTGTTCCTGCAAAATGATATGTGGCTCAGTGCAGATCACCAAACAAGGAGCAAAACAAGGATTGGTGGGTGCCCGACCACCAGGACACACCAAAATCACTTTAAAACACCTTTCTTTGCATTTCCTGTGTTACTGTGGCAGCAAAAGTTTCCCCTGCAACTCCAAAAAGCAGCGGGTTGGGGTGGGCAGTCAGTGCCCCCGCACTGAGCCTGCAGCACCGTGCTCTGCCCCGCTCATCTGGGAGCTGGGCACCCACAGAGCAGACATCAGGAGCTGTGAGCTGGGCTATGAGCCAAGAGCAGCACAAACCAAGAGTGATTCTCTGTCTCAACAAGCACTAAGAACCAGAGCAAGAAAGTGTCACTTGTTCCCCTGGTACTTATGGGGCAACACAACTCAGGGAAGATTTTATGGATCACATCTCAGCTCCTTCTTATCTCTTGTTCTAGCTGTTGACAGTGGCAATGGAGAACATATTGCTTTAAGAAAAAAAAAATCTGCTCGAGCTTTTGCTGTCAAGTAGGTCTCTTAAACCCCATGGGTAATGTTCTCAAATGACAAAGCTGCTCTCCTTTTTGGCAAGGGTCTTTTATCAAGCAATACAGCAGCACATTTTCAATCATCTCCGTAGCACAATGAAGAGACAAACCCTGTTAGCGTTGCTCTCCGAAAATCATAAAATGCAGTGGCTCAGTACACCTAGGGACTAGGCTGGGCTTTGAGCCTCCATGAATCTCAGCAGCAGCAGGAGAAGTGTAATTCAATCTTTTTAACTTGGTGATATATATTCATGTCAGTGGCTTTAAGATAAGGAAAAGACTTTAGTTGAAGAATGAAACTTTTGATGAATAACCGAGAGTACAATGAATAATGTACAAATATTTTTTTCCTCTCAGTCAAAATGATTCCAGATCCTTTTTCATTTTAATCCCTGTTGTATTCTTCATTAAAAAAAAAATTAAAGAAATGAAATGGGAAGAAAAAACTCCATGTTTTTAAAGGCATTGGAGTTCTAAAAGAAGAGCTTCTAAAAGAAGCCCTCCTGATTGTACAGAAAGATATTTTTATGGTTTCTTTTTAACTGCTAGAAAACAGAAGATTGTTTGGATACTGGCAGGAATAACAGTAGTAAGGATGGGTTACCATGAAAACCTCAGCCCTGCCTGTTCAGGCCCTGCACAAAATGTGGAATTTATCAGAGAAAATGTCTCCCTTTACTTGGGAGGTATTTTTCATCAAACAAAAAAATGTAACTGTTACAAGCATTTTCTTCCCTTGCAGTTTCATTCTTAGTTCTGTCATGGCTAAAAAGTGATGAGACCAACATATATAAAGGTAGCATCTTTTCTACAGAGAGGCAACAAAGGCAACAAATATAAACATAATTTGTTTGTTTTCCTACAGGATGGGAAAAGGGAAATGAGATAAACTGAGCATTAGCTCAGAGTCCTGCCATTTCTTCACAGGTGACATCAAAGCCTGACCTGAGTAAGATGCTTTCAGCAGAAGGGTGTCCCTGACCTGCAGGCAGACACAGCAGATTTTAACCCTCAGGAGGAGGGAGATCACATTGCCTGAACCTTTTGAACTTAAATTTTGTGGTGGTGAAGTAGAGATGCAGAAGATGGCCATCCTCAACAGCCAGATTTCTCCTCTTCCCCACCTTTGACTTAGCAAGGGTGAATTTCACTGGCTGCACAGGTGGAAATTTCTGAGCAGGGATATAATCAGGTAGGAGAGGCAGAGAAGTAGGTGGTGGTGCAGGAGGTGAAAGAAAGCAGCCAACCAGAAAACCAAACCATAACACAGCCACAGGAAAGTGTCTGACTATAAAAATAGACAAATGCAATTGCTGAGGTTATTTCCTACCATGGCAATAGCAACAGGAGGAGCAGACCCACTGCAGTGCTGCAGTCAGGAAAACACAGTCCAGGGCAAGGACTGGTGCATGCTGTGTAGAAACTGTTACCAGGTTTATGCAGAAAAAAAACCCATTTAATTGCAGGCTTCAAGGAAATGACTATATTGTCCATGCTTGACCTCAACCCCACTCCACAGAGCTCAGAGCAAAGTCAAAACTGACCTTCAGAAGTTTCTGGAGCAAATCCATTCCTGCCATGTGCAGGTTTCCATTCACCTCTGATTTATGGAAGCCAGGCATATTGTGAAATATATTATATGATATTGCTGGAAGGAAGAAATAAGGAAAAAAATGGTTTGGTGGAGCCAACAAAGTTACAAAAAACCCTTACTGAATGGAGCTTTTCCTCTATGATGTCTTGTTTGAAGTTGGTCTCTGGAGGGCAAAAGTCTGTTAACAAAGTATTTTTTTGAAATGAAGATGAGGGAAACACATTTTAAAATACCACACAGGGGAATAAAACCCTGTACTTCCAAGCATGTTGAGGATGAAGTGGGTCACTTTATGCTTTGATTCACCGACTTGTGTCCCTTGTAGTCACACAAAGTATGAGTGCAGTAAATGCAGAGGCACCAGTCTACCTGCTGGTCCAGGATCTTGGCCATGGCTGCTTCTTGCCATGCAATAGAAATATTTGCTCACTGAATGGCCTGAAACTGAACAGAAGAGGATAATTTCCAAAGTCAGACTCACACATATTGAGCACCAGCCTTATTGTCTGCAGCAGCCCCAAGTACTACAGATGAACCACGGTGAGTGAAGCAACCAAATTGTCACTTAATGCTCTATCTTCACTGGCTGGGGTGGCCTTGGGGCTCTGCAGATATGCTGGCAGGTTCCTAGGATATCTATCAATCCATCCACTTCACAAACACATAAATAGGCTTTCAGTGTAACAGAAGGAGTGATACTGCTATTACCCAAGCTAAGGAAGTAACAGAGGTGAGGAAATCAGGGAGCCAGTCTCCCAAGGCATCCTGGTGAACAGGAAGCAGAGGAGGTTTTCTTCCAAATAGTGTCTGAAATGATGACCCTCTTCTCTGGAGAAATTTTGAGAAATATCCTTAGGGTTGGGCTGTGCTTGAGACAACATTTCCACTGTTTAAGGAGGACAAGAAAAAACACATCTTAAGTCAGTGTTAGAGGTAGGGGCCACATGCAAGTTTTCTCCTCCAATGCCAAACCAGTTCTCTACACACAAAGGCTTTTGTGTGTAAATTCCAAGAATGTTGTGCTGAGAATCCAGGGCATTTTCCTCTAAAACTGTGCTCACGTGTGAAAACTGTGCCCAAAGACAAGCATTCCATTTGCTCCCCAAATTTTTCAGTAGTGCTTGGATCAAAATTTTTCAGGCTATGTTAAGGTTTAGGGTATTGATTTATTTTCATGAATTCATTTTCCTTTTCCTTGTCACAGCTTTCACAGATTTATGAGGTTAAAGAGCATGAAGCTAATTAAATAATCTGACTGGTTGAACATCTGTTGAAACACAGCAATAACTTCTGAAGCCAACATTCCTGATGAGCTGTTAATTATTTGAAAACCAGAGGCAGGGTTTTACCATCTGAGAAAATCAACAAACCAAAACCCTAGCACCCTTTGGGCTCAGAGGGGGCCCTCAGCATTGCTTTAAAGCCTTTTGCATCTACTTACACTCTGTCACCCCTCCCAGTCCAGGGGTCCTTTTTAGGCTCTCCTACAGCCAGAGCTCCTAATAGAAGCCAGATGGTCTCTGGGGAAGGTCCAGCCCAGTCTGCAGATTGTTGGGGTGCAGCAGCTATGAATGGAAGTCAGGATTCAGACATGATGGAGTTTAACTGCATGCAGACACCCACCTTGGCCCAAAACAGAAATTAATCCAGGACCTTGGGCTAGTGGTTTAAGTCCAAATAGCCAGTTAAGTAGGGAGCCTTTTCTTAAGTTCCCTCTTGCTCTCCATCCCCACAGAGCAGCCCTGGACTGACTTAGGAGTTCCTAAGCTCAGAAACTTCTACCAGACTGATGTGCAGGGATTTCATTCTCAGCCTGGCACAGTCTGCCCTAATTTGCTTGGACTCTGCATTGTCTTCACATCTTGTTCTCCAAATGGCTTTGTCAAAAATTCATCAGTGAAGCAGATAAATAAATAAGTTCAATTCCCTCCTCCTACTCAGGATCACTTTATGTTTCAAGGCTGAGGAAAGTATTTTGAATTGATAAGTAATTTGCAGCTGTTCTTAAATCCCCCTCCTCTGCTGGTAAATTATAGGGGCTGTGGCATGTTTGTGTTTGTGCAGAGTGAGGGTGTGCCCCAAGGTCTGCAGGAGTTAATGACAGATCCAGGGGAAAAGTGCCCACTGAGGCCAACAGCATCTCCAGGCTCCTCTGCACCAAAGCCACAGGAAAAAAATCCATGTGCTTGCCCTTTCTGTGACTTTTCCTTTTAGAAATGGACAAATTGTTCATACAGTAAATATTATCCATACTGTAAATTATTCATAGTCCCAAAGTGCAGTGGGTGAAAGTAGAAAGTGGGGTTGAAGCTTATGCTGAGATTTTTCTGCATAACCTACAAAAGGAAGGGAAGTTTTACATACAAAAAAAAAAAAAAAAAAAAGAAGAGGAAAGCCCCTCAGCATCTTACAGTTCAGCTCAGCTCAGATCTCTAACAGCCTGTAGACTGGAACTGACAGGAACATTTCAAGGTTAAAAAAAAAATTAAACCAAAGTCTCACAGGTTTTGCTAACAGTATCCTAGAGTATTCCAAGTGTAGCTGATATTATTAGGCAATAAGGTCCAGAGCCACAAATGGATTTAGACCTTCAAACTTGCCTGCAATAAGCCACACACCCTTCAGCACATGCATCTGTGGAGAGCACCTGAGGGAAGAGAAACCTTTCTGTGTGGCATGTTTCTGGTTTCAGTCTTTCTCCATCCCTGTGGACTCTCCTGAGACCCAGGACCACTCTGGAATGAGGGGTGTGCACGTGCTGGGGCACCCTAAGTGCACCCAAATGTTTCCAGATGCGGCAGCAGCAGATGCTCCCCAGACTGACCTTGACTTATCTTGGCTGTCAGATTATCTCACATTTATTTTCACCACCCCTCGCACTCATTAAAATTTCTCTACTCTCCCTGGTTTCTCTGAGGGTCTCTTCAGGGAATGCTCATTTCAAAAAGACAAGGCTAGGCAGCTACACCCCTCGTCCCAGCCCAGACAATTGCCTTGGTCAGTTCTTGATGGCTCAGTCACACAGCTCCCTGTAAGGCTCAGCCTTGCCTCCTCTCCCAGCCAAGGATTTGAACTTGTTGCTTCACCCAGCACACAGACAAATGAATATCCATGAAGGAGGATTGTGTCCCATGAACTGAGAAATATTGCAGTGTTTTGTCATCCATCTTCCTTCCCTTTCCCTACTGACCTCTTCAGGTCCATTTTCCTTACAACCCACATCAGGAGTCACTTCTTGTTCACAGCAACCACCCAACCCATTGAATAAAATCACATGCAGCCTTAAGCTGAGCTTTGAAATTGGCCAACAAATTCTTCCTGAGCCCTCACTCACCCAACACTGCTTAGTCAGGGTCCTCAGTGCTCAGCACTGGGAGTTCAGTAGGGAATCACTTGCTTAAAATTTAAATTTCAATGCTGAGCATCAGGATGTGGAAGCAGAGATGACTCCATCTTATATGGCCAGAATGTGCTACATCTTCTATTGATTCAGTGGATCCAGGCTGAGATTTTAGAAACTTCCTGTGCTAAAGTCATCAAATGATTAACCAGCCATGTGCCTCTCACTGTGCCTTCTGGTCAGCCACAGGATCCCAGCCAGCCTGGTCCACCTCTCTTCTTCCTCACTCTGCTTCACATCTGGCTTCCAGTTTTTCTCTCCTTTTTGCCTTTCAGGTTCACGTAGCCAACAGAAGATTTTAAAAACATACATCATCACACCATTTCTGTTTAATTTAATAAACATGCTACTCCTTCCTTCCAACTACATCCCTGTATGGGATTTTTCATTAGTAGTAGCATTACAATCTCCCCTAAATTTTGGTCTGAAAACTGCTTGACATTCACAATAAGGCATTAAAAAGGATTTATTCTGTCCTTGAAGTTTGCATGTAACTCCTCTTAATGTGAGAGCTCAAACTGGTGTAAATCAAGACTAAATTCACTGATATCAGGGGGCCTGAACAGGCAGAACCACCATAAAGCAATTGTAAAACAAATCTTTTGATATTTGTCAAGGGTAAAATCCCAACACCAATGGCACAATTGCCTCTACCTGCACAACTACATTTAAAATACAGTCAATTGACCTACTACTATTTTTTTTTTTTTAATACAGGAACAAATTATTTTTTGTTTTGCAAGGACAAATCTTTCTTTTCTGCTCTCTCACAGACATGTATGAAACAGTTCCTAGTGAGCAATTGTTCTTTCCTCCATGACCCAAAATGAACTCATCTCTATGGTCTCATATAGAAACATCAGCAAATTTGTTTAATTAATGTTTCAGGGTCAAGGGAAAAATGTAGAGATAAATATATTTAAAGGTTCTGAAAGCTTCATGGCAGCAGTCCAATACTGCTTTCCTTGCCTTTATTTGCTGGCTTTGGCAAAAAAAAAAAAAAAAAAAAAAAGCAGACCATAAAGCTTAGAAAAGTGATCTGTCTCTGGGTCTGGGGCTCCTGTCACCTGCCATTTCCCTGATGTAGCACCATGATATACAACAGCAGACCAGCACTCAAGTGATGTATTACAATAATATGTCAGTAATGCAATGGGGCTTTGATAGTCCTTAATAATCAGAGTACTTCCCTGGGGAGAGGGCCAAGGGAAAGGGAAGACCCAGGCAAAGAAGGCAAAGTCAGCTTAGCAGAGCCTCAGTCTGTTGAAGTGTGTGAAAGTGAAACAAGACAGTGAGGAGCTGACTCCAGGAGCAGCTGTGATGCATTTTCCTGAGGAGCACCAGTTCCCTGATAGAGGGGTATTTGGCACAACCATGACAATTTCATGATGTAGTAAACAATGCTTACACTGCCCCTAATAAAGGGAATAAGAGGTCCATCCATCACAGATAAACAGCTGGATTCAGGCAAAGATTGACCTACTGCTCATGTTTCTGGGGGATGAAGTTTAAGTGCCTGCACTTGGCTCCACAGCTGCACTCAACTGGGTTTCTGAACAGCTGGGCACTGGGTCTCAGTGGTAGCTTGTTAAGCCATGGAATTCCATCCTTTGTGCTTGTCTGTCCATAACTTGTAGTTCAGGATCCCATGAACACAAGGGTTACACTTTCATTGCTGTAAAGAGGGGCAGACACAAATATTTCAAAAGCTGAGAGGTCTTTTGCAATGCTGAAAGCATCTCATACATCACACAGGGATGGCCAACCCAGTCCTTCACTGCCTTTCTCAGCTTTCTGACATAAAGGAAAAACAGAAACAACTGCAGTTTATGGACCTCAGACCTAAAGGAAAGGAGGGAGAATGGGGCATGCATGCATGTGCAGGGGTGGAGATGGCTGATACATATCCAGACATATTTCCATGCTCTTTCCTGTTTTCCAACAGTCTCTTGTGCCAAGGAGTGAATAAACTTTTCTTCTTTTTTTTCTTTTTTTTCCCACGTTGGCACTTTACAGTCTCTTACAAGCTAAAATGAGACAGGTGAGAGCATGGGATTTATGGGGTTGTGCTTGTACAAGCAGAGTGTTCTCCCCTCCTATTCTCCTCCAAGGCTCCAAAGAGAATCAGCCCACAGAATGGAAAGGTAAGAAGATAATTATTTTTGCAGAGGAGCACTAAGAAGGAAGGAGAGGTAGTTGTTTTCTCTTTATCTTAAAAGTCTTGCCTTAGAACATTTCTCTGTTGACACTCCATGTGCATGCATGACCCTGAACAACAGAATTGGAGGGATAGATATGGCAAGGGAAATTCAGAACAGAAAGAAGACTTTGCCAAAAGGAAATCTAAAAAGAACAAGGATACAAGGATTGAAAAAGCAGCCAGGGGTAACTCTGATGTACAAAAATACATTTATTTTCAACAATTTCAAAACCACTGCCTTTTTTTACAGTAGAAATATTCAAATGGAACAATAAAACCAAGAACAGTATATATATATGTATATATATGACTCATGCAGTTGTATTACTGTGTTCAATACAGGTATTGCAATTGTCTGTCTCATTTAATCCTTTGAAGCCACGGTGGTGGTTTGGGTTTAATGCACTGTCCAACATCATCAGAAAGAATGTGAGGATTCTGGTTCGGTTCATTAGCCCTGGAATACGTGTGGGAGCTGATTGAAGGGAAAGGGAGGAGAACAGGACATCAGGACATCTTTGTACATCTGTGAAACCAAAATTTAGTCCAGAAGAAAATGCACGCTTCCTACACATGCTCTCATTGATGGCAACTGTGTCTGAAACACTCTGTAGACCCCTGTCACTCTGGTCTCACCTCTGATCCTGCCAGGTTTAGGGTTAGGGTTCTTGAGTAGTGGTTAAAATAAACAAAGGTTCATTTCATATCAGACTGTCAGCCACGCCAGAAGCTGCATCTAGTCTGCAGATCTCATGCATTATTCCTAAATTACAGCTAATCCATCATGGGGGAAAGGCTGGCAGGGATAGAGGGCACTGACCCAGTCTCTTGCTCTCTGCCTCTCTCTCTTTCATTTCCTCTTTTTACATAATTACAGTGTGGCAGCTATTTATGTTCCATTGATGCCATTGCCTATTTCCCTCATTATTCAGGTAAATAATAACCTACAGCTTCAAGGATTTCCACTACACTTCCCTCAGGGGTAAAACTTGCCAGGGAAAAAACCCTAATGACAACCACAAGTTGTTTTTCCCAGCAAGACAAATAAAAGTGGCCCTGTGCTAACACTGCAGCTCAGTGCTTTCAAAAAGGTGAAGAGGGCTGGCTGCCCAGCCCAAACCTTACAGAGGTCCCGTGGAAGGCAGGAATGCAGTAATGTCCCTTCTGGGATTCTAAAGGAGCAGATTTCAGTCATGAACCCGAGCTTTCTCCAGCTGCCATCAGCCGTGACCGTGCCCTAAAGAAGCAGGAATGACCTGGTAAATGTGGTGCCATGCACAGCTGGGGATGTGCCCTGGAACCCACACCCTGGTCCTGACAGCATGGGACAAACTGCACTGAGAGGCAGTGACACCCACCAGGTGTTATGGAAGAGGAAATTTTAGCAAACATAAGAATCAGTCAGGCTTTTCTGACATGCGGTTTTGGCTTGATGGATTTTTCTTGTTTGCTTTGTAGGATACTTTAGGATCATTTTGGATGGAAAATTACTTTCTAGACAGATGTTTCTCCAAAACTGTCATTCAGAAATTTCTCAGCCTTCACTGAGATTACATTTCTTTTTGAGAAGTGAATTTTTTTCCATTTTTTCAACAGCTTACTCCCAATTTTTCCTTCTTACTTTCTCCATTTGAGACATTTAACAGCAACTCTTAAAAGTGCAAAGGAATAAAATGTAAAAAAAAAAAAAAAAAGTGAAAAGAAATTAAGAAAAATAATTGTGAACACTGTAATCCTCTGCCTTGTTAAAATGACATGAGATGGAGCCCATAAAAACCTATAAAATTCCAAAAAACAATGAAAATCATCGCTTTGCCTCATGTTTCATAAAGGAAAAAGTTCATACAGAAAATACTGAGTATTTTACATTCAGCTCTCTGCAGCAGCTCACCACAGCAGTACCTCAAATCCTAATGATCAGCAAAGACTGATCAGCCCACACTTTAGCTCAAAGCCCATGGGACCATTGTTTATGTACATCCCTCCCACCTCTACCTAAATGGGAAGCTGTGGCCTTGTGCTAACAGTCTTATCACCAGACTGGGCCATTACTGTAAACTACTGTGGAGTTTCAGTAGAACAGAGACAGTAATGCATCAGTTTATGCACTTGTGATGGATGGAAACCAAGGTGAAATAGAACAACACAGCCATTGCTGTTCACCTTGTATTAGAAACCAGAGCAGGAAAGTGAGGGGGAAATCAGAAGAGAAATATTTTTAAATCAACAGGAAAAAAAATCCACAAATCTGACTGAAAAGAACTGAGAATACTTAGGTTCAGTACTTCTCAAGAAACAGTTTTTCCTTATTTTTTTAGGTTTACAATTTTAATGTTGAAACACTTCCTGGGTTTTACAAAATTGTGTTGAACCTCTTTTCTCTCCACCTGCAGAGCCACCAGGATTTTAACCTTTGAAAGACATTCCAGCCCACTAACAGGGTGAACACATGTGGCTGAGGCTGGTTTGTAGCCCACTGGCCTGTTGCAATGCAGAGAGATAGCAAGTAACACCCAAATTCCAGGCATCTCCTCATTTCATCCCAGGTATACTCAAGGATCTGTACCCAAATCCTAAGAAATGATAACAAACATTGTCATCTGCTGTCATTTCTGCCTCCTGTCAGCACACAAAGACTAGAACACCTTCCAAGACATGCCTCCAATCTTCCTTTCCCTCCTTCTAGGTCCTACAAGTCAATACTCTGCAGAATAAGGTTCATTTTTGACATCATCAACTCAAGAAAAATAGCTAAAAAGTAACTCACTACTAGGTCAACCTCTTGCCCCAAAACACCACCTCTTCATAGGGATATCCTCAGTTCAGTGTAGTAAAAAATTTCTAAAGAGCTTTTTCAATACCTTTTCTTCATTAACCTCCCTGTTGTGATCAGAAAACACCAACCCACCATGCAGAAATCTCCACTCTGAGCTGGAAGCTGCCATTCTGCAGTACTCACAAGAAGGAACCTTTCAAAGCTTATGAAGGCACGTCTGACCCTCCACTGCCCTCTCCAAAGAGCAGTCCCTAATCGCATGTATCATGTTCAGCCAAAATTTACTACTCTTACACATCCTAAATAGCACTTCACTTCATCAGCTGAACTGCAAAAAGCATGACTTCCCCAGGGAATAAAGCTGCTGCAACCTGCCCCACTGTTGAGCTGAGGTTGTGCTGGCTGTGGGAAGGCCACTGATATTTACCTACACAGAGATGGTGATAATATTCCAGGATTCTTTTCCTCATTTTCACTAACTGATGCCACTAGGATCATTCTCAGAAGGGGGCAACAGTGACAAGGATGAATAGATGATAAACATCATTAAAATATTTATGACAGGCTCACAGTCTGGCTGCTAGTATCTTTTTCTGCTCCATCACAGGAAATGACACCATATATATATACATATATGTAAAAAAAGGCTTGCAGTTGTATATAGAGAAATAAACTACTCTCTTCATAGAGAGCAGTGTCAGATTGAAATATGACAGACAACTGGAACACACTTGGAACCAAAGTCTGACTCAAGTGCTCACCAGGGTCCCTGTTTGGCTGGCGTGTGTGTGGCGTGTGTGTGCGCACGTGGGCGTGCCCGTGTGTGTGTGTGGTTCAGGTTTTCTTTTAAACATATCTTCTTTTACTAAACATTAAATTATTTCCCAAGAAATAAAAAGCTATGTACATTGTAATTATCTACAGTAGGCCTTCGGCATCCTCGCTATTCACATGCACAGGGTTCGGGCTGCATTCATAAACTCACTCCTCCACTGCTTGTGGTGCTGTCCCCTCCAGCCAGTCTGGGCACCAAGGAACACTGACGTGGGGGTTTGCTCCGATTTTGTCTTTTCCTTTCTCAGCAGTCAACAGTGCCAGAGGGTGACTGAAATTAAAAGCAATTAAAAGAGGCAAGATCCTGCAAAAAGCTGAGACATGCATGTCACTGGGAAGCGAGGGATGTTGGCATGTTGCAGAGCCTGGTCCAACAACCCAGTCTGAACCCTCTGGCAGGATGAAACAGCTGATTCATGACTTATTCTGAAAAGGGCTGAAAAGGGACAATTTGCTTACAACATGTTGCCTAAGGTACGACACCTATCTGTTGAATTTGAATACTTTATTCCCATTCTGTATGTAACAGGAAGCTGGCATTCAAATCTCGTTCCACACTTGACTCATTTTTGTTTTTTATTCCTAATCTGATGTGTGTTCCCTAAATATGATGAACCTCTGCTATTTATGAATGCAGCCCTGGTAAACACAAAAAGCCCACCCCATTCCCTCCCAAATGATAATAATGACATATAACTCTTTCTTTTTTCATAATAATAATAATAATTATAACAATAATAATTACAAATAAAAATTCAGAAATGCTGTAGACCAAGTGGATTCTCAGTATTAAACACTAGTGCAGTTGGGAATTTCCTTTGTGCTTTCACTGTTGGCAATTGTTGAGATGCTTCCTGTGGAGGAGAAAATGGAGAAGAGAATCAGTGCAGTGGCTTCAACAGTTTGGTCTATATTGCTTCTCACTCTTTAGGATGTGGTAGTGTAAGTGTAAAGACAGAAAAGATGCTTAAACATAGCACATTCTTTTATGTATTTGCAATAAGCAGGGAGCATGCAGGAAACCAAATTACTACAGCTCAGCTGACCAGCAATAAACTCATTAAGCTATTAGAGACATATTTGCTTGTAATCACAGCACACCAACAGTGTGAGCCTGGCTCAGCTGATTCTTCTGAGGGCGAAGGGAATTTGGCACTCCTCCACAAGAGAGGCAGGGTCAGGAGCAGGAAGAGGTGTGAGCCACAGCCATTACTACCTTCTTTATAGCTACTGCTGGAGACAGGTTCCTACCCTGGGAAAAGCTGCAAAGCTGTGAGGGAAACTCCATTATCCTGCTGCTGAGAGAGATTTACTCCCTATCCCAGTGCCTCAGGACTCTACTTGTACCCAGGGTCACAGTCACTGCCTCTCCTAATACCCAAACCACCAAAATCTTCACCCAGACTGTGAAACAAAACACAGCTGAGGGTTGTCTCTCACCCATCACTCGTGTGTCCAGCTCTTTGTCCATCAGCTCCTCAGGGTCTGTGAACTCACTCAGGGTGATTTTGGGGGCATTTTCACTTTGGCTGACAGAGCCAATCATTTCCTGCTCCTTGTCATGCTGAACTTGGGCATAGATGTTAATCCAAGGGATTTTCCTGCACAGGAAAGGAAAATGAGAGGTTATGGTTTGTAACACAGGGATCCTCAGCATGTCATTTATTAATGAGACAAACTAATCTGAGACCAATCCCAAAATGCAGCGCTGGCAGTGATTCAAAATATGAGCTCTCAGAAAGGTGAAAGTACCACCTAGATGTTCATCTCTGAAAGTGCCCTTAGCATCCACTAATTCCAATAGCAGCCAAAGGTGCTCCAAATCTCAGGCCACTGTCTTCATATCCTGTGCACAAAGTCTCCCTCAGCTGCAAACTTCAGTGCTCTGCCCTTTGAAATCGTGCACACAGTGGATGCTGCACTCAGCTCAGACAGCAGCAATTAACTAAGTACAATCAGCTGCAATTGTCAACTCTCAGTATTTATTATATGATCAGTGTTGCATTGGAAACCAAAAGTAAAAATCAATTTGGCACTAGTATCAACTGAGCAAAAAAATTGCTGGGATTGTTGCTGCTGACAGGCCCACACTGACTCAGAAGAAATTGCCACATCTGAAAGAGTTATAAAAGATTGCTCCTGCCTCAGAGTCAGGAAGGATTTGGACCTCATAACACCTATCCAAAGTCTGTTTGTTACCTCTCCATTGCAAAAACCAGTTTGTCATGCTATGGATCACCCAAGTTTGCGGGGACTTATTTTTCCTTGCTGCTCATGAAGCCAAGGAAGTGAAGGGATTATTTCTTCCTCCTTCTCCCAGGCAAAGTTACCTTGGCCTGCTAGAATGATATCCTTGAGAGTCAGTCAGGTAGACAGATTGTACAGGCCTAGACAGACAGGTAGTAATCCCTGGAGGAATGCAAGTTTAAATGAGAGACCTGAAAAGGAATGTGTTAAGCAACATGGGGGTGCCAGGATTATCTGCACTGCCTGTTGGAAGTTGACTGCCTTTCCTAATGCTCTTAGAAAGTCTTTGTGCCATGCAGTTCACACTGCCCCATAAAGGAAAATTTGGAGAATATTTTGAGTTCCTTAATGCACACAGGAGTGAGAGAGAAAGAATATGTGTTCAAAAGGAGTAATATAAAATTCCATGGTTTATATGATTAGCTTGATGCTGATCTATCTGCTGTTGGATATGTCAGAGACTGAAAACAGTGGAAATTGCCCCAGCCCTCATGAATTCAATAGATCTATGCTGATTTTACTCCAGTGAAAGTCTGGCCTCAACCAACTTGTGCTATTGGCATGATTTAGCATTCTGTTCTTACCCAGCATCAAGCCAGGACATATTTGGGATGTTTAGCAGCAGATGACAAATCTCATGATCTTCTTGCTTTCTCCTACCTTTTAATGTTTAAATATGCCATAAATGCCACCAGAAGATATAGGAACTCCACAGGAAATGAGTGAGAACTAATGCATCCCCATAGGATCTAAGTGCCCAGAACTTGTCTGGAGATGTATAGAGACATGAGAACATGCCTGGAGATAGTGGAAGACTTAGTTCTACTTCCAAACAGTGCAATAGCAGAGCAGTGGTCACCTCTGAACTTCGTGTGGAAAGGTGAGAAAAGCTCTTTAGAATTGTGAGGCAGAGAGCCAAGGTACTTCAGAGAGTCAGGGAAAAGAGAAACTGAGATCCCTGTGCACATGTGAATGCATACCCAAACACCTAACCCTGCTGTGCCTGCCAGCACAGACACAGGGCCACAAGCACATCACTGTGAGCACACACAGCACACAGTCCTGCACTGCTGTCCCAGGACACACACAGGGGCTGCCCCACAGCCCACCACTGCTCAGCACTCCTACACACACAGTACTCACTGATACATACTCAATCTTCCAGAAAAGGAACAAGGTTTTTACAGATTATTTCCATACTTTTCCCTTCTTCCTTCCTTTTCCACAGGGACCCCCTCAATAAGCATCTCTCTGGCAGCAGTGTTTAACATGTCTGCTGAGTCTATAAATTGATGGACTCGTCATAAGGAGTCTGTGTGCAAACCAGCAAAGCACCAAATCTATGAATTTGTAGAATTAAAAACTCATGTCAGACTATGCTCTCTCATAACCTTTCCCTGTAAGCACAAGTTCTGCATTCAGGCTGGGACCACCATTAATCAGTGAAGTACATGTGGCTAATGGACCTCTGCATCATCCAGAGCCACAGGAAAGCTTTTGGGTTGGCTCCCCTTTTTCCATTAAGAATCATTCCATGCTCTCTACTTCTGCTCCACTGAGCCAGGAGTTTTAGTCAGAGCTGAAAAGTTGCTTTCTTTTCTGAAAAATTAAGTTGAGAATACTTTGTGTATAAGACTTATCCTAAACTTGGTCAATTTGACCTGTGTTTTTCCCCTTTGGGACAGAGAGATAAGAGGAGACAGCCAGTTAATAAGCTTTTGGACTAAGCAAAACTGATGCTTTGACCACCTTCCTCTCTAGTGCCAATTTGTCATATAATCAACTTTCAGACAGATTTTAACAAGGCAGGGTCTCCATAGCCCTAGAGCATAATAGAAGGCTGATGGCTGCTATACTCAAAGCTCAGGGTGCTTAAGCAGTACAAGAGTCAGTTTTATGAGCTGTAGTAGCAGAAAATGACCCAGACAGTGCCAGAGCAAAGTGCATTAACAAGCTCCTCACTGTTCTCTGGCAACTGGAATACAAAGACCCTTCTTTTACTGCTAGGGGTGATCACAGCAGTGGTAACTGATGGCCACAGGGCCAAGGACATCAGGCCAAACCCAGGAAAGACACAAGGGAAAGCATGTCTCACTCAGGGCTGAACTACAGCTTGTCACATCTCCCAGGAAGACTTTGCCTTCCTCATCCTATGTCTGGGTGTGAGAGCAATCATCATCTGCCTCCCCAGCACCCTATTAAATCGGTGCCTTACACAAATCCCATTCCCCTGGGAAGCTGCAGTCACCTCACAGAAGCAGAGAGGGGATTTCAGGCTGCAAAAGGAGATCATGCTGGAGACCCTGAAATCTGCCTCTGAGCCAAGGCACACAAATGCTTTCCCTGGAAATTGTCCTGGGCCACTGAAGTCAGTGGGAGCTTGATAACAGTCAGCAGTGTGCACAGAATCAGGCACTACAAGGAGTGCCACTCACTGATTAGAGCAATGGTCAATGGAAGATGTTAGCAAGGAGGGAAACTTTAAACCTGGAGATTAGGATAGATGCCCATCTTATCATATAATTTGATTTTGAGTATTGTTTGTATCCCACTAACATCCTTAGAGAATACTAGCCCAATGCTGGGGAGCAGAAAAGCTGGAGAAAGCAACATTTAGCTGGAATCTGGACAGGAAAAGCTCTCATTTTTCATTTAGAAGAACTACTATATCCAGAAAGTTTTATTTATTTAATTTTAAGTCAGACTCAGCTTCAGTTTCTAACACAGTATTTGGCCACTGGTCAGGATCTAGGCCACAGACCATTTTATACTGTAAATACTGAATGCAAAGTTCCTCCTAAGGAGCTCCATCTGCCTGAAATGCATCTTCATAAAGCAGACCTTCAGCAAACAGGCCATTCTTATCACATATTTTGTTTCACAGCTTGCAGCAGCCAAGTGCTACAGGCCTGACCGGGTCCTGCCTGCTGTCTGGAAGCAAAAGGTTTATATTAACATCTGTCAAGGTAAATCTCAGCACATATTCTCAAAGGCATTTTGGTGCTTTACACAAATTTTCTGGCTTTGAGTCTCCCACCTTTAACATAAACACACCTGTTCTTCTGCAAGCTTAACTGTTCACTTTACAAGATACAAATGAGATGCTGCTGCACTGAGGCAGCTGGGCAGGTGGGTATAGACTCCATGGAGTCATCCATCATGTGGTTTTTGACTAAGCTTGCTTTGTGTATCTCAGCACTCAGTGAGCACAAAGGTTCCCATTTCTGCTCTGTGGTTTAAATACATCTGCTGAAGCAGAAGAGATGTGTGAGCTCTTGGTGAAGTTTTGGAGCACCAGCTTTGTGGTGAAACAGCAGTAGATGGTTTCCTCTGTAAGTATCAGAAATAGGGAGCTACATTCATCAAAGCCTGATGCCAGCACAGTTCACTCTTCATTTATAATTCAGGCACAGCTCTGTTTCCTGTAAACCACCCAGAGTCTCTTCCTCCCATCCCAAAGTTTTCCAACTTACCTCTTGAATTTGTAGATTAAAAAAACAGCCAGGCCCACAAACACCACTGACAACAACATCAGCATCGCTGAACTGCTGTGACCCGAGCTGGAATCCACAAGTGGTGCTGCAGGAGGAAAGGCAAAGCATCACACTTGAGGGATATTACAGGGAAACACATTAAGTACCAGGAGTTGAGCTCAACTCTGTCTTTGTCACATCTGCTTTATCACCACTGCATGGTGCATGCTGGTTTTGGCAAGACCAATCAGTAGGAAACAAATTGGTTCACTCGTCCTTCAGAAGTCAAGGCCCTTTTTCAAGACAGGGCAGTCTAACATCTCTGAGTGAAAAGGCACAGCCAGCCACGCTCAGCTGAATGCCCAATCACTCCTGTATTAACTCTCTGGGCTATTATTTTTCAGGTTTTTCCAGGTACTAGAGTGGAAATGAATTTTATGAAGCATGGCTTAATACATATCTATTCCCCTTCAGAGAAGATACCTTAGAGCATCAATGAACAGCACAACTCCCATCTTCCAAGGATATTCATCTATCTCACATGTGACAGGGATCTACTCTGGTGACAAGCCTCAAGGTCCATCCTTGTACAGGGCCTTAGAGACTTTTAAATTGAGTCAGTTTCATAATGTGGAGGAGCCCAAAGCAATAATCCTGAATTCAATCACACAATACATTACAGTACTTTGGAGAACTTGATCCTTGACATTTTGGCTGGCTAAATACAGTATATTCCTATACCTTGTTTATGCAGCTATTCCAAGAGCTCATCAGAGCACACCATCTTAATGGCCTGAGCACTGTGCTGAGATCAAGTGTCTGATGAGAAGTCTCTAATGATGCACAAATGATTATAAGTGGCAGCTGAGTATTTCTCATTTTGCATAAATATTTGGCTTTGGTGGTTTACTATTCTCTATTCTTTTTCCATCACCCTGAAGATAGGGGCAAAGTCATATAAATAGAGCCAGTTCTGATTTCACTGTCAAATTTCCACACCTAAGAGTCTGATCCTGCCAGTATTCTGCTGTTAATACTTCTAGCTCTTTTGTGGGAAAGACTGTCATTTCACCCAAGCCAAAACACTATGGAAATGGTCATGAAACAAATGCAGCAACTGCAGTGGAGAGGGGGCAAGAATAGCAGCAAAACATAATTTAAATGCAGTGCCTTGCTAGAACCAAGCCACATTCTCGAGAATTCCAGCCACCTGGAGACCTCAGACATTCCCAGTTTTGCAAATTAATCCATTTCAGGCTACTCCTATTAGCATCTGACTCACATTCCAAAGGAGCAGTTTGGGAGTGAAGGTAAAAAGGCATTACTTGTAGGAAAGGTCATGAGCCTTGATTTAGCCCAGCTCTTGTCTCTCTGAGAAGAAGCTGAAGTGTGTTATTGTGGGGTATGAATCCCAATCTTTCAGAGAGGCTATCAGCAAGGGCACTTGCACAAGATCCCACATTTCAGACAATTGCAAGGATAGTCATAAAAAGTAAGGGCAAAAATAAATCCATCGCCTTCTTTGTAACCATTACTTTTCATCAATAGCTGAGACCTTCACACTAGGCTGGTTTAAAGTGAAGGGATTGACAAAGCTTAACTGGATTCTTTGTTACTTCGTGCAAAAATGGAGATAGGTAGTGTTGAAATTTAAATTCTAATTTTTGGAAGTCAATATTCAGGCACATATTGCCTGTACAAGACCTCAGTCTTCTGCTGGATACTTTGCCCCTTTAAAGCCTCCTAGCTAGTCACAACAGTAGCAAACCCTTTGCTATAAGGATTTGATCCAACATCCATGAAACTTAGTAACATCCCACTGAATTCCACAGGTGCTCAATAAGGACTTAATAGAACACCATTCACCTGGTTTGCTAAAACACTTGAAAAACACCAATGCCCTCGTTAATTAATCAACAGGGAGCTCTTACAAGGTACTTTTTGTACTTGTACAAACTGGAGCATGAACATGCCCCTGATAGGTTGGTTTTAACACTTCCTGCTTCTACCAAAATGTCTCAATTGGCACATAGCCCAGTGCCACATGCCAAACTGTGAGTGCTCTGCTGTAGACTGATTCTCCCGGAGTTGTCTGAAGCCTCAGGGGAAGCACAGCTGTGCCTTTGACTCCACACTCACCTAATGTCAGCTGAGTAACATACACAACCACTTCAACGCCAGGCTTCAGCTCAAACTGGACCAGGTTCTGGTTGAGAGCATTAAAGAGGATTTCTACCACCTGATGAGATAAGAGATAACAACAGTTAAAGTATACAAGATTGCAAAGTCTGGAGAACATTCAGGAATACACAAAGCCCATGAATAGTGGCTGACATCTCTTACTGGCTTCAGCAGGGCCCGAGGAAGTGAAGAGAAATGCACGTGGGCTTTGGGTGGAACTGGGTGTCATTGCATGCAAGCCTCCCTTACAGAACCTCTGAGGCTCTCATTGTAGGTTCTTATATCTCTCCTGGGAAGCAAATCTAGAAGGTTTGCAATTTTGTTTTTCTTTTCTGGGAGCTTTGAGAAGAAGGAAAATAACTAAGGACTTTTTCGCCTTCCCTAATATCCTTTGAGTTTGATCAAATGCGTTTGGAAATCACTGACATATTGGCCTTTCATTGGTGGATGATGAAACTGAATTAGGCAGTTCAGGCCTACATTTCTTTCTTCCCAATGATCCTGTCATGTAGCTTCTTTTTAAATAAGCTGTTGGGGATGAGACAATCCAGTTTAGGTCAATGGAAAATTTGCCATATTTGTCCTTCACTTAGGAAAGGGGCTTTGGACTGGATGAACTGGAATTGCTGAGTTGAGAGATCAGCAACCCAGCTCTGATGTGTCATTTGGTTGCCCCAGAGCACATACTCAGCACATCACCCCAGAGCCTCAGTTTGTTACTGCCTGATCTCCATAGGGTAGTTCTGATGGACAGGGCACAGCTAACGAGTAGTTCTAATGACCTACTCTCCAGGCAGAGCTCCTCAAGCAGAAGGCAACAAGTGCCAAAGTACAACTGAGTAGCCTGTCAACTAAAATTAGAGCACTAGAGCTTTAGGCCTCATGGTCAATTAGTCAGAAATCTAATTGAGATGTCAGCATAACACTGATACATTAAATATTGACACAACAGCTGGTTCAGAAGGAGTCTTAATACTTGTAGACCCTACTGGACCATCCCTCCAAAAAAGCCTTTCAAACCTTCCCACCTCAATGCATCTTTCCTGCACACTGACCACCATAAATTTAAGGGACCAGCTTTGATAACTTCCTAGGACAAAGGAACTAATCTGCAGGGACTGACTTTACTCAGTGGGTGACAAGAAGTTCCACTGAATTCACCAGTCTCCTGAATAATTTAATGTTCGAGCCAAACTTACAAGAGTCACTTGGCAATGGGCTCACACATACTTTGCACACTAAAAATACTGCATACAAGAACATTAGCTTGAGCCAAGCAGCCTTTTCAGCAGTACAGTACTTCACTCCTTTGCCTTTATAGAGCTGATTTAATCATTTGGTAATTCTAACATGAGAGCTCCAGCAGCCTAGTGCTGTTGTTCTTTCCTTGCCTGCATATCACTGTTGCTATACATCACTGTAATTACCTATTTATCTAAATGGATGGATATTGTAACTTCCAAATATAGTTTGCACAGGCCGTTCACTGCTGCAGAATAAAAAAAAAGAGGTCTTGTTGTGGTGATCTATGAGCTGAAGTGTCTGATTTATTTTTAGTAAACCTCAGTATATTATCTTGCTGCTTTGGCCTCCCTTTATTAGCATTCCTCCAGGGAGCAGAGGGAGTACATATTCAAGGTTCCTTTGGCTGTAACTAGTCTAAAAAGGACACTCCACTGATTTAGGAAGAATCTCTGCTAGTGGTAGACTGTGACACATCTCAGTGAGGTATTAGAAAATCCTGGTTTTCCTCTGAAAATCATTTTCTTTAATGCCATAAACTATGCTGCCACAGTCCCAGATGCATCCATTTCCACCGCACTTATTGTAAGTACTTCCAGTGCTGTGCAGCTTCAAGGGCCATCTGCAAACAATGTGACAGGAATAAATGTTCCATGAATCCTTCTTTCCTTACTTGCTCCAGATCAGCCTCACTGCTTTTCCTCCTCTCTGTTGTGTTTTTGTGGGGCAGTATGAAGAGTTCAGCAGAAGTAGGCAGCCCAGGGAACAGAGCTACCAGGATCTGTTCATCAGGGATACCAGTCACCTAGAAGAAAAGTAAAAAAGAGGTCTCTAGCTGCTATTTTGTTACCTATGTTTCCACTGACTTTCAGAAATGGTGTTCCTATCAAATTGTTATTTTCCAGTTCCACTGTAGGTGTTGGGGTCCTAACGAGCTGTTCTGCCAATTTGGTGGGTCAGAAACTGAGCTTCTGCTAAAGATGCACTCTACTTCCTTTCTAGAAGTGAATGTAGGCTTGACAACACCCCTGGGCCCAAAGATCTCAACCCAAAGTCCAAACCTAGCATGTCCCCAGATGTGAATGTTCCACAGAGTCCTCCTTGCTACAAAAGAATAACCGACCCAAAGTCAGATCCAGAGAATTTGCCTCAGCAGCCACTGGTAAATGTGCAGCTAACAGGGACAATATGAAGAAAAGTGCCTGCAGTCACCTTCTGCTATCAGGTTGCAGGGATCCACGTTGGCCATACGTGAACAGAAATGTCCCCAGAGGGAGATTTCACTCCTGGGGCTGTGCTGGGAGCTGCTCCCTTTGCTGAGCCAAGGCTCTCACAGCTGCCTTCAGCCACACCTGCCCACTGAGGCTGCCTCTCTCCCTTCCCAAACCCCAGCCATGCATCCCCAGCAGGGCAGGAAGGCTCCCCTCCCTCAGAAAGGCTCTGCTACGTGAGCTTCATTAGCTCCAGCAGCTCTCTGCTCCTATCCCAGCTCCAACCCCACGGCCCCACTGCAGAGCTGAATGTACCAGGGGGGCAGCCCACTCCTGGTGGGGCACACAAGCAACCACTTCTACCAGATTTCTGCTGTTCTCCGTAATCATTCGCAGTTACAAGCTAATTAATTATTTCTTGTCCTGCAAGCTTGACTCTTTTACTATAGTAAAAGGGAAAAACAGTTTAAAAAAATAAACTTAGCATTTTTTCAGGATGGCAAAACAACCAAGGAAACTCTTACAACCTGTGAATTTCGAGTGGGCTGCAGATGAGAAAAGCTGAGCAGGAATGTACTTTCCCAGTAAAAATAATCAGCCTCCGTTTCTAACAGCTTTAGCTAAAGCAAAAAAACCCCAATGAGAGACATTTTTGGCAGAATGCCAAACCCTCAAAAGCTTGTCTAAATCTAGCCCCTAATTTCCCACAAAACTAAAGTCCCTGACTATTTGATATCATAAATTATTCTGTCCCCTTTCCTGAAAGAATATGAGTACTAGTTTACATATTCTAATTAATCCCAAAGGAAGATTCAGTAGCTTCCAACTACAGAAGTTTCTCTTTATCCTGTATTTTAAAGGTAGGTTTATTTTCCTTTTGAATCCTCATTTTTTGCCCCAGTTGGAAAGGGAGCAGAGCTTCAAAATGTTCACCAGTTGCACTTAACTGCATGTGAAACTCCTATCAGGAAAAGAAAAAAATATCATCCTCATGTATCCAGAATACTACAATGTCTGTCTTCTGGGATGAAGTGGATCAGCTGTTTAACAACACTCACTTACACTAACCAGATGTTTGGAATGGAAAACAGTATACACTGTCATATCAACTTGGAAAAATAAGGATAATGATTATAGTATTACTATCTAGAATTTGCAAAATCCTCAGGGATACTAAAAGCTGAAAAGCACACAGAAATATTAATAAAAGCAATTGTAATATTTCCACAAAATCAGCAATACAGATTGGCTCTGTAAAAGGATCCAGCATATTAAGAAGCTTTTTATTGATTTTTAATGACAGTGCCATCACTGCTGTGCTTACCCATTATTTTAAGCTAGCATGTCAAAAAAGGGCATGTTTTAACAGCCTAGTCAATGTGAGTACAGACAAGGAAACAGATGCTCACCTGTGCTAGCGCTCTCTTGATGACTTTGCCAACATCTTGTCTCCATTCAGGGATGTCAGGGTTATGGTAATCCAAGTTGGGAGAAAATGACAGGAGCTGAGATTGGAAATATTCTGGAATAGAAAAAGTATTAATGAGAAGATTAAATGGACACTGTTTAGGGTACAGACAAGGGTGCAAAAGACAACAGGAGGACCATAACTATCTTAAAGCAAGAGGGTGAGAAAAGGCTGAAGGAAGAAAAAGGCTGGCTAACACTAAGCAGGACAGAGAGCTCTCAAGGAAAGAATCTCATAGTGGTACTTATAAAGGATGTTTTGATCTGCTGCCAATTTCTGGCTTTCCCCAGAGAAACAGAAGTGAGAATGAGAGAGGTGAGAGGATCCTTCATGAAGCCTCTGGGCTTTGTAACTTTGCCACTCAACTTCTTCAGATTCTGCTCACAAGAAGGCTGACCAGAAAATAAGGCAGCACTTGGCTGAGGTTTGGGAGGCTTGTCTGCACAATTGCAGAGCAAACAACTGCTGTAAGTTATGTTTTCTGTTCACCCTCCTGAAGGGAAACCAGGAGTGATTAATTCCCCAACAAAGGAGAAGCCAGTGGTGCTAATGACTGGCTCATCAAGCAATGGCTGTTGATGAAACACTTTGAAGTTCTGTGCTGACTGAATGATTGCTGGGAGGAAGAAAAGCTTCCTAGACTTAAAATGCAGATTTTAATTTTTCTCCAATTCCAACTCTCCCTGCTGGTCTCACCAAAGATCAAGCCAGGAGTCCTTATGGCAGCTGTGCATAAGGGATTTGGTCCAGTGGGAGGCAAAGATCCCACTTGGATCTGGGATGGGAACCACAGATCCAGGTTGGGAACCACACTCCTATGAAACTTCTCAGTGTAAAAGATTCTCCTGTCTGATTTTGGAGATGTTCTGTGCCTCACCTTGAAGCAACTGATCTCCAGACACTTCAAATAAGAACCATTAATCATTTGGAAGAAGGCACTAGGTTTTAGATCAAGATCAACCTGTCAGAGTATAAATGAGGAAATCCACAGAAATCAGAGATGTGCCAGCACACCGTTTATATGGCTTCTTTTGTAAGAACTGTTCTTTCTTTTTAGTTGGTTCGATATATTTTTAAATAAAACAAGTATCAAGGAGCACAGGGAAAGTCTCCCAGGTTCTGAAGGTTTAACCCAGAGTCAGATATATAAAGTCTTTGACTTTTGACACTTTAGTACCATGTCCAATTTATTTTTTGAGCAAACTCTTTTCTGTTAATCTCAAATTAAGGATATACCTGAATAAATCTCCACTGATAACATCAGAAATCCAAGCCTAGATTATGGTCTAGACCCATAATCACTTGACTCAGGACACAGGTTAGGATACAAGTTTTTCAGAGGACATGTTTGCTAAAGGCATCACTCATTTATATACTCAGACTTGAACTCATCACCAGACAGAGGGGCTGGAAGGACTCCTTCCTTAGACCAGGTCAGACTGCAGCACAGCACTGGATAGGACTATTTGGACTGGATCCAAATGGGTACATTTTTTTGTAATAGAACCCAAAACTTTGGATCTTCTAAACAGAATGGCAAAATTTCTTCCAAGGTGTTTAAAAACAGAGTGAGGAGCTCTCTGTGGGACCTGCTGGGGCTAAAGATCAAGATCACCTGTGGGTATCACTCTTAAACATATTTAATTCAGGTTTATTCCAGAAACTAGTGGAAGGATGGAAATTTACAAGTAAACACTGCATTTTACAGTGCTCAAAATTATGAAGTAGAAGGTTCCTAATATTTGATAATAGCAAGTCAAGTTATTACAAAATCACATAAACAAATTATTAAAGACTATTGCATTTCATGGCCAGACAATCAATAAATATCTATTTAGCTGCTGTTAAATCTGAGTATACAGTGGGATATTTATTTGTATTTAATTAGTGAAATAAGACACACACAGTGCAACTACACAGTGCTGAGCTTCAAAATAACCCAAGTTATTTGAAGCTCAGGTTTCTCAATAAAACTTGAAGTCCAAATAAAAGCTTGTTCGCAAATGCTGAATGCCAAAAACTAGATAAGGAAAACAAAGACTGGGCCAGGGTGGAAATTGTTCTAGAAGTCCTGGTCAAAGCTCCTGAGAGAGCCCTTTCACCCAGGATTTATCCAGCCCCAAACAGGGTAAGCTCTGCTGTCTGCCAAAGGGTGCTTTTTGAAGCCTGTGACAGGCAGATATGGCAAGAACATACCAAACATTACCAAAGTCCAGGGGGCACAGACAGACCTCCAGCTGGGACAGGAAAGATGGGCAGTGATGCCAACAACAGAGTCATTTCTGTTCTCTTTTCCAGAGCCCTCCTGACCACTGTCATTTGTACAGTCACTGACAGAGACACCAGTTGCATTCAGAACACCTTAATGTTGCACTGTGACTATTTCTTTCCACAGCTGCAAGGATGAAGGAGGGCAGCCTGGTTCAAGTGTTTTTTATTTCTGGGAGTTCCCTGTCTGGGTGTACAGACAGATCAACAGGGACAGGAGACACCAGCCACCTTATAAATGCTGAGGTTATAATTTTGTTTAGCTGCCCTATTCTATTCACTTCTGTATTTTGTCATCATGACACATCTGAGCTACTCTGTCATCAGAGGTTCCTCCAGGCATTGTCAGGCTCCTAGAGTTCATTCTGGGTCAGCAAGGACTGTCTGCCCTGCACCCCCTGAGGTGTGACTGCAGAAGCTGAGGGTACCATGCACTGCAATCTCCTTGGTGTCCTGGATGAGGGTGTTGCCCCCAGCAACCTGCACGGTGACAGCGTTCATCCCCTCCACAGTGAACGTGTACGAGATGCTGCTCTCCAGGGTGATGAGGGGCTGTAGGAGGCAAACACAAATGACAAAATCAGGGTGAGACTAACTCAGAACCACAACATGCACCTGATTTATCCACCAACAGCCTTGCTCCTTGATACAGGTGTGGTGCTGCCAGTTTGTATGTCCTGCTAAGGCCCAAACACCAGCAGTGTCCCACAGGCAGAGGTTTCTCTTATTTCAGTAAATGTTTCCTGAAATATTCTTCCATTGAACTGCAACCCATTGTTGCATGGACTCCTCAGCAGACCACAGGCAGCAGTTGCAGAATTAGTGCAGTAGAATGCAGCACTGTACACACACAGCCAGCTCAGTGCTATATTTGCTGTACAAAACCCAACCTCAAATTGAAAATAAACCAAAGATGCAGATGCTTCTTCAAACAATCCATATTGTTCAGATTCAGGGCCAGCCTTTGCTTTTATGAGCAGAAATCCATTTATCTCTCACAGAGCAACGCTGCTCAGGTCAGAGTGAGGACATCCAGCATTGCCCTGTCCATGCTGTGAGTCTGTAAGCAAGCTGCAGCCACAAGCTGGCAAGCTGTGCTAAGCAGGCTGCAAGCATGGCATAATTCCTGCTGCCAATGCTGACTGAATGTGGCTGTGGAAGGGATCCACCCTGGAGCAGCCCATGAGAAGAGCCCACATTAAAGAAATCAATGGAAAACTCTCTCTCATGGGAGGGATTCCCTGCTGTAAGCAGGGGAAGAGTGGGAGGATCTTCCTCCTGGGGAGAAAGCATTGGAAGAGACAACATGAGATTAACTGATCATAGCACCCATTCCCTGCCTCCCTGCACTGCTGAAAAAGGATGAGGCAGAGAATTCAGGAGTGAAATTGAGCCTGTGGAGAAAGGAAAGATGTGGGAAGGTTTAAGATTTGGTTTTATTTCTCATTATCTTACTCTGATTTGATTGATAATAAATTACACTAATATCATAAAGTCAAGGCTGGTTTGTTTTTTAACAGTAATTAGTGGCATTGCTCTGTCATTATTGTGACCTGATTTTGTTATATTTTATGTATTCTACCCATGTGAGGAGGGGAATGATAGAGTGGCTTTAGTGGGCAGCTGGTGTCTAAAGAGGATCAACCCACCCCAAGTGAAAATCAAAGGTCCAGCCTTCACAGTGCCACTGATCTGACAGCTGGTCTACAGAAATAAGTCTTTATTTAGAGAAACTACAAAAAAACTCTTTATTTAGAGAAACAGTGATACTAATCTCCATTGCAAAAGCACACAGAGGTCTAAGAGAACAGATAAAGCCATTGTGCCATTGCTGTTGTCCCTTCACTACACTTTCAGTTGGTTTAGAAAGGAAAACTTCCAAATTTCACCTTCCAGATCTCACACTTTATCTCATCATGCTGCCAGCCTGACTGCACTTCACAACAGTGGTCACTAATGCCATTTACATAGCCAAATCAAAATTTCCACCTGCACAGGCCAGACTGGCAAACATATTTCTCTCTATCTCTAGAACACCACCTTCCTGAGACCCCCTCATCCATGAGCTGAAAAAGCAGTAAAAAACAAAAAGTCTTATCACATGGCACACACAGTCCAAGGGCACCAGCTTGTGCCAGCCCTGGAGGCCCAGCTAACATTTACTGAGATATACACAGACCCTGGAGAAGCTGAATGGGCCTCTATCAAACTGCAGGGATATCAGCAATCCTCCTGGAGGTTACAGGTTGTGGTTCTGTGCAAAGGCAGATAAGAGGATGCAGTCTGGCCTTTAAAATTACATTTTTTTCTTTTTGTATATGTGTATGCTGGACATTCCGTTATCATGGATGATTTCACCTCCATCATGGAGTTTTAACATTCAGCCAACTCCTTAATTTTAATTCAAGAACCAAGACCTGGAAACTAACTCAAAATTAAATCAAATAGTTTAAGGTTCATTTGCTTAAACCTATTAGACAGCTGGATACATCTATTAAACTGGACCTGTGTTAATTCAGGCAAATTGGCCTTTGAGCATACTGCAAAAATCAGTAGAGTAGAAATTCAGTACAGGAGTTTCAGCAGGGTGGGGAGAGCAGGAGAGGAGTCTCAGCCAGATCATTTGTGTCTAAGACAATATTCTCCTGTGCAGCAGCACAGAGAGAGACTGAACAGTGACACGAGACACATCTGGTTCTGCCTGGGATGGATAAGGGCTGGACAGGAAAAGAAGTTGCAATCCCTCAGCACAGGACAAAAACATATCATCTAATAATACCTGTCACAATCTTACACACCTCATCCTTTAATTCAGTGTCCCCATCTTCCACCCCTACTCAGAACACCATAGTTTACTCATGAGTGGGCACAGAGAAGGGTCTGACTTATACATTAAAGATCCCAGGAGGAATTTTGATGTGATACAGACTGCTCTTCTGAAAAAAGGTGGCTGATACAGTTATGTCTCTATCTCTTGGCATACTTCTGTCAGAGCTGCAGAACATTCCATGAGGTAGCTGGAGATAATGCATTGCAAAGACTGAAGAGTGCTCTGGGTCTGAGATTCAGACACAGGTAAGTGCACCACGTTTACTCTTCCATATTTCAGCAATGAGTACAATCATGCCAAGGTGCCAAAGGATCAGCTACTCCATGTGCAGCTGTGTCCAAAGTAGCCATCCCAAACACATCCAAATCTGCTTGTACTCTGCTGCCTATGGCTCTGAAATTTAAACTAGAAGATGAAACAGTTCATGTTTCCAACCCAGAAGCAAGCACTGTGAGAACTGCATGGAAATCTTCAGCAAACACCACTGCTTTGCACTACCTTTTCTAGATTACTTTCTATTTCAAAAAATATTTTTAAGGCCCTATTTACCATCAACTTCTATAGTAAGGACAAAAACAACGTCAGGAAAACTCTGCACTGGAGGGCTTTAAGCAGATGATCAAGTTACCAGCATCCAAATTATCTCTGATGTACTTTAATGGTTCTCCATGTGTGAGCACTGAGCCAAACACAGCTGAACTGTGACATGATTGTGCATCCCTGTATTTCAATGCAAACTATAACCTATATAAACTATATGGAATTACCTGGTACTTGCCATGGACTGGATGTGCATATGTGGGTGGTTGCCATAGTTCAGCTAGGGCACAGCAACTTGCCAAGTTACAGTAAATGGCTTTTGCTCCTGAGTTCTTCCACTGCCTCAAGTATGCTTCCACAAAAATCAGCAAGTTCTTATAGTGAGCCTCTTAACTGGATGTAAAATCCCAGTAGGAGCAGCACTTACTGTTTTCATTTTGCCTCTCCTGATTTTGTTGGTAGCCATGACAGGAGGTTAAAACTAAGCAGCTTTTCAAAGAGAAAACAAAATACTTGTGTGCCTATTTTTTATCTCAAGTTCCATATTTCATGTAAAATCCCCGTTTCTTTCTGCTGCAATCTCACCTCAGTGCACACCTTCAATTGCAAATGTAGACTGTGACATGACTTAAACTGCTTTTGTAAACAACAGCAGAAACTACATTGTGAAATTAACAGCTGTACATTTCAGAACTGTAAGAATGGAGAACAGTGTCTCACTCCTAAAGTCTACAATCAAAACTGTAGCTAATAGGGAATCCTGCTCTCTCCATTTGAAAGCATGACACTAACTTGTATTTTCACTTATTTAAACTATTGCTAAAAAAGCTCTTTCTTATACATACAGTGACAATACACATCATTTGAAAATTCACTACAAAGAAGTCTCATCCCCCTCTCTAACATAGCCAGACTTTTCAGCTTGAAATTCTAGATAAGGCTGTTTATCTGAACACCAAGAGCTTTAAAGTGCTGTGTTGGAATCCAGCATTATGTACTGCACACTGGCACATAATGGAAACCCCCTGGTTATGTGAACACCAGCAGTTTTTAAACACTGTGTTGAAAGCCAGCATTATTCCACAGTTAAGTTGCAAGTGAAGGCTGGTAATAACAGTGGTCTTCAACTCTCAGTAGGGCTGATAACAACCAGATGGAGAAAGTAATGGCTCCTAAGAACAACACAGCACAGAAGGGAATAAATTTACAAAGGTTGAAGTTCAGATAATGACAACCCTCTTCAGCCAAGTTAAAAACTAAAACACAAAACAGACAAAGGCAAGAAGTTTTTATTATGGCTGAGAGAGTTCCCTGACTGTTGTGACAAGCTTAGGGGAAAAAAAAGAGCCAAAAGGTGTCTGTACCTTGGTGCTGTTGCCAAACCACCAGAAGTAGGTAAGGGTGCCTGCCTGGCTGGGCCAAACTACTGCAGTAATGTTGACATCCTTATTTCTGATGGCAACAAAGGGAACACTCAGATGGACGTGCTCCACTGGACCTGTGGGAAGAGAGTTCATTATTAAAGGCTTTGAGTTAAATCCTCCCTGCACAGTTGTGAACAGCAAGGATCTTTCCTTTAAATAAATCAAAAGTCCTATGTCAGCAGTGACAGTCTAGTGACAGTCTATTTATATTTTAGAAATAAAAGAGAATTTCAGCAGTCACTGAACAACAGAAAAAGACAATCAGATTTTAAAATACTTTTCTTACCCCCCCCCCATTATGCACATTTTCCATAGTGCTAATTTTCAGAGAGGGGCAGCACTGTGTTTGGAAGAATTTTTTAAATGCATTTTGAAGAAAACAATGAACTGGCTTTGCATTATGTAGTGAAGTTGTTATTGAAAGCCATAAGGATAGGACACAAGAAGGGGATTGGACACAAGAAAGGGATGGGACACAAGTGAGAAAGAAGGTTTTTTCTTGAAAATATAGCCACTGAGCTACAAAGATTTGTGGGAAAATCATTTTAGCCAAGATGGCTTAAATCTGGTTATATAAGAGTCATTTATGACTTCATTAAATACCCCAAACAGTTTTTTAAAAGGTCTCTAAAATAAAGACTCATGATTTTGGAAATCCTTGGTATCTTTTTGATATAGGCCCGACCTTAGGAAGTATTTGGGGAGTCAGTTGCCCCTAGAAAAACACCAGGAACCACTTGAAAGATGTGTGCATTGGCATAACAAAGCATGTAACTGTCAGAAGCACTTGATTCTGAAAGACTTAAAAAATAACAAAGTACCAATGCAAAGTTGTATCTAATAAATGCAAATGCCCAGAATAAATCCAGGACACGAATCCCTGAATTCAGAAGGCAGATCCACTCTAGAAATAACAACATGTGTAAGAAATACTGAGGTTTTGTTTGGTATTTTGTTTAAAGCTTCTACTATCTCCATTGTTTTTCTTCTTGTTTATCTTTTGGTTTTGCTGGTGCTGAATTTCAGCTGATAACTGCTGCCCATCAGACAGTGTTACTTTCTGGGTAGTGCCTTTAAAGCACAGCTACTGACAGACTGTCCCTGTGAGATGGAAAGGACAAAATAAGAAAAGTCATAATCTTTTCTTTGTTTGTTAGACATTCATTCTGGGAAGCAGGAAATTTGGTGATTTTAACTGAGACAATCCTCTTGTGTTACCTCTCAGCACAAAATGGGGACATTAATCAGTTCTCCATCTACTTGAATTACAAAGATTGTGGAAAGCAAGAGCTGTTCTTCTACCGCTGGAACATAGAGCTCCAAGCACAAAAGGACCCTATTCTTGCTCTTGGCCCCTTAAAATTTGATCTTTTTTTTTTCCCCCCTTTCCCAAGAGCTCTCTACCAGTAAGTCACTCCTGAACTCTGACCGTAGGAAGTACTCTGGGTTTGCAAGAACAGCAGGCTCCCCTAAATATTTTGTGACAGCACAAGTAAGAGGAAAAACACTAATATCTTTGCTTCCTTTAAATTTCTAGTTAAGCTGCTTGTCAGCAGATTCCAGAAAGCTGAAAAGTTAACTGGCTGCTAATAAAGCTGCAGGGTAGAAAATTAATGTTGCTTGAGGCCAAAGAGCCTCTTTGTCTCTTTTTTTTTAGCACAGGATCCCAGTACCAGAGTGATTGTGTAGTAAGAATGATTCTCAGGCATATTTGTCTGTACATTTGGACTTCAAGGTCAAACCTCCTATATTGACTAGTACTTCCAAATATATTAAAAGTTTAGTACTGAGGTGTAATCTTATTTCAGCACCAGCATGAATGTGCTTGCAAAATATTTCCCCAGAGATAATGATAATAAATTTGCTATCTAAGAATGCTATAAAAGTTAAAGGAGAGATCTGAAAGGTTGATGTAAAAAAGGGTGGAGCAGAAAAACCGGGCCAAAGAACTGTCCCTTGTTGCACTGTGCTTTAAAATCCTCACCATGAAAAAGTAGTTCCTTTGAGAAAAATCAGATAATCCATACAAATCTGCTTGTTATTACCAGGTAACCATCACTTTTGTCAGCTAATGGCCCAAGGTGAAGGAAAAAACAGTTAATGCTCTAATAACAGGTTGTTAAGTGCAGCCATGATTGACTTTGAGGGAATTATGAGCGTAATAAAAGCTTCAAGGAACATTTATTCCTTCATACAGGGAGCTGGAAATTAAAATGGAGAAAAAGTTCTTGAGTTTTGGAAATTTCTAATGTGCTTCCTTTCAGCAGAAAAGCCCAAGCAAAAGGCAGGATGTAAGACATTCTGACAGGTAAAGAGGGAAGGCAGACAAGGCTGTGATCACCATTAGGGGCAAAATTGATGGGGTGCATCTGAACACAGAAGATCTAATAGTCTGAGAGTAGATCAAAGAACTGGGCTCTTTTTGGTCTCTTCCTACATTCCACACTCTCTGCTCTCTCCTGTGGCTTTGCAAAGTTAACTCAGAGCCTTGTATTTGAGTTTGCTTGTGTGTCAGCTGGAGAGAAATTGCATTGATCTACCAAACAGGACAGAAACATCAGGGATGCACGTCAAACACATGAAATGTGAAAAGCAGCACATTAGCCCTCAGTACACTCATATCTCAGGAAGCACGCTCAGCATAATGCTTCCATTTCATTAAATTAGCCCCGTAAATGCTGAAATTCTGAATAAGTGACTCAAAATTTAGTAGTTTAATCTAATCCTCTTGGAATGAGACATGTATTGAAAATACACATCTGGACTTTGTTTCATATGCTGCTTGGTCTCTGACCCTTTCAAAAACCCAACAGACATTTTCAAACGTTTCCCCATAACTCAGAACTGAAAATATACTTGTGTTAAAAAACCCTTCCCATTCCCTTAATTCAATAAAATCTATTTAACAAGTTAGAGGCCCATGGAAGAGCATGAGCTGCACGTGTTTGTCTTGCATCTATTCTTGGGCCCCACTGAAGCTGCAGGGACTTTGAGTGAGGTCAGATTTGGCCCAAGGAACCTGGCAGGTGGAGGTACTCACAGACCACGTGCAGGAACAGGACAGCAGTGTCTGAGCCCAGGCTGTTCTCCGCATACGCCGTCACCTGGAAGATCCCAGCGCTCTTGTACACGTGCCGGATCCCTTCCTCCACAGGGCTGAAATTGGCATAGGACACTGCAATGCCATCTCCAAAATCAAGCTGGATGTTTGTCCTTTGGAGATCACCCTGCAACAGAGAAGGTTGGAGTAGGAAACTGGACCGATATAAAAGGATTTATGTTACCCTCCATCCCACTAGCATGGGTACAAAGCAGTAACTTTTCAAAAAAAGCCCAACTTTGTTCCATCATTCCCCAAGGTGGCCAGACACAGACAGCAGAAGACCAACACCTCATCCTAAAGTAGCTAAAACAGGTGACATGAATCATCTCTTGCAAATATCCTCCCCTGATTATACTGACTTTAGAAGACTAGTTTCAGATAGACATGAAGCTTCAGGATGGCTGAATTTATACAGGTTGAGTCCCACGTTGAAGAATGACAGATTTTTTTTGTCTAATGTCAGTCAACACAGAGACAGGGCCTGGATACACAGGAGAATGAAGCAGATGATGAGAAAATCTCTTCTAGGACTACTGTCAATGACAGTTATTAAATGAAGGAGGGAAAAACAGACAAGAAATTCCAGCACCACACATACTGTCTGGGGACAGAAGTTGCACTATTTTAGTTTAAATCATGCTTTAAATCACTGTAGTTGAACTGTAGAAGTGTCTGTTATTTCGGTTTCTCAGAGGCTTATTTTATACTTGCCCCCAGCTGACTAATGTAACACAGAAAAAAAGGCTAATTTCAACAAAGCCAAAGCCCACTGCAGTGATTTCACTAAACTGAAATAAAACTACAACTCAGATTAAATCTCTGTAGCTTTAGCTTTCTGCATATATATAAGATGTGTTGTGCCAAGTAATTTCCTTTCATCAAAGATCTGCACTGCATTCACTGGGGGTGAAGAAGATACCACTACATTTTGGAGATATTCCTAGCCCTGAAGGGCTGAAGTCAATCCCTACATGTATTGAGGATGTGATCTGAAAGTTAAAATAAAAAAATTAAAATCTCTGCTGATAAATTTACCTTTTTTTAATGGGAATTCAGAAATATTTTACAGTCATCTCATAAACCCCATTATAGCTGTAAATGCACAGGGAGAACATACAAGAAGCTAGACCACAATGAACCAGGTCTCATGGGTAGAAAATCAGGACCTTAGCAGCCCCCACTGAATTTATCCTCCTCATAGACTATACCTGCATGAAGAAATCAGAGTGCAGGATTTCAATTTCCAGATGTCAATTTACTTTGAGTACATACTTGGGATCTTCAGACACTCATATAGTCAGATTATTGGATGTAGTTTTTGAAATATGGGTATTTGATTATATATCTTAGATCTCTCTTCCTCCTTGCTCCATCATTCCAGGAAGCCAGGGGAGTTTTGGGTATTGACTTGATCAGGGCACTGTTTTCACCTCTGCCCCACTTGGACATTAAAACTTCAGTATAAACCAAAGAGCAATCAGAAAGGACTAAAGTGGTGGTGACACTAAAACGTACCTATTATATTGAGTAGTCAATAACATGCTTTAGACAGAGAGTTTTTAAAGTCACTCTAAAAAAGTCTCTAGCAGGAGCAGAATTACACTCTTGAGATATTCAGTTATTTGATAGAAAGGCTCCCACAGCTTGTTAAACCTTTCAAAACTGCTTCTCAAGGGAATGCACTAAGACCCCAAGTCCATCTCATATGGAAGATACTGAACAGAGGATAAAAATTTGATCTGGGCTGGATTCATCACTGATGACCTCAGGCTGAAATCTCTTGCACCAACCATGGCAGCTCATCTCCCTTGCCTGACAGTTCTCTTTTCTATTTCTTTCTTGCCTCTCCAATATGATTCTGTCTGAAACGAGACCTTTTTACACAGAGAAGCAGGAACAGATTTTTCATGACTAAACAGTGGCAGATGATCTTTTCACCCAATTATGGGCTGGGTCTTCAATGCAAAGGCTGTCCATCACACTAGTCATGTTTGCTTTCTCCTTTCCATACCTCTGTATCCAGTATATAAAGTACTAAACCAAGCATTGTAGTCCCACCCAAAGATGTCATGTATTCTGGAGTTTATAAATATAAAGGAAAATAGAAGGGAAGTGGAGGCATTTCAAAAGGAAAAAGAAATCATTGCTATCCATTTATATTCAAGAGGCACTGTATAGCAGCAAGGTAAGTAATAATTAAGATCCCTACAGAAATAATTTCTTCCAAGTCTTAAGGAAATCCTTTGTCACAATTCTTCTCAGGTTCACACTAAAAGACTGGAATAGCCTTGTCCAAAATCTCAGTGTTCTTTTTCTTTTCTTCTTGAAATTCTTTTATTTTAAGAAACAAACTCAACACACAACTTTCTGTGGAATAAGCAGATCACCTACAGAGATATGTTCCAAAGATCCTCTTCCCTTAGAAAAAAAAAGGTTGTTTCAATGAAATGATTTCCTAATTACCATTATTTTTCAACAACAGATATAAGAATGAATGCCCTCACATATTTATTCACCTGCCTCTTCAATCTCTAAATCCTTGCAAAGATTCCACTCTTCAGCTACCTTGACTGCTGCCTTATTCCCCATCTGTTTATCATTCTTCATATGCAGCAGTTCCGCTTGAGTTCCTTAATAATTTACTAGTTGATTCCTAATTTTTAGACTATATCTGTTCTTTTCTGAACTCCCACTCACAGCGTCTACACAAATTGTCTAACCATGTCAAGTCTGCAGAATAGAAAAGAAGCAGCAAGTAGACAAGAAATCCCCCTTGTATAAAAGCAGAGCATGCATGAACCTCTGAGGAAGTAGTAAAGAAGCCCTGTCAGATTAGTGTGGTCCCCATGAAATACTTAGCTACTATATAAGAATTTAATTTACTGTGAGAATGTGTCTGTCTGTGGGTGGTCTGCCTCAGCTATCTCCAGATATTGCTTCAAAATAACATACACAGGATGGAAAATGCGACAAAAACCAGCTGTTCTTCTCCAGCACCACCACAGTCTCTGGCCAGAAGAGCCTCAACATTGTGATGCTTTTGGCAGCAGCATGGCCTGGTGTCACTTATGCTCCTGTTGGCTACAGAGGGAACAGTACCAATAGATAACTACAATAGATAAGGGCTGGGGTTAGAGGTACTTCGAGGAGAATCAATTCCTACTGCAAAATAACAATGTCCCTCATTGCTCCCCATGAGTGTGAACATGTTCCCCACTGTTCTTAACTTTTCCCAGAAAAGCTGAAGTTAAAGCTTTGCATCCCAGATACAGAATTGGTGATCACAGAAACACCACTTCTGCCTCATAAACTCCATAAACTGCAGTTTACTGGAAGCAGCAAGAAATGAGTGGGGAAACAAATTTTTTGGCCACATCTATCTTTCTTCAGCATTATCACCACTGATAGACAAGACAACCAAACAGCTTTAGTGTGACCCAATATGACCCACTTGTATGTGTCACTACAGCCTTCAATTCTCTTAAATTCCTTAAGTCTCATAAATCTCAGGACCATTCACCGTTTCATGATTTCCCCTTGATCACTATTTTCCTCTCAGCAGCCTGAAAAGCAAAGGAAAAGAATGCCAGTCCTGCCACACAGAGAAAGGTTTACTGAGAGCACTAACACACCTCTTCCATGAGGATGATGAAGGTGGCGTTGTGCCCCTGCTCCATGACCAGCTTCCCGTCGGAGGTGAGGATGTGCAATCCCCGGGGTGCTTTTCCAGGGCATTTCTCCATCTTGGCCATGTACTTCTCCCTCAAGCCATCTGTGCAGTTGTTAGACACAATCCTGCGGTACCTGGGGAGCAGTATCAAAGGACATTGGGCTCAGACAGTGGGCAGAAAAGTTCCTTTGTTTTGTGGTTTTTTTTGTCCCTCCACATTAATGCACGTGTTTTTACAAAGGTTAACAGCCCGCACGATCCCCTCACTGAAAGGAAGACTCAAAGAACCCTAATGCTTTATTAAGTAGGAGAAAACCAAACCAATCACAATTGAAACTTCTCCAGAGATTCTCAGCAACATCACTGAGAAGAGACACATTGTGGAGGTGAATTACTCTGCCTTACTAGAAGGCAGAAAATTCCTCCAACCCAGTGCCTGCAGGATTGCATCCTACATCCCAGTTTTTTAATTATACCATTTATTCGGTTTTGTCTGCTTCTATTGGGCTAGAGGACGCTTGAAAAAATATGTCAAGGGCTTTGCCCAGTTCAGTTTTAAAATTATTTGAGGTATGGGTTTTTCTCTTGGCTCTTCTTGGAAGATGTTGGCTAAACAGCAAGACTCAAGTCTCACAGCATTTCCTGCATGATAGTAGAACATTTGCAAAGTGTCTGCTGCCATAATAAACCAACACTTGCCATCTGTTCTGGGTTAGACCAGGAGAAACCAGCACATGAAGCTTGTCTGAAATGCAAGGCATTGTATGTACAAAGTGAAAATGGCAGAGGAAGAAAACATAAAAGAGACTAAAAATTGCTCATTTGAGCCTTCCTAGAAGCTGATATAAATAGGAGCTGTAAGATAGTAAGAGGTTCAATAAAATACAATGTGAAATACCTCAAACCTGTCCTTTTAAATGTTCAGCTGTCTCTCAGGCAGACCTTTTTGATTTGTGTTTTAATTTTGCAACAAAGGGGAGCTCCAAGTCCAGGCTCCAGGGATCACACATCACTTGATAGTAATGCAATATCTATGTGTCACTTATGTTAACGTGCTTCTCCCTCTCTCTGAGGAGCAAGGCAATTTTCCATACAGATGCTGTTGCAAACATCACCTCATGGATAAAACTGAAAAAGAGCATAATGGGATGCAGAGAAAAAAAAAGGACTATCCAGGTTCTCTTGTCCACTGCAGTCACCAAAACCAGGCAGATTGCAAGATGCACTTACCCAGTGCTGTTCCAGTAGTTCTGACCAATGTTGCAGTCCTTGGACAGGGAGGAGGGGCTGAACCAGAAGGCTGGGATGCACTGGTTGTTGCTGTGCCTCTCATATCCATAGTCACTGTGGAGAGAAGCCATGAATCCATCACTGCAGCTCCACTAGAGTTAGCCCAGAGTTTTAGGTGATGTCCCCAAAGCAAGTGTGTATTGGTGGTTCTCTGCTGGGATGGCACAACATCATTGATTGGGCTCATCCAGAGACAAAGTTCTGGACCAGTTGGAGGGGCAGGAACACAATTCACTGAAGGCATTTGATGCCCACAACAGCAGAAGTACCAAACTTGCAGAGCACTGCAGGACTTGTGTTCATTTGGCAACAAAACATGACAGAGATTCAGAAAGAGTACTGTATTGCTTGTTTCTATTTCTATCAATGTCTGACTTAAATTTCACTTTTTGGGCTCTTTTGGTTTGTTTTTTGCAGCCTTTGCTTTTAGAATGAACCAGGCTAATTCCAGGATCTAATGTCCCTTTTTCACAACAGCGGCTAGGAATATAAAACACTAGGAGCACTTCCTGAGCAACTAGCCACAGTATGTACATTTATGGATGTCAATGGGCTCTCTGGCTAAGCTCTGACTTGCCCAAGTGAAAAGAAAACAGCTGATGTTTTTCCAACACTAAACTAAAACACAACCAGCTTTGTGGTCTAAGGATTACATGGTATTGTGGCCCACAGGGAAGGCAATCCAGGTTATTGATTCTTCCTTGGACCACCTAAGAATGGAAGTGTACACAACCACATCCAAAACTTCTTTTTACAGCTGCCTTTGTGTGCCAATACAATGATGAAGAAATAGGATTAATCCAAAGCTTTCCATAAGTTTTAATAGGGTCTGGATCAGGTTCCTATGTGTAGCCTTTATTGACAGGCTGGATTCAAAGGACAAATAAAAAGAAATTCTGGATTTTTGCCTGCAGCAAGTTAACAAATGCCAACATGCTAAATCTCTGTGAAAACACAGACACTACAGAAACCACTGTCTTGAAAGCATTCTGTGCCCTTTAGGACACTCTGAGTTTTATCCATCCCCTGTTCAGAGCCTGAACTGCCAACAGAAAGTCTCTAGAAGAGCTTTGGTGAGACAAAATTGTGCTACGTCCCCAATGGCCCAGGCTGCTACTGTTCTTTTTTGGAGGGCAAAAATTCTGTGAGCTACTTTAAATGGTTTGGAGATTCCCTAATGCTCTTTTCTCTCAACATTCAATTTAATCATTCTCAGTGGGTCCGACCTGCACAGTCAAAAATGCCTGGCAGGGACTTTGTAATTAAAAATATTCAGGAGGAGCTGTACTTTGCCCCAAAGAAGAAAAGAGCTGCATAAATATTTAATAAAATTAAAGACAACATTGCTGTGTGCCCTCAAGGTTCTGTGCTTGTTCATTAACTTCTGGTAAATGTATATTAAAACCTCACATGCTGCCCACCTTCCCTCTCATAAGCCCCAGGGTTTGCATAAGTTAAGGAAATAATCAAGTCCAGCTGCTGTGCTCTCTTTCTCAGGAAAGCTATCTTGACAGAGTAAATAGAGAAGCAGGAGGAGGGAAAAGAAAGCTCAGTGAGCACTTTAATACCACTTATGAGATCCTTCTGCCATTCTCTCTGTTAGAGAAAGGCCAGAATTTGCTTCTGGAAATGACTGCAAGGGTTGGCAGGAGTCACCCCTGATCCTGACTCATATGGATTTTTTGAACTGGGGCATAATCATGATTTATGCCCCTGAATTTTAGATCAGCCTTTTGTCTAACTGCAGGGAACAGCACTGCAACCATGAGGCAGACAGGGGCAAAGGCACTGTGACCAAATGGGAGGGAGCACAGACCCCACAGTGTGTGCTATCCCCACAGCCCTCAAAGGCAGGTGTCATCACAGCAAGTGGCACAGGGTGCTCCAAACCTTCTTTCTGAGGAAGCAGAGGGCCCATCTGGCAGGACTTGGTGGTCACTGCACTCACACAGTCCTGGCTGCTGGCCCTCCTCCTTTCCCTAACACCCCACAGGACCTGCTCAGCTCCACCCAAGGGACAGAGCAGTCACTGCTTTCAACTGTGAGCCCAGGCAGAAGAAGCTGAGTGGGCATTTTTCCTTGAAAGGGAATGAGTTTTTCTTGAAAGAGCATCAAGTGAAAGTAGGAGCTGTCCTTTCACCTGTCCTGTCCACCTTTTAGTGAGCAGAGAAAAGTCACTTGTCAGCATCTCCCCTTCTCGTACTGACATCCCAAGGAGGGCAGATGAATCTAAAATATATTCTGGAATAACCCATGCCTTACAACTGGCTAAGCAAGTGTCTCATACTTTAGAAGTCCCAAATCAGTGCACAGGTTCACCCTTCCTCTCTGAAAAAATCACTTTTAAACTGATCAAGCTCAGTGCCCCACTTCCAGCACTGCCTGTATTTTCCTCAAATGGACTGTCTCACACATTCTTCCAGTCAGCCCTGCTGAGTAGCATCAACATTCACCAAAAAGGTTTTTCTGATTCTCCATCACTAGCTATAACAATTTTGCAATTGGAAGCTAGTTAACAATTCTGTTGGCAGTGCAGGGTCTGAAACAAAAGCCACCTTGTTGTCCTCTAATTGCATTTCCTCTGCAGGACTGACAAGTTTAACAGCAATACCCCCTCATATTAGGGGGAAAGTTAGTAAAAAATGATACTGAATGCATGCAAGGAATCTGTCAAGTGATTGAAAAGTTGCATTCTGATGCAGACCCTTTTCAAGGCAGCATTTAAGGCCAATTCAGCTACCACAGTTTTTCACTTACAGCTTGGAAAAGACAAACTTCCCTGTGAAAATATAAACCAGGTGAGGGAAAGACAGTGAAAAAAAACCCACAAAAAACCAAACAAGTTCATTAGCATCTCTCGAGAGTGCTGCTGGATTCTCCCCAGAGGCCTATGCCAATGCCAAGGGCAGATACTGCAAGGCAAGACAGGTCATCCTGCAAGTTCCCATCATGAGAACGAAGGGGAAAGATCTCATGAGTCAAGATATGGAGTCTCAGATGTAATCTTGACATTAGGAACAAATTAAATACCCATCCAGATCAGATGAAAATCTGTTCTATATCCCTGACTCTCTCTTAAAGATAAACTACTACAATATTCAAAAAAATACTCTGGTCAATATTTTTCTTAATTTTTTCTGCATTTCACTATGTCCATGCTCTAAAAGAGAACTATGAGCCTAAGCCCAAATAAATGTACAGATCTCATGCCTCACACTTCTTCAGAAAGTACTTGAAGGTAGGTGAAGTGTTCAGGAATAACACCAATACCGAGTCAGACACTGATCCTGAATAACTTACTATAAAGATTAAAAAGTTTTCCCAGCTGATCAGCTTTCAGGGTATTTTGAATTCCATTTAAATGACATTCTGATCATTTAAGCTGAAACATCACAGATATTGACAGTCTTAAATCTTAGAAATATTGCCTATCACAGGTGCCAAGTAGGAATTCCTTGGGCAGAGATCCTCACATGCATTCTCCCATCTCCTACCTCTGACTGTCAAGCAATAGCAAGCAGTGTCTCATTTTTCCCCTGCTTTATATTTAATCTGCTTTCAAAGTGACTTTAAAGCAATTTGAAAATTATGGTCCCATTAAGTTAGAAACACCAATATTTATGCAAAACAAGTAGTTATATCTGACAAGGGTGGGCTGTACAGTCATGTCACAGAAGCCCTTTCAGAAATTTCTCAATAAAACATTGTTAAGAAGCAATAAACTGTTCCCAGCTATTCAAAGGCATAATGATAAAAATGTGCATGTTTTGCTGGCTTGCCCCCTAGGAAGTCAATGACCTTGGGAGAGAAATACCCTCCCTCTTCTGAAAGGAATATATATTGGACCATAGAAGTCCTGGCTGTCACTGTTCTGGAATGACAGACATAAAATGTCCATCAGTACTTGCAATTATTTTGCTTTTGAATTCCAGGCTTGGATTTCTCACGGAGATGAACAAATATTTCCTGCAGAGGAAGGGGAAGCCCCCTTCACTCAGCAGGTTTGGGGGTCACATTTCTGCTCTATGGTATGATCACAGCTATAAAGCTGCATGAGATCCCCTTCTACTGCAAGGTTTTCTGTCTGGGTAGTATTTCAGGACAAAAGCACAGCCCCTGCACAAGTCCCCAGGATCACATACTCACCACTCAAAGTCTCCTTGGCCACAGACACACGGTTCAGACACCACAGTTTGGGAATAGTCCCGACCTAGGGAACACTGGGCTCCAGGCTTGCGTTTTTTATAGATCTTCCTCTCCCCCATGACACAAGGCTCCCCCTTCATTGGCCAAGGAACAAGAGGAGAAACACAGCTGTAGTGGATGGAGTGCTTTTTCAAAGGGCACAAAAGGCAATGAAAACGAGCATTTATCTCTGGGAGAGTGGGGAGTTATGGTCCTGCTCTTCTGTTTCTTTGCAAAACCAAAAGTCTCCTTGGGAGGACACATGAGCACAGAGTGCTCAGCATTGAGTTGGGATGCCAATGACAATGTGCCCAAAATCCCTGGATGCCCAGGCCACCACACCCACTTATGTCACCTTTCAGAAGGCATCCACCAAAATCTGGTCCTATGAATTATCCTGAAAAGACAATGTGGGTGTAGGCCAGGGTTTCTTCCATATGTCAGATAAAGTCTACTGCAGAAGCAAGTACCCAGGCCTGAATCCCTGGGCAGGGGACAATACCCGGTGTAAAACACAGAGCTCAACTCCCTTCCTCTTTCTGTGACAGAGCCGGCTTTGTTATAGACAATTTTGATGTGTGTTTCACTGAGCTTTTCAAATGCTAAGCTTTCCAAGAACACTACTGTGAGTAGGTAATCTAAAACAAACACTTGATATCTAGGTGAGTTGCTATAAACAGAATTTTCTATTTTGCAGAAGTAATTTTTCTGCATAGAAGTAAGAAAAACGACATCACCTAATTGAAATACTTCTCTTCCCTATTAACAGTGATGCCCAAGATTGCTGCATGGTTACACATATGTCTTCCCTTTTCTTTCATTTAAATTATTCTCATTTATTCAATTCTACAACTTCAATTATCTTATCCTTGCCAAATTAATGTTCATTTCTCATTCATGGATATCATTCAGGAATGTCACAGTGCCAATGGTTCTGGCTCTAGTTATGTTAATCCCACAGGGTGTGGGGCATCATACTGGTAGCCAGTAAACCATAAGTAATCTGCAGAGGTTATTGACCTCTCAGCTGTAGTTCCTTCAGGACCTAAATATATCCAGCATGAAAATAAGCCAGTGTATGAAAAACAAAGCATGTATCCTTGAGTAGAAAGAAATAATGTCATTTTCTCTGGTGTCTTTTATTCAAGAGCTTTTCAGATTCAAGGGTTTTACAGATATTCAAGAGTTTTACAGATACCTGCAGGACCTGCAGGATGAATAAATGTTTTTATTTTCATTTTTGAGTAGGGGAAATAAGAGGCAAACTGAAACAAAATTATTTTCATGAGTCAGTGACCGAGCTACAAAGAATTTGGTGTCATCTACAATTCAATCATAAGGTGTCATTTTACACTGCCCTAAGCATTGAGGCCAAAAAGATCCAGCTGGTGCAATGGATTATATTCCTAAAAATAGAAGGTAATCTCCTGAGCTTGCCCATAGATGCCTGGCTGCATGTTTATTCATGCACATTCTTCAAGGGATGCAAAAGAAAAAAAAAAAATCCATATGCTTTGCTGTAAATACCAACTGCATTCCCACCTGGAAACACAGAGCAGGGGAAAAGGAGCCCCACCAGTGCCCCCCTGGAGAGTGGGGATACCTGATTGTGCAGATGCCAGGTCTGGTAGTCATCCTTGGTACACCTGCGGCTGAAGAGAGACTTGTAATCCACCTTGACCAGCTGCCACTCAGAACGGAGGCTGAAGTGCCCAAAAACTCTGAGCATGGGAGACAAAAGAAAAGAAAGAGTCAGCCAGACTCATGCTTCCATTCAGCAAATAACATCTCATGAATCTCAGCTTCAGAAATCAACACACAGTGTTGGAGCTTAATGCCAGAAAATGGTATTCAGTCCTGAATAATATTTTCCTGTTCTTAGAGCATCCCAGGAGTGTTTAGCCTTTTCCTCACACCTCGTACACAGCTTGTGTAGGAAGGTCTTCTCCTGACCCTAGCCTCCAGCAAAATGGAACCCAAGTCTAATCACCCTTATTGCGATCTTTAGAGGACAGCAAATGTTACTTTTTCATTATTTCGAGTCTTTCACTAAATGACCTTTTTACCCAAGCCACTTACGTGATTAAAATTTTTGTTCTAATTATTCCAGACTAAGAAAGAAAGAGGGAGAAAGACAAGATTTACAAATTTTCTGGTGAAATCAAAAGAGAAGCAGAAAACAAGACTTCCCCACACTGACTGTAATTCAGATCCTGCTGTCCCCAGTGTGCTGCCATTATTTATTCTAGTTGATCTTGGTTTACACTGCAATCATGCTGAGTTGTTGGCTTTGCTCTCCACTCACCCCTTCTCTAGTCTGCACCAAAATTGCTCTTCATTTTGCTGTTCTCCATGAAACAGCAACCACCCAGGAATCAATCATGCTCTCCCCTGGAGACCTGTCTCAGCTCATGGGGATCAGAGAGACAACGGTGGGTGGGCAATATCTGAGAGTACGAAGTGGTGAGTTCGCTGTGGACACCTGCCCATACCCAACTTCTGCCTCACAGAGGAGCTCCACTAAGCTGAGGAGCAGGAAGGATACAATACAAGGAGAACCTGTGTGCTGTCATGAACAAGTGGCTCAGGTTAGAAGAGAGAAGTGAGGAAGGACTCATCTGGTAGAATGGATTTATTAGGTAGATTGTTGCTGGCTGTCCAGAACCATTCCTAGTGTAGTCCTAACTACAGGGTATCAATGATAGGAAAGACCATGGCATTCAGGCCATGCTACAGGAGAAGCTGCAATTCCTGTTCCTCAGCACAGAAGGCACAGCCTGGACAGCTGGTTTATTCTGTGGGATAAACACACAGAACTCAAAGCAGTGTGGTGTGCCAGAGCACTGGGAGCAGGAGGGAGAAGGGAGGAATGGGAAGGAGCATGGTGGGGGGATGCAGAAAGCCTCCAAAACTGTACTCAATAGGAATTCAAACTGCAGTTCCCCTCCCCAGTTTTCCTTGGCACTGGGTATTGTCCCATGTGTTTTCAGCACATACAACCTTGTTTGTGCTGCATGACTGAAACATCAGTCCCTGCAAAACAGCGATGCAGCAAATAGAAGTATTTTAGTCCAGCAGATTTACACCAGTATAGGATTTGGTGCTTATTACATGGAAAACACAGCAAAAGTATGAGGGAACATGACCAAAGAGAAACACTGGCATAAACCCAGAAGAGGGCAGGGCTGGAGAAATCCAACACTTTGCAAAGAAATGCATCTAAAATTAACATCTTGCTCCTCAGATTGTTCCTTAGCAAACTGTCCATCAGGAGAGCAAAAGGTTTCTTTGTGGTTTACAAAAAACATCAGAATTACTTGATTTTTAAATCTATTTCAAAAAGCTTTTAAACAATTCCTTCTGCCACAAAAATTAATGAAAAAAAACCCAAGGTTTTCTAAGAGGAAGGCAACATATTAGCATTCCAAAAGCACAGAACATCAGATACTCTTTAATTAAATTATTTCAAAGAAGATCTTTGTGTATAATTGCTATAATTTAGATGGAAACAATACTACACTAAATGGAATTAGAGGAGTGTAAAGAGAGGTTTTCCTCTGCACTGCAGAGATGGTTCTAGGTCAACTGATCCCTAAAGTAGTTACTTCTCTAACCACCCTCCCCTTCCCAAAAAAAAGCTTGTTAAGGCTAATCAATCACAGTGGAAAAGATTTCTGGGATAAGAGCAGCAGAGAAGCCAGCAAGCACCTGCAGCCTGTGAGCCCTGGTCACCAATGCCCAATGCCACCTACAGCACGGCTTCATTGGCCAACACCATGAGCGTCGTGTGACAGCTCAAGATGAATTTGTTGTGCATTTGAAACTTCTACCAGTTTCTATAAGCAAATACAAGGAATGGAGGAGAGTGCTATGTGATCTCTGGGGTTCCAAGGCTCTATCAAGCAGCTTTCCTTGCTAAGTGATGAAAGTCTTAACTGTTGGTGAAATTTAAAAAGAGCTGAACAATAACAGGGCATAAACCCCAACTGGAAAAAACCAGGTGTTGCAGCTGAGCTCCACTTTCTCAGTTTTATGAATGGCATCACTGGATGTTTTTCCACAGCTGGCCAAGGTGCAGGCACAAGACCTCTCCCACCACATCTGTTTTGAGGTGGCCAGGTCCAAGAGAGACTTGGGCAGACAGCAAAGAGCTACAACATTTTAAAACTCATAGTGTCCAGCTATCAATAAATGCTTGGCACTAAATGTTCTAGTTCCTACATATTGGTTTCTACATCATGAGCAAAGAAACAAAACAAGTTCCAAGGAAAGAGATGAAAAAAGAGATTGGTGGGGCCTTATTTTTGCCTACTCAACTGGTGAGTCCTCACATCGCTTTGAAGATGATTCAATTTATCTGATTCCCATGTGCCTTCATTTCCCATTTACTTTGGTCACTAAATAAGGAAGGTGGAATTTTTTTAATAAGCATAGCTAAATTATCAAGATAATACAGGGAGAAAGGAAATGAGGTGCTATAAATTTTGCCTCAATAACTTTGCTTACCATGGTCTAACTGAAAGATCTTAATTGCTTGTTGCAAGCATAGAAAACAAGAGAGCTGGGTTTTCAAGGTCCAGCTTTGAGAAGCCAACAAAGAAGGTATATTTTGATTTTTCCATATAAGCAGTCTGATGTGGAAGTCCTTGAGAAGCAATAAATACAAGAGCCCAGATGGTATTTAGATGGAGTCAGTTTCTGACTAAGCTCAGTTTAACAAAGGTTCTCCAACCTAAAACATAGAATGGTAATTTACTGGCTTTAGACTGCATAGTTTTTGTTCTATCTCTCTGACTAAGCAGTTACAGCTCCACATAAAATCTTAGCTAATAGGACAGCATCTTCTCAACTGGCTCTATGCATGGCTGACAGAGAAATCATTGTTAAGAAAACAGAAGATGCTTCCCAATCTTTTCTTTGGAGAAACAAGGCGAGGCTTTTATTGACAGGGCTTGATGTCATTAATTTGCAGAAAACTATTAGAAACATGGAAATCAATTCTGAAATGCTTACAGTTTCATGACAGAGTCATTTTAGAAATGATCATTGCTAATGCTGCTATAATTATATCTTTCATTAATTTTTTAAATACACAGTAGCTTACAAATGCAGTGTACACTGCCTGGATAACCTTGTACAGGAGCTCTTTAAAAGGCTTTTTACATCTATACAATGTTCTCTTTGCTTATGCCTTATATTCCTTGTATTTTTGATAGCTGAGCTTTTTATGTAATTCAATACTGCTCATTCCTGCCAGGTCAACAGAATGAATTGAGGGTCACAAGATAACAACTCACCTGCCCCTGGTCCACAGATTCAATCCCTGTCCCTGCTCACGGTGTGAGAAACAGACCTCCTCAAGGAGCAGCTCCCCCAGGAAAGGCATCAGATGTATCCATGTGGATCTATCCCTGCTGGCAGCTTCAGATGAGCTGCCCAGCCAGGTATTAAAATGTAAATTCTCCTGCCTAAATCAAGTCGTCTCCTATCATTTCTGAAGTAGACTGGCAGGACATCACATGGAGCAAGCAAGCACTGAAGCTGCCTGTACTTGGCAGGTCTGGTCTGGATGAAGATGGAAGATTTTCCCTTCACCAGCCCTCCCAGCTCCTCTGTGTGTGACACCTGCTGACCTCAGATGTGCCCAACACTGAGACAGAGGACTGGAGATGGCAAGGAAGGAATAACCTGATAACACCTAACATCAAAAGTACCCTCCTTTCTGAGGCGGTTTTCCTTCACTGGACATCCACAAGGTGAGAGACATGAAAAGCTTGGGTGGTTTTTTCCTTCTCTCAATATACCTTAGGGACCTCTGAAGCCAGATTTTAACAAGATTACGTCCCACAGAATAGACTGTAAGCATTTTTAATAACTAAAAATAAAATAAAATCAAAATAATATATTTAGTAGTTCATCTTTTGAGATGAACTACAGAAGCAGATGGATGGATCAACAGAAAAGTAAAGCCAGAACTACAGAAATAGAGCCAAGCTATACTTTAATTGATGAAACTGAGAGAAAAGCTAATTGCAGTGTCATCATAAATAGACTGTTTCATTTATAAAAACCTGAAACCAACCTTAATTTTTATTTCCTTTTATTTTAAAAGAAAAATGCTTGCAGAGGAAGTGTCTTAGCAAGCAAAAAAATCCCCAATAGTAAAATCACCCAAATTAGTGAATACTCCAGCTGACCTAAATCTGTGCATTTGTTTAGAGAATGTAGAAAGGAAGAAAGTCAAGTAAGCTTGCTATCTGATTTCAGTTAAAATCCCTCTTTATTTACATCTGTGCATATAACAGGAAGTGCCAGAGGTAGATATTTATTAGGCAAGAAATTCTGTGAAGCACAATATGGAAGAATCCCATCCTGGCAGGAAAACAAGCATGTGTTGGTCTGAGTTTTGGGTTGGTTTTTGGTTGGGTTTTTGTTTGTTTGTTTGTGGTTTTGTTTGCGTTGTTTTTCTGGGGGTTGTTTTGTTTTGTTTTGGTTTGGTTTTTCATTTTTCTAGTCCCTGAAGAAGAAGCTCTTCTATCACTGAAACCAGGGGAAATCCCAGATCTGGAGCAGGGAGCAGCTAACTCACCACAACTGAAGGTGCTCATTCTCATTCTGATGCCCAGCAGAGGAGCACATGTTGCTACTCCTGCACTCTTAACAGATATTGTCTCACTCATAATTGCCTTGATTCCTTTGGGATTTTTTCCCCACAAGCCAGGCTACCCTGGTCCCCCATTTCCTGGGAGATGGTGAGCCTATGCTAGAGTTGCTGTCTCAGTGAACACTTACAGAATGTCTTGGTACCTAGATGTACCTCCTTAACTTGTTGATATTTACAGCTTTTGAGTCAATGAAAGAAAATGCTGACAATTTCACACAAAGAAGAGGGCCTGTTATGACATCTGGATCTGAATCCACTCTGTGTAAGGAAGTAGCAGTAAAGTGAGACAAACTCCTGCATGCAGGCTGAGCTGACTGGGCCAAAACCACACCTAAAACAGCAAGGGAACAGTTGCAAGTTGTGCTGGTGGGACCAGATTTTATGAATAGATGAACTATCTCTCCATGAATTAAACATAAATCATGACTTTAGAGAAAACCAAATGGGCTGTGTAATCTCCCATTTTTTTAAATTAGGATTTAGATGGAATTAACATTAAAGGAGGTCACTAGTTACAAAGAAAATTGATAGAAAGGGACTGAGACAAGGAAGTAGAACTTAATTGAAAACACAAATCAGCAATTAGGGAGAGCAGGAGAGGAAGAGTTAAACTGTCTCATGTCTAGCAAGACGATGCAGGGAGTGAGAGACTGGAAACAAAGCAAACATAAAAAATGAAAGATGACACTAGAAAGGCAGGCAATTGCCAACAAAAAACACTGTCTAATTTTTTTCCTAAACAATAAATATGGTTTCTAAGAGCCTCTTCAGAGCTTTTCATTCAGTTGCTTTTGGCTGACCTGTCAACTAGGAACAGCAGCCTGAGGGCAATGGGTGATGACTCAGGGCTGCTGTACTTCTGTCTGTGGCCCAAAACAAAGTAAGAAAAACAGCTGGTTTTTTTTTTTTTTTTCCTAGAAAGGAGAGATGCATTTTCTTCCAAATAAAACACACCATCCATTTGGATCTAGATTTTCAGTTGGTGCAAATTATTTTAATTTAGACCATTAAAATAGACCCTCTCAGATATAAGGCCTTCCACTGATACTATTCAGGAGAAAAAACAACAGCAGTGAAGCTATCAAGAAGGTACCAGCACCAGACAGCAGCGTGCATCAGGACAAATTTGTGCAAGAAAATCTTGGTCTGTGTTCTATTTCCCAAGGAGAAATGTCGCACAAGAATTTCAGAGAACTTCTCTTGCCATTAAATCTGAGGGATGTGGTTCATTTCCACTGAAACTGAATGCCATGGCATCAAGGTTGCCCACAAGAAAGAAATTCAAAGTGTTGGCCACCAGCAATCCATATTGAACTGGTCATGAAAAGCTGCACCACTACCAGATTTCAGGTCAGGAGAGAGAGGAGATGGGGCAGGCAAAGAGTTTCTGTGAATTGCAGATCAAAACCAAAACCTTGCAATAAAAATCCTACAGTACAATCATGGCAGATCCTTTCCCTCAGCTTTGGAAAACAGTCCTGGTATTATTCATCAGCTCAATGGACACTTCCTTTATAGTGCTAGCAGAAGAGGAAAACCACTGCAAATGACATGGTACAGCATGATCTTTCAGTTAGCAAGTAATGCCAAGTGCAATTAGTAAGTAAACTGCAGAACATGTAATTACAAAGCAGCCCTACAGTTTGGACTCAATTTCCCCTTTAGCTGCACAAACACTGCATAAGGCAATGGGAGAGAAAGGGATTTTTGTTATTATTTTTTCAAATAGGAAGTGCTATCAAAATAAGAACTTCCTGAATGACAAACCAAACCTTTTGAAATTTGGTCTCTAAAAAATTTATTACCAATGTTCTCAAACAACTTTACATGACAATTGCTTCAAAAGAAATCCCAGGAACATGAAAGAGAGTATGAGACACCTAGGAAGGGGGATGGGAAAGCGTATTAATTTTTAATGCTGTTTTTCAGAAGAGTTCTTTCTCCTCTTCGAAGCACTCCTGAAAGACGACCAGTTTCTGACAGCCTTGAAACCTGAAGATGCTGCCACTCTGTTCTAGAAAAGATACTGGCAGCTGTCAGCAATCATCTCCTCTTGGGTCTGTGGTCTCAGCAGAGGCAGGTGCTGCTGCTTTGCCAGAAGCCAGATAACACAACACATACAGTAATTTCAATATTTCATCCTATGAATCAGCAGATTTCCAACCAGAAATGTCCAACAGAAATGTGGAAGCCATCCCTTAGAATATGTAGGCTCCAAATGCATGTGACAGGTGAAGCACAGTGACAAGCTATGCCTGGATATCAGAGAAGAAGCCTCAGAAGAGGAAGCTCTGGAGAGCTGCTTTCCAACACTCATTCAGTTCAGTGATCAAAAATCTGTCAGAGTGAACTCTGCAGTCAACCCAACACTGAGCCTTCAAGCTCCCAGAAAAGCTGGTGTGCTGTGCCACTCCTTTCCTTGTGCAGCATCAGAGAGAGATTCAGCTGGAAAGGTGCTAAGGCAATGTAGTTCCTCTGTCCCCTGAGGGTTGGTGTGATCAGAGCACCAGAATATTTCACATCTTGCTGTCACAAAAAGGTGAAAGACTCAGGAATGTCTGTGTGCACAGCATCCTGCCCCTTCCTGTGCACCCTCCATCAGGCCTGAGTGCTTCACACAGCCCAGCCCACCTGCAGGCAGGAGGACAGCACAGGGCCAAGATCCTTCTGTCCTTAGCAGCACAGGAAACAAAGCACAGGAGCCTCTAGATGAGAATATCTGGATCCCATTGCCAGCAGGCAAAACTTGCCCTTTCATCTAGGGAAAAGAAATCATCTATCAGCCTGCTGCTTATTGTGGCTCCTTCTGCAAGGGCTTCTTTCTTTTGTTCACTTCAGCAAATTCCAGTCTCAAGTGAACACACCTTTCTCTAGTCCTCCTCCCTGCACATGCTCACCTCTCCATCCCCCTTGTCTGAGAATTATAGGCATGACTGAGCATCTCCCTCCCCCAAAAGAAATGGGAAGAGTCTGCACAGTGGGATCCCTATCTGGGGCTCTGGAGACCTGCATTGCTGCCAAGCTCTCCCAATGACAGCCTGCTGAGTGCCTGACCGTGGGCATGTCCTTTGTTCTCCCTCAACTTCCCTACTGGCAAAATACAGCTGATGATGTTGACTATTTTAGCATAATGTTTGATCTAGTGTCCATAAATAGCACTTGACTCCAGTGACAGTAATGTTTTCCCCAGAAAGTCAAAGATGGACAATACGTGCCACAGAGCACGATGCCTTCTCCATGTGTTACAGCTTCTGCCAGGAATCTTCCAGGTACATGGTGCTACTGCTGGGAACTGGTCTTGGGTCACAGACATCCTTTTCCTAAAGCCAAATAAATCACACGGGGCTGTCTGAGAAAGATTACTCTAAGCAGATGTTCTCATCACCTGATTTGTCTTTCAGGTGCCACAGAAAGACCTCAGCTCACTCTGCAAGTATTACCAGCACAATCAATATTGTGCTTCTTGTGGACTGTTTAGGTGAAATCATGCAGAGATCCAAAGGCTAAAAAACAGAATACTCCTCTGCCAGAGAGGGAGATGGGAGGAGGAAGTGACACTGATTAATCTTGGGGTCGTTAATAATGGTTTTAAGTCTTGCAAACAAAGATAATGATATGTGTAATCAACTCTCTTACTCCAGGGTATAAACTGATCATCTGCTGGGATAAAATGGGAATTCCTATAACACACATTTTCTTGTCCATTGTAAAGTCACTTGATGCCATTAGCAGATTGATCATTTTCTCACAAAGTTAAAGCTATTCATTAGTTCTAGAAGGTTTTGAAATTAGATCAGATGATACAGGAATGCAGCTCACTATGGCAAATGCCAATATCCTCTCAATCATTTTGGTTTCCTTACTTAATAATTGTACTTGGAATTTTGTTCTCAGATCAAGTTCCAAATTTTACTTTGTTTTCTGTGTGCAGTCATTATTTTAACAGATTCACTTTAATTTCATGGATTCTCTTATGAAGAGTCCTTATATAGGTTTGTGCACTGCAGACTGCACAAGTCCCCTGAGCGAGGACAGAGAAAATGAACTCACAAGGACACATCAGAGCCTTGCAGGAAAATCCATAGCCAATAACAATGCCAGTTGCACCACAAAGAAATATTGTACTGAACAGAAGAAAAAAAGAAAAAAGGAAAAGTGAGATAAAACCACAGTAGGGACAAAAATTAAAATGTAACAATCTTTTCTAGTATCTAATGGTACCCTGTCTCATTTTCTGCACTAGAAGCTGCAAGTTTGATTTAGCCTTCTAGAGAACTCTGGTGAAATCTTTCTTCCAGATTCCTTCTTGCCAAATTTCTGTGTGGCTCAGCAGCAGTCAAAGCAGAAGATCTATGTTTTTTTTCAGGTAATTTCTTCCTCTTTTCTCACAGACTGAAGTGAAAAGAGGCCAGTCTGATGCCAGGAAAGTTCAAAGGCACCTGTGGCCCATGGGAATTGAGGGACACTGACTCTTTTCTTCATGCACGTTGTACGAGACTCTCAGTTCCTTCTAGGATAAACAACCTCGTGGTGTTTTGGCATCCACTCCCACTGTCTCTCATTTGCTCAGGTTGCTAAGCAGAAATGTTGGCTGTGGAGGGCAAAGCCTGGCACCAGGGGGAGAACACAAGCTCCTCTGACCTCATCCCAGCAAAGGCACTATTTTCTATCACTGGATTGAGGTTTCACCTTAGTTTTCCTCAGTACATCCACTCAGAGGTGCCAGACCCATGGCTCCCTATGCTATGCAAAGGAGCAGAATGCTTCAAGGATTTTGTGTCAGCTTAAGTAATTTTTTTTTCCTGTATTAGCTTTTAATGTAACAGCAAGACTTGAACAAAAGGCAGCAGATGTTGCCTTGCTTGAAGAGAAAAGATGATAATCACCTTATCAGGAAAAGACAGGAAAATTACTCCTGGCTCCTGTGTAACTTTGAACTCAGTGGGAGCTTGGACCTGGGAGCTCTTGTCCTTTTCTCATCCCCAGTTTGCTGAATCTCTGCTGATTGTGAATCAGAATCTGTCCACATTGCCTTCATACCAGTATCTACTTTGCTGATGTCTTCCACAGGTCAGTCAGTTCTTCAGAATAAGAGTAACTCATGGAACTCCTGGCCACAGGATAAGGTGACTCTTAAAAATCTTTTTCAAATTATTTAGAGGGAAAACTCCCAAAAATAGGAAAACTCATTATTATCTTAGAAATACAAAGAATACCATGTTTGGCCTAGAAAGTTCCTTATTTGTTAATCTCTATAAATGTGAGAAGCATATAAGGTAATAATATTTTTATTATAATTTAGTATAGTACATATAGTTTTAGCATCCTGTACTTTCCACTGTTGGAACATGGAACTGAAACAGAAGGACTTCTGGTCTGATGCAGTGTGGCCTGTGCTCTTAATACTTTCTTTCTCACCTCAAACCTCCCCTGGCACCCATCTCAACTTTTCCAACATCTCTCAATTACTTATTCATTCTTCCTCACTCTTCTGCCACCCAGTGATGGATTGCCAGTAATTTTATGGGTCTCTTGGAAAGAAAGAATTATTCCCACTTCATCTCTGGTAAAGCTGCATGGCCACATAAACAAGAAGGTGTTGGAAAGGGCCAGGACTCGTACCCTATTCATTTACAGCCAGGAACATCTCCTAACACACATAGCCAAGGGCAGCAGTCACAGCAGTGTTGACAGACCAACTTTCAGTTCATTGCAAATATTAATGCTCAATTATGCATACACACATACAGAGAGATCATTAAGTTCACATGCATAGAACTACATAGAAATTTATATACACGCGTGGGTGTGTCTACATAAATATTTATTTATCAGTACAGAGAAACTTAATGATCCCCATCTGTAAATGAGTGTCTGCACACATACACACATAATGAGTCTACTAAAATGATGCAGGGCTGTGAAGCAAAAAGGTTGTTCCTGTTAATATAGGTTTGGAGAGATGCTTAGCACAGGAGATGGAGTGGCAGGGGTAATAATTATTAGTCAGAGCTGGAACAACATAAAGCCCTTCTCTGGACCCATGACAACATCTTGTTTGTTGTTGACAACATCTGATTTGAGTGGTACAAACTAGTTTGGATATATCACAGTGTGATTCCTTTCCCCTGTTGGACAACTTCAGACAAGTAACACACTGTGCCTATGGCTCGTCAATCCAGAAATGTCAGATCTGACCCATCAGAACATGACATCATTAAAAGATACACTAGTTAACAGTGAGGGGTACAGCACAGACATTAGAAACCTGTAGATTTCAAAAAGGCTAGTGCATTCTAGGCATTCATCTGAGAACCACCCATGTCTAAGCCACCACCCTTATGCATTTATTTTCCTAGAGGACCCTGTGTGTTCTGCAGCCTTTCCCCCACAGCTGCAGCAAGCTCCACAATGTGCCTTGGTACAAAGCTCTACACTAAAGGAGCTGAACCGACTCTCTTGTCAGAGGAGAGAAGTGTCAAATTAACAACAAAAGGAACTGCAGAAGATGATCAGCCAGGACTGGAGGAAGGGCAGGGGATTGACTTTGGTTAGGCAGCATTCAAGGCAGATCAGCTCATGCAGCCTTGTGATGCTTCCCTGTGCATCTCAAAACCATGTTCTTAACTGAGCTCCCCCAGCTTGTGAACAAATAATTAATTCTTGCAGCATTATAGCCATTCAAAATTACAAAATCATAGAATAATTTAGGTTGGAACAGACCTCTGCAAGACATCCTGTCCAACACCCACTAAAAGCAGCTCCCAATCCAGAGTACTCAGATATTCAGAATCATATAAAGCCCCCTCATAAAGCAAATTACTGATGTTACCATACTGACAAGTTTTTCAGGACTGTTTAGGACAAGCATACACGGCACAAAGCGCAGAGGATTCAAAAAGCCTAGGATACTAATTCAATAAAGACAGACATGGAAAAAGCTCACTTAATAGCTATGAAGTGGGACAAAATTGTGTGCTAAAAGGGTTGCTACTTTCAACAGCCCAGAGAGCCTCTCACAGCATGTGGCGCAAAATGAAAGTTGGGAAAGCCATTCTACTGATATATTGATTTTAATAACATAGTATTATGAAAATATTGTTAATAATGCAATATTTTAATAATAGTTGGAGTGTAATGACTATGTATACACATTCCCCTCAGAATATTATTTTTCTAAATGGGTGAACACAGAACACTTTGATGCTAATCTATGGAAGAAATTTTTTCTAACAGGAATCAGCTGAGACCACTAGGTGAAGTATTCTGCATTTTCAGGGATGAGAGGCAAACTTTTAAAAGCCACTAACCTACCCGTTTGGCAGCACACAAATATGACCACAGCCTTGGTCTCTGCCTCAGTGCTGCTTCAAGTCTAAGAGCTCCCACTGACCCCATGGTCAGTTTGGGATGCAAATCCCAGACTGTTGTGCTCCTCTCATGGGGGTTTCTACCCACAAACACAAATTCTATATACCTCCAAACCACCATGTGTGATCTTGGTTCAAGGGGTGGCAAGTAGCAATAGAAATACATTGATTTCTTCTCAGCCAAACCTTACACAAGCTCAGGATCACCCTACACAGCCCTTACAGATGAAATCATTAAAATTCTCATTGGGAGAAGCACCTAAGTGTTCTGTACAGAAATGGTTTGCATACAGCTTTATAAATAGGCTCTTTCCTCCTCAGTTCCTTTCATGCTGTGGATAGAAATTTCTCAAAACATTCATTGCAAGTGTCATGTGAAATTTCCTTGTATGGCTTTTACAGACTATTTAGAATGGTATTTAAAACTGCTAATGATGACAGTAATAATAAAGATAATACCAATAACAATAGCAATGGCAATAATAATGGAAATATGCCTGCAAAGATTTCAAAAGAAAAACTTCTCAACAAACCTAATACACGATATTCAGGAAGATAACTCACTTCCTACATTCTCCACCAGAAGACTACAGAGATATAAATAACAATAACCTTAGATTTATAATGCATTTTTCATCTCAAAAGAAACCTGCATTGATTTATAAAGCAAATGGCCTAAATCCACAGCTAGTTGCAACTGATTAGCTCCACTGATTTCAATGAAGGTGCTGATGTGCAGATTTATGTGAGCTCACATCTCTTTCTGCACAAGAGTGTGCATGTGTCTGCACGTGTGTGCAGCTGGAAAGTGACACACATTGCATGAAGAATTTCACAGAAAGAGACCGTATTAAACAACACAAAGTTACATATTGCCATTCCATTTGCAGAAAAAATGCTCAGAGTGAAGAGAATTGCAGGTTCTAATTTTTAGCTGGGAGCTGGCATATGTGTGTTCCCAACTGGATGCTCACAGCAGTCTCCTGAAAAGGCTCACAGGTGTATCATATGCTGCTCAGTTTTGCTCTTTGCAAAAACAGGGAAATGTTTGCAGATAGCAAGGCAAGAGATGCACAGATATATTCCTCTACAAAACAAGGACCTTGCTTTTTTGAAAAAAAAAAAAAAAGACAAAGTCAAAGCCAAGGCATTGTTTTGGACTAAAGGGAAAGCGAGCAATACCACCAGAAGTGACACCACCTCTACTCTGATAAAACCTCAGTAGCTGTCTGTGGCAGGCACAGAGGCTGCCTTGTTTTGCTCCAGCATTGTTTGGGAATAAAGCAGAGGAGTGCTGCTGTGTAAAGCATAACCATAATTACTTAGCCTGCCCTTCCTAAGACAGTTTATCACAGGGGATGTGGATGTGCTATACAGGAGTCAGCTATGCTTTCCTGAGCCCTCCAAGGCTACAGCACCAAACATTTCTTCTGCCATGGCATAGATGGCACAGAAGCCAGTTGAAATGACCATTTGTTAGAAGAGTAAAATATGATTTTTCCCCAGCTCCTCTCTGGCAGCTGAGCTCAACTTCAAGTATAGGCACATGGTCACTTCTGCTTGTGTAAAGCTGACGTAGAGCTGGTTTTGAAAGGCATACAAATCACACAACACAGACATTCAAATCAGTAGCTAAAATGTCTAAGACACACAGCTGTTACCCTGTTCCAACTTCCTCAGAAACTAATGGCACTCAGTTTCTCACTACCTGTGACACCAGCAATGAGCTCCACCTACACATTTATGCCACGTAAGTATGGACTGAAGCCTAGAAGAAAATAAATTTGACCTGAATCTCTTTTCTCTTGCAAGCAGTGAAAATGTGCAGGAACTTCCAGTGCAGATGCAGAAAAGCAGATTGACTGCAAGATGAAATTTTTAATCAATGTCCTGCCCCTAAACTGGAGTGGTGCAACAGTGTGATCTGACGTGATTAACCAAAGGCACTTCTTCATGCCACTCTAAGTATGCTTCACAGGCATGCCTTAGTCTAAGACATCTTAGCCACCTTGCTTTCTGATGTTTTTCAGAAAGCTGTTTCAGCCAGTTCAAAGACACACAGGTAGGAAGGCATTTCTGAAACCAATGAAGGCAGTGCATCTTGTTCTCGCTTTGTTCAGAACCCCAGAGCACAGTGCTCTGATCTGCTTTTTGCAAGAGGTCAGAGGACTACTTAAAAATGCCTTTGAATTTAAAAACTTCCCTTTCCTGGTTGTTAAACTCAAATCCTGGCCTGTTCTTGGGCCAACATCACTCCACTGGTTCCACCAGCCTTACCCAGTGCTTCAGCACTCCTGAAAGGAGGAAGGTCCCAGCACCATCAGGGCCAGCCCAGGCTCTTCCTTCCATGGGATGGGTGAGCCATTCTACACACCCCAGAACAGGAAGGTTATTCTAAGCTCAGCTCTGCACAATGAGAACACTTTTATCTTGAGCTAAAACTGATGTACAGCCCACAATGCAAGCAACAAGGCTGGGCTATATCCATACCCACCAGAAATCTCAAAAGACAGCCATGTTGCACAACTGGAGCAAGCACAGAAATGGCAGGAGGTACAGCCATACAGATCTCTGCCTTCTGAAGAGCACTGCAGTCCCTGGGCCTTCAGATCCAAGGAATGCAATCTCAGCAGTAATTATGAGAAAGGACCTCTGGTTGTCGCTAGATGCAACCTGACCAAGGCTACACCACTCTCCAGAGAAGCAGATCTGTCTACTGCTCTATGTGAACTCCCAGGATACAGCCTGGGACCATCTCTCCTTGCTATAGCCCCTATCACTGCTGGAAAGAGCTTGGCTCCATCATCTATTCGCCACATGATGCAAGAACACGCCAGCCAGGCCTATGGCCACCAGCAGAACCCACAAAAGAGCACCATGCCTTCATGAAACACTGTGTGTGCAGCTACACAACGCTGCACTGCACATCATGGAGTTACCATGAACTTGGGGATCTCCATGCACCCCTCGTGCCATCACAATTTAAAACTGGAGCTGCTATACTTACGTCATGATCTGGGTCTCTATGCCAGGGTCTACAAGGGATCCATCCACAAAAAGTGGTGTTGATGTGAAACTGTATTTAGTCCAGGATCTTCCCTCATCAAAACTCACCCTGGGATAGAAGCAGACAACATTTATACATATAAAAAGTCTTACTCTTGAGCAAATGTAGCAATTAAATGTTGGCTAAGGTCTGCAGGCTCCAGCAGCTGGATTTACAGACAAGCACCAATCTTTGCCATTTCCCAGCCCACTAAATTCATGCTCCTGATGTACTTTGAAAGATCAAAGCTTTAGAAAGCATAAACACTGGCAATAAGTGCATGTATATACTTTATGCAGCTGTACATCAGACCTCTAGGGATCAAGAGGCTTTGCTGAGACCTGTTTCTGGGTCTGCAATAGCACCTGGCATGAAGCACCACTCAGAGCATAAGCAACCCTGGCCTGAATGCATGAAAATTGCTTTCACCACCACAAGACATTTTGACCCATCCCTGTATCAATGCCATATAGCATTAGCTACAATCTCTCTAGCCCTATGAGTACTTAAAGGCAAATTTAGCTTATTTGTGGAGTGAGGAGTGTTGAATGTGTGTGCCCACACAGGCATCTGAGCACCTGGATCTGTCTGGGAGGCTCTTGGTGGACACTGAATCCCCCCTGCTCCAAGTAGGTAGGACAATATCTGACACACCACTAAAGGACCAGGAGGCCACTGTGGTGCGTATGAAAACATGGCTTATACCAACCTCAGATCTCTGGTGTGGAAAGCCAAGACTGGCAGTCACCATTCCCTAACTCTCTGCCCCTCATGTCACTTAACAAGACACCTTCACCTGTCTCAGAATGCACCTGTGCAAGAATAGGAAGTTAACTTTACACCTAAGGCAGAACTCTGGGAGAACAACAGCACACAGAAAGATTATCTGCCCTAAATCTATTTATTTAAATGTATGTATCTTCCCATACACCTGTGCATTTGTATGCGTTCTGCTTGCATGCTTATCTCTCCAAATAGCATTTCAACTTCTGGGGAACAGCATGCTTCATTAGCTTAGCTAAAGTTCTCTCAGCTTTTCAATTATCCACCCCTCTTTTCTCCAGCATGAAACTTATTGTACAATGTCTCAGCCTGAGAACTAATAGATTTACATGTACCCTTTAATCTATTCCACTCCTGCCCATAAAACAGGTGCCTACTGAAGCAATATGAAGCAAATTCCAAAGCCCCTAAGGGTACAATTTTGAAGGAAACCTGTTGGAGCTTATTGATAACAAATCTAAATCACTATTCATTTAATAGAGTGGGTGGGGCACTCAGAACTGCGCACACCATTTCAGGAGACTTATTGTGAGAGGAGAGCATCTGAAATGAACCTCTGCAAACAAAGGTGAACTGAGCTGTCAGCTCCTATGAAAATTCAACCTGTGACCAAATCTTTCCCAATATGTAATTACAGGCACTTGTAGTAACATGCTTTTCATGCCTGAAGAGCCTTCACAATTAAAGACACAATTAAAACAGTAACAGCTGGCTTGAATAATGCAGTAACTAATGGTTAATATGTGACTTGCAGCTTCTTCCATAAGGGGCTCACCTTTCACTCTTCCAGAGCTCAACTTGCTGCAGTCTGATGCACCCACTGCTAGTAACACCAACCCTTGGCTAACACAAACTTCCACTTCCTTGACTCATCCTTGGTTTGGTCTAAAGACTGGGACATGGTCCTGATGTCCTCTTGCCTGAGAGCACTTTAATTATAGCCATGACAACTGAATTACCCATCAGAGGCTTCCAGTCACACTCCAACACATTCACACCAGAATGGTGTCTGCAGCCCACCCTTAGGAGTCTGCTCTGTTACTGCTCTCCTCTGTATGTCCAGTTATGGAGCCAATACATCCCCTGGTTAACAGTCCACTATCACACTGTGACTAAAGCAGTCATTTCTTTGCTCCAGGTGGCAAAGAAATGAGCTAAAATGCAATATATTCAAACTTTTCTAGAAATCTATGTTGCATTCGTCCCAGAGTTATCTGTCAGGTCAGAAACATAAAGTTCAGAAGCTTTTTATATTGAAAAAGTAGCTGTTAATGTTTTCAAAGTACATCTCCAGAACATCAGCTTATAAATGGGTGAAGTCAACTTGTCTTGAGTCAACCTGTCTTGGAATGACTGCAATTTCACTGGAGGATTTTGTGCAATAATGACTCAGGTAGAGGAGACCTTAGCACCTCATCACTGCTTCCAAACACCATTGCTTTCTCTTTCTATTTGACTGAAGACCACGTTTCCTGTTCTGCATGCAAAGTAATAGACATGTGCTTAGTTATGAATTTCAGAATGTGTGACTGGTGCCAGAGTCAGAGGGGCAAGAGCTAAGAAGAGGATAATTTTGAGTGGTATCTTTAGTGCTTAGGCTGTTATAACAACTGTTTTGCTTTATAGCAAAACAGTGTCTTCAACTGAGAAATCATTTTGCCCTATTTCACTTCCAACTCTAATCAGTTGCCGCCACAGTATCTCTGGAAATTGATAGTCAAATATAGAGGGGTTAGCAACATATCTCTGTTGTCCTTATCTACACCTACTGCCCTCTCCTCTCCCTCCCTTTATCTGTCTTACCAGATTAATGTTAAATTCTGTAAACAAAATGTAGAAATGAGAGACACATCCTCCTGAAGCCCAAAGGATGACTTAGTATATGTGTGTCTGTAGGAAAGAAAGCCCACCTGGGGGCTCATAGTGCAAAGAGCAATTCATAATGTTGTTGATTATGTATGGAGCCATTACGTTTATAAAATGGTGCAATAATCATTCTATTCCTCAATAAAACCAAAATGGGGGTAAAACACAGATAAGAATGACTTCACCTGCTCGTTTTACAGACACTGGCAGCCTCTCAAAGTAACAAGTTTCCTTACCACATGTGCCGGATGGGCACTGACGTGTGTTTCATGGCCACTAGTGCCCCTCCCCAGTCCAGAAACCAAACGTTGTATTCCTCCTCAAAGATCTGCAAACAGAGGAAGTACTGCATGAGTGCTCCACTCCCCTGGCAAGTGAAGAGTCAGAAGAATAGCAAAAGGCTCTGTGCTTTCCTTTGCTGTGCAAAACATACCTGTCTCCAGGAATTGCCACCATCAGAAGAGATGAACACGCCAACCTCTGTGTAGGAAAGTTCAGAGCCAATATTGCCTGCAACACAAGTGTCAGACATTCTTCTGTGGATGAACACGCTAATGAAAATGTTAATTAAATTTCTGACATTTAATGCTGGAAAATTTGAAATTAAAATAGGTTGACAATCTCCTGTTACCATCACAGAATTCAACTAACCATGTTATTGTGTCAATGCTGTTCCAAAAAAGTTCTGGCTCTGGGAGGTAGCACAACTCAAGAAGGGTGTTTTTATCAGTGCTCAGGATATAGGGAATATCATACTGTCCATCTACCTGATTTTCTTCCCTGACAGCAGCAAGAGTCACCAACTGTTTTAGATGAGGCTGTAAGGAAAACCTTATTGGGCAGCCATACAGAAGGCCAGTCTATAGGGACATCCAGGTTCAAGAGGATAAATCTACTATATCAGTTCAGAGATCATCTTACCCCAGTGTCTTATGATGAGTGGAAGTCCTCAAGAATTCGACGCTGATTTAAAGGTAGCAGTGTAAGTTTTGCATCATTATATTTTAAACACCAAACTGGAAACTCCAAATTTTCAAACATGGATTTACAGAGGGAGGCAAGAAAACGGAGTAAAAAGGCAAGAATTTGGTTGTTATCACTTCATTCTTTCTATGCAAAGCTGTTCCATTATTTCCTTCATTCTCTTCCTCTAGTTTCAGCTGCACACATTTAAACGTCACAAAATGTAACTCCCAAACAAGTCAATAGGATTTATCAGCTGTACAATTAGATAATAAGACATAATTCTTCCATTTACAGGAATCTAACTTCTGTCCTGTACCAAGTGTTTAAGTTTCCAGTCATTGCTGGAAATGTCTCACTGTGAATGAAGTGTTTGAGCAGCCAACACTTGTGAGAAAAAAATGCAAAGCTTATCCTTGAATGCTTTCAGCAACATGGTGAGATGCTCCTGCTGTTGTGAAACTGGTTAGTGGAAACAGATGTGTATATTCCCAACAGGTAAGGTTTTTTCATCTACAAAACAGTAAGACAGAAATTATATTCTGCCTTTTAAAGGTTAATTGTTAGACTGGGAAAGCATTCATCCCATGCACTGGCAGTTTGAAAAGAACCTAATTTACTAACAATTTAGATCAATGCCTAGAATCTCACAGTCCTGCTGCCTCTATTTGCTTCCTAAAAGGTTAAAAAAAAAGCTTTTGTAATTACAGCATCATGAGTGGGGCTTGTTCCTAAGCATCCATCTAGCAAGTGCAACCTGCCAGGAGTGATGACTCCACTTGGCTATGCATGGGGATATCTGGAGGTTTGAACCAAATTATCTCACTTCATTTGGCCTGGATCAGTGAACTGGAAATCACATGGCATCTCCCTTGTTGAGATATAAATGTCATGAAGGGAACCCGTCTCGGGTTCTGCCTTAGTCTGGCAAAAACACTGAAGCACAGAAGGACATGAGAATGCAAAGGGTTGGAGGAAATAGTGTAAATTCATGCAGACAATATGCTAACTGCCCACACTTGCAGGGCACTGCTATGCTGAACAGGACCAAGGAGATAAACTGAGCCTTAGAAAGAACAGTTAAGCTATTCAGACACATTTGAGTGTAGGTAAGAGGCTCCATTTGAAAAGACAGAACTGCCTCCATGGCTCAGAGAGCAGCTTTCAATAGCACCAGCCATTCAGGAAGCACTTTGTTAGCCCAGCAGCTCCCACAGAGCTGAGGGTGGCTGGTAGCCCCATCCATCCTGTGGATTAATTACAGTGGCTCTGCCAGTGCCCCCATGAAGTGTTGTAGCAGGCTGTCACTGAAGCAGCACAACCTGCCAAAGCACTGTTGTGCAGAACAGCCCACAGTACCAATGGCCCATGCAGTGTTGATTAAATGCTGCTGGTCTTGCAGCAGTACAGAGTTAAAAGTAGGTGCCAGGCACAAGACAGGCACCCAGGAAGCCCAGGCTTCACCTGACAGGCTTTGTGACAACCCTGTGCTTGCTACTCAAAAGGTGGGACATACTGACACCTCCTAGGAGTGCAGCCCTTGGGTACTATTCTCCTTCATGGCCCCTGCAGCATGTCTGTCCATCGGTGGTTGTAACAACATGAGAGAGGATCTAGTAATGCCACTGGGTAATGGCACCCTGAAAGTGTGGGCTTAGATCTGCAAATGGGTCATTGTAGAACAACAAATACCTGAAATCTGTTTTAAGCTTGGGGCCATATGACTTCTCTTAGCCCAAAGCAAAAGGGAGTTAATGTGAATTAGCTCAGCATTTGCTGAAACAGAGCTGAACGGCTTCACACCAATGGGGAATAACTCATATACTCTCAGGCTCCCAGGGAGGAATGGGTGAGCAATGAGAAGCACTTAGGTACTTACCTGTGGCCACCAGCAGCCCAGGAGCTGTCTCTTTGCTGGAAATGCTCCCTGAAGTGTAAGGATTCTCTGAGAGCTGCAGGCGCAAGTGCAATGAGCAGAAGGGCTGTTGACAGAAAACAAACAAAAGGCAGAAGCTTTAATATTCAGCAAATTAAATATCAGAGGAACCCTTGGTGACTGCACACAAATGCTCTGATCCTTCTGAAAACGACCCCACACATAGGTCATATGTTCCTTTGATGGATAAGCAGGAGCTCTGCACCACAAACAAGCACGTCTGCCCTTAAAGCACTTTTCCCCAGCAACTTTCTTATTCTGACTAGAATTCTATTAAATGCATCAAGAAAGATAGTCAGAATTTGCCCTTAAAACCTGTGAAGCTATAGATAAAGAAATTTACTGAACTCTGAAGGAGTCAGTTGTGTCTTGGAAAAGATCTGCCACTCACCAGCTGGCAAAGTACAGGATCCCCTCTTAGATCCGTGTTTGGTGCCTGTAGTAAACGCCAGTCTCTGCCTTTGTTGTAGGTAATGAAAGTCTTGATCTGGTCATCCACCTTCCTGTTAGCCAGGAATATGCCTTTGATCCCTGCTACCTAGGAAAAAGGGAGAGAGGTGAAAAAAATACATCGGGAGAACAGGCCAAAAGCAATGTCCACCTGAGCACTCTCAGGAGTGGAGGGTCTCTGTAAAAGCAAGGAAGGCATCTCGATCAAATCTTAGAACACCAAATGGCACTAAGGTATATCTTGCAAAGCTGAAAGGTCTGGTGTGGTTTCTCTCTTTGGAAGAAAAAGACAAGGATTATCACAGAGCAAATCCCTAGGAAACAGCCCATTTTTGGATTTCATTGAGTTCTTGCAGATAGGCTGATGATGAGCTTGAAGGCGCATGCTGCACCTTCACACTTGAGCTCTGCGAGCTTGAGGATGAGGTCAGACACATGGCCTCCCCAGACTGCCAAAACAGGGGAGACAGAAAATCACATCAGAAGCAGTGTGGGATCCTTTCGTGTCACAGAAAAAAAAAAATCAATACAAAAGACGGGAATCCTGAACATGCTGTGACACTGATGTTTTGCAAACTTGATTTCTTCGCTTTCCTTCCACATCCAAATTCTGACAAATCAAGCCAGTTGTTTCAAATGTTTTGATTTTTGTCAGCAGAACCCATTCCAGCAGAATATGGTCCTGTCAAAACATCCCCAAGAAGATTTCATGTTGAGTCTGGTCTCTGTTGCACAGCTGTGAAAGTGAGACAGGAAGAAGAAATTTTCTGCAAATCTGCAACTTCCTGGCAACTGTCAGGATGCAAATCCTTCTACTCTGAAGCCCCTGGAGTGATACTACTCTTTAAATGACTCTGTAAAAATTTATTAGCATTTAACAGTGAAAAGTCTATGATATACCACTGGGGAGTACACAGGTTTGCCCAGGAATGTGAGACAATGTATGTTAATTTTAGCTGGTTCATCATAGCAAAGAAATGTACTTTTTCAGAGGTAGGAAAATATATTTAACCAGGTGAAGAAAAAACATAAACCCTGTCCTTCACACTAATCAATGTGTTATTTGTGAATTTTCCCTCATTGACTTAAACTACCTGGATTTTTATAAACAAATTGATTATGTTGTTAAATGAGCATTATTCTGGCTGAAATAATAAAATGTATAGTCATAACCTCTGCATGCAGCTGCAAGAACTTTCTCTGTGTAACAGTAGTAATCAGCCTGCAACCATTTCTATTAGTGTTACTGATTAGTTGTTTGCTGCTGGCAAAACACTGAGCCCTGCACCTCAGCAGCTCTTCCATCCAACAAATAATAACACACCAAAACCAGAATGCTCTAAAGAAACCAGGAACTGGAACTGCTCTGAATGCACTGCTGCTGGCCAAGGCTGACAGGCTTGGAAGAAGCCTGAGGATGGAAGAGAGTTTGGGGTAGAAGTTGTCCATCTGTCATCTCTGGGCGAGTGGCACCTACAAATTTTTGGTTGTAGTTCACAGACTGTTCAGTGCTCATGAAGGTGCAGTACAGATTTCCTGACTGTGACCAGGTTTCTCTAGATGCCCAAGGGGGAAAGAAAGGTGTGTTTAGTCTTTCTATGGACATGCACATTAGGATGAGAAGGATAATGGTTTTCCCTTTTGGAAAAGACACATAGCTAACCAGTCATTGACTTGAACCCAACCAGTTGTTGCAGCCATAGCAGAATAACTCCATCTATTCCCACATGAGTCAACTCAGCATCAAATCCAGGAAATGCCTCAGGGCTGATCCTAAAACAAATGAAAATCCTGGGAGGTTGGTAAGAGATTTACACTTGCTTGAACTAGCAGTCCAGTGCTGCTCTTTGCAGGGTGACCTTTACTGCATACCTCATAAAGGTCAATGACAATATTCCCCTCCAGTCCTCGGCTGCTTTTCACATTTTCCAAGGCCAGGGTGAAGTAGACCCCTCGGGTGTCCGAGATGTACAGGTTATAGGTGTCGTTCTGGTTCCACTCTTGAACAGCTGCAAACACCTGATTCTCATCTGTGCTGATAATATGCATGTCCTGTTAAAAGAAGACAAAAGGCCTGTTACCGAGGATCTCTGTATTTCTTTGCCCTTCGGGACATGTAGTAATTACCATGAATTATGAAAGAATGGAGATGGAGCATGAATTATAGGTATGTTTAACAACTTTCTGTTAGAGCAAGCCAATAAATTACCAGCATTGTGACTTTTCTGCATTTCACTTTTTAAATAATCACCAGCTGGGCGAAGGGTTTTTGCTTTCTTCATTTTTGGTACCTTCAAGGAATTTCATCCAGTTTCATTTTTTATTTATAAATTTGTAAGTCGGTTTTATTACTTATGGAAGATTCACAGCCTTGGAGCCTGGAGTCTTCATAGTCACTAAGCATCCTATGGCACCAGGCTAAAAGCAGTGATAATTTTCATTCACATGCTGAAATAATGGGCTTGTGCTTCCAACTGGCAAGGGATGGTTTAAAAATCCTTGGAGTTCACATTTATTTGAAGATGAGGTATGGGTATCAGTTTGAGCTACTGCTGATAGTGATTTTTAATCACACAACTTTCCTATTGACAGTTTATCTGAGAAAATTATCCCACAATATAGGGGCTATCAAATAATCCACCCACTAATCTTTGTTGGATTTCTGCTGCTGACCAAGATACAAAAAGTCTAAAAAGGGCATCCCCATTTAGTTTTAATATCAAAGAGATTTGAAAGTGCATTTTCTTGGTATTATTTTAAAACAGATTCATGGAAATGATTTTCAGGGTGGTGATGAGTATTGGAGCACTTCATCCTTGCCACCACTGTTGAACAAACTGACAGAGGTTCAGCTAGAAGCAAAATGACTGTGGTTATATGAGACTCCATTTATCTATTTGTGCCTATTTAAACTTCCTCTAGAGGCCAAGAGGCCTTGATTAATTCCTTGCACTCTTTCTGCATCAAGAAATCATAATTCTGGAAGTCTCCCAAAGGATGGAGTGACCTGATTTCAGGAAAGAATATCTGGAGGAAGATCAGCTCAATATCCTCATCCTGCCTAGGAGGCATCTTAATCTTTTGTGTGAGGTATCTAGATGAAAAGTTAGGATTGATTAAATGGGGCTATTTCTAATAGACCTAACATATCCTATCGGCATGAGATGGGGAGAAAAAACATTTGAGGACCTAATTCCATCCCAGTGAGCACAATCAGCGGGAGATTTGCCATTTGCCTCAACAAAGGAAGACTAAATCAGGAGGTTTGTTCTTGCCCAGGAGCTGTAATTCCTTAAAGATTAAGGAGGTACCCAACCTATTCCAACAGTGGGAAAATAAAGCAAAATGCCCAGTGACTTCAATCTGTTTTTACCAGTTACAGTGGAAATATTGCATTACCCTGGTGCCAGCCTCACATACGTACAACTCCAGCAGTGTTCATTAATCTGCACATGACAGATAGTCATTACTGTACAGCAAAAATATTCTAGTAACTAAGGGCAGCATAAACAATCCTCCTTTACATGGCTTGAAGACTTTTCCAGGACACCTAGCCTTAAAGTACTTCTGATCTTTAAATTACAAAAGTACCCCTCATTTTATAGCATGCACCAATTCTAAATCAGGGCCACCAACAAATCTGTATTATTAACAGGTCATTTTCCTAGTCCGGCTGGCAACAATATTTTTGCTACAAAGATATAATTTGCCTTGTTAGCCACCTCAGGAGCTGCTGGCTCATGTTTAGCCGCTGTCAACCAACACCCCAGGTTGTTTTCCACTGTGCCACTTTCCAGCCACTCTCTCCCCAGCCTGCAGCACTGTGTGGGGTTGTTGTGATCCAAGTGAAGGACCTGGCACTTCACCTTATGGAACCTCACATATTTGGCTTCCCAAGATATTACATGTCTGTGTTCTCAAATGGTGGACTCACCTTAGGAAGGGAGTATTTGGGTAATTTGATCTGTGCAAAGGGTTCCCGTCTGTATGACACATAGTAAGTTGCTCTTCCACCAGTTGTCACCTATGGAAACACCAAAGACAGACAGTGATGACCCTTCTGAGATACTCTGTGATGACACCTCTAAAAGTGCTCAACAAACTTTCTTTCAGGTATATTTTCTATGACAGGCACATCTGTCCCTAAAGGCATCTGGGTAACTCCAAAGAAATCCCAAACCTGACAGGGATGAAGAATTATTTAAGATGTGCTGTTGAACTTTCCATTTTGTCTCTTATGATTCAAATCCAGTGTGATTTTAACATCTCAGGAAAAAAAGTGCTGAGTGGGAGGAGAAGGAGGATCTGGTTTCATCACATGGTCCAGCTCAGTTACCTTGGGCAAGTATTTTAAAGTCTCTGTGCTTCTGTTCTTCCCCTGTAAGTAGGAGATAATCCCTCTTTGCTGCTTCTCAGCCTTGTCTGCACTGTAAGTCCCTTGAGGCCAGGATTGTCTTCCAACAACCTTTTACAGTGACTAGCAGCAGAGATCCACACTAGCACCATTTACTGCTAACTGTAAATGTGCTCTTGGAAAGCTGGAGCTAAGCCCTTAGATGCCCTTTGTCACTATGAAACTGGTTCCTCTGAAATTATACTCTGTGAAAAGGGATGTGCGTGGGGGGAACTGATAGACATCCAAATCTGCAGTTTTATGGACTGAATGAACTAAAGCCTATGCAAAAATGCCATGCATCAATGAGATCTAACACAGATAATTTGTAAAATATGGGCTCTAAAACCTGTCAAGAGTCACTTACTCTTGCTGTAGGTGTTCTTTCTGGCACTATCTCAGACCTGGCTAAAACAAGGCTTACATCAGTGAATTTCCTACATTCTGATGGCTTGGCAGTCTTGCAGGTCTTAAGATAAAACAATGCACAAAGCACTTGTCTATGGTATGGAATATCACCTGTTGGCTTCTGAGGTTTCCAATAGAGCTAAGAGAAAGGTCCTAGATTCTCTCATAGATATACTTCCTTTATCTGACAGTGATATTTGAGAAGGAGCTCACATAGAATATTGCTACAGCACCAATTGTATTCTCAGCAATGATATCACTTCTAGATAGTGGCTTTCTTCCCTGGAGAAGCTGCCATTCGAAGGACACACTATTATTGGTCATGAAATCAGATATCTAATCAAGTCAAGGCTTTTTCCATTGACAGTTTGAAAAACTGGAAAGAAAGGGAGGTTTAGAAGTCGGACCAGCTTCTACTCTAAGACTTTCCCCTCAGATTTTTTCCCATTTTTACTTGTAATATCATCAAAACTGTATTTAGCACTCTCCAGAGAAAAAACAAAACGAGCTACTATTATAGCACACACAGCATAAGGTCATAAGAATGACCTATATGACAGCAAATAAACTCTATAAAGATAATATTTAGCTAAAGCCAAGGGTAAACACAAACAGGAAAATCTAAAGCAACTTGTCTATGCCAATAGAAGAGACAGGGAGAAAACAGCAGTGGGTGGACTCTCACTTCATGGAAAGTGCACTGTGCACTGGCACAACAGTGAGCATTTCAGAGTCCTGCTCTGAGTTGAATCACACAATGGTCTAGGTTGGGACCTTAAACATCATCCAGTTCTTCCTTGTATCTAACCTAATTCTACCCTCTTTCAGTTTAAAGCCATTCCTCCTTGTCCTGACACTCCATGCCCTTGTCCAAAGTCCCTTTCCAGCTCTCTTTTAGCCACTTTAGGTACTGGAAGGTGCCCTAATGTCTCCCTGCAGCCTTCTCTTCTGCAGGCTGAATAAGGTCAGTGAGTGCTACTTCTGAAAGATATATTTCCCATTTAATACTTCCACATCAAAATAAAATTTTCACAGGAGAGAACAGACTGTGCAATTGATTCATACTGAGTCCAGCTAAAAGGCAAAATTCATGTTTGCAGTAATTTTATCTCTCAGATCTACAAGCACTGCTTGAAGGATTCCCACACTTCTAGATATTGTCTAAATAGCACAGGAAATATTTCAATATCCCCTCTTCTCTTTTAATACTTATGGCCTCCATTGGAAAACCCAAATTCTCAATTCTTACATGAACTGAATATGTCCAATGAGTACTTGCTAAGAACCCTGCATTCAATATCCACATCTTCTGATGGACTGAGACATGGTCTTCAACTTGTAGAGGAGGACATCAATATTTACACCATTTGTAAATGCTGTGATGACCAATTAAGACTGGGAACAGTCCAACAATCTTTCAGTTAATCCAGTGAATATAGAGTGTCAAAAAATATCAAGGGGTGATCAACTTCCACTTTCTGTGCCACAACAGGTTCTACTACAAGTCTGGCATACCCAAAAGGTTTTACACCATTATTTTGGCTTTATCCCACTGAAAACTGGTACCTGGGGGGGGGGGGGGTTGTTTGAATTTCTTGTTTGTTTGTCTGATTTTTAAATGCAGAAAGTTGGGATTAAAACACTGTTGAAGTTAGTATGCAACAGTAAAACTCCCTTTCAGGCTTCCACCTGGACTAGGTCACCTTGACAAGGGTTTAGAAATAGAAATATTTGAGGTTTGTGGTCTTCCTGAGCCAGTTAATATGAAGCCACCCACAATTCTGTTGGCAGGATTTGTGTAAGCTTTTCCCAGCCAGGGTCTCATCTTTGCATGATTTACATGCACAGTTATAACAGTTCCAAAAAAATGATCAAGCCTCCAATAAAGTTTTGGCAAGCACCGTGGTACAGAATGAATTTTGGAAGGCCCAACTTAATTTATTTTGATGAACTTTTCCTTTTCCTATGAGCAAATGCTCCAACACTGTAAATCCCAGAGATTATGGCAATGTTTTGCCCTCCAATGCCTCCTTTCAGTTCACATTTGATGAATGCCACCCAATTATTTGCTGTGAGCTCATCTGTCATGCTCAGTACAGAATTAGCTGGGTTTGTCTTTTTCTTCCTCCATCGCTAATGACTGGATCATTAATCTGTTTTTCTGGATTTCTGCTTTATGTGTTTAATTGGGCTTCTGGCCAGTAGAAATTACTCCCATGGACAAATGTGTTTGTCATTAAACACATCTGTTTTTCTAACCTGTGTTCTTTCTTCCTCCCTCCACTCATGAGCTGCTACTTTTCTTTAATATTTCCACATTCAAGACAAAAGTCTCATCTAATTTATATCAGCTGGCATTTAAGAAAAGAAACATCAGAAATTTCTCTTTGAAAGCCCTGAAAGTCTGGATATGTTGGCTCATTCCCCCTGCTGACCTGTAATGAGACAGAGTGCATCAAACATAGAAGAAAACAAATACGTTCACAAGACTGCAGAAAAGTACATTAAATTTGTCATGGAATCTATTTGTCTCAGTAATTTCTGTGACATGTCTAGGAACACACAAAGCCATTTCTCATGTTAATGATTGAATATGATTATTTAAAAGTAAGCTTTTAAGCTTGCTTACTTTTTTTTTCTTTAGATAGAAGGTCATCTTAGGCAACAACACCTGTTTATCTAAAAGAGTTTGGAAGGCAAGCAGAATGAGTTAAGAGGTCTCAAACTGTAAAGAAGCCCTAGATGATGTGAGGAATCGTAGATCACTGTGTATGAGGCTTCTTTATCATCTTCCTGGCCGGCTTATGCTGGGACTCATAATTTCCAATGTAAGGCAGATATTGATGGAACAAACATGAAATTAGTAAATCTCAGAAAGGCCCCTGGGCTGAGGAGGACCCCATCTGCCTCCTGCTGCTCAAAGAATTTGCAGGAAAGTGAGCAAAAAGCTCACAAAGCCAAATTTTACACTTCTTGTTGATACTAAATTCTTAGTAGTATATAGTTGATGTTATTTTCAAAAACCCTCTCACTTGTTCTCCAAGGTGATTCCCCTGCTTCTAGAGTTCCCCTCCTTTCCAATAACATAAATGAGCCGGTATCGGTGTTGTAGCAGCATCCTGGATCTGTGTTCTCCACCTCCATAGGGAGCCCTGCATCCCTCCAATTGCTTTAACTTTAGGTTCCCTTTCTCCTTCTTGTGAACATAAAATCCCCCAAATCAAATTGTGGATTAAAGCACAGAGGAGTCATGGCAAGTTCAGCAGGCAGGCTGCTCCACTGACAGCCTTACCAAGGGATTTTGGGGCACTTCAGAGACAGCCCTGCCTAGGTCCTGCACAGGTTTGTGAGTATGAGGATTGAAAAGCTGTGCTCCTCTCCCAAGCCTAACCACAATTCCAGTCCCAAGAGGTTCAGAAGATGAGGAAGAACATGAACCTAGCATAATGTTCTTCCTTCTTGACTACCCACCATGATCAGGAAAAGCAATCTTCCAGATATTTCTGAGTAGTGAGGTTCTCCACTGCCTTAGCATAAATCCCATCATGACAGGTACCATCCAGTCTGAATTATCTCCCTGTGGTTTTCATTAACTCCATGCCTTCTGCACAGTCATTGAACAATATGCAATTACCTGATTGTGCTGTGGAATTTCTGTGCATGAAGCACCCTCAAGTTGCCTGGTAAATTCAGCAGGCTTAGAAAACATGACACTCTTTAGAGCATCACACCCATCAGAGAAAATTTGCTGTGACAAAGCAGCATTTATTATACTGGCCCTGCCCCTGTTCAGCTCCCTCTCCCCTCAGAGCAAAGATGACACAGCTAAAGGACAGAGCAATCTCAAGTAAAAATATTGCATTTGTTTTAAAAGCAACTCCTGCAGGAAATGTGCAGTTACACCAAAACACAAGCCACATCCGAGCTGCAGGTGCACATCACCCACACAGAAATCAACTTATGAGAAGAGCATAATTGTACACATTGAACCTCCTTTTGATTTCAGAGGAAACATATGAGTTTGCCAAGGCAATACTTTACATCTTCAGCTGATCAATCAGACAGCATGATGGGAGGGGAGAGAGTGATAAAAGAAAGTACATCACAAAAAGCCCTAGAAAGAAAATCAATAAAAAATAAATAAATAAAGGGAAATGTTAATAATTTTTTTTTTCTTATCAAGAGATGTTTAGGCTCAAGTTCCAAATGTGATATTTGGCACAGAAAAGATGAAACTGTGCTAGAAATGGATGAAAAGCACCCAGCAGTGAATAGCAAAGTAGCTAACTACTTACTGCCTGTCTTGCTTTAAGAAGAGCTTTTAACTCTCACGTGGGATGCACTTTCTTTCATCTGTATGGATTAATTTCCCTCACTGGAGTGCTGTCCAGCATTTTAAATAGGAGCGAGAGGAGATCAGCTCTAGCAGGCATTATTCACCAGTAAAACAGGTGTAATCGTGTTCATCATTTAAACGTCTTCATCCTATTAGTTTCATAATAAGCTTTTAATGATTCCTTCAATAAAAGACTCAAAGACCAGCCCCTACAAGCTGGAGAGTGCTCCATTGTCCCACCAAACCGTTTTCTCTGCCATCGATCGCAAAGATAAAAATCAATCGTAGCTAAGCAGGGCGAAGTTAAAAATAAATTGCATGGATTGATTTCTGTTAAGACCTTTGGCTCCTAGTTAATGGAGGAAAAAATGAAGGAAAGAAATTTATATTTGAACATGGTGTATTTAGTTTCTATGAAAGTAAAGAGACAGTTCTATACTGGGAAATGAACATTTAATTTCTCCCCTCTATCCTGTTTCACTGCTAAGTCTCACATTAATTTAAAAAAAAAACAACAAAAAAATACCAACAGTTTTCTTTATTCCTGGGGAAATTTGCCACTTAAAGTTTTTTAATTGATAACTTGATAACTGAGGTCAGGAATCCCTATGAATTAGCATCAACTCAGCTGTGGCTCCTGGCTGAAGTCTATTCACCTGAAAAATTACTTCAATCCAGCAAATATGCTCATTTAGCCTATTTTTAAATACTCAATAAACTTGAAACATACACTTATGTCCTACTAAATATAAGCACTTTCAAGTGCTCTTAAACAAGCATAGTTACAACCAGTAATAATATTAAACTACTTCTCTAAGCTGAGCTGCTAGAATCAGGAAATTTTCCCCCCTCTGTAATGCCTCAAAGAGAAATGTCCCCCACAACCGAATTCTAATATTATATATAAGAAGTATTTTTCTTTCTACTGAAGCTGGGGAAAAAAGGTTATTATAACTTTATCCACCCTAATAAAACCAGAATTTGATTCAAATAAAAAGAAAGAATATAAATGCCATTTTGCATCAAATTACTTCAGCTGAAATTTTTGGACACACTCTCATGAGACACCAGGCATCCAAAAAAGGAAATATTATCCATAGGTTTTGTAAGACGTTATCAGTGATTGTGGGTGAATACTGACATCTGCATATGCTTTAAGGAAACTTTTCTGATGCAAAAGAAGACTGAAATGGTTCAACAGATTTTGGCAGAAGCATTTGCTCCTCTGAGCCAGAGGAGTTATTCAGATGTGCACTGTAATACTCCCACTCAGCTGCACCACACAACAACCTCTGGAGAAATTCTGGATTTGCTCCTTTTCACTTCTGCCATTGAGCAGGCTGAGATGCTGCCCTGCTGTGGAACTCCCTGAATTAGGCAAAAGTCTTCCAAGTTCAAACTTACTTCAGAAGGTGAAGAGCCAGATAAAAGATCAGTACCACAAAAGAGCATTTTCACTTGAACTTTTCACTTTCCATATGTAATTCCTACAATTCCTACAAGAACTGCAGCTGCTTCTACACTGCTGCACGCACAGGATGTGAGTAACCACCATCCCTGGCTCCTAAATGGCAACACCACAGACCCCATCACATTCAGGAGGATCACAAACCACAGCCAAGACCCTGTCTCTCCTCCCAGCTGCCCTCAAACTCTTTTCTTCCTTCATCACATCAACCTCAAAACAAAGGGCCACCAAGAGAGCAACTTGGCTTTTTGAACATGGGATCATTATATGCCCCAGGACCGCCTGAAGGAATATGGACTCAAAAGAAAGATGTGCAGTTCCCAGGCTTCCCAAGGGGCTGAATCACAAATGAAATGGCATAGAAAGAGGACAAGAAAGCTTCCCAGAAGGAGAAGTAGAAGCAGGAGCCAATGAGAGGCAAGACACTTGAGTTTCAGCCTGCAGCTAAACACCTTGACAAATTATGCCACGGGATGGAAAAGGGAAATGGTACCCATGCTTCCACTCTTTAAAGGCCTTGGAAAGTGATAAGGCACTGCCCCTCAGAATGTCTCTCTGATTAGTGGTGCAAAGCATTTCCCTTTTAAAGTGGAAATGGGCCAGGATCTGAAGCAAAATGCCAATCCTATTCAATTAAACTTTGCAGGGATCATTCCTTGTCCTTATGAGACCACCAGTCAAGAAGAGATCTGAGAGGGTTCATCTCCAAAGGCATTTGTTTGGCCTGCATCACCCCCAAACCCAAACCAGGTATCAGCTCCTCAGTCTGAGGAGTCTTCTATACCCAGTGGTGTTGTCACTGCTACGGAAAGTGCTGAATGTCTGAGCTACAACTCAGACCAGCTTCAGCTCCTCTCCACTGGGATAGCAGAGTCTGCAGCATCCTGGAGAAAAATAAAGACATAAAAAACAACCAAGACAGGTATTGATCACCCATCCACACACCTCTGCACTTACAGCCAGCTCAAATCAAAAAGGCCAAAGTAACCCTGAGGGTCTCCAAGTGCTGACAGAGACAGAAGTGTAAGAGAGGAATGGGGACAGCAATAACTGCATGCCAGACTAGGCTGGTATGATCTCTGGGGAGAAAGCCACAAGCAGAAGGATTTACACAACACAACAATATTAATAGTGGGATGAAAACATATTTATGAGACCTAGATCTACAGCTGGGGAAAAAAAAAGAAAAAAAAAAAAATTTTGAGAAACCAAATCCTTACTCATGTCCCTTAGGATCTTGTGAATATGCCCAAAATCTTATCTGTCCTTTTCTAACTCTATCAGTTCCAACTCACAAAAAAAAATATTGTCTCCCTGTAAATTTTGTACCAGTGACATCCTTAGGTCACCAGCACTATAGCGTTGGTAGTGCCAGCAGTCATGGTGTCACACTTTCTGAAGAGTTCCACCACTATTTCTGTCCATCTCCTGGTACCCAGGCTTCTGTGTGAAGACAGTCCTCAGATGGGTCAGCCCTGGGAATGTCATCCCTCTCCACTAGCAGCCAGGCTCATCCAAGGTGGGAGTCCAGCCCAACCACTGAGCCCCTGCACCTTGCACATAACCTTGGGGCAGCCAGGACCAGCTCCTCTAACTGAGCAGTGCTTTGCTCTCTGTGGCACCTGTGGGTCTGCCCACAGGAATGCTGCTCTCTGCAAAAAGCACTGCCCCACAGCCAAGCTGACTCCCAGGGAATTCACTGCCCTTTTCATGCCCCTCAGGACTCCTCAGACCACCCCAAATAAGCAACACTGCACTGGGACTTCTGTGGGCCAGATTCTCCTCGCTGCCTGAAACTGTAAGAATCCGTGTCTATTTAGTGCAATACAACATGAAATAAGCGGTGACATTTGCTCATGTTTTCCCTCATTTTCAGTGGAAATTTTTGATCTGTTGACAAGGAAACACAGAGATCATTCCTGATCCTCTCTTTATAGAACCAAGTAGCATTGTTATTATTTGTTTACTTGTAGGAAAATAAAAACGTTCTCTCCAAATAACACTGTCTCATTCAAAATAGAATTTCCTGAAAAATACTCATCATTTTCATTAAAGCTTATTTAATTTTAAACACTTTTCAGCTACCTGAGCAATTCCATTAGAAACCCTGATACAATACTTGCTTGAAAAATACCTTTTCCAGAATTCCCTCTGTAATTTATTTTTTAACATATAAATTCTCAAAGTATCAGTACTCTAGACTCATCCCAAATGACTATCCCTGATCCTCGTGTCTTATTATGTAGGCTCTGCAGATGAGAATACCACAGCAGTTTAGGTAATTGTTGGGAAATCACATTTTTTAGGCAGTTGTAGATCATGTTTGCACCTAAGTTTGGAAAGTGATATTGTTTCAGTAACAAGTACTCACTGGAGCACAGCTATGTAATTGGACACCACAGACACAGACATTAAATGGTAAAGCTGATTATGAAATTAGCTTCTTCTGCTATAGTGCATAAGTCCAGATATATTCCAAAGTTTTCTCACTAATAAATAACTTGTTTTGCTGGATGTATGAATTTGAAGTATTAATCATGAAAGAAGATTATGATATTGGCTCCTGGTTACACCAGAGCAATACTGTGAACTGAATGAAAACTCATACAAGCAAGAAAGATTTTCTCTTAATATATCAATTTATGCAGAATTATCCAATTCAATCCTAATGACATGACAGGCATCCTTAAATAACTATTGATCAATCAAATAGAAAGTCAGTCAATAAATTCAGAGTGATCACCTACTGTTTTATTCATAATAATTCTTCCTAGTCTCTCTTAGTAGCTATTCCTCTCTTCCCTCCACATTACCTTTTACATATTTCCTCATGGGCTATGTTATTTATCTCTTTTGCCTGGCAACAAGTGCCAGTCTTTTCAAACTCTCCTCAACAGATAAAATTTTCAAGCCTAAGATCATTTTCATTTTCTTTCTTTGTGCTGTAATTCTGAAAGATCCTTTCAGAAGTGCTGCACAACAGGAATTGTTGATTTATAATGGCATTATAATATCTTCTGTGTTCTTTTTTCCCCTATCCATTATGGATCATAGTATCATGTTTGCTTTGAGTGCAGTTAACCAAGATAATGCTCCTCAGGAATCTTACAGTGCAGGCCTGACTATAAACTTGGTTAGAATGGATATTCACTAGTAAATAACTCCATGCAGATAATCTAAGACATTGATATCAATTGCTGGAATTCATCTTCCCTAATTTTAGCTGGCCAGAGTTTGGGGGTTTTCACTAAGCTCTGCTTATGTTCCTTCTAATAATAATGAGAAAGGCACACTCAAAGAGAGACCTAGCTCATGTTGAAAGAAGAGATAAATTGCCCCTGTAGGTTTCAATCTCTCTAACTTTAGGGGAACACTGCCTACAGATTTAGAATAAAAATCTACTGGTTTAATGACAAAAGTTAAAAAAAAACAAGTTCCTCTCTCCACTCCAAGACATTAATTCCGATTTGTTCCAGAACAGACATATCAGAACTCATGCACCAATGCTTTATGCAGCTATTAAACCTCAACAAGTTCTTAACATTCGATTTTATATTTATTTATTCATCTCTGTCTAATATTTAAAATTCTAAAGACCTGGCTCCTACACTTCTGTCCAAGATTACTCAGACTGAACAACACGCGTGAGACATTGCAAGCAGTCAATCTGACACATCCCATAATGGGCAGCAATCCCACATGGTTTGTGGGACTGATACATCCAGGACATATCAGCATTCCTATATATGTACCAAGCAAACACTCTGTACAGTCCATTGATCATATCCTGGATTTCACACACCTTCAGCTCAGAGTGTGCTGGGAATCAGAAGTGCCTGAGTCTCACTCGAGCTCTGCATGGGCTCAATCCCTGCCCAGCATCTGCAGGCACTTACAACAGACTGCTGGACAGGCAGAAACCCTGCCAGTGTGACACAAAACACAGGGAAAGGGATAGCCTGGGAATGGAGAGCCTCCTGCCCAAAGCAGCAGCAATGTTCTGTGTACATATTTAACAGCTTTTTAAAGTGTGGGGATGTGATTTTCAATTCAAACACCCATTAAGCTATAATAAAACCTTGCTAAGAATAGTCAAGACACTTGAGTATAACATATACATACATGAATGTGTTTGTACACACACACACACACACACACACACTTTTTTAACTTCAAGTTTTCAGAAGCGAATAGCCTGAGCTGCTCACTGCTGCTTTGAGGCAGAGAAACACACACACCAGGCCCACGTCCTCACTGTGAGATCAAGATTCTAAACAGAGTGGCCTTATTTTAACACAGATGAGAGCTGTGGAGTGAGAAACATCTGTAAGGCCTCACACTTAAGAGTTGGATGTTCCACAACATCCTTAGCGACGGACATACACCACCACACTAAGAGAGTCTCTCTAAAATACTCCTTGAAGATCGATTGGAAAGCCATTGCTTTTAGTCAAATCGTTATTTACTAAGCAGCAAAAAGTGAATTCACAGTGCTTTCTAGCAGTGTATCTCCACTGAGACCAAAGGAAGCAGTAGCAGACTGGGTTTCACGGGGGATTGAGGGGAGCTGTGGCTCCCATTGAAATAGGTCATCTCCAGCTCAGCACACTCCCCTGCTTTCAGAAGTCTACCAGCATTGCTCAAATGCATGCAGTTTTCATACTGAAGTCCTCCCAGGCCACAGGGATCCAGTCTTCCACCTAATCCCAGCACAGACTTATCAGTCTTCCCTTTGATAAGGAAGTCTGACAATAAACACAGCAAATTTTTCTCATAATTTGGATACAGTCAAGAAAAATGCTCACTCAAGGAAATAAAATAGGAGCACATGTCTTTTTTGTACTACCTGAGTCCAGTCTTCATCTCATTTTGTTCCCCCTGCTTCAGCACTGGAGTCAAGCAGTTAACATCACCGCGTCTGTAATTTCTGTGTCTCCTGAGCTTCCTACAATCTGGAATCACTGCAGCCTGGCCCTCAGTTTTCAACCAAATGGTACAGCTTCAGGAAGTGTTCTTCCAGACAGTACTATTCATTCTCAGGCTTCCACAGACACAAAATTTAGAGAGATGGCCCTGTTCCATCCAGCCCATGTATTCTCAAAAAATCTCAAAACCACGTAGTTTCTCATTCGATTTCTGACACTTTCTCCTCATCTCTGGAATCATCACCAACTGACAAATTTACAGACATCTTTCACTTTGAAGTTGCCCTGTAACAACTTTTCTCAATTTTTCTGCTATTTTACCTCCTACCACAAATTTTGGTTCACTCTGTTAGCATTACTTGACTGTCAAATCAGCATAAACCTTTCCAATTGCTAAAATAATCATTCACACCTTTCCTTTGTTCTTCTCTGTTCTCCCCAATCCATTTCTACTTCCTTTGTATTTTTCAATTAGCCCCACAAATAGCAAGTTGTGAAAATCATGGACTCTTTATGAACAAGCTTTAAAAAGATATGATTCAAGACAAGTGATAAGCAGGGAGATCAAGTGCCCTACCTCAGACTGCAGAGCCAATAGGATGGACACCCAGCTCTTAAAAACTGCAGTCCCATATGCTTATCTTGAGAATATCCTAAGAATACATCCTAAGAAAAAGTCCCTTGTGCAGGCAGAATTCCTGTCCCATTTGCATGAAGCCAACATACCTGGATGAAGATGTATTCATCCTGAACAACCAGGGAGCTGACGTCGATGGAGCGCGAGAAGGGCCCGCTCCTCTTGGTCTCGGAGCACTCCTGGATCCGACAGGTCAGATAGTGGGTGTCTGCAAGGGGAGCACAGGGACACGTCACAGATGCCCAGGAAGGAGCCACTTGTCTGTAAACACCATCAGCAGCTCCAAAGAAGGTGCTATTTCCAACTAGGGAGATGTTACTTCAGGATCTGCCTCCAGCCTTTGACACGGTAACTGCTCTCTGAAGTTAGGAGTTCGCCACACTTCCACATTGGCCATTCCCTTTCCTGTTGTGCAGACATTCCTCAGGAGACTGAAGTTCAAAACCCCCCATCAATGGAGGGTACCAACCATAAATGCATCAGAATGCTGCTGATGAGACCAAACAGAGCAGAAGCCACCTAGGTAGAACTCACCAACTCCTACACCTTTCTGGAAATCATACTCCTGTCTTCCCTCTGAAACCCCCTTGCCTTGTTGACTGGTTTTAATTGTGGCAGTAAAACACAAAAAGAGAAGAAATTAAAAAGTCCAAATCAACACTATTAAATTTAACTTATTTTTCTGTGAAAATCACAAGCATCTCCCAAAATTACGTCTTTATAGCAAACATAGGCTCGGAATGAAAATGCCACGGCCATGAAATAGCATGAGTAGCTGAAGATTCCTAACAGCAGCTATATGCACTGCAAGAAGCATCAAATGCTTCTGTCTGGAGAGAAGAACAGAAGGCCATCACACTAATGGGATCCTGTCAGGCCTTGACATTGCTTGGGAGGAGGAACAGGACTGGGAGAAGAACATGAAAACAGAAGGAAAAGGCAGATGTACAGAAAGTCAGAACAAGAAGAGATGTGCTCACCTCCAGTAAGTTGAGAGAGGTTATAGGGGATTAAGCATTATTTCACTCAGGTTAAGAAAAGGCCTCATGAAACAGAACAATAAATGCATTGTGTTTCTGGATGTGTGCAATCTAAATATGCCATCTCTGCTTTTCAACTGCTCTTCTGAAAACTGCAAATTAGGAAGAAAATAAAAATACTACTAAGATGACAGCTGGAGTGATAAAAGGGTCATATCTTTTGCACTCTGGCAGTTTACAGGCCTCCTAGATTCAAATGCTTCTTTGCTTTTCTGCAAAGGGTGAGGACAGAACAACAATGAAGTAAACAGCAAGTTTGTAAGGGCTGGGGTGAGCCTGGTGCAGTGATTTTACTTCACAACAAAACTTTCTGACATGGACCTTGTCAAATTGAGCTCAAAATGATAAAAGAGAAGTTTAAAAAGACAACCACTAGCCCAGCACAGCTGCTTACAGGATTCTCCATCACAAAAAAAACCTGCCTTGTCCTTGCTCTGTGTCCTTCCAGTGACAGCAATATACAGGACAGTGGAAAGCTCTGGGGGGCACAATTGAAATCCTCTGAGATTCAGCCAACTGCCTTCCCAAATTCTAAAACAAGATCCATAGACTGATAGTTTCCTCTTTTATAGTCTTGTCCCAGCAACACTCTTAAAAATGCAAAAAGAATGCAAATCACAGTCATTAATAATTAGACTAATAATTACTGAAATACTTTGTCTAAAAGAGTCAAACTACAGCCAAGCTTTAATCTAATAAAGGTCCATGCCCAACCACCCAGTGAGTGGAGGCCCCTGTTTAAAGGCTGCAGACCTGGTTCTGGGTTGAGGCACCAGGGATTCCAGGTTAATGAGGGCTGAGTCAGAGCAGTCACACAGGTCTGGTGCAGTAATGAAATCATAGTCCCACTGAGGATGCTAAAGCAGCAGAAAATGTTGCTGGTGCCAGCTCAGAGTACTGGGCAGTGTTTAAAGTGTATGGTGAAAAACACCTGACACAGAGACAGTGCCAATAACCAGAGTATCAGAGCTGTGCTTTCTCCCAGCATAAAATTCCAGCAGCAGCAGCAGCAGAGGAGAGGTCAGACTTTTAGCTGGCATAAATTAAAGTTCTTCATCAACTGATATACACACACTTGGCCCAGAGCTGCTATTTAGCTCCTCAGTGTGGAACCTAAGACAACCTTGCAGTGGATAAAAGCAACTTCTCAGAAAACAAGAGGGTCTTATGTGCTGCCATGCTATCCAAAGAGATCAACAGCGGTGACTTGCTCTTTGAGGTAGCTCTAAAATTAGGCAGAACAAGGAGGAGAGGTCAGGAGTTGTATTTTTAGAAGCTCATTCCCTCCAGTACGTTCTCCCACACAGTCGCCTGGATATTCTTATCCTTCCAAAAAGGGGATAATTTGTTGCTGCTGAGTGACAGAATGGGAAGAGGAATAAAAACCTGTCACAAATAAATGCAGATAAATCACAAGTGTTGACATGACAACGAGCTTCTTGCCTATTGGGAAATGTGTCATTTTGAGTGTGTTACACCAGCAATCAAATATACTCAAAGAATGGCACCTGATTAATATTCAAGGAGATGGTGGTGGAGAAGGGGGGGTAGCTCACTACCCATTTTCCATTTAGTCTCTTGTTTTATTTATTTTCATATATTTTACAATACAAGCCTATTTAAAAAAAAACAAACACAGACACAAAGAAAATATCTTTAAACCTCTCTGCTTTAGGATACCAGCTAAAGTCTTGCTTTTTTCCTGCTTCCCCAAAGAAATTTTTTTTAAAATCCCTTTAAAATACATTAAAAATCAGGTAAAAATATATCAGCACCCAGTTCCATTCCCATTTGTGTGCAACTCAAAGCAAGAAACAATCTCAAGTCTCTTCTCAAGCTTCTAAAAGGGTGCCATTCACAGAACACATCTTCTCACATAGAAAGTACAGGGTCTCTCAATAAAAGCCTCCATTAAGAGAGAAGAGGCCATCCTAACTTCCAGGCTATTATCAGCCTCTCCTCCAGAATGAGGTAATTTTGCATTCCCCTTTTTGGCAGCCACACTTAAAAGGACATTCACCCAGAGGGACAGGTGACATGAGACTAAGCCATGCCTCCAAAGCCTTGTTTACCTTTCAATGGGAGTTGTATTGCCCAAGAGAGGTTGTTTGGGCACTACTTCCAATTCATATATTGTCCTGTACAACCCCAGAATTAAAGGGTTTGGGTATTTTGGTTCTCAGGGGTATTTCAGCGAGTTGGATTTTTTTGTTACTTTTGGGATTTTTATAATGTTCAACTGCAAAAGGAGGTGAGAAGGGCTCCCTACTTCCCAGGCAGCATTAAAAATTTCTCATGCTTATAAGCAAGCCCAGCCACTTCCTCAGCACATCTGTGAATGTGGCAATATGGACATGAAGCAGCCTGGAGGGCTTGCTGCAGCTCCAATCCCAGCGTCCGTGCCTCCGCACAAACCCTTCCCACCTGCCTTAGGATTAGGGAATGGCTTTCACAGATGTACAGCCATTTTCCAGCTGAGGAGCCTGAACCACCTCCTCACTGCTATTTAACACAGTCTTCCATCTTGCGACTCTGGAGTGTATTTTTACCCTTTTCGAAGTGACAAAACGGAAACAATTTCTTGAAACTGGAAGGGACCAACTGGTGAAATAAGCCAAGCTACCATGTCTCATCTTTTCCATGCCAGCTTTGGCAGGAAGCAGGAGCACAAGAGGCTCTCTCCCCAAAGATGTGGGTCCCTGAAGGGAGGCAGTGAAACAGTCAAAGCTGTTGTGCTGCAGGCTGCAAAGGACCAACCTGTGTGCAGGCGACTGTGACCTAGACACAGGACAGCAATTCCCTCCTGGCATGGCTAATAGGGAAAAGGGCAGCTGATAGAGACAACTTGCATTTGCAGATGAGCTCAAGATAAATCAGGCCATGGTATCAGGCAAGATTTTAAATCAAAATATCATGAAGATTTCCATGAGAGGGAGAAAAAACTCACTGGTCTCAATAATTTTTCCCCCAAGAAAAAGACTTGTAGACTCTCTGAGAATTAGTTGCCCTGTTTTATCCTTTTGGTTAGCTTTTCTCCCCCTCTTTTTCCTATAATTCAAATCCTATTTATTGCAGTGTATCTGCAAGTGGGGTGAAGATTAACTCACTGAAAGTTCAATATATCCTTCCCTGGATGGGAAGGAATGCTGGTGGGTGCTTGTGTCAGTGTGATCATAATAGTTCCCTTGCATCCAGCCCTGTCCTTGCTGCTGCTTATTACACTCTGGCAGAAGGCACAATGCCCAAGGCTCCTACATGTTTTTACAATTTAAAAATGCAAGCCTCGATTATTATTCTGCTACAATGACTCTGCCAAGATGTCGAAAAAATGTGAAAAACTTCATCTGCTACAAAAGATGGGAACAGCTTGAGATAAGATAGGCACTGGAACTATCAGCATCTTGCAGTATTTAAGGAGACTAGGCACAGGGGCAGATGGGTTTTTCAGAGACACAACCATTTCTAATGACTGGACAGACAAAACCATGTGGCAAGATATCTTGAAGGACAGTCACCAGAGAGGTGAACAGGACTGCCAGCCCCCAGATCCATAAGCTTATTGATAGCCCTGACTCATTTATGGATGAATGAGATTCCAGCATGCCCCACCACCTGTTCCCAGCTCCAGAGCTCCTTTTAGCCTCCTGTGTCTGAATTGGTATCAGATGGGTTCTTGAGTCCCATTAATGCCAAAAGAAAAAAAAATTTAAAAATTTAAAAATCATCAAATTCAGGAGTCTAGTCCTAAATAGCACTTCCATTCCTTCCCCTCCCTTCTCCATTGCTTTTACTCACTAAGTTGTTGGGTTTTTTTTTTTTTCTTTTTTTTTAACTTAAAAACATGGAGGCAAACAGAAGAAGAAAGAAAAATGCCCAGCTTAGGAGAATCATGTATTTTTCAAGCAGCCAGTGACATTGAAGGCATGGATTCTTCTATCTGAATTAAACTAAGCAATGGGGATACTTAAATCTATGCCTGCTAATGCATCAAATAAGTGACTGAGCCACCAGAATGACCTAAAAGAGGCATTAGAGAAGCCTTTCCTTCCTTCTGCATAATACTGAGGAAAACTTTCATCAGAAGCTTTCTGATCAAGAGGAAGCAACTGCATGGCCCCATTTCCAGCAGGTCTGAGTGCCTCAGCTATTTCACTGAGCACATGAAGGCCCAATTTGGCTGCAGAACTAACTGGGAGAAAAGTTCAGTGCCCCATTCCTGAGCACCAGAGCTGAACAATATCACACTGGGGAAGTCCATAGCTGTGAGGCTGTCATTTCTTTGTAACACAAACTAAAATTGTTTTAAGCCTTGGAACCTCTGACTGGAGCAGCACTGTTCTTTTGTGCTGTGCTGGGAGAGGAGTCCTTTGGTACAGGCCAGCAGGGCCAGCACAGCCCGACAGACCTGGGATGGCAGCTGCAGTGGGGCTGTTCTGCTGACACTACTGGCCAAGCCTGGCTCCCAGTGAAACCCTCAACACCATCAGCTGCCAATTTCAAAATGCTGAATTTATATATTAAAACAAGAACAAAGAGCAAACCCCTGAGCAAACAAGACCTGAAAGAAGAGAGCTGTCTTTAAGCTGGGGATAGATCTTTCAAACATTTACATCCTTGACATATCCAATATTCAAATAGCTGGGTGAGCAAGTTTAAACTTAGTTTGAAAACAGACTCCATCAGCACTTTGCTTGCTTGCTTGGGATTTTTTTATTTGCATTTGACCACTTCTCCCATCCTACCTGCGACAGTACACACAGCAGCAAAGGCACTGAAGATGCCTCCCTACCTTGTCCACCCACCTGTCGGCCTGTTTTGCTTTTTCCACATATTCAACAAACAGCTGTCACCCCGAGCTGTTATTGCCTGGTTATTTATTCAGCTGCCACCACTAAATAGCAGTGGGAGGCCAGTGAGTGATATTAGAACATCCACAACCTCAGAGAAGCCATCTTGATAGACAGGAGTTTTTTCACACATCTGGCCTACGCAGCGCTTGACTAAAACAGAGAAAAGTTTGCAACCAACAAAAATGAGGCTTTTCTTCTCCCAGAAATCCTCTGACTCCTTAATCCTACGCTGTTTTTCTATACTGCACCAAAATGGGACACTTGTTCCATTGCTCCCATTTCCTCATGCTGGAGTAAAGTTCTACACAAGGAACTTTTCTATGCTGCAGTTCCTGTGAGAAATATCTAAAACACTTCAGAGAGAGTAAGTCAACTTACTTCTAATACCATCTCTTTGCTGGAGATTTAATACATAGGAATCCATTCCACTGCAAATGTGACTAGATTTATTTCAGGGAGGAGTTAAGAATTTTTTTCCTATTTCCTGCTTCAGATCCAGGCACCTTTTCAAGCCTGTAATGTGTTGGTATGGAACATCTATTCATACATGATGAGGAAAACTAAAAAATACTTTAAATACAAGACAAAGGGGCATAGGGACATTCTAGCTAGAGGGCAAGTCTGACTGCAGGTAATTTCTCAAAGTCTCAGGTACCACCTAGCTGTTCTGAGCATCTCTGGAAATGCACAGAGGTTCCATGGTACAGTGCTGGTAGCCCAGCTCTTTATGATTGATGCAAATTATGTGATACTAAAACAGCTGAACAGGGAACAGAATAGATGGGTTCTTGGCCCAACAGACTGTGACTCTGTCCACCCCTCCACAGACACATGCCCTGTAGCCCACCACTTGTCTCTACAGGTTCAGGATAAAGAACATCACCTCAAACCCCAGGACCCACATTCCCCCCTACCAACTAAAATGTAAATGGGGAGGTAAAATGGGCAAAGTGGATTCTCATTCCCACTCCATTCTTGGCTCAAAGACCAGTTTTTAGCACTGGCTGCAGGCACTCACGTCCATCAGCTGTCCGGGCTTCCATGTGCACAAGGTCAGGTTCTTTATCCAAACCAGCCACTGACCTGGGAGGAGAGAGACAGAGAGAAATACAGAGACAGAGAGAGAAGACAGTCAGTTAGCTGAAAGGCTGCAATCAGACAGAGCTGGTGAAGGAACACAAAGCCAGTCTAAACCTACCTTGGAACACCTGGTATGTAGGTCTCCACCTTTTAATGACTTGACTCCTTTGTATTTCCACACAGACCATGCTCAGGGGCCCTACACCGACCTTCCCAGGCACAGGAGAGTGATCCTGCCTGTCCCTTGTCTACAAGATCAAGGCTACTATGACTGTTCTAGTGATAGCAAAGAGAGCTGGTCCCAAGACCCAGTAAAATCAGAGTTCTGTTTTAATGCTGAAAGAAAAACAAGGGCACAGCAGCCCCATGCCTTCAGAAAGCTAACTAAAAGGAGGTTTTATTTGGCTGTTTAGAGACATGAAAGACTAAGTTTCCTGATTTGCCCCTGGTTTGCTGGGCAATCTTGCTATTCTTTATCTCCTTTTCCCCATCGTCAGAAGAAAAACAGTGTTGCACATATGGTGAATTTCTGATTTTAAAAAGGTGAGAAAGTATTCATTATTCACACCACGATCCCATGCCATCCATGGTCCTTGACAATTATGAAAAGAGGCACAAGGAGTTTCTTTAATCTCACAAGCTGGAACTCAAGCACCCCAAGTCAAATCTTCCCATGCATTGTTATTTACTCCCTAAAAATATTTTTCAAAGCACATTAAAAAGATACTTTTCCTCCTGGAAGAGGGAAAGTCAAGCGCAGAACAGAAATGTTATTATTAGTGTCCTGGCTGATAAGAATCACTGAGAGATGAACATTTAGTCCTAGCAATGGCTGGCAGGGGAAAAAAAAATCCATAGATGTCCACGTGATTTATGGTGCTGCTTCTCCTGAGTTAACCAAAGGGTTAGATTAAAAAGGGACAATGACAAAAATCAGTTTCTAATTCAGTGGGAGTTGAATTTGATACAGTAGATTGTAAATAATAGATTCCCTCTGAGCCAGCCAATGTTCAGAACTCCCTAATGTTCTGAAAAAAAATTTTATCACATTCTTTTGCTGTTTTCATCCTTGGGGCATCAACAGCAAAAGCAGTAAAAATAATAATAATAATAATTTAAAAAATACAGATGCTCTGATACATCTTTGTGAATCCCACAAACAACAGAGCAACTGAAGCAATGACAAACATATAAATGTGCTGGAGTTCAGCTAAGATCAGGCAGTGCTGCAAATGTCAAAATAACTACATTATGACCCACTGTGCAGGTAACTGAAACTGGCACCGCTTGTTAACGAGAGCACCACATCGATAGCAAGTCCATTCACAACGCTCTGAATTGTGGCCAAAAGATACCAACACAACAAAACAAAGCAGCACAGGCAGGGCTTTCATCATTCCACTCACAGTGAGAAACAGTCTGCTCCTTAATCGCTACCATCAGTTTCAGGGTGATCCCACAAGGAAGAAGGACTGTCTGTTATTGGTAAGGATGCCAGAATGAGCCTGAGTTCCTGTGATCACACAATTATTGGGATCAAAACTTCCCAATATATGGACGTGGTTAAAAGTGACAGTAGGACACACAGAAATTCCTTTAAACATCAGTGAAAAACATGACAGTGTGCTGCAGCATTGGTCTCCAATGCACATAGAAAGCAATCTTTCTAGTCCATAGCAGAGGTTTTCTACCTTTTTCAAATGAGTAGCACTAACTGCTGTAATTTCAGTCATTCAGTAACCATCACCCTTGTCTATGACATGCCAACAGAGACAGATGTACACGCTTCCCATCATATCTATTCATCATAACGTAATGAAACAGAGCAGTAATTCCAGCACTTTGAGAATAAAGGTTGGGAATTCTTTAGGGACTTGCCCTGCAGCCCTTACCAACAGGTTTCCTACTTAAATTCAGCCTTAGATGCACTCCCCTGGCATCCATCCTTCTGGAAGCCAGACACCAGGCTCCTCCGAGCCATTGCTGCATTCTGACACGTATCTGACAGTGTCAAATGGCTCCACCTGTGCCCCTGACATCCTCTGGGTCTCTCCCCTCCAGATGGAGGGGCCAGTGTATCTCCCCCTGCAGCAACGGGGCAAAACTGTTCGGCCCAGGTAATAAAACATCAGTCTGCCACAGTGCTGTTCATTTTAAAAGGGACTGCAATTAGAAGAACCTAAGTATATCCTCACAAAATCCAGAATACTCATTACCATTGTGCATTTGCATGCATGAGCCCTGTGGATCTACTCATAATGCCTTTCAAGTGTGCACCAGGGAACGAGAGGGATCTCCTGAAACATGTCATTCTAGCTTGAAGTTCCTTTCCAGTGCCATCTACTTGTTCCCTTAATTAGTTTTGACAAGCCTAATGGTTCTTTTCAGAATAACAATGATGACAAAAAAGGACTAGCACACAGCACACTCCTAGTACTCCTCTGTTCACCAAATAGTGCTCTACAAGTTGAAAAGCTCACAAAGTGTTCTGCAACACAAAAGCAAGACAGGCTGGTCTATCTGCAGGGAGATAAGGCTGAAAATTGATGCATTGGTTATCCTTCCTTCACTCAAACCAACTTGCTTTCTTATACCAATGACTGATTGCAAAACAGATCCCCAATCAATGCTGTTTCTTCATGCCTCACTTCACATCTGTTCCCACTGGCAAGGAACAGAGCTTTGCTTTGCATTGCTCTGGCTCTTGAATTCAGGTATTTTTAGTAAATGGTCTCTCATCATTTGTCTGGAGGAGCTTTACATGAAGAATTCAAAAAAGTCAGCAGTGGAAAGAGCAAGATCCTGAAGCACAGCTGTGAAAACACACACATAGACTCTAAAACTACTCATTTATCCTGTTGTAATTCTCTAGCTTTGAGAACTCACTACAACCACCTCACAGGTCTGGCAATACAGGAGCAGCAACAGAACAGGAAGAGACACTTTCCCAGCCCTGTATTTTTTTACACTCTGAAGAACATTTGGAGGATGCACTGCTCAATATTATTTAAGCAACTAAAGCATGCTGAGGAGAGATGTCAGCATCCCCTGACTTATACAACCAAGTGTTGTCCACAGAATGTGGTGACTGGGAAAGGCCTTCATGGTGCTCTAGCTAACAACCCTGTCCAGAGGCTTATAAAGACAAGAGTATTTAACACTCAGGAGCCTGAGGTCCTGACCCATGGTCACACAGATCTGTGCATATAAACTCCAGACAGCAAAATTTAAACCCAGGTTCACAAAATGCACCCATGTGTGCTGCTGTCTTGGATGGCCGTAGGGAGTAAAATAAGGCACCCTCACTGTGAGGAGCTGAGCTAAATCAACATCCTCCACCATCCCTACTCATTAATCACCCCTGGCATGACAAAATGCTGAGAGCATGCAGGCAGTAGTGACAGGAAAGGTCAGTTTTTCCTGCTGACACTTTCCCCAACTGCTGCAAAAGCAGTTTTCAAAATGTGGAGCCTGCAGCCAGAATTGCAGCAGGCAGAGGATAATTTTCCAATTAAGAATTCAAACTACCTCTGAATTCCATTAAAAGGAAGAATTGGTACTTTTTTTGGATCTTCTGGTGCTGCTTTTCCTTTCTGTTTTCATGGTAGCCCTTGATTTTCACAAGATCCTTCCTCTCTTCTTTTCAGAAGAGAACTGTGTGCTCTTGAAGGATGGACATGATCCTGGCAGGATCCTTATCTCTATCCTGAGGGAAGAGCATTGTGCATGGATGCACATTTACTAGGCCACTCTGCTGATATTTCATCTCTGACTGGGAGGGAGAGCAGCCGATAAGGGCAAGGAAAACACAATATTCTGCACTTAAATTATTCCTGAAGTGTTTCCCTGTAGTTTCCAACTACAAGGTGTTGTATACCTCAAAATACAAAATGCCAACACATGCAAGGAGAGGAAAAAAGAAAAACAGAGACTCTTCAGGCTACCTGCCTACTGCACACCCCAGCTCGCTTTTTCTATCCACTCTAATGCCTTTCCATGGAATAAACAATTTTTGCATTTTTTTTCTACCCATTTTGCCTTACCCACCAGGCATTTAAAGGTGAAAAGGATTGACATTTGTCTCCTCTAGCTTTATAAATGAAAACAGCTGAGCAGTCCCAACTGTGTCTGTTGATCCTTGCTCCCTAAACCATCAACTGAGAGTAAGAGATGCTCCATTCCTCTATCTCCTGGACACAAGAGTTCGGGGAGTTTAAGTGAGCATCACTGAATGTGAGCAACATTTTTGTTTGGGATTTACAAGATAAAGCAAAAATTCAGGTTACAGGAGTCAGCCTTTCAAACTTGATCTGGAACCTGCTGGACTGAGCTTTTTGCTAGGGGTGTGTCTAGTTTCTGACCAGTAAAAGTGGCATTCCCCCACTTTGAAAACAAAATCAAAACTTTTACAACAAATTGAGACTTCCAAGATGCTGACCTGAAAACTCATTTTTGCAGGTTAAGATATCAGAATGAAGGCAATTGTCAGTGTCCATGTAAAGAGACAGAGGAAACAGAGGATACTACCTAGAAGGACGTTGTGCACTAAATAAGGGTGAGAAACATCAAGGAAAAAGGCACATTTATTGTATAATAATATGTAAAAGAGGAAAAACTCATCCTCTTGCTGCAGGCAACTGCAGTTAAATTAGTGGATGTTGCCAATTAGTCTGATGTAATTTTAACTCTATCCTGCTCCAGGAGTAAACACTTTTGTGTCATACCAGGCAAGCAGTGCATATTCCAACTCATCCAAGCAACACAAGAGCCATGCCCATGTGCATACATGGAAGCAGGAACTAATTCATTCAATTCCCACTCAACTGACCTGGACTTTTCCACATGGAACCCTTGCCCAATGACACATGCCTTTCCAACAGGCTTCTCCTCTACCTGATACTGCATCACATTTGTCTAGGTATCAATAACTGCAGTTGGCTTCAGGTTGTCAAGGTGATTCATGTATTAGTTGGTTTAAAATCCCCTCCAGCAGACATTAACTCTGGGCACCTAACAGCATACATCCAACCTGCACACAACCCTGGGCAGCTGCCATAAACTACCATAGTTAAGAGCTATACAAATGTTGAACTGTTGGGGCAAAGAATGTGTTTATTAAACACATAAAAACAGTATCATTCTGTGTGGCTGAGCCAGGGGAGATGCTGCTGGATGTGTTAGGATGTGATGAGGTCTCTGAAGAGTTATGGGCAAAACCTCCTTGCACAGCATATTTCAAATGAAGCTTGGGAAAAACAGCTGGGCAGGAAGCTACTGTAAGGAACTGTCTTAGCGAAGTCCCTGGAGCTTTCTACATCTTTTCCAGTGCTAATTTCCATGATGCTGTAGTCCTGGACGTCGGCAGAAGTAATTGTTGTGAGACTTAGCTTGCAAGATAAGGGAAAAAAATTGCCAAGTATTTATTCTCAGCAAAGCCAATCCTTTTTAAAATGGTCCCAATGAATTTTAAGGAGATTTTCTGCATGGTATCTCAAAAACAAGGTGTTCATGGCATCTGCATCTGTGTTTCCATATGTGCATTCATGCACGTGCCTCCCTGCATCTCAGCCCCACCTATACCAAATGTCTAAACCTGTGCCTTCCCTGTAAGCTCAGTGGATCACAGGCCCCTGAACCACAAAGTTGCTACACAGAGTTCTTTTATGCATAAACCAAACCAAGAAGAGGAAAGAAGTCCAAATCAATCCTTTCCTTGAGGGGAAAACTGGTATTTAGGCTCAACCATGTCAACTACCACCAGAGAATCCATTAAAGGCAGCAGGCTCTGCTACACAGAGAATAATTTCTTTCTATTCTCAGTAGATAAAAGAAGGTACTCTTTTTATCACAGAAATTAACAGAGAATACCTTGAAAGTATATTTAGCAACAGCAAAACTGCTGGTGCTGAATATTTTTTCTTTTCCCTTTATGCTAACACCAAAACCTGTGCACAAATAAGGCTGTGTCTAGTTCTCATCCAGTTCATAGGTATTAGTCCTTTAAAGAACTGTGGCATTTTTCCCAAACCTACCTATACCTTTCTAGAGAGAAGGGAGGGGATTTTCCTGGGGTTTAGAGGTCTGCAAGCTTTGAGCACATTCCAACACAAGGGTTTGATCCTGTTTTGCCTTCTTCTGGAAGGGACACTTTTTTCAGAACAATTTCACTTTTGTTATTCTAAATCTCAAGTCCCTTTAGGAAAAAAGAATAAGAGTATATTTTTGGATTTTTGCATTTGCTTAGAATTAGTTTAGTGCCTACTATATTATGAAGCCCAGTTAATTAATGTTTTCCCAGTGCTTGGCTACCCTCCTTTGAAAGTCATGTACACGGGGAATTTCTATAGATTATTGCTTTGCTTTTTCATGAAACATGAATCAGCCCTCTTTTGGATCACTTTGGAAAAGCAAAGTACATGCTCAAAGACCCCTCAGCTCAGCCTGGCAGTCCTGTAACCAAAGATTTCACTGGGTTTACTCCTCTCCTTCTAAGGAAATGTTTGTAAGACTTGTAATATTCTTCCAAGTTTGTTTCCTAGCAGAAGTATCTTAAACATGTCCCATTCAAGAAATGTTTTACACCAAAATAAGGATTATCAGATATTGCGTGTTGAATTGGCCTCATTTGTAAAGATGTTTTCCAATTTTAACTATGACATGCCTGAAATGCTAAGGCTCAGTGATTCAGCTATTAACAGAGGCCTATGCACAAAAAAAGCCTTCCAAAAAGCTTCAGAGCAAGGGCATCATTTAATAAATGAATGCGGCAGTAGATGGATAAAAATAAAGCTTAAATTGTTGAAAGAGGGCATGCCAGTATGAAACTTGGCACAGACAATATGTATAGGATTTGCTGATGAGCCCCACATGCCTATGAGCATTGTACATTGTATTAATTAAGGAAGAATGAGTCTCTACATTCCCTGTTGAGGGATATTGTGAAGAATCACCCTGGGATAACATCTAACATTCTGGAAATGAATTTGTGGTTCATTTCATGCATTTGGGGGAAAAACAATATGAAAAAATTGATTTGTTTCACAAACCTTTTGTGGCAGTTGTTTCTCTGCATTTCAGACACTAACCTGAAGAGAAAAAAATGGCTAATTTCCTTCTTTGACTTTTAGCCATCAGCCAGAAAAGGAATAGGGAAAGAAAGGAATGAAGAACAAATGCGAGGAGAAGAAATAGAGAGTAGAATGAACTATTCTGTTCTGGACCAGCAAGCATAAATGCATCAATGTGTCTCCTTGCCCCCAAAAAATCACACTCAATTAGCAGTTGAGAGTGAGATGCTCATTTGTCTCAATACCACAGGAGGAAAAGACAAAGAAGCAGGAAGCAAAAAGGATTCTGGCAGCAGACAGATATCTAAAGACAGGCTCTGCCTGTAGAAACAGCAAGTCTGTGTGGCTATGATTTGTAAAAGCAACAGTGTCATGAGGTCAGCAGATCACCAAGTGTCTCATGACAAGACAAGTTTGCATCGGAGACAGAAGCATCCTCACAGGCAGAATGGAGATGAATAAAACAGACACAGACACATGCAGGTCTCTGTCAGTGAAAGAGCAACAGTGCAATAGGAGAGACCAGAGAAACCAGAGATCTTTTGTGGGTCCTTTGCTCTTATGCAGGCAGGTGAACAAATAATAAAGAGACAAGGCTGCTCAGGGGGCTGAGCACCAGACACACTCCCAGCTCTTCACAACAGCAGCAATCCAAAACATCCCCATCCCAAAAGCATTACCCTGATCAACTGAGAATGCTCAGGGCAGAATGCTGCAGTGGGAGTCATGTCAAGAAGCAAAGGTGTATGGTCAAGCTGTAGGTAAATCAAGAGCTTCTCTTTGTTGGGTTCTTAATCTGTTGTTACAGCGGAGCAATAAAAGGAAAAAAGAAGGACAAGGCCAAATGAAAAGTAATACTCTGCTGGTTTCTATCCTCAAGGCGAATTCCAAAGTGCTAGCACACTGTTCAAATCTAATGATTTGTAGAAAGAAAAAAAAAGAATTCTGGAGAAACTACTGCAGATCTAGAAATGGCTTTAGGGAGTCACTATTACAGATTGCCCCTAAAATCAATATTGTAATGGAACCTGTCTCCTTCACTCAAAGATTTTCAATCAAAACCTGAAAACCAAAAATACTGTGAGCAAAACCTAGGAATCTGTCTGCACCCTTTGGCCAAAAACGTGACAGAGTTTTTGGCTGGGTTTTCTTTGGTTTTTTCAATAAAAAGCAGGATTTTCTCCTATGTGAGAAAACCCAGATCTACTGAAATCAGCTCTGAAGTCTACAGGTATTATTTATTATTTCCTAAGTACTTGCTGGCAGACACAAGTGAGTATGTTTCTCTCTCAGGCTCAGCTACAGAACTTCTGATATTCCACTAAACATGGAAATGTGTCTGCCTCTCATTTTTATTGCCTTCTGCCCAATGGAGAACAATTATCTTGCAAGATGATTACAGAGCTACGATAACCACTGCTATGTCCTATTCCAATTAACTCACTACAAATATGCAAGTGAAACAGCATCACTCACTGCCTTTTCATCCTTGTTCTCTATATGATCAGCAAGACACAAGTTACTGAATCAACATTATTTAAAAGAACCTGTAATGCAGCTAATAAGATGCTCCTTCCTGCTCTTTCTGATGTAGCTTCATGCTCACTGTGCTTAACAATAGCAAAATTAAACTCATCTCATTCTACAGAGGAGACTCAGGGGAATGCCAGGGGATGAAAGGATGGGAGTTTCATTTTCTTCTCTTGCCGAGAATGAATTCTGCCTCATATAACTGCTGATGAATTGTCGTTTTAAGAGAGTTTGTTAATTTACAACAAGCAGAAGGCATAAAAACGGACCTCCTTATCTTTAATGGATGCTATTGAGCAACACAAATGGTTCACATTTAAATTAATGCAGAAACACCTTGTCTGTTTTGCCATGATAAGACTATTCTTTTTGCACAGCATGGGCTCAACAATGTTAAATAAAACAACTGGTTTTGTTCAGCTTAATGCCAGGCAAATTTCCAAAGGTTCAGCAGCTGAAGTCAGTTCAGGGAAATGAACTGGAATTTACCTGGGTCCTTCAGGGAAATGAACTTGAATTTACCTGACTCCTGCCTGATTCTTTTTGAGAAAATCCCTCTGAAGAATTTTGAGGTATCTAGTTTCAAGTAAAAATGGTCCCTGCCAGTGCTGATGTACTCTCTGAGGATAAATCCTCTGTTAGATTGCATCTTCCTCCACTGCAAGGATGCGTCCAGCCCCAGTTGCTGTAAAGAAACAAGAGCTGTGAAGAGGCATTTCTCGAAATCAACTGGGCCATGGGGATGAGGTCTGGGGCAAAGGGAGGATGGATCCAGAAAAGATGCTCACTCCTGATGCCTGTAGGTGTTTTGCCACTGAATGAAATAGCCAGAAAATTATGTTTGTAATCACAGTATGTGAAAAGGTAATTCCTAAACATCTCAGAACAGTAGTGATTTTAAAAGAATTCCCAAATGTTTATCTTTCATCTGAAAACAAGAGGAATTCTCCTCACGCTGAAAATTCATCCATTTTCCCAGAAATGGAGAGATTAGTATGCTATAGAACAAAGGTCAGAACCTAACCCAAATTCCCCACAAAAAATTAATTTAAAAGTGGGAGACTATTCCTTGCTAGCCAGAATGCACAAAATATGATGCTACTTCCAGCCTGGCAGCCCGGCTTTTGATTAGCTTTGCCAAGCTATGACAGTATGGGAGATCCCCATATGCCTCAGAGGGATATATTATTCAATATATTAATTAGAGGGTTGGCTTTCATCAATGCTTCATACAAAGTGTCACAAAGAATTACTCTGGGACTGTTCCTGACAGGCTGGAATGAATTTGTGTCTGAGTTCACGTGCATCAGGAGAGCCAGGATGAAGTCAGGCCAGGCAGACTAGACGAGTCAGCAGTACAGCATTTCAGCTTCCAACACCGGCCTTTGAAACACTGTGATGGGGTTTGGACTTATTTGTTTTGATGGGTTTTGATCTTATTTGTTACCTCCTTGCAGGAGAAGAACACAGATCCTCCTACCCTGTGCTCTTCAGACAGGCACAGCACTGGCACCCACTCCAGGGATCACTACAAACTGGGAGAAACATTCAACAAACTCTTCCTTAAAGCACTCCTGGTCTTTCTTACTAGTGCTTCATCTAGTCTGCTTCAGTCCCAGACACTCAGTCAAAGAGAGTGTGGGGGAGATGAGGTTACAAAATTATCCAAGATCAGCAATGGGAGAGGTAAGAGAAGAGAGTGGCTCCTGGGAGATAAAGAAACCTGACAGATGAGAGACCAAAGCCAAAGGATTTGTGATGGCTGAAAATACTAACTGCAGCACAACAGGTTGCATGTCATGGTAGGCATTAGATTTAAGCCAAATGAGCAGAAATATTTTAACCCTTACTTTTTGAGGCCTTAAGGAAAAAAATAACTTCCAGCCACAGAAAATTAAAGACATAAGTGTGGCAAACATCACAAATTGTACTGAAATCACAACAAATCACAAATTCTAAAAACTTGTTAGTATTTATGTAAGGACATTCACTATTACATCAGTGGAGAGGGATCATCCTTCCTCCTGCAAGATATGTTGTGTTTCTCAAGCAAAAAGAGGTTAGAGAGAAAAAGAAGGTGGTTAGAAAGAGAAGTCCTTCAAAGACAGCTTATTCCAAAATTGCCCTTACAAAGGATATACCTTCCTTGAAAGAACTCAATGTTGCTGTGATAGCAGCCAGAATTACAGAGGTGTATACATAATGTGACACTTTATCATGCAGCACTTTACTTAGGGTTCACTTATTATGTAGTTCATGGGTTTTAAAGGAGAATTTAAAGTACTTAAAATTATTTCCCTTCAAAATCACACAATCACAGACAATCCTTCTAGCCAGAAAGCTTTTAGTACATTTTTCTTTTTTTTTTTCCTCATTAGAAGAGCTTTGAGCCTAGGCAGCCTGATTAGCATGACATCCATGGGACTTTGTAAAAATGTCAATTACTTATTTTCCTAGGAAAGCAGGCAGTAAGGAGAGGGGCACCACACAATACTAAAGCATCCATCAGTTACAACTTAGAGCTTACATTCATTGTACAAGAGATTAGTTCTAACAAATTTCCTTTGTAAATGAAGTCATCAGTCAGGATAAACAAACACCAAACCTCCAAATATCTTTGGTTTGAGTCTCAGGCAAATTAGAACATAGTCTGTAATATTTCTCCAGTACTGTACTATGGGTTTTTTCCACCTTCTACAAAGATGCTTTCCCACATCCAACTATTTCTGTCAATCTCACAAATTTATTCAAAAAGAAACATGGACTGTGCTCAGAAAGGGGAACAGTAGTCTGAACATTACACTGACCAGAGGCACTAATGAAAAGCATGGGGTCTGTGCAGTCTCTATAAAACAGTCCTGCAGTATTTCCCAGAGATAGAAAGGGAGGGATTTTCCTGTTCTTAAGGTCATTTAGGTTTTTACTCTTTTGGATATCTCATATTCTCTTGGATAATCTCATAAAATCTATCACAATGTCACTGGAAGAACATTTACTAATCTATAGTTCAAAATCAGAATAGGATTATAAGTAGGACAAATTATTACACACTTTGTTTCAGACTGCATTCTTTCCCTGCTTTAATTTTGTTTTTAAAATCATATATTGCAAAATGAAGTTTTAGTCAAATTCTAAGATTACTTTAAAAGACCATCCAAAAACTGTCAAATATTTCACAATATTCCTTCCTTTAATTTCCGAGAGAAATATTTTGATAATGTTGCCATGAATTCTAAAATACCTTTATTGACTGGGAACTTTTTCAACAAAAGCAAACACTATTTCAGCCAATGAAAAGTATCCACCTCTACATCCAGGTTCCATTTATATCACTGTCACTGAGTTACTGTGTAATCACAAGTTAGTCGCCCACAACCTAACATTTGGAAACACTAAATATCTATAGTGCCGATGGCATTAATTGTAGGCACACAAAATGAAATGAAATACCTAGCCTCACAGTTTCACTTTGCCCCTTTTTAACTGAAAAGGCAAAAAAAAATTAGGTTTATTATCACCACGGTCTTTAATTAACTAAAGTGACCTTGCAAGGAAATCTTCCAATACATGCCAAGAATTTATGAGAAAGTCTCATCTCTCCTGAACTCTTATTACAGAGCTTGAGGCTAGAGTTTGAAAATGTTGTCCTCAGCTTAGTACAATTCATAGTCATGGTGGCTTGAGTAACACATTCTATATTAATGTTAGCTTTACTCTCCAGGAGAAAAACCTTCCCTGGGTGTTTTTGCCCACAGGGCATGGGAAGCAAGTCCGTTTCTGGATCCAAATGAGTCATTAGCCCAAGGGAGGCTCCAGTAATAGACACTGGGTACTTGCCTTGGTGATGCTCGTAGGTGTCCAAACTGGAGTCATTCCTTTATCCATAGCTCCTTGTATGGTATGGTTTTAATTCTGAAAAACTCTAATGTAGGATTATTTAAGAGCCAATTTGACATTTACAAGACTATGTTTTCCTAACACTAAACTTGGCTGTAAAAAATCAGGCAATGTTTCCCCAGCACTGTGCAATGACACCATCTGGCAGTTAATGATTAGTGGGATTTACAGGAGAGGCAGGCACATATTTGACTAACCATCTCTTTGCTGACAAACTAGGCAAGTAAAGGTAATGTCAGCTGTATCCAAAGGTCACTACTGGAACTGCTGCTGAAACAGTCTGCATGGACCAAAACTGGCAGTGGAATTAGGAAATATCAGTGCTGTCACAATGAAGAAATAAAAACAGACACAAACATCTGTTTGAAGGTAGATACAAACCTAGACAATAACCTTTAGAAAAACCAAGGCAAACCCCTTAACTTCTGCCACACTACTCTCAGATATCCAAACCAGCCTTCACTAAAGTTGTCCTGAAATTCAGGCTGCAACTAAAAAGAAATACACTGGCTGATACATTTTATTACCTTTTCCTACCCAAAATCACAAAAAAGACTGAAAACCTTGCCCTCGAATGACAAAATTTGTTGTCTCATTCCTCAAACAACTGTGACAGTAAACCTTTAACTCCAAAGCAAAGCCTAAGTCAGTGGACACACAGCCTCTTTCCTTCTTTAAGTGAAAGTGTTCCTGTCTCACAATTTTTAACTCTCAGAGATCAAAGTGAGTGTGGCTGGCATTCATAGATGCAAAAAAAAAAAAAAAAAATCCCAAAACAAAACATAAATCTGGTTGATTATCATGGAAAAGAAGGGAAAAAATAAAATTCTGGGGAGATTTGTTGAAGGAATCAGTAATGTGTTTGAGAACTGCTTGATACACCTAATTTTTATGCTTGCAAATACAAACACTGCTCCTTGAAGCCATGCTAATGCATGTCCTATTTTCCTCTCTCCTTTCCTGCCTTGTTGGTCTTTTCTGTCCAACTTTCATCACTAGTGTGTCTTTCAGTGGCTTTTACTGACTAGACTCATGCTGCACATTGACTTCAGGGCTCCAAGTATCAGAAGTACCAGAGGCATCAGAAATTCTGCACAGATTTCTCTCTCTCTTCCATGGAAATGGGTATTCCCTACTTTCCTGCTCCCAGGCTTTGAGAGAATCACCCACAGTCCCAGAGAGCACAAGTAAAAAAATAAATGAGAGAAGGGAAATTTCTAGCCGTAACAGGCAAAAAAAAAAAAAAAAAAACCAACAAAACCACAAAAACAAATAAACCAAAAACAAACAGAAAAAAAAAAACCACCAAAAACAAAAAAAAAAAAAAAAAAAAAAAAAAAAAAACAAAAACAAAAAAAAAAAAAAAACAGACAAAGGAAATTGGTTCCACACCCACCAGGTCATATTCCTCAGTGATGACTTAAGGAGGAAACAGGAATGTGTTCTCCAAAAAAGAAAAGCCTGGGGGGGGAGACCCTAAGGAAGGGTGTTGGTGTCCAAAGGAATACAGTTCTGTCCTCTGCTCAGGATGGTGATCCTTGTGTCTGCTCAGCAAACACAGAAGAGCCTCCAAAGACAGATGGACAGAGGATATTCACAACTCTTTAGCTGATTGGACAGAAAACACAGGTCCCCTTGAGAAACTCTGTATTTGAAAGAATTAAACCATAGGAAGACAAAAGGATTTCATATGCCCCTAAAGCATCTTTTCATTCTCTTGTACCCTCTAGTGCTCTTAATCTACTGTTGTAGCACTTCATATGGCTATATTTGAGTACTTCACCCACCACAGTCATTAGGGTGCTCTCCTATCCCAGTCTCACCTACAGGCAAAGTCAGCTGGAGCCACCCAAGGTGACAGAGAAAAGCTGTGGTCCAGCAAAGTGCTTGGTGGATGCTCCAGTAACCAAACCATCCTGCCCACCTGCTTGGTCCCATTGGGCAGGAAAAGGCAGAGGTAGTAAAAAAAAAACTTAAGGGCAATTCAAGTCCTACGAATCCTTATCAGGAGAGCAACAGTATTTAGTCAGCAGAACAGACCATGTGTTTTACAGGCGAGGAAGCTTCCCCAGCATTTCTACGGTACAAAATACGGGCTTTATTTTTTCATATCCTCCACATGGCAGCACAGGTGTCTAAGTTATAGTGATATAAAATGAACAGGGCCCAGAGGGAGCTGCAGAAATGTGTTCTGAAAGAAAAGAACATTGAGTAGGATTTTAACAAACTTTGCACCCATGCTGGTTTCAGTTATCTTGATTGATCTTGGAATTTCTGCATCACATTAGCGTAAACTCGCTATTTCCAGTCTTACAGGATCCTAAGTTATTAAAATCTGAGGCCAAGGCACGTGGGAACCAAATCTGGATGCCTGTACACACATCAAGTAACACATTCTGTTCAAGCTCTGCCACTGTCATCAGTGGGTGTAGTTAACAAATGAATCACTACTACCAAAGTAGAGAACTCAAATCCCCGGTTTTTTATAACTGTGAGTGGCCCAGGGGTGAATCTCAGCTCATGCACAAACTTTGGGCGGGCTCAGGAACCCATGAGAGATGTCCCATGAACAGATGGACATGTGGCATCCATAATGAATGAGAACACAAAACTACAAACCAGGGAGTAGCACCAACAACTATGAGGAAGGAAAGAAGCTGAAAGCAAGAGCCAGGATACAACATCACAAGTTGGGATTGGAGCTTGGGGCTTTGGTTTTGACCAGGGGAGAGCAATCACAGATGCTGCCTGCTAGAGCTACACCAAAAAATGCACAGAGTGACTCGTGTGTCCATGACTAGCAGAGAGGTTGTGCTTACTCTGCTGAGGGAAAATTCACATCCCAGTCTCACAAGCTCTGAAGCAAGCATGATTCTCTCCTGGCCTTAAGGTCCCTATGTGTGAGGTCTCTCAGGGAAGGTATAATTATTCAGAAAGATCTCAGAGAGAAAACTAAGACCTCTTCTTGTCAGGTTGACTGATCACATGAACCGGGTGAAGTTCATAGTCTTCACAAGCCCATTCAAAGCAGTCTGAGAGATGAAAGTCATGTTTTGAAGGCAAGCACATTCAGCAAAGCTTGCCCCAGATAAAGCCAGCTGCATTCCAATCAGGTGGAAACCATCCCATTTCATGAAGGATGCTCACCTGAGCCTCTGCTAATGAACAATGCAGAGCAACACAAAAGTGCAGCTTATCTCATTTTAGCATCTTCCTATCATTACTATTTCAACTTTCATGGAAGTTTTATTCAAAGATTCAATAATGTAGTATTTGATAGACTGAAGACAGGGACAGGGATAGCCTGGTGACGTGGAAAGGCAAGCTTGCCACAGGCAAGCCGAGAGCTGCAGTTGACACACCAGAGGGAAGGGAGGGCATCCAGACAGAGACTGACAGACTTGAGAGGTGGCTCTGTGTGAACCTCGTGGCGCCAAGAGGACTTACAGCACCTCTCAGTAGCTAAAGAGAGGGAGCTTTTACAACATGTAGTAATAGGACAAGAGTAGTGGCTTTCAATCTAAAGATGGTAGGTTTAGAATAGATGATGGGAACAACTTCTTTATTGTGAGGCTGATGGGACAGTTGAACAGGTTGCCCAGAGGAGTCACAGATGTCCCATTTCTGGAAGTGCTCAAGGCCAGGCTGGATGAAGCTTTGAGCAACATGGTCTAGTGGAAGGTGCCCTTGGCCCTAGCAGGGAAGTTGGAATTAGATTATTTTAGGGTCCTTTCCAAACTATACTATTTTATGATTCTCTGAGCTTCACAGAGTAGTGGCTTACGTCCCTCTGAAACTTACAGCTATACTCTTACTTTTCTCTCTCTTTTTTAGCGCACTAAAAAGAAATCAACAAATTTCGGAGCCTAAAATGGCTTTTTGCCCTTTTTTTTTCTGTAAAGATCTTACAAGCCAAAATTTGCAAGCCATCACTGTTTGCAGCCTTAAAGGGAAAGAAAGGAAAAAAGCAAAATAAATCATCTAAGGAGAGTTATTATGTTCCACAATTTCAATACCTCTTATACCTGCACTATGGATTGTTTCAAATCCCTCCCACTCTGGGAAAACCTAATTCACTCTCTTGGGAAGCTTATACTCCATGGGACTCTGCTGTTTCTGAGTGGAATAAAGATTTCTAAGTCTATGTCTCATGAGTTTTAACTATAGAAGGCTTGTACATTTCCTAAGAGAAAAAGGCACCTGAAACACAGACATTGCATAACACACTGCTAAAACACAGTGTTCAAACCATGCAGCAAAAGACAATGAAAAATGAGGTAGACTGTGAAAAACAATAAACATTTGGGTGTCAAATGGACAAACAGGCATTTTCCATTAACCATTATTATATGGAAGTTAAAGATAAGGCACAACATCACAACCTGTCCTTTAAAAAGAGGTTCTGCTTTTCTTCCCAAGTCAGCTTAGCCCTTGTATTTTATCCTCCAAGAAAGCCTCCCCCCCTAAGCTCCCTTGTGTTATTTGAAGGATAGGGTAAGATTATTCCAAGGATCAGCTATTCTGCTCTACAGAAGGATACACCTGGAGAGGATCTACACTCGCCTTTGTCATGTGCAGCCAGCCTGAATAGTGAGATCAAAAGATTTTTGATAGTTAGGTCAATCATCCACCTGCCACCAGAACCAGGAGAGAAAACAACTTCCTTTCCTACAGTATGAAATAATCCTGTCTTCTGCTCAGGATGGTGATCCTCATGTCTGCTCAGCAAACATAGGCAGGGCCTCCAAAGACAGATGGACGGGGGATATTCACAACTGTTTATCTGACTGCGCAGAAAACACAGGTCCCCTTGAGAACCTCTGTGTTTGAAAGAATTAAACCAGTCTGTCTGTAACATGGACAGACAAGGTTCTAGACCTTTGATATATTTTGCAGATCTGTGTGACTTAGGAACCTTAAAACATCCTTTCCTCAGTGTTCAAAACCTTCTTACACTGTCCAGATTCCTCACAGACACTAAGGGAAATCTCTCGACCTGGTGCCAAAATCAATGTTTTAAATTTTAGAGACTAAAGATCCAGAAGAATATAGATAATTTCAAATGAAGAATCTACCTCTACTCAAGGTGTGGAAATACTGAAAATACAATCTATAGATATTTTGTGCCTGGATTCCAGGGGCTTTCAATGAGGTGCAAAAAGTTCTACGAGAATTTGACTCTAAGATATATAGATACAGACATAGATATGTATCATGCTTTGCAATTGGGAGTAAATTTTTATTTTTATCCATCCAAAATGTGACCCTCTGGTTCCTTAATATTACAATCTTTTTGGGTCTTAAGTACCAGACACTTTTTTTAGCTATGCACAGATTCTGTAAATCTGCGCTTCTACACATTCACACACGCCCCATCATCTGGCATATAGTAAGTACAGCATTAAGAATCTGATTCAAGCCCCAAATCCTAAATCCAACTACAGAAGAACTACACTTTTCTTTTTCTCTCTAAAAGTCAATTCTTAAGCCTTTACATGGTGCAGAGAAGTTTGGAAAAGATGCATCTGAGATGGCTGAGCCTGGAGATAGGAACTAAATTTGTTTCATCATCTGATTTTAAGACACTCTTCCAATTTGAGAGGTTGACACTCGGGAAATGAGAAGGAATTGAGTCACAAAGCAGATTTTTAGCAAACTGAAGATCTTGGGCTTTCACTAGTCACTATAATAAAACTGGCTCCTCAGAGAGTGATTTAAAGAAGAGTGAATCATCCCTTCTCACCAAGATTGCATAAGAAGACTGGTCAGAGAGGCTGGCTCTGCACAAAGTCTGTGTTCTAGGCTAAAGCAACTCTCTGAAGGGCTGAGAAACAGGGAGTCTAATGGTCACAGGTTTGTCGCTGAGGCACTGGGCAGCTCCTCTGTGTCACTCTAGGCAGGTGTACAATGAAGAAGCAGGAGTTTTGCAATTATCAAAAGACTTGTACTTCTCTTTAAAAGACACCACATTTTATCAGACAAGAAGTACAAACACAGAGACGATTGCGCTGCAAGGTATGTTCTATGGACTGAATTTATAGCGTTGATGATGAACAAAACCAAGGGTATATTTCATGTTCAGATAAAGCAACCAATCCCTTCAAGTTAGATGCCCTTCTCCCCTCCATGACCCACCCAAAGCAAGCCAAGCCAGTGGCCCTAACTCACCAGTAAAACCTGTTTGGTGTGACCCGCTCGTGCATGAGCTGCCATTTTCTTCCAAAGTCCATGGAGCTGTACAGCTGGAAGACAGAGAGAGAGAGAAAGTATAAACTTTGAGGAAAAAGAAGGAAGACTGTTGCTAGATAAAGTATTAAAATCAGCTCAGATTAAAGAACGTGAATGGATTGTTCACAATAATTACACACAATTACCAATCACCCTCACTGCCAGGGGAGGCTAACAAGGCAATGTCTTCCTTGACTCTTAAACCACACTGGGCTCCAGAGAATGAAAAGCAGGTTGTCTCTTCCCAAACCTTGTCAAACAACTTTGTCCTTCCAAATTTCAGCTGTCAACACACTCACTTTGACTGCCATATAACAAAGCTGGCCGTTCCCCTGGCTTTTTTTGCTTAGTAGGAAGCAGGTGACATGTGAGTCCCTAGTATCAAATAGAATGAGAGACAAACCAGATTAGCCAACATGACTCTGATGAGGTAGTGACTCTATCCTCAAGGTCATGCCATCACTTGGTTTTATGGAATGAATCAGATCTCTTCTGTATTGAAAAGTAAATTTCTCCTAATTAATATTTTCTAATATTGAGAACGAGGTCTAAATTTTTAGATAAGTTCAAAATCAACCTGCTCATTAGTTAAACACCAAAGATAGTGACATGACTCTTCTTAAATTTTCAATATAATGATCTTTTTGGGTCTTTCTGGTTAAGAAATGACATGGCTGTAATGTAACCAAATTTCCATGAAACTCCACACTGAGTTTCAGACATATGTTGTTTCATGTATATTCTGCTTAATACCACAAACACCATTCTCCATGTGATTATTTTTTACCCACAATGCATCTCTCACAATCAAAACATATGTAAGCTCCTTTTCTCTAACTATGAGCAAATTTGATTCTTCAGAGAAAAAAAATGCTTTGAGAAATAACTACTATGCTTTACCCCTAGATCACAGAGAACTAAATATCAGACAGCATTTTGATCAGGATTTCAAGTAAATTTCATCTGATATATATTCTGGCTTAACAAAACAAGGGTTGGTTGCCAGCTAAGGAGGTAGATAAGGGAACTGAAAAAACTTCAAAGTTTGTAATAGCCAAATTTAAGTCCCTAATAGGAAAATGCTATCATTTGAGCACAAGATTCTGCATTGCACTTGATTCGAGTTACTGGATTTGCAAATTGGAGGCAGGTCCATGTTCAGATTGGAAGGGTTCACAACCTAGTGATGTGTCCTGTGGCACCGCTGTAATGGATGGCTGGGAGTGACTGGGAAGATAAACCACATGTGCTTACACTGAATATTAACATTTCTTGAACAGGCAGCATCTTTGACCACAGAGAGGCAGCAGCCACATCAGAGCTAGACCATAGATCAATTTAGAAAGATGATTGGAAAGGGCTGTTTGAGCAGTGTCCAAAGCCTGAGGCAGTTAATTAATTCTTGCTATGTTTGTACTCAACTACACAACCAAATCACTGTACAGTCAGCAAAAGAAAGTCATAAACTGAAATTCAGACTCCATCAAGTATCTAATGTAACTGATATGTGTAAAGACAAAACAATCAGGCCTTTGCATTTTTGCCAACAGGAACGCCAGTCTGGCCAGCAACAACTCAAGCTGCCAGTGAAACACATACAGAGGAGAGATATGGAAGCAGGCATCCTTCAATCTTTATGTCAGAAAGGGCTCCAGTTATGTAAACTTCAGACAACACCACTAAGCTTGTAAGAAATATTAAGATTTTCTGCCCCATGTTCTTCAGGAGATCAGATATTATCTGAATATTCTAATTTAGCCATATTTCTTTAGCACTGTCTCTAGATAGGGTAACATACTGCACTACAATTCCACAACAGCCAGATTTCTTCTGCTTTTCAGGTGATTGTCTAAAACAATACGATATAATCCTCTGCTGTAAAAGGAATTCTGTGTAGATATAGAATAAAGCATCACTTGTCTTTTTAATTAAAGGAGCCAGGAAAAGAAAATTCCTGGACCAAATTCGAGATTAGGCTTATGAAGTCAGCATCATTATTAAGATAACTAATTCTCAGAACACACAGGTTTTTACAAACAATAACTGAGAATCCACACTCCAAAGTCAAAATTACACAGCTCTGCCCAGACTTCAGCACAGTTCCTGCCAGGAATATTCCTTGAGTCACTGGACATGGTTTATGCATACAAGGACCTCAGCACAGGCTGAGTTGCATCAATTGCATCAAACAACCCAGTTATTCTTTGTATGTTTTGACTACAGGTGCAAGTTAGCCAGGCTTCAGGCAACTTAGTCCCAGTTAAGTCATGCTCACAAGCATGTCCAAGTCCAAGTGGGTCTAGCATCCTGATTGTATTCTGCAATGGATTAACCATGCTCACCATGAGAGGAAAGGATTAACTACATACAGCCATTTCCTTCGATTCTCTTTTATCTTTTGCCCCTGGCATTTCCTTTTCTTCTGCAGCAGCATAACAGAAGTAGCTACAGAAAGCTCAGTGACACGAAGCACAATCTCTTCCAATCACTCATGTCTCCCAGTGTCTCTTTCAGGGAGCATCCCACTCTGTATCAAGAACCAGAGCCCAGCTCTTCGTCTGGGGTTTTTTCCTTCTTTTCTCTTTTAAATCTCAGACTGACTGATGTCAGAAGGATTAAACTGAATTGCAGCCTTTATGTGATTTCAGATAAAGAGATAAAGAGGATATTATTAATTTCAATAATTTTTATTTATTATTCACCTACTTACTCTGGGCATCCACTTCAAATTTTCACCTGATGACTGAGTCTTAAAGCTGTATGACAGAACAAATCCCTAAAAGGCCTCTCTGGCCCAGTTCAGTTTTATAGTATTATTTACAGATGCAGATGCAAAGGTTGGTGTTGAAAAAATAAAGAAAACATACAATAAAGGGATTTCTAGTATGCATTAAAATTGAATATACACATATACTTTTTGTTTATCTCCCTTCACAGGGGAAGACAAGCTTTAGAAAAGACAACAAATTTAGTGGCAAATACAGCAGAATTCAATGTAAATTAATTTGTCCTAAGGCTGAATACTAAGCAAAGGGAAAAAAATGATGTAGGTATGGTGCCAAGATTTTCCTATTTTAAAGCTCTGCTCTGGCTCTTTAGTGACAAGTAATCTCTGGCATTTGCACCTCCCAGAGCACTCCAACACAGTGGTTCAAGAGGGGTGGACTCCAAAGCACCATGGGGGTGGTATTGGGAGGGTATGGCCCTTCTGCAACCTCCTTCTGTTATTGACTACTCTGGTGACTGAAAAATTCAGACCATTATGGGTCTTTACATTTGTCTGGGCTGCTCTTGTGTCTTGATGCAGCTAAAGAGTGACATGCATAGGATCTGACTCTGCCTCCACTCAGGAGTCTATAGCCAGACCTATCACTTACAACAGGAAAGGCCGTACCATCAAAAAGGTAAATGGCAAATATTTATCCAAACAGCATAGCAATACTGCTCACTCAAGGACTGTAGCACCAAACATATCACATCCACCAACACAGCCCTGCAGCTCACCAAGAACACAATCTGTGCCAGGAATGACGTTGGCAGCCCCAGTGATACCCAACTTTGTTTCACTACAGGCCAGACCTTAACTCCTGCTTGTTTGGCTCAGCACAAATCTGAATCATAAGGATTTCATGTACCACAGGCAGAATGCTTCATCGTCAAACTCTAAGAACAGTGGCAACATTTTATTTCACACCAGCATTGTTTCCAAGTAAATTGGCAAGCCCCTTAAAGAAGGAGCTTTATCCCTGGTGTCAGATTCTGTGCCACAAACACAAGCAACATGCCAGAAACACATTCAGAACTACAGAACTGTAAAGCAAGGAGCTATAGATACACAGTGCTGCATGTGAAAAATGCTGTTGCAATTCTCCAGTACAAACTCTCAGGGTGACGCATCATGTTGGCTGGCTTGGAAGATCTTGTTCAGGGTTGTGGGTAATTTGGTTTGGGTGTTTTGTTTATCTTACCAGTGAGAGCTAGGGAAAAAAAAATGGGTTCTAGGTTTTCTGGAAAAGTAAAGCTTCCCAGAACTGGAACAGCATGAGAAACTGGTCTGCTTCAACTCCAGTTATGGAGAGAGTAGAGAAGAACAAGCAGTGAAGGAAACACAAGAAGAGACTCAACCCCCTGATGTTAGTTACCCATGTCTGAGGTAGTCACAAAGGCTCAATTTTAGACAGCTAAGACACTTCTAAAACTGCTCATTTTTTAAGCTTTAGAATCTTCCACCTCTCCTGACAAACACTAAAAAAGCTCACAGTGACTAGTGTAGAAAGAGATGACCCCACCAGAGGCATATAATCTGGCTGAGATGGATTTCATGACCTGCTTGGTCTTCATGGGGGAAGCACACAGAAAAATGAAGTTTGAAGGCAAGCCCAAGAAAGACAAGCATACCATATCCTGGGTACACTCCATCACTGCAAGAAGCATGTATAGATGTCACTTATAGACTGAAAAGCAATAGAAAACCGACTAAAGAAATTCACAGAGCTCTGATATTTATAGACTTTCATGTATACACACATAAGAAGGAACCTACATAAAAGGAACATACATAAAAGGAACATACATTAAAGCCTGTAAGCAAATAAAAACAAATATTATTTCTTGCTATGAAATCATGTCGATTGGCCTGAGAAGACATCTGGTGAGACACTCCATAGTTTTCCTACTGCCAGTCATTCAAGAGTGCAAACAATGTCAGATAAAGTGAGGAAGATCAGCTGAACTACATGCCTTTAGAGGAACAATTCATTTATTACACAGAAAACTCTACTTCTTCTAGACAATACATACAGCTGATGATGGAAAGATGTATTCAAAACAAATGCATCAGGGTGAGAATGGGTCTAGTGGGAATAACCTGGCAGCAGCTGACACATTATGGAAGAGGAGGGTCAGATTAGCCTGGCCTGCTTGGCCTCAGAAGGGCACAATCCCAAGCAGTAGCTCAGATTGCTTACATGAAAAGATGGCTCTGATCCCAGAAAAGCACAAAGCAAGCTAGCACCTTCTCATCCAGAGCTGGTGGGAAAAATCTACAAGATGTGTGGAGGGTTCCTGCCAAAAACTCAAACCGGGGCAGAAGAAAAATAAAATTAGGTCAACATTTCTGTAGGAAATTGGACTGCATGCAAAGGATAACTCAGAAAAGAAAGTCGATTGCCGGGTCTTAAATTTTCCCTAAAGAAGGAAAAAACCATTAGCTCTAGAAAAAAATTAAAGGCTCAGAAAAAGTTGCAAATTCTGAGAAAACTGAAGGTGTATCTTTTCTCTGCACTTCTGTGTTACAAATGAAATTGCAAAAGAAGAAGAGTGCCATCATTAATATCTCAGAAAGGTCATTCCTAGAAGGTAAATGAACTGGAGGAAAAATTCACAATACTTTCCAGTCTCTAGAGTACAGAACAGATAAGCCATGTCTGACAATGGCCAGTTGAACACAGGATAGATTCAGTACAGCCATGAAGACAGCTATTGGTACCCCAGGAACATGCCCTACTTCTTTGTCACTTCTTCCATCCCTGCTTTCTTAAGGACAGATGGATACCTCTCCCTTTCACAGCATCAGTGTAAAGTTTAAACCATGGGGTCTATGGAAACCTCTTTCTGAGGTTCTCCTGGGAGGCAGGACATGTTACTTGCAGCACTGTAGGTACAGGACTCAGGTCTAAAATACTTCAGTTGTGTGGCTGAAACCAGGTCATGAGCAACCCTTGCCACAGAAGTGGCTTTATTACCCACAGCAGAAAAGGCTGCATTCAAAGAAAAAACTGGGGTATTCCTCTCTTTCTTCTATCCCACTATTCCCCTCATCCTGGGCCTCATTGAAACACCCCTGGTGTGTCAAGAGCTACCATTAGGGACACAAGGGCTGGCATCACCATCAAGCTGATAACCACCTCAAGGACTGTCTGTGCTTGCTCTTTCCAACTCCTCCAAGGGGGTTGCCTATCCTTGCCACCTTGCAAGGCAGGACTCCAGTGATACTGAGATCTGAAACTTGGAAATGCCCTAAATAATGGAAAAAAAGAGTTTATCCTTTTCTTCCCATGTCACAAGCTGCCTGGAAACCACAATTCAGGTAAGCTACCCTTGACAGCTTCACACTAAAGAAGCTAAAAATAAATCCTACGTCTTGAGCCAAAAGATTTGTGCAACAGCTTGTGGGGCTGAACTTAGTAGAGAGAAGTCTACCTGCACCAAATTTATGGTCTTTGTTTACACAGAGTAGTAAAAACTAGTAATTGTAATGAAAACAAATGGACCAGTTTATCTCTTTACTTTGATTTCCTTTCCAGGTGATTAAAAGCTGCATCAGGAGTCCTCATTGCAGCCCGAGGTTCTTCTCTAGCATTGTACAGCCAGATTGTCTTAGGCATGGAAAGAGAATATGCCCAGACTGATTCATGTCTGAGACTCACCAGAGCTGCTCAGTTCCCTACAGATCTTGTATCATAGATGGGACACTGGAAATGGGCTATTTTGAAAACTGGTCAAGACAGAAATTAAATACTAAATACTTTTTCGTCATCTTTCCCATACAGAGAGGAAAAAAAATAGCAAAGGTTTCTGAAGCTGGGAAGTTGGGATTTTTTGCATTTTAAGAAAAATACTTCACAAGCTTATCAGTAAGACTAGGTCTTCAGGCAAAAGAAACTCAGTTTCTATCTCACCACAGTAAGACACTGGTCAGGGATCTTCTGAACAAATACCAAATGCTTTGGAAATGTCTGACTTCAGGATGTAATTGTATAGCTCAATGTGGTTTCTACTGAAGTCAGACAGGCTAGACAATGCACTGATGTCCCATTTCATAGCTAAAAAAATGCTTTCACTCAATGGGTCCACTTTAAACCTGATGCTGAAAGCAAGACTGGGCTCTCTCTGCTTTGCTACTACAGCTCCAAGAAAGAGACAAAAGTAGATTAAATCAGTGAAAAAAAGAGTCCAATTAAAAACCTTCACAGTTCAATTTTTCTTAAGCCTCAATGGCACCAAGCACACTCAGCCAAAAATTTGGTATTTCTGCTAAGAGCGGACCATCTTTTGCTTTTCTACTCCATGACTGGTTTCCAGTGGAACAAGAAATCCAGATGCAGCTGCAACAGGAGCAGTGTCACAAATGAGCATCACAAAGAGTTTAAGGTATGTTTTAGCCCTGGGTGAAAAACAGGCTCTCTTTTTTTGTGCTCTTCCCCTACCTCCAGAAACGCTAGAGTGGTGAAGAAACAAGATGAAAAATATTACTTCCATATTTTTTAGCTTAAACTGAAAATCTGGAGAAAAAATATGTTCAATTTGGTCAACCAAAACACATTTCAATCACTGCTAAAGAATTTAGCAACTTGCAAAAGGTACTATAAACAGAAATGCCATTTTAAGGGAAGGCTAACTTTTCTGTTTGCTTATTTATTCCTTTCTCCATGATCTTCTAACCATTTCAAAATCACCTGTAGAGTTTAAGGAGGACTAAAGCAGAGAACAGGAACAAGGGAACAAGACTGGGACCATGAAGAGATCAGAATGGGATGGAGATGGCAGAGCTGCCTCCTGCTACCAGAGGCTACAAGGTGCACCAGGAGTTATCTTGACCAGAATTTCTTCATTTGACATCCAAAAGGCTCAGCCAGAGGCAGAGGTGTGTTTCAGGTTGCTCCTGCTGTCCACAGAGGCTGCTTCACTCCTTTTCCCCCTCAGATCAGCTCTTTAACATTCACAAAAGAGTGAATCACCTCCAATAGCTGCTGATTTTTCTGTCTCAAAGCCAGGCTGATCCCTTAGTCCAGTTTCAAAATCATTAGGCTGCGTTGGGTCTGAGGTCTGTGCTAATTGGATCCACCATCCACACGGATGAAGCCAATGCTGCTGGGCAGGTCAGCCTGCACTGGGGAGCTCTGTGCCCTCCCAGCCCAACTGGAAAATTTTCTGTGCTCCTGGGGGCTTCACATTGCAGCCCTTTAGAAGTCCTCCTTACACTCCATCAATGGTTATACTCCAGAAGTTTAACAATAAGGGGAAATAAATGTGAACCACACGTCTAATGGGAAGATTTTTCATTCAAATGTGCTTTATTGTGTGATATATGCCTTTAATTACAGTGCAAGCATCTGGGTACATTCATTGCTATTACAGACCAATCTTTCATGTTTATTGAGCATAAGACTACAAGGGACAAAGCAGCAGAGGCTGAGGCATTAGCCAAAGTGGGACATAAAGCTACAATCACATGCTTGACTGTCCCTCTCCTCCTTCCTTTACAAACCCTGTGGCACTATTTGTAGGTTAACCTCTATATTATACAGACCAGGATTTAATGGCAGAGGGATTTTTTTCAGATTAGTGGAAGAAATAGATTTCACACCACCAAACCACCTTCTAAACTTACATAAGATTTTTCTGATTTATTTATTCATGTGGAAAAAAAGCATTTCTGAAATTGTGTACATGGGCATTAATGAATAGGATTTGAAACTGCATTTAGAACAGCATTTTTTTCTGAGATGTAGTCATTGTTCAAGTAAAAAAACTTCACACAGCTTGAAAGAAATATTAGTCTGGTTTCAAGCAGTATGTGTCATTTAGGCAAAATTAAAGCAATGTATTCTGCCCCAGTTTAAATTGTATGTTATTTAACACACACACACCTGCCACCCAAGGCAGTTTGCCATCATCAGCATTTTCACAGACAGGGATGGTTACTCAGTTTTCGTGACGCACCACCCTCAGACAGTGAGCAGACACACACCTGAACTCATCTCACCCAGGTGAACATGCTGTTCTTACCTGGGATCACCCCTGATGGAGTGCAGTTGCCCATTCCACTCAGTTCTCACCTCACCAGCTGAAGAGCAGCAAACCTCACAGGTCCTCAGGAGCTGCCCCCCAGTTCTCAGAGTGCTGGATTTCTTCACACAGTCAGAGCTGTCTCACAAACTGTCCTTACTCTTCTACTCCATCCCCCCCTGAGGGCACTGTGCCCCCTCACCCTGAGCCATGGGTTCTGTCAGGGATCTGGGGGGCAGAGCAAGCATTTATAGGCTGCCACCACACTTCTCTTTTGGTCATGGATATGCCCCCAATGCCATCCTGAAAGTCTTCTGGGAAACTCCAATAGATGAACAGATACTGCTTAGGACATGTACACATTCTGCACTGGGAGAAATTCCTCTCTGGACAGCTCACCCATACATCCTGTGTTTTATGCTGCCTGGGACAAAGGGCAAATACTGGACCAAATCAGCCCAGAGAAAAGCCCACCTTAGTCATGGGAGTCTTATGTCCCCCAAAAGAGAACAGAGAAGCTGGTCATAGGACAACTCTTGCTATGAAATAAATTCTGTGAGCAAAAGTTTTATAAAAACAAGGTAGAAAACTTTAATTTCTGATAGCATTGAAGATTCAGCTTCAGTAAATATTATCTCCTGCTCAAACACCCCAGCAATTGTACAATACATTATTTTAGGCCATCTCCCTTACCACGCACTTTTCATATCCTGTCCTATAATGAATCAAGAGGCTTCTGCAAGCTTGAATATATAATAAACAAAGTTAGATTCCTTTTAGCCTCACTCTCCTACTCAACAGCCAACTCTGGTCTCCACAAGGGGCTCTGTTATCTCCAGTACTGCTCTTACTATAACTCTTAAAATCCAGTGGAATAGTTCAGTTCACCTCTAGCCAGCCAAATTTCTTTTTGACCAGATTCCCTGGCAATCCATGCATTGACAATAGGTAACACCTGAAGGGAAAAGCAGAGCCTGATTTTACAGGCATCCATCTCCACACATACACGGCCAAGCCAGAGATCACATGCAGGAAGGGAAAAGTAAGAGGTCTCATGGAAAACTAGAAATTCCTCTCTGCACCTCACAGAGATTCAGTTCATCCCAATCCAAGACTGTTTACTGGAGGAACCCAAATGAACAGCATCATTGTAAATACCAGCAACCATCAGGAACAATTTAGCTTGACAGCTGGAGCAGAAGCTGTCACTGCACTGAGGCATCACTGCCAGAAAAATCACCAAATGAGAAACTCACATGTTGCAGGGATCCCTCTGGGCTGCTGGGCAGACACCATTTACACTGTCATCTTTGATTCATCCATCACCCAGCTCCTGCAATCAACCTTTGGAATAAATGAATCTGCAACTGCAGATCACGCAAGAAAAAGAAAGCTCTTATCTAGCCTCTCTCAGCAGCTCTCTAGGTTTGTAAATATTCTGTGGTGTCTATATTTAAGCCATTTATCCCACTTAATTGAAATTCTAGGTACCTTCCTACCATCTTATGAAGCAGGGTGAAGAAAAAAGCCTCTACAAAGTCCCAGAACTGCACAAACTCGATTCAAGGCAACAACTATAGTTAACAACAACTCACCAAACTTGATTTAATGTAACTATAATTTCTGATATCATTCTAGGTTTACAGTGATGGTATAGCATAACTCATAGTGGAAGGCTGCAAAGGAAAAATAAAGCAGCTTTTTCCATGCTGTCACTAGAGAAAAAGCACAACTCATCTAGCTAGAGTTCTCATCATATCAGACTCAATTTTGCAGCAGAACTTCCAGACTCGTGACATTTGTGCCGCGGGGTATGTGTGCATAACTCTCGTGGACTTGCACCAAGATCTGAGAAAATCAACTGGCCTGAAGCAAGGGCTGTGTCAGAGGACAAAACTAGAGTCCTGCTTTGGCAGCAAAACTTTTGATGACATTATTGTTCTCTTACTATATGGCAGAAAAGTCCCCTTGGGTCCAGTATATTCTGCTAACATGTTATTTGTACGTGCTTTTATCTCTTGAACACTGCAAGTATAAAATGCCACAAAATCTATATTCAGACAGTTTATGATCACTGAACCTCTGGCAGAAATGAGTTGCCCAAGGTAGGAGGCTGTGGGAAGGATCCCATTTTCCTCCTTTTGTACTACAGAATCACAAGGATTTTCTATAAAGCTTTAAGCTTTGTTGTTTCTTTGATCAATTGTCCTCCTCTCAAACATATCACCTTTCATTTTGGTGCCTCAACTCCTCCTTTTATCATACCTACAATACTCCCAATGAACCAAAATTGTACTGCATCATGCCCTAACTTTCATTTTACAACCACCATAGTCCTATAAAAATCAACTGAACACAAAACTAAAAATTTTATTACTCTGAAAGAACTTCTTGTAACTGTCACAAAACTACTGTGGGGCTTCTATTGCAAAACTTCAAACCTGCACACAGGTGTGTACACACCCTACACAAACAGGTCACCATTCTTTCCCCAGACAACCAATATGGGCAGCCAGCTGAAATATGCACCAAAACACAACTGAAGACGTGCAGCATTTGCAAGCATAAATAAATATTTGTGTCTTAGAAGCATAAATGCCCTGCAGAAGAACAGTACTGGAATCAGGGCATTATGAAAATCTTGGGGGTTTTGTTCCTTTTTTTTTCTTTAATGGTAAAATTTCTAATTTTATTAACTGTGAGGAGGCATTTGAAAAACATGGTTTTCAACACTTCCTCAGTCCCAGAAGCATCAAGAGACATGTAAGAGTGGACAATTGAAATATTCACACACCTCTCTGACTTTTTCTCTACCAAACTCATTACTTCTAAAGAACCAATTCATTATTTCTAAACACTTGGGATTGAAGTTCCTGACCTGCTAGACCAAAAATCCAGGAACTGGCCTCCTCCTTCACCACTGACACAATAGGCATGAAAAGCTGAATCATCCATGCCTACTAAGGTAAAAAAAAGAGATTTTTTTTTTTTTTTAAACAGTGAATTTCCATATGTCAAGGTTGAACAACAGAAATAAGTAGTTGCCTTAACAAAAGTAAAAGCTTGCACACAGGCTCTTGCCCAGGGACTCTGCATCTCTCACCAGGAACATTTTAGGGGAAAAAACCCCTGTGCACTGGGAGGCATAAACAACATCTATCTTGTTTTATGTGAGAAAATAATACTGTACATGTTTGAGGTCAGATCTTCCAGTGATGTTAATCAGCATTTTCCTGCTAAAATAATGGACTCACACTGAATATCAGCTGCTACATGTGTGACTGCACACAGGTATGCTATCAGATCAGAACATGGTCCATTTCCCCACTGAAAACAAGCACTGGAGACAGGGATGGTTTGTTGTGACTCAAAAAGGAGAGGCAAGAGCAACAGAGAGAAGCCTGCTTGCAAAGGGCAATCCAAGAAAAAAAAATACAAGCTTCTAGCATTACATAAACCTGTTTCACATAATAGACACAAGGTGATTAGGAATTAAATGTATGAGCTTTTTAATAGACTGCAGTGCTACAACACAAAAGAAGGACCCTCTCTGCCTTGTGGCCCATTTACTACTACAGCACCAGCTGATGAGAAATTCTCACATGGGGTACCCCACCCCAACCACACTCAAAGGTTTGCCAGGAAATATCAGCTCCTGCCTGCTGCCTTCTGGAGTTTCTCTGTCTTTGTCTCTCAGATCTGCATCTCTCAGCTGACTTTGATTTCAGGGAGCTGAGATGCTCCAGCCTTAGGGGCAGAGCAGAGAGCAAGGGCCAGCCTGCTATTTCCAGGCCTGCCATTCCTACTGCTGAGTGCAAGCTCCCAGTCCAGCACACAGAAATGCACCCCCAGAGAGTGCCCCTCTGCTTGGGTGCTGGTGATGTGACAAACAGACACATGCAGGGGCTTGTTGGGGGGATGAGGGGGAGAGGACTGTACCTTCGCCCCTCAGCATCATCCATCCAGCTGGCTGCCTCAAGGAAAGAAAACAAAAGGTTGCAAACTCCTTCTTTGCTTGCACATCATGTTTGCTCTCTTCTTCAGGCTGAGGGTCATTAGAATTTGTAGGCATGATAACAGGAACTAGGAAACTAAATGTTTTTTGCTGTTTTGATCATACTGGAATCATATCCCCTGTAATCCATTTTGCACACATCCAGACAGCAGGGTTGGTTTCAAGTCCCCTAATCTAAGGTAATATAGCAAATAGTTACATCTCAGCAAAGGAAATTACTTCCTTGACACTCAGCAGAAGCCTCGTCAATACAAATGAGTCCAAGGTACAATTTACCTCATCCTGAAAGAGTCACCTCCATTTGCTTCCAGAAATCAATCAACACCGTTCAGTAGATCACCATCAACTGCCATGTGAAGCCAAGACACCCAATGTAGGCATACATTGCAACATTTTAGATCTCTGCAGTCAGGCAAAATAAATCATGCCCCTGGTGTTCTTATTCTTCAGCCTTCTTCACTCCTTCATTTTTATTCCCATCTGCTATATTTATAACCACTCTTCACCCCACTTAGGCTCCAGATAAAATCAATATACAGCCATGATTTAGCATGGCCCAGGAATAAGCCACAGGATCCCTGCTCTGTTACACAATAAACTAGGTTGCTCCAGCAGAAGAGCACATTTAACCATCAAATGTGTCTCGCTCCATTTATCTCTATATTTCCTTTTTCAAAGTAAAACCTGCTCATGAAGTGTCTATAACATAAATAACAAGCAATAGGGAAGTCTGTTCTGGCTAAATCAAGTTTCACAAGCCGTTACTTTCTCTTTGCCACCACAAATCATCACAAGCCCAAAGTTCAGTATTTTGCCAGGACAAAAATTCATCGGGCATTTCTGAAGTAGAGCCAAGGTTGCATAATTTAATTTCCCATCTCCTATTAAAACTGCCAGGCCTACCATAATCAGAATGATAAATGTAGAGTCATACGTCTTCTTTCTGACAGTAATGCCCATCAATACTTCAAATGCAAACAATTGTGACATCTGACTTTATAAAAATTACCTGGTGCACCAACACCACTTAATTAAATTTTAAAAATGCTTTTGTTACGTTTAATGAATGATATATTATACTGCAATGAAACATGCAGCAATACAAATACTTCACAATGCCAACAATTAAGGCTCACTTCACTTACGGCAATTGACAACACAAGTGCTCCTCACTTCATTCAGCTTGTGCATTCCAAATGAACTGGTTAGCAAAAAGGGTGCTTCTTTGCTAATGAGTTTTGTAATCAAGGCATCTATTTTAATTTCAAATTGGCTAGATTGGGGGAAATTGCTGAACTAAATGACTGGTTCTAATTAGGATTATAAAAATATTCATCATGCTGCAGAATTAGCGCAAGGTCTTGATTTACTGACATTTGCATATAGCTTTAGTTTAGGAGTGGAAAAAAACCTCCTGATAAATTGTCTTCCTTTTAATGAATTGAACAAACACTATATCTGTTTTAGTCGTCCTTTCATTTAAAGGCACTGATACATATTCATGATTTGTAAATGAAGTTAAGTGATTTCAATTCTTCAGTTCATTATCATATTGAAGAAGAGACTTCTGTAAATTGCTTTTAAGTATTCCCAATCTCCAGGGTTCGGTTCTTTCTGTTTGGTTTGTGTTTTTCTAACTTTACTAACATTTCAGTTTATCTGTTTGATGGAACCCTGCCTGCCTGCCTGGGAGAGCTGCTGGCAGGTGGCTTGTCCAGCAACACAGACACATGATATGTTTGTAGAACCTGATGTTCTCAGAAGAGTATTCAAAAGGCAAAAAGATGAAAGGCTTATTTGTGGCTAAGTCATGGGAACAGGACTCTATCTGCGTTCAGTTTCTGGCTTTGTTATAGTTCTCAGTGATAGTTAGGCAGTGAAACACTTTAATGACCTGTGCCTGAATACACTAGAGATACTCAGGGGACACCACTTTGTCTGTCAGCCTCATGTTTAATGGCAAGCACTCCCAGGCAGGGATTGCTTCTTCATATGAATGTGCAATACAATGGACCAGTCAGTATGGTAGAGATTTCTATGAGCAGTTACTATAATATGGCTTGTATTAAACATGAAACACTGTGTGCTCCTTTACAGGTGGGCAATATACTCACATTATTTCCTTCCTCAGTATGGTAGGCCTGTGGGACTAACTGTTACTATGGCAGCCTCCTGAGTCTCTTTGCCTTTGGGATGAAAAAAAGGATGCAGTAGGTGTGCCTCCATGTGCCTCCAGCTTCATTCTGTGGGGTGCTCAAATGTCAAGTGACTGGTGCAAGATAAATGTGAAAGCTGAGCATTGTATCCACAGGACTGGAATCACAGGCAGTGTGCTCTTCAGATATCAGTGAACTATGATGAGAAACCAGCCGTGGTGTGCTCTCTCACATCATGCAATGAAATGGTGATTCTACCATGAGGATCCATGCAGAAGCAGAAAGAACTTACTTTCCTCATTAAAAGCAATGTTCACATCTTGCTAAGAAAAGCTGTGTTTTACCTAAGAGGTACAGTCTTGAGCTGTTGTTGATAAAAGGAGTAGTTATTCACACTTCCAACAACTTCTGACAACTACAATTACATTTAAATTCCAGGAGCAGAAGTGCTGCTGAGGAGCAAGTAACAGGTCTGGGTGCCTGCTGATTTATATCAAAATGAGATGTGAGGCAGACACCAGCCTGCCTCTCCTCATCAGCCCCATACCTCAGCTCCTAAGGAAAGAAAACCTACAGGCCTGGGCCGGAATCACATCTCACTTCAGACATGCAGCAACTCTCACTGCTTAATTTCAGCATATCTGCAGTGGCAGCTGCTATCCTGGAATCACATTTCCAGCGCTAGGAGTTCCGACTCAAACTTCACCAGCCTGACCCAGACACAACCCTGAAGCCCCCATGTGCCTAAGTTCCCTTAAAGGGCACAAATTCTGAGACCAAGCAGAGCTTACTGGAGGACTGGACTGGGTGCTAGACAATCATATCTAGGCTCCCTTTCCCATGAAAGGCTGCACCAGATGATATTTGGAGATCCTTTCCAAATTGGATTGTTCCATGTGTCGATGAAAACAGCTCATCACAGAGAATCCCAAAGATGAGTGACTGCTTGGAACAAGGTGCCCATATTCCTAGAAGCAACTCCCCCTGGATTTCTCTGGCAGCACCCTGCCCAACTGCACATTGTCAAAAAAAGCCCCAACCAAACAACCCCAGCCTCAGCTCCTTACTGCCCCATGTCATACTGGAAAACTGGGCCTAAATTCCAGGGGAGCATTTTACCCATTTCATGGCTCTGGTTCTGTGTCTAGTACATTAGAAAAAAATTAGAAAAAAATTTTTAAAAAACCCAGCAAACTTTCCCACATAGTCCCAGTCTTATCTGTGATTTTTTTTTTTTGATAAATTCAGCAGTGTCTAGTCAAGATAGTCAAGGCTGTGACATGCACTGCATCCAATTTTCAGATGATAACTTGCCACATCTCCCACACCAAAGGAATCTCCCCAGTCAGATCTGATACTGTCTGCCAGGTGCAACTTGGTGATACAGCAGAATGTTATCTTGCACCTCTTATTTATCACCTCATTCCAAGAGATAATGAGACACCCACTTTCTTTTGTTCACTTTCTGCTGAAGATTAAGTTCCATGGAGGGAGAAGCCACTGATTGTCAAACTTCTTGTTTATCCAATGTTCTCAAATTTGTAATGGGTAGCTGGGGAATTTAAATTGCTGTATTACTGAATTATTCTGCCTCTTACCTATTCCCAGCAGGCTTCAAATCACAGTTCGGTCTGTAAGGAAAAAGTGGGATTCTACCATGTTGTATACCTGGGGTTTCTTCTCTTAACAATGGCAATTTCAAATATTTTAAATATCTCTCTCCCTATTAACTGATATTTTCTCTTTTAAACAAATTATATTTTTAAATTACCTTTTAAACAAATATTTATGCAAGAGAGTTGTGCATGTTTCTCTGAAAGTTTCAATATCATTCTGAGAGAAACTTCGTGGAAACTTTGTGAAAGTCCCTTCCTTTTCTACCTCCAGACTCATCCATTCCCCACAGAAGAATCAGAGTGTGGGAAGTTTTGCCTGTTGAGAATTAGTTAGTTTCTTGGATAAATGAGACAAATAATCAGACACTCGGCATATTAGCATCAGGAATGTAAGATAAACTCAAGATATTCCTCCCCAGTCACTGTGAATGGCTGCAATGAAATCTGTACCTTAAGCTTGTGCTGGAGACTTTGAGCTTTCACAGCATTCCACAGAGCAGCTCCCCACGCTTTCCAACAGGCAATATTCACCTTTTTCATATATTCCCCTTCCCACCAAATTTTTATCCAAGGGTTGTTTAAAATGGCTTCCTATGTATTTTCTGCAAATACCCACAAAAACTGGAGGCTGCGGGCCCATTTTCCATTTTGTACTGGGTGATAAATCCAAGTGTCAGCGTGGGCACTCCCTGTGAGACCCAGTCTGACCTGCAGCAAATTGTCTGCAGCATTTACACGGTGTCCACCTCCTGCCAAAGGCCACTTAAGGGGGCCATTAACAGAACCAACACGTGCACACATCAGATTGTGCTATTTTATCAATAAACTAGACACACAAAGCTGCTGGGAAGAGATCCAAGATTTTCAACTCACAAGATGCATTTAATCTCCCAGGACCTGATAGTTATACAATATCACATGGCAGCTCAGGGGGAATAGCAAACCCACTGAGGTTTGCTTAAAGCCCTGTAAATTTCCTCTAGCCTGTGCTTTTACTCTGTGAGAAGACATCAGGGTCTGTGAACTTGTTACATGTTCATGCCCACACACACAGATTTCTTGGCTCAGCCCTGCTGCATTTATGTGATGATACAGGAGAGTTAGCAAGGCAGAGGAAGGTCCTAATTGGCTATAAAAATTAAGAACAGGAACGATATGCTGTGTTGACTCATACCGAGGAAGTATCCTCAATAACTCCTTGGATACTACTAAGAGAAAACAAATGGTGGTAACTGCAATTTGTCCTTAAATCAACAAAGTAACCAGCAGCCACACAGCCATATATCTTTTAGAAAGCTTGCTGAACTCCATCTCAGTCGTCTTCTGGGAATTGCCCTAACCAGGAAAAAAGCAGGACAATACCCATGTGGGAGTGGTAATAAAAGAATTGGTGACTGAACTGGCTTTATATTCAATTATCTCACCTGATGGAAGTGGTAACATCACAAAGTCTTTGGCTTTCTTGGTATGAAGCCATATTTCAAGGAACAGTTCTGTGGAGAAGAGATGGGCTCCTCCTCTTAAAGAAGGTTGTGAAATATGGAAAAGCTTTCTAAAACACCAACTTAGAAGGGACAATAATTCTGTTAAGAGGGCATTCAAAATGTGGTAGGCTTTTAGTTGGTCATTCAACTAGATAAATACCCTAGCATTGTTGTCAATTGTGCAGAAATTAGCTAAAAAAAAGGAGGCATGTTTAGATTAAAACAGCCATTAAAAAAAAGGCTTGAATTACAGCCATGGAACTGAAGGTCAGAACACCTTAGAGGAAAATTATTTAATGGGAAGATCCAAAACATTGACTATTTGTATTTCATTCCAAAACTTTAATATTGTTTTCTATTTTTATAAACAAAACAATTCAACAATCTTTTGATCTAGGCAGTTACCAAATTCATTATTTGTAGGGATATGAACTGTCCCTATTTAATTTCATTTTGCTGTGTGGAACAACATACAAAGCAAAATGGATTTTCAGGTTCATCATTCTCATTAATTTCCAAGTTGACTACAGCTTGCTTAAACCACCACATTATTATTATTTTTAATTGAAAGAAAACCAATAAGAAAAATATTATTCTGAAATACTTATTTTAATCTAAGATATGAAATTAATTTTTTCAACTTGTTTACACATTTACAGTTACAAGAGGATGGATTAGATCTTCCCTTAATAGCTTCTGCTGCTGGGAGTCAAATTGTACGTACTTGATTTGTTTTCAGAATAACATTTGCATTTTTAAATCTGTCCCTAAAGAAGTCATTACAATAGAATTTAAGGGTCAAACACACTTCTAAAACTTACAGAGGTGAAAGAATATGGTGTCCCACTGTAGCAGTGTCTGCACTGCAGAGCATACAGCAAGTCACCTTCCTTGTCACAGCATCACCAGCAGGTTACAGGCTAATGATAAACTTTCTATTTTATTGCCTTCTCATGCATCAAGTCAGAAGTATTTCAGAATGGTTTTATCCCCAAAGAATGGACATATGAACTGAGAAAGCAAGAACTATTTGATACAGCTCCACCTTGTTTGTGCCAGGCAACTTCATGCTGCTTTGCAGGAAAATGGGCACAAAAACAAAGGGCACAGGAGCATGAGCAGAACTAGGCTGCAGTTGGACAATTAGCCCCTGCCAGCATGGCATCCCTTTGGACAGCCTCCCCACAGCTGTGAGCACCACTGCAGCCTCTCTAGACACTTATTTTAGAAACTCTTGCTATCTCTTTTCTGGTGAGGAGCAGAGAGATGAAACGGTCATTGCCATTGATGATCCCATAACCACAGCCAGGAGAGAAGGCACAGTGGAGTGGGAAGCTGTGAGATCCAGATCTGGCTTCTAAAGAAAAAGGAGAACAGCCACACCAGTCTTGTGAAGATGCAAAAGACACTATGAGTATTCTCAAGTACATGGGACTTAAATCCTAAAAGACACTTTAGGCATTGGCCTAACCTGAGGGGACAGGGCTGACCTCAGTTCCTACCCAACTGTGGCAGTGCCCATTTCCAGACCTGCAGGAATGCACTACAGTGGCCCTTCAGAAGACTGCAGCTGGGGATTTCCCATGGCACTGCCCATGCCCTCAGTACCAGAGTGACTGCAGTGAAGCTGCTGATCCTGACTCACAGTGACAGCTCTTTCACAACTCTTCTAACCCAAGACATGGCTCAGCACAATCTGTATCTCAGTCGTGTTCAGCAAACATTTCAGCTGGGAAGAGCCCTGCTCCATGGCTCCCTTCTAGGACCCACATTGAACCAGCACTTCAGGCCATCCTTCTGACCAGTGAGGGAAAGCATGAGTTGCCTTGAATGCAAGACATAAAGGAAAAACCTGGACTTGGCATTGCTCCATTTCCACTTGACCAACAAGCTACAGACCAACTTATCTTTGCTCCTACACTTCGAGCAATTTTATTTGATTTCTGGGCAGAAATGCAAGCAGCTTCAGGGTGTTTCTAGCTCAGTTCATTTTTCTTGTCTTTTTCCTGGGCAGAGGACAGCAGCTGAGGTGTGCACACAGCTGTATTTGTTTGAAGGAGCAGAAGCAAATTGCTCCTGGCCTGCTATTGCTGTACTGGATCAGGGGAGCATTAGTACCACCTCACAGTCAATCATGTGCCTCCCTTGTATTTTGATTTCTCCTTCCAATGACTAACATCACAAAAAGATTACAAAGCCCTGCAAGCAGAAGTACAGTGCTTCAACCCAGCAGCAGATGCTCTGTACTCACTGCAGATGGATCTCTTTGCAAAGGCATGCTCAGGATGTCTCATCTGGCTTCTCACATACATGACTAGCTCATCAGATGCCTGTTTCTTCCAAGCCTGTCTGTATAAACACCAGGATCATGCAAAACCATTACCTCCAGTTTAAAAGTAGCATCAAGACATTTTGTGACATCAAATAAATAGATTGGTCTTTCCAGCCTACTTCAAAATCCCTGCTACACTGATCCACTGAGAAAAATATTTGACATTTGACTAACTCCTTCATACAGTAAAGACTTGATACTATGAAAGGAGTGTGTTTACAATAGCTTTGTTCTTGCAAATGTCACTCAAGAATCATTAGTAGCACAGCAGCAAAACACCTGGTGCCTGCCACAGCATTATTTCAGCAAGTGGGAAGTGGAGCAATAAGAAATTATTTGATTATATTCTCAGTAACTAGTTTGGTAAAAAATTGCACTAGCCTTCCAAAGGAAATTCTCAAATAGAGAGGCACAGCATTTTAGCTATATTGTTCCTATAGCTGGGATGTGCTGACTAGTTGAGAAATCTTCAAGAGGAACTGCAGAAATTGAAAATCCCACCCAGAACACACCCCCACATCTGCCAGGTTAACACATGTGTTTGGTTTGTGGGGAAAGGCTTTCATAGCAGGGAGGGGGCTACAGGGGTGGCTTCTATGAAGAGCTGCAAGAAGCTGTCCAAGAAAGCAAACACCAGCCAGCTCCAAGACAGACCCACTGCTGGCCCAGGTCACACCCATCAGAGACAGGGGTAGCACCTCTGAGAGAACTTATCCATGAAGTGAGGGAAGAAACAAAATGACAGCTTCAGCCAGAGAAGAGTGAGAATATGTGAGAGAAACAGCTCTGCAGACAGCAAGGCCAGTGAAAAATGAGGGGAGGAGTGTCCCAGGGGCTGGAGCAGAGATTCCCCTGCAGTGACAGTGAAGGCCATGGAGAGGCAGGCTGAGCCCTTGACCCACGGCAGGACAGGTGAAGGTGAGCCCACAGGGCACCTGTGTTGGAAGAGTCTGCTCCTGAAGTCTTCACATGCTATGAAAAGATCCACACTGGGGCAATTCATGAAGAACTGCTGCCTGTGGAAAGGACATTGGAAAAGTGTGTGGAGAGCTGTCTCCTGTGGGAGGGGCACCATGCTGGAGCAGGGAAAGGGTGTGAGAGTCCTCCCCTGAGGAAGAGGAAGAGGCAGAGATAACATGTGATGAACTGACCACAGCCCCCATGTCCTGTCCCACTCTGATGTTGGAATGCAGAAAAAAGAGAAAATTGTGAGCAAAGTTGAGCCCAGGAAGGGAGGGGTGGTAGAAAGGTATTTTAAGACTTAGTTTTTACTTCTCATTGTTCTATTATTTTTTGATAGAGTAGCGTATAAAAAGACAAAGTAAAGTACATTGATAGGTAATAAATTCAATTAATTTCCCCAGCTGAGTGTGATTTTCCCATGATGGTAGTTGCTGAGTGATGTCTCCTTCCCTTTATTTCAATCCACAGACCTTTGATTATATTTTCTGCCCCTGTCTACCTGAGGAGGGGAGTGACCGAGTGGCTTTGATGGACACCTGGCATCCAGCCACAATGAGGAAAACTTAGTGGTTATTCAGCATGGTTTTGCTTTCTTGAGTCTTGAGATAACAGAAACATAAGAGAGGAAAGATAAAAGCTTGGCAAGTTTAAAACTTTGAAGAATTTGTAACTTGACCATCCTATGTCTCAGCTTTGGGCTGCAGTGGGGGCTGCTGCTCCAGAGCTGAAGCACACATCTCCTTACCACAGCACTTTGCTACCACGCTGCACCTGCTCTGCTCAGCACCTTTCGAGACAGATGAGAGCTACCTAAGAGCAAACCTGCCAAGGACAAAGTAACAGACTGGAGATGTCTCACTCACAGAATGCACTGCAAAGAGGCTTAAAAGGGGCACAGAGGAGTTTGTCATCTGTTGCTGCTCCCTGACTTCCAGTTTGCAAGCAGAATGAGCACCCCTCAAGGCTCAACAGGCAGCTGTTACAGACCAGCTCAGCCTGAGTGCTCCATCCTCAGGGACAGTGCAGAAATCAGTGCCTGCGAATCAATAGATTTTTAGAACAGCTCCATGTGTCATGTCAAATCTCTAATTCTTTTCATCTTTCATAGTATCACCACTACTGAAGTTTCCACACCCATCATGATCACTCTAATACTCAGCTGCTTTTAGCAAACTGGCTTTGGAGTCACTGCATGGCTTTTGAGCACGTTTAAACCTGCAAAGTGAGAACAGTAAAGCACACTATAAATTCTTCATCGTCTCTGAGAGGGAGCAGTTCTAGATAATATCCCCTTCAACTCCTGGCTCAAAATCATTGAAACATTAAATCAATTGCTTACCTTTTGATCCAGACTGTAGGCCAAGATCCACTCCTCCTGCTTGGGGTGGAAGAGCAAGCTCTGGATATAGAAGTTCAAACGGTACTTCTGATAGGTAGCTCCTTCATCAGAGCTGATGAGGATGCTGCTCTCAATCTCTGGATCACTAAGAAGCATGATCTAAATAGAAAAACGGAGGGAAAATGTTAATGGAAAAGTGAAAGTGAACGTCATTTAAGAGTGAGGTCATACAGCACTGACTCCTATCAGATGTATTCAGAACATCACTCAAGGGTGTAACATCCCATAGAATTAGGATGGGTTTTTAGTATTTCAGTTTCTTTTTCTTATCTGATTTGAGTGATTTATTTTGTTTCATTTTATCCAGATAAATTCAGAAAGCCAAGCAAGAAAGAAAAATTCTATGTAACAAAATTGATTTTGGTTGGATATAGGAACTTCAAGCAGCCACACCAGGCCTGCCCGGACTATTTTCTGTTTACCAGCTCTCTCATCCCATGTGGAATCCTCTCTCCAAAAGTAAGCAACAGAGCATTCCTGAGATTTAAGGCTCATCACCTGGCAGCTTGCAGTGCTATGAATGAGAGCATCACCTCCCTGGAAACACAGAATGCCCTCCTGGATCAGCTGCTGGCAGCTGGGTACAGTTCACATGCACATGGGCAAACACTGACACCATTTCATATATCACACTCCCAATTTGCACAGTAAGAGACATTCATTCAGGCAGTGAAAACATAATTTTCCCCAAGCACAGGAAAGTGCATGACCTCAATTTTTACAGGGAGGAAAACACTTCTGAGCCTCTAATTTTAATTAGAAAATTATTACCGATATTTTAAAATGGGTTGATTCCACACTATCAGATGGCAAGCTCTACATAAACCTTATCAGGAAAAATGTTATGGAAACATTAATACCAGCTTATTAACATCTGGAGAAAACGACTTCACATTAAAGCAAATACCAGTACCATAAAATAAAGGCAAACAGTGGGAAATAAATTAGAGCTGTTCTAAACACAGCAGGTTGTTGATACAGGAGCTGAATCAAATAAAGAAACATTCTTTCAGCAGGAAAACAGATCAAGGAATGGCCTTTTCTAGCTCACTGCAGAATGATCAGCTAGCTGAGATCCACTGCAGTTTTGGGTTTTGTCCACATTGACTTCTCTTATCCAGCTTCACAGAGCTCCAACTTCAAGACTACAGTAGGGAAATTCATTAATTTTGACAACAAAAATCAGTTTCAAGGAATGGCAAAACCCTTGGAATGGTGGGCCTTCATCAAGCAAAAGATTTCAGTGCTTGTTTAAGCTTAAGTACCTCATTAACTTCATGAAGTCACCAAGGGAAAGGGAATATAAGGTACATGGATTCTGATCCCTTCCATTAAGGAATGAAAAGCTGAACTAGAAGTGAACACTTTCCCAGAGTGAAGCCAAGCTGTATGAATCCAGCTTGATGTCAAAGCACCTTCAACATCCACCACTTACCAGCCCCAAAATCAATCCCAGTCATTCCCACAGGGAGCCACAGTACAAATCCTGAAGTAGTGCACTTGCATTGTGCTCTGCATGGCCTGGGGAATGAAAAACGTTCCCACATGCAAATGACTTCCAAGGAATTAGGTTGAGAAGAGACCTCCAAAATCTCCACTCTAAAGGATGCTTCGGTACATTTATTCTTTCTAATCTGATCAAAATATCAATTTCATTCTGCCCCAAACAATAACAATTTCACAACTATTTGAAGATATTATTTTCTGTCACTTTTGAATTAGACTGCAAAGACATTTTATAGCCCTGTTCACCTAAAGCATATTCCCTATGCCAGAGAGCTATAACAGAGCAGGATGGAAAGGCAGGAGGCTCAATCAGAGTGAAAAACCAAAGCTCACCACCAGCCACGCAGCTCAGACTGGCACACAGAGAAAGGAAAGTGATAGACTCTGGGCTTTTCTTTTTTTATTGTTTCTACTTTTTCTTCTGGAAACTATAGGGGGGGAGGGAACTTTCAGCCTTCTCATTATGGGACCAGGAGGAAGCATCTACCCCACTAGTGATTTAGATTAATCACTTTTCATTAAGAGACAATAAACAAACTCCAGCCAGAATGAGCATTTCTGCCAGCATCCTGTGTTGCCATTTATAATTGCCATAAGGAATAGCAAAGGAGCACCAGAGAATTGTCAAATGTAATTTATAAGGGTTTAAGATCTAATAATTTTCTAAAATATTAAATTAAATGGCAGCCTTTATTTAAATGAAAATTACATTTGGTCTTTCTACATTCTAGATTATTTAAATATACACCCATGTATAAAATGTTGCTTTTTTCTCTAGTTTAAGTGAAAAGGGGAAGGTCAGGCAGGAGTGGCTATTGCCAAGGGTAAATCCTTGAAAACATACTTTTCCTGACCTTCAAAATCCAGTGAACAATGAATGGCAAGCACCAGACCAAACAAAGCAGGCTGAAAATCAGACCAAACTTCAGAGAGTTCCTTAGGAATGGATGCAGAGGAAGAGAGCTGTCTGGGACATGGTGCATCTCCTTTAAAGCAGGAGCTTTGGGGACAGTGAGGACACGTACAGAGCTGTTCTGAATGAGCTCCAGGTGGGCAGAGCACCAGACACCAGTGAGGCAGCACATGGAAAGATGATGGTATGGAGAGATCACCTTGCAAGAACATTACCTACAATGTGTGGGCTGAAATCTTCAGTCCATGAGCAGGAAACACATCCAGCTCTGAACACTTCAAGGGGATTTACCCCAGGGAATAAAGAGCACAAGCTGCAGGCAGGAAGAACAAGGAGGGGAGATGTCATACCTGTGCCTGCCACAATGTGTTTGGTACACAAACCACAGCAGTAGTTAAGAGTCACTCAGATTTGTTGGAGAGTGTAAAAGACCCTCAAAGGAGCTCAAATGCAGAAGTAGATAGGAAGGAAAGTGGCACCATATTGCAGCACAAATCCTCTAAAAAGTCATGCCCTCTGATGGGGCTAATAGAATAAAAACTAGGGTAGGATTTGTAACTGGGAACCCAAGTTCCTGCTAGCCAGTTCAAAATTCCAGGTATGGTACTGGGTTAATGCACACACCTCCCATGGTATTGCTTTCACATGAGTTATGTGCAGGTGGATGAGTTAAGATGGTGACACATTCCTCTTTTTCTGTAGCCAGGCACAAAGAGAGCTGTGATGTGGAATACTGAACCATGCAGTAATGAGGCAGCACACCTCTCACAGGCACAATGCCACAACATGCCCAGACAGGCATGGAAATTCAGGTAGCCTGAGGTCACAATGGAATGTGTTTTGTATGCAGCTGAATTAGTTAATAAACAGCTACTGGACCAAAACCACCCAAAACAACATGACACATAAATGGCATTTTTATTAATATTAGCTTTCAATGAAGCCTTTTATTTTTCTCAACGAACATAAATTTTCACTGTAAATTACCAAAGCGCGTCTCCCTAAATCAGCACGGACCAGTTTTATAGGTGCAATAATCTGTAGCAATAGTACCACTGAGCTACATTAGCAAAGAAACACCAGAGAGTTGTCAAATGAATAGAGAAGACAGGTTCAAATAAATGTCTCTTTTTCTGAGAAATAGATAGACAGCATTAAAACATTGTGTATTGCCTCCTGATTCTCCTCTTCACTTTAATGCACTTTTCATAAGCTATCCTTTTCAGAGGTCCTTGTCACATTCACCTATGCAAAAGGCTATTCTAAAAAAACATACACAAAGCAGTTTAAAAAAATAAACAAAACCAACAGGACACCTACAAACCATGCAAGCCTCCACAGCTTCAAAAGAAACCCAGTTCCTTAGCAAAGTATTAGAATTTACTCTGTAGCACTGGATTTTGCTCTCCTAGAACTGAAAAGGCAGTTTTACCACAAACACTGCTGCAAAGACAGAAAGCTGAAGTTTAGTGTTTACAGGTTCATGGGGATTTCCATATTGAATGTGCTCAGCTTAAAAGTGAGCAGGTTTTTTGGGGTTTTTTTCTGCCTCCTTCCACTAGGCCCTCAACTCAGAAACACTTTAGATCCTTCCTAAAGCCTGGCCACACCTACATCATCAATGAAAGAATAAATGATTTTAAAAAAGAAAAATGTTTAATTTGATTTGAAACATCTGATGTGTTGTATTGTCCCATGTCTCCTTCTCACAAAGCTTCAAAGTGGCTTTGAGTTTAAAAAGCGAAAAGGTCTCAACAAATGTCAATGCAAGTTGGAGGATTTTTGATTTGTTTGGATTTTTGATGTCCTTTCCTCCTTTCAAAACTGAGAAATCAAAATTCAGTGACATTTAAAGGCTTAAAGATGCAAAAGTTGTTTTCTTCCTTCAAAACACCAATCCATCACAAGGTTAATATGAACAGTTTGGAACTCTCTTATAGGAAAAGTAATTTTCTACATTGAAACATTCTAGATTACATGTTTGACCATCTAAAATTTCTCACTGGCAAATACTTGGTCATTAATTCCTCCCTCATTCTTTCTCTCTCCAACATCATTACTGCAATTACTTGCCCCTCAAGCTGAAAGATGCCCTCAGAGGTCTGATCACAACCCAAATCTCCTAGAACACAGCTACACAGTATATCTAAAGCCCTTCCCTGCCATTCCCATGGAGGACAAGTGCAACTCATAGCAAAGAAAATCTCATCCTTTTTTCCTTTTTTTCATCAGTACATGCCATTTCAACTAAAAAACTTTAGTTTAATTAAATCAGCCCAATTCCCTCTGAAACTAAAAAGTGCTAAGGTACCACAAGTAACTAAAAAAGTGCTACAGTACTGCAAGTCTACTTACCAGCAAAAGCAACACCCATATAAATCAGCTGAGCTAAAGCTGGCTTTGAATGATTTGCACTAGTTTAGAAAGAGGGTTTCTAGAAAGCACACCTAGATGTGCACACAACTTCCATAGATGTTCAGAGATGTCTAAATACCTGCTCACTGCCCTGTAGATATGTTGATCTCTAACTAGGGGGGAATGAAAGCAACCTCTGTTTTCTAGTCACCAAGCATATCAGTCAGACAGGAAAAAACGGGACATGTCACTGATGAAAATCAGCTCTAGAGAGAATCCTGTGTATTTACATACCAGCAAAGAAATTCCCTCTGTCATTTAGGGATCAGCAGCTGTGACAAGAGGGACAGCTGCTCTCTGGGAAGCCAAACAAGACATCCATGAAGAGGGCAACAGCTTTTATATAATTACTTTGTGTGCCAAAAGGAAAATGCTCATTGCAAACTTTTGTGTTACAGAGCAGCCCAGATTTGGGACTCCTCCTCCCTTCACATGGCTCAGAAACTTCCTTAATGTTGAGGATAACCCCTGGGCATCAATCAAGCACTAAAGGGGCACTGAGCTTTCATAAGAGACAAATTGTCTGGACCTACCCCATTTCAGCTTCTTGTAACTTCACTTCTTATTGCCCAAAATTTAACATTAATGGCAGACCTAATTAATGAATATAGCACCAGATCACCAACTCTCAGAACCATAGTGCTGTAATCTTAAAGGATGAAGTGCACTGCACTGACTTTATAAGGGTTTATGAAGCATGTGTTATAAAAGTACCTCAACCATAAGGCTTTTATACCTTGGCACTCACTTCAATACAATCCCATAAAACCCAAGCAATCTTTAAGTGTTAAAGGTGACTTTCACTACTGTATTTATTATTGGATAATGAAAAATGACTCAGACACCCACAGAAACTCAGCAATGAAATAAGAGTTTCCTGAGACTTTTGCATTGGGTCTGCATTATATGTACCGTGACCGGAGAACCCAATGGCTCTCTCAAGACATTTTAGACACTTCACACTAACCTCCCTCCAGAACTTCCTTCCCACCAGGAATTCTTTGTAATTACTAAACAATTTCTAGCCTGCAGAATCACATTGCTTGCCACAGAACTTTTCAGACATCAATAGCTGTTCCTGTAAGGATTCAAGCCCTCTGGAGGACCTGTTCCATGGACTCCTGCAGCTGTGCCAGAAACTGAGAGCTTTCTAATCCACCAAACTGGTTTGAGAAGACAGCAACATCATGTAATCTGCAATTACCCACACATGGGTTCCCCATCTTTGCAGCACTGAGACAGAATGATCAGAGTACATGATGTTGTTCATGTGACACACGGGTTCATTGTCTCTGCAGATTGTTTTGTCTTTTGTAGAGGGTACATAAAAGAAGAGGAACATTAGCAGAAATAAAGTGATAAAATGTAACATGAAAAATTTTCTTTAACATAAAACAGCAGGGTTTTTTTTAAAAAAAGAGAGCAGTGTAGTGCATCAGATGAGTACCAGCACTCCCTTGCCTTCTCTGAGGAGATGCACATCAGCCTATCACACTTGTTTACAGGCAATAATCCTGGTTAATCTTTTGTTGTCTTCTATTGTCTCTTATATCCAATTATACCCAGACTAAAATTACAATTAACTGTTCAGATTGGTACAAAACTGCAAGAGGTTTTTGGCACTTGAGCCATACCTGCCATAAATTGCAATACCAAAACAAAACACTTCAGAGAGTTCCAAGCGCACACAATCCCTTCACTATGGAGAGGGCACTCCATTTTAATCACCACCTCCAGCACCTGTGCAAGAGCACAGATGCACCATGCAAGAAGCCCTGAGGATCAGGAGCAAATTAAGGTTAAATTGCATATAAAGTAAGAGCTCTTCAAGGAAAACCACTCTGCCATCCTCACTGGCAGGTGGGAAATGAAAATCTATCATGGCTGTAAGACTTAGACGAAACTCAGAGCTGGGAAAAGAACACAGACTCTCCAAGGCTGCCATCTGAACCTGCCCACAATGCCAAATCCCAGGCTGGATCCAATTTGCATACACAGGAGTGAAATAAGCCATGATAACAGACCCAACAAAGCAGAACATCTTATCTTTGTTTTGCTGCTGAGCAGGTCAGAACAACATGTCTCCCCTCTTTCTCTCGCCTTTTTGGCACTGGACACATGTACTTTTCACTTTTAATTACAAGGCACAGCAAGCATTTGCTTGTTAAATTTCAGGTGCCAGTGGGGATGGAAGCCATCCAAAAAGCATGTGCTTGACCTGGCAAAGAGTGACTGACTGGCAACAGCCAGCCACATGCTTGGCTGTAAAACCCTTTCATTGTCACAGCAAGGCAGCCTTTATCCAAGGTTACTCCAGCCCATTATATTCTTGTTACAGCTGCACATTCTCCAGCTCCCCACAGATCATGGGAGCAAAGTCCTCTGCCACGGTGTCCCCACCTGCCTGAGGCCACTGCAGTGCTGTCCAGCTAATCTGCCAAAGGCTTTTCTGTGTCACAGCACGTTCATGCAGAGTTCTGCTCCACAAACTGCCAAATGGGTTACAAGCTTCACCACTGGATTTGTACATCCAGTTTGACCAGCACTTCTACAAATGGGCCTGAACCAGAAGTAGAAGAAACCTCCACTGGTGATCTTAGGCACCAACCAGTGCTCCCACACAAATACAAAGCTTCTGAGCTATATTATTATATTGCTCCAGAGTGTGGTATTTCTGCATAGCATAGCTCTGCATGATGCCTTTTTACTCTTCTGGACTCTACACAGGAAAGCCCCATTTGTTACAATATCTGACACAGTGTTTTGTGGTCACCAGCTTTTTTCTGGTGACAAACTGTCTCTAATCCCAAACTGTCTTCACAGAAAGAGAAAAGCAGCATTCACTGTTATAATTATATGTTATTTGAGTAAATGCATGGTTGTGCTATTCTCCATACAACTACAAAGTAATTTTCACCATTATGGTAACTTCCCATGTAAGCAGAAATAGTTACAGAAAATAATGTTATCAGTAAGGAGAGGCTGTGTGCACCACAGCTGCTGGAACTGAGAACACCATTTATATAAAAACACTCCTCTGATTATAGGTCTCACTTGGGAGAACACTTTACATGTGGGTATGAGTTTACTCACAGTAGTTGCCCCATTACAGAAAACAAAAAGATGTGCATGGATAGTTACTCATGGGGGTAAACTTTTGCAGCCTGTATTCAGCAACCTATTTCATTTGAGGACAGTGGAGTGTTTCATGACTCTATAGAAAAATAAAAATCGTGTTATGTATCTCCCTCGAGGCCATTAAATCTGAATACAATTTTAAATGCATCATTGCTTCTCCTTTGCTTACCCACTTTATTTTTCTGCTTTTTTAGTCAGATTGCAGAGTGAACATAGACAACAGTCAGCTTTATCACTGTTCACATCCAGATGCTTATAATCTATCTCAATTTTCTTACTTGGCATCTATTACTCATGTCCCTCACTGTCCCTAATGTACTTCTCTTCCTGACATCCCCCCACTGGAGGAAGCTCAGATGATAGGAGAAGGTCTATCCAATTTCTGGACGCAAGGCTGAGGCCCAAGTTACAAAACATGATGGCATTGCAGAGCTCCCTGTGGTAGCACTCAGCTCTAAGCTATCCACTGAGCTTACAAGCTCTGCATGCTAACTTGAGTGCCAAAGATTCAGGTGCCAGATATGGGAAGGTTCAGGACCTAGGTAGAGGATTCCCAACCAGTACCTCACTGGCTTTGACATTTTCCATTACACTTAATAAATAGCTCCCAATGAAGCAGTCCTTGCAGGTTTGTCTTGTCTGAGCAGGGGAGTGGCTGCCCCAGTGACTGAACCACAGCTGCTATGTCCTATTCCAACAGGGTCACTGGTAGCTCACAGCCCAGGGAAAATCGTGTCCTTTCCTTTCTGTATCCCTTCATGCACATATGTGAGCTCTGGTCACTGTAGGGTTCTGAAGAACCAGTGTAAGAGGAAACAGAACTGGAAGAGGGGATAGGAGTTTTATCTCCAACACAACCCTGATGCTTTGGTTTTAGAATTGGTTGGCAAATCAGAAAATTACCAAGATTACTCCATTTTTCCACACATTTCCAGGTCCTGAGCACTGCATTCCTTGTGTGCCCCCCATTGCCTCTCAATCTCTGAGCACACCTGCTCCAGGAGTTTTGCTGCTTTCCTGCAGACATTTTTAACAATTGTGTTGCTCTACCATGGGAAGGTTCCAAGGGAGGGAAATTATGGGCTTGTTTTGTCAACAACAGGGAATTAAAATATTAGAGGGCTCACTATAAAAGGCAGAACCAATCTCTCCTCAGAGATAGAAGAACTGGTCTAAGAGTTGATTGCCTAGATTTATAAGAAAACAACAGCCTGAGTTTTCCCTAACTGCTTCTGTGGACCACTTAGAAAACCCCTGTCATTACTTTTGGAGTCCAGCAACATCTGTCTGATGAAAAAAAGGCATCTTAGAACTGAGAGGGCGAAGGGCAATGAGCTCCCACTAATGAACACAGAAGCCTCAAGCACTCCATAACACAGGGAAATAACTCTCTAAGATCTAGCTCTGCCAAGCTCCATGCTGAAGAAAACTGATTTTAACAGTCACAGAAGTGTTTCCAGGTTTCCCAGTGCTGCTTGAGATAAAATATTTTACACAGAATTGATAACAGCAGAGCTGACATTACAGTTACACTGTAAGAGGCAGATGTGTGTATGCAGCACAAACTGAGACTGTGGCCAGCACGTGCCCTGCAGACTCTGCTAATCCAGGCTGTTAAAATGAGAATTCCCTCAGTAATGCTGAGCTTCTCTATTCTTCACTTTATAAAAGAATGAAATAAAAAGATATCTTGACTATTATTGGGTTTGGCAGGGGGTGAGGGGAGGATTTTCCTCAAAGAGAAATAAATAAGTCTTGGTGAACCAGCTCTGATCACTAAAGATCAAGGTCAGATCATTATATGGTCTTCAAAAGGATCCACCTGCCCCTTTTCCAAGAGCTGCTCTCCACCCATTCTATTATTTTCCCCTCCTTTTTAATAACAGGATATAGTGACTCACTGTTATTGATTGATTATCCTGCTGTCTGTGAAGCACCATGCCCCTCCTTGTTAATTCAAAACGACCTTATTTTTCATACTTCATAAATTAATACATTATTGGAGCTGCAGCAGTAAATGAGATGGCCATGTTTCAGAGTGTGGTAAGGAGAATGAAGAAAGGAAAAAAGTCTCATAAAATTGCCCTGTACCAGAACCTGCAGCTGTGTTAACCCTGCTGACAGGCCATGTGGTCAATACAGGTGCTGCCTCCTGACAGACCCTCTCCTCCCTCTAACCAAGGCAAGGCACTCTGAAAGCTCACACAGCTCCACACTGCCCACTTCATAAGAGCATTGCTCATACCAGGTGACAAAACTGAAGTTTTATTTCAGTTGATATTGTAACTCTTGATCTGTCCTTAACATCCCCGTCTAAATTGGAGCAAACTATCTCTGTTCTTCTGACAGCCAGCTCTGGGAACTCTACATCTGAATGTGGATGGGACCTCAGCAGTTTTACCCCATTTCTTGTCTTTATGACTTTGTAACATCCCTAAGTCTCCAAGATTGGAGCAATACAAGGTGAAACAGGCAGTGAGTGCAACAGGGGAGAGGGACTGAATTTTAGGAAGGCAGACAAAGCAGCCCTGCCACAGACATGCACCAGCATGCTGCCAAGCTCATCACTCTAACCTGGTAACTGTCCTTTTGCTCCAAAAGTTGTTTGCAATTTGGACTATAGAGGCACAAAGGTGCAAAATACAGATGAATAGTGGTACACAAAGACAACCCTAACTCAAGTTTTGTGATATATGAACTTCTTTTCCTTCACAAACACTGAAAGGACAGATTTCATTGTAAATGGCAGTTTCTATTTATACCGATTTTCTAACCCTCTTCCCTTCAGCCCCATTAAATAATGCCATATGGGAGTATTTTGTTAATTATCTCAATTGCATTTATTTTTAGAAACAGCTGATGAGCAGTGTGTGTGGTTCAGTGGGTCTGAGGATTTTTTTTCTGTTTGTTTTTTAATGTATCTGCTTCTTCAGAGAACTAATTGAAAAAAACACCAGGAATCCCCAGTTTTCACATTCATGAATTCTAAAAAACAGCCTTCCCTGGAGGGCAAGAATCACATTGCCCCTGTTTAACAAAGGGGAAAACTTTCACTGGGGGTGTCTCATAATTTTGGGTTCCAATTCTGTGTTGTCTCTGATGGAAAATGGTCATCTCCCAGACCACAGATGTTGCACAACCTCTGTTTTTCTCTACGCTTTCTGTGAAGCCAGAAATGGTGAAGTTAAAACCTGCAAGCAAACAGACATTGTTCTTCCTTTAAGGACATGATCCTACAGGTCAGGTCAGATTCCAGTGGGGCATCTGGCATGTCAGGCCCCACAGTCCCTGACTGCAGAAGGGCAGAAAATTCTCACAAGAGTATCTTGAATACAAAGATTCACAAGGAGGCACAATTTCCAAATATATTAGTAATAATAGTTTTTAAAAAAAAAAATACACATACACACAAAAGACACAACAGAACCAAAAAACCAGAAAACCAACTACTAAAGCACCAACTTGGACATACTGAAAAAGATTTAAGAGTATTTATGCCTTTATATCTCAATGTTTCAAGGCATTGATCTTGAACCATGTTCAAAGCACTAATAAACCAAGTCATCCAGCATCAGGAAACTATATATCTTATGTAGGAAAGGTCAGAGAAACCTACTCTGAAAATGGCTGAACTTACTGAACTTACTCTGACTTTGCTGAATTCAAAATAGAAAAGAGAAAACCCTTCAAAACAAGAAATTCCTAAAGTCCTCTTCCTGAAGTACTACAAAATGTCTGTAACTCAGGATTTCTTTCACACAGTTGCAGGTCACAGTTCTGCAAACATTTACAGAAATGATCTCTTTTCTCAGGCACCAAATTCAAGCTGAATTAATTGGACAAGTAGAGAGAATTCCATGTACAACAGCTCACAAGACTGCACCTTGTAAATAAAACATATCATGTCACACATCCTCTCACTCTTCCATAGATGTTGTGGGTGACCTTGAGGAAATCATCTTTGCAACACCAGTAAGTGAAGAAAAATATTACTTCTTCATTCACATTTTATTCCTCTATTTAAATTTTCTGTTCTGGAGGCAGAGTGTGACTGTTCCTGAAGTGTATTTACAAGATGGATACGCTGAGGTGTTGCCCCCATCGCAGCCACATTTGTACAACCCACTGGAGGAGGCAAACCTGAGCTCAGCTAAGCCAGGCATTGTGTTTCACAGCTTTCCTCTCTGCCCACAGCAACCCTGCGCTGGGTGCCATGGATTTTGGAGCTCTGAGAAACACAGGAACATCATATACGGCTCAACAGGTCCAAAGGGTGCACACAGAGAATTTTACAGCAGGATTTGCAGGTCAGGTAATTTAGTCCCTGTTAATGGCAGCTGCAAAACCAAGAGCTATTTAGTGACTGTATTCCATTAGCCTGAAGGGAAAGATTAGGGATAAAAGACAGTAGAAAGTGCTTCTTCCATCACTCCTGCCCTGTGGCTGTAACTCAGCCCCACTGCTTTTCAGTTATAAATATGTTCTCAAGATCACATCACCAAGTGGCAGTTTCCAGCACAGACCCTTGATCATGGTGTCAGCACAATGAGGAAAAAGGGTCCAAGGAAACCTTCCATCTTCCTAAAGCCCAAATGGCTTTAGGATATTCCAGAGCTCAGTTCCTCACCAATAGCTGGGGATGCAGTCTAAGGAAAAAGCAGCAGATGATTAATGGGAGCTGTGGCTAAGCATGGCAGCTCAGTTCAGGTTGGGCTAGCAAGCCTCAGGTACATGCTGGAATCTCTGCCTCATCAACCTATCACACGTGTGATGAGTAAGGAGAAAACAAAATGCTACAGAATTCCCTTTGGGAGCATGTGAACTAAGAAATGAAGGCAAAACCAAAATAAGTTTGAATCATGGTTCTGCCCTGAGGCTCCAATCACAGCTGAGGAATTCCCTTTGGAGATACAGAAGGCCAGGACATGTTTTGCTCTCAGTGATTCTCCAAGTGAGCAAGAAGAAATAAAGGGGAGGTCAAAGTGACTTGTGCTCATTTGGGGATCTCCAGCAAAGGGAGGTCAAAGTGACTTGTGCTCATTTTGGGATCTCCAGCTTCTGTAAAGGAAGGTGTCACTCCAAAAATCCTGGCTAGTCACCAGTCAGGTAAACGTATTCCTCAGCAATTACAGTATTACAGACATTTAATTTCTTCCTTCATTAACATGAACTGCAACACAATATTGCTCTCTGCCAGCTCATGAACAGTTGCTTCACTTCAGCCCCAAGAAACTGCATGGACAGAAACAAATCTAATTAGATTTATCTTTCATAAGTTCTTATTCTCTAAATACCTCTGAACATTTCTTCTGACAGGCCAAGTTCAGAGGCATGGTGAGGTATGAGAGATGCAGCATGACTTTGAATTTTACAGCTTCAGGGATTGGTGCTGCCCCTCCATTTTGACTCTGTGACAACTAAGAAACTAGTCTGAAAAACCATTTTCCCAAAGCTCTTTAACTGAGTGCCATAACTTTATTTCTGCTTTATTCTCTTTGCAACTACTGTTCAAAGAGCTTAGCTGGAAGGTCTACCTTTAAATAAAACCTAAAATGCTTCAATTCTGGTATAAGGGAAAAATGGAGGGAGTCCTCACTTCATTCACTGCACCTGGGTGATGCTTCTGTTCAGTCAGTCAGCATAAAAGACTACAGACCTTTTAATTCTTCAAGTCATCTCCTGCAACAATGATTGTAATAGCTCCGGGGAGAAGCTAAAAACAACTGCAGCCAACTGAATTGCAAAACAAATTCATGAAGGAAGGTATTTCTAAGACATCAGAACTGTCACCTCAGATCTTAAATGCAATCAGGGCCTCCAGTTTATCCACACCTTATCTGAGCAATACTCTATACAGGAAAATGGGGTTGATTTGTCAGAGCTGTTATTCTCTTCCTTTTTCCTCTCTTTCTTTTGCATTCTTTTTAACTCCATCATCTCCACCTCCACAGTATTCCCAAAGGTAGAGATAAAAGTTTCTTAGTGAGAACTGGGTTTTCAACTAAACAACATCTTCACCAAGAATAAGCACTCTTTACAGAGTATTTCATAGGAAAAAGTAATACCTAAAATCTATGGTTCAACAATTCCTTGAGATTCAAAGTGGTATCTCTGTGCCTGAAAGGAGCAGTGCTTCAGACATATGGGACTTCAATTCTCATCTTCTTTCTGCACCCTTTTGGAAGGGATTTACATCCCTCTGTGAGGCATCAATTGTAAAATGAACCCTGTCATTGACAACCAGGAAGAAAGCAAATGTTTCACAATAGGGGATCTTACCCAGCAGACCAACTCATGCTAGAAAATATGGAATCACAGCACTTCAGCTCCAAGCAGTGACATTTTGAAGTGCAGCCAGTTAAGCAAAGAATCACAAGCATAACTTTTTGTGGAAATTATTCCATTTTCTAACAGAATTTTTTCAGCAACCATAAAGAAAGAAGAGAATTGGGATAACAAGAAACTGGAAATTTAAAAAGTCAAGAGAAATGTTCCTATTAAAATAGAAGAGATTTTTCCCTTATTGTTTTGGAAGAAATAAACACTTTTAATTCCCAGGCCACCATGAAAATCTGCCTCTAGTAAAATGCACTAACACCCAAAACACAGCTTTAAAGTAAAGGTCAGCAGGGAACTGAGATCTCTGCCCAGCAGAGAGTAAGCAGCTTTTTGTCATATCCCCAAAGACACACAACAGGCTACAGGGTAGAAAAGCCAAAGCTAAGCATTTTGCTAATTTCAGCTTTTCAGAGCACTCAAACATCCCACTGATCTGTAAGTAAGGGGTACTGGTAAACAAATATGAAAATTTCTCCATTCTGAAGTTTACCACGTTACCTGCTTGTTGCACCTTATTTGACAACTGGACAAAGCAGATGCTCCACATGTGGTCTTCCTCTCAGGCCAACAGCTGGGTTGAAGGGGAAGATGTGCCCTGGAATACACTCTGCCCATTGGAGCATCTTCATGGGTTTGGAAGTGTCAACACTGCAGGGACTTGGCTTCTCACCAGAGCCCAAAACAGGAACTCTCAAAAAGCCAGTGCCCAGAACTTCAGAGCTGTCTGACTGCTCAGGGCAAAGATCACCTGGAATTTCACAGCAGTAAGAAGAGCTCAATGCAGGTTTTCCTCATCCAAACACAAGTCCCTATTGTGCAAGTGAGAGGAGAAACAGCCCAAGCACCTGCAGGAGAGCAGACCCAAGCCTGGCAGTTTCAGCTCCCAGCAGCAGAGGCTTTCCATACACTTGCAAAGCCTTGTGAAACCCTGAACTTGTTACTTAGGGGAAGGGAGCAGTGTGACAGCTCCATGGGAAGATGAAGCAGTGCTGGCTCGCTGCAGGGAGTGTTTTGGCTACCATGCAGCCAGAGTCTGCAGACTCACTGCTGCAGAATGCATGGCAGTTCCCTCATGTCAGCACCCAAGGTGGTCTCAGATCACCAAGCTGGTCCTGCCCACTAGGAATGATGCCTCTCAGGTATCACAACTGGGAAAAAGAATTCCCAGCAGCTTCCTTTGGTATGTGCATGTTGTTACATTGATTTAATATAGCTGCAAATGTCAAACTGCACAAGGGCAAAGTGCATTTTCCAAGTACCTTCTGTGATTTCTAGGAAATGAATATGCCCCATCTTGGCTCCAAGAGCAGCCAGCCGCAGGTTGGGGAGCAGCTGGAGCAGGCAGGAGCTCTGGGACCCAGATCTGCACCACAGCCAAAGCCAATTCAGCTCAGTCTTTGCTCTCTGCCTTGGTTAACTCTGTGCATGAGAAGGGTGGGGTGGATATCACCCAGCAACAACATGTAAAAACAACATGTAAAAGCCAGAAACAGCTACAGACTAAATCTGACCTCCAAGAAATAAAGCGCAGGTTGCCAAAAAAAATTAAAATATTTCCACCAAAGTTTTTCAAAAAAAGAAATCAGAAACAAAAGGTTTTTCTTTTAAAAGAAGAAAGCAAAATGCCAGCTTTTAAATCCCTGTGCCTCATAATTGAGCCCAGGGTTATGCCACAATTCAGGTAAATGATGTTTATATAACTGGCATTTGGCTGAACACAATTCCTATTTAACAGCTGAAAAGAGGCATTTTGGGTCTTCAAAGAAATCTGACAGGTAATTCCCACTGTAGTTCTGCAGGGTAGCTGAGCAGTAATTATCCTTCTCACTAGTAAATCAATTAGGAATGAATGGATGGAAAGCTTTTCTCCTCCTCCAAGTAAGCGCTAATCCTCTGAGCACTAATGAGCAGACAGGGCCAGCAGCAATGTGCAAACCCATCAGAACCGACAGGAGCCACCAGGCAGGCAGGCTCCAACCAGTGCCTGGGAGTGAGTGCCTCAGGAGAAAACACCGAGCCTGGAGAGCTCTGCATGGCTGGTGTGTGACACAGGCTCCGGGCAGGTGTGCAACTGCTGGTCCCTCCCTGCACCTACTGCCTCCAGCAAAGACCTCTTCTGCAGCTCACAAGAGATCCCTGCATCGTGCTCAACAAGGCAGCACTTCTGCTGCTGGAGGGGAACCACAAGGGACCTGGGCTTTTTCTGCTGGGATCCACCTGTTGCTTTGTGGTTCAGAATTGGCAGCTGTCCTCAGGAGCTCAGCAAAACCGTCCTGCTCACCCCCCCTGCCACAGGAATAATATTCACCCAGAGAGACTGGGAGAAGACTACAACCTTAGTGCATTTTTGGCAGTGCATAACCTCTAGATTCTGTAAGAGGAGTGGGTGGACAACAAACCCAAACGTGAATTTGACAAATTTCAGATTTTCTGGTCCAGTGACACCTTGTTCAGGCATTTCTCAAGTGCTACATGAATGTCTGGAATTGCTTTGATGGTTAACAAAGCAGAGTTCAGACAGACCAGCTGTTTAAGCAAGCACAGTAACAGTGCTCAAACATTTAGCAGAGGTAGAAAGAATGGAAGCAAGATGTTCTCACAGCAGCCAGCACTGAAGCTGGTTTCCTTTGAGTTTTCCTTATAGCTTGTCTCTACATTTCATAAGATTTTTCAGAAGGGATGAGAAAGGCACAGATAGGTCCAAAAATCATATCCTTGAGACAGAAAACCAAAAAATTTCTTTTAAATTTCTAATCTCAAATAAGTAAACAGCAGGTAAAGATAGGCCTATATGCCACTAGATGATGAAATGTAGGTGGTTTTAATTATAAGAAAAAAGACTGCTAATCTGTAAAGCTCAGTAGCCTGAGAAATTGCTAGAAGATAATAATATATCCTTGTACTCTGATTTGTGAGGGAGTCTTTACACCAGTGACGTAGGATTTGTAACTGAGCATATTGCCTGTGCTTTTGGGTGGGCAGAGTTGCTTTGGAAACAGAATGAAGAAGAATTAACTCTTCAGTTCCCCCGTATTGGAGAGAGGATGGGTGTGAAGGCCAGGAAAACTCACTACAAAACATCTTAATCTGTTTTGCTCAGGAAAAAAAATTTAAAATGTCAAGGTAATTGTCACTATAATTCAGCTCCTGCATCAGGAAAAACATAAGCCAAACTGTGGCCCCTGCATTCTTCCTCTTCCCTATACATCCAAACACACTTAGAAACCAGAGCCATGTCTGCCCTATGGTTGCACACACTGGAATAAACATCAGTCCCAAAGCATCTGCACACTGACCAGTGATGGAAAACACAACAGTCATAACAAGGACAGTACCAGCAGTGAGTTACTAGTTTGGAAATCTTTTGATGGAGACAGGATATGGCCAGTTTGGAAGTGATCAAGCCAAATAAGTTGCACTGGGCCTCTACACTGGCCAGGCACAGCTCCACTGTCAGCAATTAGCTTCGTGCTGCAGCCCTCCCACACTGATTTCTGTGGGAGGCTGAAAGCATCTTTGTCCCAGGCAATAATTTTAAAGCAAAAAGGCACTGAGTAGCAGTTCCTGGGCTGTGCTTGTGTGAGCCAGCTGCAGCCCTAATTGCATCACGTGGGAAGAGTGAGCAGGGGGTTGGAAAGCTGTGACCTCATCTTCTCTCCTACACAACCAAATCAAATTGTAGGTCTTCCACCCACTCTCACAGCCATATTCTGCTTTCAGCCCCCTTACATGATGCAACCAAAGAAAATGTCATTTACATCTTTACCTCCAAATGTGGGGAAAAAGAGTCAAATGCGGAAATAAATGCCTCTTACTCAGTATTTCTAATGAGACACAAGGCAGGGAGATGCATAATAGCCAAAGCCAGTGTAAGCAAGAAACCCAGAAATATTTGAGTGAGCTTTTCAAAGTTGTAACAGTCAGAAGCAAATAAAAGCAACCTTTTTACTTCTCCAGCAAATTCAGAAGGGAATTAAGTTCTTTATCACCATCACAAGCAAAGCAGGATCAGTTCTATGGGATTCCATGGAATTGCACCAGTGCAACTTAGACAGCAAATTCAAGCTCTTGCAAATTACCAACAGCTTTCACTTCAGGATCATAATTCCTCTCAGAATGCTGTCATTTTGTTTCTATAGCTACCAGTGCAATGGCTCTCCCTTACCTTCCTCTTGTTAGTGGGACTGACATATAGGTAGCTCAGCACAGTCTTCAGGCCTACTTTGTCATTTAGCTTTTCATAGGTAGTGCCATAGTCTGTTGACCTGGAAGAAAAGAGGAGACAAAAAGAGTTTCTGTGGTTATTAGAGCTCAGGGGAAGGGAATGACTGTGTGCACAGATGCTCCAAGTTACAATTTAAACATTATTATGATTAAAACACAAGATTTTATGTTTCATTAAGGATGGCCAGCAGAAAAGAGAAGAAAACTGGAGTCCTTAGGGGGAGTGTCTGTCACTGCATTCATTGATTGTACCCATCTGGGGAGCTGTGGCGCTCCCATACAGGTGGACTTTGGGGGTAGGCTCTGTCCTCATGTGCCAGTGTGGGATTGCAAATGGTATCTACACATCAGAGGACTCTGATATCAGCAGCACCTTTAGTACAAATTCTCTCTTCAGACAAATCCAACATAAGAATCCAAATTAAACCCAACAACAACAGTTTTATTTAGGTAGGTTGATTTTTGAGTTGAAGATGAGGATCCAAATGTGGATCAGAATTGTAACAGCTGAACTCATGTCTAGATAAAAATGTGCCTAAACTGGCATCTTGAGTCCTCAGTCACCCCCATCCTACTTTGTGCCAGGCATTTAATTTTTCTGAGTTACAGAGACAGATTCAGGCCCCTACACTAGCAAATCCCACCCAGAGGAGCAGATGATCTGGGGGTGGCATTACCTATTCGTGACTGGGGAAAAGGGCTGCTTCGTCACAGAGGGTTTTCTGTGGTGTCCTCCTCCTCATTTGTGGGCATGCTTGAAACCTCACTGCCCTGCTTGTTTCTCTACTGTTTTCATACTTTGTTTTCCTAACAAACAAGATTTTTCCTACCAGAACAACCCAACAGCTACATCAGTACAGGATCCCACACCTGAAGAGTGCTCAGCACCAGCTGACTTTAGGAGGGAGGGGTGTCAGACCCTGCCTGAAAAGCCTCCCCACCCCAGGCAAAAGTGGGGAGAGCCTGGCTCCCAGCCCAACTCAGCTTCTGTCATAGGGAGAGAGTAAACACAGCCCTCAGCAGATGGACAAGGAAAGGTCCTCATAAAAAGCCTACCTGGACATATCTACAATTTTATTAGGATGAGAATCCATGGCCCCTGCCCTCCTCTCTAATAATGCTTTTTACTGGAGAGATGATCAGAGAACATGCAGCAATTCTCTGCCTTTCCCAGTACTGATCTCCAGTAATTTGGTTTTCTAAGTTCAACAAGCCTTAGAATTTGCAGCTTCATGGTTCTGCTTGAGACCAATCCTCCACTCCTTTTCTGTCTGGCAGAGAAATGGCCCAAGGCACTTCTGGCATCACGATGAACAGTGGTTGGAGAAACTGAGCAATGCCAGAGCCTGCAGCCAGCTCTGCTGCTTTCCTTGCTGCTAGTGGAGCCCAGAGTGACACCAAGGTGAACAAGAGTAACCAAAACCAGCCAGCTGGTTTCAGGCTTCCCAGTAGTAGGAATCATGAAGGCAAAAGCTTGCTTTGTTACTGATGTGGCTGCAACACATTTCCTTCAGTGCATCCTTCAAGGACAATTTCTAAATACTTTGTAAAGTCCTTCTTTCCTTGAATATTTTGAACCAACCTTTCTCCTTTGAACAGTCATCAGCCAAGGTGCTTCAAGTCTCAAACAACTTCCTTTAATCTAAAAATAGAGCTAATACTAGCTCTATTTGCACTTACCACTCCTGTGTACTGATGCACAGTAGTATCACCCAATGGGCTTCACAGAGGTACCCCAAAGAATATGACAATAATGTACTGTATTTTCATAGAATTTTCCCACCCAAAGTATCTGAAGCTCTTGTCTCACTAGGTATCAATACCAAACAAACAAACATAATAGCAGCCTTCCCTCTCCAGCCAATCTCAAAACTGAAGCAGCTTTATTAATGAAACTGAATAATCCAGGACAATTAATTCCAGTACATGAGGCCTCCTATAAATGCAAATTGCGCAGGTCAGGAATCCTCAGGTAACAGTAAGCTCTAAGCAGAGGATAACACAGAGAGGGCAAGCAGAGGTGCTTCCTTGATCTTACCCTTCCAACAGCACTGCTGCTATGAACAAGCCACTTTTGTGACTACACATGTACCAGCCACCAGGCAGTGAAAGAGATCACTGGTTTCAATCAGCATTAAAAGAGAATACAAATAACAGTTTAATATTCTGACAGAGCTACTTTGCATTTGTTCTCTGAGTAATTTTAAGATCTCCCAAAATGCTTTCACACTTCTGAAGATGCGGGCTGGGTGCCCTAATGACTCTTTCTCATTAAACCATTTTCACTCATTGCATTTGCCCTTTCAAAGGATAGCTAGAAAGGAAGTAGGATCATTATTTCGTTAACTTCTCCGAGGCTTTCTTTATTATCCTGACAGTCTCCACTGGCTTCACAGAAACATCTCAAAGGATATCACAATAATATACTGTATTTCCATGACACTTTTTCTGGCCAAAAAATCTAAAGCTTTTGTCTTGTGCTAATCCATTCAAACTAACAAAGTCCCAAAAGCCACACTGGGAAATACTATCTCTATTCTAGAGATGAAGAAGCTGAAAGCTTGCATAGGTAATGGATTATTTTTTCAAAAGCAGGCATTTACAATTAGGCATTTCAGCTTCTGCAATCATATCGTGTAGGGCTCAACTCCACCACCAAATTGCCTAATTAGAAAACAAGCATTAAAAAAAAAAAAATTTGTCTGCTAATTTTAGTTACCCAAGCCTGAACATTTAAAGAGGTGCGACCCACAGGTGGAACAGAAAAGTTTTGAGCTTTTAAACTTAACATGAACCCTTCTCCTTTACTAATTACTTCTAATTCCAAATTAACTAGCCATACATCCTTACAGTTGTTTGACAGTACAAGCAGACTGGATACCATATTCTCTCCCATTCCTCTGGTCACAATTCTGTCCCCTTCCAAGCACATTTTATAAAGTAGTGGAGGGGAAGAAATGTTGTGGTTATATCACAATGACTAAAGACTCGGTGATATAAAACATGGTTTCCATGAGTCACACCCAAAATCCTGCCTTAACTTTCTTTAGGGCTTTAATGACAAACTGATCCTGCCTACCTGGTTCTCCTCTGAGTTGCTCCACTGAAGCCATGCCTGGAATCTCATCATCTTGGAATGTTGTTACTGCCTTTAGTCTCAGTTGATATTTGCATATTGCTTCTAACCACACACACATGTATACATGAAAGTGTTTTTAACAATGCTTTCATAAAATGCTCCTCAATACACCGCTGGTAGCACAGAAACTCTTTCAATACAGGACTAGGAGTGTTACAGTGATTGCTCCCCTGCACTCAGCGCTGGTGAGCCCACACCTCAAGTGCTGTGTCCAGTTCTGGGCCTCTCCCTCCAGAAAGTCAGAGTGAGTCCAGAGAAGGGCAACAGAGCTGGTGAAGGGTCTGGAGCACAAGCCCTGGGAGGAGTGGCTGAGGGAGCTGAGTTATTCAGCCTGGAGAAAAGGAGACTCGGGGGTGACCTTATCACTCTCTACAACTGCCTGAAAGGAGGGTGTAGTGAGCTGGGGGTCAGCCTCTCCTCCCATATGAGAGAAAAAGAGGGCACGGCCTCATGCTGTGTCATGGGAAGTTCAGGCTGGACATCAGGAGGAATTTCTTCCCAGAAAGGCTGATTATATATTGGAACAGACTGCCTAGGGGGATGGTGGAGCCAGCATCCCTGGAGGTGTTCTAAGAGGGACTGGCACTTGGTGTCATGGTGTAGTTGGCAAGGTGGTGTTGGGTCACAGATTGGGCTTGATGGTCTCCAAGGTCTATTCCAACCTAATTGGTTCTGTGATGTGGAATGGACTCTGCTCATACATAACAATCCTGTATAAACCCAGTTCATGTGCTTTGTCCCACATTTCTGTAATAGTATGGGTTGGTCTCTGTTTCTGATAACAACCTCGAGGGTCTAGGCTGCATCAGACTTTTGCTTCTCACCAAATTCTGCATATTCTATTTTGGAAAGCAAGGTTTGTAATTTAGTGCTTTATTGGGATACTGCAAGTTCTCCCATAATTATATTTTGTTTTAAACAGTGGGGGTGAAAAACCATCTGCTTGATTCCATTGCCCTCCTGTGACAGGCTATGATGTGTTTAAACCATCACTGCAACCTCCCCCAGTCTGGCAGAGCAAGGTGCAAGGGATACACCCAGGAAAAGAACCTGTCTATACAAAGTCAGAGCACCACAAGCTAACAAAATCCATCTTGTTCCTCTGAATATGAGCCTGAACTTCTCTGTGAATCCAACAAGCCTGAGCCAGCAGACTTCATATAGTGGTAAGACTTTCTCAGTCACAGAGACATGAAGTAGAGGTGTGGAGAGGCAGAAAGAATGCCATGTGAATGGTTTTTGGAGCTCTCCTCCTCTGTGACACTTTCCATGTCAGGGTTCTGTCAGACAGAGAAAGGCAGGTTTGCTTGTTAGAAGTCTCAGCTATTCAGCTATGGAGATAGGCTATAAAACATGTATCAGTCTCTCAGGAGAAAAAGAGCTGCAAATGCTGGCACTGAATGACTGGGATGAAAAATCCACCTCTTCCACCAACCCTCCTGTCAGAGAGTTTCTCTTCTGTGCTGTGACTCTCTCTCTGTGTGGAGAAGCAGCCATCATGCTTTTGATTTTAGATTTTCAGCCATTTTCTAAGCTTTTTCTAAAGCAGATGCATTCATCTCCAGCCCAGAGTCCCACTGCACACACCTGCAGCCCCACACTGAAAACTGTATGGAGGCAGAGCTCTGCTTCAATGAGCAGAAGAGTATCCCAGCTCTCTGTGCACTTCAGAGAGCAACAGGAATGTACCAGATTAGTATTTGCTTCACTTCTGATGGTGAAGTGAACACTCACTGACTGCCTGCAGCGGGCTTGTCTCTCCATACCCCCCGAGCAACTTCCTGCTTTTACTCATTGGCCAATTTTCTCCCAGTTTGGCAGAAAAGCAAAAACCCAAGAGGAGCAAAGTTTCTACAAGTTTCATGAAAATCAAGAGGCAGCAAAAGGAGAGCAATTATGAGGGCTCTGAGAAGAGCTGCAGCATAAAAGTAAATCCCATGAAACATGAGAGGAGGCACATCTCTCTGGACATCCAACTGCAGAGAAATATTCAAACACAGCTCACATATTAATACACTGCAAAGAACTCAACTGCACAGCACAGGAACTCAGGCAGCCAGTCTTCCATCACTTTTGAAATACGTTTCCTTCTTTGTCTTCCCCTTCCTCCCCTCCCTGAGATAAAGGCCCTTCTGAAACTATGACACACAGAAAAGACCCCTCCTGAGTCAGAGTCCAACGGGGCAGTGACCAGAAAGATCCACTGTTACCACTGCAAGGCTCTCTGGTGGACCTGGTCACACACATGGACACTTTTGCTGACAAAATAAAATTCAAAAAAAAAAAAAAAAAAAAAAAAAACCAACAAAAAAAAAAAAAAGAAAAGAAAAAACATGCACAACAAAACTCACAAACAAAAAAAAAAAAAACTAAACAAAACCATCCAACCAGATCATGGCAACCCCACATTTTAACCCCACAGCCAGGACACCACAGGTATGGTTCTCTGATAGCACCAAAAATGACATCAATGGAGATAACAAACAAAATCTAATTCTTAGTCTCTGTCTGGAGCTAACATAAGTCTGGATGCGGATATTTTATAACAGAAGTGTCCACAGAAGCCCCATGGACCTAAATCTGCTCACTAACCAAGGAAGTTCCAGTGTGTGTGGTCTGAATCAGCCAGTTAAGACAGAAAAGCATTTGCCGAGAGCTTGTTTTTACTCCACCATGAGTTTAGTGACTGCAATAAATGTAAACCCAGAATATTTTACAATTGCAAGCAGAAAGAAGCGCCTCCCTTGCCTCCATCCTACTAAAGGAAACTAAGGGCCACAATGAAAGTCTGGGGAAGTGAACAGAATTCAAGCAAGCACAAGGTGCTGCTTCCTGGTGTAATGTCCCAGCCTACAGCAATATCACAGACTTCCTAAATTGAAGATGATGCCTTTGCCTGCAAGAGTCATCAGTGGGCTTTTAGTTCCATAAATCTGTCTAATCCCACAGGGAAGCTTCTGGCAACTTCTCTATCACATGGCAGTAAGCACCACAGCTCTGTGCTGTATGGAGAGGCTCCCTTTTGTTTTAACTGTTACCATTTAACAAGTACAAAACCACGGAGCCCCATGCTGCCATTTGTGATTTCACTGATTGTTGTCATATTCTCCACAGATTTTTTTTTTCCTGTCTCAAGACTCCCTGTTTATTCAGCCACTCTTTGCACAAGCTGTTCATGCCTCTGATCATTCTATGACTAGTTTTACTAGTCCAATTACATCTTTTGTCATGGATGCCTCAGGGACCAATCTTTAACAATCTTCCTGCAACAAAAACCCAGCTATCCAAGTATATCAGCCTAGACCCAGAGTATTTAACACAATCCAAATAAAGCCACTTTCTGCCATCATACACAAGGTTTTACATTCTCAATGCTTCTGGAACCATAACCCATCAGTTCTAGAGGACTTTCTGTTCCATAAAGTTTCAAAAGTATCTAAAACCAGAGATCCCACCACGTAAAAAGATGCTCAAGCAGATCATTGTTTTAGCAATATGTCTTGAAAAAAATCCTTTTTTTTTACTTTTAGCTTGCATGTCATGTAAACAGCAGAATATTCACCTCAATAACTATTATGATCCCAGCACCCTTCCTCCACCTCCTTTTTTTTTTTTTGATTAATGGTGATTTCCACCACCAAACGTCCAAAAAACTTGAAGATGACCTTTGCTGATAAATTTCCATCTACAATATAGAGTGGTGACTTGCAAGGAAAAATGAGCTGCCATGATGCAGCACTCATTGTGATTCACAGCTCAAAATGAAGGTGAGAAGAGATAACTAGGAACACTGGCTTCCTCTTTATTTTTCTCCTTTTTTTTTTTTTTTTTTCTGATTATTCTCTTTATTTTTTTTACAGGAAAGATTTCCTCTTTTGTTTATTCCATATGAGCCTTTGGGAGGGGACTGGATGTCTCCAAGGTTTAACAAAAGGATACAGAATATTCCACCTCTAGATTTATGGCAAATAAAACCCAGGAGTTGCAAATATCAGTCCCATTTCTAGTGGCTGATTGCTCACCAGCATTTGATTTGATCACCATCACACAGGGCAGGGGGCTGTTCACACCAGTCATTTCCTGGCAGAGATGACTACTCAGATGGGCATGAACAGTCTATGGAGACCCAGATTTTGTGTATTAACCCTACAGGGATGGTGGGGACTAACTTGAAAGCCATATGTCTGCATGGTGCTTACCTGTCCTGTAGGAGCACAGTGATGCTTTAGATATCCCCAGCAATCACTGACCTCCCAGATCATGACACAGGGTGCCTAACTAGCATTCACCATCAGAAAACAGGGTGTCCTTCCCCAGTCCCTGCTCTTCCCTGCACCCTTACCTTCAGATATGCCATTTCTGTGGAAGGGCAGAAGTAGTTTCAGATCTAAAATATTCTGTAGAACCAACTGAAGAACAAGACCCTCTTTTGAGACATGAAGAGGGAGGGCAAGGGGATTGCAGGAAATAGGTGTAATGGCAGAAAAAGTGAGGGATGCTTGGCAAAGCAGAACCAGATAAACCAAAACAACTGCCTTGACCACGAGAGTGGCATTCCCTGCTCTGGGACATTTAGAAGCACTGTATCTCAGCCACTGTGTGACACAGATTTGGCTAAAGGCAGCTCTGAAGCTGCCTCAACATTTTGCATCTACCAAAGAATGGCAAACTCTGTTCTGAAGCAGAAATAAACCCAGCCAAGCTGATGGATCCTAACACCTGATGGTAGGCTAGAGACTGTACTGTAAAAGCCTTAGTAAAGAATCCTTTTAGAGAACCTGGGAACCTGATCAGAGCAAGCAGCCTGCAAGTGTAGTGGTCACTCAGTCTTGTTTTATACTCTGCTGCTGAATAATAAGCCCACAATAAGCAGGCACAAAAGCAGCAAAGGCTGGTGCCTCCTACTGTGAAAGTGAAGTAACCCTACTCCTCCATTTGTGAGATTCCATCTTCTGTCTACCATGGCCATTTATTCAATCTTAAATTCAGCCACCTACAAACTAGGCATATCTAGCTCACAAGCCTGTCCACATTTTCTTTTTGTACCTGTAGACAAAAACTGTAAATTAGGAGGATGCTTTATTCACCCTAAAATAGGTGAGGATATATTGCTCTCTCTTCCACCCTTCAGTGTAAAAAGAGACCAGAGCTACCAATGCACAACTAGCACAAAGCAAAGTGTGTCTCGCCATAAATGGGTTAGAAAATGGCATGTGCTGAGCTGGCAGTACACATGACAGGGAAGGACCTCAGCCAGCCATCCTGACTGAGATCAAAACTTCATGATTTATTATAATGTTCTAGTGCTCTACATTTTAAATGTTATTATTCTGGACCTGTATGAGAATTACTACTATAAGCAGGTGCCAAATGGTATAAGGACTCCACTGTGACTTACACAATTTATCACATTACAAAATCAAGAGAGCAGAGATAAGCAGAGAAGTATGATATGGATTTCCCAACAGTTGCTGGCAGCATAAAGAATATAAACAGAGACCTGATAAAATGTGAAATGGTTTCTTCTCAAAAGCTGGGATAAGCCCTTCCCTTCATTGCATGCTTGTCCTGTTATACCACTGATGAACTGGCAATCCTCCTGTGGCCAGGAAAGCTGATACCTGCTGGTAGAAATGGTACCTGACAGAACCTCATCAGATGAGATGCAGACACACCACAGGACAGAGTTCAGCCACCTTGACTCAGGGACAGCCTGGAGCTTTGAGAGTCTGGGTTTCCAAGGACCTCTGCTTTTCCTGCTCTGGTTGTTTCACTACTGTAAAGTCTATGTAAAAGCATTACTTCTTTACAGCTCTGAAGAACTACACTTCATCATTACTCATTTTCCATTCATACTGTCTATAAGATCTGACATATTTATCATGTTCTTGATTCTGATGTATTCTAATTTTCCAAAGAGGTGTTTTATGCATCCCTGATAAGGCAGCATATTGATTTGATTCCAAGCACTTGACTGACTCAGCAAAGATGGCCTTATCAACACATATTCAAGAAATTTGGTCTAGAGGACACTTTAATAGCCTCAAAGATAAAAGACAGCTTTGATGACAAAGCCTCATTAATTAATCAGATATTAATTAGATAATTAATTAGAAACAAGGCCCTTCCCAGGCCCTTTTCTGCTTTTATTACTATAGCTAAAAATGCTTCTCTAACGATTCTCTGAAGTAGCTAATCATTTTAATTTGCATTATTTTATAGCAAAAGGGAGTGCTTTGAATGTAGGATTTTGTGAAGTAGTTCTAGAAGTTCCATTTAACATCTACACTATTCTGTGCATATTTAAACTGGAACTTCCCTTAAATGTGTCTTGAAGAAAATGTCAAGGGGAGACTATGGAACTGCCCCCTCTCTCAGCTCTCTATTTTTGTGGTAGATGTGGATGACAAAAAAATTCCTTCCAGCCACTCAGAGAATAAGCACACTCTGGGTTATACAAACTTCCCTGAGAGAAGCTCACCATACCCTTCTTAAAGAGGGGGACTGGTGACTCAAATCTCAGTTTCCCATCTGGGGATGCACACGTGTGTCCACTCATGCCTCCTGGGAAGGTGATTTACCAAAACTTGCTTCAGACACTCTGCCTGTTTTGGCATCAGTGGTAGGCAGTACTGTGGGGACATTTAGATGAACCTGAGTCATCTCTAAAATAACACAAGGCATGTTAATTTTTTCAAACCATCAGCAAATCTTTGCAAAACTGATGTAATTAAAAAAGAGGACAGTGATAAAGATAGTTTAGTCCAGTTCCTTAGACACAGATATTAGAAATTGCAGACAATTCCCAAACCAACTTTTACAGTCCGCCTGCAGCTCCTTCCAGTCCCTACCTCAGCTGACCCCTCTCCCACAAGCCTTATGTCTACCCCTACTCATGACCCACAAAGGCTACTGTCCCCAGCAGCACACCCACACAATCTGAACATAAATACCTCAGAATCCTGCCTGACCTCAGGCAAGGCTCCTCAGCACTCAGTTTCACATTAACTGAGCTTCCTGGGGAAAAACTGACTCTTTCTGTTCCCAAAAATAAAAAATCTGAAGCTCATGAGATGCAGCCACCTGAGACAGCTGGGGACTGGCAATGAAAGAACCTTCTAGACTTAGGAACACGTCTTTACCTCCAGTCACAACATGACAGAGCCTCTACGTGCTGGTTTTCCAGTACTAATAAGACAGCACCAGATCCCCAATTAGTTAAAATCAATATGGCCCTATCATGTACAAGTGAATGATTCATATTGGCAGATTTACACAAATTTACACAATAAAGGCCAGGACCCAGTATATCTGTGTATATCTATAAACATAAAGACCCATAACAACATTACCAAGAGGATAAAATGCATTTTGCAAGCATTTCACAATTTTGCTTTTGTGAGGATTCTGCATTTCTGAAAATCCTCAAAGTTTAAACTTGAGTATATAAGACAAAGCAATAGTGCAAATTTAGTTTTCTAAAGAAGAAAACAGAATTTGGAGCCATAAAAGAACACAAGTCTCGGGCTAATATTACTATTTTGTGGTGTTCATATTCCCACCAGAACAGACTTCGGCACAAGTTGTCTTTCAATATGAGAAATAAATATATAAAATATAAATTCAGCACATTCCTGAATCCTTCAAAGCTGATCCATTCCAATTACCATTGAAATATCCATGACAGGGTCTGCAACCCCCCCAGCCTTTTGGAATAACATTTTTGAGCATCACATAGCAGAGACATCAGAAATCACCAGACAGAAGGAGCTTCCAGGCCAGATTATGCAGCTGACAATGCTCTTCTGTAGGCTGCACCACTTGCTTTGCAGGGTGACCTGGTTATACAACTGGCTCCCCAGGCAAGAAGCTAGGGTTGCTCTGAATGCTCACAAATGACTCTGGCCATTCTCATCCAGACAATTTAATGACATTATATTCTCTCCTAGTTCCTCAGAGTGAAGAATTTTGGGTGAGAAATATAGGGACAGGGATATAAGTGCAAAAGTGAAAGACAGCTGTCACTCAGCTTCTTGGTTTGTGCAACAGGCAGATCAGCAGCTGCATTACACGCTCCTAAATCCACTGCTACACTGCAGGTAAGTATTTCACAGAAGCACTGGTTGAATATGAGTTTTATTCATTCCCTGAGCATGAGCATTAGCAGCCTTGTCTCCAGTTACCATGTTTTCAAAATGCAGACACTGGGGTCTAAGCTTGCATCAATACAGACTCTCCAAAAAGGCGAGCTTGCAGTTTACATCAAGTTTAATAAATTCCTGTGATCCATAGGGCAGGGGTCCCCCTCTTCCCCACCAAACATTTGCCAGTTGTGGGCAGCTCAGAAAGCACACAGCTGATCACTCCCACTCTAGCAATGCCCTAAGACCATCACTGCCTAATATCTTTCAAACCACCACACAGGCATAACTTCACCCCAGAAAAGCCTCCTTTTCCTGTCATCTTTTGCACTCAGCCCACAGAAGCTCATCTAACACAAAACACTTTGCCTTTGGGAGAATAAACCTGTTGGAATCTTTTCAGACAGAAGATCAATACAGTGGGAGCAGCTTGAAAAGTCAATCAGCATCAGCAAGTCCCCCAGGTGATAGCTGAGTGATTATCTTTTTAACGAAGGAATAGTAAACAGAGCACAAGAAAATGCAAATCCCCTTCAAACTCATGAGGGAAGGTATCTGAGGCTGAGACACAAGGACAGAAAAGAAAGCACTGGAAGAGACCAGTCATCTTCTCCAGTCTGAGAGGCTGACTCAAGAAATAGTGAGAAAGATCCAACTTAAAATTGCTCAAACTGAGAATTGGCTCCAGTACTACATTGCAGATATTTCCTCTAGGTGTTGAAGGAGGAATAATTTTGTTTAGAACCCAAAACACAAGGATAAATATCTCTATGCCCTTACTCCTAAGTAGTGTGCTAAGAACATTTTTATCCATAAAGGCTTGACTTTTATCTAAATGAATTTTATGAAGGGCTAAGTACCCTGCGTATTATCAACGCAAATGAAAGGAGAAAGCTGTCTATGATCCAAGTCCTTTTCCTAAACACACACAGATTTATTTATGTCTTTGGGTTGAATCATAGAAAGGCTCAAACACAAACAATCAACCTGCAGTCTCCAAGGTTCACTGAAGAAATAATTCTGTTGTACTAAAGGCATTGAAAGGTATCTCGGGAGTCTTGCAGGGTTCGTACTTTGCCACAGGCTTCCTATGTGGTTTTTACAAAGGAGGGCACATTTTGCTGCTGTTCCAACCACCTAGGTTGGAGTATGGCACCTCCCAGAGGTTCATATAGAGGAAGACATTTCAAACTGTAAACTGAGATCCACAATTTCCTCTCCATGGCAGATGGATTGGGCTGTGTGAGGTCCTGTGTCCTATGCCATGACAGAGCTCACAGACCATCCATGTAATTGGCTATCCAAGTATTCAAGTCTATGGCTGTATATTTTGGGCCTTTAGCCATGCTTTCCACTTGAACTGGGTTCCAGTCTAACTCAAGGTATCAGCCTAGTGATCAGCCAACTGTTGTTCGTGTTACTGACAGCACTGCCCATGGACCTACACCTAAAAAACAAAAAATTAGACTCAAATTCAATAAATTGTGAAGCATATCTTAATTGTTCTCTAACCCAGCAGGATTAGAACCCCTGGAAGGTTTTAAAGCAGTGGCACTTAAGTTCTTCCAGTGATGTTATTTAGACCAGGAAAGAAATGGCTTTTATTTTTCTTCATTCTACTCAACCTGGTACTTCAAAAGCCCATGACAAAATGAAGCATGATATTACACTCCTGGAAGGTACCATTAAGGCCCCCACGGATAATGTCAGCATAAAGGGTTGCTCGTCTTTTAGCAGGTATATTGCAATAGCCTGTGATTAATTAGGAAATAGTGGCAACTCATCATTGGCCATTTCCTTATCCCTTTTAGCTGTCTTACCAGAAGGCACGTGGTTTGTTTTAGCATCAGCTTTAACATTCTGGAAATGAATCTTCCTGCAGACTGAATAGGAATGCTCTGATAATAAACCCCCTGCAGTAAACAGGGGTCTGATCAACCACCTGGTGCAGAGGCAGCTCTGCAGACTTGTCTGTGCACCCCTCTGCAGGTTTTACTCTGAGGACAGTGGAGAAAATGAAATATGGGTGCAAAAGAGGGAGATTCACATGAGCCATGATTTCTAGCATAAGCATTTGGTCATGGCTGATAGGTCAGTGAGCAGTGCATGGACACCCTGAGCATAAGAACATGCAGGAAAAGTGGTGCACCTCTGCAGTTTATTCCTCAGAATCACAGCAGTGATGAGTGCCTAGTGGCTCAGAACAGATGAATTTTCTTCCCCCACCTTTGTCCATTCAAAGGGTTCCTGTAAGGGCATCTGGACAAGAAACCTGCTGGATTCACAGCACTGCCTTGGGTAAGCTGCAGATTGCTCATGTTCTAACATTAGGCCCTCAGCTGTTATATGTCCAAAAGGAACTACTCATCCCATCCAAAACTGGAAGCCTCAATAGAGTACAGCGTGTTCCTCAGAACATCCTGCATCATCCACTTTTAAATGAGCACCACAGTGAACCTGCATCACTTAGGCAGTTGAAAATAGAAACTGGTGAGAGGATCTCCCGCTACAGGAAATCTACTAATCTTAACCAAGTTTCCCTCAGTTCATTTCCCCCCATCCCTCCCTCTCCCAATACCTCTTTAACCCTTCTGGTGTGTGCCCATATTAATCACAGTCCATGCAGAGAAAAAAAACACCTTCCCCCAGAGTCCATTTTAGACACAAATATTTACTCGTCCTTGACTCAGATACAAGAGTAGAGGTCTGTGTTTACGAGCTACAATTATGGATCAATAAAGTTCATACTGAGCTTTAAGTGCAGTGATTACTAAAAGAGAACACAGAAAGAGATATAGCACCATGCACATATGCATCATGTACTGTTACACAGCTGCTAAGCTTTAAAACAATGTGTTTGTAATAATCCAAGTGGTGTGGTGAAATAGCAGCTGTCTTTTCAAACCAACTGTAACAGCACATTGGGAGTGCTTTCTAAAGGGGTTATTTCTTTGTCCATACTTTACACAGCTGATGCTGAAAATAGAGAAAATAAATAATAATGGGGTTTTGCTACAAGTCATTATTTTGCAAAGATTGCACTATAATAGCTCTAGTACACAAAGTTTTTCATGAATTATTTTCCCTTCCTCATGGATGAGGGCAAACGATAAACATGGGATTCTTTAACCCCCCACCTTCTCTTTTTATTTTTTTTACATCTCATTCTGTCACCACTTAGTGTCCCCACAGCAAAAAAGGGGAAAATATTAAATGCATTTCCAGGAATTCTATCTCATCCTTAATGACACCATCAATAATTGCTGTCACAAGCTAATATCATAGTTGCAACCTTACAAGGAAGATAAAGAGGCAGGGATTTTCACACCGAGGTTTCTAGACAGGCTCTAAATGGGATTTTGCTGCATGCTTTGAAATGCCTCCTGGATAACTCAGTGGGAACTGAAAACAGGTTGAACCCAGACAAGGGAGTGCTAAACCTAAGGCTGTCCCATGAACATCCCAGAATGATCATGGATCCAGAAAGCAGGATGTAAATAAATACAGCAAATGCTGCCCTTACAGCAAGGCTTACACCTTTGGACACCAGGATACCCTCAGGGAGATGCACAAAACAGATTGCAGTGATGCCCATTCAGCAGTACCTAGATGTCCTTTGGTCCCTGTGCCACAGTGCAGGTAAGACCTTGTCATCACAACAGGCACACCATTAAGAGGATTTATTCTCCATGATGCTTTAAAAAAATAAAAAATTGAATGCCTCCTAGTTGAAACCTCTGGCTGGTGAGCTGAGCAATGTCCCTTCACATACGGGCAGCCTGGGGGCCTTGACACAACCTGCACCCCCTTGCAGACCTGCCTCACACCAGTAATCTGCAGAGGAGCAGTTTCCTGAGGACTTCTTGTGAACATGCTGAAGGGCAGACACTGGCACATCAAACCAAGAGCAGGCCAGTTATTTGAGAGATTCTCTACACCCTAAGTGCATCCAAGCACGTCCCTCAGACTTGAGCAGAGAGGGAGACAGGATTACAGCTATCAGACTGAACTTCAGCTGGGAGGTACCAACTCCAAAGCTCAGATATTTGGAGTCACTATGACTTCTCAGGTGACTGAATTATTAATCCCCAAATAGATTTTAGCATACTAATCAATAGAAAACAGAGGAGAGGGGAAAATCACCATTAATTTTGCATGTTGGGATCTCCATGTAATTAATACTTAGTATGGCATGCTTGCACTTCTTGTTGCAGCCCCTGAGAAAACCCCCATCAAGAGCTTTGCCAGACAGTGTTTTATTCCTATTTCAGCAATGAAGACATTCCCTCTGCTTTTTCTTACTGCTGGCCAGCAAACACAGTTCAGACCTTCCCTCCCGAACAGTCTAGTGATGCAGATCCTCTCCCCAGTTTGGTTAAAAACCTCACCCTGCTTTTGTTTACTCTATGCCATCAGCCAAATACACCATCCAGTAAGAAGTGCCCAAAAAAGAGTTATTAGTTATAGACTGTAGTGCTTCAGTATTGTAAACACACTGTCAGACACAAGTCTCTGAATCTAGCAGAGGGAAATTGGAGTTTAAATTTTTTCTTTCCACGAAACACAATGATTTGGTTCACCTTTTGAAAAAAGGTTAGAAAATTAAAGAAAAAGGCAGAGTTAAGGTGACAGCAAAGTCTACACCATGGATCCCCTCAGTTCCATGTACTGAACCCAAGAGAACAGTTTCAGCAGTTCATTATTCTGGAGCTGTTTAGACCCCACCACATGACAGACTGGTCCAAGATCATGCCAGTGCAGTCAGCTCCAAGAGTCAGAGCCTCTAAGCAAGAGCACCATCCCAGAAACAAGGAGTGATTTGTTCCAGACTGAGAGCTGTACATTTTTTTTCCAATGTCAGTGTCTCACTCTAAGCAGGACAGAAAAGGCAGATCTTATCATTCCAACATGAAAAGAAGTGGAAAGGTAGAGTACGATAATTTCAGCATAAATAATTGCTTTGTGTCTACACAAGGTAAGATTTTCTGCATTGCATTACCTTCCCCAGACCAGTGTATATGCAATGCAAATCAACTTTTGAGCAGCATTTGTACTACAATAATAGCTTGGAAGAACTTGTTTAATATCAGAAGACTTATTGGAGCAGATGAATGGCTCTGACATGATATCCATGGGATAGAAATTCAATTAAAAACTGCAAGTGGCACAGAAGTGCTAGTTATTGTTCAACATGTACCATGGGACCTTTGTTGAAATACAGCTATTAGCTGTACTGGTTGAAAAATTCTGGGATTTTTTAATGGCAATCTGTTAGCTTATAGAAAGTTAAATTAATAAAAACATAGAATCACTCTAATGTTACAAGAACAGAGCAAAGCCAAGGACTAGTAGGATATTTTATAATTATGGATTAAGTGCATTATGCCAAGGAAATTAGAGATGTCACAAATATAATAAAAATGAAAGATTGTCTGGCTCTAGTGCTGATGACATGCTGGTTTGACAAGGCATGCTGGTTTGCCCATCCTTACCTCCCCAGGATGTTAATAATTATTCCTAATCCTAGTATCTACATTCATGAAGTGTTCATCCCTCAGTGGAGATAGACTTGCATGACAAAGTTACCCTCCTGCCTGTTAGCAACATCCCAAACTCATCTTCTGTCTTGTGGAGTTTGTTTTGACCCCAAAGAACGAGAATAAAAAGGATGGAACATTGTTCTTTGTTGTTTAAGATAGATGGAGGGCAGACCTCAGTGAGAAATAACTCCCTAAGCCTGTCCAACTTTTGCCAAGTCACAAAGATGGGATAGGCAGGAATCCCTGGATGAAAGTTTGGTTTCCTGACATCATTTCTTACAGTGGACAGATAGCTAAACCCATGTCCTCAAATATGTGTCTATCTTGCCTCTCCTGAGCAGAAAACATGAATTCTTAATCTCCCTTTTCACTCCTTTTGTAGGAACATTGTTGTTATGTATGAGGAAGAACAATTATGAATTCCTTCCTGCAAATGGAATATCAATCCTTGTAAGAATACCCTTTCATGGATGGCAGAGTTTACTGTCACAATGCTATTTTTCCCACCAAGAGCTAGATGCATCATGCCGCTCAAAATTAACACCACCTTAACGCTCATCTGTAATAACATGTGACAGCTGCCATTTTTTTAAAACCCCTAATGGAACTAGGGAACTCAAACTAGTCACTTGGATCTGTCTGGTTTGACAAAACTAGTTGAGGGAACACCTGTCTTGGACTGAACACATCCTAGTTACTGGCAGCAGACATGAGCAGAGTGCAAAGGGAAGTGGTAAATGGTGTGGGTACTCAGCAAGCAGCTCTTCTGCCTCCAGAGAACTAAGGGCTTATTCTGGTATACCAGACTGTTTTTTCCTGCAGCGTTGAGGATTTTAGCAACCAGCCTTTGAACAGAGATTTTAGTTTCTCCCAAGAGGTATTTACAGCCTGTGCTGTGTAAACACAATGGCCTTTGCTCGAGGGAATGACCTCCCAGAGGATGCCATCTCCCTGGTACAAGAACTCTGCAAGTCTAGTGCCACACAAGCACTGCACAGGCCAGAGGGGAGGGAGTTGGAGAGAATGAAAAGCTCTCTGTTCCCTGTTCTTCCACACATGTCTGCAGATGGATTGTGCTGAGTGGGGAAGAATAAGCAGGTTACCAGACAGGCTTTTGAGGAGAGATCTCTGGATGCACCAGAAATATTTGAGACAATCCATGGCAAAGGGCTACACCATGCTGAGTTTGAGGGTATATATTAAAAGATCAGGGCAATACAAAGATCTTCCACATGTGGTTTTGTCAGCAGCCATAAAACCAGCCATGAGCATTTCCTCCTTTTTTGTTTTTCCTCTGTATTAAGAGTTATTACCTCTGGCTGGAAACACACACTAGGATCATGAAAGCATCATGTCAACTCCTCTGCTTCAGTTTCCCACTAAACAGAAATGAAGAGATGAGCAGGGAGATATCCAGTTCATCTTTGCAGAAAGCATTGTCTGAGCTAATTTTCATAAACAAAATAGCCAGTGTGACCAGCAAGACCAAATAAGCATAGAAAAAGAAAATAAAGCACTAAACAACCACTTCCCTACATTACATTCACATCTGCCTGATACAGTTACTTAGCTGAAGAATCATAACTTCCATTTCAAAAGCATAAAAAAAGCTATTTGACTACCTGCTGCCCAAGCTTGCCAGGACATTGGTCAATACATAAGCCACAAAGAGAAATCATCACACTTCCACTGCAGGTGAGTAACAGTGGTATCATCAGTGCAGTGTGGCAGAAGCGTCTCACACTTTCACTGCACTCCAGGACCAGCCACAGCAGGAAGGTCTGCACAAGCTGCCTGGGCATCCTCATTGTGCAGAGTATCAGTGTGAACACAAACAAGGCAGCAGCCTGTTTGTCATCATCAACCACCACCAACCACCCTCCATTGCCACCGTGTCAGCTTGGCAGCCTCCTAACAAAGAAAAAGAGAAATCCTTCCCTCGCTCCTGCCACATGCTCACCTCACTTTCAATCCCCAAACATTGATAGAAAGGATTAAAGTGAGTGCTGCTTAAAATAAAATGGATATAGGATTCAAAACCAATTACCAAAGCATAATCTTGCTCAGATGGGCATGCTAAGAATAATTACTATCCATAAGATGAATGCTTGTTGGAGACACATTACAGAAGACTGCATAATTAAATATAGCAACTGATCCTCATTTATCTACCGAGCAATTCACATTTAAAAGCTCACCTGCATGCATTTGGGCAAAAACCACTTGGGAGTTTTCATGGCAGTTGGAAGTTCGGGGAAAAGCAAAAACAGGAAAATAAAACAGCAGGAAAAGTAATCAGCTTGTCACCAGAAAAAAAATACAGAGGGAACAGTAAAATCCTGCTCTGGGCATTATTTGCCCTTTAAAATAATAACCTTTGAGAGAAGTGAAAACATCTTTGATGTCAGCTTACACTTGGTCCAAAAAAAAAAAAAAATTGTTTCCAGATGCAGAAGCAAAAGAGGGCACACTGCCAGGTGGGGCTTTCTCAAGATGCTCTCTGCAGGGTCTGTGGACTGGATAAAAGCAACAAAGGCAACCAGTCACCACATTCCAACAGCCCCCACATGGCACCAACCTTCCCCTGTCCGCTCAGCCAAGGGACGACTGAGAAGTGACCCCCATCCTGTGCCAGGCACCATAAAGCCCTGCCAGCCCAGCTCCTGAAGCATGGCACCAAGCTCTTCCCCTGACATGTGTCACCCAAAGCTAATTATGCCCCAGCTCTTCTCTCCATGGAAAACTTTATTTATACAAATAATATTAGTAGCTGAACAGGACAAATATCTACTTCATCCCATAAATAAAATATTCACCTGACTTCTTCCTCAGTGGAAAAAAAGCAAAAAATAATCTAAAAAAGCTTTACAATTTGGAAGCCAGATGAATTTCTGTGGGTAATATTGCCTGTGTAGAAAAAGAGGAATGTATAAAGGGAAAGATTTTCAAAGACACCTACCTAATACAGATGTCCAATTAAACTTAATGAGAGTTGATCTTCAGCTTAAGTATGCAGCACTGACGACCTAATCAAAACACACTAAATTTTCCTACATCTATCTTCTGAAACATCTTCCTTCTTAAAATCCATTTTACTTTGTCCCTGAGAGATTAATTTTCTCAGCAGCACCTTCCCTAGAACCCTCTGATCTTGCATGTGAACCCCCAACCAACCAAACAACGTGAGCAATAAACACTGAACACGCAAAAAGTTTCTACTGCTGACAACCAGTAAAAGAAGCAGAGGATGTCCTTTGAAAAATGTCAATAATCTAGGAAGTGTGACAGCATTGAATTCTTGCAAACAATAGCTGAAAAATAGGGTTTTCATGCATGCAGCCTGAGGTTTGGACACAGAGGTGAGGCTCTGGGGGTTGCGTACAACAAACACTTTTGATAAGACCAAGATTAACTTCATATAGAAAAAAATACAGGTACAGACAAGCTTGGTCCTTAAGATTCCTGTGTCATTTATACTAATAATTCAACAGTTTCCATTTCCACAATATCTTAATGCAATGACTTACACATTCCTCGAGTGAATGAGCACAACCATCTCCCCATTGCCAATGTGAAAAGTACAGAAACTTCAGTTCCATTCCTGGACTTTGCTCCCAGCCCAGGAGTTTCATCATTCTATACCAACTGCAAGAGTCCAGGGATGAGGCATTCAGACACCATTTCCAGGGAACCTGCTTTGACCTTGAATAACCAGTGCAAACAGATGTGCACTGAAATGTAAAGCTTTCCGTGCTAAAGGCAGATCTTCAGCTTATGGGAAATCCCCCAAATTTCCCTCGTGGAGGACTTTGAAAGCATCTGTAAAGATTTCTGAGCTGCTGTACCCCAAAGAAGAACTGACCTTTCAATTCAACCACAAGGCAGGATAACAGTCACAAGGTCTTAAAAATTCAAACATGTCTGAAGTCTGTTACAAAACACTGATGCCACGAAAGAAGAAAAAAAAATAAAAAAAACATATTTGCAATATTAATTTCTGGCAGAAAGAAAAGCATCAGCACAATTTAATAAACACTCCACTGGACTCAATTACTTTCCTACATGAGCTCTGGTTAAATGACATTGTGTGAAGAACACTGTCTACATTTTGTTTACAAAATGCATTTGAAACCATCTCTACCCTATGACACATTTCTTCTAGATTATTGGTACTTCAACACAAAGAAATCCAAAACCATTGAAAGCAAGCTTCTTTTTAATAAAAATCACCATCACCCTGGCTGTTGTAGAACCAATGGCTTTTAAGGAAGAGGCAATTAAAACACTTTCTTCCTAAAATCCATCTATATATAGCACTGGGAAAACTATACTTACACAAACAAATCTGAGTGAGAGCTATGCTGTCTTAGGGATATCCAATGAATCCAGCAGATTTATTCTCAATTAAAAATCAGTTTTCAATCATATTGTGAAATGAATAACAAGAATTTGGGCAAAATTCATAGAGTAAATAGAATTAAGTGTTCCATGGTGAAGTCTACTCTTTGTGGGTGAGATTAAAATAATTAGACATGCAATTTGGCAAAGAAAGGATGGAGAGCTATTAGTAATCATCAGAATGTGAAAGGTCTAGAAGCTTTCTCCAATTCATATTGGATTCAGCCAGAAAAAAAAAATCCTATTTACCACTTCAAAATGGATGCAAAAATTGAAAAAAAAAATATTAGGCCAAATATCACTAAAATCCAGTATCATCAGTAGTGCCTGTTGGAGATACTTCATCAAAATGTCTACATGGACTAAGAAATTGAAACATCTCTGCCTTTTCAGATAGAAAATCCAAGTTTTGGGACAGCTCTGGCACTTAAAATATAGAACTGGCTGCCAAACAGAGTGACAGAAATGTCACTGCTTAAACACAACAAAACATAATTGGTCATGCTAGACCTGTGCAGCAGAAAGAGAGCACAAACTTGCAGGGAAGAGATTGTTCTCTGCAGAGCAATTTGTCAAGCTGGCCTCTCATTTGGGCCCTCCCTCAGCAGGCAGTACCAGAGACAGCAGACCCAGAATTCTCTTCCATGCCACAGCAATCAGCCACAAACACCCCAGCCCCACTGTGTTATTTCAGCCAAGACAATGGAAGTGAGGGACATCTCACGATTTCCTTCATAAAAAAGGGGACTCTAATGGAAAAACGTCATGTTTGCAGAATGTAAACAGAGATTTCATAGCACCAAGTCTTCATTTTTATCACATCAGATAGCTCTTTCTTTCTAAAGAGAGCTCTGAGGAAAGATAACTAAAGGTTGTTAAGTCCTGCTGCAGCTTTGGATTTATGATGGAAAACCATTTATTTTCCTAAACTACTTGCAACAAATGTTGCTAGGCAGAAAAAGCCAATAGAAACACTTGTAAATGGTCTATTGAGAGGCAGAAAAGTAGAAGGTGACAAATGCTGAAATGACCAGATGAGGTTTTAATTTTAAAACACTATAAACAACATAACAAGTATTTAATGGCAGGGAATCAAAGACAGCTTTTTCTCCTTAATGCAGGGGATCTGCAATCTAATACAAATAGAAACTGTGCTTCATTTTGTGCAGTGACATCTTTCCCCTGCACCTGAAAATACATGAGAGAAGTAAATACTACAGTTGCAAGGCTAAAAAAAAAAGTCCAGGCTAGGAAGATAAAGTAAAACCCATGTTAAAAAAAAAAAAAAAAAGCTATTTTCAGGTAACTAATAACATGAAGAAACACAAACCAGTTGTTCCAAAATGTGGAGCCATTTTTTTGGTGCCAAAGCAGTCAGACTAACCAAGATCATATCTTTAGAAAATACTGTATCACTTTCTGCAGTAGAAAAGCTGCATGCTTTGTCTGTACTCTCCTGATCTTATAGCCAGAGCAAATAAAATCCAACGTTACTCTGCTGCTCACCACCTCCTATTTCAGAAGAACAAAGACATGGAATTATGATTTTTTTTTTTTTCTTCTCAGCCAAGAGAAACTTTTGCAGGGGAAACAATCAAGAAGGAGCTGAACACCTCACCCAATTTTCATGCTGCCCTTATTCCAGCCAAGGCACACAGGACCTTCATCTGCAGGGGTCTCCTGATTGCACCTGCTGTTCAATGTACTGAGCACCTGCATTCCCAGCTGGTGATGAGGAGCTGGGGCCACTGAGCACTATTTGCTGTTTGATAACAGCTCCCAGGTGATGCAACACCTGATGGAGGCTGCACCCAGGCTGCAGAGGCACCCACAGAGCACAGGAGCCAGCAGACACAAGAGCAGGAATGGATCCAACAATCATCCAACAAAGGGATGCACCTCTGCTGGTGGGTCAGCCTTGTCCCCTCTGTCCAGCCTTGGGGCTGGCTGCATCCAAGATGCTTCCAACATGGAATCTTAATAATTTGTCTTACAGCAGCACCAAGCTTTAGTAAGGGCTCTCCTTCCCTTCAAGCACCAGCTCTATCCAATATCCACGGAGAACAGAGTCTCTGTCTGCCCCCTCCAGGGATACACTCGTCAGCCATGAAGCCTTTGGCAGAGTCAAAAAGGAAGAATGCCTTCTCAATCCTCAGTCTCAAGAAGAAAAATCCCCTTTTTCAAGGGTCTTTTAAAGATCAAAAAAAAGTCATCCACATGAATGAGCCAGTGCTTTATTTCATCCCCCTGAATTTTTTCCCCTCAACTCTTTTTGCAAATAATTATAATGCCATGAAAGGGAAAGTGAGGAACAAAGAGCTCCAATGCCTGGGTTTCATCATCCAGGAATCATGACTGCAATTTGAAATGTCATAGGTGCTGAGGCTCTCAGATATATAGCAAATCAGCCTGTCTTTCAGCATCACTGATTTTGGCCAACTCAGCCCAGAGTCCATTTGCTGCAGCATCAAAAATGAAATGCAGTTCTAGCAGCAATGCAAATCAGATCACATAATTGACAGACTGCAAGTATTAGTAAAGACTGAGTGTGTTTCCAGCCAAGAAGCAATACTTCAAACTACACTGGGGACTCAATGTAGAAATTATTGAGTAAGATTCTCTGGACTGCACTATACAATTAGATTATTACCATTACTTCTTCTCTGTGCTTTAAATCTATGAATCTGAGGATGTGCAGAGCTGCACTTCTACAAAGAGCACCTTTCCGAGAATTCTCTTTCCACATATTATGAATGGAACATGAGAAATCTGAGCACATTGGATTTGTTGCCATTTGTCAAGAGAAGCATCTCCCAGACAGGAATGATTAGAGTGGAAAAAGCTGCTGCATTATGAAAAACAACTGGTCTTTAAACAGGATATGAATACCTGCTTGGGGAAGTAGAGAGCCTTTCTATTCAGTCCACAGAAGCACAAAGAGCTAAAACCTGATAAACTCAGGCTAGGCAAGCATGGGTGAGAAGGTATTTTGTTCTATTTTAGGTGTTTTTTAAAAAAAAAAACAGGGAGGGAAACTGTTACAGCAGACTGTACTAATGGTTAAGGTAAATTCTTCATTACTGCTGATTTTACACTCAAGATAGGATGTTTTCCCAAGAGTTTTGCTCTTGATCAAGCAGATGTTAGATGAGGAAATAATCTCTGCTTAATATCTATGACTGATTTTCTTCTCCTGCATGTCTTGCACAGTGTCTGAGTACAATGCTCCTTCTGCCTTTATAACCTAGGAATTTCTTTAATATAGGTTCCACATCCATGAGTCACCAGTAACACAGTTAATACTTAACAGTTTATCCCCATAGTTGTTTCTAGACAAATTTTTTATTTAGGATTACACCAAGTATTTCCAAGGAAGATTCTAGTGTCAAGATTCCTTCTCTAAAAGGTATCTTCCCATGATAAATCCCACTCTATATACAAGTACCTAATCACTTGGTAATTTTGCTCCATGAAGGACAGTGACTCTCAGAAAGCAAAGTAACAGTCTGTTCTACTGAACAAGGTCCTAAAACTCTCTTTGTATTATGATCTCTCCTACCTGACCACCATGAGCTAAAAAAACACTATCAAGAAGCCCTTGCCTATATTCACCAATTTCCCTAGTACTGTATCTAAAAAATCATCCATTGCCTTGCTTTACAAACACAAGATTTGCCACAGCTCCATGCCTGCTTAAGAAAAAGTGAGATGCTGAACAGCTCAAGATCTCTCACATTTCAAACACATCCTTCTGCTCTTCCACCAGCCGTTCAGCCAGCACTGTTGGCTTGAACACAGCTGCTTTGACAGCACTCACATGTTTCCAGCATTGCTCCAACATCAGCCAGCTGATTTTTGCACTCTGTAATCAGTTGGAGAGGGCACCAAAGAGGTGAGATGAGAATTTTTCATGTTCTCGAGCCATCAGATCCAAGATCCTATCAAACTGCTCATCTGCACTGCAATATTTTGTTTGTTGATAGGACTGAAATCAGAACAGATGCTCTGCAGAGAGCACGGCCTCAGTGTCATGTTAACATTTTTTATTCCATATTGCCCAATTTCCATGCTGGCTTCACTACCCCATTTATATAATATTCTAATGGAGACATTTCAAGACAAGGTAGGATAGGTCACAAGATGCTGATTGGTCAAAAGTGTGCTGAATGCACTCAAGGAAAAATTATTCAACCTCTCAGCTCCTTCCATAGTCAGCTTCTAATATGAAGCCTGTTGTGCTGCTTTCCCCAAGTGATGTGGGTGAGAGGCTCTCCTATCACTGGAATACAGACAGAGGGTTAAGAAAAATCCACCAGTGTCTGCCCTCCCTCCCAAAGGCACGACTAACCAGAAGCAGGAATCTACCTCAGAGGCTAAGATGTACCTTAAGTCCTTTCAAATGGACACTCCTCACCTTCCCAAGAAATCCATGCTCTGCTTTAAGGGTGTTTTTTCCTAAAACCTGCCTCTGCACTGCTGCAAAATACTCAGTAACTGGAGAACAGGTATTGGGAGGCCAGGCGGAGGAGGGAATGATTATGCTGTATATATTTGCATACTTACAGGACTGCTGTAAGAACAAAGTGTCCAACTGTTTTTCCTTAACTGAGCTACTGTAGCCTGGCACCTCTTTTCTAAAATTAGCTCCACTTACAGATGTTGCCATAGTATTTGTTGCCATACCGAGGCACACTTCATAGGTGATGTCATTTGTCTTACAGCAGAATGCCAGAGCTGTTTACCAGTTCTGAGCCTTGCTCATTTCTTAAAGCACATCTGTCACCTCCAGAATTGCCTACACAGGCTATGGATTATTGGAGGTTTTGAGGGGAAATCCTGCCTGAGCTCTGCAGTTCAGCATCTGCACCCGGGTGCCAGAGCCCTGCCCTGACACCCAGCCCAGGCAGCAGCTCTTGCCAGCTTCTCCTGAGGTACATTATTCCCACAGGGCTGGCCCAGGGTTAGCTCAGGGAATTTTCTCAGGCTAAGTACCTGATATATGAAGGCATGTTTCTCTTCATTACTTTTACAAGACCTGACCCAAAGTCTCTGGAAAAATGCCTGGAAACACTCTGACTTCCTTAGAATCATAGAATAGTTTGGGTTGGAAGTGACCTTTAAAGGTTATCTAGTCAAATCTCCTCCAAATTTGGATACTACATCAGTGACCTACATCTAAAATAGGTTTCCTGTACATATTTCCTCCCTCCAGCTTAAATAATCATTGTACAATCCATACCCATGCTCACATTTTAAATATTTCTACAACGAAGTTCCCTTGAAACTTCTGAGAAGAATCTGCATCTCAGATAGCAGTCAAGGAAATTCTGGGGGTCTGGATTGTTTGCTCTTGCACTCACTTTTTACTACTTCTGGAATCAGATGTATGATCAAGCATTTTAAATAATTCCCTTCACATTGGGCTAACTTTTCACAAAAGCTGCAACCAGAGTTGAATTTCTGACGTGTTTTCTCCTTGTCCCTACTTCCAAGACCCCTTGCAGATTTTTCCAAGAGCAAAGGCGAATGTTGAGATGTAGAGAAAAATCATCAATGTTGCTCTGACTTCAGTCAGCCCTGAAGTGTATTCTCAGATTTCTGCTGTACAAAATGGTTTAGAGAAAACATCCAGCCTGTAAGATTCTAACCAGATTTTTTTCTGGATCATTTGCCCACAATGAAAACTCTCAGAGAATAAGCAGCAGGAGAGAGAGATAGATTACAAACACATTCCAAAATAATAACAACAAAGCATTTTCCCTTTTGCTGAACAGGCAGAGGCCCTGGGCCAAACTTCAAAGGGGAGTCAAGTACAACTCATGTTTTTCCTGGCCCTTTCACCTACACAAGTTGCTTTACTTTTACAGTATCCTGGATTCCCCTTACGTTCCAACATGTTGTTGACAACTTGCCCGTTTTATCCCTTGTGAATTTGCACACATTGCAGACCGTATCTTAAACAGCCAAAACACACAATTATAAAGGGGAAGCAAGTGCAGAAACCAGCACGTCAGCCCTCATCACTCCACACATTCATTTTCCATCCAGAGACCTGGAAAATCGCCTTCACACACTGGACTGCAGCCACCATCCTTGCTTGCGTGGGCCACGCATAGCTGCACACCTTCCTGACCAGGCACAATAACAGATGGTTTTACAAGAGATGCTTGCTCAGATACTCAAGTTGGGAGCAGCCAAACACTGGCTAGAAAACCACAGCCATCGTGTGCAGCACCAGCCCTGCTCCCTCTGCACTCTGAGCCAGCACAAGCAGCAAAGGCTCTGTGCCTCTGAGTGTCTGAGAGAGCACAGAGCAATCATAACATTTAGATTCATAAGATTAGGGTCACTTTATGAAATACTTCTAAAGGGAAACCCTTTAGAATTCAGAATCCTTTGGTGTCTCCCCGTCTTGTTTACAACTTCCTTACCCTGAGAACTATAATTCACATGAAGAAAAATAAAACCAAGGAAAATTGTACCTTATGGTCCAGCTGTTCTTTGGAAAGCTTGTAAGTCATTACACATTAACTGAAATTCATTGAAGTCATTAAATCCATCTTTCCCCAAAGCCAGCTCTCTCCCTGAACACCCTCTACTGTTTGAAATGGCAAAGAGAGACAGTGATAGGACCTATTTATGCCTGTTTGAAGGTGAGTCTATACTATCTGATTTTTAATTCCAGTCTATCCACAACAATCAGGTACACCCCACTGGTCCCTCAAACCACATGTTCCCAGCAGCCTGACCACTGTGGCAGTGTCAAATTCCTTCTCTCCACTTACAAAGGCACCTTATGCTAACTTTAGAGCACCACTTTCCAAGATCAATGATAATTGACTGATTAAGTATGCCTAATGCTGCCAGAATGTGAGCTGATTGTGTAATGGTGCTAATTAGTAACTGCCAGAGCTCATTCCAATTATTAACCTTTATGAATGTCATTTTTGAAGATAACAGTTTGCAACACAGCTTACTGCAGCATTTGTAATGGTTTTTGTCACATGGGATGAGAAGGAGCACAGTGACCAATGAAGCTGAGATAAAACACAAGAAAGGAGTCCTAAGAACAAAGGATTCTGCCTTGGCTTTCTGCAAGTGATACGGGGACTTTAACAATAGAAAACTGGAATACCTGGGGTAAGGAATTCAAGAACCCACTTTTCCACAAGATCTGAGCTCCTCAACAATGCCACTGCCAAGAATGCCTCAAAAGCTTTCTAGTAGTGCAAGTACCAAACCAATTCCAGATGTGCCAGAGGGACATGTGCCATGTCCAGTGATGCTCTGGAACCAGACAGACATCAGAAGAACAAGTTTGCTATTGCATGCTGAGGAAAAGCACCATTCTCATGTCTGCACAGTCAAAGCACTGATTCTTCTGATATGTTATGTGACAGAGGATGTTTCATGACAAACCACACCATGCACCCTGCTTGGATCAGATTCAGCTAAACAACTAAGTTAGATCACAGCCTCCTTAACTTCACCCTCGTCTGTCCCCTAAACAAACCATGTGCACTGTCAGCAAACAGACTTCCTTCTTAAAACAAATTATTCCTACAATTTTTAACATTTCAGAGAAAGAGATGCAAGAGGACCAATGTGGATTTCTCTTTCCATGGGGCTGATTACTCTTTTTGAGCTCAGACTCCCATGAGGCCAGAACCCAGGCCCCAGTGATGGGTTGCTCTTTCTTTCTGCATACTTCTCCATGGCACCTTTGGAATTTCCAGGACTTTTTGTAAAAAGAGGGCCCTGTGCTCCTGGCAGTAGTTACAGATAACTGGAGATTGTTGCATTTTGTATGCACCAGAACTCACCCAGGTCAGTTCACAGTGCATCTCTCAACCCCGGACACACTACCTGATTTTATGGTAAGGCTTGGCAGTAAGAGCTGTATCAACAGCCCAGCCATCTTCCTGTTACCTGCCTCCTACTATCATCCTCCTCACAGATACCCTGAGCTAGACTACAAAACCCAGAAAACAACATGTAACAGCCCTGTTACAGATGCCAAAGGAAATTTTTGGATTTATCATCAACCCAACCTTTCCAATACACCACCAGATTTTTACATGCCTGACTAGTTCTGCAGGATGCTGAATGCCCAGCTGGTAGCCTGCTGATAGATTCAAGCATCTGGACAGCCACCTTCAGGGAAAACTGAATTTAACTGGCTACTAATATTTATGGAGTCAATTTTCTAAAGTAACTGGCCTTCAAAGAGCCAGAAACAAGGCCTAGCAATCTGGTTACAGAAAAGCCTCACTTGTCCTCTACAGTTTTTATTCAGGGGTAGAAATCCTAAATGTAAAAATACACTAACTTCCCGTGATCTAGTAGTTTACAAGAGCTTTCATTTTCACTTGGTCAGGAATATACTGTAAAAGAACTGGCTGACAGCTTTTACAGATGAAGCACATGTGGTAAGTAAATAAATCAAAGGCTGCCTTCCAGGCTGGGGAAATGTAGCCCTTTTTAAATATTATTTGGAGAAGTGACCACATCGTATGGGCACTTTTAACTCCATTAGAAGCCTAATGAATCTACCATGGACATAATGAGAGAGACAGACCAGACTAAAAGAAAGATGGAAGGATTTCTTGCAAGTTTTTTAACAGTTTTTCTCCATCCTTCTGATTGTTTATAGCCATTATAAAATGGTGGTGCATTTGCGGGAAAAATAAAAAGAAAGAAAGAAACCACCACAACATCATAAAACATCAATATAAACAGACAAAACACATGTTAAAGTACTAAAGTACTAAATTCTACAAGTTGCTGTAAAAAGCATCCATGATTTATGGCTTGATCTGAAGCCTAATTGGAAAGAACAGAAAAGCCAAGGGAGGAAGGAGATGGGAAGAGAAAGGAAAAGAAGAGCTTGGTTCAAGAGAAATCTCATAAGGTGATGCAAAGCCTACCTTCAGTGTGGATAGGGCACTGCCCTGCAGCACAGGGCAATGATGAGGTGGCACCAACACAGAAATGTTCTGTGCAAGAACCTGGGCTCCTTATGCAGGCCTGACTGCCTGGAGAGTACGTGGCAGTATCTATCTCCTTCTGACTCATCAGAGGCCAGGGAACTTTCTGAGCCACAGATTATGTCTTGGCATGTACTACAATCCTTGAAAGATTTTGTGTCTGATTCTAGGAACCCATCTAAAACATGAGTAAAAACAGGCTCCAGCAAGGAGATGCACAGATTAAATACATATCGTCCTGAGAACCACATTCTTCTACTGGCTCTGAACCTTAGGTCAATGCTTCTTTATTCTTCTTGGAACCAAAGAATTGCTGAGGTTGGAAGGAATCTTTGGAGCTCATCTGATCCAATCTCCTGCTCAAGCAGGGCCACCTGGAAGACATTTGCCCAGGATCAGTCCAGATGGCTTTTGAATATGTCCAAGGATGGATACACCACAACCTCCTTGGACAACCTCAGCTAGTGTTCAGTCTCTTACACAGTGAAAAATGTTTTCCATCACATTCAGAGGGAACATCCTGAGTTTCAGTTTGTGCCCATGCATTGTCTCTTTTCCTGTCACTGGGCAGACACTTAAAAGAGCTCCACCTTCTTAACCCCCAGTTTGAGGAATTTGCACACATTGATGCAATCCACCAGTCCCACTCCAGCCTTCCTTTCTTCAGACTAAAGAGCTCTCTCAGCCTTTCCTCATATGAGATGTTCTACCCACTCACTTTAGCGAGACCCTGTCCATACCACATAACATTGTAAGATTTTTAACATACTCTTTTCTGGGCACCTCCTTTCCCAATCCTAATAGATGAGATTTAGTATGGAAACTCTTATGTAATTTATTAAGAAAGTTTTATTTTTCACTTATCTATTTGCATATTTATAAGCAAATTTAATGTGTGGTTTTCATTACTACTGGCAGATTCCCATTGAATGCATTCACTATTAATCTGTGCCAACGAAACTCCTCTGCACAGCAAAGAGTGATCAGAAGAAGACATTAGCAAGGTCAAAACAAATTCATCTTTACGTGTGGCTTCCTGCAAAAAGTTTTGCAGTCGACATCCAAATCTCATTAGAATGTAAGATTAGATAACTCGACAAAAGGAGCAGCTCTTTAAGGAGAGCAGTGGAATTGCTGCTCCAAACGATAAAAGAAGAGATGGAGGAGCCAATTGCTGTTAACAGGTGCGGCTCTGCTGATGCAGCAACAGTCACAACACCCACAGGATCTGCAGCAGCAGGTTCTTGGCTACAGGCTCCCTCCTGAGGGCTGCCTTGCTGCTTCTAAACAAGTAGGCAAAGCACTACAAACACACTTTACCTGCCAGCCCTGGAAAGATAACTTCATAGGGACAATGAGGCTTCAAAAGCACCTTTGCTCTTGGCAAAGCTTCCTCTGACCTGCTCACCAAAGCCCCAGAACTGAATGCTTGGGAACATGACCAGAGCTCGGAATTAATTTCTGATGAGATAGGACATCTGCTTTCTTCGGGAGCCATAATCAAAGAAATTCACCAATAAGGACAGAAAAGTTCTAATAAAGATAGCATATATTAGTTGAGAACACAGGGACAACCATATTCTTCCAGCTTCCTAGAACACTTCATTTTTTTCCACAACAAATTTCATTAGTTCACACTGAGTTCCTAATGCTTATAAATCTACACTGGAAATGTGTTTTGGCATTAAATTCCCTAAATTTCCCATTTTATTATCTAGTTTTCTGGAATGGAATGACTAGAGATCAGAACAGGTCTAAGTTTCCATTGACCCAGCTGAGTGCCTAAAAGGACTAGCTTAAAATTAAATTATGCCAAAGATATTTTTGGTCGGGTTGTTTTTTGTTTTTTTTTTAATTTCAGGTTGGGTTTTTTTGGGTTTTTTTTCAAACTACAATTTCAAAGACTACTTCCAGGCCAATGAAACACCTTTACTTACAAAATGTGGTAACATCCAAGAGATACCAACTGATGGAGATCCCACCTGTGATGCAGAAGACTCAAATCCCTTGTTTGAATAAGATGGTCACAGTAGACACACCAAATTACAAATATTTGTGTTACCTGTTAATTTGCCACAGAATATTCTTGGGAAGGTATATGAAGGAGATAAAAGACAGCATGTTTTCTTCCCAGAGTCTGTCATCCAGTTCTCTGGACTTGGAGATCTCCAGATCCCAAACCCACTAAAATACTGTGGAATATCACATCTCCAGCACAATCCCAGCAATTCCATTAGAATACTTAAAGCACGAGAGCTCATTGCTGACAAATAGATAACAAAAAAACCAAAAATATGTTTCTGCAACTCTGATCTAAAATCTGTAGACTTGTCTGTTCCTTCATTGTTATAAAACACTATTACGTTATTCAGTCACCAGCAGAAATATCTTCCATTAATTCACTGAGTCCCCTTTTGAAATCCATTTATGCTTTTATTATTTCTGCCTCACAGCATCCTGTAGCAATGAGTTACACAATGTAATTACTTGAGGAATAAAAAAGCATTTCCCTTTATACTTATTCAGAGCAAGGGCTTGAACTTGGATCTTCCACACATAAGATTAGAATGAGTCTCTCCCTGGAGAGATTCTCAGTATTTCCTGTTGCAGCTCTTTTGTAGAATATAAATAATTCAGGAGAGATGGCTGGGGCTCTTACCTGAATTGTAGAAAATTAAAGCAAAACACAGCATGTTTTTTTTCTTTGTACATTTTGTTTGGAATTCCACTTTCATCCCAAGAATGTTTCCTCAAAAAGTTAGGAATTTGATAAATTGCCTTTTCTTTTTGCTTCCCTGTATTCAGCCAGAAAACAAGATGTATCCAAAAGTTTCCAGGTCTACTTATTAAAAGGAGCACCCCAGTTTTAGCTATGAGATCAACGCGTGTGTGCAAACACATAACCTCTCTAGGTATGTTCAAAGTGCACATTCCCACCCAAATACATCTGCAGCATCCACTGTCTGTTACCAGCCCAGTCCTCTCACAGCCACATCAACATCAACAACTTCAGCCCTGTTTTCAAGCTGCAAAAGCTGTGTGAATGGGGCATGGAGTGGGGATGTGCAGCACAGGTCGGACAGGAGTTACCTGCACATGAAAATGTGAACACCTGTGCTCCCACCATGCAACAACAAAACAAGGTTCTGGGGCAGAATGCAGACAAAGCCAAGATTTACCTCTTCAGAGATTCACAGATATAAATAAATAAAGCCTGGGCATTTATTTTTAAAATATCAGACTATCCAAAACACCATTACGATCTGCAGTTCTGTTTTTATTCACTCTCTTCAATTCAGTAGGAATTTCACCAAGGAATAGGGATGAGCAGATGCAGGGGGTAGCATATTAATAAATCAAAAGTGTCATTAAAATTTGTAAACTAGTATCTTCTGGGAAGTCTTGGCAATTAGTCTCAGAGCTTTCTTGGCAAACAAAAAATTAATAAATCCAAAAGGCCCCCCGTCTGATGACATTCCCACCCCCACAGAAAGGTCACTAATGAAGCAATTAAGAGACACAACAAATGGACCAGTCAGCAGGCTGGCTCACAAAAGACAAATGAGCTTCATGAAACAAGAGGACTAAGACATCTTAATAAGCAAAGGTGGGACTTCAAACCGCACACCACCCCAAGACACAGAGAAAGGCTTTTAGATTCATTCGCTGGGATAATACTTTCCACATGATTTTACAGTGCCCCCCTTGGTCTCCACCCTTTCTGAGGCAACATTAACACAATTACAGCAAGGAGCCACCAGAAAGCAAAGGTGTGAACATTATTACTCTCTTTTTGGAAAATCCTGTGGGATATAACAGGGCTAGGGAAACATTGGAAAGGAGACAAATGAAACTCCTCTACGGAAGTTAGGCTTATACTTAAAAAATTAAGTATTAAAAAAAGGAAGTCTTATCTTCGTGACTATTACTGATTTTGCCTAATCCTAAAGCATAGCCCTGAATTCAAGATAAACCTAATAATTTTTATTATTGGACATTTAAAACAGTTTTAACTCACGCTATCCCTTTGTTGTAATGACAGCATCTCCTTCTAGTTTTAACTGCAAAGAATGTATGCCCTGGACACTACCTGGGGCTCTGGTGCATTTGAGGAGGGCTAAACCTATGGTTCATTCTGTTCAACTCCTTGAATTCTTTATTTCTAAAATTACCATGACTCATCACATTCAGCTACACACAGCCCAAGCAAATCTGAACAATCTCTTGAGTATATTTCCTGACATCCACAATTAAATATTTGTTTAGATCACACTGTTGAACTAAGGGCCACCATTTTCATTTGGCAGCAGCTGGGCCAATATGCAGTTACTGTGCATGTCTTCAAGGGTTCCAGTGTGGGTCCCATGCCAAGATGACATCTATGTAATTTATGACTGCCAGCCAGGATGAGCTGGACCAGGCTGAACTGTTTCCCACTGTGGGGAAACTAATCATCAAGAGTACTGGAGGTTAAGAACTGTATAATTCTGGGATTTTGCTGAAGGTGTGCCCTGATTGCAACTCAGGGTGCTGGGAGCCTCGAGGAACAACTCTCATCCCACACTGTGGCCATCTGCTGTGGTTCCCCATTCCCTTGGCTCTTCAGCAAACACAGCCTGCACCTAACAGCTCTCAACCACAAAGATTTTCAGAGCTGACTCCCATAGCCTAAAAAAACTCACCATCATTAAGCTAAGTTATTTATACATTCTAGCCAAAAGCTGCAGTGGAGATGACAAACTTGTGGTTGCCCTGGTTTTCAAATCCAAGAGAGATCAGGGTGCTTGCACACACAGCTGGATCCTTCCCTCAACGCCCTGATGGTGGCTCACTGCTGATGCAAGAAACCCTTCTCCTCATCAGCACAGGTTTTCTGCACTTTGCAGCATTATTAAAAAGTGCCAAAGAAGATGTAATAATGGGAAGCATTACTACTTTGAAAATCAGCTCCATTAATTTTACGCCTGAATACAATCATCCAGAAAATAGCACATATCAAAGATGCATGTCATCAGCATAAAAGTGGAAAATTATAAATGTAATCAAATTTGACAATACTGAGAGGAGATGTCAGCTGCTGGTCATGGAGACTGCATTTCTATACAGCAAACTCCAGGAAAACTGCAATGGCTCAGTGGAGCCAAACCAATACTAAACAAGAGGTTGTGGCACAAACCAGAATTTACCATTCATAATGCAATCTAAATAATGTATCGACACTGGGATAGAAATACTCCTAAGAAAGCTCTGTCATGACCTATTTCAGGTTTAGCTTGTTCCACAGAGGATGATATGGAAATTTGAGTCATGCTTTTTGAATCTCCTGATCCCTGACTTCTTTACCCGCCAGTCTTAGAAGCTGCTACACTTGGAGCAACCAGACTAAGCCTCAGTTCCCAAAGGGTGCTTCACAGAATTCACAGAATCACTGGGTTGGAAGAGACCTTAAAGGTCATTGAGTCCAACGCATGTCCTAACACCTCAACTAAACCATGGCACCGAGGGCCATACCCAGTCTTTGAAACACATCCAGGGATGGTGACTCCACCACCTCCCCAGGCAGACCATTCCAGAACTTTATCACTCTTTCCATGAAAAATGTTTTCCTAATATCCAATCTATGTTTCCTTTGGTGCAGCTTAAGACGGTATCCTCTGGTTCTGTCAGTGCTGCCTGGAGAAAGAGACTGACACCCACCTGACCACAACCACCTTTCAGGGAGTTGTAGAGAGTGATAAGGCTCACATCACACCACATTCACCCTCTCCCACCTAGAGCAGGCCTATGAAGTCAGCTCCATGTGCCCCACACAAAGCTAGGACACAGAAATCAGCGTGAGCTGGGAAATGTTTACAGTGCTAGAGGTACACTGACACATGCTGAGGGTCTCTGGGGACTGTGGGAGGCTTGAGAGGCAGTTCCATGGGAGGAAACAATGTGAAGCCCTCTGGTATTTCAAACAGAGCTGAATGAAACAGCAATGCACCACACAAGGCAGCCTGCAACCAAGCTGGGGGGTTTTACTCCTCTCTGCTCCAAACTAGGGCTGCAGCTGCTGCATTTTGCAGCTGCCTCTATTAAAAAAGCTGAAAGGGTTTTTTTTCTAACTCAACAAAGAGACTGAGACAACAGACTAACCTCTTTAGGCACAGCAGCCACAAGAGTAAAAAAAAAATGCTCGGGCATTTTTGACTGCTGCCATGGAGACATAATTTCTTGGTTAATAAACAAGAAAGAATATATATTAAAAAATTCTTCATCAGCATTTTAGCCTCTTAAACAGAAATAGTTAGTCACAATTTTGGGTTAATGCATAGGCCAGCATTATGTACAATCAAATAATTTAGCCAGGAAAACAGCCAGAGGAGGGGAACTCCAGGGGACCTATCTGAGGTGGGTAAAATGGTAGCAGGGACTCAGAGCTGGCACATGCAAGTGCTTGCACTTTGGAAGGAAATCTAAACTGCTCCCCACTGCCCAATTAGCTGATGTGTTGCAGTCATGGCTGTGGCATTGATCATAAATAGCTCCTTGCTCACTTGTGCCTTTCCTGTCTTCTGGATCACCCTGTTGTCTCTCTGTCTTCACCTGAGATTGAGAACTCCCTTGAGATGGAAGCTGTCTTTTTAGCTACTGCAATCCAAATAAATAAAATAAATGAATACATTCCTGAGTACTAAAGCAGGCAACAATGGAAAACCTTTTATTCCAGTTATCTTAGCAGAAAGAAACTGCTCAATACACATTGGTTGAAGCAGTTGAAAACATTTTAAATACTACAACTTTAAATACTTATCCAGAATGTTCCCACAACCCTATCTCAATACTGTACAGCTTAAACAATTCCTGTGAAGAGCCTGACACCCACTCTTTAGAGAGAATTCATATTTCATACAGATCACTCCTGTATGCTTACAGTTCCTCATGGACAATGAAGTTTGATGCAGGGATGCTGGCCTAGAGAGAGTCTGGGAATTTGAGATGCTCCAACAGCACTTCAATTCAAAACCACGTAAGTTTACAGATTTTAAGGGATTTTTTTTTTCCTTTTGTTGATAGAGAAGAGGTGTTAGTGGGGTGAAAAAAAATCCATGGAAAGCATATGGCCATCCCTTAATTCATTCTTTTATTTAAAGCTATTTAAATAAAAGCTATTTAACTACACAGTTAGATAATTCACTAGGCAGTGAGAACTGATGTAGGGTTTGCATGGCTAAAAGCTTAAATAATTTTTACAGTTATATTTGTTGACCTATGAAAAAGACATCTCTCTAGAAATTCATAAACAACTCACACCATCACAAGTATAGTAAAGTAGCAATAAAGTAACTTCCTTTCATAGCAGGAAAATTATCACCTCCACTTAACTCAGTGGGAAAAACAAAAATCTAAACCACAACTGACAGGTATCTTCTGTGATGAAGAAGAGATGTGGCATTCACAAGGAAGAGGGGGTGTGTGGGTGTGTTTTTTCCTTGAAGCTGGCTGCTTCAAGGCTGGCTGCTTCAGTAGCAATAAAGACCTTTTTTTGTGATTGTTTGACCCCCAGAAGCATGAACTCGGATATTAGAGCAATGTCTGTATTCCTGCATTCAAATGCTGACTAGAATTTCCCCTGTCTAAGCTCATACCAGCCTGATATAGGAGCAGTTTTCAATTGTAACTTGTAATTCTCCTCTCTTCCTGTGTTGCTCTCACTCCCTTTTTTAATTACATTCAGGATGTTTTCCTATTGATTTACTTGTTTTTGTATTTAGATGCAGGGATTAGAAATTCTTTTTATATGGCAATTCAGTTTTCCATTAAAAGAAGCCTCTCATGCTATAAACCCAGGGGGAACTGAGGAGGAGATTTGGATGCATGGAGCAGGTGGAGGCAAGATGGTATTTGGAGATTGCATTGCACACTGCTCTATCTCAGCATCCTCTGCTGTGTTATTCATTGCTCTCTGCCACAAAAGCCACACTCCTCTCTTGAGAAGGCAACAGTATTTGCCAAGTGGTCAGGGTAGATATCAACAGCACCACGGCTCAGATGGGCAGGGCTGCTGGCTTAGTCGCATTTCCAGAACACAGGAAAAAAACCAAACCCCTTGGAAACGTACAGATCATCTTTTGATACACAGTTGAAGTTGCATTCAGTTTGTGATCCATCTGGGGGCTCAAGGAGACTACAAAAAGTAACTAAAGAAAGCAAACCTCTTGCCAGGAGGCTTACATTCATTCTGCAAAGACAAATCCTCCTTTTAAAATTTTCAGGGTCTCAAAAACAAAAAGAAAATATTGAAAAACCAATTTAAATAATGGAAAGATTCAGTGGCCTGGATGTGCAAATAGAACAGGAAATCCCAAGAAAAGGAGTATTTCTCTGGCTTATTTCTTATACTTAGTATCTATTTGCATTTCTACAACATCCTTTTCAGAGAAACTCATAGATGCTCTCCAAGATTCCACACTCCCCTGTCAAGTAAAAACATGGAATTTTCTGTTTGGAAAATTCCTGAATTTTCCAAGCAGAAAATAAGGTTTCATGCCCAGGAGATCTACTACTAGCTCTTACCCTGAGCTTTCCTCAGAGACCTAGGAAAAGAACCTGAGAAGTTCTTACTTCTCAACCTCTGTGAATCTCCAGGCCCCCCGCTGGCCCCTATTTCACTGGAGACCAGCTGCAGAAGGGTTCCAGAACACACTCCCACAAAGCACTGAGCTTTCCCAGCTGACCAAGTGCTGGATGCTTTCAATTGTATTGATGATTAATTACATTTCTATCACTTTGGGAAGGCTCCAAAAGGGGTGCTGCTATTACCTTTCTGCAGAGCTCAGGTGATGCTGCAAGCTCAGGATTAAGACAAGGTTTGCCTGTTTGTTACATTATTTATGCAGGGCAGATTGTTTGGCAATTACTTTTAAAGCACAATCACTGTGCCATTTTTACTTGCTACGTAAAGAGGCAAAAGTTTTTTAAGGCATTAATACCTTGAAAAGTACCAGGGTAAGTGGAAATGACTGTTCTCTCTTATTAGCTGCATGGTTATTTATACTTTTGCAGATTACCCTGGCGCAGTGCAATTAGGCTCCTTAAGTACTGTTCAAATTGAGAAGTTTGAAGAGCTCTACTGAATAATTAACCCTTAAATACATTTACAGGAATAAACCTTCAGCAAATGGCCAAAGCCTGCTCCAAACAGGGGCTTCTAAATCACCTGTGAAGAAAGAAGTACAAGAGACTATCTGCCAGGAAGGGCTCACAGCCCAGCCATGGCTACAATGCACTGACCATTCCACCAACTACACTTTGAGGAGGTTTCACAATAGCTATAATACACCAGGTGAATCTAAAACAAGGCACTTGGTCTCACCAGCCCCTGGCTGCCTTTTTAGTCTTTTCTTTTCCTCTTTTTTTTTTAATGTACCTAGGGTAAAAAACACCTGATAGCAATTCTGTTAAAGGCATACCAGTCCCCAGGCAGGATGAAACAATTTGGTGATTTCAAATATCAAGGAACTGACCTATTTGTAGGACTGAGTTTGGGCACTGAGGGGATTTTAAGTTGTTTCTTTATTTTAAGTGCAGGCACACACTTTGAAACACACACTCTGTCCAGAAGCATGTTTCCCCAGAGCAGTGCAGTCCATCTCCCATGCCAGACTAGGAACATGGCAGCTCTGTGGCACCATCCAAGCACATCCACAGACACCGTGGCATCTCCAGTCCTTCAGCAGCTACTCTCCTGACAGCCCAACACACAGTCACTACCAAGATGCCCATCTTAGTTCACAGGGGTGAGGAACAAGGATCAGCTAAGATTATATCATACACTGTGTTTTATTCCTCCTCAGACACAGTTCTAGCAAGTGTGTACCCATCTATAGAGCCTGTTCTCATCGCAGCAGAGAGAGGAAGGACACTCAAAGGTGAGAAGGAAACCAAGCTCCTCTGTGTCAGGGAAGTGCCATTGCATGCTGAAACCCTCTTGTTTGCAGACCCCACTTCATTCAAGGAATGTGTCCTAATCTTGCATCCCTTTTCCAAAGAGCAGCTCTGTTTGTCTCAGATTCTTTCCCAGCTGCTCCTGTGATGAGCTCAGACACTGCCCCATGCCCACAGCCCGGGTCAGCCCCAGACACTGCTGTGATCTCCACGTTCCACGTACCTCCACAGTGAGCTCTCCGTTACACTCCCCAAGTTGAAGTCGTAGAGCTTTGTCAGAATGAGAATCACCTAGAGAGGGGAAAGGGAGGGAGTGAGAAAGAGAGAAAGGGAAAAGAGGAGAAAAAAAAGGTTGATGTTAGATTTTGTAACAATACAAAGGGCATCTGAAACCACCTAAAGGAGAGCTGAGCATTTATCCATGAAAGCTGCAGTATTATAGGATAAAGTGGGTTTAAAAAACAAAATGGGAAATCATTAGCTTAGTGCATTGTATAACTAGTAACACGTATTTTAATCCCAAAATATTTTGCATTTGAAATAAAACATGCCACCAGGAATTAATCAGACTTTGTGAGCTGACCTCTCTGCAACTATGATCATTCAAATTCAGGGATGGAATCAAATGCACTCTTGTTAATTCAATAGTTCAGTCTAAAATTACAGTCAATTTCTTTTGTCTCTCAACATTCCATTATTAATTATTCAGTCTCCACAGAAAAAAATGGTTTTTTATGTAGATCCCCATCTACCAAAACAGTCCATCTTGCCTAGAGTCAGCTTTGTTTTCTCCATCTGCGGTCACTGACTCCAGAGCATGGGAATTCCTACATGCCATCACCTTCCCACAGAGGTAAGAGGAACATGGAGTGTGACATTCTGCTTATGCACTGAGCAAGACAGACCTTCACATGGATCTTTAGTGCTCAAGGACAGTCAGAGGCCCCAGGACTCACTGACTTTCTGGAGAAAACACTCCTGAGTCATGCCCCTGCAAAACTGAGGCTGGGGGAGAGGGAGTTGAGCAGTACACGGGGGACCACAGAGGAATATAATTTCCCTCTGATCTACCTGGTGCTGTGACCTCAGATGTCACAGGTAAATGTAATCCTCCTAGCTACAAGCTAGATTGCCCAATGCCCTTCTCTCCAGAAAGGCAGTTATGCATTCTGATAGCTTGGGAGTCTCTGTGCAAGCTCCAGGCTCACGTGGGATGAGGGAATAGAGGGAAGGTAAGAGGATTTGAGAATCTGCTCCTTGCCTTTTTAGCATAACTAATGTCATACAGTTCATTCCCTTAGATTCTACAGGACCAGCCTCAAGTAAGAGCTCCAGGGCACCTCTTCATTTTTGTTTTGCATCATTTTAACATTTCAGCATCATTTCCTCCTTGCAGAATTCAAGCAGAGGCCAGCTTCCCTCACATCTGCTCCAGCTGTGAGAGAGAGCAAAGTTTAAAGCTTTGCAGAAAAATGCCAAAGGATTAATCAATATCACAGCTGCTGCAGCACTCGTTTACTGTTAGCATAATACCAGGAAAAAACCTGTTCAAATTTTAAGGGACCTTGGTACGTGACTATGCAGTCAGTGCCCATCTTAATGACTTTAGAATAGATGCTCCAAGCATTCCTCCCTCTCCTGGATTCACTTTTACCATCCCCTTTTGCATTTTTCCCTTTATTTCCCCATGCAGAGACCTTTAGGAAGAAGATAATAGCCAAGCTGCTTTCAGCAGGGTGTGAAAAGAAACCTGCCAGGCAGATTTGAGTCAGCATATGCAAGTCCATGTCAGCTGAAACCAACACTATCCTATGGGGAAATAAGGCTAACATCCTTTTTAATGCAGCCTAAACCCTGCACACACCTTCCCATACAAAGGGAGAAGAGCCAGCTGCAAGCTGCAGCATCCAAGGTTTGTGTGGTTTGTGTGCCTCCACCCCTTACACCCAGCAGGGCAGCCTTCTCCCAGCTAAAGCCCAGTGAGAATGACATTTTTAGGATGTTCCCTATAATCCCACAGGCACTCAGCCAGCACTCCTCTCAAGACTCTCTAGGAAGCCATGCACTATAGCACAAGCCCTGCCCTGCCTGGAATTACACCCCTCTTATTGCTCACAGCTGGGGTGAGGTTTCACAAAGCTTTTGAGTTTCAAAGTCTAAGCACATTGAAGACAGCTGAGTTCAGTGGATCCTGGATTTATTCCTAAACATTGTAAATAAAATCTCTGTGTCTTGATCAAATTTCAACAGATTCTACCTTATTTCTCCCCTAAATTGCAATTACAACTAAAGGCAGCATCCATACTCCCCCAGCTCTTTGTGTCTCCCCCAGACCTCCTATGCCCTATATTTTTGAAAATGTCACTTATCTATTACCACCCTGCAAATCCCAGGATAACAACAGCTTTACAGAAGTGGGCTGAATGCTACTCAGCTTCTGGGTATGAATTCATAGTAAAAGCCTGCTGTTTAGTATGACTTCTCTGGATTTTTGCCCAGGATGACTGACTAACATCCATCTCTACTTGGCGATGCATGGAAAGCACAAGCATCCCTTGAGCAGTGTCTTACACATGGTCCCAGGAAATAGCAGGAATTTCCTGAGGCAGTGGTAACACCTACAGCAACCTGTCTCTAAAATCACTCACCAGAGGAGCCCAGGACAGGCAACATTCCCACACCACTAACCCAGGCAGCTCCCACTCTGCTCCCACTTGCTTTTGAGAAAAAACACCCCAGATTCAATAAAGACAACTCCTGCAAGGGTTTGGGAGTCTGAAAACCAGGGAGGATCTGAGAGTCTGAACACACAACCTTCCCAAGAAAAGCTGCTAAAGCACCTTCCCCCTACCCACTGCCACAGAGCAAACTCAGCTGCTCAGGGAACACCATGGGGTTGAGACAAGAGCCTGAGAGGCAGACTGGATCCCAAACTGTTCATGGGCTGGGTTTGACACAGCTCTGCAGAGGAAACATCAAACCCTTCCAAGAGGATATTCTCAGGCACCATCAGGCTGCCCCAGCCACTCAAAGAAGAAACATGAGGAAGGGGCAGATGTAGGAAAGTACCAGATTTTCTGACATGGTGTTGTTTGAATGCTTTAGTTGAAAAAGGACGGAACAAAGTAGAATGAAAATTTGACACATTTTCCAAAACTGAATTCCGACAGGAAAAAGAAAAATTAAAAAGGGAAAGACCTTCCTTGACTCAGGCTGAGACATTTAATTCCAATTTCTGCTTTGTAATTGAAGAAGCTCAGCTTGTTTTTGTGAACACTAACAAATTACTTTTTTTTCCATGCCAGTGTAATTTTGCATGAAAATCTTGATGTTTTTCTTTTTAAAAGCTGAATTCTACTGAAAACTGGAGATTTTACAATTAAGGCACTATTTCAAAACAAAAACATTTTCTTTCCCTGAACTGAGAGAAGCCTGGAATTGCCACCCCATAGAAAATGCCCACTCTGCAACATAAATTAAAACATTTTGCTCTGGGGAAAAGAAAAACAAATTTATTAAGTTCCAAGCAATTCAGAAACAGCAAAAACTTACAATTAGGCATTATTTAATCAAAATAAAGAAAATACTTTTATAGTGCCAAATTAAACTGTTTCTATTGATCAAACCAATCTTTCCAAAATTAATTCCAAGTCAGCTCAGTGTTAAAACTGCTTTTTGCTATGGGATACTTCTCACTTCAGGAAATACAGATCAGATATGAAATTTCCTCATCTCCTGCAGGCTAGGAGACTGCACATAGTACACAGAGAGCTTCCCAGGACACCCCAGGGCAGGTGTCCCTTGGGACAGCAAGCAGCTCAGCTGGTTGGGAATGAAAAAAAGGGAAAGAGTCTGCAGGACAGAATGTGGAAATAGGGAGGCTGAATTAGAGCTCCCTTAAGGCAATACAATCTCTCCAGAAAATGCAATTTCAAGCTGAGCTTACACGAAACTTAATGACCTGAATAATTTAACAAATTGTTTTGGTTTTGTAGACAGAAATGGGAATGGAGAAAGTATAATCAGAAAAAATATATTTTCTTTGGAAAGAAGTGCTGTTCCAGTTCTACAAGAATTTTCTTATGTGCTTTATTTTTCACACATGCATCTCCACATTGCATATAGGTTGGAGTTGTTTTCACTGCCTACTAAATACCCTGCTTTGAGGCTTATATAAAAAAATGCCAACACTTGTCAATCATTTACCTTCAATGGTCCATATTTCAATACAGACTGAGAGCCTCTGGCACTGAGGAATCCTGACACAATGCTCTACAGCATACTAAACCACTAAATCCAGATTTAATGTGATGGACCACTTCTTTAAATTAAGAGATAGCAAGTGTCCAAAACTGTCCAATTCAGCAGCCTTGAGTCTTAACACAACCTGGCTGGTATGAAAGCAGAAAAATTACAACCAGGAACATTAGCCCACATTTCATTCCATCTCAGAAACACATTCCTGGAGGGATCCCTATTGTTCAGGCAATTATCAGGAATCTCCAAGCCCACAAATCACAAAAGTGCTCAGAAGCTTTTCAGAGTGTTTGCTGGTGTAACAATCTTCCATGCCAATAAAATTTTACTACGAAGGAAAATTACTTCAGTTCATTAAACCCAGCTCTAGATCTTGCCAATTCTAAACTGGCAAAGTGCTTTGGAAATACCCCAGAGTGGAATATATAAAGCCTGTTTCCCACAAATTAAGAGTGCAAAGGCACTGCAGTTCCTTCAGCAAGTTGACAATAAACTTCAGAACAAGTGAAAAGCACCACACCAAAGGCTGTGGAGACCCTACACTCCTGTGTCAGGGGACATTCATATGAGAGACATGAGAGGGAAGAGCACAGCAGCCAAAGTAGGTGTCAGACAGACATCTGAAAGGCCAGCTCTGATTCACTTCACGAGAGATCTCTTCTCTGAGCGATCCTGCTGTATCAGCACAGAGATTAACACAACTCATCAATAGCCCTGTGCACATATTTGCCAAGTGTAATTAATAAAGAGTACAGGGATGAGCCCTAGGCAGCACAGAGCACAGCAGAAGGAGGGCAGACAAATTTACATGTGAAAAATGAGACCTCTCCGCTCACTTGCTCTGGCGTGCTGGAGTCTCTGCCTCCTGCCCACAGACATATTTCCATGATGCTTGCAACATTTTCTACCCTCCAAGCCAACCACAGGAAGCTTGTCTGCAATTTCCATCTGCCATTCCCCAATCCATATGAGAGCTACAGCACCCAAGAAGTAAATTTCAAATGTGAGCAACCACTGGATAGTGGGAACCAGCGTCAGCAAAATGCTCACAGCCAAAGACAAATTGGCTTAAAATGCTCTGGGACTTAAATACCAGCAGTACTAATATATGTAGGTCCCTGATGTTTTCTTATTTGGGATCTTTTAGGGTTTTGTTTGTTTGGTTTGGGTTTCTTTTTTGTGGTGGTGGTGGGTGGTTTTCAAGGCACAAAATTATTAGTTAAAATGGACTGATTGGCAAGCACATGGACATGCACATTCATGATCATGAATTTCTAAGGCACTCTTTCATGCAATCACTTAATTCAAAGCTAATTCTTTCAAAAGCCACCAATACCAGCCTAATTTTTCCCAAACAAACACTCAAAAGGTGGGGAAAGGACAATTTACGTGTTCAATCTCTATTTGTGCTTAAGTGTGTGGTAGGCTGACCCCAAGCAGGAACTAAGCACCAACCCAGACACTGATTCTGTCTCACCTCAGGCAGATGGAGGAGAAAACCAGAAAAGTAAAAGTGAAAAAATCTTGTAATTCCTGACAAAGACATTGCCATTAGTCAAGGAAAGGGAAGAAACTATAAATAAACAAACAAGTGATATAAGAGAAGTCATTGACTGTCCTCCCCAGCAGACCAATGCAAAAATCAGTCTTAGGACACAGTTACTGTTGCTGAGAATGATGTTCTATGGAACACAACACCTTTCTGACCTCCTCCTTGGGTGGGCAGAGTGAGAAACAGAAAACCTGACACTGTGAAGCTCTGTACAGCTGCACCTAAAACACTGATGTGCTATAAGCACTGCTTTAACCTAGAATTCAAAACACAGATGGCACAGGCTGCTCTGAGGAAAATTATTCCAGTACAAGTGTTTTCCTGGGTTAAGGTAGCATGATTCCCAAAAACAATCACTACATAATCCTGGTCTCATCAAAATCTCTTCAAATACAGCCTCAAAAATATACCTGTGCATGTGAGTGATCACACTATGCAACATCACCATCCTCATTTCCACTGGAGGTCTGAGTGCAGTTGCCAATACCCCAGAGTGCCATCTCCAGTTGTGAGAAGCATATAGAACTATTACAAAGCTCCCAGGAGAGGAATTTAAATTCCACAGGTTTTAACAGATTCTGCAAGCATCACCACTATGAAACAAGGCAAGTAATGGCATCTTTGTTTTACTGATGAGGAGGCAAAGAGAGGTTAAGTGAAATTTTAAGTGTTTCTCTACCTGGGAATACTCAGAAAGAAGATTCCAAATAAACTTTTAAGAGTTTTGTTCAATCCACTTTGCGAATACATATGAAAAGTCAAAGACTGCTTTATTCTGAAAAAGAGTCCATTGAGGAATTCAGCATAGCTGAAAGAATCCAATTCAGCACATTTTGATAATTTAAGGTAAGAGGCATCATCTGGAAGATAAAACACCAATCTGAGTTCACCCAGAGTAAGAGAATGACTAGCTAAAAAGGAACATGTACACCTTAAATACCAATATCCCCTTTTTTTCCCCAGTCTGATGAGCACAGCTGAAGAAAACTTATTTCCAGATAATAAGAATTAATGAATAGCATATCCTAAGACACACACAAAAAAAAAAAAAAGCCAGCAGAGGTACTGACAACATACACAGGCCAAATCCTGCCCCTGGAAATCAGAGTAGCACTTGTGTAAGAGTAAAGCTTTGCCAACTAAGCTTGCAGCAAAGGACTTTTCCTTACTTTTTTCCTTTTTCTTTTTTTTTCTTTTTTTTTTTTTTTTAATCTCTGGAGAGATGAAAATGATCTGTGGGTGGCTTCAGGCAGTGCAGACAAAAGAGCCCTCTGAAATTGAAAGAGACAAATCCCAAGATCACACACAGAAGCAAAACATGTTCCAGTGAACTTGTGATCTCCAAACAGCTGAGACTGTCAAATTTGTCCTCAAAACAAGAACCAGTAACTAAAAGGAGGATATTCGCCTTTAATCCTCCTTTGCCTGTGTTGCTTATCACTTTGCAGTGGGAAAACTGCCACAGCAGGCTCCTTCTGTCCCCTGCCCTCCTCCCTTTCAATATAAATCAGGCACCACAATGGGCTGGAGCCAGAGCAGAAGTCTTCCCACTGGCACAGCTGGAGACAGATCACATTATCTTCACAAAAGTACCTTCCAGATGTAAGCAGCAGTGTGAAATTCCCATTTACAGGACTTGCACTGAATGAACAGAATCTGAGGGTACAAAAAAATAAAAAAAACAAACACAGAACTAAAGCCACTACAGTGCCTTGCAGAAAGAGAACTGTAAAGCCTAGCTCTCTCTTCCTGTGCCTTTACAAGAAAAAGCCAGGGAGGAATTTTGTGGGCTGGTTCTCTTGGATGCCTTGGCAATTCAAGGGCAAGCCCAGTCTGCCAAAAAAACAGCACCCATCAGCATCAACACTGAGAGACACCTCTCCCAGAGTCATGGATCTACCCGACTGGCCCCTCACAAATCTAGAAAGTGTTTTGAATTGAATCTGGCAGGGTCTTTCATGCTTTTAGTTTTAGGCATTTTTGTGCAGGGACTGTAATTTAATAAGTTCAGAGATGACTTGCACATACAAATCATTGCCATGGTAGAGAATGCAGCTGAATAACCCCACCAGCAAGGCAATGACTGATGACTCCAGGACTCAGAAAAGGAATTGGACTATAATGTTTTACAATAATGTGGGAAAAGAAGTCTGATTTTCCTCCTCCCAAGGCAGACATTCCAATTATCAACCAAAGGGAGGGTATTCACAGCCCCTAGCTGTATAGTGGCTGCAAGTCAGCCACAAGGCTCTTTCGTCTCCACTACACATTAAAAATTGGGCAATATCTCTCATGCAACATTTTTCCCAAGTAAGAAATAAAATTGGTAAATCCTGCCTCAGTTTCAGCAAGTATATCTCCTGCATACCCACATGCTTACCTTTAGTGCACGCACACACACACAAATTGCAGCTCTAATTACAATTGTGCAAAACCTCCTCAATAAAGAAATAAATGAGATGCCTCCAGAAGTCCTTAAAGAGCAGCTGGATCCTGCCCCAGAGGCTGCAGGACAGTGCACACACTCTATGTCTGTGTAATATAAAATGCACACACTGTATCTGTGTAATATAAAATATATCAGCCAAACAGATTTAGGAGATATTGTCTGGAAAAGGTGTGGAATTAGGAATAAACACACTGGAAGGGAGGGAGGACACACCAACACTATCAGCAGCTTGTGAGTAGCATTAGGCAGAGAAGTCAGAGGTAGAAAACTCTCCCCAGATTATCTGATCCACCCCTCTGACAAGGCACAGTTTTGCCCTACAGAATTTTTCCCAGCTTTTCACGATGGTTTTTCTGCACATAAATACACATTCCCACCAGAAAAGACATATAGATTGCTTAAAATAACAGAAGCCTGAGCTTTATCTCTGTGTAACTCAGTTTAACATAAATACAATCTCTCCTGTCAGGCAGTGATATGATTTAAGGGTCCCCTATCATACCTTATAAGAGGTGATAGCAAAGAACTCATTATTTATTTCTATTGATTCAGCAACCCACACTAGATCACATATCCCAGTTCTTCCCCCTTGCTAAGAAGCCCCCCTCTAAAGGCTTGGAAACTTTAATTTTATCTTTTTTCCCTTTTCTGTCTTCCTTTTAAAGCTGCTGTGTGCACACCTCCAAGTTCAAGAAGAAAATGAAAAAAGGCCCCAGATACTTTGCTGGCTCAGTTCTTATTCCAATTATCTCCTGATACCATCCACGAAGCAGCAGATTTTGTGCAGCAATTTATCTCTGTGGAGTCAGTCACATTTCTGCTGAAGGGCCATTTAAAGCTTCTGACATGGGGAGACCTGGAAAGAAGGAATGACTTGAACTCCAAGTATGGGAACACAACCTTCACTGGACAGTTCTCAATTTAATTGAAAAAAAAAAAAAAAGGCAAGGGAACATAGCCCTTTGAGATCCTCTCAAGGGCCAGGACAGGAAAGGGTTTTTCTTGAAGGCAAGAGTATCTGGTTCTATAAAAGAAGCTAAACTATGTGGGAAATTTTGTGTCTGAGGCATTTCTGAAAGGAAGAGGGAAAAAACGTTCCCATAAAAGTAATTTTTCAAGAAAACTCAGGCTGGTTAAAGCTGTTCCATTTTGGACTGCAGGTTCTTCTCAGGAACTCTCACTTCTCTCACACATATGCCCTCTCACCTCTCCCCTGCATATGTACATATATAAATATTAGTGATCTTCTTCAGAATCCAGTTAGCATCTCAAACATTTGTTATTGATCAGTGCACTGGCAAGAGATTCTCTCTCTCCCCAGGGACAGAAGATAGAGCAGATATCCTGTTAAAGCCCACTCCAGCCTCATGCCTCCAAAGGCTTACTTCATGTGAAAATGCCTCACCTCTGGCACAGGAGAACCAGTCCAAAAGTTGGAGTTTTACAGGTGCTGCTATGGAAGAAAGCAATGTACCTGTTGGAGAGAAACCCTCCCATCTGTTTTAGTGGCCAGTTAAAAGATCTTCTACCCCTGGATCCTTACCAACTGCAAATCCAAGCACCTTCGACTTTGGCTTATTCCCTTCATCACAGCAGCCCAGGGAAATAAGGATTGTTGCAGCTTGCCAAGTGGCAAGTGTAGCACAGAGGGAAAAATGGCAAAATGCACAAATTGTTCAAGTTACGGTTCTGCAACTATCAACATCCAATAATCGGATTTTCCACCACATGAGAACCCACTTTAAACAACTGTAACATCATTGTACAAATTCATTATGTAATGACAATATCTTAAATATGCATACATAGAGTACTTATAATTAAACAGAGAAGGTGAAATATGAGAATCATCACAGGAAGAACAAGATAAAAATAAAAGTGATCATTTAGATTATATGAGTAAGTATCACAGGCAGCTTGGGTCAGTCAGGCTGAGTGGGACACGGAATAGGACAGTGCCTGAGGTAAGAGACAAGCACAAGTCAGGGCCCTTGACAGACAAAAGGTCAGAAGCAAGAGTTTGAGTGCTAAATAGCCAATTAACATATTTTTACATTATTATAGATTAAAAAAAAATTAAATGATCTGATTATCCTATATATTAAGGTAATAAAAACGTGGTCTGTCCAATTAACTGCACTCTCCTGACCTTGAACTTCTGTTTAGGCAGTTCTCATCTGCAGGCAACAAAATCTACTTTAAAACTTAGTGGCTCAACTATGGTAAGGTCAGACTCTGACCTAGCAGCTCCTTTTCCTACTCATATTCCTTTTAAATAATCTTTACTCATTATTTTAATCACCTTCATTGTTTTTATTTTTATTCTGTATTTGTCATGTGCACACATTTCATCATCATTACAATTGCTAAACTATTTGTAACATAAGTAGTTTTTTACTATTATTATTTGTCTTGTATCATTAAATAGTAAACAAATCATTTTCATCTGTGAATTTTCATATGTTGCTGTGAAAACACTCTGTGGGCAATTTCCTTTCTTTGCTCCTGGGCAGAGCAGCTCCTGCTCATGCCAAGCACCCCTGGAGGCAGGATGTTATCTCCTTTGGAGGGCCTAACCAAGCAGTATTACATGAAATCTCTCTCACTAGGTATTTCCAGAATGTGAGCTGGGAATGATTCCTCTGTGTATATCCACCACATTGAGCCAGATATAACATCCTCCTCTGTCTCAGCACTAAAACTTTTAACATATTCCCCCCCACCCTGCTCTCAAAAAATTGTCCTGTGAAAGACTGGCAGCAGCTCATAGTGGGGTGGGAGAAAATGAAGGAATCTTTGAGGATCCACAATACAATTGCAATTTTTAGTGTCAGTCCAATAGCTCAAGGTGGGGGGGGGGGGGGGGGGTGTGCAGAGGTGCAGAATGTGTTTAAGAAAAAAATCCATTCATCTGGTTTTGACCTTCATAAGAAAGAAAATGGATTTTTTTCCCACTTTAGAAATACCTTGTGCTAATGCCTACATGGGCAGATGTGGAGCAGCACAGTTGAAGCTGTCAAGGGCAATTTTTCTTACAGACTTAAGTGTTCTGTTACTTATTAAAAAAAAAAAAGAAAATAAAAAAAAAGAAGCTGAGAAAAATAGAGGAACTTGAATTCCAATCTCCTTTAATGCTACATTATGGTTGAGAATTTCAAGCTGTAGAAGTAAGAAACTCAGAAGTTCAAACTCTGCATTATGTACATGGATTGTAAAAGAGAAAAGAGGAATCACCCTTGCAGAAATCCAAAGCTCTATGAGCGTTTGGAATCCTTTCACAGTTGGTTGGGGCCCAGGGACTGTTGGTCAGACACCTACTGGCCCCAGTCTGCAACCCTCACTTCAACAGAAAACTTTCAGAAGGTTTGACACTGTGAGATCTCTTTCCTTTCCTTAAGAATCTAAAAAATTATTTCTATGGACCTGAAAGAATTTTGCCCTCCAGGAGACAGAGAAATTGAAGCACATTCTTCATATCAAGCCACTGTCTTATAAGAATCTCCTATAAGAATCATGGTTATGACAAGTGAAACTGCTGACTGACATTTAAACTGGGACTGCTTTTAAGGTCAAGATTTAGGGTGCTAAACTCTAAGAGATAGATCCCTTTTACTCATGTGTGACAAAGGAAGACTCAGTGCTTTGCTCTTCTCTCACCTGCATCACCATCAGAAGGACATCTAGAACCCAAAATCTGCAGGTAGAAAAGGGGAAGAGACAGTCTCATGTTCTCTGAAAATCCTTTGCAGCTCTGCAGGGTCTCCAGATGACCTTCAGGAAGTTTCACATCCATGGGCTGTAGGGTTATCTTGCACTTTGCATTGAGATCTCAAAACCACCTGCAGAAGGGCTCTAAAGAGCATCAATAGTCCCACTGACCATTCCTGCATTGGAATACTTTATGTGGTGTGCCAGAAATTTATCAAAACTTCCAAAAATCATTCTGTCCCTCGAGGAACATAAGAGGGAATGGCTGTGCAGTGCAACAAAGTAAGAATGCAAACTGACTAAGCAAGATCTGTAATGGCCACTCTGCAAGGTCTGTGAGAGTTTTCTTCTCCTTTTTACTGCCTCAAGAGCCCTGGATTACCATCAGAATAATCTCCTCTCCCTCACCAGTCACACCACAAGGTCTTGTCCTTATCAGCACCATGAACTCACAGGAGCAATATGCTTCTCATGAGAAAGGGTTGAGCAGGCAAAAGCTGAGAGCTCTGAACACCACCAGAGGCTGGGGCACAGTGGGGACCAGAGGGCTGAGTCAAGTAGGCAGTGGCAGTGTCATCTGTCAGTGTCAACTCTGCACAGAGTCTTTGTCTTACCTTGCAGGATGCACACATAGGAAAAGGTGAGCACATCTTTTAGAACCTGTGACAGACTAAAGAACAAATCCAAAGGCTCATTTTTGCCTCTGATGTTTTATGACTGTCCTTTCACTAAGATGATCATCTACAAACTACTTCTTCTAAAACACCTCCCAAAACAGAAATATTTCTCTGGGCCCTTTTTACATCAGGACTGACAGCAAGAGCTCCGAAGATAATCTTCAGTAAACCTAGTTATTGGAACAGTGTAACCTGTAGTAAATTCAGATGTAGAACAAGAAGAATGAAGATACTCCCCAGTCCAGCCTTTCAAAGGGAAATTGATACAGATCTCTTTAGTAACTGCACCAGCACAAGACTGATTCCAACAGCACCAAGCTCCTCACAACGCTCCTGCAGCCAGAGCAGCTCTCATTACAGAATTGATGCACTAAAACAGGCACCAGGGGCTCAGCTTTAAACCAAGATGTCAGAGCACCAGCGTCCTCCACTGCATCACAGAGCTCAAGTTATCTCTCATGGACTGCTGCATTTTGGTATTCTACAAGCCCTAGTTCTTGGAGGCCAGCAATGCCTTAAAACAAAACAACAAAATCTCGTATTCTCTTATTTTTACTTTTGCTTTACACACATGCATACATATTATACATATATATATATATGTATGTATGTATATATGTATTATATAATTTATAGATATACATAATGATTTTGAATGATTTCCATTGCATTATTTTCCCTCCTCTCCCTACCAAGAAAGAAGACAATAAATTATCTCAGGCTGTTTTAGATGCCTCAGATTAGCAATGCCACAGTCAGAATAGTACAGAGCACTCTTGAACAGTTATTTCAAGCACTTGCAGATGCCATGAGCCCTTTTCATTCAAGAATACTGTATTTACTTTCAAACATAAAGGAAAATAAAGCCAATTTAATTCACAAACTTCTTGAGAACAGCTTTGCATGCAAAGCATGTGTGGCATTCATGATTAAACAAGAGATCTGCAGGAACATAATAAACCTGTAATTTTATTGGCCAAGCTCTATGAAAACAATTTAGAAGACATGGATTGCAATGTTAAGCAAGCTGCAGTCCATGCACAACACCCATGAATTATAGCAGTTTGGCAATGAGCTGACCAGTTGCTTCTCACAGCCTCTAATAACAACCATCCACATCTCCACAGCACAATAGAAATTAGAGACACAAGAAGCCTATTAGCTCATCCAGAAAAAACAGGATTGTTCCCCATGGGATAATTGCTAATATTCAGTCCAAAGTAGATTTAAAGCTGTAAAACAAGGTAGCCTCTTTAGCAAGATTACTCAGCATGACCAAAATTTCAGTTCCATAAAGCTTCTTCTAGACATTAAATTTAAATGTTTCCTCTTTAAAAAGAGTTTAAATCTGGTCCAAGGAGCTTGGTCTCCTTTGGATTCCCTTCTAGTCAATGAAGAGAGGGGAGAGTTGGGAGACTGACCTTCCCTGGCCAACAGCCTTCACCAACAGCTTTCCTTCTACCCAGCTCCTCTGTGTCAGCTCTCAGCAGGACATGTGGCAGCTCCAGTGCAAAATGCAGAACCTCACTGTGCCCTGTACTAGAGCAGGGGTTCTGGCATAAGGCTGGGTCCAGGTAAATGTCCCTGTTGTAAGCAGTGTCAGGCCTTGCTCTAAATACCAGGCTGTATTTCCACTGCTCAGAAAGTCTCCATGCACTGCTTCAGTCCCGTGGAAAGTCCAGAATTTGCAGAGAATTAATATGTGTATCAGAAGAGCTCAGATGTATCTGGGAGGTAGGGAATTACGAGATTTGCAGGCATAAGAATCATTGCAAGTCTACCACAAGCCAGACTAAATCCAAAGCATTGCAGCACCAAACACAACAGCACCTTGCTTTGAGCCCAGGAGAGTCAGTAATGTCACCATGAGGAATTTGTGTGAAAAGGTGGAAACAACAGCATTTAACACTAATTAGAACATCAAAGGATCCTGAGTGATGAAACCAAAAGCCTTCAGCCTGCACAAGTTAGGTCATCTGATTATTATTAACAACCAATTTTTAAAAAAAAGCAGTAAGAAGGTGAAATTTTCCACATGACAAAACAGAGTTGGAACTCAGGAGAAGGTGCCTCTTAACCCCCAAACATTCAGAGAAAAGCCTTTGCAAACTGTAAGTAACAGTTACTAGTGAATGGGTAATGACCCCCCCCCCCCAAAAAACTTTGAGAAAGTTTGAGAAGTTTTCCGTGCCAAGGACAATGGAAAAGAAAAGGCAAAATCAAACTTCTTGGGTTTTGCATCTCTAACTTTATTTCCCTGAGAGGTTTCTTCTGAACTGCCTTCTAACAATCTTCCAAAACCTCTAGAAAAATATAACACGTTCATGACTGAGACCCACTCTTACAAACTATGAAATTCCCCGCTGTTAACTGAGGCATTGTTAATGTGGTCACATTCTTCCTGCTTAGTATAAGCACTTAAGGAGTGCCCTAGACTTTTTCCTAAAACAAGCCCAAAGCTCTACTATCTCTGTTATATACAGACATGTACAAGCAGGATTTCAACCAGTCAACTGCATACACTCACTACATGAGCTCATTACATAGCAAAGTTGAATTATAAGGGACACCTTGTCTGCAGCAATCCACAGCATCTTATGTGTCCCCAAATCATGCAAATCCCAAGACATTTCTCAACTCCTCTGAACAAACATCAGACCTTAACCACAAAAAACCAAAACAAAGAAATATCCTACCAAAAATAATTCTTTTAACATACCATAGGAAGACAGGAAAAGAAAAGTCAAGGGCACTGCCACTGTCCTCCAGCCTTGCAGTAATGAGGGATCTGAGAAATGCCAAGATTGTCTGAAGTGGAACACTGAGAGCATGTCAGACACACCACATCTCTCTCCTCCACAGCTGAATGAGGAGACACTTTTTAAACACAGACTTCCCCTATTCCACTCAGAAAAGTGACCATGTTACAGTGAAGAGTGATGCTTATGTATCTGACATGGTTCTATAAAATCCTTCAGGATGAAAATTGCAAAGAAGCAGCAATTTATTATTTCTGCCACAAGAAAAATAATATAGTTTGAGGATGCAAGATAAAGTTCTTTTTCACCCGAAGAATTACCTTGCTTTTAAGAAAGGCAAAGCACCCATAATGACAGAGGAAAATCTTTGGAAGTAGTACCAGAAAAAGACATTAGAAGTGGCAATCACCATGTCAGACACACTACACTGCAGGGGAAGGGAAGAATGACCAGATAATGAAATTACAGGGCATTGAAAATGTCAAAGAGCGACCGTGCTCTACCATCATTCACAGGTTATATGAGGCATTTACATGCTGATATCCCATTCCAATGACAAAGATGGCAACAAGAACAGAAAATAGTCCAAAATGAATCTGCTGCTGAGACCAGGAATTTAATGAAACAGGGAGATGAGCAGAAAATTAATCTTACTTTCACTGTGCAGCCTTCAAACTGAAAGCTGCTGGCCCTGTTCAGGAACAGTAATAGCTCAGGAATGCATTATTTTACTTTCCTTATCTATGATCTATCCAGACTTCTGAGTCATCATCACAAAAAATGGTATCAAGTCTTTCAAAGAAGGACCAACCTTCTTGGCTGGCAGTGGCAGCAAAGAATTTCCAGCAAGGTATAAAGGAGAAGAAAAAGTCCTTCACAATTAAGCTGATTCACCACTAAATCAAGGGCCCAGGGAGACTGGGATATTGCTGTTCTTGGAGGAATTCAGAACTTGACTGGATGAGGCTCTGAGCAGCTCTAACATCACAGCTTCAACCTTTGAAGCTGATCTGAGCAGGAGCTGGACCAAAAGATCTGCAGAGCCTCCCCCTGCAAACCCAATCTGAATGGCTCTATGGCTGAGTTCTGCTCCCCTTCAGATAGAAACACCACTGATCAACATGAGAAGCACACACAACAGTAAAGCCAGAGAACCCCCTGTCCATCCTGTAACACACCTTCCTACCTTGCTTGAGATAGTTCATCCCTATAAAAAAAATAATCTTCTGCCCCTATTCCACATATAAAAAGGAAAAAAAAAAAAGAGAAGTCACAGTAAATCAAAATGTTGAGTCTGTTTATGGAAACCCTCTTCTGGAGAGAGTCTAATAGGTCATTACCCAGCTTGGGGCAGATGCAAATGAACTGTCAGAATCCAGAGAGATCTCCATGTGGAGCCACCTCTACACATCATCTCCACATATGGAAACCCCACAGGGCAGAGCAGCACCATCCCAACAATACCACCCAAAAGAAGCCAAGGTCAGGCTGGAAGCACTTCCTCTGCAAAGTCAGATGCAGCAGAAATTCTGCACTGCACCCCAAACCCCAGATTCTAATGATCTTTCTAGACCTGGTACAGAAATGGTTCTTTTTTTCAGCCCAACCTAATAAACTCTCCTATTGGAAAGACTGAGAGCAAGACTGCTTCAAAAGGTTTGATAAGGTCACTACTAAAGAGTAGCTGATAAGGCTATCTGGCCTGCACAATGGTTTCTTATGGAGCTTGAATTTTCTATTTCAGAATTTAATTTCAGAACAAAATTCACCCAAATTTAAATAGGAACTTGTCTTTGAAAAATTAAAGCAAAGTGAACAAAAAACCCATTCATTTAACTTAATCTGGAAAACATAAATAAAGCAGTTTCCTCATTCCATCAAGCAGATGCAAATTTAATTTCAGATCACTCAATTTGCTTTCCTGTAAACAAACAAATTGTTAAAAAGCAGGGGAAAAGAAACCCTTGGAAACACTATCTCTTATCACATATAGTCTTTCTCTCTCTCTGCTAGCCTATATCACATTTAATCCTACAGATTTCAAAGGCTCCTGGGATTTACTCTGCTAAAGGTGTGTAAAAAATGAGGCTTTGCAGAGTGCATCTGTTGAGTAAGCAGGAGTACCTGGACATCTGTGCACAGGGATGATTCACTGAGAGATGTGTGTAAGACAAAAGGCTCATCCTTACCTATTTCAGGGCCACATTTTCACCAGTTTATTGGCAGCCAATCTGCCAGACAACAAACTTAGCCAGACTATGAATCAAAAATCTTTCCACCCACATAACCATCATTCTTTTACTGCTACTCAAGTGGTTTTTGCATCATGCCTAGAAAGTAAAGAGCACCTGCTGCTCGATTAAGGTGTGGAAAAGATCTATCACCTCAGGGCATTCTTAAATACAACCATCTTGTTCATTACAAGGGCATAATATTCTTCTCTATTGACTGAGCAATAGTCATGGATCATGTGGCAAGAGCCAGCCTTGGAGGTAGCTAGATGGATGTCCAACCATTGCAAGCTTCATGGTCATATAAGCAATGTCTTTTGGAGATCTATGCACAGGCAGTACAGACCTTGGCGATGTCTTTGTGACTCAAAGCCCATCTGCCACAGCAGCACAACAAATGAACAATAGCCAGCTTTGAACTGCAGCCTACACCCCTAATTATATCTGAAGTGTCTCCTGGCAACATCCAGGACTGGCTGAGATAGCACTTACCTGTCAAAACACATTGGATACAACAAACTGCCTCTTTAGAACATAGGAGGGATTTCACATTCCCTCTATTGCAACTCTGCCTCCTCTCTGGAAGTCCTGCAATCTGGAGAACATACAGATTTGTCCGTGTGCCTTGCATTTACAGAGCCCAAGAAGTGACTGCCTGATGTAGGCACCATGTCAGGAGAGAGTTCTGTGCTCAGACTGAAAAAGGTGAGTTTGCTTTAAAGTCAAATCTTTGCCACTGTGCACTTAAAAGTCATCAGGATGTACACAATTTAAGGTTATTCTGGGGCTCCCCCTAAGGAATGTAGCACCTAAAGATGCAGTCTGACACTTCAAACATAAATATAAAGAAAATATGGTGCACTGACAATTTAATGCAGTTTCTAAACGCTGTTACTAGAAGGGGAATGTGAAGTCCCCTCTGTCTTGCCCAGATCTGATTTTTTTACAGTTGTTTCCAGTCCTCTTTTAAATGAACACCTGAAGTCCAGCTCCAGTCTGCCGCCAGCTAGTACTGCCATCCTGCACAAAGCTGTTGGGAGCCCAGTCCACTGGGGCTGCAGGGACTGGCTGACTTCACAGGAACATCAGAGTGCAGTAACACAACCTGGACGTTGTGGAACTACAGATTTAGAAGGAGGAGAGATGGCAGGGTATGCCAAAAACAAGAAGAACTGACAAAAGCAGAATTTCACAGTGCACTGTCACTATTTCAGCTTCATTACATTTGGACATCAGGAGCAAGCTTTGGCAACAGAACCCCTGAGCAGAACTGAGTTAAGCAGCTAACAGAGCTACCTGCAACAGCCACAAGCTGTTAAGTACCTTTTACTTGCCCCAGCTACAAGGTGATGAGTTGCCCTTCAAGCCTGGGCTAGGATACTGCTCTCCCAACAAAACGGAAATACCAGGAGATGCAGGGGACATCTAGGAATATCCTATGCTATACAGAAGCAAGCACCACTGGGAAGACAGAAATGAGAGCCCCATCTGACTCCATCTCCAGTCAGGCTGACCTCCCTCACTGCTCTCCCCCTCCTTTCTGTGCTGACACAGCTCAGCTCTCCTGCCCAGCTGGAAATTCACTCTTGCCTCTGTCCCCCCACACTGCTCTTACCACCACACAAGGGCAGTCTCCATTTTCCCCCCTGCCAAACAGAGCTTGGTCCAATCCTTGCTGCAGCTTTTCCTGCACAGCCTACTTACACTTGTTTATCTTATCATTCTTCCCACAGTCTGAAGTAAAGATGTAATCACCACAGCTGCAGTGTTATCCCACAGAAATTACTTTTGCACAGGGAAAAGTGCAAAAATACAATTACTTGCTTTAGATACACTGGCTTAGAGGGACCCAGTTTTGAAGTGCTTCCTATTTTCCACAAAAAGACTGAAAACTTGTACCTATATGTATAGCAATCAGAAAGTACTCGTACCTTTCCCTAAAGAAAAGCCATGAAAATGATACCAGGCCTTATCTGACAGAATTACATGGTATTTCTGTCTCAAAAGCCTGCATGCAGTTGTATCAGAGTTCTTGTTATTTAACAGGACTGAAGGAGAGGTCAAGCTGCATCATGACTCTTGCAAATCAAGATTTTATTGATACTCACAGAGAGATGCAACTAGAATCAAAACCTGTGGCCACTGCTGCAACAAACGACAAACCTGAACGATCATTAAGGTTTGGAAGTGGAGAACAATTAAATTAGTGCACTCTGAGATGTTGTCTAACCAACCTCCATTCCCCAGGCAGGATGTAGTTCCTCTGAATCACTCCCAAGAGAGATTTGCCTGGTCCGTTTTTAATGATCTCTGATACAAGAAAGGACTCCCAGGGAGCTATATCAGGCTTACTCACAATAAGCTTTTTCATATGAACTTTCTCTGTTTTGCTGTGTTTTATGATTGCTCATCTGATGCTTCACAGATAAAAATAATTTTAAAAACCCAAAACTATTTACCTTAAACAGCTGTGTTTTCCATTCATTTTATAATCCCTCTTCAGTTTCCTCTTCTTTAGCTGAACAATTCCCATCCATTCCAGTTTTCCTTGTAAGCCAGGTTACCCTGTGTTTGAGTATCTCCATTTTTCTCTGAGAGTCTCTTAAAATGATTTTTATCTTTCTTTAAGTGAACTTAGACTGGCCACAGAGCTGCTGCTGAGGTCTTACTTGCACTGAGTGCACTGCAAGGATTACTTTGTGCATCTTGCAGGCTACAATAATCCTGCTCATTGAAGCAGAAGAGGATTTTCTTTCTGGAAACACTCTGCAAGACCCATCCTCAGTGCACTGTGGAGATGAGTTACTGAAGGAGAGATTGGCAGCAGTGGGAACAAGTTAGGGCAGGGGGAACGTTGGAGTAAATGTTTGTGCATTTTCAGCCGGGCCAGAGAAGTAATGTTGTCAGGATTGCTGTGCAGAAGGAAAGTGACTTTTAGGAGATAATGGCTTCCCTTAGAAGAAAAGATGAACACACCTCTAGGATAGGACAAAGAATAGAACCAGTTTGGTACAAGCTGAGAGCATGAAGCAAGACAAGAGCAGCCAGACAGCATGAGTGAGAATCAAATCCAGTCTGGGTTTGTGCCCTAACAACATGAAAGGAACAGGTATTTCAGTATTAGCTATCATGAGACAGTGCCCTAAGGAAAACCAGAGTCAAGTACACTGCACATACAGTACAAAAGGGCCTGATCCCCCAGCCTCAAAGCAGGAAGCCCACTTCTCAGCATTCAGGGTATTAAATAGGACTCTGAGAGCCTTTTCAAGTACAGTGAGGCTGGATTAGTGTCTGATCTTTGTTTCAGAAGTAAAAGATGATACAATAAAGTCTGCTGGTCTAAGTGGCCCAAAATAAAATGCAGAGGACACAGCAGGGAAGTTTACAGGTTCCCATGCAAGCAAATGAGAGCCCAGCCCAGTCTTACCTTCCTTTTCTCCCTCCTCCAGACCAACCTGACTTCCTTCCAGTCCTCGAGAAATATTTTAGTGAACAAATTCAGTGCTACATGGTTGTACAGATATTTCAGCAATGGGATTAAAAGAGCCCCTGTCAAATATGCCACACATCAAGACTCACTGTCATTCTGTCCTCACTTAGAAAGGAAGCAAGACGACAGGATGCAAGAGGAAAACACGGTCACTGGGTAAACAAAATAATCAAGGACAAGATGACAATGCTGGAGAAAGAACAAAGAAATAGCTGGATTATGCTTCAATATGTCAAGCTCTGAAAAGACCAAAGCAACTTTGTCATTAGCAGAGAAGACAGTTCTTCCTGATATACAGCCCTTACAAATCTGTGTGGTAAAAATGCAATTTATGTGGCCTATAATGCAGTTAATTTATCCCCATAAAGGAAGGAGACAGTGTAACTTGCTAGACAGGTTCTGGTTCTTACCATCACTTGGGGTGATAAATTTAGCCCAAGTTTCTGTACCTGACTTTTCATTTCTAGGTAGCTTAAGCTACTCAGACACTAACCTTATTGTGACAGTGTCAGAAATGACACATATCTGGCCACATTTTTTTAATTGTGGTTCTCCTTTTTTCCCCCCTTCTCTCTGGTGCCCATGGAAAGCATTAGCCTGACAAGAGTAGAGAACAAGTCATTTATTTTCTGTCACAACAGATATGCAGCACAGAACAAGTTGCCTATGCATCACTCCCTGCCAGTGTGCATCAGCCCTGGCTCAGGGGGACCCATCTTCAAGAATAAGAGCACAAATCAATTTTGCATGAACATTCAGGGTCAGCCTCTCTGCTGACACCACATGCTTCTACCAGCTGTGCTGGTATGGGGTGGGTTCTGCCACACGGATGTCTGTCCACTGGGAAACCCAAACCATGCATATCAGCTGATCTGAGACACTCCCTTACTTCCATTTCCACAGAAGCTTTGTTTTCACTAGCAAACATCTGAAGCTGGTTTGGTTTTGGTTTTTTTCCTTCCCACATGGATCCATTCTTTCACCCCCCAGGCTGCAGTTACCCAGGGCACACAGGAGGGACATACAAGATAGACACACAGAGAGAAGATGAAATCTTTCAACAGGAGAGGTAGACAAGAACTCGTAACTTAACTTCCATGTACATTTTGGGGCTTTTTAAAGTATTGGATTATACAAGAATATTTGTGTTATTGCTTTACAAATATGCACCCATCTGGTGGAAGATCCTAGGGCATGTACAACTGCCTAGCAGTATTTATTGTTGTTTTGAATATGTATTTACTTATGTATCTGCCAAACAGGGCTGTTCAGAAAAAAACAAAAAAGCCATATTAGTAGACTTTAAAAGGATGAAAAAAGGAAATCCTCCTTCAGAGGAATCTGAAGGAACAGTTCATAGCTATGTTTTTCCAGTTTTTATGATGTTAAAGGTTCATTGCAGGTTTTGGTGGCATGTGGGTAGGTTTGTTGGGATTTTTGGGAGGAAGCCTGTACTTGGTTTATTGGTTGGGCTTTTTCTTATGATAAAATATATAATGAAACTAGAAGATGGCATCACATAAATCTGTAATGGAAACAAGCCTGGAAAATGGTATCATTGTAACTGATTCTCAAAACATATTTAAGTGCATAATTCCATAGGATACTTCTTGCACTCTCCTCTTTTGCCCTGTGCTGCAACTTTCCCAAAGGCATGTAATAGCATAGCTGATGGTTTAGTACAAGTCCCTGCTTTACCAGCTGGCTGAATTTTAACCTACAAAGAAGGCAATCACATCTGAAAGCATTGGGGATAAACTCCAATTTTCACTGTATGTAGCTTCAAGCAAAAGGAAATTGCAATCTCTGAGCAGCAAAAGGCCACAGTAAATAGGGGACACAAAACAGTTACTGAAGTTCTCATTTTTAACATCTGACTCTGCATGGAGCATGCAGAACAGATTTACTAATAGATCAGGCTGCTCAGAACCCTGAGGTTGGTGACTGTACATGGGCATTAAATTCAGTGTATATGTGGCATTTATTTGGTGTTCTGGCTGTTAAGAAATGGCTTATAATAAAGGGAGTTCATTTGAAACCTTCCTGCATCTTTATACACTTCTTTGCTTCATATTATGGAAAAGGATAAATCATACTACATTTAGCTGTGTGAGTTCCCCCAAAAGCTGCTGAGAGCTAGAACATGTTTTCAGAACAGCAACAGGCTGATGGACAACAGGCACCTTGAAACAGCAGTGCCAGCCTGTGGGAAGTCCTGCAGATTCCCTGTGGGCACACCAAGCTGTTTATCCCTCCTTCACTTGGCCATAGCTTTTTAACTTTACTTGGCTGTTGCTTTATAACTAATTTCTTCCCAGGCCCTGGCATTGTGAGTGGCTGTGGCTGTGCAATTACAGCTGAGAAGAAAGTGCAGGTGTGACCCACAGTTTGTTGTAAGCAAGGGAGTAAGGGAAAGTCCATCTCCTGCACCACAGCAGTGCCAGGTGTTCCATGAACCCATTTTACACACACATGCACAACCTGTGCCTTCCAACAAGCCAAAGAAAGCATGAGTTGCTGAACTAATTGCTCTGACTGCTTCCAGATAATTTACCTTGATTGTAATTAATTAATTTCAGAAGAAAATGGGTCCTCCTTGACCAAAGCTGAGTCTGGTCTGTGATATATTTAATGCAGCAGCTTCATCAGTCAGGTTTCTATCAGCAGTAAAAGAACAAGTATTACTCAGTTGCCTACTTTGGGGTGGAAACAAGTTCCTCAGCCCTCCACACCAAGACTTGGTGTCTTCCTGTCCTGCTGACAACCAGGACAAACCTCTGACTACCAGGGGCCAGGAATGCAAGGTGACAGTGTCTTTGGGCACCCTTGCTCAACCACACATGTTAGCAATAGAAGAGATAAATTGGATCTTTCCAGCCTTCTGATTCTCTTTATTTTTTATCTCTGCTCAAAGCTTTGACATTAAGCCTAGAATCAGCATATTCTCCTGTTCTGCTTTGTCCTACCTTTTTGATATAATGGACTACCAGTTCTTGGCTAATGGGCTGTCAACCTTCGTTTAAATGTGCCATTCCTTTTTGCCCCCAGAGAGGAAAAAGAAAACTCCTCTTTCAAATTGTATCTTAGAGCACTCCACCTGAGTAAATCCTCTCCATCCCTCTACAAAAGGATAAACACATGCCATCCTAACAGAGTTAGAGGGTTACTTCCTTGGCTAAAATGATCAGCTGTGCCCAAGATACCTGATGTCTCAGGTCAGTTGTTTAAAAGCATGCCTAGAAAAAGGAGGTGATTACCAGTAAATTTGACTCACACCCACCCAAGTTCATGGTTGCTTCTGCCCTCTCTAACTCACATGATCTGCACCAGACTTTCAGTTTTATTACAGATTTGAAGCTATACTTCTTTCTTGGCAGTTAAAACAATCTTACTGGCTCTTCCATTCTCAGTGGTTGGTTGCCCTTTCTAGTCCCACAAAAGTGGAATTTGCCAGCTCTTGCCTTAATGTGGGCATGGGTGGCATCAGGAGGGTATCTCTGGCCTTGGATGGTAGTACAAGGTTGTCACACACCAGGCAAGAGTTTACCCCCAACATATGAGGTTGTACTCACCCACTAACATTTCTCTTTGTGTATGAAGCCACAAAACCTTCAATCAACAGACCACAGTAAATCCTTCTAGTGCAGCCAGGCTTGAGTTAGACATGTATTGCTCTAGTCCAGTGTTAATTACAACAGAGGTGGGGTACAGGGACTGGGACCAGGCTTCTTCACCCCCAAACAACCACACGCATGTACTCAAGGAAGTCTATTCACAGATGGACAATTCAGAGCACTAAAATAATGCACTACATTATTTTACATCCTAGAGCAAGATGGACCAACACTGTGGAAAAAAAAGTCCTGGATTCTGTCACATATTATCCAGTTAATCCATATCTTATCTAACATGACAAATTGAGACCATGAATGTTCATCACTATTTGTATTCACAGAGCATTCTGCATGGTCTTTATTTTTCCCTAACTATTCTGCATTTGCTTTACTAAAGCCACATGTAGAGATGAGAAGAAGTACCCAAATATTTCTATCCTGTGCTACACAGAGCTTCCAACAGGATGAGTTCATGACTCAACAAATTATCTGGGTGTTTTTGCTAAAACTGTCACTTGTGAGTCATTATGGGTGCTTAATTGGTCATCTGCAAATTTCAGGGTTAACACCTCACTTAATGAACAAGCTTGTTCAAACCTCTGAAAATTATTCATTCTGGCTGCCTGAACTCCTGGGGAGACAGCTAATGCTTCAGTTCCCATTCTGACATTTTCTGTATAATCACAAAGGCTAGGAAGATGCCCACATTGTGTATGTGGGCAAGTGAATAAAAATGCGCATAAAATGAGAAAGAGCTCAAGCACATACTCAGATTCAGGAAGAGGAGCTTTGTGTCAAATGATGGATGTAGAGGACCTTGACTATGAAGTGAATGTTGTATCTAGGTAATTCATTTCTTGTCAGGTTTTGTCCCCCAGAAGTATTAGTCAAGCATGAACTTTTAGAAGTGTCTGCCACAGGCACAATTACCCAAATTCCAGCCACTGCAATATTAGATTAATAACAAGGGTAGCTCTCTTGCCAGTTTAACTAATGTAATAACCTTAGTATTTGCCTTCTGTAAACACAATATGGGCTGGTTTCTCACTTAATCCAGGCTTGCAGCATTGCTTCCTGACTTCTCCCACTACCATGATCAAAAATGGATTTCTGCTCTTCCCCCCTCCCCTCTTTCTTTCTTTCTCTTCCTTCCTTACTATATTTTACTTCTCTTTGTAAAACTCACTTCTTAGGAACCCCAGCTCTCTTCTTACACTCTTCTTTTAGAAAAGGTCAACATTTGGAGAACAGAAAGCTACAAATAATGAATAAGGAGCTGACAGGTAGATTGAAAACCCTGAAGGAATTAACAGACCAGGCACTGGAAACAGCATTCAACAAAAGATCACCACCAAATTCCTAACCTACTCTAATGACAGCATCTCACACCCTCTATGCCCAAAGCAGATTGCTACAGCTATTAACACACTAAGGGCCATGGGAGCTGGTGAAAAAACAGAAAAGTCAAATTTCCAGCTGTTCTTCAACCACATTGCCAAGGATGACTTTAAAGATGCATCTCAGATCCTGAAGAACATCCAAAAGAGACCTGGATCAACCTGCAGCACTGGGTGTCACCCCCCCCCCTTCCTTTTTCTAGTACTTCAACCTGTGAAAGGCAGGTGAAATGCCATCCTGTGTGTCAAGGAACCCAAAACACCAGGATTCAATGGTCAGAAAAGAGCTCTAAGCAGTTCTAAAGCAAGAGGACACCATGGTTAGTTGTAGGTGTTCCTGACACCACAAATAGGATGCAACCATTATGGAAAGACTGCTGGCTCCTAATCCTTCTGCACAACAGCAAGGAGAGATGCTCCCCTGAACCAGAGCACACAAAGTCTCTTTGTGCATGCAAGAGTCCACACCAGATCTGTTAGATGCCCTCTGTTGTTGCCAGCTGGAACTGTGGACGCTCACCACCCTGAAAACCAGATCTTTTAGCACACAATTAACTGTCTCACAAACAAAATCATAGGTACATACAAAGTAATCCAGCTAAATCAATCTGCAGACCTGCCTGTTGCTATAACCATTTGGCACAAGAAGAATGTAACCTTGCTTGTAGATAATGGCAAGGAAGATAAAAAGAGTTGCTCTCTTGATCATACTCTTTTCTTTCTTCCTCTAGATCTCAGAGTGACCTTTGCAATTTAAGCCATGCCATGGTCATTAAAATAATAAAAGTATATTTTATTACTTCTACTTGTAAGAAAACTCAGCCTGAACTCTACCTTAATGTCCAATTCTCCTTAATGTTTCGTATCTTACTGAGTTTCTGAGGCCTTTTATCCTGCCATATGAGGCTGACCAGCCCCCATCTGTTCTCTTACAAGCAAACAGAATGAAGTTAATTTACCTGTCAAACTCTGCTGTGGTCAATGATATGTTAATGATGTGCATGGAGTTAAATAATTCAGTATCCAAATAATAAGGTGACTCACTCATTGCACTATTCATTTTTCCCTTTCATGGAAGGAACTTGCTGTTCCTGAACATGCTCTTGTCTAGGTCAAGCGTGGGTGTGTGTGTGCCCAGGGAAGAGGTAGAAGAACGTAGAATTTCCCAATAAATATTTCAGTGCAAGAAGAGCTGTGTAAATGCAAGGCCCACTCATGTGGGGTTAAGGTTAGGACCCTCTAGCATTTTACTCCTCAAGGGTGGCAATACTGGAGTTTCACACACACATGTAAACACAACACCTGTCAACTTGTATAAGCCAGTGTTACTTCAGCAAAATAAAACCAAAGAGACTTACAGGTGGTTACCAAAGATCTGTGCCAGCCAATCTTCTAAAGTTTACTGATCTGAAGGAACAAGCAATTGGTAATCCCACATTACCAACAGAATTGCAAGCCCAAGATGACTGTGACCATGGAAGAGACACATCTCTCTGCAATGCAAAAACAGGGCCTGGGGCAGCAGACTGTTCAATTTGCCTTTACTACAAATTGCATACAAATGTATAAAATGCACAGCCAAAATGGAGGGTGCTCCTTCCTGACTTCACAGCCCTCACTGCTGGCAACCAGAAGAGGGCTAATATTAAGAAAAAGAGAGGCTTATTTTCCCTGAAAGTCTCAGTGAACAAAACCTTAGCCCTAAGAAAGGCTCTAAGCTCCGGACAAGCTTCCTCTTATCAATGCTGTCCTACACCACACTTCAACATCCTAAATTAGGTGCCCTTCTGTAGACCCAGATCCTTTTTTCCACAATGAGCAGAAGCCACTGCCACAGCCACTTTTTCCACCCATATATCTCTGGTAAAACAATCCATGCACCAAGTCCCTGAAGAAAGATTGGTGTGGAAGATCTGTACCATAGGAGTCACTTGTCCAAAACTGACTTCCAAAACTCAGGAAGTTTCCATTTTGGATCCTGCTCAGTGTCTTCAGCAAGGAGTGGGAGGGGTTAACTTCTTTCATGCTCTTAAAAGAACAAGGTAGCATCTTTTACACCTAGACACAGTTAAGGCATGTGTTCTCATTCCCTTCCCACTCGGGAAAAAACAAATGGGTCTCATTAATATCAGAAAGCCAGCCCAAGAAGAGGCCCAACTCTGCATTATTTGCTACTGTCAGGAGACATGAGAAATTTACATCCCTTGAAACTGGGTCATGCACTGCTCTGCCACAACAAAAATTAGCTCATCTGTCCAAAAGACATTCAATGCTCATGAGGCCTAAAGTTGTTTACTTCTGCTCCAAGGGAGAATTAGGGGCCTTGATTCTGCTGTGATGAAAACTATAAAGTGGTCTTCAGCATGGTTTTAATACATGGATTATGATTGCATAGGGCTTATGATTGTTTACATTTTTGCCTTCCAGTGATGACCATAAAGCAGAGCGTTGTGCCCACGAAACAGCAGCACTGATTCAATGTGGCAGCAGTTCAGCAGGGGTGAGACAGAACACCTCTGGAAACTGCACTCTTTGTATGACCCCTCTCAAAACATCCCAGACAGCCACAGCCTGCAGTAAGCATGCTTTTGTTGTTCTACAACATCAGCTTCATCTCATTTACTGGAACAATAAATCCTATCAGAAAAAGGTACCAGCTATTCTCAAGAGAGCCAATACATAGTCTTTAGGCACCTTTGCCCTTCTAGTGAAGGGAGGAGAACTGAGTCTCAAAGTCCCCAGTAAGTCTGTAGTCAAAGATCGTAGATGAGGCTGTTTCACTCTGTAGATAGGGCTCCCACCCTCAAAATGGGACGTTTGACGAGATCTAAACAAAATGCAAACAGATAAAACTTTTTCTGGGCTCTCCAGACCCTGTGGATGCCTGTACAGTGGTGGGGGTACATAACACTCAGTGTTTTCCAACACAGAGACAGCTGTTTATGCAGCTGGATGGAATAAGTTCTTACTTCTTACAACACAGAAGAAACACAAACTCAGATACCTTGAAGTGATGGGCTACAAAAAAGACCTAAGTAAATTACTCTATGATAATAATTCCTTCATCAATAATTAAAAATAATAATCAGATCTGGGTTGAGCCAAAGGAATACTTTAAACGCCATTGGGCACAAGGACAGGGGATTATACAAAGCAGACAAAATGCCAACCTAAATCTACTATCCCAGACTAAATTTGTCTTTGGGTTCAGTGGAAAGATAACAAAAGAAACATCTGTCTTTTTTTGTGCTTGTTGTGATAGGAGCTCTTCTCTGAGTCACCAGCTCCCAAAAGAAACTAATATCTGCAGCCTTCAAGGATAATAGATCTTCAGGACATTATTTCTGTACCACCAAGGTGAACAATAACTTTCTCAAAGGTGGAGCCACCAATAAATTATACAGGTCATATTGCAGGAGTGAGTTTGGGGTTTGGACTGGTTTGAGGTTTTTCTAGAATGCTCTAATACATAATTTTAAGAGCTGACCTAAAGAGCTCTTCCAGCCCCAAGTCATCAGGCCATGGAGCCATCCACATAAAGTACTTCATGCCATGTCTCAACACAGATGATTCTACACAGGTTTGTCAACAGAGGGGCAGTGGTGGGGTGCTAGTAGGCAAAATGTGAGACAAAGCATGGAGTTGAAAAAAATAAACTCTAGTTTTTTATTATTAAGTGGTTTCAAACCATTGAAATGGAAGAGATAACAACATGAAAAGCCCCAAATGCTAACAGAATGTCCTACAAACCATCACCAGAAGATGGAACAAACATTTAAAGCCCAGACGAATGATAACTGGAAGTTGCCTTCTTTAGGATTTATTAGTGCAAAATTAGACCTACTTGTGCTGAAAAGTAACTGCCTAAGCTTGGTCTGTTTACACATGTGTATGCACACCTGTTTCACATCTGTCTTCTGCAAAGTTGGTATCCAATACCTGAAACACCAGTTATTCCTACTCTGACTGAAGGAGGAATGCCTGATCTGTCCGAGATTTGGGCATTTCATGACTTTTCATCATCATTGTGTCTGGATTCCTCCTATATATAAATACACTTGCTCTCAACAAGGCCCTGCATCCTAAAAATATGTTCATTTCTGGTTTACAGTGAGGAGGTGAAGTATTCAGAAAGCCACAAGATAGAGCTTGAGAGGACTGAAATTACTTCCTGCTACTCTTCTGTAAATGCCAATTTCCCTTTTGAATTCTTGCCCTGAAACCACATGGGAAGTCAGCAGTGAAGCCAGGACCTGAACTCACATCTCTTGTATCCCACAGGATAAGATAACTTCTGAATTCTTCTCCAGTACAGTTGCCAGGTTTTTGGACTCAGTGGGTTTCACCCCACATCCCTCAGTGCCTCATCAATACACATCTTCAAATCATCAAGCCATTCAGCTTCCCAGATAAATCCACTGTAGTTAATTCAACCAACACTTGCTGGTGCCAGCCACCAGCACAGGCTATGCCAGGCCTCCTGATTAAGGTGAAACATGCATTTCTGTGCTATGAACTGTCAAATCATCCTTTTTGTTTATTAACAGGGAAACTATTTTCTGAGCAGAGCATCCTCTGAATCCAGGACCCAACTCTGCAAGCTGCCAAGTAGGTGCTGAGTGTTTCCCAGTTCTCTGCAGAGGGCATTTGTTCACTCCTCTCCCCAGGAACTTTGCCCATCAATAATGCTCACAGACTTTTGTCGCAATGCCACAAATATGGCCCCAAGCACTCTGCCAGCAGTGTAAGCATCTACCAACAGCCAATACATCAGCTGCAGCTCAGAATTGTCCAGCAGCATTACATCTTCACTGTGCATTTTAATGTTCTACACCCTAAACAATAATGCTACCTCTAAAGACAGAAGACAGTTCAGAATCCAAGACTTGCAAACCTCAGCTGCCCTCGAGTCTTTAGCTCTAATAGAGTCCAGCAAGTCATTCTCCCCAGAGAAGCTAATGCAAGGAAAAATACTTGCTGGTCTTGGCAGTTCAATCTGCAGCATTTTAGTTAAGGAGCAGAAGATCTAGAAAGTTAGCTACAAAGGGTTTTCAGAGACTTTGACTTTCAACTTCCTTTTGGATATTAAGTTTCAAGACTCTCGCAGTATCTAGGCCATTTCATTTATTTCTTCTCAGTGCTGGATTTGCCTACACCAAGCTCACAGCCTGATGCTCCAGAACACAGCAAAAGGGAGTGGAGGAAAGTGCTTCACAGCAATTGGCCCCCCTTGATCAAAGCTAAGTAACTGAGCACAACAGCATGGATTCTGCGCTCTTGGTGAGCAATTACACAAAAATAGCACTTCAAGACCCAGATAAGATAATACTTCTGGATTGTCACATCTTTTGTAAAGATCATTGCCAAACACTACTCTCAGAAGATCCTACAATCTGAAAAAAATTATGGACAATATCTATTTTACAAGTTGAGAAGTAAGCTTATGAGAGACCCCAGACTCTGCAAGGGAAAGCCAGTGCACAAAATTCAATCTTAAATAAGTGTGGCAACACCTCAAAGGACAGAACTTATTCTGGAATCATTGTGTTCAACTAAGGTTTTTTCACAAATAATTGCAGCTTCTTTGCAAGCCACCTCTGCTTTACCCTAAGAAACTTTCCCGAGGCCCCAGACATCCGGTTCACACATCCCAACTCCTATTCAAGCACTTGGCAGCCACTGAAATTAAGCTGGCATCAGGCACCTAAATCTTCCCCTTGAAGGTGTGAGCCTAGTGTCTTGCTCTGTGGCACAGAGGAAGTCTTAGCAAAACCAGGTTTTAGAGGAAAATCTTCTTTATCTCTCCTTAATGAAACCATTCCTGAAACCCAATAAAAAGTTGATCCCTCCTCTTTATCACTTGTATTGCAGTTCCTCTCCAAATAATGCACTCAGACTGAGCAGCTCTTACCATTTATAACAGTTCTGAGCAGACAAGCAGGTTATTCTGATACCTGGTACTAGTGTTACACTCCAAAAGCACCCCAACAGCACAGACTTCACATTCCTCAGCAAACTTCAAAGACTTCAGCAAACTCAAACTGACCCACTCTGTAGACAATTTGACACTATATTTAACCTTACCCACCCACTTTAAGATCAGGAATTTCTCTGTCTCCTGTTTCTCCTTCTCTTGAGTTGGAAAGATGCAGTTCCACAAAACTCTCCAGTCTAAAAACTTGGTAGAGCAAAGATGACCATGCCATCCAACTGAGGCTTCCTTTTTCAGATTGATATGGCACAAACAATTGCCCCTGTTGAAGCCTGACCAGTACCAAGAACCCTTTGCTAACAACCATGGCACATTTTATGTCTGCTGGCATGATATTAAAGCCAGCCAAGTAACACATAGTCCTTTCATTTGGAATTTAAAAGAGTAACAAATGGAATATAAGTGCCACAAGATACAGTAAGCAGAGAGTTCATCATAATACACAGAATTTCAGGTAGATGTTTGTGTGTTAGGACCACAGCAAAGACACATGCTCTAAACCACAGTCTAGAAAATGAATCCAAAAGAAGAAATTTTCAGCATTCAAAGTCACTCTTGACTTCAAAATGGAAGTCACCCTCTCCTAATTGCCACTACTTTCTCCTGTTTTAATCTAGCAGTTCCTCTGCACCATCTTCCAAAATAATTAGTCTTAACCCAGTTTAACACACAAAATCAAAGCAGGAACTTCTCAACTTTGATATCTGCACTTCTATGCTAAATTGGGAGGGTTTGATTTTACAAAGCAACTTTACCACCCATGGGCAAGTCAGTATCAGAGCACACACCACACCAAGTGCACAAGTGAATGGTTTTGAGCAAATGTTTTCATCTGATGGTCTTCTATAATATGCAATCAGCCAGTTCTGTGCATGTAACTGCAGCAAACATACCTCCCACATCAGTGAAAACTGACCCCATTAAATGGTCAGTATATTCAGAACAAGTCAAGGCTTTAAAAAGAGCTGGTTAATTTTACTGTCAATAACTGTAGCAGCTAAGATAACAGTAATCAAACCCCATGCCTCAGAATGCAAGTTAACTGCCTTCAGCGTCAAAAATATATCCACTTCTTTGCCTCTGGATATCACTGAACAACTACCACAGAGGATTATATGACTCAAACATAACACCCATTTACTGCTCAGTGCCATAAGCAGCAGAGTGCATTTAACAGGTAAAATGATCCAGTACAGCCAAATCTCTGCCACAACTTATTAACATCAACTTTTACTTGCTGCTCTCCCACTGTCTTCATCCTTCTCTGCAACATGATTTTGTTCTGCAGAAGGTCAAATTTTGTTTTCCTAGCCGCTCTCCAACAAACACATGCAGAATTATCTGAGGGCACTTCAAACACGCTTTGATAATTATTTTATTTTAATTGGGCCAACTATCTATTATCAACATTAACACTGAGAGAATATTGAAAACTACAGCTAAAACACTGATTAGCTGCTGTTGAGGTCCTTAATTCCCTAGGAATAGCCAATAGACAGGCATTTCCAGCTTCCCTGCTGTGCCCCAATGCAACGGAAGAGCTAGGCAAAGGGAAATTAAGCAATTAATTTGTTCTTTAAAAAAAAAATGTAAAGGGGGAAAAAAAGTAGTTGAGTAAATCATTTAGTACATTGGAAAACTAATAACAGTAGCCAAAAGACAGGCACAGCAGAAGAAGCATACCCTCCCTCCTGAAGCTGTGTGTTGCCCTCTGCTGTTCTCTGGGTTAGCTCCTGACACAGCTCAGTCAGTGCTGCTCGCTCAGGACTTTCTGTCCTCACTCATTGCCAGCCTTGAGCTGCAGCACAGCTCAGCCAAGACTCTACATATCCCTCCCTCATGTACCTGTAAAAGAGATAAAATCTGGCACAGTTTTCCTGGTTTAATTTGCCAAGATATTGGTAAACTTTGAAATACTTGCCCTGCCTTGTAGGCTCCTAAGGATTGTTCATCTGTGGAGCGCTTGCACACTGCAGCAAGGGGGTCAAACAACTCAACAAACCACTTCTTCATGGGCACAAAACCAGCTCAGGCTACATTAGACAGCTGTCATACATAATCAGATGGTTTTCCTCGATAGGAGGACCCTGTGCTGTCCTGGTATCATGTTAATTAGTGACAAATATGCAGTTGGGGAAAGTCTGCTTCCAGCTGCAGAAAGAGCAGAGGCTGCAACACAGCTGAGAGGACAAGCCCAAGGACACACTTTGCTGTTTCCCCAAGCTTAAAGCAGCAACCAAGGTAAAATGGTCAATGCCAACCCCCTTAAGTCAGACATCATGGAAATGTCTTCATGCAGAGCTGGTGCATTACTGACACAATTCTCCCTGCAACAAAACACACGCCTTTAGGAGAACCTAAGAGAATGCTAGAGATATTTACCTGGGGGAGTTTCAAGAAATTTTTCCCTATCTCAGCTCTCTAGATGCTCTTTTCCATAGCTTTAAGATCAGGAAACCTGGCAGCTCAACCCAATTCTGGTTTTTCAGTGATCTGTGCAAATACCAGTATGACACAAAATATTTTTGTCACAGAGCCTCCTCATCTATAACCCAGTGATCATGACACATAACAGCTGGTTTTGGACACCTGCAGAGAGATAGGAGGCTTAAGGCAGAAGTCAGGCTACAATATTTTTAGTGCTACTAGGGAAATAGAGATATTGAAAGGCATTTTCAAGCAAGTTTAGACATGAATATGAGAAAAATAATGAATTACTCTCAGCCTGCTCTTTTTGAGAGATCAGTTTTCAGTTCCAGACCAAACTCTCAGTCTGACCCCAAAGAGTTCCTGGTTCCTGGTAAAAAAGAGATATCCATTCTTGACTCACTGGTACAGTGGAAGGGTGAAAGCCCACTGTGAGATGACCACAGGACTGTGCAACCACAAATCCAGAAAAACACTTTGGGTAACACATTGCAGCCAGGCTACAAGCAAAAGCATGCCCCAGTCTAGGCCAGCCTCAGCACATGGACAGGTCCTAATGAAGAAGCTTCTAGATTTGTGTAGTGCTCACAAGGGGAATGATGTCACCCCTTCACCATGACCAGGATGCTGGGGTACATGGGGGCTTGTGCTGCTCATTTCCATGCTAACAATATGAGAAAATGAAGCTTGAAAAGTAGGAGAGGAGAAAAGAATACTACAGTTAAATCAGCTGGCATGACAGACTACAAAAAATGGCAGTGAGGTTGCTCTCACCTCAAGAAAAACATTCTGGTTCTATTTGCTCACTGCCATCAAGACAACTGGACTCATTCATTGCACAATCTCCTCCATCCTCCAGTCTTCACCACACACACCTGCTAATATCCACAGAGAAACAGCCATGCATTCATAGCTCAGAGAACTTCCAATTATGCAAAGAAAACACCTCAAGGCAATAGTCTGAATTAAGATTATAGCCATTGCTTAATAACAATGACAAATTCATTCTGCCCCCAGAAAAATATTTAGATGCAAACAGAAAGGGATGGAAGGAGGGAATGATGGATCTTCTATATTAGCTCAGCAGACGCAGATACAGCAGTCACAGGGCTTTCTTGGAGCACTTGCCTTTGGTGGCAAGAAAATGTAGATAGTAACCAGCATGTGGAAAAAAATCTCAATACCACCAGCAGGTTCTAGCTGGCCCTTTATACACAGACCCAAGCTCAATCTACCAGGAGGATCAGACACAAAAGAAATTTCTTTTCCTGGAAGGACCAGCTGTTCTCATATCAGAAATCTGTGCAAGTAGCCCCTCTTATCATGAAAGGCCAGACTTCCCTAATCTTAGAGTCCAGTTCTCCTAATATCTTCCTGTGATAAAATCTCTGAACAGCAAAGCACTGAACTATACTGCAACTATAAATTCTCAGCTTACAAAAGCCCTAAAACTCGGCAGTGCCCATTGAAAGGACTCTCTGTGCTTCCTGATGTATGGACACCTTTCAGCTGCTGGACAGCTCCCTCATCCACTGATGTGCCACTGCCCCACCTCAGCCCGTGACACACAGTAAAAGCTGCAGACCACGGGGGATGAAGGGATCAGGTCACTCCTCTCCATCCACCACCCAGCAATACAGCAGGAGGGCAGGAAGCAAATCCCTCTGTGATTTTCCATGAGAATTCAAGAAGGGGTGGCAGGAAGGCAGGACATCAAGGTACAACAACAAGAGCCAGCTCACTCACACTTCACCACTCATAAATCTGGGATAAACTGGAGTTCAAGAGTCCTTCCCTAGTCTGTTAGAGCACAGCCTGGAGCATTTCCTCCTACAGCTCCTTACCTCCTGTCCCACCTTTCAACGAGTCTCTTAAGATCATTCAAAGTAAAAAAAAAGTGGAAAGACTCAGTCCAGCAGCTTTGGACAGGAAAAGTTCACTAGCTCGTTCTCACATTTCATAGCTAGAGCTACCATCCATCTGGTTGTTGCTGCGCTCCCTCTTGTACCATGCACTGCAGCTTGTTAGATATCCCTCAGCATTCATGCCTCCTGCTGCCTGTCAACAAGAAGAATGGCAGCTGGGATTTGAACAACACTTCCTCATCCTTCAGCACACTCAAGTATTCTGATGCATTGAGCCTGATGTTGTTCACATCAAATGCTTATGAAGGAACACAGGAAAAGCACAAGCCACACACAGCAAAGCTGCACAAATATATAGAGTGTTTCTGTGTCATTGCTCCTCTCCTGAATGCATTGCTTCTGTCCAATACTGCACTGACTGAATATACTTACCTGTCTGACCACCTCCTCTTCATTCTATTCTGACTAACCCTTACTTACTCCTCCAAATGTTACATTTTCACAATTATCTCCTTTAACCCACCAGAGCGTGGGAGTAGGTGTGTGGTTGAATCCCCTAAAGAGCACTACCAATGCCAAGAGATGGTGGTACCAAGAACTGGACAGGCAGCTTTATCTCTGTGAATAAGCCACTATCAGACCTGGGTATATTATTATGTGGATAAGGCATTATTCATAAAACAAAGCTTGGTGTTAAATTCACAGATAAAAAGGATCAAAAAATGAGCATCCAGTATGTACAAGTAAAATTATGTAAGAGAAATCCAGACTTTAGCAGTAAGTGCAGATACTCCAATACTGTCTGTCGCCTTCCACAGGTGCGAGTGGGATGGATGGATGGATGGATGGATGGATGGATGGATGGATGGATGGATGGAGCGAGCAATGGCAGCACCTATCTCATGTGATACCCAGTACACACCTGAACTTGGGCAGATGAGACAGTAAATGTCACCATTCAGTTCTAGGCCCTCTAGTCAGCTCAAGAACCTTGCACTGAACCCCAAAGCTCACTTTTCTCCAGCTCCCAGGGAAATTCCTGAGTAATTTCTAGTTACCTGGTGAGAAAGTAGCATCACAGACCTACAATTCTCCCTGGCTTTGTTGTAATCCAGGCAAACTCAGCAGCAACAAGAAGCCAGGACAAAGTGCTCCCTGGCTTACCTCACCACTGACAACTCTGGGATGCAGTGCCAAGATACAGGTATATAACACCTGTGGAGCAAACTGGGCACTCCTGCTTACAGATCTACAACATTATATTGAAAGGTAGTTTTGGAAATGACCAGTTGTAAAAGTACAGATGTTGTAATGTTTATTTTCTTCCATTCATTTATAGAAAACTGCTTTTATTTGTTGTCCTTCTATAAACTGGGGCAGGGGGAAAGGATGAACACGGGAAATATTTTGCCTCAAAAACTAATTTTGCCCTCAAACAAGGGGGCAGCCATAAAGGAGAGAAGTTAGGAATCTAGAAGGAAGTCTGCTATAGACAGAGAGACTGAATCTTTTGTGTGGAAACCGGATCTCTTTTTTTGCAATTGAGATAAAAGAAAAAAAAAACAAAAACAAAACAAACCAACCTTATTTATCACTCAAAAAAAGGTCAGTGCTAGCCCTTCAGGCAAAGCTGCAGGTGTTATTTCCATATGCTTCATGTACCCTGACCTCCAGCTCTGGAAGCTTTCAACCTTTTGTATAAGAGCAAAGAGAAATCGTTAATATTTCATGTGTTGCCTTCGCTTACTTGCAAGTTCCTTGGAAACCATTAAAGTGCAAGCGTAATAATGTCATCATTTACTTGTCATCTTCCACCTGCTCTTTGCAAAGAAAAGAAGAAAATACCTGCACTCCTGCACTCCCATCCAAAGGCAGTGCAAACACTGTGCCCTATTCATTGAAAGACAAATTGAAGGTTCTTCCAGAGAGAGGTGGGCTAAAGAGGCAAGTGTCCCAAATCACCTTCTGGATGTCCAAGAAAGTTTTTACAATTATCATTCTCTTCTGAAGGGGAGATAGTTTTCTGCCACAAGTAGTGCTAGTTCAATCTTCATCACCCTCTTCTGAAGCAAGCACCTGTTCCTTAAGTTTCCAGAAATACTATTCACCCAAAACTACCTTGGAAAAGCTGACATACAGAATTATCCAAAAGCGCCACTTACACCTTCCACAGCTTAAAATACAACCTGTTCTAGAGTGAAATGAAGCTACTGTTTACACACAGCAGCAGCACAATCAGCTGGAAACTGTTGGAGGACTGGACTACTGCCAGGTAAATTCATCCTAAAAAAATATGGTGCCCAGAAAGCAACAAAGTGTCCCACATCTTTTGTCTAGAAACACACAAATGGCAAGGACTCCTGTGTGTCAAAGTATCATCAGCAACTACCTCTCATTAATAAAATGCTCGATTTCCTTCCTGGTACCTCTGAGAAGGCCATTACCCAGCTTCACTGCTCTGCACAGAAGACTTTTTTTCCATTTTACCTTCAGCTCATTCACTGAGTCAACAGCTGATTTTTCCTGAACCAACACTGCCCTCTGTTTTCATTAGTTCTTCTTTCTCCGTACCATTTGTGACCTTAACGCACTTAGAGGGATCAGGCACTTCCCATCTCTGTCATCATTTCCACCAGTTTTACAAGCTTTTAGTCTCCACTCATGAGAGGGGATCTCTTTTCCCCAGTCATCATACTAGCCCATCTCTGCCTGTCTTGTTTCATTTTCAATTCTTCTTCCTTGAACATGGCTGACAAGAATTATACATCATTTTCTAGATTAGATCTTCCTAGTGCTTATAAATTATTGACAGGGGTTAGTTTTGCAAAAGGGAGCAGACTTGCTCAAGCATTCAACACCAGCTCTCAAGCATTCAACAGCAGTGAAGATACCTCCTTACCTGTGCTGGGGATTACATACACCAGGAGGATGCTTGAAGAGGCTGGAAAACAGACACTGACAGCAGCACTGGACCAGCCAAGCCATAAAGGTTTGTATTAGTCAGGCTACACACCACTAAATTAGAAAACAAATCATCAAAAGCAGTGGTGGCAATGTAAGTTATTTCCTTCCCCATGCACACACACATCATAGCATCAGAAACCACCTTCACTCCACAGGGAGGATTGCCTCTCCTGACAAGAGGAAGAGACTGGGCCAGACCTTATACACAGCCACATGCCTACATCCCAGGCTTTCTTCTGGAACAAAGTCCTCCAAATTGAATATTACAGTGGTTCAACCACAGCTGCACAGCTGAGTCATGCTGGAGATCTCAGAGACCTCTGGGAGATGCTGGGCTCCAGCACAACTGCAGCCCTTTCCAGGCACTGCTTTGCCCCATTGTCAGAGCAGACTGTGTTTGCTCCCCACCTTGTACACCCTAGTTCCAACAACCGGGTCCTAATGAGAGAAAAACCTGTTTCTCTGGGTGTTGTCATGGCTTTACAACTCAAATTAAGGTTCCTCAGCTCCTTCTGGAACAAATGAAATACAGTGCTAACTAAGAAGATTTAATAAAGGACAAATGTAGCATGTAAGCCCAAATCTCTCTTTTGTAACCCAGAAAATGGGATCAATATTCTGCAAGGAGAATTCAATATATAGGAAGTTCAGATGTGCTCCAGAGATTTGTCCCAGGAGTCAGACTTGTCTGAGAGTAAACGATTGCTACGACTTTCCACCAACATAGTTTAAGATGGGAAATCTCTCTAGAAATCAGTGATTAAAAACAAAATATGCCTCAAAGCCCTGCCTCTCCCACTTGCTCTCCTTTTTCAGACACTCCTGAAAGCAAAAGGATGAGAACAAAACTTATTCTGAAACCAAAAATATCCAAGATGTATAAAATATACCCTTAAAAATATATACACAAAAGCTTGGCAAAAATTAAAGGTTCTAATTCCAGATGAGATAAAAGGGGTTTAATATAATTATGAAAAATTAGGAAAGAAACTAAAACAAAAGAGGGAAAGGAGTTAATTTCTTAACAAAACTAAGTATTTGACAAGGGAGAATCTGAAGTGCGATAGTCAAATTGCCCCAGGTCTACCACAAATCCCACTCTAGCAGAACATTTTGGCCTCTGCTGAGGTTTCAAAGTTCAGCAGATCCTGGAAACCCAGTTTTCTTGCAAATAAGGGGAGTATCACAGCAACTGCAGCCAGCTGGCTGGCAATACAGAGACTCAGTATCATTGGGGAGTTTTAAGTTTTAAAAATTCAGCATCCCAATTGACTAAATGAATATAGGCCTTGCCAGGTGGCTGATGACTTCCCTCAACCTGCCATTAGTTTGTTTTCCACAATGAACCACTTGGTACCACCTTACCTGCCTCTCTCCCAGCCTTTCCTACAGCACCAGGAGAAACCTGGAAACGCTGCCATACCCTCTTCACAAACATATGCACTGCATTTATCTGCCAAGGAGGCAGTGTGTGGCAGCATGTACTGCCTTAAGCTAAATGTCCTTGGATGGTAAAGACTTCACAGATAGTGCAAAAGGGGCCTTTTAAAGGGAGCTACAAAAAACAGAACACAGACCTGGGGTCCAAGGCAGCAACTTCCACATATGGGTTGTGTTTCCTCCATGTGTCCTCCTAAGGGGGGAAACTATCCCTCAGTTTCACCTTTCAATGGTGTCATTTGACTTTGAGAATTTTTGGCAGCCAAATTCCCACCATCTTTCTAGCTGCTGAGAACAAAAAAAGCAAACAACATTTCAGCTTTACAGGCTCCAAGGCAGAGCACAGAGAGTAGCTCACACCTTACAGGGGCTATCTCCTGGCACAGCACAGCCCCAGAAAGCCACACAAACCTTCACCATTCATTAAAATGCCACTGGCAGGTTACAGCATGACATACAGACCTCAAACATCACATTCCTGAGCCTGTAAACAACCCAGAGTAACGAAGAAACTTCCCTGCAGCGTGTATCCTCACACTGATGCCAAGCAGTTTTCTGAAGCATCTGGTATTTGTCACAAGGTATGGGACTGCATACTTCATTCTTGTGATACCCCACCACAGTCCCCCATGGTGATGCCTCAGTTTCCAAGCCGTGAATCGCTCAGAGGAGGCAGGGCATGCTCTTACAGGGATTAGCAGAGCGCGGCTTTGCCTCCAGGAGAGGGCACCAGCGGTGTATCCTCACCGGCCGTGTATCCTCACCGGGCGGTGCATCCTCACCGGGCGGGGAGCTCCCTCCTCCCAGCCAAACGTGCAGTGAGGGGCTCAGCCACACAAACGCGCCCGGGTGACAACGCTGCGGTGATAGATGAGGTGAGCAGAATCCATCTTCTTCCTACAGCTGTATCAGCTCTGCAGAGCTCACAGTAGCAAGCAGCACAGTGTCACGTCTAAAGGGAGAGGCTCAAGGGCACAGCTGGAAAAGTGGATCTGCAGAATTAGAGGGTGCTATGCTCACTTTAATGTTCGGCTGTAGACAGGCTATGCTAAAGGTAGATGAAAAGCAAAATTTAACATAAACCAATGGAAAAGGCATCTAGGAACCGAGGTACTTGGGCTAAATACCCCTTGGCCCCATCACTGCCCCTCCTGTGCATCTATTACCCTTTCCTTCCCTAGATTGTGCTCATTTTTACTATTCAGGTCTTTTGAACAGAAATGGATTCCGACAAAAAAAATTAATACAAGGATGGCCAAAAGCCAACTAAAGAATCCAATTTGCCCCATTCCTTTCACTTGTCTCTTGCCTATCCATCACCTCTGCAGCAATAAAGCTAAATTAGATAGTCTTTAGGTCCCAAACAGCCATCGTCACATTCAGCCCTGGTCACTCATGGCAGTGGGAAAAACTCCTTGGCTTCAGTCTCCTGGCATGACCAGAAGCAAAACATGGAAGAAACTCTAACAAGCAGACACTGCTCCCTTAAAAACAAATTACCTGGTCCCCTCCCAACAAGAGAGAAAGTAGAAGCATGTTCTCCCCAAGTCGTTTCTCTCCAGCAGGCTAACTTTGGGCTGGATTAATCAATAAGGTATGGCCAGGCAGGGCTAACAGCACTGCAGAGAATGCTGCTTTGCACAGTGGTTAATTACTACAGAGAGTTTAATGAAGTTTAAAGAGACTGAAACCTTCTTCCTATCAATAAGGAGCAGGGTTTGTTACACGCCACCTTTCTTCAATTAGAAGATGTGCTCACCAGGCGGGCTTCAGTCTCACCTCTGCATGCTAAGGAGCAGTGTATCAACCTGCAGCCTTGCCCAGATAAAGAGGAAGGAGATACTGTAAAAATGACCTCTCTCTGCCCTCCAGTGTACCCTGCTTGCAACAAGAACTTAGTGTTACATATGCATCTCTTTCCCCCTTTTCCAAAGAAACACAATGACTAACAAAAAAGCTAAAGGACTGACAACCCTGGAGTCCAGCCACCACCAAGTAGCTCCATTCTAACAAACTCAGCTTCTCCTGCCATGGCCTGTCTGCATGTACAAGCCCAGGCCTAGAGAAGCAAATCCATAAAGGTTAGAGGGCTGTTCAGGGTTGAACACAATTTTTTCTTCCCTTCAATGAACACATTTGCACTTCAATCTGGGTCTCCTCCCCTTTCCCTGCTGACAGTAGTCTTTGGACTACTGGGATAAAGTATTAAAATCAGTGTATCATTTGCTCACCCTGGCAGCACTCACCCTCTAGACTGATAATAACATCCATCAGCACTGTCATAGATAAAGATCCCTTACTCCTGTTCCCACTGCAAAGCCCCATCTTCATCCTTGCCTAGAGTTTAAAATTTGGTGGAAAAATTAGCTTTTACCAAAACCAAGCATACAAGCTTTCAGAAAAGCAATGAAATGGGAAGTTTGGTGGGGTTTTTTGAGCAAAAGGTTATTTCCCTTCAGTCCCATTACAGAAGTTGCAGAAGTAGGAAAAGCAAAGATGCAGGTTCAGATTGCTCCATTTACATTTCTATAGCTCATACTCAGCTCTCATTACAAGAACCCAGCAGCAAGCTCACAATGTGGACTGATGCTTTTGATAACTGATGAAAATCACAAAGCAAGGGAGAGTCTGTATTTTTAAGTCCACTGCATAGCACTTGCTTATTTAGATCATACAAGGCATTGTTTGCTAAATACACAATTTAAGACCAAATTGTAGGGTATTTTTCTTTTGCCTATAGTCCAGGTTATTAAAGATATACAGGACTTGATGCTCTGCAACTTTCAAGGATCCAGAAATTTCCGGTACATTTTCATTTTGAAAGGAAAATATTATATTCTCTTATAGTTCCTTTCAGTTAGTCAAAATTTATTTCCTATGCAGCTACCTCAGGGGTAGCACAATGAAGTGGTTAAATTGCCAATAGAAACTATACATGAGAGCTGACAAAAAGGGGAAAAGAAAAAAAAAGAAAGAAAATAGAAAAATAAGGAAGAAAAATTCCTGCTGTCTTTTGTGAAATAGAATAGGACAAAAAATTGGTGAGGAAAGAAATGTAATTCAAGAACCTCTGGGGTATATTGCAAAGAGCAAGAAAGAAATTAAAAGCAATAAATAAATAGCTGACAATATCCCTTTTAAACCACAAAAAACAGGGTTTATATGTTCAAAGTGAACATTGACAATTGTTGTATTGTCTGGATGGCTACAAAAACAGACAACCATTGTGAATCTGGATCTCACATCATTATTCTTCTCCCTTTCCTGCCACCCTAACAGTAATTTCTGATCTAATTACAAGCCATGCCAGTAGAAGAATCTGGCCAAAGCAAATCTCAGGATTTACTTCCAGGTTCAGCACTGGTCATTAGGAATCACACAACACACTGTCACTGCTTCCAAGATTAAAATGACAAGCTCCTCTTTGGCAGCACAGTGAGTCATCAGGGAGATAAAGCCCACAGCTGGCTGGAAGTTGATGTGTGCTGTTCTTCAAAGCACAGAGAGCTCCCACTTCACCACCTTGTCCTCTGTTCCAAGGTATCCAGCAATGGACACTTCCTGGGGCTGCAGCAAACACTTCCACCCTCTGCTGTGCCACTCTGCCTCCTAAACAGCAGGAATTCTTTTACTGCAGACACCCCAGTTCCAACACTCCATTACAGGCTTAACCCAAGGCACATAGTGAGTGTGTCAGGGCCATCACTGCCTGCTCCTTGGAAGACCCCTTCTCTGGGATTCTCACCACCCACCTTCTGCCCTGTGCCAGTCACTCCCTGAGCACAAAGCTGTGTATTGCCTGCTTTCCACCCACAGCCTTGGGTTCTTTTCCATCCAGACTTGTAAAATACTCCTGTGAATGAGGCAGAGATCTGCAAGCTTCAGGCTCCCAACACAACCAGCCCCCACCATCCAGTTGTAAGAGCAAAGAACTGACCCCAAGGTGCCAAGAAAGAAGCCAAGGGCAGGGCAAACATCTCCTCCCTACTGCCCACTGTTCCTCAGCTGCCCAGGGCAGAGTGGTTCCCCAGTCACTGAGGTCCCCATGGGGATTCCCTCAGCATGACAGGAGCTGCCATCCCCGTTCAAAGGTGTCTCTGCCTTCTCTGGACACCTTAGAAACTGGAACTTAAAAGGCTTTCTAACATCAAGGCCTCTGCCTTTTTGTCAAGCATGGCTAAAGTCAGCTTATGTGTCTTCAGACAAAATTTGAAAAAGAAAAAAACAAGGAAATAGCAAAAAGGATTAGTATACCCTATAAATATAAAAATAATTTATCTCCCTGGGAAAGTGCCAGACACAGGCTGATGTTCAAAAAACAACAGATCCTTCCCTGGCTTCTGTGGAGCACTCAGAGTCTGTGGACAACAGTTCATACCCTGACCCAGCCACAGACCATTTTGAAGCACACAGAAGGTTACAACTTGCCAGTTAAATCAGTCAAGCCTCTCTCAGAGCCTACACCTCAAGCACCAGAGCACAGGTCTCAAAACTGGGCCCATGCATCTATTTACACAGGTGTAAGTGCCACAGCTGCAACCACAGCTGCTGAGGCAGCTCAATGCAGCAAAGGAACAGCACACACCTACAACTGCCTCTTCCAACTGCCTCTCCCCCAAAAATCTCGAAAAGCCAGCAGATTTACAACTGCTTATCCCTGACTCATAGGCAGTGTTCTCAGCAGATTCTGAAAAATTGGTTCAAGGGTCTAGTATTGAATGACCTGTTTCCCCCCTGGAAAATGAATATGCCAAGGAAGCCCAAGATGAAGAAAGCAAATCTCCTGGGATGCTGAAGGAAAATGATGGATAAGAAGCAGACAAATGTTATTTGGTACAGTGATGTTTTGCAACAGCATCATGCAGTCATTATCAGATGGATTTCCTACACATTGGTTTTTCCTACATGACTTATTATTAGTGGCTGATGTCTGGAAGGCTGGCCATTATACACAAATGTCTTCCAAAACTAGGACAGCCATTAAGTTCATACAGCTACAGTGCTGGCCACAAAACTATTTACACTGTCTGGGAAGCCAAATGTATTCCCAATGAGCTGCCCCCAGCAAAACCAAAGGTATCACAGCTTGTGACCAAAACAGAGACAGGGACATGCCGTCATGTAATCAGGAACAGCAGGCTCTAATGAAGCCACATGCTGTCAGTCCTTTCAGACTACAAATAAAGCTTAACCATTCTGCAGCAGAGGCAGAAATCAGAGTAAACCTCTGGCCTCTATCACAGGAATATCAGGTTGGCAAATGCTGAAGAACATGTCTACCTTTGAAATCTGTAGAGATAGGCTAGTTGAAACATTTCTTCTCCAAACATGAATCAGCCTTTTCCTTTCAACGGGCTGTAGAGCATTTCTGAAGCTCCAACTAATACCAAACACCAAGATCTTTGGTTAACTAAACTGCACGGATTCCAAGGCCCTTTACCCAAGATACAGCCCATGGATGGTTTCTTAGGGCTTCTCTCAATTTGTTCATTACTTTGCCATTGTTTGTGAAGGGCTGTGTTCTATTTATGAAAATCAACAGGCAAATGAAAGAAAATACACCCTTCTTCTAAACTGTCTTTCAGTCATCCTTCAGACAGAAGAATTAAGCAGAAAAAGCAAGTGCATGCTTACCCATCATTTCTTTCTTAGAGTACCCATCACTTCAACTTTCCTGGAGTTGCACAGAGATTGGCACCAATTTTAGAGAGGTGAGATACAGAAAGAGGACAAGCCTGGTCATTATATTTGGGATGTGGCTGCATAATCTGAAAGGGCATAGCAGAGAAAGCCCTACAGCTGGCTCAATCCACACATGTATGTGCAGAACACTTTGCAGAGGCACAAGCTCATGTACCAAATGCACTTTGTCTGCAGTAGGTCAGGTGTGTATCAGTGTAAAAGAAATCTTTTCTGTATCACTCCACTATGATCTCTCTATAGAGAGATCAACATAGACAAGCAGCTCCCAATTCTCCCAGAACTAGGACATGCACAGGACATGCACACCCAGAAATACAGAATCAGTCTTAGAAGCCAGAAGTTCTTGATGAAAGAAGGAGGAAACATCAAAGTTATGTCACTTGAATAGTAGGGACCACAGCTGTAATGCAACCCTGCTTTTGCATAGCAGCCAAGGCTCTAATATGCAGTATCTTTCATTTCTGCTCTCGTATCTGTTCTTTGTTCATGGAGCAAAGCCTGCTCTACTTACAGATTTATACTTATATAATAATGCTGAAGTGGTGATGAGCTTTATTGCTGTATTTATTATCAACCAGGTGGACTAGAACAATCTCCACCTGAATTCAGCTTACCAGGATGAGAACACATCAGCAGAACTGAATCTATGTAGGCAGCAGAGGCTGGCAGAGAGGAGGAGGGATGCAGTGAGTCACCCACAGCACTTGTCTTGAGGCAAATTTCTGCTAGATCTCTACATCAGCTCTTTGGCTTTCCTTTGCCTAATCCCTAGGGTTAAGTGAGACCACACAGGCTACAGAAGGGACAAAACAACCCCTTTTGACACTTAGTTAACAACACAGTCCAAACAGATTCCCAGGGACAGAAATCACACCAGTAGTCTCCTGGTCCTCTTCCAGGATTCACCCACTGGCTAAGCCCTAGCTCTGCTCAGCAGTCTCTGGAAGCCTCACGTATCATCTATTCTCCTGGGACAGCATCCACTGGGAAACACCAGTGGCATGAGAGAAAACAAAGTTTTTAACATAATCAAACACACGGTCTGGGCATGTAATTACTGGGATACCAGAGGTGACTCTCTCACTTCCAGCAGAATACTCCAACCAACAGTTCCAATAGACACAGCCTAAGCTTCAAACATTTCAGCCTCCTCTTGCCCTGCTACATGAGATCACAGCCATGTATTGCCTGCAGAGACCCTGAATTCATCTATGACCAGAAGGGACTTCATCCTCTGGGGTTCTTCTGAACACAAGGCCTGATTGGCTTGGTGGGACACCTCTGATGCTTCTCCCACCAGCCCCACAAAGACCCTCTAAAACAAAGACAACAGGCTGAGCAAATGACTCAGGCAGAAAGCATCACAAAGAAGGAGAAGAGCTGTCGCACCACAAATCTTTCAGATCCAAACCTAAACCCTTAATTAGGAACAAGAGAGACAGCAGAGGAGGAGTCAACCAGGGAAGCCAGAGGAGAGTGGCAAAGGCTCTGTATGAACTCACTGGGAAACTGTGCTCAAACACATCCCCCTCTGTCTCCACCCCTTATCAACCAGCAACATTTTGATTGTCTCATTTTAAATTTGAACTTCTTAAACAAATTACAACAAAGCTTATGTGAGGTTAATCATTCCCTGTTTCCTCTGGCATTCATTTTAATAGTACTAATTGCAATAAACACATTTAAAATTAATATGCATGTTATATGCATATATCAATTGCATTCTAATTTACCTTTGACTAACATCCACAGACTGAACGTGCTTTCAATAATAAAAAGCTCTGACATAGCTTAACCAACCTCTGCCTGCCAGACTGCCCCCACAGCATTAGGAATCTATGACAGATGAGATTAATGAAAACATGCAAGCCACCAGCAGCAACTTGCAGATGCAGGCAAGCTCAGCCTATAACACAAGGTAAGGATGAGCCTTTTCTCCATGCTAAGCCATCTCCACTGCCTGTCTTTCTGGAAATAGGCTCACTCTTACAATTCCAGAGTGCACTGATAAAGTATTTCAGATCTGTTTGCAAGCAGGGAGGATTTCATTTTCACTAACACAGTTTGTTTAGCCATTATCAGCCATCTCCCTCTTCACAAGACACAATTCCTTCCAAACATCCATCAGCAAGGCTCTGCCAGGCAGAGCCATGACAAGGCACAACCGCAGTGAGACCTGCAGGAGCCTTCAGCAGGGTCAGAGGCCAGGAAACATTTTTGCCAATACCAGACACAAATAGAATCAAGTGTATTGACTGAAGACTCTTTAGCTGGGATGCTATAATTGCTAAGTGTGGGTGACCCATCCCACAATCAGTTTACGAATCACAATCAGTTTACAGATCACAAATGAGTAAACAGGCACTGAGAGAAGAGCTGGAAGAATTTCTGCAGATCTTACACATTCCCTTCTCTTAGCTGCTTGTTCTGCCCCTCTGCCAGAGGACACGCTCATTTCAGCAGAAATAGTGTTCCTGAGAACCACAGACATATCCACAGATTGAAATAATTTTCAAATTAATGCACCACGATGTGAAACCCAACCAGTGCTGGATTTGCAGATTTGCCACATCTCCTTCAGAGCAGACTGCCAGGCTGAGTGAGGAGCAAATGAGAAGATCTCACACATCCTGCTCTCTGCTACAGGCATAACCCCACCCTGAAGGAAGGATGAGAGAGAAGCTCCTGGCTCTGGCAAACACTGGTACTTGTCTCTCCAGAGTTCAGCAGCAGCTCAGAGGGAGGGTGTACTTCATTCAGCATTGAACACTCAGATGAGAGGTACCAAGTAAAAACAGCAGCATAACTTGACAGCATCCCATCCATGCCTGTCCCTACAGTCAAATCTGCCCAGGCAGCACAGTTTTTACCAATCTTGATGAGCCATCAGAAAACCTACCACAACAGACTGCTAAAGATTCACTTCAGCAGCATTATCCTATCTCCTCAGATAACCTACAATCTGGCCCTGGTCTTACTCCAGCATCTTTTGGTGCAACCTTTCTTAAAACACTTTCAATAAGCATACTTCTGTCTAAAGATTCACAGAAAGAGAAAATTTATACAAATATTGGAGCACAGTTCTGTCCCACTGATCTGACCTCTGCTCCAGGACCTCAAACCCAACATTTAGACTTTCCCAACTGGACACCAAACCAATGCCAAATGACCTATGAAACTAATTCAAATTAACTGGCACACTAAATGCTTGTATGAAGGAGTTCATGAGTCAGCTGTGGACAAAGAATGAGTCATAGGAGATACATAGGAGATAATTTTGAAGAATGAGTAAACCTGAAAAAAATCCCAAATTGCCAATGAACAATATGCAAGTAGAAAAACATGTTCAATTTACAAAATAAGTTAATTGCTATGAATTAGTCAGATGGCTCTAGTCACATAAACATATCTATTGTGGGCTGCTGTTGCAGTTTATATGTCACAGCTGAGCAATTTGAATCTCTATTAAAGGTGTCTCTGACTTTAACGAGAGTTACTGCAATGTATATCAACAACACGTTCTGGAGGTACACAGAAAGACAATACCAGAAAGAAATCTAGTGCCACAAAAATGAAGCTGCCCTAGCTTCAACAACAGAGCTTTTCTGAGCACTCCTAGGTTCCAGCCCCACTGCAGGCCTCTCAGGGAAAACTCACACTGACCCATATCCCTCCCAGGGCTCCAAACACCCCAAGCACCTCCCTCAGAGCACACAGCAGTATTTCAGAAGGTTCAACAAAGACAGGCAACTTCTTCAATTTAGTAAATATTTGCTATTTCTCTCTTCCTACTTCCAGGTCACACATTAAAACTGACCCTTGACAAAAGCACAGCTTCTCTGCAGCACTAATGCTTTGGGGATGCATAAGGGCACAATTACACCTTGAAATCTCTCTGGCTGCAAATCCCACTCAAGACATTCCCACTGTGTTCACTCCCCCCCTCTTCAGGGCAACTTACCATCCCCACAGATATTCCTGGGGACAAGTTCAGATTTAGGTTCCACTCACCCTTCCCTCATTTTAAGTTTTGCTTTTGATCTTTTGATTGTCACCAATTTGTGACAACTACAGTTCCACAAACAGTTACATTACCACAACAGAGAGGAACAACACCCAGAGATGGGGATTTGAAAAAGCACAGGAACCTCCTAACACAGCTTTGCCACTTAAAGTATTTTAACACCATACTCCCCATTCCATGTTTCTGAGCCTTTTTACATCTAACCCTTCCTAAACCATGTCCTCTTAGAATAAACCCAAGTCTTCTTAAAAGGAACACAAACCCAAATCCTGAAGTAGATTATTACAATCGGTTTTGCTAACACAGCTGAACAAAATGAAGCCTGACTTTCCAAATGTGCCTTATTTTCTTGTATGGTTTTTATCAACTCATAATATAAGGATGGATATGTGAGCAGGAAGGTAAAGTTTTTTTATTTAATTTTTAGTCATGTTTAGTGCCATACTGTTCATTCATTGGTAGTCAGACTGCTCCCAAACAGTTTGTAAAGGAAGTGTTTTAATTAACTTAACTTCCTAAAGCTTCCAGTCACTGACCCCAGTTCTGCCAAGAATATTGTCTATCTCAGGATAAAGCAGCTAGGTTTTATCCTGAGCTGCAGCCACATCACAGTGAGGGCAACATCTCCCTGCAGGATGAAAGTATAATAAAGCTTTTCAAGTAATCCCTCTCTGAATGCCAGCACTGGCACCCATCTCCTAGGAGACTCACCAATTCATCTAGTATTGGACCCCATATTTATAACCAACCCTTAAATCCCAAATGAGTAACAAAGCAGTGAGCTAAAGGCCCCCATGATTCACTGTTGGAAATGTAGTCAGCATTCAATAGCCCACGTCTGTTAATAACCCAACTAAAGCATAATGCCAAATGGATCTGCTTCCACAGCACTGCTTGAAATACAGAACATTTAGTCAGTCTGGAAAGGACTTTATAGTTATTGACACACAGGAGGGAAGAGTATTTACACCTTTTCAGACCAAGCTTTCCCACCTGACAGCCATTCAGCCCTCAGTAGGACTAGGACTTAGTTCCAAGTCCAGCTAAAATAACAGTAGTCATATAACCCTCCCCTGCCCAAGAAAGGTCAGGAAGTAAATCCTCAGGGGGTTGGGAAAGCCAAAAAAAACCTGAAAAGGCATAAAAAACCAAAAGGAAACTCATCAGCCCTAACAAATATGTTAAAAAAAGTAGAAGCAGAAGCAAATCTGCAGCCATCAAGCAGCTGAATAAACCCAGAGCAACACTTAGTGAAATCTAAAGAATTGATCTGCACTTAAGCATCTCTGACCAGCACAGCTGCTAAATTGTTACCCTCAAAGTCCCAAGTGTTTTACTAGTTTTCCTTACAGTCTACGCTGGATCATGACAGGCAGGCTAAGCAATGTAAAAAACTACCCATGGTGACCAGAAATTCAAGTAATGACCTCAAAATTACTTGTAAACAATTTTCATGAGTGCTTCAAGCTTCAAATAAACACAGAACACAATGCAGCAGCATTTTGGCCTGAAAGACTCCAATCCTTCCAGTCTCCAATGAGACCTGAAGTGTCAGGAATGGTTTCCTTTTTCTTATTTCTCCATTCCCCTCAGCTCTGGGCTACCTAGCACTAGGAAAATGCTACCTTTTGAGACATAGCATGCCCCCAGTCAGTGAGGAACACCAAGGCATTCTCATCCAGAGATGCTGTGGTTGGAAAAGTATTGCATCTATAGGCTACGTAGATCTATAAAGGCAGACAGGGAGAATAAGTTTTGAAATATAATTACACCATAACTAGTCAGCCTAAATGGCTGGTCAGTGCAGAAATAAACCAAGGGCTGGTTATGCAACCACTCTGATGCAGCACAGACCCAAGCTGCTGCCAGAAACAGTAGTCATATGCCACTTGACCACCCCCAGCTGTTTATTCCCACAGCAAACCTTGTGCCAACCCTGATCAAATGGGTGATGAATTCTGTGGGAGGAAAAGATAGCTGAAAACTGCACAGACAAGCCCAGAGTCTTTGAGTCCTCCACCTGATGGATCAGCTCATTGGCAGTGCTGGCCCAGGGGAGGCCATGGGAACAGGCTGCAGCACAGCCAAGCACAGCAGCCTCACCTGGCAGCACACAAACAGTCAGATGGAACCACAGTGTGGCTACAGTCTTTTAACTCTTCCATTTAAGAAATGTTCCTGTCACGGAGCGTTCTTCAGAATTGATTGTAATATTCCTGAATGCACTCTTCTGCAGGATGGAAATGCTATTACTGTCATGTTACCACCTGGTAACCAACAGAACTAAAATCCAGCCCATGACAAAAAAACTCCCAGATAAACGCTGGATTCAAATAATCCAAGTTTTGCTGAAGCTTAGTAAATACATGGCTTGGAGACACTGTCAATTATAATGGAGTGAAAATGGGACAGAGCTACTCATTCTGCTTTCAGGTTCTTTGCTGTAATGCATTACACATGTATTTGCCCAAACCTAAGTTATATGTGAAGGATTTCTAAAAGGGATTCAACATGGAATGTACAGCCAGACAAGTCGCTGGAAGAGCTAAGGTTAGAGAAAGTTCAAGTTATCAATAAATGGGAGGAGTTATAAAGCACAAGAAGCACTTAGAAACTTTCCAGTACCTAAATATTAGAGCTTTGTCAATAATTTTTCTTCCAAACATCTTTCTAATAGCATATTCCTTTGACCAAAAGCAAACATTTCTCTGCCCTTTTGATCTAAACATTTTGTTCTTATTCCAGACCTGAAAAACTAAAGTGGTTCCTCACAACTGAATACAAAAGAGCACCTTTGTTAAATATTATTTTTAGGAAAACAACCATAAATAAAGCACACACAAAAAGAACAAAAATCACACCGAAAAAAACCACCAGAAAAGCTATGGCATTTCAAAGAAACTTTCATTTCGTCACACTTTCTTCCCCAAAATAATTTTAGTAGAACTGGTCAAAGAATTTAAGAAAAAGGCGTAAGAAGCAGCAAATAAATACATGGGAATAATGAATGGTTGGTGAAAGCAGTGTATATTTACCAATCCAGTCTTTTAAAGTCCCTCCTGCCTTGTAGAAGAAGAGCTTCTTTTCAATGAGAAGAAAAAAAATGAGAAGTAAAAAAAAGAACAACTCACAGAAAATTCTCCCTACCTGGCTCAAAAACCAACTGCAGGACAATACAAAGAGGAAAACAGTTATAACCTCTTCACAGTAAGAAGGATTGCTAACCATAAAGCTTCCCACAGGTGTCTTTCTTTTTTTGAAATTATACAGCTTAAAAATCAGAAATCCCAAGATCATACATGGCTGATGTCTCATCCCCAAAACACTCAACTTCCCTCAGCAGCAAGGAGACAAAATCCATTTGCAATTCTTCTTTTTCCAAAGGAGGAAGCTGAGTAGGAGCCAAGACCTGCTCCTGACTGCATAAGAGCACAACAGGAAGAGAAACAATTGCTCACAAACATTCATGAACTAGTTTGTGTCCCTGACTGCTCCTGTTCCAGGTTCAGAGCACAAGGCATCATACAATGCCATCCACACCAATGGAAGCATTCATTCCCTAAAGCTTTGGATACCATGTGGAGAGTAAGAGGCTGCAAGACTTTACAAAATTTTTGGGGAGAAACAACCTTCCCATCTGGCAGGAAATTAATCACTTTCCCTCATGCCTTACCATCTTCCTAAGGATTGGAGCATGCAATCAGGAGTGTGCATGAAGGGATGTGGGAGAATGGGACAGGCCAGGGAGTCATCAGCTCCTCTAAAAGGCACTCACCAACAAATGCAAAGTGAGCTGTGGCCATTTTCTCATTTTTTGCCATTTTTTCTGCAAAAGGGAATCAGATGTGCTTGGACACAACAGCCAAGTGGGAACCTGCTGCTGTAACAGTCAATAGAATCACTGCAATCTCAAGCAATCTACAGGACTGAATAATCATCAAATAATCATGCCATTAAGTTTCTACAAATCATTAATTCCACCAAGTATCAAGGTTAACAAGGGTCCTGTCAATATCAATGGTTTGGCACAGAGGAATTCAATGCTTAAGAGATTCAACCACCACTATTACTGAAACATACAAGAGATAAGATGTGATTGTCTCTTTTTCACCCACTCCTACCACCAGGCAATCCCTACCCCACGTGCAAGCTGCAACTACAGCTGCTCAGAAGTTTCTGACAGATTTCCCCCAGAAAAGACATCAACTGAATGTGTTTTGCAGTAGCACATTCATTCAGTGAGCCTTCTGCTGAAACGTAAGCTCCCGGTGCTCGGCCAGCTGCCAGGAGAAATCAACCATCATAAGGCACAATGCAAAGTGCATGATGCAGCTGAGTCTTCAGAGCTTGAACTATTCAGGCTTCCAACATGCACAGTTGTCCAGGCAGGATCTCCATGAACTTTGCAAAACCCAAGCACTTTCAAATCCTGAGACAGTCACGTAAACTCTGTGCAACGTCTAACCCTGTGCCACCTGGGAAATGAAGGTACTGCAAGTCCTCATGCAGCTTAAAAGCAGGGTTTCCCCAGAGCTCAGACTTTCACACAGTAATGCAAAAATAACCCTTTTGCAAAATTAGTATTAACAGCACCATAAAGGATATCAGTGCATTCCCTGGAAAGCTTTTTTAATCTCATGTTCATCCCCCCTTTATTAATCATGTTTATTCTCACAAAGCCTGAAGAAGCAAGGCTTCAGGCTGTTTACATCTGAGATTAAGCTGGCCGTAGTTGGAGCAAGTAGACAGACTCATAAGCAAGCTATCTCATTCTTATGCAGACATCTTCACAGCCAAAAATAAAGAGAAGATGAAATATCGAACACTCCCATGATGGCAACAGCATGCCTCCTAAAACACTAAGGTTTCCTAACTTCCCTCAAAGCATCAGTTAGTTTAACAGTAATAAAAGTAGACAATAAAATGCAGCTTTTAGGATTCCCAGTCTCCAAACTCCCCAAACAAAACAAATTTCTTCTTTTCTTATTTTACTGCAAACATGTTTTAGGTTGCAGTCTCTAGGAAGAGGCAGTACAGGACACTGGTGCACCAGCTGTCACATTCCAGAGGAAACAACACTCCCACAATTTTTTCCCCACACCTAATGTTTAGCTAATAAACCACTGTCCAAACTTGAAGTCAAAGGACCATTCTCATCTTACTACCCTAAGTTACTAAGAGGCAGACACATCAAACTGATAAACTCATTGAAATAAGTTTAGCAGGAATCTACAAGCAGTTACTGTACTTGGAGGCTGCCAGTGTTTGACAGATCAGTTTGGAAAACACAAGGGAAAGTTGGCTAAATATTACACAGGTGTTAATTAGCCAGCACAGGAACCTGTTTTGACTTCATGCTGAGTTAAGGCAAGGTTGCTCCAGCAAAAATCCTTTACCTTGACTCTGTTAAAGAAACAGTAACTCTTTAAATTACTCAAGTTTCATTGTAAGACCACATCTTATAACCCTGGAAGTCCCAGTGTTCAATAACCAAACCCCTTGCTGAATGAAAAATTGGGAAACTGTCTTCCTCTGAGAAAACAGTATAATGAATCAGCAAGAACATAACTATACCACTATCTTCTAGAGCAGAGGAAATCAGAACTGTTTAAACTAGTATTTCTGAGACTCTTTAATGCTAAGTATCTTCTCTTCTTGCGGCTCTTTGATCCCTGTGGGTACAGTAGAATCCAAACAGTCACAGAGAAATGCAAGACAATTGTAGGCAGTCACCAATTTGAGACAGCATTAATGTCATAAACCCCCTGCTACAAGCAAGAAATAAGAAAGTGTTCAATACTTCCTAAAATTTGACATGTTTGAGATTTTAGTTTTGCTGCTTTTTTTTTTTACTTTCTGTTTGTCAAGGTCTCAACACTTCCTGTTCTGGCAGGGGTTAGTGCACCTCCCCACTCCCCCTGTGCTAGCCTTCAGGTTTGCCAGTTTTTGGGGAGCTCTGCACTTGGTAATGGCTTCTCAAGGGAGAAGAGGCACTGTCATGCCACAGGCTGAAGTGGCACTAACAGCATACTGAACACAGGTCTCTACACTGCTCCACACAACAACCCCTCTTAGCTGAAGTTAGCTTTGAACCAAAAACTGACTGGGAATTTTTGCTCCACTGTCAGATCTTGATGCTGTCCCAATATCCAGAAGATGACAGTCATCAGGTACGAGATTTTTCCAACCTGTCTGCATCCTCTTTTAAGAAATCCTGTTCCCAGAATGACCTTTCCTGGCATCCCAGCATTCTCCCACCAAGCACAGAAGCCAGGCCAGCCACCAAGCCACCAACAAGCAGGTGTTATTATCCAGTGTGCCTCCACTGTGCCTTTGTCTTGGCACACTTCCCTATTCAGATCCTATGATATCAAAGTCCAGATTCTCCTCAGAGCAAGAATTCGAGTAAGGCCAAAGACTGGGCTGAGGATGGATCATGAGTCTCTCATAAGGATGGCTGTTCAAAGGAAAGAACTGGATTCACTGAATGTCAACTGTTTTAAAATAATCTCACTACTCCTCTTGGAAATGACACCAAGTTTAAAAATTTTTATATAAGTTTAGTCAGGGATTTTGTTCACCTTTGCCCACGAGGAGGGGAATTGAATTCTCCTCAGAGGATTATTTCACCATTTGAGGCCTGATTAACTTAACATCTCAACAAACTGGGAGTAGCTCAGAAGATGCACAAAAGATAATGACCATCAATGAACATCAACTCCAAACCTCAGCCCTGACACCTAGTCTGGGAAAAGAGAGATAAGAGAATGAGAACCTAATTAACATTGAAGGCAAAGAGATTTATAACCAATAGGAAACCAAATACTGTCATCTCTCTAACTTGGGACCAGTGAACATTGAACCAATGAATTCTTATGGGTTTTGACTGTATAATTATCTGAAAACTCTAGAAAAAATAATGTGTGATGGAATTATTTTCTCTGCACAACCTGGGTAATGTGTGGATTAAATTATTTCTGTTGCACATCCTGGCCAGAATAAAGTAATGCCTTGATTCTCTAACACTAAAAATGCTGTTGAAGAGTTTCTTCCCCGTTTCGGTGACAATGCCACAGAAACACAGGGAAGGCCACTCTAAGTCAGAGCAAGGGTCCATTTAACCCACAGTTCTGCTTTGCCACAGTGGTCACTTCCAACACCTAAGGCAGAATGAGGTCAAGGTTAGTATACATTAACCCTAATATTCTCACAGTATGTGGTAATTTTTCATCTAAAGGGATTATTTGAGTTTTTTCTCCTGACTAAGTCTACAAAAGACCAGCATGATAATTTCCTAAAGGTGACCAAAAAAATCACAGTTTCACCCTGCAGTGGCTTTGTTTTCAAAGCCACAAATGCCATGAGGTTTCCTTAGCTCTTTTGCAATCCCTAAAGGACAGCTGGCTTATTACTTTGTTTCCAGCAAGTAAAGTGGAATCTTGCAGTCTTGTCTCCAGCAAGTAAAGTGGAATCTTGCAGAATACAAGAGTTGGTATTCTCTGTCCCCATCCTGTCCAAAGCAGATAATGAAAAAACATTGTACATCTGCATAGATCTGGCATGCCATCTATCTGCAAAAACCACTGCTGGCTGTCTAGATCACATCTGTTTAAAAGATCCATTTGAGCTTTTTCCATCTATCTGGTGCTTTGAAATCAGAGGGTACAGACAGGCCAATTATGAACAATTAAGCTACCACACATAAGAAATTACTGTTTCTCAGATGAGCAGAGGTAATTGGCCATATGCCAACTCACAGCCTAGTGCCAATGGCCAAGAAAATTGGTTTAACTTTGTATTTTGTTGTAGCACATTTTGCTACCTGTTTGCAAGGGAGTAAAAGAACAACCATAATCAACTAGCGCAGCTCAGGGCACCAGCTTTTATCTGTGTTTTAAGAAGGTACACACAAGTAGCCTGTTCATTCCTATGGTGAAACCTCAAGAGGTTGTCAGTGTTACTCAGCTCCACCTAACCAAAAAACTCACCCTTCACAAACAAAATCAGTTTCATTTGAAATAGCAGAAAATTGCTATTTAAGTAAAAACATAGAGAAAAAATTCAACACAGAAAAAACAGATTTACTTGCTACTTGTTCCTCCTCTAGGTAATTAATTCAAAAGCATATCTTAAACTATGCAATTTCTTTTAAAAACACAGAATTTGAGCCTATGAATAACTTAAGTTTTATGTCAAAATAGACTTATAACTTCTCTTGCTTGCAGTAAATTACCTGGAAAAAAAAAATCACATTATTGAGGAAAATTACTACAAAACAACCACGGTAGACTTGGCTACAAGATGAGATAGGAGCAGGTGGAAACATTCTCAGAAATAGCAGAGTCACATAATTTGAGGGTCAGCTCTAATCCCAGGAGGGTAAATGGGTCACAGCAAAACATGAGAAGAACCAACTCTACAGAATTTATCACTCAGTAACATCCCGCCTTTGGTGCACATTAATCAGGCTGTGAGGAGAGCCAGGGAGGAGGCAGACAGGCACATGTGGTTGCTATGGAGTTAAAGGCTTGAAGGAGATACATGGAAACAGCACAACTGCATAGAGCACAGTTAACTCTTAAACTGCCTCTACCTAAACAGCTCCTTGGCCAGCCAAATTCATGAATACCCATTCTAAGAGAATTCTTTAAATACCCAAGAGTTCCCATGAAGACTCAAAATCCACCAAGGGAGAGTAGTTGCCTCACATGAAAAAGCAGGGAGCTGGACAAGGAGAGAGGACCATGCTTTGCAGCACACAATCTCTGCTGTCTTTGTAGTTTAATACTTTGATCTGTCACACATCAAGGAGCAAAAGTAACTGTTAGAGATCCATGCAGAGAATGAGTTACCCCAGACAAAAGGTAAGGACATCACCATAAAATTTAATACATCCATGGTTCTGAAAAATTAGAAGTGTGCTGAGGTCTTAAGAAGCCCAGACAGATCCCTTGCCCAAGAGCACACATCTTTAAAGGTTTGGATTTTTTCTGCCCCATGGCATCATTCAGCACTGCTTGAAAAAGCCACCACACTTTGATGTGAGCACACAAGACTCACATATAGGCAAGGATTGGGATGAGACTGGCACAGGACATGCTTCTTGCACAGACTAAACAAGGAACAATTCTTGGAAGACAATTTCCTGAAGTAAATGTTTTAGGGATGGGAAAAGGGTTCTGGGAGACTAGGGAAATTAGGTAAAAATCCTGAAGACAGTGCCAAACATGTTGGAGCTGATGACTGAAGTAACAAAGCACATTTCACCGATAATCCACCCATATCACAAGAAGCTGCTGCACATCCAACTCCCTGCAGAGTTTCCTAGCAGGGGCTGTGTGTGTGTGTGTGTATATATATACATATATGTAGATAATCAGCAAAGTTTCTATTTTCTCCTCCTACTTAAGGGAGTCTTTTAGTGAGCAACCTCCTACACTGCTATTTTTACCTGCTCCTAATCAGTGTGTTCTTAAACATTGAGAGACTCTGAGAAGAGCAGTTCAACTCCTCCAGTGCACAGCCCACAACACACTGAGTAATAGCTGAGTGGCAGCTCTTCTCCCATCACCCAGGAAAAAAGGTGTTGGTTTTTTTTCTTCTTTTATGTCTTGTAGAGCTCTAGGGAGAGCTGGTGGTCAAGGCCTGGGGGATATCTTCTCATCCACAGGATGCTGAGCTTGAACTGAAAGTTCTTTGAGCAGAAATCATTAGCACCACAAGAAGTCAAGTAAAGAGGACTGGATCCAAAGTCAGTGTTTTAAACTACTGATGTAGTAAATAGTAATACTGAAAATAACCCAAACAGCTGGGCAAACTCTTTTACTGCAATATTTTCTCCTCTCCTTTTTATCTCCTTTCACCATAAAGGTTTTGGTTTTTCACTTTCGATGACTCATCATTTCATGACCCAAAACTGCCTGATCTCAACCTCAAAGTAGGCATTAACCTGTGGACATAATTCCCAAAAGACCAGGGTGCCTCAGTCCTTCAAAGGAGTCCCTGAGATTTATGGTAAAAAGACACCCAAGAACAAGGAGATGGCACCAAATCCTAAGGCACCAAAGCCCAGCACTGCAGCCCACACTGTGGTGTGTCTGCATGGGCCGTGGTGACACCCTCTGTGCCAGCACAAACCCTGATCATGCTTTGTCTCTCCTCATCATTTGTGCAGCCTTGCTCTGAAAGCAGATGCTGAATTCTTTCTTGACTTTCAAGAGCAGAGAGATCTTCCTTCGAAATAATCATTAATTCACCTGATTCAGCAAGTCATTTCCTCTCTTACAGCAGCATTTAATTAAAAAAAAAAATTCCACTAAGGCTAAAACTACCAGAGGCAAAGCTCCAGCTGAAACATAATGGGGAATCAGCTCCAGTGCCCCAAAATGCAACCACACTAAGAGTCTTTAAAGACAGTGCCAATTACTTCAGAAATGTTGCCAGCAAGACTGACTGGTCACAAGCACCATGTCTGGGGAAAATGGCATCTTGGGCTGCACAAGAGTGTTCTGAGCAAATCTCAGCTTCCTGCCATCACGTACATTTAAACCTCTGACATTTTAAAAGTTGACCCTATGGATTGATTGTAGGCAGTTCAATATAAGAATTCAGCACATGATACTTGATATTTAAACTTCCTATTTCAGATTATAAATGTTGACAGATTTATCTATGACTGCAGTTGACTGGAAAGTATTTGTCCTCCTATTTCAAGTTTCAACCTTTTCCCTATTTTTGTAAATATTTACCAAACAATTTTTAAAGTTGCCAAAGTATTTAAAATATCTTTTCTAGCACTGAACAAAAACAAACAATCAAAGCAATTTCTTAATCAAAGCAATTTCCTAATATTTTTCATAGAGTACTTTTTCATAAAGTCCTTTGATTAAAGCTGAAACTTTTCAAGAAATTTTCAATTTTCTTGGAGAATTGATTGAAAACCATGTCAATAGTAATTCTGTAATCACTCTCCTCTCCCATGAGTCTTATACAGACTCATGATATTGATTTTATTCTCACTTTAAAAGTAGAAGTACATGCAGTTGAAATCTTTAAGTGAAAGTTCTTGCTCAATTTAACATTTGTCATAAAACCAGTAAACAGCAATATATTAAAAATTTTAAAAATTTTTAGCAGGGCTAACATTTGTCAATGACATCACTTAAACATGAAAAAAATATTCTTTTGAAAGCAAAGTAACCTTAGATAATATATTAAAAAAGCATTTTGAAAGATTATCATTCTGCTTTCCTCTATATTTTCTTTCTCCTTCCAGCTGCAAAGAGAGTGCAAGTGAATTTGGGGAAAATACTTTGGTATAAATTTTTAATACACAGTTTCCTGACAAAATATTAACTTTCCTTATAGCAGTTTACTTCCTATGAGCATCAACAGCAGTAATCATTAGAACTAGGCTGAGGAAGCTCAAGCTCACCCAGGGCTCTCTCCCCTGGAAAAAAACAGAGACAGTATTCTTCAAATTCTACAGAGTGCAGTCCATTAGGATTTATTTAAGTAAGAGTAGGATACCACCACTGAAAGAGAATGCTTAACTCAGAGAGGAATAGCAGCCCAGGTCACACTGCAGTGACCACTACTCTGGTACTTCTTCATCCCCTGCATTCAGGGCTTGCTGCAGCTCTACCACACATAAAGGAACTGCACAGGGACAGAGCCGTCCCCCAGCACCTGAGCCAGACCAGACCCAGCTGAATACACACAAAGAACTGGCTGGTGCTTTCCTCTCTTCCCAAGAAATTCATGCCTCCAAGCAGACCATTTTCTCCTCACAGTCTAAGCAGGGAAAACTAGAAAGCAAGAATCACTTTGTTTCAGTCACATTCACAATAACGTGCATATCAATATGTAAAACAAACAAGACATTGTCTGGAAATTCAGAAAAAAAGGGATGATATCTTTGCTGAGACAATCACCACATAAATGCATTTCACAGCCTAAGACTACAATGCAAGTGACAGCTAAAGAAAGATAAGTCAGCTCATGTTTATTTTTTCAGGCAGCAGGGCTTCAGACCAAGCCTTGGGTGGTCACAATTACATCACAGTATCTTGCAGTGGTAAGCAAAATCTGTCTTCTAGCATGTGAAAGCAGGCTGCCAATTTCTGGTGGCAAAAGGTAAACAAACACCAGAAACAAGTGTGCAAATAAGCAAGAAGGAAGCTTTTGCTCTCTAGAGCAGTTCTAGGAGTTAAGGAGGGTATGTTCACTCAGCACATCATGTGCTTGGATCCCTCTATTTATATTCAAGAGAGATTACATACAATTACTATGTTTCTATGAAACCTAATTAATCTATTTATTGCCATCACCTCTCTCTGACAACCCCCTGCACAGAAATGAAATTTTGTTTACTACAAAGTTTTGCCTGTTTGAGCTGAAGTGGTTTTCTTCCTCACAATAGCTTATTACGCTCTGCAACGCCAATGAGACAAATCCAAGTATATGTGTCCTTCCTCTGTGCAGTCTGTGGCATACATCTGATACCATCAGAGAAACTTCTCTGAGGTTAAACAGGGCATGACTTTCAATATTTCTCCCATGATAATGTGTAGTGAAAGAAGTTCAGTACTTCAGAGTGGACTTTGATGGCTTGCTGCCAATGCAGCTAATGGGAGCATGGGACCCAGCAAGTTGAGAGAACCGTGGCCTCACTGTGGAGGAATATTTGTCCATGCAGACCAAAGGTACATCACAGGACACATTTCTCCCCCAGACATGAAAACACTTTGGGAAAGATATTGGCCCAAAAACTGCTGGCATGGGGAGTCCTGATCTGGGCACTACTTTCTGTAGCACTGCTTGACTGAGTCCTCACTGCTCCCATCTTCCAGCCTGGCTCCCAAGTGTTTCATCTCCCTGAACCAGCCAACCACTAGTAAGACTCTGACTTTCTCTTCTTCCCTTCTCCGGTTACATCTCCCCTTGTCTCACCAGAAGGTGGCAGATAATTGCCAGAGATCATTAGGACAGGCAGAAAATTGTACTTTCCTTCTGGGCTAAATACCCAAAGCAGCCTGAAGCCATATCTAGCCCTCCAGTGCTTTCCTCCCCTTTGCATGGTTCTGAGGCAGGCAGGACTGTTCTAAGCTGTCTGAATCATCAGCTAGCCCTCTTAAGAACTTGCCTCCTCTCACCCCTGCAGCATTCTAGCAGCCCCACTCAAATCCCCCAGCAATGCAGGGCATCCTCTCACCAGCAGCCAGGGAGCCCAGCTGAGCACATTGATTGTTCCCTAGACACTGATTTGAGGCTGATCCACTAATGAGACACAAGAAAGCCCTGGGGAAGCTCCCAGGAGCCATCCTTGAAGTAAACACTGCAATTTTCTCTCACACCAGCTCCCCAGGCCATGGCTAGAGACAGCACAGCAGGGACAGAGTAGGAGCCTGCATTAAAAATGAGACGTGGATGGCAGGAGTCATGGGATGCCGCTGCCCTCTCAGCCCCTCACCTACCCCAGCCTATTGGCCTTTGGGGGGTGGGGGTGACTCAGCAATAGCCAGAACTGTGTGTTCTTACCAACACCTTTCCAGCTACAAATGCTCCTGCACAGCACCAGGGGCACTGCCTCTGGAAAAGTTAACTCCATCCCAGCCAGACCTAATACACCACCTCTGGCTGCAGACTCACAATTTAGACCCTTCAATGTACCTCAGGATACACCCAAATATGCAGAAGCTCTTCTTTTGGATAGACATTTTCAACTGGAAAATTAAATAAACAGGGAAGAGGAAAACACACTGATAATAAACTGATTATCTGATGGTTGCTGATAATGAACAAGCATGTGTTTCAAGCTTCCCCCAGCTCCTTAGCAACCAAAAACATTGCACAAGAAAGCAAGGGGCAACTGGACAAGTGGTCTAACTGGATGCTTCCAGAGCAATAGCTTTAAGTGGATAAGCAAACTCTTTGGTGTATTCCCACATCTTCACCATCCTGTACTGGTATTACAGGCCCCAGATAAAATCCAGGGAGACTTCAGACAATTTGTATTCAATTCAAAGGAAACAGTGGAAAAACAAGAGATCAGATCAAGAGAGACCTTTACCTTCTTGCTCTTCATTTTTTATGCCCATATTAGAAAGTAAGACAAGTTAAGGCCTATTTGTTGGTCCAGAGACCACTTGGAATATCAAGGTCTGCCTCTCTCCATCTGGATGAATTTCCTTTCTCCCCAAGACAAGGTGCCAAAAGCAAACATTCTTGGACTACCCAATCCCCTAAACCAGGTCTGAGTTTGTCTGAAAATGTTCCTTGGCATGGGACACAGCAATGCTGGGAGACACCAATGGCCAAACCACCACACTCTCACATCAGGTCAAGCATCCAGGAGCAGGGAACATCCAGGAACATCCTGGACACCACGTGAAATGAAACAGGTAAGGCACATCCCCACTGAGGTGGGCACTGCAGTCGCACAGACAGAATTTGCCATCATTCATGGGGCCAGCACCACAAGTTTATTGGAGAAGAGTCACTGGCTGGAAGCCCAACCTCTGACAGATTAGTGTCTGTCCTAGAGGCAGAAAATCTGGTCCACAGAGATTAAAAGTGCTCTGCCTATCCTTCTTTGTCAATAAGCTCAGGGATGGATGAGATGTACAGACCAGCCCCCAGCAGCAGGGGAGGGAGCAGTGGACGAGGCTGTTTTGCTAAAGCAGCAGTGATGTCCCTCAGCCCTGTGCCTGGCTTCCACACACACCCTTCCTTTTCACTGCAGGCTTTCCATACAAGAAATCTCTGTTTGCAATGAGACCTGGCGCTGGCAGAAAGAAATAATCTTTGACACATTTCCTGGGGGTGCTTTGATAATGAAAAAAGAGTTCAACAGTGGCAACACCTGACTGGCCTTCCTGCTTTCTTTTTATCATTTTAATTAAATTTTTTTTTAGAAATTGTTTGAAAAAAACACCAAAAAAAAAAAAAAAACCCCAAAACAATGGTGAAATATCAGTCTTCAGATAAAAGCAATTTTGAAATCTGATGCTTATGTAGCTCTGTAGGCACAGTGGATATTAATAATTCAACAAAATATTATAGTCATTACTATATTTGGCAGTATCACAACAGTGCGTTTTAGCAGAATTTCTCTCCAAATCTCATTGCAACAGCCATTAATAAATAAAATGCAATTCACTGCATTAAATGTGTTGTTTAAAGGCTAAATATTTTATCAGAACTAATTCATTTTAAATAATCAGACTAGGACTCTCCTCCCAGCACCAGGACAAATCTCAGCTCTGTACACTTTCTACACTTAGAAATGAAATTATGTTTCAAAAAGCAAACCACAAATTGAATTCAACTGGAACGGAGCAGCTCTTGGACTACAACCCACTGCAGACAGACCGGGTCACATTCAAACAGGCCACAGGTCTCACAACTTTGTTATGCTGTTTTTGCCACCCAAGTAAATTAAGATCGAAAAATACAGTAGAACTGTTTGCATTTATTGCCTGCCTTGAACAGGGGCCAGTATCTGATTCCCTGGGGGAAGGACAGAGAAAGGCATGTTGGTCCAGACCTCAGCTGCCAATAGCTATAGATAACAGTGCTTATCCAGTGCTTCCCACCAGTGCCTCCCCCAGGGCTTTGCAAACAAGGTCAGGTTTGACCTCTCACAGGTGGGAAGACTGAGGCACAGAGGGAAACAACTTGTCAGTGGTTGATGTAAAGCCTAAAGGTTGAGTTCCCACATATTTGTCCATCCTACAAGAGTGGTACACATGAAAGCTCTACCCCACTGCCTCCTAAGGCACTCATGACTCCCTTTCAGTTCCAACTTTCAGCTGGCAAATGCTACTTTTTTCCCCCCTATAGTTTTTTCTTGTATCTTAGGAATGAGACCAAGTAATTTGGATCTGAGGTGTAACTCCCCCTCCATTCTCAAACACATCCAAACTACCCAGCCATAAATTGGTGAGTTTCTAAATTAGAATGAAGAAGAGGGAGTTTGATTTTAGTTTCTATTAACTGGTATCATTAGCAAAAATATGTTAAGAAACCCATATTAAAAATTAAATAAATGACAACCAAAACTAAAAAATCCCAGACAAATAGACAAACAAAAATCATACATGTATTTCAGTTTGAAGTTCTCAGTTTAAAAACTTCTTCTTCAAAAAAAAAAAAAACAAAACAAAAACCCAACAAACTAACAAACACAACCAAAAAGAACTCTCTAAACTATCTGTCATTTTCTGGCCACCTCCAGAACAGTGTGTAAGTATCCACCCTGCTGACTTACAAGCTGACGTCAGCAAGGTAATTCCTGTAATTAACACAAAACAACATGACCTTACAAGCAGGTCCGGCATCAGACACCATAATCTCTATTTTTACCCATGGAGCTCACTGCTTTCCTCCAAGAGCGCATAAACCTGCAACCTTCTTTTCACTGACTTTATACCAAGACAGTATAGCACAAAAAGTCACAGGAGCAGTATCTTCAAGCATGACTTTTTACAGTAAAATAGCAATTGAATAAGGGCAGCATATTTTGTATCTTCTAAATTGTGCTGAGTTTGCTTTCATAACTACATAATAAATATTTTGTTTTAACTTTTAAAATAAAAAGATGACCTTCCCATTAAAAACATTATTTCAACAATTCCATAAAATTTAGGGAGATGTGGTTTTTATTTTGTTGGTTGATTGTGGTTGTGTTTGTTTGTCTTTTTTAAACCAGAAGGCAAGTCTGTGCTTGGTCCAAGTCAAAACCTGGGGAGACCTATCAGGGTGGTGATGGGTGTCATTAAACCCAAATTATTTCCCTTTTGCCAACCAGCCCACTCACTCTCAAAAACACCAAGGCAATCAGTTATTTACAGAGCTCTCTGTACTACATATTCTTGATTCCAGAGAGATGCCAGATACAATTCACTGCCAGATACAGCTGTGCTACTGAGCAGTGTGACATTGGGAATAGATGGACTTTTGGTCTCGTCCAGCACATCTGATCTTATGATCCTGGGCACATGTCCAAACCCCATTAAAGTCAATAGAAATGCAAAGAATTCACTGGCTTTGAGTCAGACCTTATATGACAGTGGACAAGAACAGCTAGAGATATTTAACCTGTCAAGGAGAAGAGTTAATGGGAACTTGCTCTAATAAATACACCACCTTTACTGCACTGCCTGTTTGTGCTTTAAGTCATTCATCCTCAAGTGCTAAGGAGCCTTAACTCCTGAGCCAAAACCCAGAATATTTCTCTCAGCTTTCATCAAGGCCCTATAAAGCATTTCTGCTCCAGTCAGGCATGCCAGCAGGACCTGAGCTAGAGGGGAATCTAAACCCAGGACCAGTGAAGGACCAGCACAGCAGGGCTAGAGAGGTCACAGCCAGCAATGGAATTCGTAAAACTGATTCAGAGCTCAGGCAATAAGCAAAGTAGCAAGAGAACATGCCACACCGCAAGCCAGGATGGCCTCTACCAAGGCAATAAAGAAGCTTCATTTTTGTTTGATGTGCTGTTTGGACACTGCTTGGTGGAACTTTGCAAGTGAAGCCCTCATCATCACTCAAAGCTATTTCTAAAGGACTGCATTCCTGGATTGCTCAACCGCTCCAAGAGACACCTCTGCTTCACCAGGCAGCTTGATGGCTTCTGACACTTGGTAATTTATCACTGTGTTAATGCTCTCCTGGTTGCTGTCTGTTATGAAACACAGGTAGAAGCACAGTCTTGCAGATGGAAAAGGCTTTCAAATTCCATCCTGTCCAAGCCTGCCAGCTGCCAGAGAAGGGGAAGGCACGTGGGTCAAATTCTCATCTTACTGACATTTCATCAGTGTATCAGCATTGACTTTGAAGGTATTACTGTTGCCCTACTCAGCATCACGAAGATGAAAAATATGCCCTTGAAATAAAACATGCTGCTCTGACAGGAACTCCTGCTTCATCAAGCTAAGGTCCTTATCAAGATTTTATTGCAATAGCAAGGATTTAAACCAAGCACAGCAGTTTTATTAAAGAGAGAGAACAAAAGACAAACCAAAGGGTTCCAGTGACAAGTTACTCCAAGCAGAAGTGAGAGATCCAGCAATCTGGCAAAGAGATCACTCACAGTACTTGGTGTGTCTGGCCAAGTCTGTGTACTCTTTATCTATCCAGCCAAAAAAAAAAAAATTCCTCATAGCAGCTGTTTCTAAAACAAGCACAGAAAAGGCTGGCAACCCCAGCCCATGGCTACAGCATAGCACAATGTTTAAAGGCCTGGTTTGCTAGGTTATTACAAATGGCTCCCTCCCTCCAACTTCCATTCAGGCAGGTGTTTGTGACCTCTCAAAACATTTACCCCCCAGAAGCAGTGAAGATATTTAGCTAAGCAGTGCACTGAGAGCCCACAGTGGCACAAAAGACTTTGAGAGACACTATTTGCACTAGGAAGGGATACCTGTCTTCTCCCAGAACAAGCCCAACAGCATTGAGGATACAGTTTAACACTGATATTTTTATTATAATATTCCAAAAGAACGGAGACTTGGCAAGTTCCAGCTTGGCAATTCTCACCCTTAAGTGTCCAAATCACTGGTAGGCAATTACCATTACTGTTTTTATTGCTAAAGCATATGCTAGTGCTCTTGAACATCCAAGATTCTCATCAATGCAAGAAAGAGAGAAAGATACTTGCCCACACTACAGCAATACCTGAGTCTTCCTTCCTTAAGTCACAGACTTAGTCATGTTCCCCACAATCAGATAACTCATTTTCACTGTCTCAAGTTCAGAACAATAGGAAAGAAAATAGAAGACGGGGAGGGGGGAAGGGTACAAGTTAAAGGAGATACATAAAGACACTTAAAGACCCACATTATTCACATTAGGGTCCGGCCCACACTAGCAGAAATCAAGCCCTACTGAGCTTGATTCAATATCAGCATGAAATCACCATAAACCAGAGTGGATTTTAGAACACTAACATGGGCTGAACAGTACCCCTTGAAAGGCTAATATGCATTTACTGACATCCTTCCTCTCCTTTCAGTTAATGGCAAGACAGACTACTTAGTCAGTGGTCTAAAGCTTTAGCTCACACGACAGCAATTTATGCACCCAGGCAGGTGAGAATGACCCACTCAGCCTAAACAAGAAGGAGAAAAGCCTCCTGACAGCATTTCTCTGCCCAGTTCTTGTCTGAGACAACTCCAAGTATCATTCAGCCATGGCATGTCTAACCTGAACTGACTGTGTCCCAGACTCCTGGGAGTCAGATTCCCCTGACTTCGAATAATCACTTTCCTTCCTTCACCCCAGCAGGACTTAGGCACAAAGCAGTACATCATCCAAACACTACTTAAGCTCCCAGTGGCTGTGCATGCCTTGCTCAGGGGACTGATTTTTTTTTTCCTCTGGTGCTAATTCCATCTCTTAGGTTCATTTTCTGTCTGTGCCCTGGGCAGGAGCTGCCATAGCAGAAGGATGCCCAAGGAAAATGCATCAGGACAAGTCAGGCACAAGCATGCCTCTGGAGGCAGAGAATTTAAATAAAGAATGAACCTGAAAAAACTACCTTCCCTGTAGCTAGCACTGTTAAGAAAAATTCACCACAGGGGACTATCACAGGAGCAAAACACCTTCTGGCCCCACATTCAGGAGGGAGAAAGCAAGCACAAAACTGACCATTGTGCTACCTCAGGGACTGGCAGAGGCTGGTGTCAAAAAGTCAGAAACAACAGAAAAGGCCACATCTGCCCCATCACAACTGATCATCTAAGTTCTGTAGAAACAAGCTGGCAGGGAATGCCCATGCTGCCTCCTCTTCAGGGAATTCAAATTCCATATATGCAGGTAAAAACAAACGGCAAGGTTCTGCCTTCTGTATCATACACATCATCCTCTAAAGTCACAAAATTTGTGCAAGGTGCTGTACATAAAGCTGGGTGGGGAGAAAGCCTCCATTGTTCCAAATGTTTATCATTAAACACAGTTCTCTACTTCTCTCTTAAACCCTAAAACTCCACAAGCATTTTTTTCTGAAAAAAAAATAAAATTTTTCAGCTCAAGACAGAAAAGATGGAAAGGACAGACCCCAACTAATTGCCAGCTCTTTTCCACCTTGCTACCATTCCCTGCCATCTCCTGATCAGTGAGAGCTGCAGATGAGAGCAGAGCAGAGCTGAACCCAGGGAGGACACGTGCTTTAGGAGAGCTCCAAATTCAGCACACCAGCAACCATGCTCAGCCTAAGGAACCTGGTGTATAACTAAGGGTTCCAAAACCAGCTGTGAAAGGCACAGAAAAACCTTCACTCTGACTCATACCAAAACCTGTCCAAGTCACTGCCACTGTGCAAAGGCCACAGCAAAGGAAAGAGGAGGAAGGGATCTGCAGCACATATAATAGCATCAGAGCCCACAGGTTACAGTGGGGGGCATAGAGAGGGAACAGAGGAAAAGCAGGAAAAATCAGACTATGGCCCCAAATCATCTCTGGCTACATGGCACTTACGTTTTATTCTAATTATATGCTTATATACTTAGTTCTGTAGTTATCAGGTCACATATCCTTACACACATACAAATGTAGGCATATTATCCTCTACATTTCAAAATCAATTTTTTAAAACAATTTAGGGATTAAAATGGGACTTTAAAAGATGTAAAAAAGCCCAGGAAGATCCACTCTGTCCCCTCCCATTCTACTTTGAGGTGTTCCCATGCAGCTGATTTTGACAAACACAGGTAACAGCAGGCTTAGTTTTGTTAAACCTGTTAGGTACCAAGGGCAGTAAATGTTACAGCCAACTCTCTCAGGTAAGGATGTGCAGCATTAGACAATGTGTGTCCCCTCAAGGTGTGAAACAGAACACTTTCACACATATATTGACTCACTCCTGAGTTCTGACACGTTCGATGGATCAGCTCTGGCCTCTCACCCCTGTCTCCTCCAGGATGAGCACATGAGGAGAACTCTGGCTCATTCCAGCCTGTCTGAGAGCAGCATCCACTCCACTAGTCAGTGATTTTCATGACTGTTAAACTTTGTCTTTGGGAAAGAAAATGAGAATCTCCTCTTCTACAGAAGACATAGCATTCTCAAATGTTTCAGTATTTTATCATCTAACATTTGATCTCATTCTGCAGAGTTAGACCTGCCTATTTCCCCTTTCTGTGAGTTGCCTTTCATCTCCCCAAACCAGTTTATTGCCTGTTTCCAGGAGCACTACAGGAAACACAAATAAATAATTTTTTAAAAGCCACAAAGCTGAGAGCCATAAGAACAAAACCTCAGTGCAACTGAGAAAAGGCAGGCTTTGTTACAGTATGTGGGGTGGAACAAGTAATGCAGATAATCTGAAATTAATTAAAGGGAAAGGCGGGTACATTGAACCTGCCACAAAGAGGTGCTGTATAAGCAAACTGAGAATGCTACACTACCAGCAGTGGTGCCTTTTGATTAAAGGAATGGAGTTTCCAGGCAGGATAGCAAAAACCAACGTGAACACTTAATTAAGAAAATTAAGGACTCCTCCGTGCTGATGCTGTAGCTGTGGTTTAGGTGCCTTGAAAAAGAAACCATTTCTGCTTTGGATCAACAGACCATGCTATGTGTGAGTTAGCACTGGAAGGACAACTTTGGAATCTTTGGACCAATTTGAATTGAACTCAACAGGGGATAAAAGGTCACAGAAGTGCAGAATTCCTCTAAGTTGAGCAGAGTGAAAAAGCAGGCTCCAAAATAATATCTGGCCCAAACCATAAGGCACCCAGTGTCCACTTTCATAGCTGGCAGGACTCCAGCTGATTGATGAATCAATCACAGCAAGCCCTCCAGCACATCTGTAATGCTCAGCCAAGTACACCTTGTGCCACTCTTCACCCTTCCAAACAGGCAGCAGAATAAGGGATGGTAACAGAGATGATAGCAAACACTGAGAGAGAAAATAGTCCTGGGAGGGCATACAGTTAAGTGATTGCAAACTTCTGTTGTTTAACAAAATGACCAGGCATTTTGTTTATTTCCTGGTCCTTCAGAGAGCAGACAGCTCTAACAGACCAGATTAAGCGTTCAGCATGGCTACTGGGGCAGGGCCTCAAAATCACTCAGCAGAAATCATAATCTGGTGGGCAGCCCTGGCCAGATCTTGTTCTGCTCTATTCCATATCCCACACTTTTCTGAAAGCCCTTCAGGTAAAGGCTCAGCCACCCATAAAGTCTGACCATAGACAGCTGAACAATCTCTATTATACCTCTGTGACACCTGATATGGACACTGAGTGAATGGGGCTTTATCCTGGTGTTGCTCCAATAGTTGCCAAAGTACACCTGAACAAAGATTCTTTCTTCTGAGATACCAGCTGTCTCAAGTAGCATGGCTATCACACTGGTTTGCAATCTCTCTGTCTCATAGGCAAGCTCTTTCCAGGGCAGGTACAAATGTGTTTTTCAGGGCCCAGTAGGCAGGTGTGCATGTCTTCCTCTCCCACCACACACTGCGAGCTTCACATGCAGGCTCACCAGTCTTGTGTCTTGCACTGGGGCTTTTGGCCAGACAGAAGCAAAACCCTGTCCCACTGCAAACACAAGGTTCATGCAAGTTCAGAGAGCTGGTGTAGCTGTCCACAAGTGCCAAGCCCCAGCCCCAGACACCCATCTGCACTCCCATCCACGCTCCCACTGTAGAGTCGAGAACTAATGATATTTTGTTGGTTGGGAATAAAACTAGAGAGACACTGTGGGTGACAGAACAAGGACATTACCCCTCACACACTGGTCCAGCCCTCCACCTGGCAGAAGACTGCCATGAGGAAACCCAACCAGGCCCCACCAAGGGGGCAGATGGAAAATTCATTTGCCCTGTCCCACTCAGGAGTACTTCACCTGCACCTGTCATTGGGCAAAGACTTTCCCCTTTGGCTGTGAAGTGGAACATGAAGAGGAAGGCCACCTTAATGACCACAGAAGCTTACAAGACCCTTGAACTTTACTCCCACTTCTTTGACTTAATGCTAACTTTAATGCTTCTACATTATCCCATGTAAGATTGCCCAAACAGGCATGCAAACCTACATGTGCTATCATCCTAGAGTATGCCAAACAATACACATACCTCAGAGTCAGCTCCCACTTCCCTGCTTAGACAGATGTGATTCCTCTCCTGTCTGCATTTCCAATTAAAGCCCAAATTCATGGCTCCCAGGGTCTCATCATGCTAATTCTCATCCAGCTTAAAAGCAACTGCAATTTGAAATGGCTTGATCTGTCAAGCCAAGCAGGTAAAGGGATTGAAACAGCAGACAATGATCATGTTAAAACCCTCTGAGACAGAACTTTGCAGTGCTTTAACTTGATCAATCTGTTAACGATTTTAGCTGACCATGTTTACTTTTCCACTATTGAGAGCCCTGTTCTTTCCCCTCTTCACCAATTTTTCCTTTCATGCAATCTCTTATTAAAAAAAATATATACAGCATCTAAGCTGTAGCAATGAAATAAAGTGCTTTGTTATTAAGTAGCCCATCAATACCGATCACAGCCCAGAACATATCCCTCCTCTCTTGCACGCCTCAGTTTTAAAAAAGGGGGAAAAGGGGGGGAAAAAAGGTTATACTACTGACCTTCCTTTCACTGACCTTTGGAATACACAGCTGAAGGAGGCAGCAAAAGACATTTTTATGTACAGTCATGTCTGCCATTGTGCAAGCACAAAATTGGTAGGATTTGGTAGTAAAGGACAGGAGGACTGGAACAGAGAAATGTCTCTGTATACACAGCCATCCACCCCACTGCCTTATGCAGAAAGAATTCACGTTCTAGCTTACTAACAGAGGCAATAAGGCCAAAGACCAGCCAAATCTGCCTGCACCTTATGGTATTGATCACAGCTGAGAAGGATTTTTCAAACAGGCACCAACTGCAGGGAAAGGCTAACAACCAATTAAAGCTCCCACTCCATCCCCCCTGCACCTATGAGGTGGTCCTAAAGCCTTTTGGCAAGAGCAAGATAATCATGTTTTACGCATTCTCTTCCACACAACAGCTTTTGCAAATGTCCATCCATTTCAAGCCTCAGTGAGAGCCCTTCATGCGAGTAAACTCCTGCTTGCGGATAGGGAATCCAAGACACTTTAGGTGCAATGGCAAGACCACGAATCACAAACACAACCTGCATGCACAGCCTGCTCTCCTCCAGTGCCCAAGGATGAACATCTGAACTCAACCCACACATTTCTCTCTGCCCTGAAAGTCAGGAGGAGCTGTGTGCCAAGACTTCTGCTCCATTAACCCCTCACTGGGGTCCTCCACCAAATCCCAGGGAGAGGCACAACCCATTTCAGGAGCTGACCAGCAGCACCACTGAAGGTGTACCAGCAGTACCCATGTTACAGACTGATGCAGTCAAAGCAGTTGCTTCCAGCATCCCAGTTCTTCAGCCCATCACTGATCTAAGTGGTTCGCAGCTGCTCAGTCCTAGTTTTTTTAAAACCCCAAACCTAGATTTTAGTCCCAAAGGGATGAGCTAGTGCAACCATTTTTCCCAAGAAACGTTTATTTGTCCCAAAATGCAGTGGCTGGCAAGAATTCCAATTCTTTCTATTCCTCCACATCCACAAGAGAAGAAAGGACGATCACAAGCCCTAAGATTTGCGCAACACCCTTCAGCTTGGTCAAAAAGAGTGCCAAGTGGCAGGGACCTGTTAGGGCAAGCTCGGATCAGGCACAGGGAGAGAAGTGAAGGAGCTCAGTTCTCCTGCCCTGCCGCTGTCGATGGCACAGGAGAGGGAGCAGATGGGCAGGAGTGGCTCTGCCAGCAGTCCCCAGGGGGACAACAACGGGGCAGGGTAGCGGAGCAGGCGGAGGGTGCTGCGCTGCTTCCCGGGCCGCACGCTTCAACACGGCCTCGCCCACAGCAGCAGGGCCATGCCGGAGGTTTCACAGGCACGACTCAGGCTGGAGGGAACGGTGCAGAGGAGAGACCCGGCACAGGGAAAACCATCTTCAGGGAAAGTCTGGCAGCACAAAGGGAGCCAGCATCAGCTGCACGGGATGGCGGAACGCTGGACCACGGCCGAGTGCCTGGCAGGACTCTTCTCGTCTCTCGCAGAGGGAACCCCAGACAGCGGGAGTTTCCCAGGGTCTGTGACTCCGAGCGGGTTTCCATATCCACCTTTCAGCAGCCTCTGCCCTCCTCCCAGCACGCAGTCCGGGCTCCAGCAGCGTTCCCTCCTTTCTCAGAGGCCCACGCTCCCTCTAGCGCCCGGCTCCGCTTCCCTCACGCCGGCAGCCCGCACCCTTCCCTCGGCCTGCGCCCGCGGAGCCATCCCCGGCACGCCGGGCTGATTAAAACCGGGGCTATTTGGGGCACGCAGGCCCTGGGCTGCTCTGCAGAGCTGCCTGCCTGGCGATTGTGTCGCATGTTGGAATAAAAAGGGGAAAAAACACCGTGACAGCCTCAGTGTCAGGGCTGCGCCACTCGTTTCAGCGGGAGAGCAATCAGGGCTCCTTCAGCACTGAGGGGGAGGAACAAAAGTGAGATTTGATAACTCAGCATCCATCTTTTCTTACTTTTATTGCATGCTGCGACTCCACTGGTTATGAAGGCTGGAAATTGACCCTAAAGTTTCCATGGCAGATTATTTATCAAATATGTTTACACCCACACAGCCCCGCTCTACAAACATGCAGCACATTTTCTTCAGTTGCCTCGGTCTCATAATACCCCATAAAGGCAGGAAAGGAAATACTTCCACGCTCTCCTTTTTGCATGGAGGAAATATTAACAACAGTGGTGCAGCTCGCCCTGAACATGAGGAGAAGTTAGGATTTTGGAAATTGTTTACTTTGGATTCCTACACAAAGTTTAAGCAAACCAGGAAACTTGTATGCAAAGGTGTGACTGCAGCAAAGTATAGTCCAGCTAAGGGATATTCCAGCTTAAAATTCCTGTTGGGCTCCACCAACTATGTCACCAGAGCAGTGTCCAACATGGCTTACAGTGTGGGTCAAACTCCTGCAGAGTAACAAACTCTCCCAGCCAAACAAGAGACAGTGAAAGGCTGTGGACAAGAGAGAAAATAATTCATCTGCCCACAGTCCCGTGGCTGTAATTCAGGAAATGTGAAGGGCCCACAGGTGTCCTTGCTGTCCTGCTCCATGTTTCCTCACCTCTGTATTCATTTCTCAATCTTGCTTTCCACTGCTTTAGGATCCTCCAGGTTGAATTCTCCACTAGAGTAAAATAGCCTAGATCAATCCTATATCAATTTAAACTGAGGATCCAAACAAATACTTTGCTGCTTTGGGGAATTTCTGCAATTATAGCATTCAGTGCTTCACAAGGAACATGTCATTTAATTTACTGTCTCAGCGGGGGCAGGTTGGATTCAACACCTTCAAACACAGATTCTCAATGGAAGACAAATTTGATCAGAGCCCAGTCAAACACAAGCATTACCTCCACAACTGACAGGTCCCCTGCAATGTCCTCAAAGCAGCCCCAGCCATGAGGCCTGGCCCTCAATTCTGGAATGAATCTGGAATTGTGTGAGAGTGAAGATGTAAGCGTGTACTCTTCTCTGTTCTACCCACAGTCATCCAGGGAGCTCAAGGAGCATGATACTACAGTATGACTTGAGTCAATTCTTGACTGTTTGCAAGACTGGTTTTTGGTATTCCTCAGTGCAAGTAACACTAAAGATCTTTGCCCTTAACCTGTGCTTTTCCCATCAGACAACACTGGTCTCCTGTGTTTCCTAAAATCCCTACTACAAATGCAGCTGTAAATTTGGAAACTCTCAGAAAGTTTCATCTTCCTACAGCCTTGCCTTCAAGAATATATATGTTTAATCTCACCTCCCTTTTGAGAAAAACCTCTCCTGCCTAACATACATTATCTACTCAAACCCATTTTCAAAAGACTTCATCATCTAATTGGATGAATGTTTTCCAGTATGAAAAAAAATAATTGAAGAATCACACAGCTGTTTCTATTTGCATTTAATCCACTTTGAAAACTTAGCCACAAGTCCTAGGGCATCATCCCTGATCACAGCAAAGTCTGAGTACTGAGGTTTGAAGAGAAACTGCTGATAGGCACCTCAGACAGGAGCAGTTCTGTTACTGAGCTTGGAACTATGAGAACATCAACAGTTTGCTGTGCCAGGCAGGGAAACGGCCCAGGGAACCTGCCAGTTTCCTGGGATCCACAAACAGTACCCAGGTCCAAACATCAAATTGACTTTGCATTGAAACCAGTCTGGAGAGAAACAACACAAAAAATATTTTCCAGATGCCTTCTCCCTGGTCTACTAACTCAACATAACCACAAAAGTAGTTGCCACGCTGGTTTCATTTTTACTTCCAATCTTCTATTTAAACATTAATTAAAAATGGATTGGCAAAGTACTGGAGAAGGAATTTAGTAGCAAGCTACATTAATGAAGGTAGAGGAAAAGTAGAAATGCATAAAGACCTTTTGCCGGAGTTGGCCTACCTTCAATGGCAACAAGACCATAGCATACTCAAAAGCTATTTGAGAACAAAACAGTCTAGAATAGAAATTAAAATATCTGCCAAAGGCAGCACAATTAATGTGGTTGCTCTCTCACCATTTTTGCATTCTAGGACTAAACATTTTAGACTGAAATCCAGCTGGACTTTTGGAGCAGTTACCCATGGCTGACAACTAAATGCAGCTTTGCCTGCCTAAAGATTTCCCTTCCTCCCTTCCAAGCATAGCAGTCTATTTGGAACTGCAAATATTGCCCATCACACACTGCATTGCAAGGCATCTTAATGAAAAACTACCTGGCACAGAGTGATCCCATTGGCCTCCCCAGCTTGTAATGCTCCATGGGAGTGAGTAATGTCTCAGCATCCAACCACCAGTACATTAGCAGATCACACCAGAACCCTGCCAAAAGCATTCAGAGGAATCATTCCCGGAAGGGACGGGCTTCACTGGGAGAACTTGCACAACCTGCTTATCACTGAGCTTGACAGGGCAAAGAAAAAGGATCAGTGGTAGCAGGAGGTAAAGAAAAGCCATCCAGAGCAGAGTGGCTCCCAACAGATCATCATCTTCACATGAGTCTTGGAAATCCCCAAAGACCTTCTGATACCTTGCTGCAGCACTTCCTTTGAGAAGAAACTTTTCCTCCATCCAACCTGATGTCCAGTATGTTGGGGCTGTTAACACATACTAATCCCTCTGCAACCAAAAAGATAAGCTGCATCTTCTAACTCAACTTCCAAGGTCTGTAAGCTACTGCAGCATTATTAGCCTCCTTTTTACTACGTTGTCCCAAAGGCATCTCATATTCCAAGTCTTGGAGTGAATCTTGAAACCACATTAACTCTAGAAATGACAGTCACAGGCTGACTGGACAAAACAGTGCAGCACGGCTGCCAAGACAAAGCCAGGCCCCAGTCCAGGGTCTCACCAGCTCTCATCCTGCCTTTCCCAGCTTTCAGGGCCTGGATCATGCTGTAAGCATCCATGCAATTGCATGATTTGCACAAGCAGCAGCTGCATCATTGTAGCACACCAGACTTCCACTGGTTTATCTTCTGCACCGTTCCACTACAATGAGATTAAAAAATTGCATTGCTGACATTTTTCATGTAGTATGAAAAATCCAGCCCCTAGGATCATAGAGGAGCTTGTCCTGGCTGCAGCAACCTGCAATATACACATGCCTTAGACAAATACCCTCTCCTGCTCTTACTGGGGCATTATAGTGAATTTCTCATCTTTAGTCCAGAAGTTTGGGAGAATTTATGCCAGAATTTGGGAGATGTCCTTGTCCATGACAATGGGGACTGGGACTAGATCATCTTTAAGATTCCTTCCAACCCTTAATATTCAGTCATTCTGTGGAGTTTGCCTCTGGTTACTAAAAAAGGCAAAGGCATATATACATGGGATAGCTAAAGCATGCAGTGATCATAGCTGCAGCATCTCCACAGAGAGCGGATTGAAAATGTCTTCCAGAGAAAGCTAGAAATGTGCATTTTTTCTTCTCATATTGAAAAAAACAATGCCAGCCCCAATGCCACAGAATTTGTGGTAATTCCATCACAGACAAAGCATGGACGAAATTAAGTACTTTCTATGAACAGCTACATTCATCATAGGGACAACTCTGAAACGTAACAAAAACAGTTCCCATTTCCCATTCCACCAGTGATCATACCAGGAGAGCAATCCTAGTAAGTGTGTTATATTCACTGTATTCTCTTGGAAAACCTACTATCAAGAAACAGTGAGAAACAGAGACAGTGAGATTTAAAACTCTAAGAGCATTAAAGGTGCTGATACCTTTTTATGCATGTCCTTATCCTAGAAATCAGGGTGAGAGTAAGGAGGAAAAGATCATATGAGGAATCAGATCATCTTCACAAGAAGGTTGGAAAGAGCATCTGATGAGCAGAAGAGGGAAAAATTTCATGCTCTAACATAAACATCTAAAGAGGGAAAACAAGAGTAGACTCAAAACTGCTCACTGAATTTGTACACAGCATATGTGTTCAGAGAGAAATGGTTTTGGAAAAAGAATGGTTTGCAGATCTTTTGGGAATAACAGTATTTTTCACTAAAAATTCTCCTTTCTTTAGAAAAGCCTTGGCAAGAAAACATTTTATCTGATCTCTCCAAGGTCCCTCAAGAGCTTCATGACCTTGCTCAATAAATGCTTCTGTTAGGGCAGATTGATACTTGAAGCCCAAATAGAAGTCTACTTTTTCCAATATCAGACCCACTGAATTAAACCAAGTGCCCTTCATAAGAACCTAGAGAACACAAACCTCTCTTCTACACAGACTAGCATTTTTGTATTTTCCTAACGATTTTCACTTTAAGATCCTCAGGTATTGTACAAAGCAGAAATGAATTCTGCTCCACACCACCACTTTGTGGTAGCTAAGTAGTACTATCCTCGTTTAACATGAAAGAGGAGATCCAGAGAGGTTAATTGTCTTTCCTAAGGTCACAGAAAAAGCCTCTGGGCAGGACAAAGCAGAGAACCCAAATTCCCTGATCTCACCAGCTTTTTGCCTCTGTCATAATCCTGACCTCACTAGCTGCAAATACAGAAAACAAAAGTTTGTTGCCTGGAAGGGATTATGTTTTAGTAAGTTAAATTGTGATTTCAGGGATGTGTGAGAAAAGGGGGAGAGGAGATTCACAGACTTGCTTTTAAAATAACAATAATTAAGAAGCAGAGGACTTTAACATTCTAGATAACAAAACGTCCAGCAGCTGCAAAGACCTCCCTTTTGTGGAGTGTCTGCAGATCTTCTTTGCAAATCCATTCAGTTTTTAGGAATACCCCACTACTAATGCACAAAACTTGACTGATCATGTTTTTAATAATACATAAGTGACAAAAACTGAGGTTTTGAAGTCTGTTCAAGTAACAGAATTAGTGAAAGCAAGCTGTTTGCCTCTTTACTGCTTTGGGAGCCTGAATGCAATAACATACTGACATCCTACCTACTCTACTAGGTCAACTGGCATAACCATGACATGAGTTAATATCTATTGTCCATTTCCAACACACCTTCCTGCTGCTTTACATCTCTTGTGACCTAAGAAAATTTATGCTTTGTGATGTTGGGCCAGGGACCAATGTGGCTGGCAAAAGAAGCCACACTCTTTGCCCGAGTGACCTTGGGCAAATTGCTTTATGTCCCTGTGCCATGGACACACCAACAGTAGAATTAAGTAAAAATTGAGCTGCAGCAGAAAAACAGACATTGGATTCAGCCTTATCTGTTAATTAATGAAAGAACCCAGGTTCAGCATATAACTTTCTCTCTACACAGTTAAAAAAAAAATCCAATTAATTACTAAATGCAGTATGTGTTCTGCAAAAGACAGGAGAGAAAAAGTCTCAGAATGCTAGACTTCATATTAGGAAAATCACAAAAAGATAACATTAGAATTTATTATCATGCTTGCTTCTCCTTCCTACAAACACCACCCTGGAAATAAACACCAGTCTTTTGCTTTAGCTTGTGCTTTTGAGTTGGAAGCTTTCAATGCATGGTATCCTGAGGTGCAAAATCCTAATGGCATGCCATGAACAATCAAGATATTTTCTTTCATAACCCTTCTCAGTCACTTAAAGAATAAGGAATCTAGTTATTTAAATGCTATGTTTCTGTGAAAGAAACCGAGGAGAGTGAATTTTGTGAAAATCACTTTCTGAGCTGTGCTTTAGAAAAAAAATAACCTTTCTTTCCCCTGCAAATGCCTACAGAATGAGTTTTCATTGCTACTTTAAGCAGAAATTCTCAAAATTATTGGAAATCCATGCTGTGAAGGCATGGGGGAGGCATTTAAGCTTCTTTTACTCAACACCCCTTAATTCAGCATCAAAATGAAACAAAAGAGAGGGCATATACGTTGTTTTCTCCAGTACATGGCATGTTATGTTAAAAATAAATAGTCCTAGAAACAAGTGTAGTGCTGAAATATACCATCCAGCTGTTTTCTCTTCAATGTTTGCTTTCATCTTTAATGAGAGTGAAATTCATGTCTGGCAAACACAACTGCCTTTAAAATTTGGTTAAATCAAAGTAACATCTACCTTGCTGTCAGAATTATTGCCTAAGTAGCAATAAATAGACAAAAAATATTCAAGTAAAAAAAATAGTTGAATTGCTCATTAGAACCTATAGCTGATGCACAGATAGAGACACAGATAGAGAAGTAGGTAGACAATGTGCTTTTTCATGGCTAGTAAGTTCCATGAAGAATGTATCTGAAAATGCAGCCTATCTGCTTTATGCTGTTAATTGCTTTATATTCATTTCCAATAGTGGCAAAACAATAAAAGAGGCATTTTCAAGGCAGCAACAAGCTATAATAATCAGAATAATGGGAATATTGTCATCAGACATAAAGGTTTCCCAGAGTCCTTTAAATTACATCTGTTCCCAGACTACGTGAGAGTAGAAATGGTATTTCTAATACCAAGTAAAAAGAAACTTCAAGTTTTGTCCACAGCCACCTGCCGGGCGTTGCAGAGCGGGTGTGAGGGAGGGTCCTGCACTATCATGGCACAACGTGTGGGCTTTTGGGACATGCCCTCTACACACGCACACACACAGTCCCACAGGCTTTCAGGGACACCTCAGAGACTCGTTATTATTGACTTCAGGAAATTGGCGTGAGATGCCACGGATCTTTTTATAAACTTTCCACTCTGCTTGCACTACGTGGCTCCCCTCAAAGCTCCATGACGTGCTGTGGAGCTTTCCATCCCTTAATGAATTAATGGGATCTCTCTTGCCTCCAGCACTCACAGCGGGGCACTGGAGGGCTTTTCCACTAGCCCTGCGCATCATACATCCCAGGCAGGGAGGCAGAGAAGCGTGCCACGGTGTTTATTACATACGGAGAGACTGAGAGTGGGGGTCCCCATGGGAGTGGCACACGGGACACGCTGGAGCGCAGAGAAGAGCGCTGGGGCCAGCCCGGCCCTCCGGAGCGCTGCCCCGGGATCGCGGTTCTACCTCCGGGGGCGGGGGCAGAACCGTACTCCCACTCGCCTTCACCTTTCCCCAGGAAAACTTTTCTCCTGCGGCCATCGCTCCGTCTCCCACTCCCGCTGGCGATAAGGGCACGGTGCCCGCCCAGCGCCCCGCTCCTCCCCGCAGCCCCGGCCGTAGCGGCAGGCTAAGCCCCGTCCCGCCGCTGTCCCGGCTCCCTCCCCGCCAAGCGCCGCCGGACCAGACTGGGTCGGGTCGGGTGTGCGGGGCGGTACTCACGCTGCTGTTGTGTCCGGACCAGTGCACCATGGCTTGGTTGTGCGCCGCATCCCCGGTAAGCGCGAAGGTGGTGCTGCTCAGCCTCGGCTCCTCGGCCCCTCGCGGCCGCGCCGCTCTCCCATCCTCCGGGGGCCCGCGGGGCTGAGCGCGGCCGCCGCGCTGCCCCTCGGCCGCGGGCACCCCCTGGACACCACCGGCCGGCAGCGCCCGGCGCCCCTCCGTGCTCCGGCGGGTCCGCAGCGCCGCCGGGCCTCGGCTCCCGGGCGCGCCGCCTCCCGCCCCCGCCGCGCGGAGCGCCGCTCCCCGCGGCCCCGCTTGGCTCCCCGGCTCCGCGCCCGGCACCGGCTCCACGGCGGCCGCCGCCCCGACCGAGCCCCGCGCTCGGCCGCCCGGCCAGCTCCGTAATCCTCTCGGCGGCGGCGGCTGTCGCTGCTCCTCTCTAAGGCGAGACGAGGAGGACGGCCAGGAGGGCGATGGAGATGAGCAGGATCTGCAAGTTATTTCGGCGCCGGTGCAACACCAAGAGAGAAGTAAGAACCATGTCCAGGCGAGAAAAATGGTGTGGCACGTCGGAAAGCAGTTGGTCCCCTTCTCCATGCCTTTGCGGAGCGAGTCGGGGGGCTTGCAGAGGGAGGGGGGATGAGGCGCTGCGTTTAGGGCTTTTTTTTTTTTTTTTTTTAAGGAAGAAAGGGGCCGGATTCTAATTATAATATTTATTATTTGCAAAAGGCGCCTCTTTCTCTGGCTCTTCTTCTTTCTCTTCTTTGCTTTTCTCTTGACTCTTTCTCAGCCTCTGAGACGATGACCAGAAAAAAAAAAAAAAAAAAAAAAAGGGAAAGAAGGGGGGGAAAAGGAAAAAAAACTCTCCCCGGTAGTTGGATTCTGTTCCTTACTGTTGCTGGATATTTTTTTTTTTCAAAAGTGCTTTTCAGTGAAACTGTTCACGTTCAAGGATTTGATCAAGTGAGAGGGTACCACCACACGGGGGGAGGAGCCCCGAGCCTTGCCAAGCCGCCGCCGCCGCTGAAATACACCGCCGAGTCACCCGCCGCGCCGCGCCGCGCCGCCGGGGGCCGGGAGCGGGGCCGGGGGCGGGAGCGGGACACCGCGCTGCACCGAATCAGCTGGAGCATCACCCAGCCTTTTCTCCTGATTTGGTATGTGTGCTCCTGGCCGAGAGAAAGCAGCCGTCATTCCCCGCTTCTCTTGATGTATATGTACATAGACTCGTGTTTACAGCGGTGTGGGTGCTCCTCGCCCTGTGTGTGTGCGTGTACATGTACGCACAAAGGCTGGATGCCAGCCACTGGTACGGGGGCACGAGGGAACTCAGCTGGGATGAGCGGCTCTTGGGTGCCTCCCGTGTGTAAGAGCGCACCCACGGACCCGGCCATCCAGCAGCATCCCTCCAGAGCCGGCTCCGTGCGTGTGGATGTGCCCGTCCCAAGCGCAGCCTCCCGGCCGCGGGAACTCACGCGTGTGCGTGGGAAATCCCAGCAACCTTGCTACCGTCCAGCAAGGGAGACTAGCAGGATTTGTGTGGGGCCAATAAAGAAGAAAGGGCAGTGTCTGCAGGCAGCTCCCTGCAGCAGCATCTCGAGACTATGTCGGGAGAAGGAGCGAGGGAGATGTATTTCTTTAGGTCACGGCAGCGCAGCGCTCCCGCTCCCATCGCACGGATGCATTCCCCCTGGCCAGGACACCTGTTTTCTGCTGGCAAAGCTCAAGAAGCCTTTGCAGCTTCAGCCCCCGGACAAGGTGTGAGTAATGGCAGGCTGTGAATGGGAGAGGGAGGCTGCTGCCGCCTCCCGCGGCTGCGGGGCGTCCCTGTGGGTCACCCTTGTCATCGCCATCTGTGCCAGTGCCACGTCCCTCCGGACCGATTCATTGCAGCAACACGTCGGCACTTTCTCTTCGGATCAAACCCACGGTCGACCTTCTCCCGTTCTCCTCCTCCCTTTGAAAAGTGTCGATAATTAGAGATTTTTTAATCGTCCCACCCTCCTACTTCCCGCATCAGCCATTCTTTGCCGTCCAAAGACCGATCCACCAACTACACGGCTCTCCCCGCGGTCTCCCCCCTCCCCATCGCCAGGCCCGGTGCGGGGGCGGCTCAACACTTTCTCCCGCCTATCGCGGGTCTCCCAGCCCGGCAGGGAGCGGGGGACAGAGGCAGGACCGGAGCTGGCACTGCCCGCACTGGGGAGCGGGGCGGTTTCTGGGCAGCTGCTGCCCGGCGCTTGGTCAGCGCCTGCTGCAGAGCGCCCGGCTCGGCTGGGGGGGTCCGTGCAGCCCGGCTGCCGCGGGGGGGCGAGGAGAGAGCCGGAGGAGGGAAGAGGGACTACACACAGCGCTGCCCGTTGCAAACGGGGGGAGCGGTCGCTAAAGGGCTGTCCTGCAGGAGTGGGAAGAGGGGCCAGGTGGCAGCCGGTGCGCACAGAACAGCGCTGATAGCCTCGGGAAGGCGGCGGGGGCCCTACCCACAAACGCGGCCCATTATTAGCCTCAACTCCCAACGCAGAGAGGGAAAGTGGGAGGCGGGGGTAGGGGAAGCGAATCACCCACTCCCAACGCAACGGATGGTATTCCTGGCTTGGAATCGGCTCCTTTTGTAGTGTGCTGCCAAAATGTTTAGATGACATTTTATTTGTGTGGGAGCAGTGACGTGGGCCTGAGCCAGAGCTGCTCCACAGAACCTCAGGCAAGGGGATTTCACAAATTGCACACACTCGTGGCAGGCACTACCCTGCGTGCACAGGGACACACCAGCCCTGAGACTGCACACTGCTGCTGCTTGTTAGCAACCAGCAGGGTGTGGGGAACAGGAAGGAGCCCACTGCCCCCCAAACTCGACTGCTGCAGGAATAGAGTCCCCAGGTGTGTGGCATTAGCAGCACACATGCCACCCTAGTGTCTTGCCATTGCTGTGCACTGTGAGGAGAGGCACTGTCCATCTAATGCCATCCTCTAGCAGTGAGGTGGCAGTTGTGATAGGCAGAACTTGTTCTTTAATTATAATCAAAGTTTCTGCAGTCCCTCTGGACCCAGCAGCAGCTCACTACTGCTCCTGAAGGTCTCTGCACATCCTGAATCCCAGGCACCACGTAGTAAAAGCTACTGTGGTGCTAGCAATTGCCACTACTTAGCCAGTGCCCTGCACTGCAGTCCACCCAGTCCTGTTTATCTTCTCAGCCTTGCTGGACACTGCTTAGGACCTTGTCCTTGTGCAGATCAGTCACTCCTTTTTTTGCAGCAACATCCTTGGCCAAAGCCCACCCAGACCAAGACAGGACTTGTGGGTACATCTCATTTCACAAATCCTGCAAGCACAAAGCATTTCTTTGTGTCCACCACATTACTCTTTGTCTCCACAAGAGCCCAGCTGTGCTGGACATGTCACAGAATGTGATGGTGAACACTTGCATGCAGCCTAACACTTTATTTAGACAGTACTTTCACCATTCCAATAGCAGGTGTTTTCTACCCTGCCGACTGAAGAGCCATTCCTTGCAATCGCCTCTGTGAGTGTCATCCTCACCTGCCACACTCGGGGATAGTCCCAGACATTCAGTGCCGACAGTCAGTGAGATTACCCCAAGCCCTAATTTCTCAGACAGATGCCCACAGGAAACTCTGGTCTTTCTGAAGCAAATTCTAAAATTCCTTCATCAGTGCCTGCTTATTGCTGTTAGATAACAGGATGCACAGCTGGAGGAGTCTCACTGATGATGTGGGACTGCGTACTAGAATCTCCCCGCTCTGCCTCAGCAGTGCCAAAGAGAGCAGCAGCCGTGCTCTCTAGTATCTTTCCTTCTCTAGAAAACAAAGGTAATGTGAGCAACACCCCCATCTCCTGCACGATTCGCGAACTGCGTGCCCATCGCCAGCACACAGAAAAGGGGGCTTTTCCAGTTTCTACCATCCCTGTTGCAGAAATAACAGATTTGCTTCAAAACCTGGCCTCTTGCATGACAGGGTGACAGTGAGGATGTCAACTGACAACCGCGGATTTGCACAGTCTATATCCAAGAATAGAAATGGAATAGTTCAACGCAGTATCCATTACAGGCTGTTTTAATCCGTGATCTAATCCATTATGATCTGCTTTAATCCCCACCCAGCTGCAAACATCCATTCAAAGAAGCAGGGGTTGGTGTTATATTCTGTTGGACCATGTTGAGTTTTAATTGATGTAGAGAAAACCATATGCCCTAACACCAGGCAATGCAGAGGATTTCTAAGTAAGTAAGTAAATGTTCCGGAAGGCAAATTGTGGCACAAATACAAAGTAGCAGAACATGCCTATAACCGAGGGGGAGCTGAGTTCAGTTAAGGAGAGGAAAGCAATTGGGGGAGTTATGTTTGTTTGGAGGGGGTGATTTGGATGGAAGAAGACTAATGACACTATCTAAAGAAAGAAACAAATAGAGCCTGGCAATTGCCAAAGCCTTCAAAAGCAGCATTGATTACTTGGGTTTTTTTTTTCTCCTTTCCTATTCTGTGACTTCTTTTTTCCTATGAGAAAGAATTTAACATTTCATAATAATTTTATCACACATATCTATAACTTTATCATCACAGCCTCTGCAGTAGATTGTAGACCTGCTCCCCAGTACCTCAACCCTTCTGTTTTGCCCAGTTCTGCCTATCATTGCTCCATGGCGCTCTCCTCCTGCAGGATTGGATACACCCAGAACATGTCTCCCAGTCACTATCCCCCCCAGGAAATTTCTGAGCGAGAGCTGGAACATGAAAGAAAGGAAGAAGAGTTAGGTAAGAGATCATAAGAGGAAAATTTAGAGAGGGGGGAAGGAAATTAATGTCCCAGCTACACTGCACTCTTTTCACACACTCACATCCTCCCCTGAAGGTCTCCTGCACTACTCAACCCCTCCCAAGGGAGGAAATCCCACACATACTAAAAGAAAAATCAATGCTTGTTCCAGTTAACTTTAACCTATTTATTATGTGTGAGACCAGTCACTGGAAAACAAAGCAGCTCTGTGATAATGCTGTCTTGTTACCAAGGAAAAGCCTGAATCTACCTAAACAAAAATCATTAAAAGCTAAAGAATCCCTGTACCCTGAGACAAAACATCACCTGCAGGCAGGGCCTCCACCATTTTTTGCTGTTGCAGTACTAGCCCCTTTATGGGACAGATTTTCTCTAAGCACAGCCAGCCAGGGTGTGCAGCAGGCAGTCTGACTGAAGCACAGCAGGCCCGTGGCACTGACAGACTTGCTGCGAAGCTCTGAACAGGGGCAGCAGAAAACTCTGCAGATGCTGCAAGAGGGAGTCTGGTTTCTGCACTGAACGATGAAGTGGGAGTCCAGCAGCCCAGCACAGCAGCCAGAAACACAAGCACCACATAGCAGCACACCAAGGGAGGTGTTTTACACAGCCTGGGCAAGGGACAGTGGCAGGACACTTGATTTCAGCTGATCTTGGAACAGGGTCCTCACAAAGTGGATCCCCTCCCTGCATCACAGCACCAGTCTCTTTGATCAACGCCACTGACACAGTGCCCCAGAGCAGGAGAGGGAGCCACAGGCCGTGCTGGGAGTGCAGCAGGTAGAGGCTTAGCAGAGTGAAGAACCCCTTCTGAGAATCTCACCTCGGGCTCCCCAGCATGAGCAGATGTCATGTCAGGTTTGGTGACCAGCTTGACTGCATCCTTCCTTTTGATTTTATCTATCTGAACACCATATCTGTGGGAGACAGAACAGCCCCTTTTCTTCAGGGTTGCTCAGCTGCACTCTCTTCACCCATTGATAAGGCTGCCCAAAAGGTGCACAACCTGCACAGTGCAGGTAAGAGACTCAGCAAGACACAGAGCAGGCAGGGGTGTTTTCAATTTTCTGGGGAAATTCAGCAGGTCTTAAATCATGTTTCTAGTTAATGTTGGGCTTTATTGTTCATCTTCAAGCCAAGATAAGAAAATCCCCTTCTGCTGATAATCAGCGTCATCAGGAATGCCAAAGAGCTTATCAGAATGGAATGAGTGCACAGATTTGCAGCATATACAAAGATAAATTGTGCAGCACACAAGTTCATGGTGTTGAATTCACTTTATGTTGAAGGTTCCATATATTTTTATCTTAGAGATCCCAGTCAGAAATATAGGATCCCCCATCTCTCAGATTTCAAATCATTTAGGACCGCAGTGAGATACTGGACTTTCAGAAGTATTTGCCAAGTTTTTGAAAATATGCTCCTTAGCATTACTTAGAGAGCTCTGGATCAGGCATTTAAACCTTAAGCCCCTCTTTGTCTTCTGAATTCAATGAGCTCATCTAAAACCTGGGTCCAACTATGCCACATTTTATAAAGAGAGGACAAATAATGGCTTAAGGTGTTACAATATCCAAGAATACTCTTTGAGTACTGAGATACCCCATTTGGAGAAAAGCTGATTAAAACGAGAAATATGGCTACTGTTCATTGGATCATTGATTCAAAAAGACTACAGGGAACCCTCGTTTCCCTTCCTGTCCCAAGGTATGTCACAGTCTTGCAGGTTCCCTGAAGAAAAGGAACCTTCCTTCCTGTTAGAAATGTTGAGTGCCTGTCATCAACTTTTCATTTCTGGTTGTTAATGAAGCCTCATGCCTAAGAGGGTTTAGGATTGGCTTTACAGCCACCAAAAGGGAGAGCACAAATACTGCCTTGCTGTGCAAAGAGTCTTTGTGAACATGAAGCCTCCCCTATGCTTGTTCCATTCCTGCAGAAACAAGACAGAAAAAATCACAAAGTGCCTTTCCCATCGCACAGGGCACACACTGGGAGAACGAGGCTGATGTGGTCAGTGACACAGCTACAGTTCTCTCTAAGACTGTGTTCCCTCCCCAGTTACCTTTTTCTATTTTTTATCTTCTTCCAGACAAATCTTTCCTTCTTCCACTCTTCCCTTTCCCTAAGTTTGAGATAGACTTAGAAGGGGAAGGAGCTGGTATCGTTTCTCCTCTATTCAAGCTAAAAAGTAATTTCTCTATGTGTGAATGCACAAAGGAAGAATTTTCTTAGCAAGCTAGAGAGAAACAAGTCTGGCAGCAACCCCAGCTTTGAAGGTGGGACTTCACAGGAGGATGCTGAACCTGCAACAGCTTGGTGCTCTTTTCTCTTCCACAACAAACACCACCTTTTAAGATTCTCACCTATGGCTATTTTCTTCCCTTCTTTTAAGAAGAATCCCAAACAAGAGAGAACTTGAACTACAGCACTGAGGAAAGACTTTATACTAGTCAACGTGAAGGGAAGGTTGTATACTTAGCACAGAAGAAACAAATCAAGAAGAAAATAAAGAAAAATAACACAAAACTACACCAGTAGGTAGCTGGCTGTAAGCAGGTGTTTCTTACCAAGCCAGTCCTGGCAGTCCCCAGATATCCTGTGCACTGAATCAGCAATAACTAACTCCTAAAGGAGTCAGGTTAAATCAAGTATCATGAAAACAGAGATTGAAACATTCTGAAGGGGGGAGTCTCAGGCAAATGTGTGCTCCCAGCACCTCTAAGATATGAAGTAGGAGAGAATTAGGTAGCAGCTTTTACAGCCTTTGCTAGACTGTCTTGGGCAATAGCTTCAACTCGCAGGGAACCAAGCGAAGTTTCACACCACCAAAGGAAATTAGGAAAGATAACACCATCCCCACAAAGAGAATAATGCACACACTAAAATGAATTCTGGCTGGCAAAGGCCAGGTATCACAGCTCTGTGTATTTCCGTGATAAAAATGCCAATTACTAAATTAATAATAATTTAAACTTTAGCAATGCCTGGAGTTCCTGTTAGGCTCCAGGTAAAGGCCTGCAAGTGCAGCAAGGAGACAATCCCCTCTCTGAAGTTTAGGTTATGACTTGAAAGCAGGGAACTTGTGTGTTGTTTTCAAGACAGACTGAAAATGAGAACAGTTAAGGAGATTGATCTTCACAAAATAAAAATGTATTGGGGCAAATCAGGAGGTCATCTTGGAAAGGAGGAGGAAAAACCTGCACAGGGATTTATTGCAGTGCGAAACCTGTCACAGGCAAAAGGTGGAGAGGCCAAAAACCTGAAAGGTTTGGTAAGGTTCAAAGGAACCTCTTCCCTTGAAAGACCACATGAAAACAACATTTGTTACTCCAATAGAGTGTATTTATTCTGTGTTCTACCACGTGATTTAACAGCTTCCTTCTTTTGTTGGTGGTTTGAATCTATTCCTTAGCTTTGTTGCAGATGTCCAGGTTCCAGTGCAGTACTGCAGGGACCACCCTTGTGTTTTCTCCCTTTTCTAAATCTGCCCAACACTTGGCAATTTCAGAAGCACTCCCAAGCAGAGGAGCAATCTCAAAAGGGTTAAAATTCAGGGACACAAATGAAAATGCAATTAATAAGTCTGCTACGTAAAAGATCCTGATGCTCATGATGCAATCTGCAAGGGGTGAACGTTTTTCTTTGGGCTTCCTCTGCTCCACGGCTGCGATAACGCACGGCAATATCGTTAGCATTGATTTGCCGCAAGGTGCGTGTTCTACATCTGCAAGCTACCAGGGGAAATGGAGGGAGGCTCTCTCCTTGAAAGGCTGCAATTACTTAATTATCCAAGGAAAATGACATGCAGATTTAACAGCACAGGGAAGGGTTAGGACTCACTTCCCCCATTCCCAAAGAATACAGAACAACGCTTCTCTGCTACGTGATCTCCATGCAAAGCTAGCGCTCCTGGTTTGGTATTATTAATTACCCAGCTCCTATTCACTGGAATTCAGAGGTGTTGATACTTTGCATCACCCCCAGCTATGCTTGCAATTCATAAATCATACTGAGAGAACTTGCCAGGAGAGGAGAGGAAATACTAAAGAAACTTGCAAGCATCTCTGAATAGGCAGCTGCTGCTGAAAGAGGCTACATCCTCTGCACAGAGTCAGATGTAAACCAGGATTAGTGCTACAAGACAGCAAGAGACGTGCCAAAAGTGGGCAGGCAAGACAAAGAAACAATGCATTCAGACAGAAAAGGTAAAGGAAAGCAGATGGTCCTGGGGATTAACCTTTCATCTTCACATCCACAGGTTAGATCAGATCAGATGGTCTGATAAAAGCTCAAAGGCTCTATTATGATTATTAATCTGGAAGGGGTTGACTGTAGTCCAAACAGAGAGAAAGGTGGCAGTTCTAGTGGTCAAACCAGCACTGATTTCCTTTCCCCTGGAATTTAAAACCTCTCCCCCAGTCTTCCATTTGCAAAATAGATCTGAAATTGCCTCACTCTATCAAAGGCAAAGTTCTGAACAGGGTTTTGGCCATCCCACACCTCCTACCTCTTTATACAGATATACATTCCACAGGAAGTGTCCACTCCCCTGCTCATCACAGTGGCTGTGCTGAAACTATTGTGTCCTTTTCAAGAAATTGAGAAAGGTAAGTTTGATACCCAAGGGATTTCTCCCTTAGGCCAATTAAGAGACTGATGACCACACCTTGTTATTGACCCCACTCAGTTGCCCTCTGGCTGGCATCAGAACAACATGGAATCAGATGTAGATGAAAAAAAAAACAGGTGGGGAGCATCTGGACCAGATTTATCCCTCTCTGTGAATGCTCTCTATTCACAGGGTTGCCTTTTCCTCCCCTTTTCAAAAATCATTTCAAAGTTACAAGCGGTTGGTCCTTGAAAGCAAGGTTTGTTGGAAAGGAATGGCAGCTTCTTGTAGGGCTCACAAGGTACCTCAAGGAAAAGGAGAAACTTAAAGGCACACAAGGCCTTCATTTGGCCACGCAGCCTCTTAAGTTCAGTTTTCTTATTTTGAGGGAAGGAAAGAATCCCCTTCTTTCCTTCTTTCTGCATTTTGCAGTTTAACCCAGAGAAACTGAAGATTTTAGGTTGCTTTGTTCTTTTTCCATTGTGGAGTGCATGTGTTTTCCCTTTCCTCACACTGCACCTCTTCAATACTTTTTCAGCCCTGGAAGCTTGACAATGTGGCAAAAGAAACAATGAAAGTAACACAGAAACAGAAAAATAAATCATCTGGAAGTTATCAATTCTAGTATTCTATAATATAATGAAGGGAAAAGGGGGCAAAAGAGAGTTAAAATACCATCTTCAAAGGCCACTGATATGAAATTCTGAAATACTGAGATTTCTGGTCTCAGTGAAAACCACAGAAAAGAGAGATAAAAAAATCACAGATACCTTAACAGAGGTAATATTCTCTTTAAATGTTTAAATTTTTCTTAAAAAAGATTTTTTAAACAAAGTTTTTTATTAAATGAAACCCTGAATTATTGAGTAAATTTTAGAAATAGCAGGTTTAGCCTGACACTTTGCTTTCCACAAGTGGATTTCTCATTACTACCATAATAGCATTTTTATGTTGCAATTAACTTTTCTCATCCCAGACTGAAGAGAATATTTCTTATTCTTCCTGCTAGACTTTCCTCCGTATTCTCTTTATAACTGCATTGCCAGCACAGGAGATTCAGAAGTACTTTAAGCTGGCAACTAAAGAGTTTTTCCTGCTTAGGTCTGTCATTGAGGCCCACCTTTATCACACAAGTAGACACAGGAGGGAGCTCAAGCAACCCCATTCACACTGAGGTTACATGTTTTCTGCAGCAGCTGAAGTGATTTTATACCTCTAATAATCAAATCAGGGTTCCTTTAGGCCTTGGTCTTAGATCTCCACACCTGCCAGAATAGAAATCTCCTTTTTTAGATAGCAAAATAACTGATATGTGCTCCCTGCATACCAGAAAAAGAAAAATATGTAGCAGTGTTGGCTGAGCTGAAACGGGAGGGATGAAATCTTTGCTCACCAGATTTGGCAGTTGCAGATGTGGCTGCACACACACCTGCAATGTAACACCGCTCTTGGTACTGCTGCCTGAACCCTCAGCTGCCTTTTCTGTTTGCTCTTGCTTGTCTACTTCTTTCCCCTTGCTAGACCTCACAAAGAAAATCCTAGGAGTTTCTCTTCTTTAGCCTCCTCCTATTCTGCCTAAGCAAAAGACATCTCCTGGGGAACAGGGAGAAGAAATTCCTTCCCTTTAGAGGATTTTTTATTTGTGCAGCCACCAAGGCAAATCTCTTGAAAGTAATGTTCATTTACCCTTTATATTCCTTTCTACAACAGATTTCATCCCCCTTATTCTGTCTCCCTTTCCCATTGCCCTTAATAGGAATATTTAATGGAATCATGAAATGGTTTGGATGGGAGGAGGCCTTTGAAGGTCACCTGATTCCAAGGTGCCTGCCATGGGCAGGGACACTTTTCATTAGACCAGGTTGTTCAGAGTTCCATCCAACCTGGCCTGGAACACTTCCAATTATGAGGCATCCACAGCTTCCCTGGGGAACCTTGCCAGTGTCTCACCAACTTTCATCATAAAAAAATTATTCTTTATGCTCAATATGAAATATCCTCTTTCAGTTTAAAACCGATGCCCTTTGTCCTGTCATGACAGCTCCTGGTAACGAGTCTTTCCTGTCCTATAAATCCCCTTTATGGACTGAAAGGCTGCAGTAAGGCCTTCCTGGAGCCCTCCCTTCTCCAGGATCAACAAAACCAACTGTTTCAGCCTTTCCTCACAGGAGAGGTGCTCCAGCCGTCTGATCACTTTTGTGGCCATTCTCTGGATTGCTCCAACAGGTCCATGCCTTTCCTGGGCTGGGTGCTCCAGAGTTGGACACCATACTCCAGGGGGGCTCTCAGAGAGCAGAAAAAAATGGACAGATTAACCTCTCTTGACCTGCTGGCCATGTTCCTTTTATGCAGTTGGCTTTCTGGGCTGCAAGCATACATTACCATCTTATATCCAGTTTTTCAGCCCCAAAATAAAAATATTTGAAAGTGCCTCTTTAACCCAAGTTCATAATCCTCATTAAAAATGAAGCAGTGCATGAGAATTCAAAATAAATTCTTTCAGGCACCTAAAATGAATTCACTAAAAGGAGAATCTACAGCCATAGCCCTCAGCAACTATTGTCACCTGTTTTCACATCACACACACGAGGTCAGGGAGCCCTGGAGGCAGCTGACATAATTAAATGAAGATTTGGATCAAATCATCTCAAAGTGAAACAACTGTGAGCAGACACCAAGATTAAGTGTTTGCTCATTTGCCATAATATGGCCAAAAAATTTTTTTTGGCACATATTTATATAAAGAATAGAGTAGCCATTGACAGTATAGCCTATTATTCAAGGTTTTCCTTCTTTCTCTAACATCAGCAGTGTCAGGTAAATTCTGGAGAGAAAGATAGTTTTCTTCTACCTTTTTCAAAAGAGGTTTTGGAGGATGTGATTATTTACTGTGTTTCTTTGCAGTCTTCACACTATGAAACCCAGCTTAGGCATTATCTTTGCACACCAAAGCAACAGTGATCTATAACAGCTGCAGCACCTGGGTGCATTGGAAGAGCCCAGCAGAAATCACGTGTCCAAGAGGACTTCATTAGATATAAGGAAGATTATTGACTTTTATCTTCTTCCTTATTTCCCTAATTTCTGCTGCTCATGATTGATGCAGGGATTTGATTATTAGCAACCTTTTTTCTGGGATACACTGACTGCTGCTAGTTGTCCTCTTTCCAGTTAGACCCATACAGAAGTTCCCAGCTGCTGCTTTATCTTTAAGGCTTCTCATAATTTGCAAGAAGAGATCATTCTTCATTGGGGGGGGGGGGGGGGGGGGGAAACTGGCTTGATTTACTTTTTCATTTCTCCATTTCCCTTGTATCTAGAGGCCCAGTTTTCTAAAAGGCCTATTTTTCTGCATTGAGATGGTGTACTTTACATCCCTGAAGAGAACAGACATTCCACATTACCATCTGAGCACACTCAGTGGGGTATTGGGGTGCAGAATTCTCAGTCTGTTCCTTTGTCTCATTCATTACTGAGCAAATACCTCCACAATGAACCAGTAAGTTGGCAACCCCATCTGCTCTGAATATACCCTGCCACCAGAGGAACCAACAGAAAGTGTATGGCATTCTTGTCCCCTTCTTCCAGGAGATCCAAGAGAGCTTTGAAAACTGCACAAGTCTTGAATGGGAATGCAGGTTATACATTGATTTTTTTTCAAATTATTCAAAGGATTTAAAGTTATAACAGGCTCAGCTGGGCAACTATGATAGTGTCAATGGCAAAATCAGCTAAAGAGCCCAGAAATCTTGATGCTGTTCTGCCTTCTGGTCAGGTCTTCTGCACCTTAAATTAATTTCACTCACTGCTCTGAGCAGAGGTCTGAAACTTATTTTTGACAGGGACTGCATTTCACCTCTAAGGGGAGTTTCTCCTTATTTGTATGCTTCCTTTCCCAATTCTACTGCCTCAGAAGTCTCATTCTGTCCCAGACCTGCATATTGGCTTTCCACAACCCTCCTCATCTTGCATGGTGCATTGATCTGTTCTTGCTGAGACTGAAGGACACAGGTGCCTTCAGGAGCAGCATTTCTGCTGGTTTGCATAGCAATGATTATAAAGTAAGTACAATCAGCAATTCCTTTGCAACATCTCCCAAGAGAAGCAATATTAAAGCCTAGATTGTTACAATACTCTCACTAACAAAAGGGTTTCATCCTGGAAACATCTTTTTTCAATATCTGGGCACTGCTATTTAAATATGAGCTCCAGTCCTAACCTGGAGACACTGGAGACTCAAACACCCAGGATACAGTGTGAAAATAAAGCCATTTCATGACCACACAGTTCCCTGCCACACAGAACCACCTCCAGCCTCTGCTCACCCTTGTTCACAAAGAGAAGTTCACCTATCTCTTCCAGAGACAGCACATCCAGACACACAAAGCCCTGAAAAACCCAGCAGAGACTGCTGCACTCTGCTGCCTTGCAGAATGCTCAGGGCACCTGCCCTGGCCTCTCTGATTGTCACCACAAGAGCCTCAAGGGAAGAGCAGTGCTCTCACAGCCACAACAGCAGGGATATATCTGCCACCTGACTTCAACTCTTTTTTTTTCTTACAGGGAAGATACAATGCACGGGAACCTGAGGAAGCTGAAGAAGGAGGTGCAAAGAGGAGGTATGGCTTTACTGGAGATCAGAAGCATGAAACTGCTCATTTGCTGCTTCTTTCCTCTTCTTTTCCTTCCCCAAGATTTTCTTTTAAAACAGAATTCCCAGATGATGTCTACTTTTTCCTATTTGTATGTCTGTTTTGTTTCTCTAGAAGAGGAAATAAAGCTGTATATTTTCAGCTAAACTACATTAGTTATTGAGTGTTTTGCACTGTTTTTAGCAGAAAGGCTAAATGTTTATTAGCAAATATTTTGACAAAGGAGAAAACTAATTTCCAGCTAGGTCTAGCTGTAGGAAAGGTGAGCATGGCTCACTGAGTCTGTAACTGTATCAAAGGTTTAAAAAGTGCCAATTTAAAATCTAATCCCAGCGCCCTTGCATGAGTGGTCCTATTAAAGGGAGAACAAATTTACTTTTTTGCCTTCAGATTTATACTGGTTGTCAATATAAGCAAATGAGAATGAAAGAAATTCAGAACCACAGCCTGTTCTAAGCTGTACCACTTCAAAGAAACTCTCCAGGAGTCAAAGGATGTGCTTTTAATTAGCACTGGAAACACAGAGTTGAATCAAGAAAATATAGTTTTTAAGTTAACGAAGGCAGTATCATTTATACACTCCACCATCTCTGAATCATACAATACATTTCAAAGACAAAAGTTAGGATGCCTCCCTCATTATGCACTCATGGTAACTGCTAGGTATGCATTCACCTTCCTTTGGTTACTGCGGTTTAATCAAAAAACTTCTCATGGTCACTCTACCTGAACATTGCGTTTTATAAGTATCCCTGCATCTTGGTGATGTCTGTGTGTAAGCATCAAAAAATGATTGCTCAATTCTCAATATTCCACCACCTGTGATATTTCCAAAGTAAGCAACTCTTCCTCTATTGGGAAATAATATCTAGGCTAAAATAAAATTGTGAAATACTGAAAGAAATCTAGCCTCCTCCATATTAATCTTAAAACATTTATGATAGATCAAGGCATTGAATTTCCAGACCTAATGAGACCTTTGAGCTCTGAGGTAACTCCTCAATTTATAAGGGAGGAGAGTAGGTTTCACCACTCCTTGGCCACCTGGCTCAGAAAATCCTTCTCATATTTGTGTAATTGCAAAAATGGAAGCCAAATAATTGTTTTGTCTGGTCCTGACTATGCTAAATCTGCTTATATCCCCTGTAAAGCCTCCTTAGTATGGATATAAATTACAATCACCCTATGACACCCTAAGCAATGAACAGGAAACTGGTCTGTGTGAAAATAAAACCTGCTGAGTGACTATCTCCTGTGAAAATTTGGCTTTTGATGACAAGAAGAGATAGAACAGGGCAGAAAATGTCACTGAATCTTAGAAAATGTGTGGCAGAACAAGATGTTGACAACATTTTATTGAAGTATAAAGTACACCTAGCTTTCACATGATACAATCCTGAGCCAAAGGTGGTCAGTGTTAGAGAGCACCTTGTATCCATATTTCTGGTTAAGTTGATTTCTTACTGATAAATAACAATATTGAGGTAAGACCAGTGAAACCCAGAGCAGTAAGCACAGAGTCATGTTTTAAATAGACCAGCAATTCCACTTGAGGATAAGATCCCATGTGCTCAGTCCTTGAGGACAGAAGTTAAATAAGATCAGGGTCAATCTGTCTGCAATCCTCCTACTTATTCCAGCCAACTTTCACATTGCTCCTGCAAACCAGCCCACACCTCAGTTTAGCAGCCCTCTGACCAATGCACTGTGGAGAGAGGTTCAACCCTCCAGAGTCACTCTCCCAACCACACTGGCCCCAGTGACTACTCTAAGCATTTCCAGCTTTCCTCTTATTTCCTGTTTCCCCATTGGTTTCAATCCTGCATCACAAATTCACAAAGCTCCTGTTGAGTTAACCTCAGAAAAAGGATTTTAGCCCAAAATGGGTTTTTCAACAGTTCTTGGCAGGGGCCTAAATTCAATTTCTTTGAGCAACTCTGACAAAATTTTACCAAAAGCTCTTTTAGGCATATCAGATAACCCCACTCCAACTCTGTATCAGCATTTTTCACTTCACTGCACTTTGCCACCTTTTTTGCACTACAAATGCCATGTATATTACAAATAATAGGCAGACTGAAATCCTACCCCATTTCTTTGAGCCCTTTATCTCCCCACCACCCCCCCCCCCACCAAAATACAGAGACAGCTGAAGAGCACAAGGATATTTATTCTTTCAGAAAGAGCAGCAGTGCTTTTATTGAGTAATGCTGGCTTGGCACAGGAGCTCTGATTAACTCCGATCATGTTAAGTCACGTTGTTTGCAAATTGCCTCCATTTCCCTCCCTCAGCCTCTCCACCAAAAAACCCCAAGAACATCCCACATATTCAAGAAAAAATGGTAGTATCAGTAAAGGAAAAAATTAGAGAAGTTTCCCTCTCACTTTTTGAAGGGCACATGTTTCTTCAGAGGCAGAGACAGTAAGGTTTTCATAATGTTTGCTGACCTGAAAAAAAATACTGTATTTCCAGAAGTGTGAAGGAATTCTGTTCCATTAATTCATTTGCATTTCATCCCCCATAAGATTAGGAGCATAACCCTTTCTGTCTCCCCTGTCAGCTGACATTCCACATCACAGCTATGCTGAGGCCACTGTCATGCCCCATTAAGCATTAGAGGACTTTGCTCAGCCAATACAAGTATTTAAAAACTCCCTAGAAAACACATTAATCAAATGGATCCGCAGTTGTGTAAAATCAAAGTTTTTAAATGTACCATATTTAGTATCCAATGGACTGTCAAGCACCTCCAGTATGCCAAATTGCCACAGCTCATTGCATCTCCTGGCTTATGAAAAAAGATGTAGAAGCACAGCACAGCCCTTTTGATATGCCTACTTTTCCCATATTTTTGTTTCCTTAAAGAAAAAAAAATCACAGCTGAATTCTAAATATAGAAGCAACAGACAAAATTTAGCACAGAACATAACCTGAGCAGGATCATAAAGCCCATGTCAGATCACAGTATGACTTATTCACCTGTGTAAGAAAACTAATACATATATTCACATGCCCCATAAAATTTATGGCTCTCATTTTAAAACAAAGGTAACAAATACTTGTGCAATTTAGAAAATGGACCACTTTTCGTGATTTAGCAGAGACACACACAGCATACTGTGTTCCAATTACAAACTAAATGGCACACATTCACTGGCAAATGGGAAACAGAAAATTATTTGCTTTGAATGTGTTGAATCATGAGCGAGAATTTGAAGTGGCACAGCACAGAAAACCTCTCCAGCATGCATTTAATCCACACAGATCAATGCTTGAGGCTTCACACATGAATTAGTGACCAGCACAACATCAAATACTCCTGTGCCATGCCACAATAATAGCATTACACAGCCCAACAATAAAACATTCACCCATTCATTCACCACTGGTTGCTCTGTGTTTGCTGCTGCTGGAAGCTCCCCAGGAAGATCTGTCACTTCTGAACTCACGTGTGTAACGTGCAGGGCATGGCCTCACCTTCAATGTAACTGGCTGTGGCCAATTGAAGTCACATGAGAAAGATGGGTAAAAACTCTGAGTTTAATGCTGGGAAGACTTGCAGTGGTTTTCCAGGGCATGCCTCTCTTTCTTCCTTTCACCCTCCTGTGGCATTGGAACAGCCCTGGGCAAGAGGCAGCAGAGTCAGGCTTGTGTTGGGGGGTAAAATAGAGCAACTCTAAGCCAAAAACACAGGAAAGGCCTTGGGACCAGCATCTGTCCCTGGGAGGTCAAGAGCTACCAGAACACTGTTCCTGATTAATTTCTGGCTTATATTGCCCTAACTCCACGACCTGTGAGAGAGTTGTAGCTAAATAAAAACTCCTCTAAACTCAAGGCAGTTACTCAAAATTTACACCAGGAGCTGAGCCTATCAAGGCACATCCAAAGCGTGTGTAGGTAAGAAGAACATTTGTGATTATAGGAAAGGCAAACACAGCAAAATAGGGACTTAACAAGGTGAATAATGAAGAGAAAGCAGCACTCTAGTTGTTGTTCATACCCTTCTACTTCCATGCAAATGAAACAAAGCTGAATGCTTGCCTGGACATGAGGGTAAGAAATGCCATTCATCGCATTTACTCTTCATCCAGCACCAGCTCCACAGCTCATCTTCCTGAAATGAGGTTTACAAAGGTGCTGAAACAAATAGAATATGTATCCTGCAGTTGTGTTTCAGACAGGAAAAGGTGTGCCCATCAGCAAGGGAACTGGCTTAGCAAATCCAAACCTCTACAAACAGGAAAAATGTGCATGGAGTCTTCTAGAAGAAAAAGGTAAACCAGTACAGTTTTTAAAATCCCTGCAGAGGCAGGAAGAGGTTGAAATAATTCCACTGTCCTTTCTTGTCTCATTTGAACTGAGTACAAGAAGGGCCTGAGGCAGAGCTACCAGCCAGAGGCACACCTCAGGAACACAAACCTGAGAGAGATGCTGCAGAAGTGGACAGTTTGTGGAGATGTGGGACCTCCCCCCAGCAGCAGTGCAGTGTAACCCCCAGGTGAGGGAGAGAGATTGCCCACTGGACTGATGAAAACAGGCACACACACAAGATAATTTGGGGGTGTTATTTAGTTCCATGTCTCCTTTCATTGACATCACTCTGGAGTTTGGAAGCTGACAAATGAGATTGAGCTACCCAGGACTTCTGCTCATGATTTCACCCCCAAGTAAAGGCTGGTATCAGCCACATCATAGGAAAACACATTCCCTCCTCCACCAAAGCCCTAAAGCTGTGCATCATTCTGAAGTAGAGGAATAATGTCACAGTGGTAAGAATCAAACCATGCATGATGCCAAAAGGTGAAAAATTCAGCTCTGTATTGTGTATAATGCATCTATACAGTAAGGGTGAGCCATGTAATCCTTCAAATCCCAGTCTCTCCCAAGTTCTGAAAACAAAGTCCCAGACCTGCCTACGTATTTTGACAGAAATGTCAAATCTCAGGAAAAAAACAAACAAACAAACCAAACAAAAAAAAAAAAAATCAAGGGGGCAAGCTCAGTGCAAACTCAAGAAAGCCTCAGTCTTTTCCCTAGACTGCACTTTTCATTCATTTTGTCTTACAGCACAGTACAAATTGCTGAGCTAAAGAATCTCCTGATTTCAAACATAAAAGCACAGAGTAACAAGGCCGTGGTCTGAAGGATCACTGCTTTGCCTTTCTCATGCCCAGACAATCCTTGCTCTGTTCTGCACAGAGAAGGAAACTGTCCACCCTGTTCACACCACATCCTCCGGGACAGATGAGCACCCAACATACCGAAGTGGCTTCCCTCAATACACTCCCTGAATTTTTAGTTATTTAAAAAGAACAACAGCAAACAAAAGCTCAATTGTGAGTACATCCTGAACTTAGAATCATCTAGAAAAGACCTTCCTTCATTCCCTGCTGTAGCTTTTTTTATTGCTGCCAGCTACACCGCAGTGCCCTAGGGTAAGTCACAAAATTCTCCATTCTTTGGGGACAGGAATAGTTCAGCTTAGAGAAGGAGCCATTGTCCACGTGACGAGATACATGTACCTGATGTCAGCACTGGGTTTGGGAAATAGGAAACCACATTGAGAGAGGAGAAGAAGAGGGAGAACTTCATTGCAACACAAATGCACCCACATCAACAGGATTTGGTTTAGTACTCTGGCAAGAACTCCTGACAGAGGTACTGAAAATGCACTTAAAGATCACACCACACCTGGGACTCTGTGATATTGGATGTGATGCAGACACTGTCACTGCCAAGAACTGTTTTCATACTAAACAGACCGTATAAAGAGTAGGAAGAAAAATGAATAATTTGTAGCCATGAAACCATCACTGTCTTAAAAGAGCTGGAGAGCAAATGCAGATTTTATATTGTGCACAGAAGGAGCAGCAGGTATCAGACACAGTGCAAACTACCTGAGAGCCTGTCTCACGCATCCATGCTTAAAGAGCTCATACCAGCATAGCACATGAACCAGCACATCAAGTTAAGAATAAGCATTACACATCACAGTCTCCACAGAATCATCTGGGGTTGTTGTGACTGAAGTGCAGGACCTGGCAGTTCACCTGACTGCACCTCATACAACTGGCATTTCAATCCAGCATGGCCAAATCCCTTGGCCTTCCTTCTCCCTGGCAGATCAGCACTCCTGCCCAACTCAGTGTTGTCTATAAACTTGGTAAGTCTGCCCTCAATGCCCTCCTCCAGACCATTGAAAAGGACATGAAACAGGCCTGGCCCCAGCACTGAGCCCTGGAGAGCACCAGTCGTGCCTGGCTGCCCACTGACCACCCCCCACCACACAGGCAGGCTTTTACCCAGGGAGGTGAATTCCCACCCCATCCATCTGCAGACAGGTTCTCCAGGAGAATGCTGTGGGAGGCAGAGTCAAATGCTTTACTGAAGCACAGGCAGGCACATCCTCAGTCTTTCCATCCTCCACCAGGCAGGTCAGGAGACAGGAGAACAGGCTGGTCAAGCAGACCTGAGTGTCCCAACCCCACACTGCCTGGGGCTGATCCCCTGGTTGTCCCATATGTGCTGTGGGATGTCACTGCTCCATAACATTGCCCAGCTCTGAGGTCAGGGTCAGCAATGCTCCTTTCCATTAGTCCATCTGTCTGATACCAGACCACACAGAACGAGAGTTAAACTCTTTCCTCAGACCAGAAAGAGACATGAATTCCCAGCCACCCAAACACAACACTCCAGTCTTAAGTGCTCAGCTCTTACAGACTGATTTCTGATCTGACTTCAATACTGCCAGGATCGTGGTGGGAGGATCACACTCCTCAGTCTGACCCCTTTGACAGTGATCCCTGAAGCAAATCAGAGCAATCAGGCAAAATGGGGAGCACACATTGTAAAGGCAGGGTATGTGATTAGCTTTGAATCTCCATGTCAGGTCTAAGTCAGCAGCTCCCAGTGCTTGTGGTAGCAGGGAAGGCAGATTTTAGCAGCATCAGGATGGGGATGCTGGGCTGGCTTTGCACCATAAGAACTATTTCTGTAATAGCATTCTCAGAAACTGCATCTTAGGAGGATGTTAGAGCCTCCCTAGAAAGGAGAGAAATGGAATGTGGCAAGAACCAAGTAAGCCTACTCACATGTTCAAAGGCAAAGAATTACAGCCTATAGCTCTGATACTAAATGGCAACTCCAAGCCTCCAGCTGCCTTCCCTTGCAGGCATCTGCTATAAGCATGCACCTCTGTGGCTTGCTGTCAGGCATCACCAAAGGCTGGAGAGATGGTAGATCTACAGAGAAGATGGTAGATCTACAAAGAGACATTGGGACCAGGATTCATGTCACTTCCCTCCCTTTTGCAGGGTTGAGGACCAGCATTACAGCCTGCTGAAAAGTCCAAAAGAGGAAAATTAATAATTTATGTAATTATTAATGATTTTAATTAATTGATTTTAATGTTTTTATTGGATTTTGCTGATAATTGTCATACAGTTTAAAACTGGTTGTGGATCAAGTCAAGGGTAAATGCACACAATTTCCTTTCTGCCAGCCAGCCTTCTCCAGCTCCAAAGATTGCCATGCTGTAAGCATCTCTCTCCATCACAGCTGCCACAAAACCACAGCCAGATGGAGCTGGGACAGCAGCAGAAGGCAGGAGACTCTACAAGCACCATTTTCCTTTCCCCATCTGGGAGTCTACTCAGATTTCAGGCTCTGTTGTGGTTTCTCATCTTCCCAAGCAGGCTCTGGTAGCTGCTGCTCAGGGCTCCCTGCACTTCATGCTTCCTGCTAACTCACACTGTGCTGTTACTTGCAGAAGCTAGATTGCCACATTTTCACCTTTTTGTACGAAAATTTGGTTAAAAATAGAGCTAGTTTGGGGGAAAAGTATTTTCAAAATTTTAAATACAATCATATTTTCACTTCAAATTTGTAAAGATCAGAAGGCACTTGGTTCTTCCCATGAAGAAGATTCAAAACTAAACTATGCATGTTTAATAATGGCAATTATTTTACAAGCTTTTCTAAGCACTTCCATTTCCCCCCCCACTTCTTGCTGTCTGCTCCTATTTCTGCAGAGACTTGAAAAAGTGTGCAAGTTGTTCATTCCTCCCAGCCCTGTCAGAGGGTTTGAAAGAATGTGTTTTTCATAAGATAATGAGGACTTACTTAAAAAGCTTTTATGAAAAGCAGTATTATGTTTATGCTTTTTAGAAGCAACTAAAAAATTTCACAAGCAAATTTGAAGTCAATAACCATTCAGCAAAAAGTTTTCCTTCAGAGAACTTCGACGAGCAGCCCCTGAAGTCTGACAGTCAGGATGCTGCATGGACTTGGATCTGTATTAACTCAAAAAGCACCCCAGTTCCTCCCCTGTTCACATCTTTATTACTGTCATACATGACTAGAAACTCAAGTTTGGTGTTGAGGTTGAGGCAGTTTGACCACACATGCTCACCTTAAAAAGCTTTTTCATTCTAGAAGGTGTACCAGGGGCTACACATTATTGCACCTCAATGTCAATCTTCCTCAACAATTACCAGAATAACTTTTTCAGCTTTTTTCCCCACCCACAAGTGTGACTGATATTTTTTCCCACTGAAAAATAAAACCCTCATTGCCATGGGAATTTACTAGTAAATTCTCATAAGGCACAGTCTTACTCTGTCTTTCCACTTACAAAATTAAAAAGTGACAGAAATTGGCCACGGGCAAGAATGAAAGAATCATAGTGAGTGCACTGAAGGATCACAGTCAAAGCATGCAGTTAGAGACTAATAAGAATTGTGTCTTTAAGGCAGGATCTAATCAAAAGAAAAGACAGAGCATGTTGTATAAGTTGTTCAGCAGATGACACCAACAAAATGCAGGAATGGGGGGAAAACAGCTTTGTAATACATGAGGTGCCTTCTTTCCAGTAAGAGAGAGCTGTTAGACCATTGCAAGAACTCTGCTGGGATAAAGCAGACAGTTCTGTCACCTACAGTCACAAAGAGTTACGAAGATCAGAAGTGGTGTGAAACAGGGCTAACAGTATGATCAGGAGGAGAAAAAAGCCATCCCACAAGTGGAAGTTCAATTATAAAAAGCGAAATCAAATGTGATCATTCTCCATATAAATCTTCAGTAATTATCACTAAGGAAAGAATTAACATGCAGTGACATTTTAGCTGGGGATTATAAAATGATTTCTAATCACAATTGCTGGACTACCAAACAACTTTTTGGTAGCTGTGATTCCTAGCTAGTGAGTTTAATCAGTTAATAAAACAGTCAATGTTTTTGACAGCACAGACCTGGACTTCTTGACACAGAAGATTCATGCCACAAATTTTATTTCATGTTTCTGAACTCCTAAAGACTAAATGAATCCATGTTTCCATCTGCTAGGCTGAAACATTTGTTCAACAACAATATTCTTCCAACATTTATCATTGTCGCCTGTTCATTAAGCACTGGATATGGAATTACAGCTCTACCAAAGAAAGAACATATCTAGGCTCTTCCCATCTCAACAGAATGCTCCTTCACGCTGTTATGTAAGTTTCCTTCTCCCCAAAGGATCTCAAAACACTTAAATGCCATGCACTGGTTTACTGTACACGGAGATTTACCAATTATAGCATGCAGCTCCTCTGGGGTGATCGTGTCAGCTGCTTTAACAGCCCACAGCAGACACACAGAACAGACGAGAGCATGTCCTCCTGAACACACAGAGCAGATTCTCTGGGAAGCAGGCTGGAACTACACTAAACTTGGACTCTGGCCAGGACTTTATGTCTAACACCTCCAAATGGTCCCACAGTATCTCTGAAGCAACAGGGAAGTTTGTGTTAGGGTATATCCAAATGAGGCTCTAGAGTTGCAGACATCAGGATGGCACATAAGTGGTCTATAAGAAAATTTATAAATTAGCATTAGGACCAAGGATCACTGTGTGGCAGGATATTTTTCCCAATTTACAAATGGCAAACCAAGGCTCATTGTACCTAAGTAATTTCTACACAGTAGCAAAAGAAGTCTGTGGTGGATTGAACTCCAGTTTATACCCCAGTTGTTCTTCCTTTAGCTGTTCTTGAAGCTATCCATTGCTGCAAAGAATAAATATGAAGTTTATTTACTTATTTTATAAGCATGGGAAGCATATTTATAGGAAGTGAAAAACTCCCATGCTTATGAAGTGTCTCTCCCCAAAACCCCAGACTAATTTCTTGGGTTTCAACAACTCCTATTGCACCATTTCTAGTATCTGAAGGATGCAGGTAGCCTGTCCTTTCAGGAAAAGCTGCCTCCATATGTTACCTTCCATGACAGCCTTGACACCCATTTGTCTATGTACCACTTAAAAACAGTATATTTATTTTTAGTCCAAGCTCTGCCACCAAAAGTACTGAATCCATTTTGTCCTTCACAACAGTTAAAATCAAGTTTTGCACTTCCGTGGTTTTACCCATCAAACGAGCTCCCTATGCTGCACAAACTGCTGCACCAGGGGGGTCCATCAAACAGATCTACTCCATGACAACAATGTATATGGCCTGTGACTGAAATCTCCCCATGGTCTCACAAGTGGAGTGCTATTTTCAACCTTGTTTTAGAGCTGGGGTAAAAGAAATCAAAGAAATTTGCTGCAGAACAGGGCATTGAATTTAAATTACTCAGTTCATATGCAAAACTTCTAAGCAGTAGACCAGTCTTCCCTTTACCATTAAAAAATAAAAAGAATCTGAGAGATCACAGCGTGCTCAGGTGACAATATCATACTTCTCTAAACTGCATGTTTCTTAAACTAGAAGCTTCAGATTATTGGAAACATTGATGTTCCCCAATGTCCTTTTATAGCCTAATTACTCCTCTTTCCTCTACTTCCAAACTTTGCTGCATTTGAAAATGTCATCATTCACTTGGTGACACATCCCAGCCATGTAGTAGGGGGGCAGCTGAGTCACCTCCCTGCTGTGACGAGGTGTAATGGTGACACAACTGCACAATCCTTTTTTGGGCACTTTGTGTTGGAGGTTGCTCTATACAAAGGCTGGGTGGGAGGAACAAATCAGGGTGGAAGAACTCCACACACACAAAGGAGAAAGGAGGGATTGGAGGTGGCCCTGGCAATCAAACTACATCTTCAAGCACAGTCAAGCTAAAGGGCACGTAGAGAACCAGGCACAGACTGAAAGACCAGGAATGAGTCAGAGACTCCTTTGGGTTGACATTTGGCTGATATCTACTGAAGGCTCTGAACTGAAGCATCTCTTGAAGCATCTATGTCTCTCCACAGACTTTGTGGAGATACTGGGATGTAGCATCACATCTTTGGCTTTGATGCCAGCTTAAAATGTTTCTCTCTTTCTCCCACCAATTCTCTGTCCTCCAGTTCATGAGGAGGTTCACCTTTCTCTCAGGCCTGCTGGTAAGGCTGTTTGTGGGGTTCTCCTAGAAACTGGAATAGTAAATTAGCCTAATTTAAAATGTCCCTTTTGTCAGGGGAAAAAGGGCCAGAAATCCCCTCATCAAGTTTTACTGTTCAAGACAACGGACCAGCACCACAGATCATCTAAAATTCCCAAACCTTATTCTGTTTGATTATGCCCTCATACCCATGTCAGAGAATGTTTTACAAGGCAGATGATCATATAGCACCCACTGAAATAACTCCTGCCTAAAGGGCAATGGAAAAGCACTGAAAAAATCAGACTGCTCAGTCTATGCTGGACTTTGATGGGTAGGTGGGAAAAAAGTCCTTCCAAACAGGTGACATCACATAATCCCAAGTGCATGATTTTGCCTTGAGTCCTTGAAGGCCAAACCCCCATCCCTTGTGTATGAGAGAGAAGCTGAACTTGTGGTGCTGAACACCCAGGAAAACAGCTTATTTACATCCTTACCCCAAGAAATAAATTTGCTCATGAAGGTTGGCCTCAGCAGGATGGCAGATCCACTGCATACATCCTCTTCTGTCTCTAATGCTCAGAAGCCTGGCAGTTGTGTTTCCTAGGTTTGAAATCATGGTTTTGTGCAAAACATTGTCCAGTGGGGCACCTGGTTAACCAAGGAAACAAGCCTGGAACTGACCACCAAACCGTAATCTTCTTGCACATTTCTTTGTGCCTCCTTCTCTGAATTAAGAAGTGCACTATGCCAGGTGGCATTATAATGTCCTGGAACTATTTGCTGCAAACTTCTAGAAAAACTTTAATTTCCTTTTTGGCCTGCACCATGAAAGATGCATTTTCTCCCACCCATTGGTCCACCAAAATACCAGACCTTTTATCAGACCAATTTACAACTAAGAGAGAAACAGAATAACTACAAGCAATGCTAGAGGCATGACTGACAGCTAAGGACAGGATGCTTTCTCTTTTCTCTTAGTGTTCTCCACTTAAATATAGGCCCACTTGCTACTTCATGATGACCTGAAGACCCCTATCACATGGAACTACAGGTCAGTTATTCTCCTCTTCTACGCTCTACTTCAAGTCAGCTCAGGAGCAATTTCAAATGCTTTTAAAAGTAAACTCGGTACAGGAATCCTTTATCGACACTTTCTTGCAACTGGAGTTGAGCAATTCTTCCTGTGGAGGCCACACTAAATGTCTACAATGGGTTTGACCTCACAGGATACATCCCTGATGCAGTCTTTGTCCAGTTTACTCTCTGGGGGGCAAGAAGGGAATAGAAAAAAGTGTAAGAGCAAAAATGAGAATTCAGTGCATTGTAGAGTGTTCTCCCTGGTGTAATTGTCTTGGCTGCACAAAAGTAGAAAATACCTATTTCTGGGGCTTCTGTAAGAATCTCAGCTTAACAGCTGACCCTTACATACAGCCTACTCACAAAAAGAGATGATCCATCATTCACACATCACTTCCTCACCTTTGGCTGAAGTAACTGGAAAGGGATCAATGATAAAGATAAAACCTGAAAAATCAGATGGCTTCCCAAAGGGGCCAGGAGTTTTTTACTTTTATTTAAAAAGCTTTGAGAAATGTTAATGGTAAGTCAATATAGATGGGGAAAGAAATGCAATCGGGCTACCCCTTGCTCCCAGGAGCAGGGAGACAAGGAAAGAGCACAACACTCACACAAAAAAAGAGATCTGCAAAGTTAATGCCTCTCTTAAGCTTGCAGCAGGCCAGAGTGTTACTGTGAACCCACCATGCTGTGCAAGCTGCTCTAAACTGGCTAAGAGTAGCCACTTTATTCTGCACTTATCAGTGCCTTTGGCACTGCTTATCCTTTTTGCAGCTGGGATAGAGTTAATATTCTTCCTATTAGATGGTATGGCGCTGTGTTTTGGATTTAGGATGAGAATAATGTTGATATCATGCTGATGTTTTAGCTGTTGGTGAGCAGCACTTACACTTTTCAGATTCTTTGCTGCCTGGCCAGCAAGAAGGCTGGGGGTTCACAAGGAGCTGGGAGGGGGCACAACCCAGACAGCTGACCCCAGCTGGACAGAGGGATATTCCAGCTCAAATGGCAACGTGCTGAACAATAGAGCTGGGGGCAGCTGCTGGGGGTGGCAGCCTGCAGGCTGCACGGCAGATTGCATGGCAGGAGAGGGACACAGTGGATTCCCAGCCTTGCACCATCCCAGAGCACCCAATTCAAGCCTCTAAGCTTACTATGAGACAAATAGAAAACAGCTGCATGCTCACTCCCAGGAGCTGTGCACTGTGCTGCCTCTCTCCCAAAACCTTCTGTCCAAGGCTGCAGCAGATGAAGGTTCAAACCCTGCCATAATACTTGGGGGAGCTGCTGGCCACTTACACACAGAACTCCTGCACTCCTGCCCTGAGGTGCCTTCATGTGGACAAGAATTACTGAAGAGTCACCAGAGTCCCAGCAGCACCTGCTAGAGGACAAAGACTTTTTACATTTCAAATTTCTGCCCTAATGTCACCCCCAGCCCTCATAAATTAGTCTTTAATGTTTACAGCCCTATAACAACCCCTTTTAAAAGGCTTCTTCTTTTTCTGGTCTTTTTGTGTCACATACCTAATCAAATGTGGTAAATTAATTCTATAGTCCCTTCTACATATTCTCTCCCTCCTCAAGATTATTTTCAAATGAATTTTTTCCTAGCATCTGCTCCTTCCTGTTTCTGTGCCACTGCTGTAAATGGGATTTTTCTTCTTGACATCAAAAGAAGCAAAATAGGGCTTCCTAAGATAGTTTTCTGGCTGATTACACAGAAGCTGTGCAGTAGTCAGGAGCAATAGATAAGTAGCTTTAACACATCATAGTTTTGCTTCTTTGGGCTGTAGAACAACATAAATATGTTAATGCACCCTGCTCTGAGCCCTGCAGAGCTCCACAGCAGCCCCTGCTCTCAGCTGCAAAGGAGAGCACACACCTTCGTGGGAAGGGCTCCTGCTCTGCCCCACACCTGCAGCTGTGCACAGGCACCAGCACAGCAGCACAGCAGCCTCACAACTCCCCTAATGTGCCCTGGGCCACCACTAAACCAGGTGGGGCCAGCATGGGAGGTGGGGACAGCTGGAGATGTCCCTCAGGGGGTGATGGGGCCATTGGGTGGGGAAGTAACACAGCCCAGGTCCTCTGAAGAGGACTGGCCACAAGGAAAAATGAAGAACAGTCTTTAGCTGTCCATCCCAGCCACAGGTCCCATCCAGATCATACCTGAATGAACCCACAAACTGATTTCTTTTTTCTAAAAAAGCAAACAAAACAAAACATAAAAAAAACCCTCTGGTGTTCCCATGTGTTCATACTTAGGTAGCAAACAAGCAAGAAGCTGGAAAAACCCAGTCAAGTAAAAAACTTTTGCAAAGGGGTTCAGGCAGGCAGTACTTGGAGAGCAATTTCCTGAACACAAACTCTTCACGGGCTGACAGCACGGAGACACTCAGTTTCATGTATTGCAAAAGCACGGTCTGTAGCAAACTACAGTCCTGGTCAGAGGAGCAGAGATAGAAGGAAGGCTGAAGAGACACCCAGGAGGATGGAAAGGCACAGAGGTTCAGTGAAAGCAGAGCCCTGGTCTGTTTTTGGAAGGTTCAAATACCTGCTGTAGAATATTTCCTATGATAACGTTATATATGTGTGTGTTTGGAGATATGTATTTCTTTCCTACGTGCCTATTATGGAATTGTCATGAAATAAAACATTTCTCAATAAGTAATTCTTCTGCAGAATAATTTACAGTTATGTATACAAGTCATCTAAACTACAGTTGCATCTAGACTTTCATTTCTGAGCTAGTTCATAAGATTTTCATGTGGTAGCACGATTTTTCTTGTATTCCTGAGACTGCAGGCAAATGTTTAAATATTTTACAAATAGAAAACCATTTTGAATGAATTTTTTAAGCCAAGATGTAATGTTTCTATTTCTATTTGATTTGAGGAGTTTCATACAGTTAAAGAATGCCCCAGCTGGGACTTGAACTGAGAAACCAATGTCTCTTCAGTTTTTACAGGTACAGACTGATTCTGCATTGAATGCATGGGATGACTTTTGAACTCCTGGTTAAACTCAAGACACTAAATTATAAAAATGCTTCCATTATCTTTATATATTCCATATTCCCTTACTAGTTGCTTTCCAGCTTCCCAAAATTCTCAGTATATCCTGAGACAAACCTGAGCAATTCAGTGGTGCAAACCACATCTGAATGAGAACTGGAGCCTTCATGGGGTGCCTGAAAGAAAGAAGCCAGCTAGAAGACATTAAACTATTTTCTATATAGATTTTTCATCCACATCCTTTATCTGATGAATGGCTGCACAAGTCTGAATTAGGAGTTTCCTTGAAAACACAATCCAAAACTAACAAATTGACAGGTAGTTATAGAATGAAAAATATACCCTAGCAAATGGATCGAGTTGAAGTTCCTCAAAATGTACAAGGCAATAAAGCAGGAGTAGAACTGCTAAGTCAGGTCAAGCTCCACACAATGTTTGAAAACCCAGGCAGAAACTTCTTAGAGATTGCTGAAGTAGACAAAAAAGAAGTCTTTGGGGTTTAGAGTCTTCAACTCTTATATTTTCTACTGTTTCCTCAGCTCCTTGCTAGAAAGAATCCTCTCTAAAGAAGATGTTGTCCTCATTCTGAAGCTCTTTGAGCACATTCAATTTTTGCATGGATACAGAATTTTAGCAAAGACCTTGAGGTCTTCTGTGTTTTGTAGTACTTTGCCATACAAATAAATTGGGTATTTAATACCAGAGGTCTATGGCAATGAACTGGACACTTTGTGGATGTGTGGTGGGAAGGAATAGGGGATCTTCCATCATCCTTGAGGAGCACAAGAGGAAGGTGTTTCTGTCCCTTTATTTCTGGTCTCTGAGACCCCTCCTGGAGCACTGTGTCCTGCTCTGGAGCACTCAGCACAGACATGTGGGAGGGAGAAGTCTCTCCCACATGTCTGGACTTGCAGGTCTCTCCCACATGTCTGGATGCAAGTCCAGAGAAGGACCACAAAAATGATCAGAGGGCTGGAGCACCTCCCTCGTGAAGACACAGAGCTGCAACTGTTCAGCCTGCAGAAGAGAAGGCTTTAAGGTCCTTTCTAACCCAAACATTTCTGTGACTCTATGAGATGTTAGCATTAAGATTCAAAATATGATGAACAAAAAGAAAAGGATACACAAGTCTGTCAGCCTGCTACAGAATTCTCCTCTGCTGTCCAAAACATTTTTACTTTCAAGAACCAACTTTCACAGAATAATTTATGTTCTTTGTTTCTTATGTGCTTCCTTGCAAACATTGAAATCAATCATGTCTAGAAACCATCAGACCCAAACAGGAGAGGATTATGCAACAGCATGTCATCAGGGAATCAATATTGTCTGATGAGGCCATGTGCTTGTCAAGGTCACATTGATTTCTTTAATGACCTTCCTGGCAGATGCATCCATGCTGCAGTGGTTACAGGTGTACACTCACCTCATTGCTTGCCAGTCTGCAGGATGCTTTTCCATCCCAAGTTTCCACTCTTTATCTGAAGCACCATTGCCCTCCATATATTGTGCCCCACTCCAGCAAAACCCACTGCTACAGCATCTCCTGCTTCCTCTGGCTGGACACACTCAGCTGCTGAGATACCCCATTAAATCCCCTGTCCTGAAAGCATCAGAGGCTACATGTGCTTGGCACACTAAAACCACATCATCCTTTATGGGGAACTGAAAACTATCAAATCTCTAGGGTATGATCATAAAAATTTCATCTTTGGCCATTGAGCAGTGGTCCTTATCATCCCCTGAGTACACACCAGGAAGTGTCATAGGAGCATAACAGGATTGTTCACCACTGTGACTCTCATCTTTTACTTTTAAGCAGAGAATTGTTAAAACTTGTCTTCCTCATTTTTTATAGCACCACATTATGAGGTGCATTGAAGAAAACCAGTTCAGAATATAATTAGATAACAAGGGCAATAAGCAGAAAGTTCTATGTTTACTACCAGATGTTAGTGGCAAGTTGCAATACAAGCATGTAGCCTGGCAGCAAAGTCCAGGCCCAGCAAGGGTTGGGAATAAGAGCCAATTCACACAGGAGTGCTATGTCCCAGGCTGAAGAGTGGTGTCAGATATTCCAGCAGTTTCTTTACCAAATAAAGCCACAGAGCCAAATCAGGGTGCAACATGAGTGAGAATGTTATTTCTAGGCAGAGTACAGACTGGTGGCAGGCAGAAGAACTCCATGTGCCAAGCAAACCAGTTAGCCAACTGTCTCTGCTCTTTGAGTGTGAACATGTTGCTTTTCTTCTGCTTGGATTTTTTTAATTTTTTTTTTTTTTTTAATTTTTAATGAATTCCATCCCTTACTCTAGGGTAAAGCAGCCCAATTCTCAGTGCTGCTAATAAAACAACTCCCATTAAACACAACATTTAATAAAGAAAAAAAGTAGTCATATAGGTAAAAGCAGGAAAAAAAATGGCTGGAGAATTCTGTGATAGGAAATTTGGAGCAATCTGAGAACAAAAATCTGGCTGCTTATCCTGCAAGATAAAGATACATGAGGAAAGCAATGAGCTAGTTCCCCTGGTTAACACCTGATTAACAGTTGTATCACTACACAGCAAAGATGAAACAATTGAAAGTCTCCTCATTATAAAATAACACAGATGGGGAGAAGAACAACTTTCAAAATGATGAGTAGTTAACACAAGCTTAACTCATTTCCCAACTGGGTGAGCAGGGAATGGAAAAATACTGAGAATTTGGAGAAACAGGTCTCAGAATAAGACAAATGTGAAGTCCCTTTCTTCCCCTATATAAGAACCCAAAGAACTAAACATAGGCTTTTTTTTCAACAACTGCTCGAAACCCATGAGTTGATTATGTGCACAGCCTGTTCCATCTTGGGTGTCAGCTGTAAAGTAACCATATAGGTATTCATTAAATTCTCATAATGACATCTGGTGCTGAAGCACAAGCACCTCTTAAACACTATCAAGAACCAAATTTTTGGAAGATGCTGGCCCACACTTTCGTGAGATCCACCAAACATTAGGAGCAGTCTACAATTACACCAACACCAGCGCCCTTGTCATGTACCCAGTGCCTCAGTTGAATTAACAAACTGCTTAGACCACAACAAAGCCATGTCTGCAAGGGAAGGGAGTCATCATGTGAGTAATGCAAGTAACACATTTCCACCAGATCAGTTCCACCTCCTAGCTTTCCACCATTTCAAGCAATACTGATTTCAAAAGCCAAGTCCATGCTGTCTGGTGCATTACCATGAGGGCAGAAGGTCGGTCCAACAGTCCAGTTAGACCCCTCTGGCAGAGAAGGAACCTCTCAATCAATCAGTATTGAGAGCTCACCTTTTTTTTTTAACTCTCAAGTTATAGCAGTGCTGCAACATATTTTGCTTTTAGCAAAGTGAACTGAGTTTGAGTGCTTAATTCAAAGTAAACCAGTAAAATCATACAGACAAATCTGCTCCCACATACGTCTCCTGGGACAACAGCCAGGGTTGACTTTCATGTCATCCCAGCAAGCACAACCCCTGAGGAATTCAGTTTAATTTATTCTAACACCTCTGCAGAAAATGCATTGCAGCAACCCAAACATGGAGCAAAGGCAGCTACAGTAAACCTCAATATCTCCACTCAGTGCACAGCCCAATATCTATATATCTGGAGAAGAAAACTTCCTATTTCTGAAAGTAATCTCTGCAGCAAATCTTACTCCAGGCAATACAGATTAATGGTATTAATTCACAAATCTATATGCCCTCTGACATCTTCATTACAATTTGGAAATCCCTTCAGGAGTGCCTGCCTCTTCCACTCATACTATTTTTTTTAATTAATTGGTTATTTTTAAACCATTTTCATGAACCAGGAGAGGCCTCAGAGACATGAACTTCCTCAAAAGAGTTGCAATACAAGTAGCTGGATAGAAAAGATACCCCCAAATTAATGTCTCTTCCTGGGAAATGTTTTCCTGTTAGACATCAGAAAATTCAGGCCTTTCTCTCCCACCCAGTCTTACAGATGGAAAAGACAAAAAGAGTCAACAGCCATGCTAGAAAGCAGTCTTCATGTATTTTGATGTTCCTGATGCAACTTCTTGAAAGTCAAGACAAATTCTGAGTTAGTGACCTCAAAGGTCCAACTTCAGCCTGAGGGTGGGTTACAGAATGAGGACACACAAAAACACACTTGGGCTTCCCAAAGAAACCCACTTGGTTTGTGAGTCCAGAAGGCAAGGGGGCAGCTATCATTGCAGTTTTGCTTCCAAGGGCATTGCAGGTATGAATTTATAGGGGTTTTGGTTTGCTTTGTTCTTGGGGTGAGGGTGCTGGGTTTGTTGTGGATGACGTGGTGATGGTAGGTTGTTTTGTTTTAAAATCTTCATCCTCCAGAGAAAGCAGCTTCTGGGGGATGCCAGGCTGGCAATTTATGCAGCAGGTGACAGAGGACAGCTGCATATAATTTAGACAAAAAAGAAAGGTGCACAAAACTCAGACAGTTTTAATTGAGCGTGTTTAAAAACAGCAAGGCAACATCTTGCATCAAAGCTCTCTATGGCTCACAGCTGGTGCCAGCTCTGCCATTGATCTCTCGAGGGTTTGGGGGTTTCACTTCTCCTTAGTGAACCTCTCTTTCTTATCCATAAGACAGAAAACAGGAGCCAAAGCTGTTTGCTGACACAAATGGGGACAAGGTCCCAGTTTTAGCCCAGTCAAGGACTTGAGGGATCAGGTTTCTCCTCCTTGCTCTAACATTGGCTTCCTGTAAACAAGTCACAAGGGCCAGGTTTGCAGTATTCCCTCCAGCATTGAAAAACAATCTTGGATTGTAGTGTGGCATCCAAAATCAAAACAATGATGAATGATGAGCTACTGAAGGGCTTGAATTAAATATTGTCCCTGTCTTTCCACTGACAGGCAGTTAGGAGTTTTCAAGGTAATCCCTCTGCTATATTGCAAGATACTGATGGACTTGAGTATATAGTGATTGAAACCAGGAGTACAGAGAGAAACAACTCTGTGAGAAACAAATTACTTAATGTTCCAGGAAATTTATTATAATAATCCTTAGTTCTCAACTAATGTTTCCTTTATATTAGAAAGGGCAATTAGCACAATTATCCCTGTGTGGGATGATGACTGGGGGCAAAATTAGAGAAAACTGGGAAGTTATATTATTCACATTCCAGCAGAAGTTTGTACAGAATTTATAGGATGGAATGCAATTGGCATGTGCAATTTGACTCCACAATGATTTCCCACACAACACAGCCAGCAACCTTGTGTGCAGGCTGAGGGAGGAGATGAAGGTGGGAGCAGCTGGAGACATGGCAGCCAGGCTCTGCTGAAATCCTTTCAGGGATGGGAAGTCATGGTGCCACGTAGCTGATAAATCACACAGCAGCTGTCAGCCAAAGGAGACAGGAGATGTCTTGCTGCTGAACCAGCAACTGTTTCAAAACAGCTCTCTGCAGATGAGCTTGGTGCACCCACACCTCCTCCCAAAGTTACCTGCCTCCAAGGTACCACCACTCCTTACTCAGCATGTGCTCTATACTTCACTGACTGCATTTTTCAGAGCAAAGCAAGAGCCTTTCACAGCAATCAGAAACAAAGGTATGATTGACTGGAGTCACTCAGGCTCTACCTAAAAGGAAAGAAATAGCATCACAGTGAATTAAGGGTGGGGAGAAGTCAGGGAAGACTCCACTGTAACTTCTGGGATCAGTCAGTGGGCTGAAACTGTCCTCTCCCCACAGGGACTCCTGTTGGGTAAGAATTGCATTTGATGCACACTGAATGACTATTTGAGCAACTTTCATTGGTGGTTTGAGCTTGGCTGTGAATTGCTTTAAATTCAGCTTAAATGCAGCTGCCAGCAGCAGATGACATGGTCACCTGAAGGCAGAGATATCCAGGGAGGGAGGGTCTCTTCCTAAGTTATAATAAAGGATTCAACTCTCTTACACTGTTGGTACATGCCCCTGATGAGTCAGTCAGGCCACCCTTGGATGTAGTGGATTGTTCAGTGGAGTCCCCATAACAGGACACCAACAGACTGGTCAGGCACAAGAGATAAATCCTATTTTATTTGGTATTTTTGCTGTGGACATTAACCACTAGCAAACCATAGACAAGCCATGAACAGCACAGGCCCAGTAAAAATATGAACACTGTTTGTTACAGTTGGCTACACACACCTCTGGAGAGGGTCCTATTGATCTGATGGAGAAGAAGATAATATTTTAATAACCATTTAGTTAAAATAAATTGTTAATGAGCTGTTTACAGATGGAAACTTTAAGCATTACCCAATTGAAATCTTTTTGTCCAATTTTAGAGCAGAGTGACCTCTGTAATAAGTGCCATCAGCTAGCAAAACATAAAATTAAAAATCTGAAAGAGTATTCTCTTTTTCATTAGAGTTGGAAGAAATTTATGGTATTCTATTTGCACATATCTTTATTGATTTAATACCTGTTACGCTGCCCAGGAATTTTATGTAAAATAGGTCAAACAAGAAATCCAGCAGATAATTTCTACAGACTTCTAAAAGTAGCACAGGGTATACTCATTTGCAGACTGTGTCTATCCATTAATCACAAATTAACAATAATAACCAGTCCAAACTGGCCCTCCGTGCACAGCTGTTCTCAATCTATTTGGGGTATTTCTTCCAAACACAACAGAATGGTTAGGCATATCAGAAGGAGCTAACTCATGTTGGTGAAAGTATTTCAAGGTCCCCAGAAAATCAAACCAATCAAACCCAGCAGGTCATGCATAAAATCAGCCCTGTGGCTTCACTGTACATGTGGTCAGTTGTAAAACAAGGCTGAGGAAGCCAAGTGTTTTAACTGAAGGGTCTTAGCCAGGTCTGCTTAACTTGACATCATGAAGGATTAAGGGCAAGCAGAATCTCAACCAAACCATCCAAAACTTCAACTAACAAAGAAACTTTCAATCACTTGGAAGTGATGGAAAGAGTGCACCATAGCAGTGTCTAAGGACCACTTCCACTGGACATTCCACCAGAACAAAGATCTTCATTTCTATGACATGAGCTGCCTCATTCTGTGGGTCACACACCAGCACAGCCCACTGCAAACCACAGGGAGATGTTTACTGCCTGAGTTAAAACCCTTGCTGGGTAGGAGGCAGGCAGAATCTGGACCAGAACCCTTTATCATTTATTAACTTCACTCAGCCTCATGACCTATTTCTGTCATTCAAGACAGAGCAGCCAGACATAGTCTTTCCATCAATCAGTGCCAAACAAGTGGTAAAAATATTACTTGTCTGTATCTAAACATCTTTTATTATTATTATTATTATTATTATTATTATTATTATTGATCTATTGAGTTAGAGGAAATGCCAGATTACAAATACATAGCATATTCATCAAAATTCCCGCCTTTATCTTGGATTTTTTTTCTTCCACTGCTGTTAAGAAAAAAAGAAAATCCTTGTTGAAAAATTTATACTGGAAGAATTTTGCATTGGAGGAAAACAGCCATGTCAGCTCATAACAGAAAAAAACTATTCAGAATGAGAGAATTTCTTGCATTGTACCCCCTCTTCACTCCAGAGCTGCCTGATTTAACAGCTTCTGAAAGCAGCAGGGAATTTGCTGCTTTAAATTGCTTTCCATGTGCTCCTGTGGATCACTCCCACACATGCTCAACTGAGCAAAGGTGAAACCTGTCCCAAGGGAAGGTGGCTCCAGCCTTGAAATAGGGCAATTATGCTGCAGAGTGAATGAACAGTCGCCCTCAGCAGAAGATTGAGTGAAGCTTCCCAAGAGCACCAAGGTCATTGTGTAATATCAGATCTGCCCATTAAAGAGGGGACAGTTTTGTTTTTAGAGCAGAACTTGCCCTGGTGAAGAGGTTCACAGGCTTCTGTATGACATAACCATGTTTGGAATATTCATCAGGCCAGAAATGCCCCCAGATGAGCGGGCTGTATCCTCATGTCACACATCAGATGGACCAGAGGCTGACAAAGAGTTCCAGCTGTTTGGGATATACAGCCTCTTTCCAGCTCTATCCTTCTGCAGCCATGAGAGGACTCCCTTTCCAAGACAGGGATGAAGAGTTTAATACATCTCAATAAATTTATTCCTCTCCTGAGCAAAGCTGTCAGAATTCAATGAGCTGTCAGCAACAGCTCTAACTGTATAATTTTATCTCTAGGGTCCTTCACAGCTCATATGACAATGGATGTCTGTCCCACGTTCTTCTGGGGACCACAGTATTCACACATAGTGACAGAAAGCAAGGGTACAGAAAAAAAATGGGCAAGACAGAGTATTTTGAGTGTGAAGAGAAAAAATGTTGGTTATATGCTGCCTAAACAAAAAGCCTTCGAAATAAATTCATTTTCTACTTCCCAAAGTCCAAATAGGGCTATATTTGAGATCCTCTGACTCACTGCTACCTTGTTCTGATTTGTAAGTGCTCATACCACTTTCCAGGAGAATGGTTTCCAGCCTTCTTCCTTTTGGCTAGAAGGAGGGAAAAATGAAACTTCCCTTTTAGTGAAAGATAAGGAAATCATGACTCTCAAATTGGACTGACTGTTTACTCATGCATGGGAGGTTCTTCAAGTGAGTATGTATTTCAAAAGAAAGGGACTTTTGGGACAAACTGAAAGAAAGGCTGGCCTACATTCACTGGATGAATGCAATTAGATCAGGAAAGTGTAGTTGTACCAGCTATTTTTTCACCTAATCTAAACAATTCTTAAGGCCTCAGATACTGACTAAACAGTCAGTGTTTCCTAAAATCAGGAACTAGCAATCCACATACAGACCAGTCTGAAATAAGTAAGCATCTTATGAGACTTACAGGATTCAAGTTGACCTAGCTTAACCCCTGTAATACATGTAATTTTGCTTTCATTAAATTTTAAAATGGAATTTCCCCCTACCTCTTTCAGAGAAAATGTTTAAATCACTGGTCTCTACCAAGAAATGAGACATTTAATTCCTGATGAGCATCAGCCAGGTTCATTTCAAAAAATTAAAGCAAAAGGGCAGGTAAAACAACATACAGTAAAAGGAGCCTACCCAGCAGGTCACTGATGATGGGATTTTCTAAGATGCTAATGAAGATATATTTAAATTCTACTGGAATTTGGCACTTTAACCTTGAGGCAAAATTTGCTTAGTGAGTTACAAAGACTTTTAACTGCACAGGGCCAGCCTTATTGAGTTATGCCAAGCTGACAAGTGTCAGCACCGCTTCCTAAAGCCAGCAGTACCCAACCCTCACACATTGCCAAGGGCTCCTTTCAGGTTTGCTTTAGTCTGACAGAGACCCCTCCAGTTCTGAGCAGAAATATCCAGGTTCCATTCCTCCACTAACCTGAGTTCCCATCTGAGCAATCTGTGCAGCAGGAAAACATAACAAAGAGGGAAAATGAGTTACCAACATTTTTATAGCGTCTTTAAATGTTTTGCCCGTTCCAGTTAGAAGTCACATTAATTCTATAAAACCTCAAGCTATGAACAGTGAAAATGAAACAGAGGAGCCCAGAAAGCTCCTCTGGAATCTGGCTGAACTGTCCAATTGCAGTCCAACACTGAGAGATGAAAGAGAGGAAGACAGTGATAGCACAGGAGAGTCAGGATGGCTGTGCCATCAGCAAGTCCCCGAGGAGGCCAGAGCTCAGCCTCTGTGCTCTGATCAAGCAGTGTCTCTGGCTCACATCTGGCAGAGTGGGAAGAGCACAGCAGCACAAATGTTTGATTATCCTTCTTAAAGCATTCAGTTCAAACTCCAGCCTTGTTCCATACAGACACGTTTCAGGGGCACATCCTCCCATTACCAGGAGCAAAGGAAACAGAGCTTTGAATGTGACCAAAAATAAACTGTCTGTCAGAGAGGGAGAGATCATTATATCTTTTCAAAAAAACAAGACATTAGGGACTTTGTTTCACTCCATTTGATGTCTGGTATTTGATGTCAACACTTCAGAAACAAAACAACTAGAGCTGTTTGAATTTGGTTTCTTTCTTTATAGAATTCACTTCTTTGTCTTGCAGTCACTGGCATTATAAGGGTCTCAACAATTACAGGTAACAAAGTATGTCTCTATTGCCATAAATACTTTGCAAAGACAGGAAAAGTGGAGTACTTTGTGCTTTGTAGAAGCTGTAAGTATTGGGGGAAAAGAGAGCCAGGGATCTCTGTACCAAAGCCTATTTCCAACAGCCTGTGTGTTTCCTGTGCATTGTCCAATCCTTTGAATGTCAGAAGTCCCACACCGTTTTGTTAAGAAGAAAAACATGCCATGCACTACTAATTGAACAAATCAATACACAGAGAAGGCCATGAAGGGAATGAAATGTTTTTGACCCATACAAGCAGTTGTTTTCAATGTGCATAAGAGGAAAAAGCCCTGCTTGCCCTTTATGCCTTAATTAAGACAGCCTCAGGAACATGGGGTGAAAGACCTTTCCTCTGCACCATTCTGCTCTTAGGTCCCTGCTGTTTGGCCATTAGTGACAGTCAGAAGTCTGCAAACACAAAACAAGTCACTGCAGTCTCTAAGAGGGGATCCAAACACCAGAGGGGTTCCCACCAAGCTCCGGAACAGCCTCGGAAATCCATGAAGGGAAATGTGTGGCTGACTGTTGCCATAACAGAGGCTTGATATAAAGTGTATTTGTGGGGTCCAATCACATGAGCTATCTGAAGTCTTTGGTAATCTTTTCACTTACAAATATCTACATTTTCTTGGGTATTTTAAATCCTTTTTCTCCAAGAAAGACCTTCCAAGGACATCCTTACAAAACTTTTACAGCCAAGAGTCGAACAAAGACAAATTTTGGCAGAAATCTTTCTCCAGAAGCTTCTTCTGGGCTGATGAGCACCCATGAAATAGCCTAAGACAGCTTGCTTTGAAAGCACTGTAAGGAGCTCCATGGAAGCCTGGCTTTTGAAGCCACTGAGATTTACCCTTTCCCAGAGATTTTCCCTGCAGAGAGATTCACTGCAATGCAAAGATGAGCAACTTCCCCTTTCTGGCTGCTGGAACTCTGGGTTCTGTCCAGTGGCTCTTGGTGCAGCGCTTCTCTGCCCTGTTTGTGTGGAGGCCAGGCCATGAAGGGCTATCCCTGTGAACTGCTGTGGTGACAAACAGCAGAGAGAATCTGGGATGCACTGTGGGATCTGCCTCTGGTTTCTCACCCCCAGTAGAACTGGGTATTTCATACCCTTGACTCCAAAAGTTAAAGCTGTGTGGTGGAGTCACTGCTGTGTTCAATGCTATCAGATTGACATCAGCTCATGTTGAGTGTATTTTGGGGGAGGGGAAAGGAAAAATCATGCAAAACACAAAAGAGCCCCAAAAAAATTTTGTAAGAAAAAAATTTCATCTTTAGTGGGGACAATTTTATACAAACCGGAGAGAGGAAAATAAAACTCAGCATTTAAAAACAATTTCTGGAGCAAGCAAGCCTTCAATTTTCTCAAAATCTGCAATTTTTTCTGAATCTTAGCACTTCTCAGGTTGCATTTTAATGTTCAGTTTTTCATTGGCTATAGTTAGTACATCCATCTGCAAAATGCTGCAGGATTATTTGAGAGGAAAAGCTTATGCATATGAAATAATTTTTTATGTATGTACTTATAAAAGAGTAGTTCTAAAGTCACTTCCAGCATGCCAATTCTATTTCTTCTTATATTAATCTAATATTTTAAAAAATCTGCTGTTCTATGATCAAGAATTAATTTCTATGTGCTCAAACTTTAGAAATACATATATGCTTTGCTGAAAATGTTATATTTAGACATAATCATTTAGACATAATCATAAGCTTGAGGGTTCCAAAAAGCTGCTTTGGGAAGAAATGCTTCAACTGATTTGGGAGCTAGAAGCCCTACTACCCACCCTTGTTATCTGCCATGGTGTATAGAATTAGATATTTTCTCAAAAAGAATGTCACCTATAAAGTCACCCATTAAAGGTAACAGAAAGGCTTCAGCAAAGCTTAGGTTCCCTTTTCCTTGATAACCACAGAGTGCCCTTTCCAAGCTGAATTCAGCAGCAGGAGACATCTAAAGGCTGAGTAACACAGTGCAAGCAAACAGGTAATTCCATTCAACAGCCATTTCTTGGACACTGTGCAACGAGCCTGCTTCACATGGTTAGAGCAGAGTTACATTCCTAAACGTGGTGGGGTTTTCAGGCACTCAGAACAGCCAATACACCTTTCAATACACCCTCTGATAAGAGAATTCCCAGTTTGGGGAGTTAGTAAAGAAATCTGATGCCAGTTCTTAAGTCTGATTCTATTTGTTTCACTCCAATTTTTGTCAAATCTAGAAATATTGATGTGTCTAAAGGGAAACTATTTTTAAAGATTTAGTAATTATTAAAATAGAAGAAGCTCTTATATGCAGATTGATGACATTTCTGGAGTACTGTAAGCATCCTTGGAAACTCATCATAAAATGGGTGAGATTATCTAGCACAGTTTAGACTGCAAAGAAAGGAGATTAAAACGAATTGACTTTTTTTTTTTGGCTTGTTTTTTAACCCAGCAGTCAAGGACAGTCCACTGAAACTCAGCTGATGTGCTGTAGCTCAGCACAATGACTCCATTCCTTACAAGGGCTGTAAGTCAGGATGTTGGAGTAATCCTTGTATCATCAGCACTGTACCAGCACATTGTACCAGGCAGCTGGAAATCTAGCCTCAATCCTACAGATCTGGACCCAAAAATCCAGTCCTACAAACATCCCAAGGCTGATCATTTCCATGGGTGGAATGACTGCCAGGTACTTCAGCAGCAGCTTCTGTTCCACATCCCTCATGAAATAATAGAGGGCATGACCACCATTCATCTCCAAACTATATTAATATACCACCAGTGGTTCAAAAGTAAATCCTGGGTCCAGACATCCTGTGAAGTGCAGTGTCCCAATTCTGACAGTCCTCTGCCTTTAACCCAATAACCAACTTTTCATTAAAGTAAGCAATGTGCATAATGCTCTTCCCTGCAAGAAGAAAGGGAAGGTGAATAGCATCCCTCTGCTCCTCTGCATTTTGCTGCTGGCTAATTATTCATTTGCTATTTATCAGCTAATTACACATGTGCCTTGGCATTTGAAGACTTAGGGGCATACTTTATTTAATGGCTAGCAATTACACATGCCTCCTCTGATCCCTGTGCTCTAATAGGAAGGTTTTTCTGGTTTTGTCCTTGTGCTGTTAGGTCTGGAGGTTAAATACCCCAGGACAGATGGCTATCCTATTGCACAGAGAAGCAGGTTTATACTTCATTGTGTTGATACAGGGTTCCCCAATAATTATGTGTTAATGCAACAAATTATTTCCTTCAGAGCTCAGTGTTGATCTGTCTGTTCATGTGTAGGTGAAGAATTACCGAGGTGCAAAAGGTAACATGAAGACCAATTCACTGCTAATTTTTCCCTGGGAACTGTCCAATATACAGGCCTTGCTCTTCAGCTCAACATCTACACAAGCCACTCCTGCAGTTGCCTGGCTTGGTATGCAACACCACTGGAATGCCCCTGTGAGACAGGGCCTGAGCCTCAAAATATATCAATGTAGAAAAGACAAACAGATACAGCAGGATGCAAAGAATTCTTTGAAACTTGGCACAGGTGGTGGAGGGAATAAGACATCAGGTAGGATTGCTGCCCGAGATGGGAAATATTGACAGTAGTTACAGTTGTGGAGAAAGGGTTTTGCATTTGTTGCCATCGGTGTCTGTGAGGATTATGCTCAGGTAATTGCCTAGGAGACTTAACTGTGGGTCATTTCATCATGAGAATGCTCAGAAAAATGAGGCAGATTAGCTGGAGGCAGGGAGGCAGCATGCATGAATTAGGGTTCCTTACATTCCCAAACGGATATAATTGTCCTGCAAGTTTTAAAGCCCTGCCACTCATTCCTCTAGGATGGCCACTTTATGTCTGAAAGAGGCCATTCACATGAGATTGGAGGCTAATTTATTCCAATAGTTGATACACCTGTACCTTGCATGAGTTTTGTTCTCTAGACAAACTGTGTCCCAGCCATTTATTACTAAAGAACCTTTAAAGTTTCCAGGCTCCAGACACAATAGAAAGGTATTTACATATGCCTTCAAACAAGAGGGAACTTCAGAGATTGTGACATCCAAATCAAACACTTGCATCTCTAACCCTTCTTCAGAGTTAGGCTTCTGAACACCTCTGATTTTGGCAATGGATTAACTCTAGAGCAGAGTAGAAACTCGAACCTACCACTCCTATCCCAGCTCAGCTGGTAGTCAAATCATTTGCCCATCTGTGATCTGCACCAGCTGAATCAATCAACTCACATGAAAGGCAAATGATCTCTTAAGCTTCTTATAATAGAATCATTTCTCTTTCTCACCTTAGGTAAACAACTTCTTGGAAACCATCCTAAGTCAGCAAGACTGAAGCAGCATCTGATATAATAAGTTAATACTTCCAGCCAAAGAACTCAGAGGAAAAAAAATAAAAAGAAAAAAGTGGATTTCCCAAGTAATGGGATCAAGCTGCTAGGTCCAGTGATGGTGGATTGTACTTATGGATATACCAAATACTGCAGAGGGTTGTAAGTCCAATAAAAACTATTGTTCTGCATCTGTGCTGTTTCTTCATTTAACTATGCATCAGTTCTACAGAAAATGCTTGTCCCTATTCACATGCACATTTACCTGTTCCTGCAATTAAATCAGTGTCATCCATGTCACCTGAGACCAGCCAAGCTTGCAAATACACCTTCTCTGGGAAAGGGAATGACTATTTTAACAGAAAGCCATGAGAGGCCAGACTGGAGATCCTGTGAGGGACAGACAAATGAGAATTGATGTGGTCTCTTGACTCCCAGAGTTAGCTGGCCAGGAAACTCTGCTCTGAAGAAACAAGCAGAAACACAGAACCATTTAAGTTGGAAAAACCTTTAAGATCAAAACCAGCTGTAAAACTAACACAGTCCAGACCACCACCAAACCACATCTTCTAAATATCTCAAAGCTGGTGAACCACTTTCCTGGGCAACCTGTTCCAGTGCTCCATACCCTTTCTGTGAAGAAACTTTTCCTAATATCCAATGTAGACTTTATCTGTGCAACATCAGGCCACTTCTTCTCATCCTATCATTTATAAATAGTATCAGAGGAGAAGCCTCAAATGACACAGGAAATACATTCTCTGATACAGCCTATTAAGGAGAGGGGCAGACAGCATTTAAAGCACAGCTATAATATGCCAGCTTTAGTTTATCAGCTTTGGTATTGGACCCCAATAATGAGCAGAGTTATTTCACTGTAGCTCAAAGCCCACTGTGAAGGAATTTCTGCTTGAGATTACAAAGGCTCCTATTCTGATTTAACTTACTTGGTGTCTAACATTGGAATTTATCCCTACTTCAAACGATGTTATGAGAAATAAGACAGAAAAAAAAAGGGAAGCTATAAATGCATATATCTGGGGGAATAACAATAGAAAAAGAGAAGGGGTGCTTCACTTCCTGGCAGCAGTGCTTGCTTGAAGCTCAGAAACAGAAATGCCAGGTCCTGTTCCAATCTCTTGCTCAAGAAAAAGTGGGAAGAAGAGAATTATCCAGAGTGAAGCAAGTGGGTGAGTCTTTTCTGGGTAAATAGCAGAAGTATCACCTTCTCTGAGGAGATTGGTTACTGAAAACAGCTCAAAACAGAGTCTAGGTTCTTTCTGATGGTGATGAGTCTTTGTTTTAAAAGCTGAGGTAAGTAGTGGGAATTTAGATTTGATTCCAATGAGGAGAAACTGTTAAGGACTGAAAGGTGGAAAGCAATGCAGATGAAAGTGATCATAAGAGAACAGAGGAAGGGAGAGAGTCCAGGAGAATGAGGACAGTGGACTTAAAAAAAAAAAAAAGCATCAGGCTTGAACACACTCAGAAGTGTGAGGGATGGTCTCTTGGGAAGATAATCTAAGGTAGGGAGGAATGCAGAGGGTCTGGTAGTGCTGAAAGGGACTGTACAAAAAGAACAATAGCAGCCTATCCTGGTACAGAGCAAAGCTAGTGAACATAGCTTGAAACCAATATGGTTACATTAGGAGCACTTTAAAGGCTGAACAATCAAAAAGCAACTGTATAGAAAGTGGGAACAAGGACAAGCATCTCAAAGTATAAAGGACTAGCATTAGCAAGCAGGGATAAATCAGAAAGGCTAAGGCACAAGTTGAATTACAACTAACAAGGACATGAAGGCAACAAAGGAGGCTCTAAAAATACATTAAAAGAAGAGAGGAAAGAAAAGCATAAGCCCATCAGTTAATGGAGATGAACAAATCTGATGATGCTGAGAGTGCAATGTTATCTCTGCAACAGCCTGCAGAAAAACAGGTTACCTGTGACCCAACACTTAACACAATCATAATAAGAGAGGTGGACAGAATAGGGAACAAGTTGCAAACTGCTTAAATGAGATGGGGCTTGCTAGCCCAGGGATATTAAAACATAGTAAATTCAGGGGTGAATTAACCCCTGAGCACCAACCACCAGACCTGCACATCTGTATCCACAGAATAAGTGGGCAGATGTACTGTTCCAGAAACTTGTTGGTGTCCAAACTTGGCAAGGAGGTGGGGATAACAAAGCACCCAGAATATTTCTGGAAGTAAGAAAAAGAACATTTTCTCAAAGGCAAATTTCAGCATTCTGAAGACTTTTTTTTTTTTTTTTTTTAACCAATTCCTTGAATCTGTTCATCTGAAAAGTGTGAAAAGGGCCCCACAGTTACCAGTTCAGTGCAATTGGGTAATTCCAGCTTTGCTCTGCCATTTTCCATGGAGGCCAGGCTTCAAAAAAATATAGAAACATTTCCTGTAGTCAGAAACACAACTCCTTGGTGCTATCAGATGTGCTACCCAGCAGTTTCTGCTGCTTAGTCAAGGTACAGACAACCTCTTACACCCCATGCTGGAATCTCTCCTGGCTGGCCAGGATGTCTCCCTGCCCACCATCCTCCATATGGCACAGACCAGATGAAGTGTGTGCTCTCAGGACTCCAAGTTTTAACTGTCCTCTATTAATAACACAGATTCTTCTTTCTACAACACAAAGTGACTCCACAGCATTTTCTGGTAAGGGAAATTATAGCTTGGCATCTGTTCTTTTCACTGCCAGAACCAGATTGCTCATCTTATTATATCTTACAAAATTGCTCAAGACCTGCAAGGAGAAAATGGATTTTCAATATGGCCTTTTTTTTGTTTTAATAGGCGCACTTAAGATCATGAAAAGCACCGTGCCACTTCCAAACACACCACAGAGATTTTGCAAGGACAGACATCATAAGGGCATTAGGAAATAAAACTGAGGAGCTTCAAAACATAACATCCCAACACTGATACCAAGATCATCTGTTTGATTAAAAAGCTCTGTGCAGTACCATCACATTTCAGCTCATCTGGGAGCAAGTCTACCACTTAACCCTGGCTGGTGAGTGAGCACAGCAGAAAACATCTCAGGACAAAAAAAAAAAAGAACATTTTGCAGCTATTCCCCTCTCCTGCAATCTCCTCATTTACAGGTGAACTGAACTCCCACAGCTGGAATTTCTAACTGAGACACAAAGGAACTTTTAAGAACATGACACAATGGCACAGGTTCAAAAGAGGAGGCACCCTGGCAGTTAGGATTTATATCCCTATTCACTATCTATCACCCATGTTAGGGAATAGAAGGACCACACAGCCAGGAAGAGCTGTGTATCTGCATTCAACTGTGCTCTCTGCTGAATAGAGGTTACATTAAATCAATAGAGAAGATAATTCTTGACTTTCATCCTGCTACCACACCTTGCCAGCATGATAAAGTTGACAACAACCTGCTGGGTTACACACAGCTTTCCTAAGCCTCACATGAACCCACAACAGAAATAAAACTCCAAGAGATCAGTATCTGTGGAAAAGAGCATACCCTTGCAGGTAATGTGTCTTCTACAAAATCTTCACAGAACAAGTGAATGTCTCCATTCCAAGAAGTCATTTGAATTTCTTTATAGGGCAGTCCAGCTGTTATATTTGCCAAATGTCATCCAGAGGATAGGGAATATTAATAAATAGCCATTATCCATATGGTGCTCACATCATTTGCTTGTATGTCATGTACTACTGCCCCTGCACAGCCTGAAGACTCAGCCCACAGCTGGCCATGTCCCAGAAGCGTTTCCAAGAGGCAGCACCCACACACAGACCTCAAAGCAGTAGACAAGCTCAGAATAGAGTTCAGCTCCAGCATGAAAGATCAGCCTTTGGTGTCTGCTGAGAACACCAGAACACAAAAGCCAGGAAAAGAAAAACAGTCTGACTTGCAAGTCAAACTGTCCAACATCTCTTAGGTTCACACTTCTGATTCAGCCTCTTTACATGTCCTCTTCCCCATCCCTGCTGAGTCGAGCCTTAGCAGAATTCAGAAGGGAAACCACAAATATGGTATAAGCTTCTAAAAGAAAATATGAACTTCAAAATTGCCATATTCACATTATTGAGGAAATGATTGCTATAAAATTGCCTTGAGAGATTGTCTCTGTCACCTCCCTGGATCTCCCAGTTCAGCAGGTACATTCAGCTCAGGGACACCCATGACTAATAATGCTGCATCCTGGTTGTTGGTCAGCAGCTGAGCACAGGGTGCTTTTCCTCCCTCTACTCAAGCATCACAGAAGCAGCACACAAGATTCTTCCCCTCCCAGGAGAAGCAGCTGGAACCATCTCAGTAAAGCAGAGGGGTCAGGGTGAGAAGCACTGTACCCTGGAGAGATGCAGTCTCCATTCCACAGGTGTGCAGCTCAGCCAGGTAATGTAGCTGTGCTGGCTTGACACAGAAATCATGCATTAGCATTTTCATTCTCTGCTGTCCACAGGGCACACAGACTAACCAGCATGGTACTCAGCTCAGTTCAGTAGCAGAGCTGCTATTCCAAGGACATTCATTAAGTGCAAGTGGCCGAAGGAAACAGACACAGCACAGAGGCCATTGCCCTTCAAGTGTTTTCAGAAGACACTTACTTTTCTAATCTTCTGGCATTTGATTAACAGATCACTCCTTCACCAGTTTTGTCTCCCTCCAGCACAAGTGTTCACTACCTAACAACTTCACTACTGCTTCTCTCCCAGGACTCCAGGATCTGCAATCACAACCCTTCCCATACATGCAGAAATCCTGCATTGCACTGAGAAAGATTAGGATACAGTCTGCAGAAACCTCCTTTCAGCATGAAGTTTGTGCTCTTTACACCAATGATTTTGAGATTAGTCTGAGCTACAGACAGAGGATCAGTGGTTCCACTCCACTGCCATTCCTTTCTGGTAATTTACAGTTGGGTAATATGGAACAGCGCTAAATAATGTGAACACCAAAATAATGAAAGACAAAACATAAGGGGGTTGTAAGAGCTGCAGCTTCAAGTGGTATTTGCTAAGGTTGTTTTGGCCAATTTAAAATGAGTACATGAACTCTGCATTCCAAGGGAACAGACACCTGTAAGCAGTTTGAGAAAAGCAACCATTGAAAATGAGACACGAGAAAGGCTATGACTGAGCTGAGTTCAGGAACATAAAAAACACTGGGACCAATTCCAATCAAGGCTCAGTCTGTGCAACCTCACACAAGGTTAGAGGGACTGATGATGCTCACAGTTTAGCAAACCTGAAGACTCTGAAAAGAAATCATGAAATCCAGAGATCACCTCTATCAAACGAGGAAGTGTTCATTGAATGCCCTGAGAACTCCATTTAAACCTTAAAAAAAGAAAAAAATTACCACCACCTACAGTCATTAAAACTGTTTTAAAAAGTCAAATTTTGATTGCAGAAATGTAATCTGGAAACAGTCTATGAATCTGAATTATGGTGAGTCATGCATATTTTATTTCCCTCTTCAAATGTAAATGAATGCCTAATGTATTTAAAGTTTCATCTATTGCCAGGTTGTTTTACCAGCAGATGTACAAAGGGAAAGAGATGACAAGGAAGCTCCTAACAAGACAGTTTCCTCACTACTTGAAATCTCGAGTGTAGCAGCACAGTAGATGCAGCCATGGTCCACATGTCCTAAATGGTACAGAAAAAGACAAAGGAAAGAGTGAACAGTCAAGGAGAATGGGAAGGGAAAAAAAAAAATCTTCATTGTCATTTGGATGAAATGGGTTAGGTAGAAGTCACAGCTGTGTGTCTTGCTGTGCCTGCCCAGAACCACCTTGTTGTTCCCAATGGACCAGCATGTTCTGGTCTCTTGAGTATCTAAACAATCCTGAAGCTTCCTCCAACGCACAGAAAGTCATTTCCAGGAACCAGCAATACCAAAATAAAGCCATCATGCCCTCCCCTCTTTCCCCCATCATGTATGTGATTTCTGTGTAGGACATTTGCAAAGTTAGGCAGCACAGGAAATTTGGAAGGTGAAAAACACATGAGGAAGCGAAAAGGATGTTTTCAAAACTTTCCATCTGGCTTGCCTCACCAGATAGCCCAGACCCATGAAACGTGGTGCAAAAACCATCTGTCTGCTCTGGAGAAGCCCCAAGGAGCCTGCAGAGAGGGCAAGGTGGCACAGACCAGCCTACAGATGTAGAAAAGAATGAATTGCCATAGCTTTGAAAGAATAGCCAGGTCTCTGAAAAATATCCTATCCAAAAGACAAACAACTCAAGGCCCTATAGGGAAAGCAAAAAGCAAGTTTTGGTTTGGCAAGCTCTGAGCCCCAGACCCATTCTGTGTCCTACAGCACCAAACCTTTATCAAGACTAAGAGGTCTGGAAAACAACCAAATCATTAAAAGTGAATGAGTATTTCCAGTAACATATTCCTTTCACCTAGTTAATTCCTAATGACTAGAAGCTGCTGCTCATGGAACACTAGGCATGAGAGATGGAAGGAAACCAAAGGACCAATTAGGTCATTCATCCATCAAAGTGACAGAAGATTAGTTCCTAGAGTATATTTCTTATTTTTTCATCCACTTTACTTAAAAAAAGCCCCAGCAATGGAGAGTTTATCCATTCTCTCAAGGAAACCACCCACAGCTTGTTAAATATCTCTCATCAGGACAATTTCTATTCTTTCCAGCTTATATTTCCCTTTTTCTTAATTTTATGTTGCTGCTCTCAGGCCATTCTCCAGCACACATTCAGCAAATGCACATGCATCCTTCCTTATCCTCTATCCACATAAACTCTACTGAGTAGTTTCATCCTTTTCAAATGTATTTTCTTCCAGTCCTTTAGATTGAGAAAAAAGTGGTACCTTCCTTTGGGATATTTTCCCCCTGAACTTCCCTTCCACCTGTCTCTATGTTCTACTGTCCCATTGGATTTAAAAAAAAATTCTACATTTATCTGCTGAAAGTAGTAAGACGAAAAGACACAGATGATTATGGACTAATATCAAGTGCACCCAAGTCATTCCAGAGGGGAAATATAACACAGACAATTTTCTTCTTTCATCAGACAATGGGATGGAAGACTGGCTGACTGTTCACTCCTCTCTGTGTAAGAGTTGTGCAAATGCAGGTTTACCTGCCTAGCAGGAGGATCAGGCCAACCTCTGGTGCAGAGTAAAAAGGCAAGCATGAACACAAAAAATACTCCCAGGCAAGCAAGTTCTCTACTGACACCATTACATCCATCCATGGCAGAGATTTGGATCTCAGAGCACCACTCCTCCCTCTAGGTCAAGTCTCAGCCTCCCCATGGGCTGAAAAGGAGAGCAGCTGCACTAATTGCTTGTGGGACAGCTGACTGTAGTCAAGGTCAAGGCTGCCCTTTGCTAGATGCCAAAAATCTCAGCTGAAGACTGGCTACAGACTGGAAGGGACAGAATCCCATCCAGTCTGAGGGCTGGAAATCAGAGGGGTCACACACCACAGAGCTCCAAAATGGAACAAAGTGTTCTAACAAGACGGTTTTGATTAAGCAGGAAATAAAGATTAATTTCTTAGTGCAGCATCTAACGGAGTTGCCGCCTGTAATTGCAGGCAGAGGAGTGCCACAGACAGCACAGCCTCTGGGTATCCCAGGGGAGGCAGTTCTTCTCAAGGTAATTGCTTATGGACTTGCCCAAGCAGAAATACTGCAAAACACACAACACAATAGCCCAGCCCCACTGAAAGAAGAAGCTTGGGCAGGTTTCTATCTGATGGCCAGGAGAGCACAGCCACGTGGGCAATTCCCTGCAGCCCCACTGACTTAAGGGGGAGTGACATTCACCAGCCAGAGCACACCTGGGCAAGGATGAGCTCTTGTCTGTTCCTGTCCACTTCAGGCCCCTTTGTTCAACTGGAAGGGAAAGAAAACAGATGCTTTCATGGGAATGGAGAGCCACAGACTGCTAGGAGAGTCATGGGGTGGTTCAGCTTCAGGTAGGGTCTGAGCTTTCCACAGATGAACAACATTCTCTGCTCCTAGTTGAGAACAGGAGTTGAGGATCATAAGCAACAGGAAACTGCTCCTGACAACCCCAGCTCTGTCTCCTCCCCACACAAGTGGAGAAGATCTCATTAACTCATTTTTACTCCACACCGTCATAATCTCTCTTGACTTTCAATGGCTTTGAGCTACAACCGCACACCTTGAAGAGCCTGATAAACTCAACTTTAAACTGATTATTGAAATATCCAAGCTGTTCATGCAATGAGTGCCAGCTGAAGCTGCACTCTCTTCACTGCTTAATCTTCACTTACAGTGACAGAATTCATTTGTTCTTTTCCACTGCACTCCTTATACCCAATTGTGCATTCCCAAACCCTCACACATACCCCTCTTCCCACCTCCAATGAGCACACTGCTCACAGGATTTCTGGAAATAGCTCATTTAAGGGAGAGCTTATTTGTTTCAAGCAACGAACAAAAAAGAAAAAGCAAAAGGAACAACTCAATTACTGTTTAGTTGAGGATAAAACCAGAGCAGCTTTGATAACTTTATGTGCAGCGGCAGCAAAACTTCATATTTAATTATTTTCCACTTCCTCCTCTGAATTCCTAAGCAATATTAAGTAGCATCAGCTCTCCCCACTGCCAGAAGCAATTGCATTTAGAAGTAAGACGTCCCAACGTAACTTGAAGAAGGAGCCATAAACACCAAGATGCAGCTACCACACCCAGCAAGGGGAATGAAGCTCTTTCACCACCCTGCCACCACCTATGGCTTCAAGCAATCCATGGACTTACCTGAGCTCTGAGGCCTCATCTGAGTGAGAAATCCCCACACCTCTGCCACAAGTCCTTCCTCTAAGTTGCCTCCAGCTCCTTTCATTCTCCTCCAGACGAAGAGACAGAGGGAAGAGGAACTGAGAGTTCTCAATCCAGGAGCATCCTCCACATTGCTAACCTCTTGCTCCTCCTCCCCATTGCAAATTTGAAGGTTCTTTTCCTCTGCAGCTGTTCCCACTCTCTCCTGAGGGCCACAGAAGCAAGGGCAGACAGCTGCAGCTTTCTGCAGAAAAGGTCACTTGCTGGTTGCTTGCCAGGTGAGGGACAGTGTCCATACCCCTGAGGAAGGCAGCTATCATCTCCTCTGTGTGACATTTGCACAGTGCTTTGGAACACAGCTATGCACATGTTCAGAAATCAGGGATGTTGTTCAAATCCTGCAAACCCACCCAGAGCCAAGAGGGCAATACATTCAAGTATCTAGATCTGTGTGCTTAACAATCAGAAATGAGGTACAGGGTCTGTAAGCAAGCCCAGGTTTACCCAGATCCGTGGCCAGCACTTCACCCCAGTTTTGCTGAAAAGCAAAATTCTCTCCAAAGAGACCAAAATTCAAACCATTTGAAGAGATCATGTGATGCTGCATTTGTCATTGCCACGGCCAGAAAATTATCCAAGCCATCAAACAGCATGTGCAGCCCTTGCGGGTGGGTCAGTGACAGCCTGAGGCACAGACCAGCAGGTACAGCAGAGGTCACACAGCGCTGGGATGTGGCACTGGGGCCAGCAGAAACTGCCAACACACATGGATTTGAGGACACCGCTTGGCAAAGCGTCATTTTCTACTTCTCTTCCACTGAAGCCACGGGAACACTAACACTGCAACACTCCCCCACCTTTCCTAGCCCAATTAAGTCCCAGATAAAAGATTTGGCAGTGGTGATTTACCCAACCCCCCTATGCAGTGCAATCAGATGTTTGGAAACACCACGAGTCCTGAATTCCAGCTACTGAGTCTTCTTATGTTTGTGCCTGACAGATCAAAAAGCTTTTTTGCACATTTTTCTGTTATGTAACACGATCCACTGGCCTGAGACATTTGCCTTTATTAATAAAATACCCTGCAACAATACCCTAAAAGTCACAGGTAAAAAGTGCTGGCACTCCACAGGGGCAATAGATGTGAAATACTCCAGTACTTTTGTCCAGGGCTTTCCAAGCAGCTCCCTGTTTAATGAGTCCATCACCAGGTTTAATGACCTGCCAGAGCTTTAGAAACACTCTTCCCTCCTCATCAATGATTCACATGCAGTCTTAAAGCTGTGCACAGATTAAAGAGGCTGCTGCTCTCCCACCTCGCTTCAACCCAAAGTGGTTTTAAATATTTCATCTCACCACAGAACTCTTCTGTACACATCCCAAAGGTGCTCTGAGAAGCTCTCACCAGGAGTTCAGCATTACCTGGCAGAGGGCCTGCTGGCACCACAAGAAAGCTGTCACTGCCAGGCATGCCCACATCCTATATTTACTTTCTTCAATGAGTCCTGCATGACCCCAGCTGCCAAGAGTGGGGATAGGATTTTCTGAGGTAGTTTATGCTTTTTATAGAGAAACAGATGGAAGGCCTGATTGCAGGGACAGGATGAAGAAGTACCTGATCTGTAATTACTGGGGTCAGCAGGAGCTTTCCTTTGACCTCAAGGGAAATGGAGTCATGACCCTCTTCTCCTCAGCTCGCAGGGGATTCAGAGGGTATCCAGAAACCCAGGCTGGATCTTGCACTTCCCAGGAGAGCATGTCAAGGATTAGCAGTCTAATAGGATACCCACAGCACCCCTACTGTGTAGCAACCCTGATGTGAGAGGTCTCATGGTCCAGGCTGCCACAGAGACCTCCCCCTCCCTCCACACACAAAGCCAGGCTCTGCCCTGTGGTGCAGTCCTCATAAACACTTTTTTGGTCCCAGGGAAAGGAGAGACAAGTAACACAGGGAAGAGGGTGAGAAGACCTCTAGCCATCCCCCATCTTTACACCAATGGCAGGATTTTTCTGATACCACTCCAAGGCAGCACTTTGCCTTCTCCCAGATGGGAATGAAACCAGCAGATCTCACATTCTGTGCCTCTGTCAGCTCAGTGTTCCATGGCTATCAGCCACAGTCTCCACATGCTTGTAGTCACTCACAACACTGGAAAGGTTCCTCAGAAGATCACCCTGGGGTCCTCTGGAAAATTCCTGACCTTTGGATTTTCATTTAAATCAACTTAAACCTTCAGAACCTCCATGGCACAGAAGTCTGCCCCCCACAGAAAAAGCTCCCTTTGCAGCATCTGCTCCAGGAATATGGATGAAGAACCAGATGATTCCCCTACATTGCCAGTACAAGTAGGTAATACTTTGTCACATCATTTCTTTGGCCTCATTTCTTCTCTCACCCCATAAAGAAAAATGTGGAAAAAAATCCTTCAAGGGATGAAGGGAGTCACATCAGTCCACAGCAGACATGGATAAACCATGAAAAATGTTGTTTGTTGGCACACTCAGAATATGAAGCCTTGCCTTCTCCTGTGTAATTCAGCCTTTCCTGTATAAAGAAAGAGTGATGACCTCTGTAGGCCTGTAAAGGGTAGACCTGACTGAGAGAGAATCCAAAGATCCCTTTACTTAGTGCAAAACCAAACAAAAGTGAGCAATAAAGCACTGCAGAAAACAAGCAGGTAAGCACTTGTGTTTTATCTTCAGTCAATACCTTTTCAGCATGGCTGATCTCTGAAATCTGATTTCATGTAGTTCTGCAAACCCATACCCCCTGGGAAGCCTGCATTGCCCTAGCCAAGCATTAGCTCTCGCTTCATTTGTCCACACAATCTCTACACAACTGTCATGTTGACATCCAAGGAAGCTTAAACAAAAACATAATCTCTCCATAAAGCACAGCTCTCTTCTCAGATAGCTGTTGCTCTCAGGTGTCCCTTTCCATGAAATCCATCACCAAGCCACTTTGCCTCCCTCAGCCAAGGGAGGACATTTAGAGAAGAGAGCTCTGTAGTAGATCACAGTCTCAATTTGCTGTGGCTCATTGCCTCTATCTTGCTCACTCTAATCCTTCCTGGAGGTGAGAGGGCCATGCCATGGGTTCTTGGCCAGAGTCGCTGCAGCAGCCACAGAAAGATTCATTGTACATCCTCACTGTACAACAAAGCCATCAAGGAAAGAATGTGGCAAGAGAGAGCATTCAGTTAAAGGGCTGTGTGATGAACAACTGGACCTTGAGGGGGATGAAGGAACCAGATGGTAAGGCAAGGAAATATCCACTGCCTCAATGTGAATTCATTTCCTCCTTCTTTCATATCCCTTCTTGTCTAATGACTCAGGGCTTTCAGTGACAAGGCACTGGTCAATGCAGTCCAACCCACGCCCAGGAACAACTGTGGCTCCCCCTCAACCCCCATCAGCTCCAGCTGTCTTACTCTGCTCAGCACAGGGTGAATTTCCATGGTTCTGCATAACCCCTGTCCAGAAATCCTGGCAGTTTAACCACAGCACCAAAGCTGTAGGTGCTGGGCTGTTTCCAAGCTGCCTTCCCCTCAGCTGTCCCCAGAGCCACACCAGAGCCCTCCCAAGGAGCTCCTCCTGGAGGAGTGGTGACAACACCTGGGCACCCCTCTAAGCCACCAGTGCCACCAGGGCTCCTGAGCAAAGAGCATCAGGTACCCACCCTGCTACCAAAACCCCTACACAGTCAGGAAGTTTGAATCATATGGAAATCAAGACTTATCAAATTCCAATCATCTCCAACCCCAGCAGAAGCTGGGTGGCCTTAAAGAAGTTTTATCAGGTTTGAACTTATCCCAGGTTATATAAAATTGCTGCAGTAGTCTCAAAGATGTGAAACATGGGTATGAGAGTGCAATTATGTTAGAGTTGATTGCATTGAGGAGTTAAGGTTAGTGGAACCAAACTCAAGCTGGTGTGAATCATCACAGTTCCACTGGAGGGAACAGTTACATTATTTACTCCGGATGAAAATCTGTTTCACTAAGTTGAACAGAACAAGAAAAGGGCTATAAACAGAATCAGACTTATGAAACAGTAAACCACAATTTTCTGTCCTTAAAATAAGTCTCTCTCCAACGCTAGATTTCAAAACTGGGCCATGTCAGGTGAAAGGCAAGGCCCTCCACTTGCTGACTTACACACCAAAATAAGCACAAAACCTGATGACACCTGGCAGGTATAACTCACTTGCCACATCAGGAAGCAGAGCTCCTAGATGGACAGGCCCAGGTGCCCCTCAGTCACCTGAGGACATTGTTTAAATATTTTCTCCAGGTGCAAAGCCAAGTCTGCAGATTGCAGCGCAGGTGTTGGATTTTGGAGACTGAGGCTCCGTGCTCGCTTCTCCTACAGCTACTCCTCAGCAAGGCTTTCAAGTTGTGTCTGAACCAGTCAGCCTCCAGAACCACCTTGCACTCTTACCAATGAATACCTATGCATAAAACATCTTCAGCTGAGGACCAGGGACTGGTGCCCATGACATTGGGTTCTTCCCCCCTGGAGATGCTCTCTTATCTTCCTGCTCTTCTTCTTTCCATTGAATCACTGGAAACTCCCTGAGGTCTCTGCCACAGGGAACCATGATCAAGAACAGACCTGCAGCTCCTTATTTTTGATGCTCAGCTCTGCTATACCCTGTTTCCTCCCACAGCCTAGGTGGAGAAAACTCCAGAGAGCTCTGTTTTCTGAGCCAGCAGCATGCTGCAGGTGGCTTGGTGCACTGCAGGGTGTTGGATACACCTGGCAACACCAGCAGTCAGAGGTGATCTCTCACACTAAATTTCTGGGATGTGGGATTGGGATAACAGACAAGCTTTTGAACACTTTAACCCTTGTCACATCACTCCACCTACAAAAGGCTCAGACTATTTCAGTCAGCTGATGGAGAACTACAAAATGAGGGTGAGCACTCTGACTTTACAGTGCCCTGTAATGCCAGAATTTACACCGACCTTGGTGGCCCCACAGCACTGAACCACATAATGCACAGCTCCCCACCAGGCTCCATCCCCTGCAACAGGGCCAGACTTTGCACACTGGAGCATTAAATCAGCAATCCTCTGCTTCTCTGACATCACCATGGGACTCTGCTGCTCAGGTTTCCCTGCCACAGGAGTTTGATTCACAGTAGCAGGCTTTTCAGCTATGGCTGTGAAGCTGCTCTACATATTAATATAATAACCCTTTACAATTCAATAAGATGAGAAGTGGAAAAATGTGAGAAAGAAAAGATGAAGCCCTCTGCAGATGTTGTCCTCACATATGGTTTCCCATATGGCTGTACTTCACTGCAGCTTGGTTTTATAAGATCTCTCTCTCCAGAGGGTAACCCCAGCCCCCTTCCATACTGTGATCAAGAGATTGATTAAGAAACAGGTAACACTGCAAGCCACTTTGTCATTGCTGATAGAAGTGCTGAACAGCCACTGCTAAATTACAGCTATCCATCTCCCAGCCTGTACATGGATCCATTAATTATTTCTTCCATTACCCACAGAGACAGATGCTTCCTGTTTTCTTGACATAAGCTGTGTGGATCACTTGCCCATCTGGCTTCTGTGTGTTGCTATAATGGTAGTTTTCCCTCAGATGTCATGTTACAATTCCTAACAGCCTCCACAAGGAGACAATATTACCACTTGGCATTTCTAAAGGATACCTCTCTAATCCTCCAAAATTTGTTAATTCACCCTGGAATTCCTGGATTATGTTATGCAGAACTATTAGCCCAATTATACAGGGGGAAAATGGAACCAGTGGCATGACTTTCCAATCATAGTAGGGATGATGATCATCATCTACAGTGACAAAGTAGACACACAGGCAGAAACCTGAAAGTTTGCTTTCACATCAGCACATAAGCATAAGAGACAGCATTCCATGACCTGCTTGTTTAGGGAAAGAGGAGTCCCCATGCACAAAGTATGGCTGCAGCTACAGGCAGGCCCAAGGATGGTGATGCTTCTTTACAGTCATGCACGGCACCTTTGGGCAGGTGGAAGGTCCTCAGCATGAATTTCATCAACAAAACTGGAGCTCTCTCCAGCCAGCAGATCTAGAGAGGAGCTGGCCTGAGGGATTCCCTCTTCAAGTTCACACCTGGCCCATAACCTGTGAGGGGAAGATGGCCATAGATGTAACATCAGAGCAATTCTGCAAATGATCTCTCCTGAGCTTCTCCAGGCAAAGAGAAATAGGTAGTTTTGATAGCAGTTCCTTTTTCATGACTCACTTCTATGTCATTTTACCAATAAGATCCTGTCTCTCCAGGGTGGTTTCCTCTAGTGATTAAATATATGAGCCTTTGACCTTGTGCCTTATCTACACTACAAACACACACTATAACCACCTAGAAACTTGCTGCCTTTCATCCCTTATTCTTAATAAAATTGCCAGCAGACCTATTGCAACAGAATAATGAAGCTAAGCAATTGCATTCAGCCCAGTAAATCTAGGAGCTGTGCCTGTTAAAAATAAATAGAATTAGATTTTAAAAAACTCTCACAACTAATTGCGGAAATGTGGAGTATTATGAAAATATCCCATCAGTTCAGCCAGAGTTCAAAAACCTCTCACTCTGCTGTTTCAGCTGCTGAAAGGACAAAGTGTGAGAAAAGATGAGAGAAGGGACTTGCATATATCTGGAAGAGGAGGAAGAGGAGATGTCAGGACATATCCACACAGAGTGTGTGCCTTAGGGAGCTGCTGCAGGACTGCTCAGGAGCTGAAGGAATGGTGCTCAGAAGCAGGGGCTTTGGCAGAGCACTGGGGAGAAGGCACACATAAATACTGTACATAGACTGCACCTGGCTGCTGAAGTTTCAAATTTGGTGAAATTTCAGCCGTTGACATCAATAACCTGCAGTTTCTGTTGTGTTGGTGGTGCAGTTGGGCATTTCTGGCAGGAAGCAGCAGGCAGATCCTCTTCCAAGGCCAGGCACAGTAAGGCACAGGACAAGCACTGCACGTGCAGGGACTGCTGACCCTGCTCTGCTGAGCAGCCCCACGAGGGCTGTTCAGGCCCAGATGCCCAGTCTGGAGGTGCTGAAGGTGTGGCTCTTTTCCAGCCCTGCCTGTGCATGGAGCCCGTGGTAAGCACATTTCCAGCTCTGGGTGCACTCTTTGGGTCTGATGGACGGGCTCACAGAAGGTCTCACCTGCAAGGTCACACACAGACATCTGTCTGTCTGCCAAGGTCACACACAGACATCTGCCCCTTACATGATGGGCAGCCTGAGCTGTTGCAAGACTTAAAGCCACAGAAATTTATTCAGTCCCCAGCCGGTGGAGGGAGAAAGCAAGAGCCATGGCCTTCCCCATATCCAATTCCCCAACAACGAGGTTATTAGGGGAAAATTCCCAAATCACCCCAGCATTACCAACAAGTACAATGAATCTCTTCTACCTCTACAGCTCCCTGGATCTCTAGGGAGAGATCCAGAAACCTCCAGCAGTTGCCACCACCACCCCAAAGTATTTTCTCCAGCTGCCAAGTCACTTGCAACTGGATCTAGACCTGTGTCTGACTTCCTGGGAGAAATTGCTGCTGCAGGTGTAAGCTGCTGCCCTGCCTCTCCACCAAGAAAGGCAATTCATGTCCCAGACAGACAGAGAACAAGAAAAGGGAGCTCCATCCCCACAGTGCACTTCACAGTAAGTGCTAAAATTTATAGCACATAAATACTGTACATAGACTGCTGCGTTTTGCAGACATTATCATCTCAAAGGGAAGGTAGGAGGTGGGAAAACAGCTTGTAACAACTGTAGCTTAGACAGCTGCTTTCTTTGCCACGTCTAATGCTGTTTGGGGAGGTAAAATAGGTCTACCCAGCAGTGCCTCTGCTTCTGCTAGGATACACTGCAGCTCCATGTGGAGCTTCTGCTGAATAATTAGGTTCAAGGCAGAATCATGTAAACAATCTTGTAGAAGCTTTCTGGGAGAAGGACAAAACCATTCCTAACTCCAAGCCCATTCCCTTCTCAGAAGAAACTGCACTGTCCTCATGCTGGGCTTTGGCACTGGGTCTAACACAGTCTGTGTGTCCCAGCCACTGGGGCTGAAAATCTGTGGACAGGATGAATCTCCAACAATGCCAGATATCCCAGCTAATGGCACCTTTCAGCTGCATACAAGACTACTTTAAAAAGTTTTTTTCCACACCAAAAAAAGTAAGTCCTCCTTTCTTCCCCCAACCTGATTATTGGCCACCTGTCCTTGTCCCCCCGTGTCCTTATGTCAGACCCTCCCCAGAGCCAGTCCAGCTCACTAAATTTGCCTCCTTTATTCTATCCTGGGGGAAAACTTTTGGCCAAGTTTTTTTTTTTGTGCCAGCTTAGGGAGTTAATTGTCTCAGCAGGAGCTGACTACCAAAATCAAAGCTGACAATAGCTCTACCAGTAAAGAAACACAAATGGAAAGTGAAAAAATTCAGGATCACGAAGACATTGGATCAGCTCAGCTGCACTACTGAACTAGACCCTCCATTAAACATGGCATATCTCATTTTACACTTCTTTATATTAGAAAAATAGGTGATTTCTCTCCTAAAGTCCACAGGATATAAGAAATCACATTTTCACTGGTCTAGTTTATTCTAGTTGCTGCATATCTTGGCTCTACTGGCCAAAAGAGGAGCTTTTTCTCATTTGTGCTTGGAGTTTGCCTTGAGGAAGTTTGGCAGGATGCAGCTATGACATCTGTAATGGTAACAGCACGGGAAAGGACTGCCAAGGTGATCCTGTTTTAGTAAGTGCAATCACACTGCACTTATGCAGCCTTTAGGAAGCCATAACATGACCCAGGACTTTTAACACATAGAAAAATGGAGGAGACACAATGTGGAAACCTCTGAGATCACCAGGAGCACAGCACAGCAGTGAAGAGAGGATCACTCTTTGCTCATCCTGTTCTTGCACAGGTGCTCGTGCTGTGACAGCACAGGGTGGTCACAGATCTCTGCTGTCACACCAGGGCTGCCATCAGCCCTGGCCTAGACCCTGCAGACACAACCCTGCAGTGGCCAGGAGCCCTTCTTGGCTCCTCCCTTCTCCTCTGCTTTGAGCTCTCTGAGCAAGGGAAGCTTTGCTTTTCCCTTTAGGGATGTCAGGCCAAGAGCTCCCAACACTGATGGTTTGTCTGAGCAGCTCAGAATTGCCATGGTTACAGCCTTATCTGTGGACTTAGGGAGAACAGCAGGATCCATGGAGCCAAACTCAAAACTCGCTTGGACATCAGAGAGATACAACTGGGGGATGAGTCAACATCAGAAGGAAAATAAATTGCTTCTCCCACCACCCAAAATGCCAAAAGGGACAGTTAGGAAAAACATCATTGCATCAAGGCTTTGAGAAATTTGAGCTCAATCCTTTTCATTAAAAGGCATAGGGAAGTAACTAACCTTCATCACTGCAACTCAGTGCCCTTTCTCCTCAAGGGCAAAGTTTAATTATTCTTTCAGAAGTGCAAACTCCTTCAAGCAGTTCTCTTTGCTCCTTATTTTGGTTTCAGCCAGAAGTTGTGAGGTTCTAAATGTTGTAAGGTTCTAAATCTCTGCTTCCAGCAGCACTGACGGAGGCTGTCAGAGGAATTCAAGGTAGAGCTCAGCCTGGAAGACACATGTCACCTGTCTCAGCTTCCCCCTCCCAAGTGTGACATGACAGAGTCCCACAAACCCTGCAGGTGCAGGTGCAGGAGCTGAGAGGGGCAGCTGCCCCTTTGGGTGGTGCCATCCCTCCTAAGAGCTCCTTTCATCCCTGAGAGGTCACCACCCCCAGCCCAGCCTGGACACAGCCTGAGGCCAGAGCCTGTGCCTGTGCTCCCTCCCTCCTGCCTGCAGTATGAGCAAGTACCACCAGTCCTCAGTCATGGAACACCTTTTGGTAGCAATTGAACCCCTTTGGCAGCATGGAACACCTTTTGGTAGCAATTCCCACTGTGATTGATTTGGCCTGCAGAGCAGCCAGCCCTGCATCCCCCATGCAGCTGTACAGCCCTGCTAAATCCCAGCCCCACGTCCCCAGCAGCAGAGCTGGGCCAATGGCACCGTGCTGGAAAGCCTCACACAGCCTCAGGGACAGTGCCAAGTGCTGCTGTATGACAAGTGGGACATGCTGGATGACGTGTTGCAAGTGACATTGCAATTCATGGCTTCAAAGCATCCTCCTCACCAGGCACAGACAGCACCAGGGTGCAGCTGGTGTTTGCCCTGTGGTGCTGTGAGCCGGGATATGACCCATAAGCTTCTGTATTTGCAGGAAATTCCCTCCAACACCACAACACAAACTGATTGCATCACTCAGAGCCCTTGGAAAGCATCTAGAAAGCAACAGGAGCCCACCACTGTCACTTCTAGAGGTCACTGTCCATGAACATGACCACATGAACTCCTTTTTCAGGCTTCTTCCAGCACAAGATGATAAGAAGCAGGCTCACCCCTCCCATTTCATTGGGCAGAGAAGGACTCTGAGCATGCAGAAGAGCAAGGGAAGAGCCTTCCCTGGTGCAGTGTGCCTGACCAGCACAGTGTGACCAGCACTGCACCTTCTGTCACATTCTGTGATTCTTTGAAACCTGCTTGACCCCACTGAGGCAGTGGCAGCATAACAACTTAGAAGCTCAGAAAGAGACTTCTGCTGGTGTGAATACCCATTCCCCAGGAAATCAGTGTATTTACAGCCCCAATTTAAACTGCTGCAAGCACTATCACTAAAAACATATTTGCATTATTATCACTGCACTGAGCAGTTAATTGCTGTACAAATATTTGTGCTGCCCACATTCATCACGAGGGCTGCTGCTGCCTCTGGGTGAACTTACTCAAAATCTGACGCGTTTTCCCAAGACTGGAAGTCTTAAAGGGGATGCCTCTATTTTAATGCTCTGAGCAACACTGAACCAAAATTTCTTTCCACTGAAGTGGATCCAGAGCAATAGGGGACCGTTCACTTCAGAGGAAAAGCATGAAGGGGCAAGACTTTCCAGGCTACATTTTTGGACCAAGAAGTCAGGCTGAACTTACCTTTCCTCTTGTCAGCCCATTGTGACTTATTTGGATTTATCACCAGTCATTCCTACTCCCCTCTCTCCCTCTCTCCACTTTCTTTTTAATTAGGCCACTGAGGCCTTGTTTTTAGAAACCGTCTGGATCCCAACAGAAGCTTTTAAGTCTCAGACATCAAATGGCAGGCAGTTTACTATAGTTAATTATGGTAATTTTTGCTTAGTAGTAGCTTCCCTCTGAAGAGCCAAAACTACTTAGAAAAAGCCCCAGCCTCAGGCATGAATTTCTAAGAACATATTTTTTGTCATTCATTATTTTACAAAGTTAAGTAGCGGTAGAAAGTTAAAATCCAGAAGGGAAAAAAGAGCTGACAGAAAGAATAAGCTTTTGGGGGCCGTACACACGGCCAGACAATATTTGCCTTTTGCAGGCATCAGGCACCGCTGTGCTGAGCTGTCTCCCACAGTGGCCCAGTGACTGTGCTCAGCTGGAAAGGCTGCTCTGAACTGCACAGGAGGACAGGCAGCTCTCCAGCCAGCCCCAGAGCAGGGAAGGCACAAAGGTGTTCTGGAAATTCTCAGAGGAGGAGCATGAGTGAGGCACGTTGTGAGTGCAGTGCGGGTCCCAAGCAGCCAGCCCCGCAGGGATGCCACCCCCTTTGGATGCAGAGCACTGTGTGACCCACTGCAGGACATCCCACAGGTCAGCAGGATCCCAGAAACAACAGGAGACTCCTTCCAAACACTTTTATAGGGAGATCATCTGCAGGAACAGGGCTTTCAAAGTGCCCTGACTGAAGCAGACCCTGCCTCTTGGCATGGATTCAGCCTGTGGGTGAGAATGTTAAAAATTAATATAACTATGGCACTCACAAAAACCATCCACTACAAAGAGGAGGGAGTTGACTCATGCAGGGATGCAGGGTTCTTGCACAAGGAAAAGAGGCACAAGCCCAACAGTGAGGAATTAAGAGCTACTTTCCCAATGTCTTGACAAACCACCACCTCGCTGCCTGCAGGTTATTCAGCCTTGCACAAGCTAAATACCTTGATTTCTGTCCCTGCTTTTTCTGTTGTCAATCAAGAATATCAACCTCTATTTGTTTTCCAGGATTTCCTTCTAGGTTCCCATAGGGGGAAAAAAAAACTTTTTGAAGAGAAGCTTGCCACCTGGAGAGGAAAGGAAAACAGAAGGAGAACTGACAGTTTGCCTTTGATTTCTCTGGCTTCAGAGTCTGGCCAGATAATCTGGGGCTTTAATGCACAGATTCTTTCTTTTATGAAGGGTCTGAAAAGGTGGTGCTTTTATCAATTACCAAAATAGGTAATCTTCAGGTCTGCTTTGCTACTGATGAGTTTGTTTCATCTTCAGACTCTTTTAGGTAGTTTAGCATTTCATCTGGGAATCCAGAAACCACTGGGAGCAGTTGAAATCAAACTTTCAAATTTTATATTTGATGGGTTCAGAGGTATGCATAAGAATGTAAAATCCAAGTTCAGAGCTTCCTGAATAACCCATCTCAGCACTGAAAGAAAGGAGGGGAAAATATATGTGTGTTCTAATTTAATCAAAAAACAAGCATCCAAGCAATCACTGTGGTCCTTTCCAGAAGTTCTCATTCTGTGGATGCTGCAGCTGTTTGTTTGCCAAGTGGTTTGAACAGCTTAATCATTGTTTAGTGTAAAAGAAAGTAATTGATTTTTGAATTTACACTGAGACATTACACAGCACTGAGAAGACTGCCTAGATTTCCAAAACATCTTTTAAAATAGTTTGTCTTTTTCAGCAAAGTAGATCTGGGTCTCTGCCTACTTTCAGACAATGAAATTCTGGCTCTCATCAAGCTTCTTTCTATGCAAACATGACTAGGTTTCAGATCAAATATATCTGGTGCTTTTTAATGCATACCTAATGCACAAGAAAGTTAGATGGCCCCATGGTCCCTTCCAGCCCTATTCTGTGCAGCTCTGGAGTAAACACTGGGCTTGTTTGTCCTTTCACCCCTTCCTTGAATGCTACAATCAATCCAGAGGGCCACCAAGCAGTGGACAAGAATCTGGCATTGGGACTCAGAGCTCCATCAAAGCCCTGAGTGCCCAGGGGGTTTCACAGCCTCCAGCCCCTCCAGCCATGGTTACAGCTGGAGGGCTCATGCCAAGCACCAGAGTCTGTGGGACAATGGGCAGGCTGGTGTGCTTTATGGATTTGTGGCACTGCAGGGAAAAGGAGCAGTGGAAAAGATGCCAGCTGGCAGGGATAAAGCTGAGGAGTTCCCTTTCCCAGGCCACACAGCTCCACTGCCCAAGCTGAGACCTTTTCTTTCAGCAGTCACGGGCTGTGACATTTCCCTTCTGTGACAATTAGGGAATCCAGCCGGCCCCTGCAAGAAAACATAAGGACAGCTCCTGGAACAGCAGCAGTGGTAGGACCAGCTGTGCTACAGGGAAAACAATCCATGGCAAACTGCAAAACCCATCCAACCCCCAGGAGCAAAGCCCAAGGATCATTTGTTTGTGATCCCTCATGCCTCACAGCCAGCTCTGCTTTCCCAGGACAGAGCCTGTCTCCTGCCACACTCCTTTACAACAGATTTTTGGAGTCTTAAACACCCCACCCCAGCCCCACCAAAACAAAAAAAAAAAATAAAAGACCAAACCTTACAGGTAAGCACATCAATCAAAATTACAGGAAAAGTAAAAACTCAGATAGCCTAAAAATTCCCCTTGGAGAAACCCACAGGGCTCAGCTATCCAGATACACTCACTTCTGCAAATTCACACAGGATGAGAGCAATTCCTGCAGCACCACTTCTCACATCACACTTCAATTCTTCCACTTCAGAATTAGAAGATTAGAGGACATAAAAAACACCCACGTCATGCTAATATCTATCTCTCAAATAGATCAAGGTACTTTATATAGAATAGCTCAAAGAGAGTGATAACAAGGTCCAGGCCTGTGCTAAACATCAGTGGAGAAATCTCAAAGCACTGTGTACAGACACTTCTGCTCTGAGGTCAGCAGGCACACCAGGAATTTCAGTTGTCTCTTCCAGTTCTTGCTTCCCAAATTCTGCAGTGCACATTCAAGAGCAGCAGAGGCAACTACCCGTGATTGGGGCTTTGTTCACCCTCCTCACAACCTGCCCCACTCCTGCCTGTGGCTTCAATACCCAGCACACAAAAGATGACAAGACTTGGCCATTGCCTCCTGAGTTGTCATCAAAAATCCTCCTCTCTCATTAACCAGGGCCCTCCTTCATGCCACTGCCAACCAGAGCATGGCTTTCCTCTTACTGAGCAGCCCAAACTGAAAGAGCTGCCTCCTGCTTCCCACAGCTGAGAAAGAGCATATGGCAAGTCAGGGAAAGATTTCCCTTTCTCTGTCCTTTCAGCAATGCCATCACATTCTAACTACAATATGCTCCTTGGGGCCAGGGGAAAGGATTTCCATGTGTCCCACTTCATAACATGCATTGGGGCTGGGGATAGAAAGACAGAAGTAATCTCACTATAGGGGTGAGATCAGTGTTTTGTTGGAATGTGCCAGTCCCCACATCACACAGTTCTGCAAGGCCTTGGCAAAGGACACCTAAAAGCCCCTGGGTTTGTGTCATTTGTCCTGAAGCTGAAGTCATTTGTCCACAGAGCAATGGAGAGCCCTCTTCTTCTGGAACAATCAAACAAAAAAAGCAACAAAAACAACCCAAATAGAACATGTACTGCATGAGTGCCAGCCCTTGACTGAGTACATCCCAGGGTTTCTTGCAACAGGCACATGGTTAGCAAGTGGGAAAGTACCAAAAGTTATCTGTGGACAGATGGCAAAGCCTCCCCAGGCTCACAGGTCCTGTGTTTGTGAAGTACCCTGCCCTTCTAATCACTGCCCAGCCTACAAGCAAGAGCTTCCTGTATCAAAGCAGCAAGATGAGCTCCTGCCTAATTAAAATTAACCAACTATGTTGTGCAACAGCTCATTCATTCATTTTGATATGCATAACTAAATAATCATTGCAGGTGTATGCAAAAGAGGCTCTAGCTTAATAGGCTCCCTATTTTGTTTGTTTTTGACCAGAACAATTGCCTATGAAGAAAAATCAGAGAGCTTTAGGCAGTTATTATTGTTAAAAAACACATTTTGGGGGAGAAAGGAATTTGCAGTGGAAAAAAGAAGTCTCATTTGAATAACAAAACAATTTTTGTTGATTTCATTGTTGTTTATGAGCTATTTAAACCCAGGGGTGGGTAGAAAAGGAGAAATAAGAGGAATTTACTGACAAACATGTTTTAAACAGCACCAATGATGAAAATCCCATCTTGAGTTTGAGCAGTGAGTAGCACATCACACAGTTTCTAGGAAGGACATTTAGGAGAACGTAATGAGACATGAAAACATTGCAACAAGTGGTATTTTTCAAAATAAACACAATATTTCCTACCCTTTGAGCTCTTTCATCTTTTAATTTATTCAGCCAAACTTGCCATCCTCACTGTTATAAAGGTTTGCAGAACAAGATGGCATTTAGCTTCCTCCCCTCGACTCGCGGCGAGCGGCGTCCAGTGCAGAGCTGGAAGCACGTGAGGAGCCCCAGGGAGCCCAGCAAACCCCACTCCCTCCTGCTCACACAGCCTGGAGAGGGTGGGAGCTGAGCTCTGCAGCCCACAAGCCAACAGAGAAAGAGGAACCTGCTGGAACAAGCAGTGGGGTTGGAGAAGCACACCAGGAAAGGAGGCAGCAGTGCCTGCACACCACGCTGCCCTGCAGAGCAGAGAGCTCTGAGCTGGACATCAGCCCTGTAACTGATGCATCTGGGAATAAATAACACCCAGGCACTGCTCACACCTCTCAGATCAGTCTTCTGCACTACCATGAATCTGTTGCTTAAAATCTCTTCTGGTTCAACCATTGCTATTCTGTTTCTCTGTAAGATTTCACTTAAGTGATTTTTACTCACTCTGTGTGAAATAGCTTTGAGACCAGTTCAGTTTCCATCTTTAGGCTACATATAAAACATCTGCAGTTTAACAGCACAGCATTCATAGCATGAAACAAGCTGGGCACCTAAAGGTCAGGGGTTCCTCTCCAGAGCAGCTCCTCATGCAGAAGGAAGAGACCAGTGTCACCCCCATCACCTGGACACACAGCCAGCCAGGAAGTCAGTGGTGGGAAAGCACCAGGCAAAGCACCACAGGTGTTGTGGCATTCTACATGGAAATGTGTGCACACAGAGGTCTTTGAATTTCAAAAGTTTCTCACACTTTTAGAAAAATTAATGTGCCTTTTCTGCTCTTAGGAGTTAGTCATGCTTGCTTTTATGTTGTGGGTTTTTTCTGGGTTTGGGGTTTTGGGTTTTTTTTAACTAATAAAATTACTTATTGAGACATTTCACAAGATATGTTCGCAACATTTAAATTACAAAGACCTATCATCCTTGACAGGGATATTCAACATGTTTTGATATAAAAATTAAAGAAAAAAAGGAAGATAATTCTTTATATAAAAAGGGGAAAACGCATTTCAGATAATTGCTTCACAAGTGATGACTTGTTATAAATGGATCAGTGCTTTCCTGCAAAGAAATACCCAAAGATATTCCTAATTAGCAGTAAGCTAATTACCACAAAGCCTCCCGTGTTCAGCACTGACATGCTAAATCACCCCCGCCTGCAATTTCTGGAGCTTCACAAAAGCCAGAAGTGGGAAGGAAGAAGGAGCAGTGAGAGGAGTCCCCGCCTGCTCTCCTGGGAACTGCAGCTCCCGCTGCTCCGAGCAGTCCTGGCAGGACCTGGCACCTCCCTCCCTCCCCAGCCCTCCCTCCAGCCCAGCCCCATCCCTTCCCCCTCACCCTCTGTGCCCACCACTGCTCTTTTCTCACACCTGTGCACCATGGTTTCCCCTGTGCTGGTTTCATTTGCTCTAGCCTGGGTATTCCAGCAGCACAAGGCAGCCAGAGCCGTCCTTTAGAAGCTTTTCCAGCCTGCCCATCAATGAGACAAGGGCATTGTTTTAGCCAGGGGAAAAGAAAAAATAGAGCATTTGGTGTGCAATATTTGAAAGGTGTTTTGAGTTGGCTGCTTGGTTTTTTCCTAAAGAAGTTCCCAAAGAAGCAAGCAAACAAAAATAAACCAATTTTCTTTCCATTTTTAAACACTGAGGTATTTCAAGATATCCCCATTAAACCCTATCCTAATCTCCACAACTCACAAGAGAGAAAATGAGGTGATGAAAAAGGCAGGAAATGAACCTGAAAAAGCTGCAAAGTCCAAATGTTTGAATTTCAACTTTTTATAATGGTTTTGTTTTGTTTTGTTTTGTTTTTTAAATAGAAACAAACTAGATTTAACTTTGTTAAAAAACAGCTCACACCGTGGGCCAGTCTGTCTGCATCCCACCTTGTTTGCACCCTCCTCCACAACCTTTTAAGCTGGGCACTTTTGAAAGAAGTGCTGAAGGGAATCTGCTGTCTGCCCTCACCAGAGCCATGCAGCTGTGGCTGCAGAGATCCCTTGTGCTCATCCACAACAGACACATCCAGAGGGAAAGGGGCTTTGCTCCTGAGGGATGGGCAGGTCAGCCCTCCCAATCCCTCAGCATTCCTATGGGCCAGGAAAATGCCACGAGGCTGCTCAAGGCTGATGTGGGGAACACAGCCTTGTCCTCTGCCCAGGGAAGAACAAGGAGGAGCACAGGAGCTACTGCCAGTGTTCCACAGGGAGCCAGAATTCCCCATCCCTGGCAGCATTTACTCACTTGGAGCACCAGGCAGGATCAGGGCTCAGCTGTGCAATGAAAGCAGGAGACACACTCTGACACCACACTGTCTCCATCAGGGTAAGTCCAGGTTTTATTGACCTGAGATGCATTGGTTGGCACCTGATTGACAGCTGCAAATCCAAGCCCCGAAGTTTTTGGGGTCCCCCTCCCTGCCTTGTGTCTGTGTGTGCTCTTTGTTTTGTCACACTGAGAACCAATGGGCAGCTGTTGCCATCACTTAAGTGCCACTGAACTAAACAAATTCCATTCGGAAGCTGTGCCACAGGCTCCACTACGTGACCTGAAACAATCCCATGCATCAAATCCCACTGCTTTTACCATCTTTACTTCTTGCAAGGGATTGGAAGTGTAAAGCAATCTGAAAAAGTGAATGTTTTGCAGATCAGACACTGCTCGTTGCAGAACCTTACAGCTCCTAAATTATTAATATTAAAAATGAGGTGTCCCAGAGCTGCTCATTTCTGGAGGAGGGAGAGTGGGAGGGGGGTAAGAAGAAAGTATTGTGCTGTTACAGGTTATTTTTATCCAATGTTTCTATGCTTCTGTCATTAGCTAATTGATGACACAGCCTGTTTAATATTATGTCTGCCTTTGTTATTTATAGCTCACCAATTACTGTAGTACCTAGGTGCTACTAACAAGCTGTTCTCAGATGAATTTGGATGCTCATGAGTGGATTCTTTGGCACAAGAAGTGAAATTCCCTTGAAGTTAGATGCTTCATACTAGCCAAGGATTTATTGGCCAGCCCACTTAACCATGCATGGTGATGCTGGATCCCAGTTCATTGCATAGTGCAACAGCAGCCACCCCCAGGCACCCTCAACATTTCTGCTGCACCAGGGGTGTCTGAGACACAATTCTGCAGTGAGACACTCCTGAGTATCATCATTTCCTTGAGCAGACCCTGGAGCACTCGCACCAAACTTTCAGATATTTGATCCAAATGCAAAATCCCTGAGAGAGGGAGAGAAGGGGAGCCAATTTCCAGGCAGATTTCCAAGTTCAATACCTCCCAAATATCAATGAGATCTTTTTAGGGGAATTCACAGCACTGAGCCATGGCATCATAAGCTCTGTGAGGTTTTGCACTTGTGGCAGATGGCACTGACCTTTGGGCAGTGCTGATGAGAGAGAAGTGGTACTATGCACACTCAGAGCAACATCTGAATGTCAAAACTGTTCTCAACCCTGACAGACACCAAACAGCTCAGTTCGACCTTTGTCCAGAACCTCTCATTGCTGCAGTACATTAGCAGGGAAAAAATGTGTCCCAGACATATTATTTTGTCTTTCTAGCACAGCTACCCTACAGCTTCCATCTGATGATGGCACAGCACAGGCCCAAGGACACAATGCTCACTAAGAGCTTCCTGTTTGAGATGCAGGTCCCTCGGGCTGTGAGCCACCAGCAGGTTCTGTTGGTTTGTGGGACTCAGTAGCACAAGGATCAAACAATTCAACACCCATCAGGAACAATCCCCAGACAAGAGCCTACCTTCTTCCAAGTCCTACAGGTGGCATGCACAGGAGGGGTTACCTGCAGTAAAATGGCAATTTTCTGTAACTGTAAACAATGTCAATGCCTGTGTATTTCATTCCTGCCTTTACTGAGTAAATCTGAGAAATAATGAAACATGTGGAGAACATTTGAACTTCTATTGTACTGGGTAAAAGCTATATAACATTAACAAATCAAAAAGCATTACTTCCCAAATAGCAAAATGCCAGGCCATTTACATTAGCCATGCTCAGATTCCTGCTGTGATTGGTGTGTAATTGTCCATCAGCAAGGAACAATCTCTCAAAATTAGTGCTTGTCACAGAGCTCACAGACTGCCTAGAGCTGCACTTACCAGGGCTTATAGCCTGAAATGCACACAAGTCTGCTTTTAACCCCAAATGTAAGAACAGCATTTCCAGTGCATTCTCTCTGTAGCTGCCCCCTGCCTCCTTTTCATTTCTCTTTCATGAGGGAAAGTAGTTTGGCCTTAAAAAATATATATAAAAATTAAAAAATCTTTCTTTCACAGGTCAGGCATGTTGTGAAACAGCTTCATGTGACCCACAGATTGCTGCCCCCACAAGATCCATGGGGCCTCCAGGAGCTTGTGTATCACAGTACAAAGCTGCAGACGCTGTAGGGAAGAGACAAGGCATGAGACAGCCCTGAGGCTCAGTGGCAGCTGAAGGGGACATTCCCTTCCCACCACCAAGCCAGCTCCTCAAGGCAGCCAGTGTCACAAAGCTTGGTCTGGCCAGGACCTCCCCCATCAGAAGCAAACACTCCAGCACCAAGGCATTAGCTGCTAAGAGCACCTCGCTCTTGCAAGTTTTGTTAAAATAAGGATTTGAGGAGTTTCAGTTTCAAGAGGCTGACAGATTCTGCCAAAATGCATTTAGTTAGAAAACTCCCAACCAGCTGTGATAGCATTCAAAATTTCTTTGAATTTTCTTTTTCATTCACCGAGACTGTTGGTATTTTTAAGCTAGAAAGTGACTGAGAAAAGTTTATAAACCTCCAACATAGCTTCCTTTAGCAGCAGCTCCCCAGCAGGAGAAACAATAGCCTTAATTTTAAAAGGGAAGGGGGAAGGCTACAGAAACATCAATGGAAAAGATTAGGTGGACTGCTGAGAAAAAGAGCACAATTAGCTCCTGTCAACACCCAAATTATTTCTGTGGGATCTTCAAGCTAAGGCAGTGATGGAGCAACAGTGTCAGTCTGTGGAGAAAGTAGCTTTGTCCTTTTTCTTAATCCAGTGCATAGCCAGTGCCAGAGCCTGGTCTCCAGAATTTTACCCCCTCTGAGGTTGCTCTGTTTCATGCCTTGTTTCCCCTGGCTCTTATTCCCCTCTAAGCTTTCCTGGTCTCTAAGAGCACACAAACATTTGTGGGGCTCTTCAGAAGCTTACAAGCCTCCCACAAGCACCCAGAATAAACTAATCTCTAGCAATTAAAAGGAGGCATTTTGCTGCTTTCAGTTGGTTGCAGAAGAAAGCAGAGGAGTGGTTCTGCTTTCTCTCAGTACTCATATCACAGAATTGTCAGCAATTATCAGCAGAGGAATTGGCACAATAGATCAAAACTGGAGCCTGAGTAGCCTCTACCCAGACAGACTTTTCAGGTAGAGCAAATCAAAGTAAAGGGCAAGGTCCTGGAGAAGTATTTGCTTTAGCAGCTCAGCCTTAATCCGTCAGCAGCTCCCTCCAAGGCGTGTTGGAGGACAGAGCCAGAAGAGCTGGGTCCCTCTGGGAGCTCTCCTCCCAGCAGGGCACTCAGAGTGACATCCTCTGTGCAGGGCACTCAGAGTGACATCCTCTGTGCAGGGCACTCAGAGTGACATCCTCTGGCAGGGCACTCAGAGTCCCATCCTCTGTGCAGGGCACTCAGAGTCCCATCCTCTGTGCAGGGCACTCAGAGTGACATCCTCTGTGCAGGGCACTCAGAGTCACATCCTCTGTGCACTCGGGGCTGGGCTCAGGGCCGGACTGACAGCACACCCCTGGCACTGTGGGGAGCAGCGAGGGAGGAGCAGCGGCTGCCCCGGAGGCGGCGATTCTCGATTCTCGATTCTCGATTCTCTCTGCCGCAGCAGCCCTGCCCCAGCCTGCCGTGACCGCAGCGCTCGGGCTCCCTGACATGAGCACCAAAAGGAGCAGCACAGGCACTGAGCCTGCTGGAAAAGAGGGATCAGCACCTGCCCTGAGTCTGGAGAAAGGCAGATCTGTCCTGGCATCAGTCCCCTCTGCTTGTGCACGGTGTAACCAGAGGGCAGAAGAGCCTGGAGCATCTGGGGACAGCACGAGTTATGCCTGAGTGTCTCTGACTCTGCTGCAGCCCTGGTTTCAGGGTGCTCCTGCAACCTTCCATGAGCCATTCTCCAGGACGTGCCGTCTCCACAGCAGCCTCAGCAAGGACTGAGCATCTCCTGTGTTGTAACCTTTTTACCAGGCTGGGCAAAGAAGGATCCTGCCACAGCTGCAGTGGCCAGTTCACCCAACAGGTGCACAGCAGCCTCAGGATAAAGCTCCTGACCTTCCTGGGCTCTGGGGGCTTTGTTCAGAGAGCACCATCCATCACCTCTATCCAAATCATGCTTCCAAGTGGGCACACAGGGAAGGACATGAGAAAGGACAGCCCAGCTGCACCAAATCAGGAGAAGGAGAAGTAAAAACCAGAAAAGAGCACTACAGGTTTTACTTCAGTCTGATAGGGCTAAATAATCCCCCTGAGCTGAATCAGAGGTCTGGAGGAGCTGAACAGGGATGTGCTGACACACCTTGGCGCTGTGTGTTCGAGGATGGATGGAGAAGAGCTCCCCCATGGCTGGTACAAGGCTGCTCCCCACCATTTGCCCCAGCTCCTGGACACTTTCTGTCTCAGGCAGGACACTGGGCAGGATGTCCCCCCCTTACACTGCAACACCCTCATCCCCTGCTCTTTGGCCAGCACCTGCTGCTCTGGGGCTCACACCAGTGCAAGTCTGCAGAGAGGAGCTGACACCAGCACCAGCATCCTGCCCTGCCTGCAGTTCCTTTGCTCTGCATTTTGCACAGCCCAGACAACCCAGTGCAGCAACTGGAACCTGAGCTAGATTAATGGCCAAGCTTTTCCTCAGGATTAATCACCCTTAGATGTGTTGCATGAGACTGCCACAGCCTCCACGGCTGGTGAGGTATTTGCTGTCTCAACTCATTGGGAGTCAGGAAAATGAAGCAGCTGTGTGAGGTATCCCATTACTTAGACAGTTTGTGCTGAACCTGAAGTACCTCACAGGGAGACAGCCAAGAATTCTTCCTTCTGTTTTAACAGTCCTGCCCCTCGTCATAGTGTAGGAGTCTGAAAAATTACAACAAAAATCCTCTACAAAGACAGTAAAAGTGTCCATTACTGCCCTATGCAAATTCATTTCCAGTGGAGAAGCCCTCAATACAGTCTTTTTTTTTTTTTAATGTGACCTTTAGCTATAAAACGGATTTTTCCCGGGGTTATGTCAGCAGCATGTCCAATTCCTTGCACAGATATTCCATTCAAGGAATGCACAGGGTTGGGGCAGAGGCAGGGCAGGTTAACTCTGCTAAATTCATCACACCAGAGAAGCTGAAGGAGACAGGGCTGAGACAGACAAAGCTCCACGGATATTCAGGGCAGTGCCTGGGTGTTCATCTTGGTTATGAGAGGGGAGAGCCAGCAAAGCTGCAGGATTGCAGTTCTTGGAAGAGGTCAGCTCCTTCCCTGCACTGGGGCTCTCTGGAGATGCTGGAGCAGCAGGAATCTGAGACTGGAGATGCTAAACCGAGTGCAACCATTCAAACTTTTCTAATTTACCTCAGTGCAGTTTGCTCTCCTCCAAGCTATTGAGCTTGGAAGGGGAGAGCAGGCCAGAGAGGAGCCTGCAGTTTGAATTCCAGACCAAAGAGGTTTGATGCAAACTTCAAACAAAAACATCACTGTCACATCCACCACCAGCCTGCATTTCATCCACCAGCAGGAAAAAAAATTAATCAAATAACTTTCAACTTGAGAGAGGCTTCCAGAAACCTCCCAAGAAACAACTCCAGTAGGGATGGACCTCCAAGCCCACCCCTGGCCAGGGGCTCCTGCACAAGGAAATCCTGGTGCACAGCCAGCCCTGCCCTGCAAGGGCCACTGAAATTCAGCCCCTTACAGCAGGACTCTGCAGCCACACCACAGCACACCACAAGGGCACAGAGCCACCTTCCTACTGCTTAGACACCTCTTCATCACATCTCTTTCCCTGCTGCTCCTCCCTGCACTCTTACCCCCTGCCCTCTCTTCCCTCACCTCATCTCGTTTCTCTCTTCCCCTCAAACCTGCAGCTCCCACACAATGTATTTTGATGTATATTAAGGATAAAAGAACCAGAAAACAAGGGTGGGAGTCCTGCTCCAAAAGGAAAATAAAAAAAAGGAAAAAAAACCCCAGCCCCCCTACCCTTACAGTGAGAGCAGAGGGGTGCATGCAGCCACCAGCAGCAGCCCCCAAATCCAGGCTGGAAGGTCACGAGCCCTACAGGCTGGTGCAGTTACCCCTGTGTGCTGGGTACTCCAGGGAACCTTGGCAGCACACCATGTGTGTGTCTTTTAAATATCTGCTGTGCATGGGTTCATCACCAACACAATTATCCTCTAAGTATTTATGTCATTTGCCACAGCCCTCCTCAATAAATCAGACTGCAGCATCAACATCAAACCATAAGGGAAGATCATTTTATACAGAAAAGCAGTGCTTTAAAATTGCTTATGACTGCTGTATTAAATAAAATAATAAAAATAAAAACTACTCATAGCTCCAAAACAGTGATGATTTTGCCTTTAAAAATGATTTAGATATTAAAGAAAAATAATATCCCCAGAGGGGATAATTGCAAAAATGCAACAAAATAAAATAAAAATTCGGCAGAGGATGGGAAAATACATCTTCAGCTCTGTAGACCAGAGCTTTCCTATCCTAAACACACAGCAGTGCTGAGGAGCAGCATGTTGGCATAGCTGTGCTGTTTTCCTTGCATTCTCAGCACACTTTTGGTTAAATTAAGAAAAGTGACATTGAGAATAAAAGTGTGTTGTGCCCCTGCCTGAGCAGTCAGGGAGGAGAATTCCTGTCAGCAGCAACATGGTGCAGTCATTTCTCACCCAAGAGCAACGTGGCCCTGGGTGCCTTGGAGTCTCCTGTTGTCATCCCTGATCCCTAGGCAAGGATCAGGGAAATAGGCCCTCCAGAACCAGGGAAGAGCCTGCCCTGGCACAGCAGCTCTCATGTGAGAGAGTTCAGGACTCACTGATGTCCTTTCTCTGATGATAAGAAAGTGGTTGCTTCTCCCTCCAAGAATCAACTCCTCTGTTATTTCCCCATCCATAATATCTGGCACAGGGAGTGCCACTTTGAATGAAGGACAGGAGAGGATCACAGCATTGGTGTAACAGTAATAAAGACAAGTAGTGCAAAAAAAGCAAACTCCATCCTACCTGCAGAGGCCTCCAAAGCAGTGAATCTGCCCCAAGGTGACAGAGCAGATGCAGGAGGATGCTCCAGTGTTCACAGTCCCATCACCCACACAGCTCCTTCACAGGAGCAGAGGGGCCTCCTGGCACAGAGGCCATGTGGATGGAGGTGCTGTCCACAGAAATCCTGTAAGCCAGAGCCCTCACCAGCACCTGGTGCTCTCACAGGGAAGGGCAATGATCCTCTTCTCATCCAGCTCTAAAAGCAGTCTTTAGAGCTCCTCTGGGCACTTCAGACTTGCTTGAGCCCAGGGAAAGTCTGTCCTGGTGGCTCAGTCACTGCCCATGATCCTTTGTTCACTCTCCAAAGTGCATGCTCTCCTGAGCATCATTTTAAATCTTTGAGACTATGGGGCCCTTGCAAGTCAGGCTGCTCTTAGCTGAACACTTGTCCAGCATCTCACACATGGGATAAGACTTTGCAGCCCCAGCACAAAAGAAAGATGCTCCAATGCTCCACACTGCACTAAGCCTGCTGTGCACCTCATACCCCTTCTCCTTCTCTCCCAACAAAGATCCCTGTTTAATTTTCCCATGTGGAATGCAATCATTACAGTCTCACATTGCACCGTAAATAAGGAACACAGCTTTGTGCTGGAGACCAAAACACAGATCTGTGCTCCTCACCAAACTGGGCTAAGCAGAGGTGGGAAGGCTCTGGCAGTGCCTGAGCAGGCTCTGTGCTTGCAGGCATCAGCCAAGACATGTGAGCATTCCAGTGCTCCACCTGCCACCACCTGTGCCCATAACATCCTGCTGCCAACTCTGCCATCAAATCCAGCTATTGCACAGGTACAGGCACAGAGCCCTCCCTACCTAAGGCTGGCTTTACCAAGCCCAGATTTACATAAGCTCAGGGATAAATCAGGAGCCATCATACTGCACCAGGTGCCCCCCCAGCAATGGCAATAGCCTCCAGCAGCAGAGGTCAGCCCTCGTGGCTCCAGCTGAGCTGCTCAGGACCTGGTGGAATGGTGACCAGGGCATCCATCACAGGCAGGACCCTGCCAGCACCACCATGAGTGGCTCCAGAAAGGAGCAGGAGCAGCCAAAAGCACCCAGCAGACCCCACAGACCAAGGCAGAGCTGACCCTGGCTCCAGACAGCTCCCACACGTGGTTGGATAAACAGCAGGCACCAGGCTGTGTCACAGGCACAGTCCTGCCTCCTCTCCAGCAGACCTGGACAAGCAGTAAGGGAGCAGAAGAGCAGAGCCCCTTAAAAAACCCAAAGCTGCTGCACTAGGGAAGCACAAAGAGGGGAGGGGAGGGCAGAGGAGGGTGCTGTTACAGCAGCATTCAGAGGAAGAGTTTGTGAAGTTCCCAGAAAGGAGACTTGGGGATCTGGGACAAAGAAAGATGTTAAGATTATGCATATGTTCTTCTTGTGTCTCCCACGAGTCTCTAGCTTTGCATCCCAAATTATTCCAGTTCTTCATTAGTCTCTCTCTATCCCCTGCTCACCAAGCAAGCCAAAATGTCAGTTGTCAAAAGCTAGCACATATACAGGGCAAAAATGTTTGCTCCCTCATGCTCTGTGCCAGAAAGACTCGCTGCACCTTTCCTTCTCATTCCTCATTTGAATTTCCTCAGCTGACACCATTTGGAGGGGGGATTGTTGCTCCTGCACAGCCTGGCTCCATGCATTCCCTCCACCTCTCAGCACCTGGAAACATGCTGGGCCTTTAGAAAATTCCCCACCAAAACCTAGAAACTTCTCCCACATGGTGCTCACCATCCAAGGAAACAGGTTTAGCTTGGAGAACAACATCCTAAACTCACCAAGAAATAATTCAAACCCTTCAGTACAGAGGTCTGGCCCTGGGTCAGCACAAACCCATGGGTTGTGTTTTTAGTGCTTCTGTGGAGCAAGACATGACCAAGGTGCACCACCACCCCAGAGATCTTCCATCACAGGGGAGCAGGGCAGCTTCACACCCCCTGCAGCAAGGGACACCCTTCCCCAGAATTCCCAGGCAGCAGAGCTCACTTGGCCCTGGAGGAGGCACCAGCCACGAGGAAGGAGCAGCAGAGCTGCTGAAGGCAGCCATGAGACAGCCCAGACCCCTCTGGCAGACGCACCAGCCTGGCAGCGAGTCCTTAGAGGAGAGGCAGCTCCTGCCACACCTGAACTCTGCAGGCAAAGCAGGAAAGCTTGGCAAGGTGGGACCAAGGGGGCTTTGGCAACTGATCTGCACAGTAAATTAGGTTTAAATGAGGGGGGTGGCATAAAAGGGCCATAAATGCACCGCAGTGATTGATGCACAGCCCTGAGCTGTGGTTACAGTCCCGTAATCCAGACGGCTCCATTCATCACCACTGCACCCGCTAAACTCTGCTCAAGTTCTGGGAACAGTTTCCCTGGAAAATGGCTCATGTTTCTAGGATTGCCAGGTCTTTTACTTTTTGGTTTCTTCTCTCCCTCTCCCCCTTCTTTTTTTTTCTTTAAATAAGCAATAAACTTATCAAATTCCTGATGTTTTCTTCTGGCCCCAGCCCTTCTCACCTTCCATGACACCCTTCTCCCCAAGGGGCTTTCAGTCTGTCCCACTCCAAAAATAATTCTAGAGAAATTACAGAGGAGTTGTATTCCATCTGTCTCTAAAAGTGGGGTTTGTGCTCATATTGTTTGTGACACTCCATTGCCACAATTACCACTGCTATTTTATCTCTCTCTGCCTGTAATGCTGATGAGAGAGCAGCAAACTGTGCTGGTTTTTAAGCTGAATAAGTCACTTAAATACATTTATACCCCCAGATCACAACATAAAGCATAAAGCTAACCATCTATCATGCACTCACTTGATATGAATGCTCACCATGATATCAGGCAAAGCAATCACAAGAAAAGCACGGGTTGATTTGAGCTGCAGCTGCCTGCAAGTATTTGACAAGGGTATTAGATGAAAAAAATTCAAAAAAGGGATGAAGCATCTCACCTAGACATGGCTTTTGCTGGGCTGATTCCAGAGGGAAAGCAGGGACTTGAAAAACTCCTTGGTAGATTTGCAGCTATGTTTGTAATATTCTGAACCAGCAAGGGATTGCCCAAGGCCTGGCACTGAAACTGGGTTCTTTTCTTGACAAATCAAAGAGAAAAAATGCCCAGAGCCAGGATGCTTGATATGGGGGACCTGGCTCAGGGTCTGCCTGCAAAGCATCTCCCAGCTGCCCTCCCCAGCTTCACTCCACTGCCCTGTCAGTGCAGCAGGGCTGGGGGCCTGTCCTCATCACTGCTGGGCCAAAAGCTGGGAGATAATTGGGATGATGATTGGATCCTGCACACCTGAAACACTTCTCTGAGGGGCCCTGCCATAGGGAAGAAATACCTTGTGCTTCCAGCTGCCTGTCCAGGATGTGATGCAGTGTCTGAGCAGGGCTGTTCTGACCTGGTTGGTGTTGGCCCCTCTCCTTGTATTCTTCATCTGGACTGTGCTAGAGAAAGGTGAAATACTGTTACAGACTCACCATGTCTGGTCCTAGGCAAGAGCCTTTCTCCCAGCAGGCAATTAACACAACACCTTTATTCCAAATTCCCTTCTCCCTCAGCTCGAGTCCAACACAAAAACAAGGAAGATGCCATGGTGTGAAAGCTTTGTTGCCTTTGTCTTCCTTGCAGGTGCTGAGAGAGAAGAGGGATGTAGGTACCCCACAGTCAAGCTGGAGACAACACTTCAGCCTCTCCCACCCTGGGGATCTGTGCTCCCAAAGCCTGTCTGTTCCCTGAGCAACATTCTGCCTGCAGCACATGGCTGTATGGACTGTGCTTGAAATGAAGGCATTTCCTCATGGAAGCATTGTGCAGCAATCCCAGCCTCACTGTTTTTCCTGGACTCAAACAAAAGCCACCAAAGGGTTGATTTTCCCCCCAGGATTGCTGACTGCTGGCTGTCCCATCAGGCATCTGCCAAAGGTGGTTTCCCAAGGCTGCCCTGCACTATCCCTGTCCTAGGGAAAGACTTTTCCCACACTCCACTTCATGGTAGGCTTAAGTAAACTCCACTGGCTTCTCAGCAAAGCTGGCTGAGGAAGAGGGCAGGAGAGGGGCACTCTGCAACCCTGCCCAGTTCACCTGGGGGAATTTGTCCATGCATGCCCAGGCTGGGGGCAGAGGTGACAGGAGGGAACTGGGCAGGTTACAGAGTGCCCCTCTCCTGTTCTACCTGATATCAGGAGGCAGGATTGTATCACAGACCCCAAAGCTCCTTTGCACTGTAACCAGGTGAATTTTAGCTGAATATATGACACAAAAAGTCTCAAGTCACCTCAAGTCCAGAAAAAAGAAAAAAAAAGAAAAATTCTCAGTGACCTGTCTTGCCCATGGTGCTCACAGAGCACCAAAGATGGTCACTGCATCATGCTTTGCTTCTTCTCTAAAATTCATCTCCAACCCAGGCAGGGCAGATGCCTGGATAAAGGCAGAGGCCAGTCCTGGGGTACAGCAGTGGATTCCATCACTCTGTCCCCAGGCAGACCTGGGGCTGCTTTGGATGCATCAGCTCAGGGACCAGAGGCAGCCAGGGGCAAAGTGGGTGCAGCCCAGGGACACAGGATGGTGCTGAGGAAACCAGAACTGGCAGCACATGGAATAAAAGAAAGTGAAAAAAGGAAGGTCCCAGCTGCAAAACTTGATCAAAGCCCAGCAGAAATCTGCAGGCTGCCAGTGAAGGGAACAGGCAGGGGAGACGCAGAGGGGGACAGAGGGCTCTGGAGCTGGCTGCCAGCTTGCACTAAAGAAGATAGGAAAGAAAAAAATAATCAGTTATCCCTCAGCCTGAAGTAAATTACAAGACACATCCCTCAAGAGCACAAGGTGAAGCTCTTGATCAGACAAGCGACGCTGGCATGTAATTCCCCTTGATATCAGCTGATTTGAATTTTAGTGCTTGTGAAGGGTGCATGAGTGACAGCTCTGGAAGCTGCAGGCATCTGTTCCTGTGCAGGAGCAGAGCTCACAGCCCTGGGCACGAGCATCCCCAAGGCAGCTCTGCTGCTGGAGGAGCTGCAGGGAAAGGCGGCACATCTGGGGAAGGAGGACAGAGCTCATCCCTTGCTCCATGCAGCCCTTGTGCAGCCCACCAGAGCTGGGCACATGGGGCCTGTTGCTGCCTTGTGAACACGAGCAGGTGCCTCACATTACACAAAATTTCAAGTTAGCCACGGAAAGGATAAGATCTCCCAGGGTTATGGATCCCATTCTTCTGACACTATCCACGTGAGATATGCACCTACCCGTCAGAGCTGGGTGGGAGCTGCAGAAGTAGAGGGCAGAGCATATTCCAACACCAGACCAGTGCAAGGCAGTCTTTTGGACTTTCATTCTCCCTTCACATTCATTCGCCTCCCCACAGCAGGATCAACCATGGGGTCTACCAACAGCAAAACCCACCAGAAACACCCCCACCATCAGAGCCCCCAGAGTCTTGCCCTTGTTAAAAATCATACAGTGGATGATTGCCCATCTCTCTGATTTGTCAGGGTCTCTCTGGCCAAGGAATGTTTTGCATGCCATCAACATTCAATATGAATGGCGAAATTCAGAAAACAGACAAAATAAAAGGAGACTTGGATTCACTAAGCCCAAGCAAAGTAGAAATTGGATCTGTTTAGATGCAAATGGAATACCCTAAACCCTCACTCATGTACCCAGGCAGAAATCTGTTGAGTTCTGTAACCAAAGTTCACTTAATTGCTCACTTCTTCCAGTTAATGCACATCACTCCTCTTCTGTGCTGCATACCAATTGAAACAGCTTTTCTGCAACAAGGACAACACAATCCATTCTAAAACCCAGCCACAACAGAGTTGCTCTAAGGAATTTTGAAGGTAACTTTGGCAAGAGAAGTTGACTAGCAAAGCTGCTGCAAATTCAGGAGTGCTGCAAGCATCAGGAGTTAGCAAATAGCTCACCACTGAGCAAATAAATCAATGCAGGGCTGTTAAAAAAGTCTGGTCCAAGACATTTTAGGTCTGCTTGTCTTTTTCCTCTACAGCACCTGAATCAGCAAGGGACTTGGCAATTTCTGAAGACTTGTGTACACTCAGTTAAAATAACACTCCAGTGATGAGTTTTCCTAACTGGCCAAGAGGGAATACCCCTGAACAATAGCACAGAAATTGCACAGGAGGAGGTAGCTCAACTGGGGGCTCAGAAGCAAGAATATTTATTTCCCAGGTAACTCCCAAAGTTTGCCCTGTCATTCAACAACATCATGAGGTTCTGAATTTCCTTTATCAGAGGGGGTCTGCAGAGAGGCACAGCCTTTCCAGAGCAAAACCAAACCCTTCTGAGGATTTTACCAAATTTGTGAGTTACAACCCTTGGGGTAACACCCCTCAAGCTTTTTGCTCATAGCCTGCCCCGACTGCAAAGTAAAACAAGCTTACTTAAACTGCTGCTTTGGGCACCTTTTCATTTGAAGTGAGAAAGATGGTTTAAGCAAACACATTTTACTCTGCAATTGGGAACAGCTACGTACCCGTGGAAAGTTCCCGCAGCTCAGCTGCCACAGAATAACTTTCAGCGTGACCACATGAATGTCAAAGCAATCCTGGAAAACTGTGCTTTTTCTAAAAATTCTTATTTATTCTTTCAACAAAATACGCATCTGTCCTCCAGAAACACTGTTAGGATAGAATTTCAGGCTGCTCATGGAGAGGGAAGACAGGAGGTCACGTTGATCAGAGTCTATATTCTTTGTAGGGAAGAATGGTTAATCAGCTACGCCCCAGGGTAATGCCAAATATACCACTCCCTTAGTACTTTTGCTTTTATCATCCTATGGCTCTCAATAAGTCTGAGCTATCACTGCATTTTGCCACTACACAAACATGCTTTGTTTCTACAGGGACACTTGGAAAATTAAGAGGGATCAACAAAAGTTGCAAATACATACTTCACTTGAAGCGCATTCAAACCCCATGTAGAGATTCTCATTTCAGATTAAAATGGCTTTAAATTACTGCTTAGTCTTCTGCCAAGAAAGAGCCCTGAGAAATGGCTCTTGCTGTGAAGCACTGTGAAGTTTAAATCAGTTTAGACTGGCTGAAATCGTAGTTTTTATATCCACTTCACACCTGGGCATATTAAAGTGCCCACCACCAGAAAGGGAGGCTCCTGGCCACCATGGAAAGAAACTCAGATCTTTCAAGATCCTTTTTGCAAATATAACATCCTTCAAAACAACTTTTTCACTTTTTTTTTTTTCCCTGGGTTTTGGGTAAGCTGAAGATGTCACCACCAAAAAAACCAAAGAACAAAAACCAAACAACAACAACAAAGAAACCCAACCCACAACTAACAACAAAACCCCCACAAAAGAAAAACAAAAACACCAGCACCACAAAGAAGCCAACTTATCGAAGAGACTCTATATACCTAGGATGAAGTTTAAAGGTTTTTAAACCTTCTGAGGTCTGCAGAGGGACTAAAAGTATCAGTAAACCTTCACAGCTGCTCCACTTCAGGGAGAAAGCAAGCTAAAGGGTCAGGCTTAGAGGGGCAGGCAGCTGACCTGACCTCAGCCCCTTGCAGTGTGTCCTACAGGTCCTGCCCTGCTCCCTCACACCCTCAGATGCTACAGGTACAGATTCAGCCCCCTCTGGAAAACAGGGCTCTCAGACAAGCCCAGGGGATGAGATCCTGCCATCTTTCTGTATGCTGAACAGCACAAGTTACTGATCTGTGTGAGGCTGCTTACAAAGCACCCAAGGAGGGAAGAGAAAGAGCATCAAAATCAAGTGTCTGGTTTTAGAAATGCACTAAACACACTAAAAATACACTCTGCTAGAGGAGATGGCACAACAACTAAACCACCAGCAAGGAAAATAGTACTCAATTGCTAAAGTGCCTAAATACAAATATACAGGATTTAGAGACTCTAATTTGGGTAAGGATAGTTGGGATGGGCCAATTTTCAGGAAGAGGCATTAACATTTCAGAGATGGCAGGCACTGCTTTTGCTGCTCAGCTCCTCTTTTTGACTCCCCTGCTACCTCTGCCCTTGGTTAAGCTCACGTGGGCAACAGAGAATACAGCAAAGGGATTTCTCTCTGCTCTATCTTGCAACTTCTTTAGGGCACAGCAGTGTCACACCAAACAGAGGTACAAAGCAGCAACCTGAGAGCAGGCACTGTGGACTCACACAGTAAGTGACAACCCACCTGCAGGAAGTGCTCTGGGCCATGCTGCTGGATGCCTCTGGAGCAGCTCCTTGTTTGAAAGCTCTGGGAGAAAAACCTTTCACCTTCTTCACCTGAGCTTTCTGCAGCCCCAGATCCCTTTTCTGGCAGTGCAATCCATCCCTCTTCATCCTGTGGGCAGCTTGGTCTTGGTCAGCACACAGGAGACAGCACTGAAGTTGTTCCTGTCAGGGCACAGCAGGGACCAGTGGCTCCCTGAAGGACAGGACAGCACAAGGAGCTCAGCTGCAGGGCTGAGCTTGGTAAATGTGCCCAGGGGGAGCTGAGCAGGACCCTCCAGACCCATCAGTGCCCCAGAGACCACCACCTGCTGCTCCCCTCACAGCAAAGCCTCTGCCCTGTGCTGCTGGTAAAAGTCTGCACCTGCCAAGTTCTCAGCCCTTCTCCCTGCCTCCCCAGCCTGTCCTGGGGTTTGTAGATCTCAGCAAAACAGAGTCCGAGCTGTGCCCTGGTTTTCACTGCTGTTGACTCAAAGGGTTCCCAGATTTACAGCAGCAGGACATGTTACTGGCTTCTTGTGCTTTGTCTTTCATAGCTGACAGGTGATCCCAGAAGGGTCATGGTCCCACATTTGAACTTGATAGCTCAGTGTACAGTGTCTTTTTTGTTTGCTGCTCATGCAATACACTGAACACAGACCTGCCAAACAAGATCAGACAGAGCTGAAGTTTGATGTGAAATTACTTAAAATATTATCTACATACTGCAAGAGCTCTGAAAGTGAAAAATATTACATACTTTGCTCACTAAGAAAAGCTCCAGGATAGATTTACTGTGCAAGCTCCAATCCAAAGCTATTAAAGTGAAGAAAGATTTCCTCTAACTTAAGTGCCATGGATCATAGCCCTTCACCTCCATCTTTTCACATATCTTTACAGGAACAAGAAGCTAAAGATATACTTGCTACATCTTGCACAGACTGGAATTCAATTAACATTTTTCTGCAACAAAACTTAGAGAAGCACTTCAGAGCTGCTGCTCACAATGCAGAAGCAAGCGAACAAATGATATTCTCATTAGCGCTCTGCCTTTCCCTGCTGTGCAAGCCAAATCCTTGAACACTAAAAGCACCTCAGCATCAGCTGGGTTCACAGACATCCAGAGCAATTTTTCAAGCTCCCTGACTTTTATAGACCAGGGGGGAAGGGATTTGGTGTGCTTTAATCCGTTCTATTATATGAACTCAGAAATGGTTTTCACTCTCTAGCACTCTAAATTAAACTGGCTGCAGTTATTTTATTCCTGATTATGCTGAAAGTTACTGGCAATAATTTGATGGCTATATTTTCTTGTCTTTTTTTTTTCTTCTTTTCCAAATTAACCAGTGAATTTAGTCTCTGTAGTAGTAAGTAAATAATGCAACAAAACTGAAGATAGTAATGAACACATTTACATCTTGATGCCTGAAATTGTGGATGAAAAAGTAAAAGCTTCTTTACTTTGTAGGTGAAATTTACTGAATTTACTGTATTCAATTCTCAGCTCTTTAGGCTGGAAGAACATGTTGTACGAGAAAATCACATTATTTTGCAGTCCCCTACATTTTTTTTTAATCTACACCTTTTCAGTGTAAGTGAATTTACCTTTACAAGTCTTTAGATAAATACCATCCCAACCATTTTAAAGACAGGAAAAACTTAGGTCAAGACTAATTTACAGAAAAGCTTTTTACTCATGCTGTACAAGCTATTATTAAGTACAACTAAAGACAGAAAAGTATCCATTTTACTACTGCATTCATAAAAATATATGAAAGTAGGGAACAAATTCCTTCTGCTTGGCTTCCCCTCCTTTCTCCTGACCACTGAGACAATTTGTCTCCTAAACCCTGGTAACAAACAGAGAAAAAATGAGACCACACTGGTGAGGCCACTCCTCAAGTGCTGTGTCCAGTTCTGGGTCCCTCACCCCAAAAAAGATATTGAGTGTCTGGAGTGTGTTCAGAGAAGGTTAATGGAGCTGAGGAAGGGTCTGGAGAGTTCTATAATGAGCTGCTGAAGGAGCTGGGGGACTCAGCCTGGAGAAAAGAATGCTCGGGAGTGACCTTTTCATTCTACAACTACCTTAAAGGAGTTGTACCTGACAGAAGCTGGGGCTCAGCCTCTTCTCCCAGGTAACAAGTGACAGGCCAAGAGGACATGGCCTCAAGCTGTGCCACAGGGGGCTCAGGTTGGACACCAGGAAGAATTTCTTCATGGAAAGGGTAGTTAAGCATTGGAACAGGCTGCCCAGGGAGGTGGTGGAACCACCATCTGTTCAAGGGTTGCTCAAGAAATCACTGGACATTGCACTTAGTTCCCTGGTTTAGTTGACATGCTGGTGTTCAGCCAAAGGTGGGACTGGATGATCTTTTCCAACCTGAATGATTCTGTGATCCTGTGGGAGATGTACACAGGCTCAGATTATCTCTGGATGAGTTGGGGGCACACTGTACATTTTGGAGTGTAATACATCAACAGCTTCTCTAGAGAGTGACAGGGTTCTTGGAATCCAACCGTGCCTCTAGTTCATGTGAATTAATAAATGTGTCTTTGATGATTTATTTCAATACAAATTACTTGCCAGTGTAAGCACAGCAGAATCCAGCTCCAGGCAGGATACTTGGCACCTTAGAAAATACCAACTTCTAAAAGCTTCAGTAAAACCTACTTGGGATTCCATCAGACTCAAGTGCCCATGTCAGTTATTGTCAATTATTCCATCTATAAGGACATGTCAGATACACAAAAGACACTATTCTGACAGCATGACTGCCCTAAAATGATAACTTTAGCATAATGCACTTGACAATGAGAAAAGCAATAATAGCTATTTTGGGGACAAAAGAAAAATACAATGGATCTGATGACTAAGTGTTCTGGTCTCCAATGTAAAAGCAAAGTAGATCCCTGTCGTATTTAACTTGATTCTTTTGAATTAAACACTTCCATTAAAGTTTCCCACAGTAGCTTTAATATTTAATTATGTATTCCACCAAAGAAGAGAACAAAATCTTTGCAAAGGGTTTTTTTGGGCTTTTTTTTTTTCTGGATGTGAAATATTTATCAGCATATCTCTTTGGACAAGTATTTTTATCCCCCAGGCAGGGAAAAAAACTTCCACGTTCAAATCGGTTTCAAAACATTTTATTTTACAGCTTGAAAGTTTTCTATACTTCAGCACCTCATGCCGTGACTTTGTTATTTCACTTGTTAATGAATGGTAATTAAATCTCTTTTGGCTGAAAAGGTTGGAGGGCTCCTGCTGTATTACAAAAACAATTTCTGAAAGTTACAAAAATGCCCAAGTGTCTAGAAATTAAAGCATAAAGTTTGCCATGTTTTGAGTCCAAGTTTTAATCGCTTGGAAGGATTTGTGTGGGAGAACAGCACGTCCCAGTGAGTGTGCACAGTCCCCCCAGACTGAACAGACATAATTATGTCACTTTGTATCTACCAGAGTAAACACAATCGTGCTCTTAATAATGTACATTGTGGCCACAAACTTCCTTGATCTTCCTAACAACTGTAGCTAACACTGCATAAACCCTATTATACACTACCTACACAGAGAACTGCTACATATGTACATCTAAGTAAAGACTTGTTAATTTTGCATTTGCTCAGCAGGGCTTGAAACATCAGCCTATTAATTTTTCTTCTTTTCTGTATTCTCATCTCTTTCAGGTGCTTTGAGTCAGAAGATAAATGGAGTGTGTGCTTACAACTGAGGTAGATAAAAGAGAAATAACTACATATTAAGGCATTTTGTGGCATTACAGTGCTAAATAGAGACACAATATTGAAGAAGAAATATCTCCACTATCCATTTACATCCGTGCAGGCGTATGCTGGCATCAAATGGGCAGATTTGGTACACAGATTGTAAAAAGAACTATGTTAATTCAAAAAAAAAAAAAAAGTAAAATATATAATGCAACACAAAATGTAATTCCAGTGTAAAAATGTGTTTGATTACATGCAATATACCATTTTTTCCTGAGGGTGATACAGTGATTTCAGTAGATTCTGAATCTCTTTTAAAATTACATTTTCTCAAACAAGAAACTGGGAACAGGAATGATTTAGAGTGAACTAGATGAGTGCGTTCCTAGACTGCAATTTTGGGAATGGGTTTGCTTGAAGGAAAGCCCCCTAAGTTGAAGTGAGGTACATCAGTCTTGAGGGGTGGCAATTTTCTCCTCATATCAAAGCCGGATCGCTCCTTCTCCCTTTAAAAAATAGAAACAAAGAAACAGAAAATTCATCTTTCATTCTGCAGCGCAGAGATATTTACAAACTAAGGAAATCTGTGTCCTCCAGAGTTTCTTTGATGCAACCACGTATCAAGAGATCATTTAAAAAGTGTTGATTAAAGCCTGTTAGGCTAAACCTCCAAGACTAGGTGTCTGTTTGGATCTAATTACAAAACCACTGATGGAGTTTGGAATTATTAAAAATTAGAAATAAATGAGCTTTCTTTGTGCTACTCCCCAAAATGGTCAGAGCACCTCATTAGAGCAAGTATGTACATGAGCTCCATGACTTCAGATTTCTAATCACCATCCTGTTCTAGCTGGAATATGCCTGTTTTCAAACAAACAGCTACATTCATCAAAGGCACAATGGGGAGGGTTTTTTCCTTTGTTGAATTTTAATGAATATATAGTGCTATCTGTCTTCACATTTTAACAAAGTTCCAGCAATAATTGCCCTGTCTGTGACATTTGCAGAAAGCTAGCAGTGTGCTGTGGGTGCACTGACAGCCCCAGGGAGCTGCTCCATCTGAGATTCCAGGAGGTCTTGACTTTGATGTCCTCAAGAGAAGGGAACAAGGGCTAGCTGCTTCCACTCTCACGAAGTTGGGGAGGTAAGCAGAGCACTACAAAGACAAAGGGCAAAATTCCAGCCTCACTGTGATATACCTGGATGCTTCAGAGATACTTAAGATTAACCAAGTGAAGCTTTATGAACTTCTAGTTTATCATAACAGCAGAAGTCTCAAGGCTTTACAAAGAAGGTCAGTACCATTACTTTATTTCACAGTCACTGAGATTGAAAAACAAATGTGAGTGCAACAACACTTATACAAAATCTAGCCTTCTCACATGAGCATCTTTTCTCAGTCCCACCAAGGGAAAAGAAAACACTTCTGTAATTATTACTTTTCTATTTGCCCCATAGTAACTGTCAGGATAGGAAGAAGTTCAGAGAAAGTCTGTCAGATGTCTAGTTATGCATCCTTTTCCAAACTTGACCCATACAGAGGTAGGAGAATAGCAAAAAGATGGCATAGATGAACTTAACAACAAAAACCATTTATAACTGGTTTTAATTGTATCAATGAAGCCCTAATGGATATGCCAGCTGACAGGACTAACATTCTGTATTTAGATGGCTTATCCCATCTCACTATATGGCTTCCAAGTCTGGGGAGAGAAAATGATCCAGAATCCATGCTAATTTTTTCCTCATGCTCCCATGGAAACAACAAACAGATGTGCTTATCAGTATGGAAAATTCTATGCAACTGAATACTATAATATATTATGCAGAAGTAATGTGCAACCAGCCACGTGCAAAAGCTCCCAGTTACTACTGACATCCCTCAGTGCAGTTATTTACATACATAGGACTGCTGGATTAGGTCTCTGGTGTGGATTTAAGCTTCATATTTTCTCACAAATCCTTATCAAGATCAAAATGGGATCCGGGTGCTAGAAGCAACTCGGAAAATAGTGATGCAGAAAGGGTTCAAGGAGCTGAAGATAAAAATAGGAAGAGATAGAACAAGAACAGCTAAGACAACTGGGAAAAGCAAAATTCAGAATCAGAGAGCTGAAAAAGAGGATTTCAAATTCACAACTAAAATCTTAAACACTGAATTTTCATTTTTAACACAAAACAAAGCTAAATTCCCAGTGTCACTATATTCCTTCAGCATCACAATCAGAGCTGCATTTATTCAGTACCACGATGTTAAATCACAACTCAAAGCTATCTTGTGCAAATCAATAAAAGCTTTAGATGATAACTTTGTGTAAGGTTATCCAAGAGTATTAATTCTCTTTCATACCAGGGTAGTCAATAATGTTGTTAATGCTATTGTTCTGACAGGATCCTCTTTTTATTAGCAAAACCAGCTACATTTATTTCAGACATGATGTTAACATTAGCCAGCAAGATAGAGAATCAAGTCAGTGGTTTTCTGTCAGCTGGGATTTAGAGATATCTGAGGCTGTATGAATCAAACGGCCCTGGCTCTTTGGCCAGCATCCAGAGAGCAGGCACTGCCTGTCCAGCCCTGCCTGAGGCAGCAGGGGTGTGGGATGGCTGGATGGCAGGGAAGAGGGCTCCTTGGGGAAGAACCTAACTGCACACCAGGTTGTCTCTGCTGCAAAAAGCCAGCAGTGTGTCCTGCACACCTGGGAGGCTGGAGAAGGAGGGCTGCACAAGGTTGTTTTCCCTTGCCAACACAAAGCACAGCCTAGAGGCAGCAGAAGTTGCAGTTCCCCAGGACTGGTATGCCCAGTTATGCCTCTGGGTTCTTCAAAGCAAGATGCAGTCCAACAGGCTTGACTGGGGTATAAAGCAATGAGGGGCAGAGGAGAGCAAAGCCCACACCACCCCTCAGCTGCCACAAGACAGGAGAGGGGCAAGCCAGGGCTGGCAGCACAGTGCTGGTGCCTTCTGAGGCTCTGGTGGGGAACACAAGATGATGCCAGCCTGCAGGAGCACCCCTAACAGTACCTGAATGTGCTTCCAAAACACAGATGTCACAGAGACACCAATGCTCATCAGACTACAGGCATGATTGCCCAAAAGAACAACCTGACAAGCTGCCCCAGTAACAGGTATTTATCCTGACCCTATAAACAGTGAATCCAGCACTAAATGACTTTCAATATGAAATTTCTTTCACTGTATAGCATGTCCCCATTCAGCTACCATCAACTCACACAGTATATTTTTTTTAAAAGCAATTATGTCCTTAACAAGTGGAGTTTCTATGACAGGAATTAATTCTAGGTGAGACATAACAACAAAATGTGGGTGAACTTCTCCTCATTTTATGAACAGAAAGAGACATGATGCCAGAGTCTGAAATGGAAACACCAAATCTACTGTGAAGGAGATATTTAGCTGCTGGAAATGGATTATCAGGCATTATGGTAGCCTCACATATTGATCCTAAAGCTCCAGAAAGGCCATTAGCACTGCACAATTGCTGCTAATTCCAAACATTAAGGTAGCATTATGCAATTTGCAGATGGACAAAAGTCACTGTTTATCACTGATTATTTTGCTAATTTAGTCATCAAATAATTTGTTGTCTGAAATTAAGGAAGAACTAATAAAGGCAGCTTTGAATTATATTCAGCAATGGTACAGAACCATTGCCTTTAGTGTGTGAGGAAGGAACCAGCTGAGGATGGAAATGAGTGGAAAGACAACAGGCTTTCTGTGCATACAGAAAAATTTGGTAACAGATCACATCATTTGACTGCAGAAATCTAAGAAATCTCTTGTTAAAGTTAAAGCCCACCCTCAGCACCCTCAGCAAGTTTTCAGATGACGAGCTGAATGGGGCAGTTGATTCACCTGAGGGATGGGACGCCATCCAGAGGAACCTGGAAAAGCTCAAGAAGTGGGCCCATGAGAATCTCTTGAGGTTCCACAATACCAAGTGTGGTCCTGAGTCAGGGCATGAGCAGATGGAGAGCAGCCCTGCCCAGAAGGACTTGGGGGTGCTGTGGGTGAGGCTGGATGTGAGCCAGCCATGTGCACTCAGCCCAGAAATCCTGCTGCAACAGGACAAGGGATAAGGGCTTTTCACTAAAGGAGGGTAGATTTAGGCTAGATATAAGAAGGAAATTTTGTATTATGAGGCTGGTGAAAGACTGGCCCAAGTTTCCCAGAGAGGTGGTAGATGCCCCATCCCAGAAACATTCAAGGTCGGTCTGGGGCTCTGAGCACCTCATCTGGATGGAGATGTCCCTGCTCATTGCAGGGGGGTTGGACTAAATGGCCTTTAAATGTCCCTTCCAACCCATACTGCTCTGTAATTCTATGCTTTGATGTCAGAGACAAGACACTAATCTGTGTTCTCTGGGCACCATCTCATTGGTATGAATAATTTAACTGGACTGCAGAACGTGTTCAGCAACATCTCTGATGGATGTTCTTGTCCTGGCCATAGATCATGGTAAATCCAGACCAGACTGAAGGAACATGAAGGATAACATTCAGGAAAATTAGGCAATAAAACTGTATCACCTCAGTCAAATTTGGCCACATGCTGTTCCAAAGGGTCTAAAACAAAAATCTAGCTTATGCAGAAAGTTGTGTAGACAAAACTGCTGTTTTCCCATACTTCTTCTGTTGCTCCTTGCGTTTCTGAGACAGATACTTCTTTTTCACTTCCAGAAGCTCGTTGTTAAGTCTTTCAATTTCATGTTTGTATTCTTTGCTCTGTGTTTCACACATACTCAGTTCTGAGGACAAAACCTAAGAAACAACAGAAACAGGAGATGTTGCTTCACTTACACATAAGTACTTTTACAAGCACTTCCTCTTTTTATATTTGATTATGTAAGATGTGATCATTTTCTACCACAATCCTTTTTCCCACTTGATGTTTCATTTGATCTCACCTCTGTTCACCTAAAAACATCTTACAAAATAAAGGTTATGCCATTTAACCATAATACAGCATGTAAAATATGCCCCAAGCTTTACGGGAATGGCATTAATAGCTACATTAGCTCTTAATTTCTGGGACATAAAGCTGGGAAAAAATCCAAAGTTAAGGTCTTAATAAATCAGGGAATTATTTTATAATAATGGGGTTTATTCACAGGGATGCACTGCTAAGTGGAATAATTCAACCCACACAGGCAAAGTAGTACCAGGCACTGCAAATATGAATACAAAGCCACTTATATGTGAATCACTAAGATTTTGAAAAATGAGGAACATAAATAGTGCACCTTCTTTCTTTCAGAAGGGTAATAGCTTGACCTGGCACCCCAAAATGGCATGCATGCCATCATGCTACAGCATGCTGTGCCTGAAATGCAAAGCAGCAATTGACTGCATTAAGGACAAATAAGGACCGTATGGAGAACTTCAAATCACGTTCAGTTTAGCTAAACTCTGGCTTCTATTTTACATTTTCTACATTGTTTTTCTTCTCCATGGAAAGCTAAGATTTGCATAACAGCCTCTTTGTTTCCTAAGGGCCCATCTGCTCCTGCATTTTTTTCCTCATGGTTAGTATAGACGTGATTATGATGCAGTGAACAGGAGATGATGACTTCAACAGAGAGAGGAGATGCAGAAGTAGATGAACTCCTGTGGAGACTGATCTCTCATGCAGGCAAGAATAGGAGAAGATGAGCTTATTCATAGAATATCATAGAATTCTATCAAAGAATCACTTTCTAATATTATGCTTGTTAAATGTTCTACAAGATTCTTTTGGAAGCAGGAACTCTTCCCTCCAACTGACGAGGGGTTAGAACAGGTTCCTCCTGTCATCTCCACAAAATCTGCAAATCTAAATATACATGTACACATGACAAGAGAAATAACACTAGATTCTCAGTATATTCCCACCAGTTTGTTAAAAAGAAAATAAGATGGCTTTGATTTGCTTCTTAAAGATATTAACAGTTTAAGATAAAGGGAAGGAGAATAAGCTGAATGAAAAGCTGGCAATATCCCAGAATGCCCATGCAAAATACATATTTACAGCATTGTGCTGCTAACTCATATTGTAACAAGACTTTTCCTCTCTTTTAATTAAACAAAGTAGAACAATGGACAAAAAAAGTTTGTTTGCTGTTTTGTGTTGCACCTTGAGGAGATGCAGTGATAACCCTGCTTTCCTGGTCTAGTGCACTAGGGCAGGCACACAGTTGCCTGAGGATCTCCCTGCAGCCCCTCCCCAGGGACAGTGGGCACCTCTTACTTTGATCTGCTTCACCTTCTCCCGGAGGATGTTCCGGTACTGCTGCAGCTGCTCCGTGGCCTCGGGCCCAGGCTGCCGGGCCAGCACGTGCCTCAGCTCCACATACAGCTTCTCCTTTTCCTAAGGAAGGGACAAGAGGAGGAGCTCTTATTAAACCCCTACAGAAGCAGCACAGTCTGAGAGGAAACCAACCTCACTGAAAATTGCAACTCAGTCAGGAAGGTATTTGGAGAAACAAATCTGCCTGTGTGTCAGGCTTTCCTCACTAGCCATAAGGTATTTAAAGTTGTTGTGATAGCAATGGGAGAGCTCATTAAGATAAACATCCAGCTACTTCAAACCATGAATGAAATGCTCTTAAACACCACCACCAGCAAGCACTCTCTACCTTAGCACTTACTGGAAGAGTATCCAGGGCTGGGAAATTAATCACTAGAAACTGTGCTTATTGCAATCTTTCTTCTTATGAGTCACATTGCCTTACATTAAGGATCACAGCTTCGCCCAACAGGATGTGAGCTGGCTATAGAAATGTCAGCAAAGGACTGTACAAAAGAGTTACTTCTTCCAAAGAAAATCCTGCAAAGCACATGTACACACACAGAGATATTTATATATATATAACCTTTCAGTGTAACTGCAGGGGATCTGGGAAAGGAATTATAAACAGCAACAATTATGACTAGCACAATTACCAAGTAATTTTTGTCATGTGTCTCCTCGTTCTTTACGTTGGAACAGTGATACTTGCGGGAGTTGGATATTGCCGTGCCTGAAAAGAAACCACACCATGGACCCACTTACAGCTTTCTGTACTGAAATGCTGCTTTCAGCTGTTTTGAGAGTGTACTTGTTTTTAGTCTGAGGAATAAAGCTCTGAAAAAAGCCACCTTCATAGTTTTGCACACTACAATAGTTTTACTATCTATCCTGGAAAACTAAGATCATTAAATAATACAATTTAGTAAGATTACATCCTTTTCTGGTACAATGAAAACTGGAAATAAAAAGGAGACTAGCAGACAAAAGACTAAACTGAGGAAGACAAAAATGCCAAGAAGAAGGCAGGATAGGTGATTATTTACACTGGATTTGGCAAAGCCCCTTTTAACTGTCTTTTTTATAAGGTCTCTCTACAACTCTTACCACAGAATTTGTCTGTTGATGTGGGAAATGGTGCCATCCCACCATCTAAAATTGCTACATTTGGTCTCCCTCAGTGGTTGAGCCAGGGTTTTCAGAAGTGGCCTGCTGTTTTGAAGATGTAAAATTTTAGGTGTCCAGTCTTCAAGATCATAAGGAGTGTAGAGCTTTTAGACCTCATCATTTTCTGAAAACTACGAATGGTCACAAGTTGGGACCCCAAAATGGAATCACTTCAAATCATGCCTTACTTTTGCAAGCGTCCTTAAACTCTGCAGATTACTGAGGAAGAGCTCCCTATATTGAAATTGTTCACAGTTTATCTATGGAAAAATCAAAACCTCCTGAGGCTCAGACTGAGGTTTGCATAGCAGAAAATACTAAATTGAGAATTCAGTCTGAATAAAGAGTTATTATTCCACTTCATAGTGGTATTCCCACTACCAGCTTTTCTTTCTGACGAAGTAAGATTTTACTTCAAGGTAAAAACAGCTGCAAAAGAATAATCCACCTTGTCCTTGTCAAAATCTGGCCAGTCAATATTAACATTTCAACCCTGAATGTATCATATATTTGTATTTTGTAATACAAAATACAAATGGTAATTTGGATAAATATGGGGCAATTGATAGATTGAAGGTCTTAAGTGCAATTGTTTTCCAATTTTTTTCCTCTCCCTACCTTCTACAATGGCCAACCAAGCTCTTCAAACACTGTGCAATGGTGTGTATAATAACCTCATTTAGAGACAAAGCATGCAATTCTGTTTTAAGGAGAATCTATTTTATGCAGCAGAGACTCATTAGGTGTCCAATGTATATTGTATCCATAATCCAACAGAGGCAGAACCAGATGTCTTATAATGCATATCTTGTCCTTCCTTGCTGAGCACTGTCCATCTCTTTTACATCTAGTCAATTAATTTGTCACTGAGTTAGAAACACCATATGTCAGCAAAACATCAAAAGAAAACCCTGGATACTTCTTTCCTCCTCAGCAGAAGCTTGTACTCACAGGTTGGCATTTCTTTAATTTCTGAAATAAATTAATTTAAATTAATTTAAAAACACCAACTGCAAGAGTAAATCTACGAGTCGCAAGGTGCATTTGCAGGTACTTCCATCTCTAAACATAAGAAATCAGAAATTGCTAAGAAAAAAAAATATCAGCACAAATTCATAAAGAAAAACTTTGTTTTCTGTAAGAGATTAAGTCAACCCATTATGACTGGGTTTCTTTGGCTCGTCTCAAACTGCCTCTCCTCCCATTTCCCTCCATCCTCACACTAGGCTGCCATCACAACACACATCTTACCACAGTTCTGAGCTTTTGAGATCAAGGACCTTGGAGTCACAAACACACTGCAAGGCACAACTCTTCTTGAGGTGAGGGAAGATCCATCAAATCTCTGCAAACCCATGCTGTTAAGCCTCCACTGGTAAGAGTAATGCACCTGTGTTCATATCAGGTCTAGACCAGTAACAAAGCTTTTTACGGGATCCTTCCACCATGAAATTCCCATGGAATTCAGCAGATGCTTGACTGTAGGACTGAGCCCATAACATCAACAAGCTTCACTGGTCTATGACACAAACTAAGCCAAGATGATAGTGGAGAGATGATGGCACATTCATTTTGTGTATGTAGGGCATGCTGGGACGCTCAGGCTGAGGATTACAGTTAAATTTCAGGCATTTCAAAGAGAATTTCAGGACCTCTGCGAACACCTGCTGTAAAAATTCTGCAAATAAAACTGCATATTATTTTTAGAATAGCCCTTCCTGTCTTAGATTTGTTTCCCAGGGGATCTCTCAGGAGCTCAAAGATCTGTCTGTAGGCCCAGCCATTACAGTAATTTTCTTCATCCCTAGGTCTCTCACCCATTAATTTGGAGAGGGAGGGTGGAGAAGTAAGTGGTGCTTTCCCCTAAATTTAGCTAGGTGCTGTCTCAGCGATATTCTGGAGTTCTCCTGGCCTGCTTGCTCTACAGCAAATTGAAACAAAATTCTTTTCTTCTGCAGAAGACTGGCTAGCATTTGGCAAACTTCAGTTGATTGTCCAGGATTAGGTGTTCACGAGTTGCCTCCATCTTCCACAAGAAGAATCACTTTTGCCAGCAAAACCTTTCTTCAAAAGAAGCTGTTGCTGCTGACCAGCACAGCACCATTTGCTTTTCCATGTGAGAAGGACCATCAGTACCATCAGACACATTCCCAAAGTGGCAGCAAGGCATTCACAGCCACTGACAGGGAATGGGAAGCATTCACCAGTCCCAGCCTGGAACAGCACTCTAAAGATGTGACCCCATTTTGTGTCATCCTGTCCCCCACCATGACACCAGGAAATGGCACAACTTGTTAGTTAGCCCAGGGGTTTCTTCTGAACCAGAGATGACGAATGACCAGACATTTAATGAAGATGATTTCACAGCAGAAAAGGCCCTGCAGTCCCAGCTTCCTCATTTTTATCAATTCTCTCCAAATAGATAATACCTGGCATAGCAGCACTCCAAGAGCCTTCTCCACCAGACCCACAAAAATCCTATTATTCACCAAGGGCTTTCTATCACATTAATTACTAAAAAAAATACAAAAAACAAAACAAAACTAAAGAAAAAAAACAAAACAAACAAAAAAAAACCCACACAAAAAAGTCCAAAAGACTTTGCATCACAGTAAATTAAATTTGTGCCAGTTCTAAAGAAAAAACTCAACAAGATAAAGATGTAGTGCAGAAGTGTGTGATGTAGTGTATGGCAGCAGTCCCTAAAACATTCACCCTAAATAAAAATTCTTATTTTAATTAGTTGGGCAGAGAAAGCAATATAGTAACTTTGCAAGCACTCTATATTTCCTCATGGCTTTGGTGGGGATAACAAGTCAGTCAACGTGCCACGGGGAGTTTCTTGTTTATTGGCACTATAACCAAAATGTCAGGGCTGTGCTGAACTCCAGAGGCATTTTGTTTATGATGCCATGCAGCAGCAGAGCATCCTTAGGGGTAGTGATTCCTCTTCATAAGTGTTAAACAGGACACAGAAATCTGGATTAAATACATACACAGACATATCTATCTAGTCATAGTCATTTTCACTGTATAAGCCCTACATTTTTCTGTTGTTGTGTATACCTAGCAGTAGCTGTTGGCTTAGTACATCTATCTTTAAAAATTTTATGAGGTAAAGAAAAAAATTAGCATATGGTGACCTTCAGAAATTTTATAATAACAGAAGAAAGTTGCCTCCAGCACTATGAGAAATGTGCAGTATAAACTTTCTCTGTAAATACTTTCCAAAAGCTCCTGCTCTTTCCTGACTATTCCACATCCATCAGCAAACACCCTTGCAAGGATGCAGTTCCCTAGAACAGCTCCTGTTTTCATTATCACCTAGACATTTCTTTATCTCACCAGTGTGAGGTTTTTTATTGGATACATTAATTAAGTTTGAAAGAGGACACTGAGGCCCTTTCACAGTGAGGGGATGCTAACACTGTGTTAGATGTTTTGGGTTTTTCTGTGAAAACCATCAGCTTGAAGGAAAGGCTGGGATAGTCTCATCTTTGATGAAATCTGCACCACCCAAACTTGTCCTGTAACTTATTTCTCCAGCTGATACTAATGCTTCTCAATAGCAATTCTGTTTCCTTTGGCACAGAGCAAACTGCACCAAATTGACTGGCATTTTCAAAACAGCTTAATGAGAGAGGAAAGAAACCTCGGAGCACCTTGTAAGGTCTTCACCCTTGGCTGCTTTTTGCAACAGCAAGAGCTGAATGCTGCAGTATCACCATCTCCCAGGAACAACAAACTATGAACATTTCCACCTGGAGTGCAGCTGCAATTTATTTTTATAAATATTATTGCTAGGAACTGTTACTATCAGATCTTCCCTAATAAGGGCGTAGGAAAACAGTATTTTTTCCAATGAACAAATAAATACATATACTCCTTTCAACTTCTGAACTCTGAGACACAAGGTTAAGAATCTATCCTAAGAAAATGGCATGGATGTGTCTTGCTGAAATAACAGCTACAGTACCCTTTTACTATTGACATTACACAAGAGTTTATAAAATCATTAATCAGAGTAGCTCATTTAATCATAGTGTTTCTACTTTGCACTGCAGAAGATTATCAATTAATTATCTCCTATTCTATATGTGTGAGCAGAAATACACACACATGAAAGTGAGCTGCTCCTTGAAGGTGAGAATTACCCCTGACATGACATGGATTGATGTAAATATTCCAATTATTTTCACAGTGCCTGCAGCTTGACAGCTGGGTTGAAGAGAGTTCTCAGCAAACCTTTGTTTTGCATTCTAGTAGCAGTTTGTCTTGAAGTGACCTACAGGAGATCAGAGGTTGATACAAATCTTATCAACAAGGTTTCTAAATATTCTACATGAATATGTCTACAAAGGAAATGACGGGGAACCTTTTACTGTATAATAATTTATGCAGGGTTCTAAGAAAAAAAAACTAAATTAAGTCTCTTCAGAGCTAGACTATTTGACATAAAAACTTCTGTATTTTAATGTCAGTGTAACAGCATGTATTTCAGCTATTCAATAGCCATTTAGATTTATTAAATTTTAGATGAATCAAAGAATTATCACAGCTCTGTTGATAATGATTAGCTGTTCCTGCAGGTGACAGCTTGGGATGAGGATTCCCAGTAGACCCAGCTTCTGTTCTCACTTCAGACTGATCTGACAGATGACCTTGAAGAGATTGCAGAGCTCCTTCTAGAAATACTTTTTTTTAAGTTAGGCACCTATGTCTCTTTAGTCACCTGCTTGACTTAGATCTTTAGAATTCCCTAAAAGATGAGAGCACTTTGCTTCTAGTCCTTTGGTGTTCTGGAATTGCTACCTCTGAACAGCTGTCTCAAAGTCAAGCCACCACTTAAATCTACAATACCTGTCTAACAAGGCAGTAAAGCCTACATACATCTTTTTGACAGGACAGCAGAGCTCCCCTGCATACGTCAAGTACCTCAGGGAAGAAAGACTAGTCTCCTGTTACACTTTGGAACCTATTAAGAAATAACAGTACATCTAAGAAATACACACAGCAATTCTGAAATCATGAATGTTTTAATGCATGGTTTCCTTCAGGCTCACTGTAATTAGAGCTGAGCCTCTGCTATTCTTCAAGGAGTTCTGTTTCAGCTCCCCTTGCCTACTTCTTAAAATTCAAAGAAACAGAAACAGGACTAAAGGAAGGGGAAAGACAGTGAATCCTAATGTCCACGTAAAGACAACTGGTGTGCTCAAGTGTCCCATACCCCGTTTAAGATTACAGTTGTATCTACTTAGGCATGGGAAGCCTTGAGCCTCCAAGAGGTGCAGCACTTGGCTGACTGATGCACCCCACTTGGCAGACTCTCCCTACTGAGGTTCATGGCTCCTGTGAACTTGGCAGCACATTTCTGGATGTCTCAAGAGAAGAGTGGAGAAATGGGGCTCTTTTTACATCTGATTGCATCCTCCTATGTCCCATTTTAAGCCACCCTTCTAAAAAAACCCAACCAGCCACAGTGACTCTGCTTGCCTTCCTGCAACAGCTGCAAAATAGCCTTAGCTGCAGCATCTTTCTGCTTGTGTTCCCTCAACAACAGCACCATTCACAATAAGAATGAAAATAAGAGAACTGGAATAGAACAAAATCAGTCTGTCCCTGTGGAATTACATTTTTTGTGGGGTTTTGCTGTTGTTACAACTGTCATGCAAGATAATAATCCATCACTGGCTGGGATGCTGTAGATTGTTCATTGCTTGCTGCTGAGGGAAGAGCAGAACAGCTCTTATCTTAACACAAGAACACCTGCCAAATGGTGAATACTTAAGAGGTATCTCTAGCTCTGGGCCACCCTATAGAATATGGGTTTGTGAATGTTTTGCTACACTGCTGCTGCACTCCTGCAGTAATTCAGCTTCTCTAGCAGACTCTGAGTGGCTGACAGTCAGTATCGGATTGCCACAGCACTGCAAAGTCTGTGCACTGCAATGTATTCAGTCAGCACAGCGAGTCATTTATTTTCCCTTAACAAGATAACTGGTTGATTAATATACTTTACCCTGGGGTGCACAGCAGATTTATTTCCTTCTCAGATACATGCTGAACACAGGAATGAGGAGTAAACAAGGTTGTTTTCAGTTGTTATTTGCTGGAACAATTCCTGAACTTTTTATCCAAGCTTTTTTTCTAGCAAACTAATGTTGAAGTTAAGGGCAATTCTGACTAAGAACTTTGGGATTGAGTAATTTTACAAAATATTTTTAGTCCAATGATACAAGGATCATCCATGCTCAGGATTCTGGGTTCAGACCAAACCTAATGTATTTGAATAAAACACTTTGGTGATCGCTGTTTCTGCTTTGCTGATGCAGATTACAGATGACTGCTGTGTCTTGGGTTCTTACATTGCATGCTTGTTTCAGTATCTGAATGGTATTAAATCTTTATTGTACACATGCTGAAGAACTGCTTCCAGCCAGGGCAGGGATCCTCTACTCATTCTACAAGAGTTCTGGACACAAAGAGCTATTACATGAATTGCCAAGGTTCTCTAAAACTCCTTGAAGACACACAGGAATGAAACTCAGTCTCCCAGTCCCCCAGGACCACCATGCTGGTGGCTGCTTCAATACTCCTGCTCCTTGCTTTTCAGAAATAGCAGGCCTGGACTACAGCAGGAGGTTACAAATGTGGAAGAAAACTCACAATAAGCCACAGTGTACTTGAAGACAACAATCTCTGCAGATTTGACATGCTAAACTTTGTGGACTTGGGAGTACATGTATTGGAATACAGGACACAAAACTATGCTTAACACTCATCTATGAAAGATAGTATTTATGTAATTAAAACAATCTTGCATGATGAGGAGGGGTGACATCTGATGACCCATTAGAGTTCTCTTTCAAGCTCAAACTCAAGTAAATATATCAATTATTTTAAAAAACTTGTAAGACAGATTTAGCATTCATGTATACTTGCCACCTATAAACCCTAAGGGATTTTTACTCTGCCTGCAACTTCCTCAGCTTTGTAAATAACATCTGAATATTTCTGACCAAAACATCATTAGATGAGCTAAAAATTGTGCAGATCCCCAGAAGTTATTTTCTCAAATAAACTTGCACCTTGCTTCTGTCCAGAACCACTTATCATGGGAAATCTATTTCGTTTATGAGGGCGGGGTAGTTTCACAAAGAGTCAGTAAAAATTATCTCTTCCACTGAGAAAACTGTTCACCAGAATTATTTTGTTTGTTCACTAGGTAATCTGCTTTGCTTCCCATTTCTCAGTGCCAGAAATATTTGCACTATTTTTATTGGAAAATTATTTTCTCACCCTAAAGAGCAGCCAATTATCTCCACCCGATGACATTAAAGTGATCAGCATACTTCCTACCAATTTTTTCAAAACCCTGTTTAAACAAACATACTAAAAAAAAAGACTATTTTTCTGGGAAGACTTTATTCTTTTCCACTTGAATTGCAACATATGTGGGAGGAGGGAAAGAATCTAAATGTCAGTGTGTTTTTAAGAGCAGTTTATCATGCTGTAAATTTCTATAGCATTGAACATCTTCTAATTCTAGTTGGACTGAGATTAGAAGGTCTAAAATAAACTAATGCACCAAGAAGTATATTGGAAATATGCAGGAATAAAAAATCAACTCCTTTCTGAAGAGAGCTAGGGCAAGAACTGAACATTCCTCAGATACCTATTGAATTATTAAAGCTTACACAAAACTTTCAGGTAGATATGTAAACCCTTAAGAGACCTTCACACAGGTGACTCATACCTTTCATGTTTTTGAGATATGATTCCTTATTACACCATCACAGGATTGCATATGAGCCCTGGTAAATTGCACCAAGATTTAACACAATTATCCTACAATTCTACCCTACTCACAGAACCCTGCTGGCTACACAATCAATTTTTTGAAAATTAGATAATTAAAGAAATTGGGAAAAAATTATCAGCGTTAGAACAAAAGACCCTAAAGACATTCTAATTGCATGGAAAAATCATCATGCCAGACATAGAACCACTGAAAGACATTAATCCTTCAATTTAAAACCAATATTAAATACAAAACATCTCCACTTAGAGTCAAAGCTAAAATTCTCACTCAAAATCCGAGTTTAGCAATGAACCTTTCAAACACAACAAAAGGAAAACAAAAGAATGGCACAAGAAGGAAGGAATCTAAGAGTAGTCCTAAAGGGTGACTTGATGCATTAGGTACCTCCATATGTCACTTCATACAGCATTGGTGACTCCAGTTCAAATAAGTTTCAAGGTATTGGACTGAAATTATTTTGATGGCACTAATTACATAGACTGTTATGCATCATAATATAATAATCATAATATCTGATATGCATCATAATATAATATCCATCACAAGTTAGAACTGAGTTGCAGCCAGAGTTCATGGGCCCACATTATTTTTTCATTTGAAAAAAGAACAGAGCTTGTCTTTGGAGTCTAAATCAAGGCTATTCTTACTGTGTGCCTTTGACACATCCGCCTAATTCTGCATGACACTGGGGAAGTAAACTTTTTCTTTATGATTCATATCCAGCTGAAAGCCAAAAAGTAAATGTTAGGCCTGAGTCCTCACAGTATTTCCCATTTCTATATTTCAATGCAAATCCCTTGAAATTCCAGTCACCGACTTAGAACTGGAGTCATAACCTCAAACCTCACACTCCACCTGGTACTGTTTTCTCTCTCTTGCTCCCTTAAGGTACATAGCAACACTTAAGTTTTTTATAGGAGCAGGAAAGAATTTTTCTGCCTTTCTCCTCCTGCACCCTGTCCCCCAGAATCATTTGATCAATGGCTAGAAGTTTTGGCAGCTAGGTTTCTCAGTCAGAATTGTAGAATACTATGTAGGAAATAAACCTCAAGATTCATATGGTCCAACCTTTCTGTCATTCCTATTTGCTTAAATTGCTATGATAGCAAACAGTAAATTTGCTGTCCCTTTAATGGGACCACTCCTGCAAACATTTTGGGATTAGATCTTAAATTGACACCTTTTAATTCTCTGAATCATAGAAAAGAAGGTTGTAAGGGGACCTCAAAGATCATCTGGTCCAGCCTTTCTCAGCAAAAGCACCATCTTGACAAGATGGCCCAGTACCCAGTCCAGATAGATCTTAGAAGTGTCCAGCATTAGGAAATGCTCCACTTCCCCAGGGAGATTATTGCCATGACTTCGAAATGTTCTCATTGTTAACAACTTTCCTCTTGTGTCCAATCAGAATTCCACAGGAGTAACCTGTACCTATTGCACCCATCTTTAACATGTGATTCCTTGTAAAAAGAAAATCTCCACCTTCGTTTTAACCGCTCTTTAAATACTGGAACACGGTTATAAGGTTTCCCCTCAGCCTTGCTTTCTCAAAGCCAAACAAATCCAGTAGTTTCATTCATTCCTCCTATGGCAAGCTTCCCAATCCTTTGTGGCCCTCTTTTGGACCCACTCCAGCCTGTCCATCTTTTTCTATATAGCAGGGACCAAAACTGAGCACAGTATACTATGTGTGGCCTGACAAGTGCTGAAGAGTGGAACAACCTCTGCTAGTGATGCCCTTGTTCACATAACCCAGCACCCTGTTGCCCTTCTTTGCTGCAGCAGCTAAATGTTCACTCATGTTGAGCTTGTTGTCCACCAGGATGCCCGGGTCCCTTTCCAGAGAGCTGCTCCCCTACCAGGTAGATCCCAGCCTGTCCTGCACTCCTGCATTGAATTTCCCAGCTTTAAGACCTTACACTTGTCCCTGCTGAACTTCACTCTTTTAAAGCATTGTTGCTATTTCACTTCTCCTCTCTAACAGTGGGCCAATATTTCTGCCTGTTTCTGCTTGTTGTTTACACACCTGAAGAGCTCGCTCTTGTGTTTTTTCACAACATTGGCCAATTTCAGTTCCGTTAGTGGTGCAATTCCTTTGTGCTGATCTGTTTATGCCAGCTACTGCCTATGCAATCAGATGCAATTTTACTGGCAAGAATTTCTTCTGCCATTCAAGAGCTGCTATAAGCTAAATCAGAAAAGTGACATTTTTGCTGGTAGAAATGGGGCTTTTAAGCATAGAAAAGGCCTAGAGCTCAATATACTCACCCTTTTAATTGAGGGCTGAGAGAACTGCTAGCTTGAGCTGCAAGATAGGGTATTAATCCAGTGCTTCCAGAGGAACTCAAATCCTCCAGGAAACAGAGATAGAAAAGCACCAAGTCCTACTACACTATAAAAAGCTAAAAAGAAAATTTCCCTTTTCATTTTTGGATGGAAAATCCCTTCAAAAGGCTGACTTCATATATAAATGAAAAAGGAGCAGTAAAGAAAGGATTGCATTTTGGCAGTGGATTTTGCAGTTCACCTGTAAGTTTCAGAGCACACAAATCCCAAGCTACCTCTGCTGAAATCTCTCTAAAGACAAGATGACAGAGGAACAATAATGGGCAGGTCAAAAGAGACTTTTAGGGATTCTACAGTCATTAGTTCCCTGAAGTGAATTGTAGTTATTTTTTATGAAAATAGACAATTCTGCCAAAAAATCCTCAGCTCAGACTCTCTACCCTACCTGTAACATGCAAGTAGCTTAAACTCTCAAATCCAAGTAGAATCTACACTTGGCACTAAAAACAAATAAATGCCAAATTTGAGAGGGAAAAATAAATCTCAGCCTTTTTGAAGATGCAAAGATAACATCTAAGAAAAAACTCATATGGGCCTTAATAATACTAAAATAAAGGTAGGGGATAGGAGAGTATTCTCTCAGTTTTCCTAGCAGGTTGTCTGATGAGGAAATCTCTTACTCAGCATTTGAGCACACATTTCTCTTATGTGGAAGCTACTTGAGCACTGAGAGGAGTGAAGAACTTAGCAGAAGCATGCCTCACAAAACTCCCAAGCTAGGGAAAGAAGGGATTTTCAGAAGGACTAGGCTCCCATAAAGTGGGCTGAAAACTCCGCAAGAGTAAAAAAAAAAAAATTATATAATAAACGGGGGGGAAATGCATAACAAATACAGGCAAGCAAATCCCCAAGCTCCTTCATTTCTTGGGAGAAAACTTTGTTTTTAATAGCTGCCAACCTGCATAAACCCACATGGTAACACACTGTTCTAAAGCAGATTTCCTTATGAAACTATAGAACCAGCTCTGAGAAATAAAGATGATTATGTATATGTTCAGACACTATAGCAACGAGCACCTCAAACTGGATAGAACAGCTCTACTACCAACTTAGCACAAATAAAATAAAACATCTGCCTATTTTGAGTGTTTCGCTCCTGAATTGAGTCATGTCTCTAATATATTCGTTCACACACCAGAAAAAGAATGGAAATTATTTTATTCCCTTTTTACTTGATGTGAGGCATGCAAAAGCTAAGTAGCCTGCCAAGGTCACAGAGGAAGTCTCTTGCTCTCCCCTCCCTGTATCTCACAATACCTGAAATGGAACAGGGCTGGAGACAGCAGCATCCCTTCAATTCCTCCTACTCTCTGTCACTGGGACAGTCAGTTCCCTGGAGAGATTGAAACTTAGCTCAAAACTTGGCTGAATGCAAGGACATGTGGGTGCTATCTGGCTGTAATCTCTGAGTCAGATACATGAGCTAATCAGGCCTTTTGCCCTTGCACTCTTTGAACTGTGAGCTCAAGACACAGCCAGCACAGCATCACATCCTGACTGCCCAATCCTGGGCTTTCCTCGCTGACAACTTCAAACAATAGACATTAAAAATATGTATGTACAGAAAAACAATGCTTTCACTACTACATGCAAGGCTTAAATAAGACATTTGTCTTTGCCTCCATGAACAAACAATCTAGATTGCACTTTCTTTTACATTTACATTTTACATTTATGAACAATCTTCCGAGATGACTGACAAAAGAGGTAACTGACATATAATGTGAATCTTTATGCTGTTATCCATTCCAAGACATGCAGCTGAATAAAATTCTGCTCAGTCAGACATAAAATCGAATTAGAGGAGTTTGCTCTGAAGAGAAAGAACTAAATTTGAAACAAATAAAGCAGTGCATAATTCACTTTTAATGGGATAAGTTCCTAAAACCACACTAATCATAATCCTAACAAGGTAATACTTTCCACTACAAGTTTACCACATCACTGCTCAGTACACAGCAGAGCAGAGCTTCAGTCACATGAGGGATTTGCCCCACATGCAAAGTGAGCAACTGTATTTTTGCAGCCAGGATTTGCAGGATTTCCTGTTTATTAATAATTATTCCTTGTGGCCTTACAACATGTCATTCATCCCACATGTGTTCACAAAGACCTTCGCCCATCCTTGAGATCTCCTTGATAATACACAATGTATTGCTCTACAAAGCCCTGCAATATTACTCAACAGTTTAGAAAAGAACCAAAACCATGCTCTATCTTAACTGCATAAATTCAGAAAGAAGGTAATAACTCAGACGGGAAAACTGGCTATCCCTGAAATAACATTTCCTATGTTTGGAAAAAATGCCATTGGATTTTTATTGACCATAAGTATTCAAGACCTTGGGATTGGATCTGATTTTTAAAACAGCATTTTGCATCAGCACAGCAGCTCACAACTGTGAGAATGCCTGAATTGAAAAAGAAAGTCTGACCACCTGCTTTGCAGCTACTCTTTGAAGTAGCATCCCAGGATGACCATATTTATTTGGTCTGTAAGAGTTGATACCTTATAACCCAAGATGCTGTGGTGACAGGGCACAGATAAATCAGAAACAAGAAAAGACTTCAGTAATTTCTCTAACAGAGGAAATCTTTTTACACCTTTTTTAAAATGTTCAACTCTGAAAAGCTGTTCTAGCAAAACCCAACATTCAGCATGCTGCATATTCTCTATCAGCATCTGTCTGATCAAAAAAAATGTGCCCTGGTGACCGGCTAAGAGAGATTAAGATGAATTTTTGCATGAGATTTTAGAGTCAAGCTGGGGTTTTCCCATATTGTCAGCAATCTAGATTTTCTGACTGAAGCCCAGCAAATCATTCTTTTAATCACATAGCATGGATTGTGGCTTGCTTCTACATCTGCCTCAGTTCTAAAGAAATGACAGGTGAGAAACAATGAAAAAGCTAATAAAAAGGATATGATGAAATGCACATTAGGAGCAGGTAAAGTAAGCAGATGCTTTTCTACATGAATCTATATATTGTGATCCATGCTTAGTAAAAATTTCCATTTATATATCCAGCTGAAACCTTGTTCCCTGCATTTTATTTAAAAGACCATTTACCAAAAAGTAAAAAAAGAAGACGGAGCTACAGTGCATACAATACAAATGGAGTTATTTTTCCCTTATAAAAACATTACGGCTCTGCATGAGTATGCAGCAGGGTGAATACCCTACAAATCAAACTGCAGGTTGCTGACACTGGGCTCAACCATTTCTTCACATGGGTTATTTCTAAACTCCAAAGGTGTTTTTAATATTCAGTATTCAACACACAAGTTTTTTGTACTCTGTTTTGTAAAAAAACCACTTTGATGTGAGGGAATTTATGCCACATAATATACACATTAGCACAGTTACAAGCTTCACCTTAAACAAGTATCCTATTTGCTAGCATGATGGCCACACACACATGAAAAAAAGATTCTGTATGGCAAGCAAGAGATTAAGATAATTTTAAAGCTGACACACCCAGTGGCTATGCCCTTGTTACAGGGCAAAATGTGAATGAAGATGACTGGGGGTGAGGAAGTGTGACTTATGCAAGCAAACATAACACAGGGATAGCAGTGGTTCTCTGACCTAATAAGTTTGTATCCCTCAGTCTGCAGGCTCCAGCTCTGAGTATGGGGGATGTTCTGCCAAGTAGGCACGACCAGTCATCAGCAATTCCCCCACTCCTGCAAATGAGCAGTGACTGAACTGAGCTGAGCTGACTTCAGGAGAGACCCATATTAAAAAGATGCTGAATGCCTTTAAGCATGAAGGGCTTACCAGGATTAAAAAAAAAAAAAAAAAAATTAAAAATGAGAGAAGAACTCTCTCAATACACAAATTATATGGAGGGAACAAAATTAAAAATTCCTGAAATTTGAGCTAAATTACTGCTATTTCCCATAATTCTAAAGTTCAGTCAAGATCAAATCCTACATTACCTTTCAAATGGTTCACTTCAAATACACTTCAAATCTTTCAACCTGCCCAGAAGGTGGTTTAGTGAAGCCGCCCTCCTGGTGTGTGAAACTCAGCTCTCTGCAGAAAGCTGATGTTATTGTTCTGTTTATTTCCTTCTGCTGGAACTGTTCTTTGGGCTCACTCCTTCACCACAGCAGTTTGGAATTTGGTAACATCAGTTTAGTAAGCCATTAGCAAGGGGTTTGTATTGGTATCATGGTATGATTTTAGAAAAGAGATGCTACCATCATACCAAGGACAACCAGTCCAAAGAATAATGAAATGCTTCATACCAGGTTATCCAGACACTCAGCAGAAGCAGCTCTGCTAGCACCCCTAATTTGTGATAATTGTGCCAGTGAGCTAATGAGTAGCACTTAGAGCCCTTCAAGGGGGTTGCTCTCCATCTCTGGTTACCTCCTCATACCCACACCCTGCTATGAAAGAGCCCTATTTCAGTCAGGGTGGAGGACTCAAAACACTGTGGAAAAACAGAAAAGAGCTCAGAAACATTGATGTTAAATCCCAGAACACATTGTGGAACATAGTATTTTTGGCCTTCACTATAATTTCTCCAAGGGAAACCTTCATTTCAGCATTGTTACACAGGAAATTGGTGCCTGAATTAAGAACACAAAGGAACTCATTAGCAATTCTAGCTATAATAATTAGATTTTATATAGCCAAACCCTGCCTTAAATCTAGAAAGATAATAAAAACAACATAGAGTTGCCATAGAAGGGCCATTGCAGAGACAGAAAGATTATACCAATGGCTAGTACAGTAATGTAAGCTCAAATACCTACTATTTCAAAGATTTTCTTGTGCAGGCAACTTAATACCTCTAAATCTCAGTTCTTCAGCTGAAAATAATAGCAAAATGGGAGCATACTAAGGATAAGGCCAGATATGGAATAGAGACTATATAAAATCGAACAGAATTTGTTTTGTGCATGGGCAAAGCACAGCAAATTTGGAGCTATTTTTGCTACATTTTAAGCTAACTATTTCACTGACAGCATTTTAGTGCTATGCAACAAAGATCACATTTTTCCAAGCAGAGGAATAATACACATAAGTTACATTCAAATAAAATTTCAGATCAATGTTTTCCCATGCAACAATAAATAGAGACAAACTCTGTTTTGATAAGATCTGCTGAGCTTCTTCTCAAGACAGAGGGAGATTCAGGTCACATTTTACTCTCCAGTGAGTGATACTCAACACAGGCACCAAGACTATTAGAGCATTTAGGATGTTAGAATCACACCTACAGCTGGTAATCTGTGGCTAGCCCTACAGTCACCAGAGAGACCAGATTAACACCTCTGGCTAAAGCCAGGACTCTCTGAAGTCCTCCTCTGTTATATTTGATCAAAATGTTTGCACTTTAGGAATACAGTCTTTCCTTTATTCTACAGCAAAAATCTTAACTGTTATCACTGGGGTTAAGAGACATCTGATACAGTTCAAAAAAAAAGATAAGCTATCAGAAATTTTTTTTTTTGCAAAGTTCAGCACAAAAACCTTGAAATCAAACATGCCCCAGACAGCAGCATATCTAAATCACACACAATCTTTAGGATTTCTCCTGCCAAAAGCCAAGCTAAGCACAAATGGAATCAATCAGAAATTTTCCTTCATGTTCTGGTCATAGCATACTTGTTTAAAATGACACAGAAAAACCTTTCAAACAGTCTAAGACTGACCTGAAGACTAATCTATGACATGAATAAACTAAAGCAAACCTTTAATTGTATTTTCCAGAGCTGACCAGGTATCAGTAACCAGAATATAAAAATCAACTAATCTGACGCTGTTTGTTCTCTTCCAGTGAGTCAGTGCTGCCATCTAAAGCTACCTAAAGGGCATGCAAAAGAAATCCAAAGTCTGCATCTCAGTAACATTCAGGAAGCACGTGTCAGTAGACAGAGAATGCAAAGTCAAATATATTAATGAGATGCAACAAAACAATGATGCTGCAGTACCTGAAGGAGAACTTCCTTCTCTATCACTTCACCTGTCTTGCTGATGAGTCGCTTCTGCAGTCTCTGAACTTTCAGAATCAGCTCATAGGTAGTGGGGTCACTGGCCTAGGAAAGAGCAAAGGAATCTCAAAAATTATACATGATAACAAGTTAGTATTTCTTTTTTGCAAATGAAAACCATAATATCTCAATGTTCAAAAGTAACAAGTATAAAAGGGGTGCTAGGGGAGGGTGCATTCAGCTATATTTTTAAAAATTGCATGTATACAAGCAGTACTGGAATTTAATATCTCTATTTTAGCAGCAACTGGAAGTGACAAATTAAGAGCAGTGCAAGTACCTCCTGATGTTCAAGAACTTCAAACAGTGCCAACTTAGTTTTTAGGGACAAGATTTTTCTATTGAACAAAAAAAAAAGACTAACTGCAATTTAGTCTTTAAAGAGGTGGAGAATTTAGAGGAACAAATTTGGGGGGTACGCTGATGAATTATTATGGGGTTCTAAAGTGTCCATTCATGTGAAATCCCATTCTTCAATGGAATTAAATGCTTAAAATGGTGACAGAGTGTTTGCACTGTACTGTTGCCCTCTACCTACACAGCCCATAAGAACAGGAGCTAGTAGTTGTCTGTGTCTCCATCCCTTCCTTTTCATTCTTTTGGCATAGATTGAATCTGGAGAAATCTCTAAGGAGCAAAGAAATAATTCTGTGAGGAGGAGCCAGCACAGCTTACTTTCCCAGTACTTTGTGTCTTCCTGTTGGATCTTTCAGTGAAGGGCAAACATTGACTGCAACTTTTCCTCACTCAGGGATTCATAACAGCTCTCTCCCATCTGGTTTTTCCTCTCTCATGGGGTGTCTCACAAGGATTAAACTCACACTGCAGTAAAGGCTCCAATAAAGTCCTGCTCTCTTATATTCACTTGAGCTTACAAGGAACTCAGTATCTCATTGTTCTTAATCTTTTTTCTGATTTTATCTAAATTGACTAATCAGTTCAAGCATAACTGGGACACTGACACAGATACACATGCAGTGCTCACAACACAACATCACCTCCTGAGAAACCAGGCTAAAAAGTAGACTAGTCCTCATGATCCACTCAGTCCTTGATTTTTTTATAGCACTGCCCAAGCATGGTGCCAACTTGCGACTGCTGTAGTGAAATGAGAGTGTTTGTTCATTAGGAATTGAACCAAAACCCCATCAGGATTATTTCATACGGATCTTGCCATCTGCTGGCCTTTCTGTGTTCCAAATACAAACCAGTTACCTAGAATGGAAAGACATGATTTCCCATTACCAGTCTCTTCATACATTCATTTTCCCCATCACTGGATGTTTTGACTGGCCTGATTTTTCTTTGTTACAGGGTGCTGCTAGAGTTTGTGCCTAGATGTGTTTAACCTAGTTCAGCATCCTGCATTATATCTCCCTTCCATGAAAACAGCTAATCACACCATCCAATTTTAAGCTCAGCATGGAAAGATCAGAAATTCACTATCATGCTAGTAAGCACAGTCAAAATATTCAGCTCTGCTTTTGTAGGGACAGAGCACATTATCACTCAATATTAGAGAAGCTAAGCAACCCAGGCTGGCATCAGATCAGAGATCCATGGAATCTCAGATGGCACTGACTTGCATCAAAAATATCCAGTGATGCCAACTGATGTTCATATATTTCATCTATGCTTGATGGATTTTTTATTTTTCCCCTTCACTTGACAGGTTCAATTCATGTGAAAACTTAGATTTGCTATTTATGTAAAGCAGTTGAACTCACATTACCTATCTTATTATTACCTATTACTATCTTTGTGAGTCCATCACTGTTTATGTGGAGGACTCTCTGTTTTTTTCTCAGATGTATTTACTTTCATATCTCTCCATTCTCCAATCTACCTATTCTATTAGCCTTTCAGTTACTGGCTTTCTTCCCATATACATCTCCCTGCTCAGTGAGGGTAGGATTGTATCTTTCCCCTATCATTTCTCACCATCTATGTTAAGGAATCACCCCCTTCTGAATTCGCCTAATGCATTCTTATCCCCTTTAGCACTTCACTGGCTCTTTACAAATCCCCCTGCAATTTTTCATTGAGAAGGGCCACAAAAATAGCACTGATTGCATTGTGCAAGGAAAGCATTCAGCAGGTAAGGATTCCATTGGTACTATGGAAATTTCAGTCTGCCCAGTCCCTCCACATCATTTGTGTAACAGTAAATGAAAAAGGCTTTTGCTGGGTCACTGATGTGATAATAGGGGCTTTGGAAACACAAAATCCTCACACATCACCTCCAATTTTCTCCATCTGTGAACTTGCAAGGGCTTCTGCAGTTCTTCTTCCAAAATTTTGCACCGAGTCTGTTCCCTTAACAGTTCCTTCTGCATGTGATTAAACTCCCATCTGAAGACCAGCATAAAATAAAAAGAAAAAACACACCAAAAATACTTCAATGTGACCAAGGCACTAATGTGGACATTAACAAATCATTCTCCCATGCACTATGGTGCACGGGAAGTGCTACATGGAAAGCACAAAGAGGCACTTTGCCACTGCAGCAATACTGTGGTGGCAAAATGTATCAACACAATACCACTGAACAGGTGGAACCATAAAATAACACACTTGGACCTCTTTACTTGCTTCATTAAGAATGGCTCAGAAAAGAGGCTCCCAGGGAATCTACTCCACAGACTGCTGGAACTCACTCTTCACATCTTCCCATGTACATAAAGGCCAGAAGGACAGTTAGTTCATAAACCTACAAATCAGTCATGGGTCACATCCAGTTACTCCTGTGTTGAATCTAACAGCTTGTGCTTGAAAGGTTTTAAATCTACATGGCTCACACAATCCATCAAATAAAACTCTAGGACCTGAGTATGATGGACACCGTTCCTAAGAGAACTGAACTTTGATTTCTTTTATTACGTCTCCTCAAGGAATTTCAGAGGTGACTTGCTGAATTTAAAATTAACTGAGCACTACCAAGATTCTTTGACAACTAGGCTTTTATGGTGGGGATAGGGGGTTTAAGGGCAGGAAAAAAAGGCATATTTTGTAATTATCTGACCCTTATCACTTTAGTGATGGGATCCTCTAAGTTCTCCAATGTCAAAAGGGGGTGAAATATTGCGATGTGCCTCCTCCACCACTGAATCTTTTCCTACTAAGCTCAGAATTGCATTTAGCTCACTAGAGAGAAAAAGGTCTTTTTTTAACTGTGAGGTTGGACAAGGTTATAGAAGAGGGAAAAAAACCTCACATTTCCAATTGGCAAATCGGGAAAGCTAATTAGCAGCTCAAGTGATAAATGGAATCTTTTCGACAGGCAGTTTTCATGATGGTTTTGGACTTCATTAAAGTATGAGATTGCTGCTGCAGTTAGCAAGAATTGATCCACCCATCATGGCATGCAGCACACTACACTTCAATACCATCACTGAGTTTCAATACAGTAACAGACTTTCAGCTGAATGCATTTGGGCAGCAAGTTCAAATTCCATTCCTATCTGCAGTCAGTCAATGAAAACTGCAGTTGCTAATGCTGTGTGCCCAGTTCTCTTTTCTGTTTCACCAAATCAAACTGGCATAATTCCACTGGAGTCAATGGGACTGACCATGGACTGAAGTTAATTTGTTCTGCTGAAAGCCACGGAATCACACTGATAAAGCAAAGATCTCACCCAAAACCGTGATAGCTACACTGAATTGGTACAATGGTTATCTGCTAAAACATAACCACCTCTCCTTACAAATCAAGACTGATTCTTAGAAAATATTCAGAATTTCCCATCAGGAAAGAATACACCTCAAATACATGAGGGGTAAACAAGAAAGGAAGCACTAAGCTAGAGAAGGAGGAGATAAATCAGGTTTGGGCTATTAAATTGCTGTTTTAAAGAAACAAAACTTTCAATGAAAATTTACCTAAAACTTTCTCAGAGATCATAAGATTTGCATCTAAATCTAGAAGGAGAGAGCTCTGAAAATAGGATTTTGTTCTGAATATGTCAAGTGTCTCCCATACTCTGTGGATTGCTTAACCAAAAGGAGTTCCGCTAATCTAGGTCTTGTACCACTGTACCACTTAGGAGCTCACTGGACTGTAAACACCTTTTCTGCTGCTGTCAGATTTATTCTGTAGGCAGTAACTCACACTACAAGGAGAAATATGGAAACTACTTCAACTTTAGCCAAGATCTCTTCTTTCCTTATTATGATATTTCAATTTTCCTAATTGTTGGTACATTGTTTAATGAATTTAATCTAGTTTGGGTTTGAGGTCAAACCAAAAAAAAAAGCCTTCCTCCAAGGTTGATACAAGTCTTTACTGTCTCAAACACAAAACCAAGGCTGCAGTCACTATGGAAATGTATTCCACTGGGTTTCCTACCTGAGCTCCTGCACGTTAGCCACACTCTTGCCAAGTATTCCCTTCTCACGCCGAAGTTTTTTGATCTCCAGCCTGAGAATCCTCATGTCTTCCATCCTCTGCCGGTACTCGTTCTCGCCCCGGTTCAGGATGGCCTGCTGGATTTTTATCTTCTCGTAGAGCAGCGCCACCTCCTCATTGCGGTGGATGAGCTGCGTCCCCAGGGCGTGTCTGTCACCGAGCACCTGTGGGCACGGGGCAAAGCCATAAACTCAGCTGCACTGCCTTCACACAAGCCCAGAATATCGTGACTATGCTTGGATCACTTAAAATCATGGACAATAAGAGGTTTCACTGTTATTAATTAAAGTAATATGGCAAGAACCTAATAATTTCCCCTATAAGGGTTCGATCTCCTGAAGAGTACAAACTGCAGATTTTGTTCACTTCAGCATCGTAACATTTTGGTTTTAATGGCATTATAAAGCTTAAGTACTCCCACATTCACAGTAGCTAAGAATCTTCATCTTAAAAATACACTGGACAAATGAGGGAACAGAATGCAGGGTATTTGAAAACTCGAATTAGGGATTCCAACCTTGTCAAATTCCCTCTTCTGCTTCAGTCTCTCTGCATCAGCTTCAGCAATGATTTTAAGGAGTCTTTTCTCTTCTGCCTCCTGATTTTCAATATAGGCTTTGGCTTCCTGAGCCTGTTTTGTCATCTTAAGCAGTTCAGCCTGATGGAAACAAAGAATATAGGTGAGCAACTGTTAAATAATAACTTCCCATTACAGAAACCTACAATTAAGAGTTACTTACAAATATTTTATACATTATTTTACCTTCCTGAGAGGTACACATTTTGTTAGTTTTTGAAAACTAATCACCAAGATAAGCAAGCATGAAGACCCATAAAGAAATACTATAAATACTATTATAATGTAATTGTCTTATACACAATAGAAATTTGAAAGTATTTTTATCTATGGCAATGGTTTAAGTTGGAATTCAGGGATACCTCATTTTTTTTTTTTTTTTTAATTATACAGCATATATTTAGAAAGCTTTTCATTTGAGCTGTTATTCATTGTCAGACTGGAATGTGAGAAAGAACAGTTCACCTTGCTGAAAAGGGCAACAATCTCTGTTGTATAGTACAAAGCAGCATCAACTCAAGAAAGGCTTCAGACTGGAGTAAAAGGATTGGTGGTAACCAGGAAAGTTTTAAGAGCCACAGCAAGATTTAAGAGCCACAGCACTTTGTTTAGTGGATGTGTAAATGAGGAAGACTGTGAAAAGAGGGGCTGTTCTGAAGCAAGGAGGAGCAATGTGCTGCTACAGCAACTGCCCAGCACCAACACAAACTAACACTGGAATATGCCCAGTCATTCTATCCCACTGTCACAAAATCTGCAATTTAAGGCATGTATGTACATAAAAAATAATAGGGTCTTCTTGGATTATTAGAAGTTTTTATTGCTGCTAGGCAATTAGAGCCAAGGTGGAACTAGCTGACCACAGCTCATTTTCATAGCTATGAAAACTTTCAAGCCTCAACTCAAAGACTTCACCACAACTCTGACCCTTATAAAGAATGATGTTCAAAACAAGCATCATCCAATGCTGAAAGACTGAAGCTGTGATGAAGGGAGCACCTGCAAAAACATTGATTTAAGACAAACAGTTCCATCATAATAATAACATGGCTCGTTCCATTCTTATTTTCTTTAATAAAATTCTCATTTTCCCATATGTGTAAGACATAGAGCTCTTAGTCAGTGTCAGATATTCATCAGCTGAATAAAAATGCAAGTCACTTCATCCTGAAATTCAATAAACACTGTACAAAAGCTGCCCACAGATGTAAAACTGCCCTTGTGTTTGGCATTGCTGATAATATTTTTTTAATAGATCACAATTCTATGGTCTCCTTATGTCAGAAAAATATGAATTGTAAACAAGAAGTGGCATTAGATGTGGTCAGCAAACACTCATATAAACAAATCTCACTGGAACGCACTCAATTGAAATAAATCTGAGCTGCCTTGTATAGAAAGGAACATAAATACTTAAAGCCACACAAAGATTTTCAGTTAGAATAAATATGCCCAGAACTACAGTACGAGGGCCTGTGTACATCAGGTAAGAGAAAAGGAAATTCATAAACACAGTCACTGTGCAAGCAGAAAAATGGTCACATCCGAAACTGCTATAAATCAGCACAGCTCACCTGATGTCTGTTCAGAGAATTTGTAAGAACTGAAGAACAGTCAGCAAGAAAAAATAACATATATGGGACCTGCACCAATATCTCAAACCAAACTCAAACTAAATTCTTGTTTAGATTCTGAAATATTAGTGCAAGTGATACTTTTACTGGTACGCTATACTAGAGGGGGGAGGAAAACAGTTGTTGTTATGAAAGCTATAACTGTGACTGGACAGAGAATAGTGAAATAACAGTCAGATTTTATATTCAGATTTCCAGAAAAAATTTGCTTAAACACCTACAAAATTATACAAATCACTTGACTTGCCAGCAGCTCCAATCTTGAGGGCCACAGATTTATTTTTTTTCTCAATATTTAGATCCTTTGTGTAACAACTCTAATCTGCAGCCCTGCATGAAGGCCAACTGAAGTCAAAAGAGGGCATTGTACTGGCTTTAATAGAGCTTGGATTTACCATGATTCCACATCTTTAAGGCCTTTATGCCATCTGAGGTGAGCATGTCTGTATAACCTTATTCCTATGAATCCCAGTCCTCCATGATTTAGGACATTCTTTAAGCTTATTTCCCAGGAGCAGCTTTCTTACTTCCTTCACATCAGTGGAAACAGGACAAATTGATGCTGGTTTGCAACACAAATAATTGGGTTCTTTTGTGCCTGTGACAATCAGCTGCCTCTGAATTCTCTTCTGGTTTAGTACTCAGCAGTGACACTCAGGTAGAAGACCACAATGCCCTGAAGCCAGTCAGTAATGTCATGTCAGTGTATGGACAAACCTGCTGGTGAATAATTGAGTGGGTAAACCATGCAGCAATCATATGTTTGTCAAATAAATGGCAGACAGATCCAAGGTGATGAGACAGAATTGGGGACTAGTTAAGGCTGAAAGCTGCACACAGGGAATGAGATGCTGTTTGACTTCATCACTGATAGAACATCTCTGAGACAAATCAGGTCCAAGAATACAAATTCATCACCCTTTTACAAAGCCCTATTGACATCTTGTCATAACTCTATGTGCTGAGAGAGGCTGAAAATTCAAGGAGTCATAGCAGCAAAGCAATAAACTGACAAAAGAAAACATTGTGAAAAGTGACAGGGAACTTCTGCTTTTTGGGGGTATTGTTTGCATTTTTTCCTGGTATTTTTTGTCCTAGTGCTTATTGAAAATTAAAAATAAACTCCTGTGAACACAACTCCATAAATCCTTTCAGAATACAGCAAATTGGGTTGAGGTACCACCACAAATCTAATAGCTTATCTAAGGATGGGCTGCAGCAGCACTGAGAAGAAGAACCCGAGCATCAAGCTTAGATTTCCTTTGATTTAAGACAATCTTGCTGCTTTATACCACAGTATTAAAATAACTTTCTCTGCAGAGGGAACTACTAAAAGGCACTGCCTAACTCCCAAAAGACTAATGCTTGCTAGTTACATCGAAATACAACATTGTGCAATATAATGGGATTTGCATTTAAAAACAGTAGAAAGAAAAAAGATCTTAAAAATAAAAAGTTGAGTTATAAGGGTCTACATTAAAAAGTTCGCTAGAATCAGTTTATCCACAAAATCAACATCTCTTCAAGCAAAATGGAACTTTTTAGTAAAAAATGTTCAGTCACCAAGAGATTTAAAGCTTCCAACTGACAATTCAGGACTCTTTTTATTATAATTACAGGCAGAGACTAAATTTGTCAGATAGACAGATTTCTGCAACTATTATCTCTAAAGGGTGCTGAGATCTTGTTCTTCAAGTACAGAATAGTTTATTAAAATACAGCAAAACAACAACCACAGGTCAGAACACAATGCAGTATGGGAAATAATGGAGCCCACCCTTTGAAAGAAAGTATCTGTGTCAAGGGTCTTACTTTCATTGCATCTTTCTCATCCTCTGACTGCTGGAATTCCACTTGTATTTTCTCAAGGGCTATATCCTTTTCTTTGATCTCCTCTTTCAGCTGATCCACCTGACGCGTGGAGTTTCTCAGTTTCATCATCATTTCTGCCATCTCATCCTAATAGAATAGGAAGTGTGATCACAGAGAAGGTTAAAGCAAGAGGTTGTTTGTGATGTGAAGTTCAGACTATTTAGATGTTGGAAAATGTAGCAATGGTGCATGAAAGTAGATCTGTTGTACCTCCTATATGACACAACTTTTTAATCCAACAGAACAAAATAGTTTCATTAAACAAATTTTTTGTTTAAGCCAGCATGATGTTGCAATAAAAAAAAAAACCTTTTAAAGATACACTGACAAAAATAATGACCACCAATCATGAGTTTAATAAGACATTTAATTTAAAGTGCTGGACACTGTATGAACTAGCAGTAAATCCAAATCACTAAGATTCTGATCTTATCCCTCTGTTTTCATGCTTCTAATAACATGCCTTTCCAATAAGGTCATGCATAGTTGAGCACAAATCTTTGAAGAGAAGCTCATTTTGTGCAAACAAACACAGCCCTCAGTAAGATACCAATATACACTAGTATGCACAGAGGTGCAAAGTTCAAAAGAGGGCTCAGTCTTTGAGAAGGTTCTGTGAAAATATTTAACACATACTTTAAGCTCAAACACAGAGCAAAAACATTGGTAGGACTGAAGAGAGATTCAAGTCGGTAGGAATACTTCTACTCACAGCACAAAGGTGCCTGCCTGTACAAAACTGGCATTTCAACTCAGCACAGTGACAGCACACGTTTTGCCATGAAATGGAAGCTAACAGAGTCAATGATTAGACAGATATGTTCTTCTGGGTGTAATGAAAGCAGCTTTAGAGGCTACTACTGCTCTGCCAGAGCTTACCACCTCACAGAGAAGACATCATAATCTCTCATGTGAACACACCCTCTTCCAGTGCCAAACCTGGGTAGCTTAAAGCTCCTTCAGCACTATCCACCATATGAGGGATTTTTATCTGCATGAAGTGCTTAGTGTAGCTAAGCAAGATGTTGAGTCATGGCAATCTTCACCCAAGCAGCACAGAGAGAGGACTGATTAGTACTAATATGTCACTAGGCCCAGCTGTTTGCACATTCAGCCACTTCCATGAAAGCAAAAGTTATTAGAAGCTGTCTTTGGTACACAGCCTATAAATCTCTTTGGTGTTGTAAAAGATGACAGAGATTTAGCAGATAGAGCCCAGACACACCCAAATACATTCTTAATTCTTTACGTAATGCAGAACAGTAAGAACACACAATTTTGCAAACTGGTCTCCTAATCAACTTGCCTAGATAAATGAACTCCTAACACCAAAAGAAAGCCCCAGAATGAAAGCATCAGTTATTTATATCATAATAACAGCCTGCCAGGATGCCTTTTCCATTTTAATGACTTAAATATTATGGTACTTTGGAGACCACTGGCAAGGTGGGCATAAAATCATTTCACATTAAGCAATCCAAAAATATTTGCATCCAGCTTTATCTAAACAGGCTTGTACAAATTTTACTTCCCAAAATGAGAAATAATTTGCCATAATGTTTAAAACAACCATCTTCTATGGATTTTTTTTCTTTCATGACTGGATGACCTGATACTGAACATTGAATAGCTATTTTTCTCATTACTAAACATAACACTGCCTTGGCCAAAAGATCTTTTGGAGTCAGCTATTTTCTCACACAGGACTTGCCAGAAGAGTTTGGTAGTATGACAAGTAAGCTATTAAAGTCTAAATATTAGCCTCTAACAACTGGAACTGTGAAGAGCATAGTGTTACCACCATGTAACATTCAAAACCCAAAGACCAAAAGGCTGCTCCATTTTCTAACTCAACACATAGATGCCTGTTCTTTATAAATAACCAAATTTATTTAGTGTGTTTTAAAATAAAAATAACTAGGGAAAAAATCAACATTGTGATTTTTCAACCTTATTTCTCCTGACAGATTGTTTGGGAGCAGCAAGAATCCCAGCACTGAATCCACCAGATGAGAGGCTGACTAAGGTCAAGTAAAACATCCCACATAAATGGCAAAATGGTGCATTCCTCATAAAATTCAGCACACAGCTTGTTAGTAACTTTGACAGTTCATTCCCATGTGCTTCTCAAACAAAACACCTACCTATTCAAACCTAAGTATAAATTTGTAATTTACTATACATTTTATGTCATAAATGCTTATTTGGAAATAACCCAAGGCTTCAAATGACAGCTATCCAAGGTCCCAACATCTGCCAATTACAATAGGATTTGTGTAGTATTTTAGATCTTTACATCAGAATAACAGAATATATCCTTCAGTGCTCTGTTCTCTTCTCCTAGTATTGTTAGTGAGATCCCCAAAGAGGAGATATGAATGGAAAGAATCATCTCCTGAGGAAAATGACACTCTCTGAAAGAAACAAGCAAGGTGGAAGCATTTGGTTCTCATCAGAAAATTCCACTTCAGCAGGGAAAGTGTTTCTCTGCTTCCTAAATCATTATTCACAGTAATGTGCATACTCATTCAGGGCTAAGGAGGCAATCTTATTCCCCTTATACCCTATTTCACATACATGCATACAACTCCTAAAGGGATAAAACAGACTCCAGGCAGGATGGCTTTATGAGTCTGTGGCTCCAGTGTACCATGATTTTACGCATGGTTAGCAGCAGGGATATTTCCACATGATGACTGAGGACTCCTATTTCCAGTCCAAATACAAATGGTGTGGATAAAACTTCAGGGACCTAAAACATTCATTTCCCCAAAACCCACAGGAATGAAGAAACCACTTCTGCCACTGATCCATTGAGCTTCCCTTTAACAAATTAAAATTAAATCAGGAAAAAACAAGAGCACAAGGAAAAATGTATCCTTCTACCTTAGCTTCAATCAGATTTTTACTGTACAGGGTCCTCTCTGTTCTCAAAGTTTCACAAAGAGCTTGTTGCTGTTTTAATTTAACCCCTTGCATTTCTATTTCCTTCTCATAGTTGCAGATCTGAACTTGATGCTTTTCAAGATCTTTCATGTGACTGAGGATCTGGAGCAAAAGGAAAGGAAAGAAATTAACATGATTAAACCATCATCACAAGATTAGAAGGATGGAACAAAGTCTGTGATTTGAAAATGACAAGTTCAAATCCCTGTGATAAGCAGTTTTAACTACAGCTGAAAATTGCTCCAGCCCAAATACAAGTTTAACCTTTCTGACTTGCTTAGGTGGGACAAAATTGTATTTTAATCTGATACCTAGGTTTCACTCAAGACTAAAACTTACAGAGGGGCACATATTTAACAAGTTACTGAAAGAAAATATTGCCACAGAGTGGGTGCAATAAAATCAACATAAACAGTTTCCATCAAGAATAGACTCAGTTTATTTATGAGGCAGATCTAGATTTTGGATGTTGTTTTGGATGTCAGCTGTATGATAAGATGAATTAACACTAATGTTTTTCCAGAAGCCCTGCATGTACTCTTACATTCTAAACCAATTTTTTAAATGAACATGTGACCACAGAGTTGATGATTACAAACTGTTCAGATATAATTACTATAATAAGAAAGTCAGTTAATGTAACTTACACTTGGTCTAAATAAGTAGGTAATCACCATTAGCTGCTTCTATGAAAGATTAGAAATAATTATGTGAAGATTAGCTAAGGAGAATGAAGTATTGTAGACTATAGAAAGAAGATGATCCCATGCAGCATCAATAAACAAAACTACAAAATTTTACAGACACATTTATTAAGCAGTTACTATCATAACACATAATAATTGCTATGTTACAGGGGCAAAAATATAAATAGTTGCTTACAATTTTTTTTAATTTAAAAATATTTTTAATTTATTATTTGTTTTTCTCCTGCTATACAAAGCTGAAAACTGCAGAGCTCAAGGAAGCAGCATTTCTATAGAATTCAGTGTTACAAAAAAATAAGAAATAAAAACAATACTAAGGAGCACACACATCAAAAACAAAGTTTACCAGGTTCACTATCCATGAGGAGAAAAAAAATGCCATCCTTAAAGCTAGGAAAAAAAACAGGCATTGAAAAAAAGCTGAGGAATCACATAGAAAAAATCCAGGAGAAAAGTCAATGTCCAAATGCAGTTCATATCCCCTTCTCCTCACTCCGCTTTTCAAAGTAGAGTTTTGGGCTAAAATACATGTTTATATGTCAAAGTAGAAGAAGAAAACAAATGTTTACATCAAATAGTCAACAACTGCAAAGTTTGCAGTTTACAGCATTGTCCCTTCCTCAGCAGTAAATACTTGGGGAGGCCTAACTATGGGACAGGAGCTGCAAGAATTAAATATTCCACCAGGTACCTCCAACCAACTTTGAAGACAGAGAAGAGCTAAATATCAAAAATTTTATTACAGAAGCAGGAATACAATTCCAGCACATTGTAGCTGAATTCAGGTGATCCCAGGAAGTGCTTACAAAGCAATACAAAAACACAATCCCAATTTATAACCTACTCCTGCCTTTTCCTTTGCTGTTTAAACAATCTGCCAATAGTAATAGCACAGAGAAGAAATCAATAAGGCATGTTTTCTATCTGCACTATGGTGATCACAGGCTGGAGCAAGTTTTGAAAGTAGGTCACTGCATTTGTAAGCATTTTACTTGTTTTCTGATACAATATAAGTGCAGTAAGATTGTGGAGAAAGTTTTCTGAGTTGTGCTCACAGGCTAGATGCTGATTTTGCTTTTTCAGGAATGATTAAACTCAAATAATTCTCTCTTATAAATACAGAAAAGATACATGCAGTTTTTCACAACACAGCCCCATGGGAGGCTGAGCATGCTCAATTCCTGTTTAGTCAATAGGCACACTGCACCTCACAGATTTGGCAATGAGGGCCCAAAGCTAAACAAAAAGGATTTGGGATTCTTAGTTTTCCCTCTATCCTCACAGCTCTTTTATTTGTACACTTCACTGTCATTTACTACTGGTTACCTGTTTAGTTCTATAAACCTACTCCATATGTCAGTAGTGGTGCTGTCCTTATTTGCTTATCCATTTTTAACCACTCCAGGAAGTGCTGCCATGGCCTTAGTGATATGCCTATTGAAAAACAGGTTTTCCAAAAGATTATGTGAATTTAAAAAAGGAAATGTATCTTTTCACTTTCCTGGATAGGTTGCTAACTGCAAACTCAACATTTTAAAAGGGTTTATTTGAAAAAAGCCAATATATTAAAGACTGGTTTTGTGAGTCCTCAGAAAACACAGCCAGGGAACAATTCAGATGGAACTGAAAGGTATACTTCTCTGCCTCCTTTTCAGCAGCCTAAACCTTACACAGAGAAACCAACACTTCATAATTTAAGAATTTCAATTAAAAAAGGAAAAAAAAATTCTGCTAAAAGCTGTATACAGTAATACAGGGTACATAAAAAGGAGCAAGGAACAGATGCTTTTTCTCACTTGTGCTGGCTAATCTAGAAGTAAGGCTTTTCAACAAGTGGCAGTGACTTGAAAATAAGCAGTCAGCCAAGGCAATAGTTAGAAGAGGAAGTCATGCATGACCTCTCACCCAAAAAATATTTCACTGTTGTGTATATAATTTTATTGACTCTGTTCATCAGTTAATAGTAAATGATTGTTGCCACGATACACACTATCACCATACAATTTCAGAAAGCTTTAAGCATTTGCCCAAACAGAGTAATGCCACACCAGAAGGCTTCAGGCATCTGCCCATCCATAGTAACATTATACCACTTCAGAAGGCTGCTCCTCTTGTTCTTCAGCCCAACCTTTTATCCCCTCAGGTTGATGCATTGCCCCTGTGTGCCCTCTGCTCCCTTTGGTGGTCAGTCAGTGTCCCTGGGCACTCCATGGCTCATTGCTGTCAGTGCTGCTCACAGCTGTGCCCATGGGGATGGGGCTGGGCCAGCCCCTCTCTCAATTACCACAAACTGTGTGCCTACAAATGATGATTTTGAAAGATGAATTCTGTAGTTCTTTAGAGTATGTGCTGCTATAAATAGCCAGGCAGCTTTCAGAGCCAGAATACCTACATCTGTGGGCTTAGATGGGTTTGGCTCTTTTCTAGCTCTAATGCAATTCCAAAGGTAGGGTGCAACTTCCTGCAAAACCAGGTTGGTGGCAAAAGGTGACAGAAGAGCACTGACTGGCCATAGCCTTACTGCCATCAATAGTTCATTCCCCACCAGCTGTGAAATGACTCCTGTAGTTTTGACACAGCTTCTCAAGTCTGAATAGGTCAAACAGTAAACCTAAATATTACCTATTTACATAATAATCCTGACTCTATGTTGTCCTACCCTGCACTTGGACTTGAAGGACAAGACTGCTGTCTCACATACCCCCGTGCTCAAAACTGCTCATGATGCTCTTCACCTGTAAGCAGAGTCAGGAACTGCCCCTTGGGTGAGCCAAGGAAGCCTTCCAGTCCTTGGGAAAGCTGCAGTCAATGCAGGCATAATTATACAAACAGCTCTAGTGTCATAAGCCATTTACTGAGCCTCTGCCTTATAAGAAATGATAGAAAATTTACACCCAAAGTGGCAGGGGAAGAAAAGAAAAAGTAAGCAAACAAACATTTGTCATTCTCATCCTCAAAATACTATGGGCAACCCCAAATAGAATTAAAAGAAAGAGCCTTGTAGTTCTGAGTGATATGAATTACTCTCTGGCCCTAGCTTACAATGTTCTTAACTCATATCTACACTGTTAGAAGTGCACTATGAGGGAAAGAAGCAAAATATGACTTTGCAACAAAGACAAATCTCACTTTTGTGGAATATTATTTACAAGGAAATGACAAGAGGTATTCCAGGCAATGGAGCATACACCATTCTAAAATGATTTAAAAGCCCCTGGTCAAATGAAGTTGGAAGGATAATTTTACTGTGAAAAGATAGCAAATAACTTTTGAGTTAAAACTGCTTGGAAGCTAATCCCAGTAAATCAATGAGCTCCTTGGAGGGCTCTCCAATGTGATATTCAGCAATTAATGGAACACGTTAAAAACATGTTCCTTATTTTACTTCACCAGGAATAAATTTATACATAATAATGGGCAGCAGGCAACACAAATTTTATGCAGTATTTCTCTGCAGCTGCTCCTGAAAGACTTGTTTTGCAATCTATTATGAACATGATGAGATGCTTTCACATACTGAAGTAAGCCTTCAAAATGTTAGGTACCTTACAAAGATGTTGAGCACTGTTAAGTCTCACTGACCTCGATTTTAGGACAGTGGTCCTTTGCAAGATAAGGTCCTTTGCAGATAAGACAGGACAATCAAAGTGTAACTTCCAAGTGCATATGAGAGTTTCAACTGTGGAACTCATGTATAAGAAGTCCAGAGGCCTTGGTTTGAACTCCAGTAATGGCAGTACATGGCTGGACTCCAAGTCTCTCACAGAATTAACAAGTCTCCTATTGATAAGGTTTCCCTAGAGAGAGCTGAAGCAGTAGCAGGCAACATGCACTGACAGAAAGAAATATTTGTACATTGTATGAAGACCACCAATCCAAGCTTTCTTCCACTGGCATGTTAGGAAAATTAATGTATCGTTTTCACAGTTCTGAGAGTAAGGAAAAAACCCTTGCACAAAGAGCTGTTCCTACCTTCTCTTTGAGCTCACTCATGTCCTTGATGAAACTCTCTCTCTCCTTCTCCAATTGGTAAATAATCTTCCTTTGTTTCTGAGCTTCTATCTTATAATGATGGATTTCTGTCTCCAAGGTCTGTTTTGACTGTTCATGGAACTTCACCAAATCTATCTGCTTCTGATTAGCATTTGCAGCCTTGACCAAGTTCTAAAGGGAATAAAAAATAATGAGTCTTGAGCTCAAAATGCAACACTGTCACCACCATGACAAAAGCATGCCATTGTCAAAGCGGATTAGGGACTTTTCAATGTTATTATTCTTTATCTAATTTGTTCAGTTGAAATACTTGAACCTTAAATCTCATTTTAAAAACAAAATCTCTAGCACAGCTGCTAAATAGAACTTTTTCTGATTTCAAGTTAAAACACTAGTGTCTGCATTACAAAAAATAAAATTGACAGGATTGTTTACAAGTGGATATAACTAATGACTGGAAAATCCTTACCAGCTTTAAGGCATTTTGATTGCAAAGCATGCCAATAGCCAGTAACATTAATAATAAAGCCAAATACACTTCTTCCTCATGTCTTCAATAGAAAGTTCAAGCTTGAAATTAACCAAGCTTACTTTAAATTTTTGCATAAAGCTTAAACAGAAAACATCAACATATCATCTATACAAAATCAACCTCCTGGTTCCACTTTAAAATTTCCTTCCCTATACAAAACAAGTATTTGTTATCTGTCAAATCATGCTAGATTCAAGACACAGGACAGTGAATCTACACCAAATAAAGCACATCAGAAATCATCTTTTAGCATTGAATTTAGCAGATAACATTTCAGGACTGCCCATAAACCTGAGATGCTACACTGCAGTACAAGAATCTTGGGCTGATGGGAAACAATCAGTATGAGAAACAGATCTAAAAGCAAGGATTACTACTCAAACAACCTGCCAAGCTGCTACACAGTGTATCAACAGTCTGGTTGTTCTTCTACTAGCAAACACTTTGCCTAGATTGATACCAAACTTCACAAGATACAGAGTAAAAGATCTGTGTAAAAACACAGATATAGCAAACTCCTCGGATACCAAAAAATGGGTTTGCAGTTTGAATTTCCTGATGGTTTATACATGAAACCTTGGAAATCTTCTGTGTTTTTATGGATAATAACACTATTTCAGTGCACAAAAAAGTAGTTTGTACATCTGCTTAAGGAAATCTGAAGGCTTTAACTTAACCTTATGAATTCTACATTTCTGTGTTGCTGTGAATGTTTAAGCTACAGCCATTTCATTCTCAAGCTGTGACCAATGCAAACTCACCTGATTTAGCATATCCCTTTCCCTCACAAGCCCATCTATGGCTCTCCTGTCAGCATCTCCCTGCTTTTTGCCTGTCTCCAACTCTAGACAAAAAGAGGAAAGACAGTGAATTCTGTATTCAAATTGTACAGCTGTTAAAAATGCAGAAGTCCACAATTTAGTGGACTTTTTTTAAAGCCTTGACATAACATAACCAGTTAAAGTAGTTTTGGACAGGTTTTACAACTCTAGGTATTAGCTGATGCTAATGCTTGTTTGGGTACCTAGAATAACTTATAAGAACTCATAAAACAGATCCACCTATCTCTTAGGCACCTACCTTTCTCCAGTCTGATTATTTGATTTTTTAGCATGTTTTTTTCGTGTTCTGCATCAACTTTTTGTTCCTCTGCAGTACGCAGCTTATTCTGGAGAACATCTCTCACTTTGCTCAGCTTTGAAATTTCAAGGCTCATATGACCTGCTTCATCCTCTATCTCCTACAGAATAGCAACAAGGAAAGGGGAGAGAAAGCATCCACAAAAAGAGGGAAGAAAATGGTTTTTTATTTGGTGTATACTTACTCCATGAAACTCAGGAAGAAAACATGTAAGTGCTGTGGGTCAGCTACAGAAAGATAATTAGCTAATTGAAAAATATTTAAAATCATTTAACCAAAGCCAGCTTGGGAAATGAAAATGATAATCAAATCTTACACTTTAGGGCTGAAGATGATCAACAAAGAACATCAAGCTGCAAACCTCACACAGCACTACCCAATTAGTCCAGTAGATTAAAAACAGGCAGATCTATTTTCATTTGAAGTACTAGGCACAGTGATTGTGATGAGAAAGATATCTGTGGTGTGGTCTGATTGCATGTCCCTAAATAGCAGGTATGTATTATCCCCATCTCTTTTATAACCTATGGCTTTAAAGAAAAAGCAAAATCCAGAGTCTGTCTCATTTGCTATACAATAGAGGAAAAAATAATCAATCAAAATACTGCATAACTGGTTACTGGGAAACATAACCAATAATCACAACAGCAATCAGTCTTTTTCCTTTCAAGTAAGTATAATTTTGTATAATTCAGTGCCACTGCTAGGTTTTACAGTCATCCCAGACTACAGTGTTTCACTTACAGCCTTAGATACTGATTCTGTGAGAAGGGGAATCCTGCTATGAAGCATCCTCTAGGAGAATGGGAATCTCCTCAGTTCTCACTGACAATAAGCTTCAAGAGGCTTAAGAGTAGTTTGACAATTCACTCTGCCCAGCACACTGCAGGATGGTATTGCAGGCACAATCCCTAGAAAAACTGCACCCCAGATCATGACTAGGGCTCTTCTTAACCTTTAGCAGCTGGCTTAACTGCTAACTGGGCAGTATCTTCTATTTTTTTTGTTCAAAGAAGTCCTTGAGCATGAGTTTGAAAGTTCCATCAAGTTTTCCTGAAATTAGGATGAGATCATAGAATCAAAATCCTCTGACACTCCAAAGTCCCAGATGTAAGTCATATTTGTAAACTTTTAAATAATTATGGCATTTGTAATGATAAAACTGGTTAACCTGGAAAAGACAGTTATTTGTTTTTCAAATAAGTAAGAAAAACAGCCTTCAGCTTGCCTAATAAAATACAACAGAAAGAAAGCTCCTATCCTATCCTCCATTAAGGATCCAAATCAGAATAATCTATATCATATTAATTGTGAACTGAGCTTTTAATCTGTCAGGGGTTAGTTTCTATCAGACTTACAAGCAAAAAAGCTGTTTATTTTGGTGAATTAGTTATACTCAATGAAACTCAAGAAGATAATTATTTTCTACCTGAATTTTCTAATGTTTAGTGTTTAAACCCCAATGGTGACACAAAATGCAAGATATGGTAAATAGTATAATAGCATCCAACATCTATACATTACCCTTTGTCAATTGTCTCAAAACACCCTAAAAAGAATATGCAGGAATCCTTTAATTCTTCCTTCAGAGAAACTCATCTGCTTCTGAGTTGTATAAAATGCTTGTGAAGTATTGTGAAGTCAGGCAACAAAACAATTTAGATCTGAAAGTAAACACTGTCTTGGTTATTTATATTTAACTTTCTCAATTGATACTGGGGGGGAAGAAATTTCAGTGTTGAAAGTAATTCCCTGCAGTGGAAACTATCCAGGACATCATTATTATCATTTATAACCATATTTCAATTGATTTTGGCAAAATTCAAATCACGTTAATCATCCTAAAACAATCATTCCTCTTATATGAAGATCTCAGGATTGAAAATAGACCCCGTGTTTGTGACCACCCATCCTTTATGAACAGTGTGTTGAACATTTTGGTGCATGTGTTTTATGAAACTCCTCCAGGAGAACAGGTGCTGCATTGTCAGATGAGAGGTTTGGAGACTGCATGCCATAGAGAGAATGGCATCCAGCATCAGCCAGATCTATTCCTAAAAACTACTCGTGTCTCCTCCAAAACCACCCGTGGGGAACTAGAAGGACAAGAACTGAAGTCCTGAACTTGAATCCCTGTCCCAAGTGGTAAGATTTCATGGAATGATACAGCTGGTAGGATACACTTTCTGGAACTTACTTTCAGTTGTGCCGTCTTCTGAACGATGTCCTTCATCACATCATCAAGCATTGCAGTCTGCTGCTCATTGTCATGTGAGAGCTTTTGATATTTCATCTTCAATTGCTCAAGTTCCTTACCAGCTTTTTCATTCAAGGTCTGTTAAAGAACAATCCTATTAATTCTTCTAAATCTCATTACAATACCTATATACACCTGAAGATCAAGCCTTCCTGCTACCCAGGAGACAAAAGCTGCTGCAGATTGTTATCTGCTTAAAAACCAGCTTTCACTGTTGGTGGAACTACTAATATTACTAAATATGATACATGGTCATAATGACATGGAGAAATCATAATGTCTAATGAACAACAGATCCAATGTAATTTTTTTTTTCTGGAAGCTTAGCAGGTGTTTATTGCAGGTGGTAAATAGATATTTTACTTCTTGTTAAGCATCTGGCAACCATCACATAATACAGCTTGCTACATACAATTACTGAAAATGAGTATTAGATTCAAATCACTTCAATCAGCAGAGGGCAGGGAAGCTCTGTTTTATGAGCAACCATCCTACATTAATGTGCTGATGACATTTCTCTGGGTACATGGTTTGCTGAGACCAGGAGAAAGCATTCTGCTCTTTAATTTGTCTTCAGTCAAACATATGGAATAGTGGTTTTGTGGTTTCTATACAGAACATATATTTCAATACTGGAGCTACTAGATTTATCTTCTGCTTGATGGAAATTTCCTTGCAGATATTACATATATAAATGAGGAAAGAACAACCATCATATTTTTCACTCCTGATGAAGTCATTATACATTGTGCCTTTAAAAAACACCAAAGGAAGAGAAGTAGAACCTAGTGTAAAAACAAGGAATACTCCTTCTTATATTGCAAATGTCAGGATAACACTTTTTCAGGCAACCCTTTATTGAATCTTGGACAGGGGTGGGATAAAGCTTATAGCAGCTGTATCAAACCATTTTCAATGTCATGCAAGAAAGGGTATTTCATAAGAAATTTCTTATAAAATAAGAATAAGAATAAAAGAATAGCAGGCATCACAACAACTACAATTCAACTGAGACAATAACCTGATGAAATTGCAATAGCTCTCTTACCTTCTTTTTAAGATTCTTACCCTGACCCTTGCAGAGTTGGATAGCCTGTGTTTTGGCCAGACTTCAAGCAAAAGACCATTTAAAGCATTCACAGACACCTTCAAACCAACACAGGCAAGGAAGCCTGCTTAATTAGCCCACACACAGCACTTCATGTCAACTCTTAGTTTCCAGGACAGTTTGGATAATTGAATGTCCCTAAAATCTACACTTTAAAGGCTGAAAGAGACTATAAAAAGGAAGAAAAATGGAACAGAACCAGTATAGACAATGTGAATGCCATGGCAGATGATGCAGCTGCCCTCAAAAGCTGCATCAAATCAGTGATATTCAGAAAATTATTCAAGTCTTCCCTGTATCTCTTTGTTTAGTATTTTTGTAAGACTTTTTGTTGACCAAAAATTGGCACAGACCTCTACGTTCTCAAATTCAGGGACCGGAAGGGAAGAAAAAGCTATAAAAGTTATAAATTTACAAGATACACACAACTCACAAGAAAGTTTTCCTTGAGGTAGGACTGGTTTACAGTGATGAGATCTCCCCTGCCATTTACTCAAATTGCTTCTCTGAGAGTTTCTCAGAGTCAGGGGAAATGGACTGAAAACCTGAAAATTCACACACTTGCAGAACACTGTGTTAGGACGTGTCCAGATAATGTTTTTAGAAACAGAAAGAGGAAATCAATCAAAAAGGTTTATGAAGACAGTTCCTTGCCCTTTCACAGGCTTGAGAGGCAGATAAAATTTATTGTGAAAAAGAAGAAAGAAGGGGATGGAAGTAAAATTATTTTACCAATGCCACTAGACACAATCAATGGCGAAGCTCGCAATATAGTGAGAAGTCCAACCTGGCAGTCTCCTGCTCCTATAGATCATCCATGTTCTTCACAGATTGTGTCTCATTTGCTGTGATTTTTCAAGATGAACAATACCACTGTGATCCACTACCAACTTCTGTGAGAAATCTATCTGAAATCTGTCAGCAAGCTTTACATACTTATTTATTAGTAAATTAATATTTATATAAAAATAAGTGTTTATTAAAATTGAATTACTTACTCTCCCTCCCTCTCCTTTCAGAAAAATCCATTTTCTTCTTAATTACAGATTTTACTCTAATCTTAGACCTGATAAATACAGTGTGCCATGTACCCTACCTTCTGCTCTTTAAGATTATTTTCTATTTTCAGTTGTTCCTCTTTGTCATTCTCTATTTGTTGCTGTAACTTCTGGACCTCAGCTTGCTTCTTATCCATTTCAGCTAGAAGATCTTTCAGCTCAGTCTCCACTTTTTCCTTCTTTCGTACCTCTCGTAATTCCTCGCTTTGACACACCTGGATTTCTTGCTGAAGCTATAATAATAGAGAAGAAAACAATTTTAAATTCTTCTGCCTTTTACTCAGGAAAACAATTTATCTCACCTCTCTGATTCTGCTTGATTTTAAAAACAAGAGCTTCTATATTACTGCAACCATCACTGTATGCCAGATCTTCTCAGAAGTAATTGTGTTTTCTAATGCTTGAACAAAAAATTTTGCATGAGGTCCCTATTTATTGATGACAAATATTTGTTAAACACCAGACAGTTCACCCGGACTGTATCAGACAGAAGTGCAGTCTGATGCAGTCCAAACATAAAAGCATTCCTCTGGAGATGCAGGGGCATCTTTACTGTTATGAGTTACTTCCAAAGTGGTACTTTCTGAATGCAGCATTAAAATTAATTGAGGCTTGATGCTGTATTGCAAGGATTTTTCTTTTTATTATTCTCTCTGACTAGCAGACACACTTATTACATTGATATTAAAGGAAAGAGAGAGATGTCAGACCAGCGCTCATTTTCTCAACTGGTCTCAATCTTTCTACTCTCAAAGTTCCTATGTGGGAACTCTGAAAGAGGAAAACTTTCTTATATTTAATAGACTGTCTTGTGACTCTTGCTCTCTCCCTCCACAAAAATTTGATGGAGCAGAATCAGCAGAGAGGAGACACAGGGGGCTGATCCATATGGAAATATTCGGTTCAGCTAGGGACCAGCAATTGAAAGATGTTCTTTGCTTAAGGATTCCTCCCCCTCTGAGCCCACAGATGAAAAGTTTCCAGAACTAACAGGGTCTTCAACAGGAACTTCAAAGAGACATTGTCATTTAAGCAGTCTGAAGTGAAGAATAATTTCATACTGGAAGAATGGGAGGTGATTACAAATGCTGCAACAATTCTGCAAATTTAAGGGTTGATGAAGTGAGTATCAGAAGATTACGGCTGCCAAGATTCAACAAGTTTTGACTCATTTCTCTCATGCCCACAATGCTGTCAGAAAAACAAAGATTTTATATTCTCTTCTTGTACATTACCAGTCATCTGCTTTATAAATAGAAACAATTTCTGTGCATGAAACCTAGACTGATCATTACTTTCCTATTTGTGATTTATAAAAAACTGAAAGCCAAATGCTCCTTCTACCTCTTCTCTCTTCTTTAAGTGTGATTTTCTACTCTTCCTTTTTCCAGGTGTCTTGCTCCAGCCTCTGTTTATATTCTACTTTAATTCTTTCATTTCTCATTATTATGCTTACATATTTGATATATCAGAGTTCTGTATGGCATCTTCTATCTTTTTCTACCTTCTATTCAGTGGCTATTCCACTGAGCCTCAGCCTTCTCCATCTCTAGCTGCTCTATACATTTAAAGAAAGCCATACATAGTGATCACAAAAAACAACTGTCTACTCAGATGGTCAGAAAAATAGAAAGCCTAACTTCATGTAAAGCTGAGATGGAGTATGACTGCTCTCTACAAATAATTATGTGGTGAAAAATTTAAGTGGAAAAACAGTAAACCAGAATTAGAGTAAAGAAGAAAGTAGGAGGTACCTAACAATGAAAAAAATAAGAAACATGAAAAAGCTTCCCATAAAAAGAAGAGGAGACAAAATGACTTCATTATTTTTAAGTCAGATTTTGATACATTCTTTAAAATTATGGTATCTCAAAATATGGCAACCACTGCCAACAGCAAAGGACCAAGAATCTCCATTCCAGATCTATGTTCTAAGTATCTCTTTTGAGGCATAAGGATTTACAATACAGAAAACATCCCATTTCTTCAGCATTAAAGATGATTCCAATTCACAAAAAACAACCTTGGCCTCATTGGGGTATTGGGAAGCTATGGAAGCAGCTGGTACATGACAATACACTTTTCAAAGTACATAGCCTAAAACTACAGAAAAACATTAAAGTCATTCACAGCAGAGTCCACTCAGAGCACTCCTGAAAATGTTCAAGATGCCAAAAAACAGGTGGTAGCATCCTAGTCCCTGGAGATCAATTGTAACTGTGGAGAAAGGCTCGGGGCAAAGCCTAAGATCACCATCTGGTGATCAGTACAGACCTGCAAAACGGATTGCTCTGCCTCATTTTTTGCCTTTTCTGTTTCCTGCTGCTGCTCTGTGATTTCAGTGAGACTTTGACGTAACTCGACAACTTCTGACAACAGCTGGTCTCGCTCTTCTGTTAACTCTTCTTGAAGTCTTAGCAAATCCGCAACACTGGAAGCAAGGAAATAATAGTCAAGTAGTATCACAGGCCATTTCTGTTCCTCCTCCTATGCCAGACAAAGACTTCTGTGAGAAAGAGGAGTTTAAAAATTTTTTTTCATTTTAAACTCCTCTGTATGAAGACTGCTGGTCCACTGAATTATATTATTTTATCTACTGTGAATAGCGTCACCATCAGCCAAGTCAAAACTCTTTCTTGTTGTATCACATCCTCATGAGTCTGAATAAACCTTCCATTTTCCAGAAGGTAACAGGCAAAAAAATTTCCTCTTCTATTCCCACTGCAAAATTAGTCAGGGACCAAAAATGTAACACTGTTGTACCCTGTCTCTCCGCACCTCACCTGACTGGACACCTAACTAGGTTATGTCTTACAGTCACATGATGTAAAAATAAAAACTGACTCTGTTTTGACACATTTACAATATGAAAGGAAGTCCAAGTGTGGGTTCAAGCTCAGTCTTAAAAAGCAGTCAAATTGTTCTAAAAGATTATTGGGTTTTCAAATCTGCAAAGAGTTACTTAGTGTCATGGGCTTATCACTGGACAGGGTATTTAAGGATGGAACTGGAGTGCAATACAGAGGGAACTTCAAGAAGCAATTGTAAACTGGCAGGTCTCCGCAGCCTGGGCAGAGCTGGAAACAGGAGTGAGGTGTTAGCAAAGTAACAGCTCCTGGCTCTTGCAGGAAAATGCAGAAAGCAGCTAGAGAGAGAAGACTTTAAGGAGAGTTATATTAGGGGGAGGCTGAATGACCAAGGTTTTAGATCCAAGGAAAGCTGTTAAACAGGTCCAGAACATGTCAAGGACAAAAGGTGAAGGATTTGTCGTAGACCCAGGTGGTTTATGTGCTGGCACATTCCTGGGAGGGGGAAGTGCCTGAGCACACTGAAGGCCTCCTGTTTTTGCAGCCTGGGTACACAGAGAGTGAAGAGACAAGCATGTCCCATACATATCTGGCATGCATATTATAAATAAATACCTTAAATAGTGTGAAAATTTCAAGCCATAATCAGGCAAGCGAACCATCAGCAATTTCAGTAGAAAGTGCACAGGCCATAAGGTCAATATACTTAATCTTATCTTTGAGATTAACTTCATGTTACAGCATAAGCAGTCTCTGAGGACCTGATACTACAAACAGGTTCTGGAGAGCTTCTGGGCAGCTCCAGAGGATGATTATTATGTGCAGAATGCAGTGGCTTAGAGGCTCCATCTCAGACTAGGTCTCTCTATGTGTGTTTGGTTAAAAAAACTGAAACATATCTTGAAAGTATATAAAATACAAACAAGAACATAGACAGTGTTAAAGCCTTATAACAAAGCTAGAAACAGAAGAGAAATCAAGTGTCCTGCCTTCCTGATTTATCTACTTGACCTTGCTGCTGTGAAATGTAAAAATGTTGACAGGATCCTATTCTCAAAGTATGCTGAAGAGTTTGTCAGATAAAACAATATGACACATACTGAGAAAGTGCATAGGATTCATTTTATTTGATCTTCTAGCTTAATCCAATAGCGAATGAACTCAGTCAGAGTCTGATTCTGCACTTGTTCACTGCATAAATATACAGAAAAATAAATATGTCTTCATGAGAAAAGTAAAAGACAGAAAAGATCTATGTTTTCCACTCTCCCTACATGGCTAAACAAGGTGTAGAATGATAGAAAAATCAGATCAGGCTTTCCCTCTCCTTGAGGAAACTTACTTGTAATCCTGTCCAGCTCTTTCCTTCATTAAATTATTTAAGTGTGAAATTTCTGTTTTCAGCGAATCAATTGTTTCCTTCGTTTTCTGTTCCCTTTCATGGGCTTTATCCACCATTTTCCAGGCCCTTTCAAGCTCCTAGGAATGAAATGGAAAATAATTACATAAATTAAATTGTGTTTAAAAATAACCACAAATTAGAAATTAATTGCTTTGCACTTTACTTAGTTGAGAAAATAGATTTTTGTGCCTTTTCATGATTAGATTCACAACAGTCCCCTTCACTTGGTATCTTTTGTTTTGGATGAGGGCATGGACTCTGTGAGGCTTTGATAATATGAGTACAACCAAAATCAGTAAAAATTTACTGGCAATTCCGTGCCCACAAAGGTATCATCTACTTAAATAACTCATGTCTGTAAAATTCCTATTAGGACAATGAGCATCCAGTTCAATTTGGATGAGAAAAAGATGTCACTCAACTTTTCTTCCTCTTTGTTCCTTTTCATCTGTGAGGACTTAGTGTAATTTGATTTTAACTAGTTTTTTTGACACGGCTCAATTCTTATGCCAAATTTTAGCACATGGAGTTACTTAAATGACAGATTTCTGTGCTTCTCACAAGCCTAGGGTTTGATACCCACAAACAGGATAAGGCAGGAGGATTCACTTCATTTTATAACTTCCTCTGCATCTCTCTCCCTTGAATCAGATCCTTATGATCTGATTCAAAATCAAGGTTTATTCCTTGTTAGGGTCAAATAAAGCTCCTACCATTTCTGGAATCCTGTGCTAAAAAAAAGTATAAATTCAGCAAGTGACTGGACTGGAAGGAAAGTTCCTGAAGTCTCAGTAAATGATGAAGATACTACTTTCACACTAGAAGTCCCTGAGCTTCAAATCACAGCATGATGCTCTTTTCTCAGCTGGCTCCAGCAGAGTTCTGGATTTCATGAACTTGTACAGATTTAGACCCCAAGTGTGGCTGTGCAGTTCTACATTAGCTCTAGGGTCTCCCCAAGGAAAGCCAAATAGAAGCATCATTATATAAGGCCATAATATTTCAACTCCGACTTGTATCATATGAAATTAGGGCAGGATAAAACTCCTTTAGAAGCCATCTCCACAAGGAAGAAAATAATTTAATTTATATCAAATTGTTTACAGAAATTCTTTATAGTAATTGACACCTCTGTTTGTTCCTAAAAAACAAACACCCTATTTAATGTTAAACTCTAAATTATGACAGCTGTTCTATGCTATATTGTTAACATACTTATGGAACCCTTAAAAATCAAATATATATAATATTTTGCTGTTTACTGCCTAAATTAAAAATTCAAACTATAGAACTAGCAGAAGTAACAGGCTACCAGATTTTGCTGAAAGATAACACAAAGTATAACATCTGTAGCCTCTTCAAACTGCAGAGGGAATACATTTCCATTTTATTTATTCAACTAGCTCAGCATATCCAAATTTGAGAAACCATCTGGAACATAAGGATCAGGAATTTTTGTTCTTCCTATTTTTCCACACATACTAATAAAGAGGTAAACAATGGGCTTTCTTTGCTCAGAAATTCTGAAATTACAGTCAATTAAACTCACTACCTACAAACAGTATTTTCATTACTTAATAAATTACTTAGTTCAAAATTTAGCCTGAAAAATGTGCTTTTTCACTTATGTATCAAGCATTTTTAAACAGTTTTACATATAAAATCAATTTTTATGTCATACACTTTGAGTTCTAATTTCCATTCAATGCAGCAATGATCATTCATAAAGCATTAAGCATTATCTAATAAATTATAAGTTTTTAATTCATTAATATCTCACACAAAGATGCTAAATTCTGATATTTAAATAAATGCATGTTGGGCTGAAATAATGGCACAAAGACACAGTGTATCATCTTGACTAGCAGAAAAGCATAAAATATAACTGTAAATAAACATGTTTCAGATTTGTCAACCAGTAAGAGGAAACGACCCTTTCTCTAGAAAAATGCAAATTGAAAATAAGATTAAAGCTGATTACTTACATCAGAGCTTCCTGCTGGCTGCTTAGACTGTGATTAAAATTGGTGAATTAAATCATTACGATTGGAGTTTTGGGGAATAAAATCAATAAGCTTCTGAAAGGTTTTAGTGGCTTCAGAGAGTCTTTTTTCCTGATGAGTTTTTGCAAAAGTGATCTCTTGAAGTCAATGAGACCATTCAGATAAGCACTGATTTCAGGTCACCCTAAGCTGTGCTTTTTGAACTTTATCTTTGGCCTGTAAAAACTTCTGTATTGAATTTGCATTGATAATACCAAATTTTATCAAAAAAGTAAGAAGACACGGGTGATGCTGCACTAATAAGGAAAATCTAAATAATTTTCTACAGACTTCAGCATCAGCAAAACTGAGCTTCATTGTAGCTGCTCCTCGGTTGAGTCTTCTGCTGTAAGAGTGGATCAATAGATCCGTTATTTTCAGAAATAAAAAGGAGCAAAATTTTGATGATGGAAGTCTTCATAGAAAAAACATTCACATTGTTCAGTGTGAAAGACTGCAGTGTGTCAGCAACACGGGGTGATTGCAGTACAAGATAGGTAGGTAATGCTTGGCAGTCTGCTGCATAATTAAAGGAAGTACACTGGATGTTTGCTGTTAGAAAAATTCAAAAATCATTGAAGTACTGAACACTGGAACTTGTGAAGCAGAACTTATGAAGTGTGACTGCTTTACTTTGCTTTCATTCATAAACACCCCAAAAGATCACATCAGTTTCATTGCTTAGAAACTGAGAATTAATGAAATGTTTTCTTATCATATTGGATTGATATGCCTGGAAATGAAAATTTGGTAATTTCAAGCAGAGAACTACAAGCTCCTATAAATTCCTCTTCTAGAGTTCTTCCAGTGCAGACTCGTGGATCAGTGTCCCTAGCCATGAAAAACAGAATTGAATTACCTTCATTATTAGCTTGGCCCTTTGCTCCTTTGATATTACTGTAAACGGCAAATTGTTGTGTCTAGTTTATTAAAACTACAAAACAGATCCTTTAACTGCCACCTGACAGTTAACAGCTATGGATTATCACTGACCCACCTCCCACCAGCCACTGATCTGTGTGCTTAACCCCTGACCAAAACAAACTCTACTGATTACAAACAGGCTTCACATGGAGAAAAATTTTTCTTCCGCAATTTTTATTACCCTAATGACCCATCAAGTCACCAAGATGTAGGGCCTTAATTTGGAGCAACTATTCCATTTTTACACCAACGGTTCCATTTTTACAAGAACAGCCCCATCAGGATTCTTTTATGGTTTATAAACAATTAAACTGTGGGACAGATTGTTTGTTTAATATAGCACTGAAGAATTTCATCTTGGCTACTTTAGCATTTGAACTTCCTTCAACACTTAGCTTGGATACATGGGAAACACATTGTTTGAATGTTAACAAAATTGTAGTGAAATACTACAACACTTATAGAACTTTGCTTCAGAAAGAAGAATAATAAGGAATTTAAAGGGTTTACCAAGCAAAACCTCAAACAAGACATTAACATTTTGAACAATATCCAAATAATTCTTGAACCTTTAAGAGGGTTAATTGTCATAATCAAACTTAAAAAGTATCAGCTGTATACTTGACTCAGAGCACACCACTAGAAATGAAATGTCCCATATTGTGCATTGCACATCATTTCCAGCAGGATCATACCGTTAAGCAGCTTTTTCACTAGAAAATCACTTAATGGGTTCAATATTAGGCAGTATGGTTCAGTCACACCCTGCTTGAGCTTAAAATTAGCTGCTGAAATTGGAAAGGCTCTTATTTTCCCAACATTTCCACTCCTCAGTTTTATGACATTACCAAGAGTTCTTGAAGGACCACCTCTCCCACCGTTCATCCACAGAGTATTGCCATGTGATAGCAAAAAGGAAATTGTAAGGATCATCATGGTTCCTGATGTTCATCTACCAAGTTTTGACTAGCAGCAGTGAAAATCAACATGATTTTCCATGCTTTTCCTCTTCCTTGAAGAGGCTTTGGGCAGTACCACGGGTTTGCAAGCTGCAGCCGTGGGATGACAGTGCTGCTATTTATATTTACTCTGAATGTATTTTCTTCATAATTCTAAGGACAAGAAGCTCCATTTCAAAGAACTTCTATTTCTGTAGTGCTCAAAAATCACTCTGGATTGCTACACTGACTTTATTTTACTGGAACAAAACACTTTATTGTAAGGCATGGAGGTTTCCCAAATAAGTGCTAAATTAAAGCCTATCTAGGTATCACAAAGCTAAGTTTTTAAACCATCAGAATGTAGAAGTTCCACATACAGTCTTATGATCACTTGGCAGCTTTAGGTTTCTGACAGTGAAAATTCACTGTAAGCCTAAAAACATCAACTGTTTTAGTGAGCCAAGCACTTTGATTTGACAGAGTTTAAATCAATAATAACAAACAACGCATCAGAGTAAATTGGTGAAATCACACTGAAATGCTATATAGGATTTCTTTTCAAAAGAACTGTGAAACATTTATTTATATAAGTTGTCACTTCCCTGGCCTAAAATCCATACTGCAAAAAAAAGTAGGGTTTTTTTATGTTCTGGCAATAGTTAACATCCAAGCAATCCTTCAAAAGTTATAATGAATCAAAAACAGTACATTATGTTTGAAATGTGCCATTTTACAGTGTAAACAAAAACTATTAGTAAGTACTTGAAAGCTGATGGAGTTGGTTTAGTGCAAATAAACACAGAAATTTACTGAAACCTGTAAAGATACCAGGCTGAGCAAACAAAGCAAAGCAGAGGTTAAACAACTGGAGATACCAGCTCTATGCTTAGTTCTCCAGCTAGTTCTCTACATAAAATCAAGTGTTCTTTCAGGTGCTTTTCTTATTACCATGTTTTTCATTAACAATTTCAGATCATACTTCATTCTATTCAAAACTTTACCGACTTCAATGATGATATAGTTTCCCCATCATCATAACTGAGTTTGGTGAGCACAGCTACTTTGGATGACTTCTCCACAAGCTCAGCACTCAGCTTCCTGCATTTCTCCATGAGATGCTTTTCATTTTCACGAGACTTCTTCATAATAGCAAGAAGCTTCTCATATTCAACACGGAATTTTTCCAAAGCTTCATCTCTACTCAGTACACTGATGAATTCTTGGGACTCTTTTTCCAGCGCTTCAAAGGCATTTTCTTCTAGATATGGTTTGTCAGACTCTTCCTGAGTGAAATAATCAACAAACAGGAAGAATTCAACATCTCACTTATGACCCCAGAATACAAAAAAGTAATATACTGAGTGCATAACAGCTACTAAGAAGTCATGACAAAATTTTGTGTAATAACAGTTCTTTTGCTAGCATATAATATGCATGTTGTAGGCTATTTTTCAAACACATTTCCCCCAATTTTACTGAAATAACTTGTGCTTTACCAGCCAGAGTTCTTATAATTGAGTCCCACAACTGCTTTAAAGACTATAAAATACCATAATTGTGATAGTGTTTGAATAATGCATCAACCACTGAGGAAACCCAGTATTTTAGCCCTAATTCTGCCCAGTTCTCTACCCTCTAAAGTCTGATTAGTTTATGATTTCTACCCAGACAGTGCCAGAGACATGCAGACAAGCACGTCTCGAAGCTCCAATAATGCCAACACAATCCAGTCCTCCCTCTGTGGGAAATGCTGCTGTTAAACCTAACGCAGAAGACATTTTTCATCTAGCTCAGTTCTGATGCCAAATCCTTGCAAATGCACCTCTGAAGTGCTCTCACTAGGATAGGGAAGCTGCTCTCCTGTCAGCAGGAAGACCTCAAGGGCAACTTTAATGCTGCAGCTCATGCTCCTGCCAGCATCAAAGAACAATCTGAGCTGTGAGCTGAAACTTAGTGCATCCCTCCTTCAAACTGCTCTGGGACTCACAGCTTTCTTCTCATTTCAACCTCCCCTCCAAAGCACAGAATCACAAAATGATTTGGGTTGGAAGGGCTTTAAGATCATCTCATTCCAACTCTCTGCCATGGACCTTCCACTAGAGCATGCTGCTCAGAGCTCCATACAACCTGGCCTTGAACACTTCCAGGGATGGGCCATCTGCAATTTCTCTGAGCAAACTGTGCCAGTTTCTCACTACCCTCACAGTAAAGAATTTTCTCCTAATACGTAATCTAAACCTACTCTCAGTTTGAATCTTATCCCTTCTGTCCTGTCCTGTCCTGTCCCCACTACATGCTCTTGTGAAAAGTCCTTCTCCAGCTCTCTTGTAGGCTCCCTTCAGGTAGTTCAGTCTTGATGTTGTTCATGCTTGTGATTGTAAATAGAGTTAAAAGATGAGCAGTAATGAGGGGGGAGGTAGGCTGGGAATTACACCCACGATCTTATATGTAGCAGCCACTCCTAAAATTTAAGAGGTACTACTGGCTGGGTACAAGATTGCTCCTACTTTCAGCACAGGACCTAACTGAGCTTTGCTCACACATGTGACACATAAACGTGGTATATAGCTACAGATGATACACGGGTGATGTTGTTGGGCTTATCCTGAGGTGCTGCCTTCGTCCGTCCAGGGACAGGAAGGGAAGGGAAGGGCAGGTTACGGGTTACCTCAGCCATGCTGCCGTCGGGGAGAGGTGGCGGGCTCGGTGCAGAGGGTCGGTGTCGGTGTCGGTGTCGGTGTCAGTGCCGGTGCCGGCACGGGTGGCGGTGCCGGTGCTGGGGCGGTGCCGGTGCCGCGGGCAGGGGCAGGGGCAAGGGCAGGGGGGGTGCCGGTGCCGGGGCGGTGGCGGCCCGGGCCCGCGGCGGTGCCGAGGCCGCCGCTCGCAGCCAAACTCCGCTGCGGTCTCGTAGCAACGGCGGCGGCTGCGGGCGGGGCCGCGCTGGGCCTCGGGCCACCGTCAGCCGCGGGCCCGGAGGCGGCCGCGTACAGGATGGCCAGGTTACCCCGCTGCCGAAGGGTGACTTGTCCTCCGAAAAATGTGTGTCTGTCTTGCTGCTGAAGTTCGGCCGTCGGGGATTTTAAGCAAGGCCACCGAGGAGTGTTTCCTCTCTGGCCCAAAGGGCTCCCGGAGCAGAGCGGCTGAGCGCGGCCGGCAGGGTGGGCCGGCTCCGTCACGGAATTGTCTGGGCTGGACACCTCTGGTGATCATCCAGCCCAACCGCCCGCCAAGGCAGGGACACCCAGACACAGCAATGTCTCCAGGTGGGTTTTGAATGTTTCCGCAGAGGGAGACATCACGACCTCCCTGGGCAGCCTGTTCCAGTGCTTTGGCACCCTCTATGGAAAGGATTTCTTCCTCATGTTGAGGTGTAACTTCTTGTGGTTTAGTTTATGGCCATTGCTCCTCTTCCTTTCGTTGGGCACCACTGAAAAGAGCCTGGCACCATCCTCTTGGCACCTGTTTTGGGACATTTATATGCATAGATGAGATCCCCTCTCAGTCTTCTCTGTTCTCTCACACTGAACAGGCCCAGCTCCTGCAGTCTCTCATCACAGAAGAGATGCTCCAGACCCATCATCATATTTAGGGCCTCCACTGGACCCTTTCCAGTAGCTCCTTGTCTTTCTTGTACTGAGTCCACCCAAGGCAGGATCCTGTGGAAGGCAATAAATAGGGATTTGTGCAGTTTGGGGGCACAAATCATAGAACCACAGAATATATTGGGTAGGAAGGGACCTTAAAGATCATCTCATTTCAACTCCATTGCCATGGGCAAGGACACCTTTCACTATCCCAGGCTGCTCGAGCTCCATCCAGCCTGGGCTGGAACACTTCCAGGGATGGGGCATCCACAACTTCTCTGGGCGACCTGTTCCAGTGCCTCATCACCCTCACAGTAAAGAATTTCTTCCTAAAATCTGATCTAAATCTACCCTCCTTCAGCTAAAGGCCATTTCCCTTTGTCCTGTCACTTCATGCCAAACAGAATTTGGAGCCTGACTTCTGCCTTATCAGAGTACCTAACTATTCACAGCAGCCTGTCTGTGCATGTGGATGCTTTGGCACAATTCATGGTGCAGGAAAAGGGGAGGCAGGACAGCGGCTCAAGGATCAGCTGCTGCTGTTCTCTCCACTCCCAACTAACCCCTGAAATGGTGGGGTTTATCTCTCTAAGCACACAAATTGTTCCATCTGATAGGTTTTTAGGGCAGGGAATGTACTGTACCATGTATACACTCTCTAGTAGCATGTATGTTGGTTAGGACTTTAAAGCACAACTTGAAACAAATAATTATGACAGAAAACTTTCTCTCTTGTTGGTTTAATGAAGCCTGAACTGTAGCACTTCATTTTACTGATTACATGGCAAAATAGGCAGTTTCAAATGGATGCTTTCAAATCTGATTTTACCATTAGAACTGGAGAATAATGCACATTTTATAATGTATTCTTTTTATGTGTGACTTAATTTACAAAATACTATACAATGAAACATTCAATCATTTCAATGCACACTTCTAAGAAAAAAATCAATAAAGTTCCTTTTCTAAGTTTTGTACTCCCCTTTTTCCTCATTTTGTTTTGTACTAATGTTTCTTACATAATCAGATTACAAGGAAGATGATTATGATAAATTCCTTGATTCTAAGATTTCAGTTCTCAAGGGGACCAAACTTCTAGATCTTTAACATAAAACAACTGCACATGTAATGAAATATCAAATGATACTATTTTAATTTTGTGAGCAAAATACTGCTGGAGGAAGAGGAAATGCTCAGAATTAAAAAAAAAATATTATATGATAAACAAAAAAAGGCCCTCCAATTTACATATAACTTTGATATTTTTGATACTGTTTCTTATGCCTTTAAAAACAAAACAGGAGTGGAAGGGAGGCAGTTTTGAGCTTCAGGTTCATGTTTGTGCTTGAAGGAAACAGGATAAATGTGTTTAAAAATTATACCCATTTATTAAGACATTCCCATGAGCTTCCTGGTCTGGTTGAAAATGTCCCAGTTCACTGCATGGGCTTGGACTAGAAGACCTTTAAAGGCCCCTCCCAACCCAAACTATTCTATGATTCTACTCTTATGTTCTTCAAAGCCCTCATGATCTGTGTCCTCTGAGACTGTGTAAGTGTGATTGTACAGACTGGTCTTCATGACAACTTCCATTTGAGCTAAATTCACACTAATTCTGCAAGTTCATCCTCGTGGCAGCTGCATCTCTAACTGCAGTGCAGACATAGTGGGGTGAGTGTCAGGAGTCCATGGTAACTCATGCAAAAGCCCATTTTATTTTAAAGCCTTAAAACATCACAACTCATAGCACAAAAGTGCAACTAGGACACAAATCTCTGTGACTGTGAAGACTCAAACATTCACATTGAATTAATTCTGCAACAAATTGGTTTAACAACAAGAGAATGCCTCAACAGCCTCACAAACAAGGAGCTGCACTGACACTCAAGAGGACACCTGAGTTTCTGAACTTAGCAGAATTTACTATAGCTCAGGACCAGCCACTTAAAATTCTCTGGTCTTGAGATTCATCAGTGAAGTGTAAATAACCACATCTGCCCTCCTGCAATGGTGCTGTGACTGTCATGGATATAAATGATGCATTCATGTCATAGAGAGAACCTCTGGAGAAGGTGGAGCTCTTTGAGTGGGATCACTCTTTTTAACTCTCCCTTTTAAGATGAGCACATGTACCCATCTGCAAAAACCTTTCTGCTAATAAGAGGAAAAATCTCCAATGGCCACGGAACAAAAAAAATACCTTAAATAAAAACAAATAAATCTCCATTAATAGCATGGACAAGCCAGACCTAGAAAGTTTCAGTTCATTGAAAAAATTGTTATTTATTTCCCTGAATGTCTTTGTTCAAGAAACCCATGCACTTTATGGTAAATAAGAAGAATCACTTGTCTCACCAGCTGCATCAAGAGAGAGTTTTGCATCAGTGGAGTGTGTTGATGTGCATGCAGAAAGGGTTACTAGAGAAAAAATGTTTGCTCACTGATTTATTTGAGGTCACAACCCTTGTGCAGTTAATTTAAGTCATGTTTTAAACGGCAGTAGCATGAAAATGATAAGCCATTACTTCCTGAATGTAAGGATTTATGGGCTGCTGCAGAGATATAAATAATAAAGTAAAATCTCATCATAAGATGACCCAGGAGTATGTAAGCCATTTGGGGCAGGGACCATGACAGCACGAGTCTTCTGGAAAGTGTAAAAGGAGCCTTGTAAGGAGAGGATGAAGTGCTGAAGGAAAGCGCGGGGGCTGAGGTGGTTCCTCCCAGCCCCGCTGCTGTCGGGAGGCGGCAGCACCGCACCACGGCCGTGCCCGCTGAGCTGACCCCAGACCCGGGCACGGGCTGCAAACATCCCCAAACACCCGGGGATGGAACGCGGGGGGAACGTGCCCGTGCATGAGGCTCTGCTTTTCAATTCGGTTTTGCTCCGTTTACTCAGATAACATCATCAATGGAAAATTACCACTAAGGAAAGAAAAATTTATCTACCGATTTGCTAATATTAAATTATTGTTTGACGTACATTACAAATATGTTACATAAATATTACTTAATCTAACTGCAAGTCTTGTAATTAGCCCAGCAGGATGGAAATTCAGCAGAGCCTCCTGGCCCCAAAGAGCAGAGATGCTTCAGGCACTGTCAGTGGGCTGACATCCTGGGACGTACCCTGCAAACCAGATTGCCTTCTCAGAGTTACATCAGGCTTGCAGTATCAAAAGGAACAAAAGCTTTCAGAAAATGCTCCTTTTTCTCCAGTGACAAGGAAATGCTATATACTTCTCAATTACTTAATTATCTAACTGATGTTTTTACTATATCCTTTTTTAATGTCCTCTCCACCTGTTATTTTGAAACTTAATGATAGTTTTATAACAAGAACGGTTGTTCAGTTTAAATTGGATTGAGCCTTTCTACTTTGTTCATAAAGATGATGCAACAGATCTCAAATAAAAATAACCTTTGATCATGTTTGGCACTAGAGTGAGCTAATAATCTCAAGAGAGGAAACATTACCATTTTCATAAGAAGTTAAATCATAGCAATGTTTCAATTAATAGAAACACCCAAATAAAGACCTTGGTTAGTTCTGAGAAGCTAAAGCTGACAAGTGGTCTGTGTATAACATACAATTACATGTTCTACCTAAAAAATAAAATAGATGAGAATAAAATTTGTTCAATAATCCTGAAACGAAATTGAACTTGCTATTCCCCAGTATGGTTTGAAACTGCAGAACAGTTTTCCATCCCAGTTTTTCCTCCCAGTTCTGAAACCGGGATTACTATGGCATGTTAGAAAATTCCTCTCTTGTACCCTCCTTCAAGCTAAACACAGGAAGTCTCCAAGACTGCTGGATGAAAGCAGTGCTCTGCAGATCCCCATCACCGTCACTGCCCACTGTGGGCCCCTGTCATCACCAGTGTTATGGTTTATGCTGCAAGTCTGGCCTTCAGCTTTAGAGAGTGAGATGAGGGAACTTTTCTTCCTAGATATGTGAAGGAATGGTCTGATAGAAGTAAGCCCTCCCATCCTGTTGCCCAGCATCATTAATCACTGAAGAGGCTATAAAGGAAAGCCTACAAGGTTTTTAAATACACTTGTCCCTGCACAGCTCTTAGGTTTCTTCAATCAATGATTTCCACTACCTGTTTACTGATTCTGACCCATGGCTGTCTTCCCAATCAGGAACATTGGGTCTATTTAAAAATAAGTTTCAAGTATGTATGGAGTCATCATGTGCTCATTGGCTTTCCAACAGCCTTTTGGTTCCAGCAGCAGAATCCAGGCCCTAATATCATATTCCTGTTCCACTCACATTTTATTCTCAGCCACCAAGTCTTTCCCTAGATGAAAAATATGTCAGGCATCTTTCACCATTTGAAACCTGACTCCTCTGGAAGGAAGAGGCTATTAGAAAAAAATCTTAATACCCAGAGAAGGGTGGAGAAATCACAGAGATTTAAGATGTTTATGAGGTCAGCTGTAGGGGGTAGATGAGGACACCGTATGGTGAGCTGCGAGGAGGTGATCCCATCTCCCTGCACATGTGCTTGCATGATATACAGGAGGTGTGAAGTGTCCATGGGTGGGAGTCCCGCACTCCCTTCTCCCCTAGATCTGCTCCTGCTATGCCTGCTAAAGCACCATCCTGCTGCAGTCTCCTTCAGGCTTACACAATGGTGGGCCCCAGCAAGGCCTGTCAACTGCAATATTATCACTCCTGCTTTCTCTGTGTGAAATGTTAATGTAATCCCCCTGTGTATTCCAGGCTCGAGGTTTTCTCCAGTATTCTTTTATTTATTTTTTTTTTAATTTACTGTTTCTAATAGTTTAAGGAACTATTGATGGTTTTGTAATGAATTAGAAATACTAGTGGGAAGACCAAGTTCTCAATCATCTAACATATCTGAAAGCAGCTGGAAAAGGTACCTAAAATTTGAGTCTCAGCCCAAATCCTGCTCTTGTCCTGCATCTACTGATGGGATCTTAGAGTCCATTTTAGAAATAATATTATTATATCTCATTTCTGCTGCAGTAGTAGCCACGCCACAGAGCCACAGTTAAGTCCCAGTGTGTGAAGAACTTGGTGCTGTCACTCCACTGCTTGCAGCTTCAGGTCCTGCCCAGCATGTGAGTAAGGTTAGCGGAGCTTGGCTCATTATCAAATAAATTACTACCTTTAGCAAGATAATGATCTCAAGCCTTCTGCACTGCAGCAATACTCAAACAATGAATCATGTCCTAGAGTTGTCATTTGCTTCTAGCTTTCTCTCGTTCAGACTGCTGAACTGCATCAAAAGCCCCCTAACACAAATCAAATGAATGTGTCTTGGTTTGAGTTTTCCATTTATGTGTATTGTATTGTTATAATAATTTTATACCATCTTAGGTGGCACAGAAAGTAGATCCTGAATAGGATGGTGGGTATGTAATATAATCTGTGGAGATGTAAGCCTTCCTGTGAAAAATGTTCAGGTCTTTTCCCTGTATCCCAGAGAAATTTTGCAGATACATATAAATTATAGCCACTGTAACCTATAGTGATTTGTATTGTCCAATGTGTATATCCATACAGATACACATTCAGAATCAGTAATTTCTACCTTATTGAGCTTTATGTGGGTGATATTTAATAGACTTTTTCCTCCGGGTTAGGTGATGAATAGCTGCGATCCGGGCAAAGGAGCTGGTTTCTCTCCTGCTCCTGAAGTTCCCAGGGGAAATAAACAATGCATCAGACAGGCTGGGTCCTGCAGCAGGGAAGCAGGGAGATTCCAGTACTGCTCTTGCTAGAGATATTTCCATAGATTAGGGCATATGAGGAAGGAATGTACTAATAACACCCAGGTTGCTAATAAAACTGAATAAACTTGATTTGGACATTGAGGAAATAATGCCTGTATACACAATTACAATCACAAACCCTTGGAACAACATTAAAACTGTTACTTAATTTGACAAGCACTTTAGGAAATACAAAGAACAAGATGACTTAACATCACTCATAAACTAGCCAGCTTCAGAACAAATCTGTTCCACCACATTTGCCTGGTGCCTTTATGATAGTGCAAAGTCTTAGTGCAACATAAAACACAGACTGTCACCCACCACCACACATGTCCACCATCTGAGCTTAAAAAAAAATCAAAGCAGTGGTGGTGGAGAACATGCAACATGCCAGAGGAGTAGTAATAGAAACCAGTTGTTGCAATGCTGCAGAAAGAGGAGGGGTACAATATAGTTCCCTAAGACACATAGATGTTACTATGCTCATGCCCTTAAGCTTCCTGTGAAACTGACAATTGTTGAGAAAATTATTTTTGTGAGAAATACAAGAGGATGGCCTTTAACTCTAGAATGGAGGTAGTGTTCGAAAATACTTTCAAAAATGCTTCACTGTGGCCTTGATCACTCGCTAACACTTGCTGTGCCTCAGTTTCCTCATCCCTACTAGGACCGAGCCTGTCAGAATTCAAAAAGCATTCGGACAAACTGTCAGGAACTTGGTGGGGTTGTCATGTGCAGGGCCAGGAGTTGACCCTGCGGGATCCCTCCAACTCAGGATACACAATGATTCTAGAGAAACTAGTGCCACTTCTGGGCCACTTCTAGGGAAGGATGTTAGCAACTCCACAGCTTTTTACTTGTGCCAGCTTGGAGCACGAAAATGGGTCAGCACTTCCGAGATCTACTCCTTTGCTTTGATAAGAACAGTACACGGGGCTCCGTGTTTCAGCTGCTTTCCTGACTTTCAGGCGCGACCACCAGGAGGTCAGAACACATCCGAGAAGCAAGATGAGCGCATTTCCTCTCCGTCCGCCGTGCCCGCGGTCCAACACCATCTGCGAAGCTAATGGGGGAGCCGAGGGGGAGACCAGACAGCTCGCTGCCGCCCGCCGGGGCACGGCTCGGCTCCTAGGGCCGGCGAGGGTGGCTTGAAGGAGGAGAGAAGCAGCGAACCAGAGAGCAGCGGCAGCCCGGGCGGGGCGGGCTCTGCCCCGAGCCGCGCGGAGCCGGAGCCGCGCCAGCAGCGCCGGTGTGCGCCGAGCGCCCGGAGCGGGGCCGCCGACCCGGCCCGGCCCGGCCCGGCCCGGTCCGGTGAGTCTGTCCGGGGACCCGGAGCGCGCCCGGGGGTGCGGGGGGTGCGGGTCGGGACGGAGCGGCCGTGCGGGCTGCCCTCGGCGGGTCGCGTTGGTGTGGCTGTCCCCCGCTTCCTCCTGACGGGGTAACTTTTGTATTGTGCGTGTTCTCCGTCTCGGTGGGTACCGGGGCACCGGCAGGGTCGGGCCCCGGGGAGGGGCTACTGCGCCCACCAAAGTCCCTGCAGGGCTTTGGGCATCCCTCTCCCTGCAGCCCATGTGGGAGCCGGACGCGCCGGGCGGCGGGAGAGCGGCCGCAGCCCCTCCGGGACTCGGCGGGACCGAGCCGAGTGAACAGAGACCTCTCGGCCATCGCCCTTTGTTGGTGACACAGCCCATGGTGTCCGGGGCCAGCGCTGACCTCGGACATGTACAGTCCATGCAAAATGCATCACTGAGCCTCGCTGCGTGTTCGGTGTTACAGGGCATGGGTTTAAAACTTCTTTCTTCTGAGATACACAACAACTCACTAAAGAGCACAGGGAAAACTTTCAGTCGAGCTGGAGGGATACTTTCAGTAGAGCTTCTCTTCATGTGTGGAGGCATGTTTCTGAAGGTGGCCAGCAGGTATTTGTAGCTCAAAGCAGAGTGAGCCAGGACAGTGATACTGGCAGTCAGTGGGAAACTGATGTGCAGAACGCGAGCCTTACTGGCCTTTGCGTCTTCAGCTTGGCAGTCTCCCACCGAAGCAGTTCTCTTGGGAACTGCCATGCTAGAGTCCTTCAGGAAAATAGGACTTGTTGCTATTGGCATCTCTTACGTGGTCAGGCAACATGAGCAGTGTCTCTGAGTGAACATTACTATTCATATGTATTTAATGAGGGCTGCAGGCCTCACCCATGCCCTGTGTGTGTCCTTCAGGCACAAGTGTTCGCCATGAGCTGCCAGGCAAGGACCTGAGCCACCATGGAAATAGTGCTTGGACAGGAGAGCTGCTGTAGTGCAGCTGTTGTGTTGTGTGAGGTTTTTTAGTTTGGTTTGCTGATGATGGTAATGCTCTTCTGCAGCTCTGACTGAAGTGATTCTGGCCACCTTCACAGCCATCTGCTTTTAAAGTCAGGTTTTCCTTAGTATAAGTGAAAGGGGTTCTCTCAGTCCTCAAACAAAAGTAGAACATAAAAATTAGGAATAAAAGCTTTAAGCCTTCTCTTCATGTTTGTTTTCAGCACAATACATGCTTCATGCTGCTCTCACATGGGAACTGCACATAGTAAGTGTGATTGTCACAGATGTGGAGAAAGGTGAATTGATTTCCCAAATTAAGAGAAGAGTATGAGTACTGAGACTAGTCCTGAGGGTTTCTTGGCTCACAGCTGTTGAGGACACTATTTTTTGTTTGCATGACTGGTGTGTCAGGACTCAGTGATCTATCTATGTCCACACCAGTGGCATCTGTAAGGAAGAAGCATCCTGTGCACACAAAAGGCATTGAACTTGTTTATCAAGAACTCAGGTTGTGGCCCCTCACCTATCTTCCTCTTTTTTTGCTTAGAGTATTACTATAAACTAAGAACATTTTTTTTTTTTAAACACTTCTTTTTCCCCCTCAAGTCAGACTAAATAGCCCTGGTCAGGAACTGAGGAATTTGGTTCCCCTGAATAATTGTTTTGGTCCATCTGATGACTAGGGCAGCCAAAAGATGCATGTCCTGCTCCTGTTTTGCTTTTTTGTTGGTGCTATCCATGGCAATAAGGGCAATGTGTGTCTCTGCATGATGTCTCAGAGGGATGCCAATGCTCGTGATTCTTCTTGCATGGCAATGACTAACACGGGAAAGGAACCTGATCCACAGAAACCTAACACTGGTGTTTCACAAACGGGTCTCACTAATTTCTGAGTTTGTTTTTTAAATAAAATGGTATGGTTTTCCAAAGGCCAATTTTAGTCTGGCTTTTACAACTGTTTACCTGCTGACTGTGGTTTCAGTATCTCGGGCTTGCCTGCAAATGAATTAACACAGTGTATGAGCTCCATGAAGAGCCTGAATGAGTCTCCCTGCTGTCCTTTGCTGTCGTGTCCTGCTCGCTCTGCTCTGCAAAATTGCAATTGCAATCTATAGCAATGGTGCAATGGAAAAGGAAGCTGAAAAAAGTTTCTGGTTTGTTCCTTTGGATCCCCTTTAAAATGGACTGTTGGGTGGGCCAGCTTTTTCTCTCCCAAGTGTTATTCCAATCCATTTATACTGGGGAAAAAGCAGGTTTGCTGCCAGGCAGCATATTTTCCATCGGCACTTGTAATTGTTGGGTGGAGAGAGGTAGAAACTCTGGTTTCCAGGCTGGAGGGAGAGAGTGTGGCCAGGGTGTGCATGGGCAGCATTGTCATGTGCCCAACCATGAATTCCAGGTTTTACAGGGATGTGGGCTCAGCTGTGTAAGCAAAACCTTCTGCCCGCTCACTCCATGGGGCGGGCAGGGAGGCAGGTGGCCAACCTTCAAGCAGCTTGAGGGATGGAGAGCTGGCCTGGGGTGTAGCTGCAGCAGACTCCTTTTTTAGCTTGTTTATTCTTACACACACACACGTGGGCCATGCAAAGCTGGCTGAGCCAACCTTGACCAGCAGCAAAACAAACAGGTTTTACTGCCATGACCCGAAGGCCAGATCAGCTGCTGAGCTTTGCTGGAGCAGGGACAGCTTTCATTTCTGTCAAGGAGAGAAGGGTCTCATATAGGGCTGACTCAAAACAAGCAGTGTGCTGGGCTGCTCAGAGTTCCTTATAGAAGCAGTGTTAAGAAGGCTTGTGCAAAAAAAAGAGGTGATTTGAGGTAGCCAGCATGGCTTGACTGAGGGCAAATCATGCCTGACCAATCTGGTGGCCTTCTATGATGGAGTGACTGCAATGTTTGGCAAGAGAAGACAGATTGATGTAACATACCTAGACTTCTGTAAGACCTTTGACATGATTCCATATGATATCCTCATCTCCAAATTGGAGAGAAATGAATTGGAAGGGTTGACTGTTCAGTGGATAAGGATTTGGCTGGATGGACGCATCCAGAGAGTTGGGATCATCGGCCCTCTGTCCAGGTGAGAGCCAGTCGTGTCCCTCAGGGACTGGCGTCTTTAATACCTGGATCAGTGGCATAGTGAGATCAAGTGCCCCCTCAGCAGCTTTGCAGATGACAAGCAGCTGAGTGGTGCTGTTGGCACAACAGAGGGAAGGGATGGCATGCAGGGACCCCGGGACAAGCTTGAGAGGTGGGCCCACAAGAGTCTCAGAAAGTTCAACAAGGCCATGTGAAAGATGCTCCACCTGATTTGGGGCAACCCCAGATATGAGGACAGACTGGGGGAACTCACTGAGAGCAGCCCTGAGGAGAATTGACTTGGGGTCTCTCTGAATGAAAAACTGGACCAGTGCAGCAGTGTGTGTCCACAGCCCAGAAATCCAAATGTGTCCTGGGCTTCATCCAAAGCAGCATAGCCAGTAGGTCAGGGATGGGATTCTGCCCCTCTGCTCCATTTTGCTGAGACTCTACCCACAGTGCTGCATCCATCTCTGGGGTTCTCAGCACAGGCAGGACATGGAACTCTTGGAGCAGGCACAAAGGAGGCCACAAAGATGATCACAGTGCTGCAGCACCTCTCCTATCAAAACAGGCTGAGAGAGTTGTTTAGCCTGGAGGTTCTGGAGAGACATCATTTTGGCCTTCCAGACCCTGACTAACCCATGAGGCTTAGTCAAGGTCTCTCCAACATCTACAAACAAAGTTGAGGGAGACTGTAACTAAAACTCTCTCTTTTGAGATTTAAAAATTATCTTAACAAGTGAATTGTATGTCCCATAGAAGCAGTTCCTGCCCAGCATTTAATAGCTCCTTTCCTCCAAGCAGACACACCTGATGTAGCTCACTGGCCCTGAGCCACCATGAGAGCAGACACTGCAGGCCCTGAGGGTTTACAAATATCCACTGGGATATTACAGTGCAGATCCAGACCTTTGGGCCTTGGGGTGTCTTTCTCCTGTGCTCAGCAGTCTGTGCTGCTGCTGGTGGTGTTGTGGCACAGCAGCTGAGCAGAGCCACCAGTAGCCCTGGAAGATGGGAGGGCTGGGCAGAGCCCATTTGCCCAATTTGGCCTCACAGTTGAAGATGGAAACAGAGAAGTGAGACTGTACACACTGTCAGGTCAAAGCAGGTACGTGGGAGGGAGTGAACTGAAGGAGTTCAAGAGAGCAAGGATGCATCCACCTAATGCTGAGCCCTTAAAATGGGCTTCAAGCTCAGCTCAGCCCACGCTGATTGTTTCATCAGGCTTTGGACGAGGACAGTGGGAAGGTTTGAAGTGGTAGTAGCTGGAAATGAGAGCGGTGCATTCCTCCTCCCCAGTCCATTTGTGTGCAGCTGGGGAAGAAGAATGTGTCTGTTGTCTGCCTGCAACCAGCTTGTTTGGTCTTCTTCTCCTCCTGGTTGTTTCCTGTTGCATATAAAATTTCTTCACTTCTCTATCCTAAAATATTGTAGTTTATCTTTTGCGGTTCTGCGTTTCACATCTTCCTCTGCTCTTACCCTTGCTTCCTGCCTCTTCTGTTTTCTGTTTCTCCCATAAGCTCTGTAAACCCAACTCCCCAAGCAAGTATTTCTACCTTTCAAGCTGCTTACAGAAGCTAGATGCCTTTTCTAGACAAACCAATCCCAGACAAAACTGTCCCAGCCCTTGCACTTATGCAGCTGCTCATTTGACCCTAATCCATTTTAAAAGGAGAGTGCTGGTGGGTGAGGAGGGAGTCAGAGGAGGAAGGTCCTTGCTTGCCGACAGCCATGGGAGAAGCAGCATTTTAACTCTTCCCTGATGACTTCAAACTGATTATTCCTGGTCTCTTGAGCTTTTATGATCATTTTATTAGGCAAGGGGGTGAGTTAATCTCTCTTTTAATCAATCCATAATTTAGATAACCGCATTATGTACCCATCTTTTGCCTGCACTTCCTCATTCATTCTCTGTGTTTTGCAGACTTCCTGGCTGTGCTTCAGTGGCGGGTGACTGAATTTAGTCTTCTCTGCATCACGGTGATTGTAGTAATGTGAAGTTTAATGAGCACCTGCAAAGCTGTGTAGCAGGTAAGTGCTCCAGGGGTCATTCTTCCTTCCAGATTTGATGTGATTTAAAAAAGCTTCTTGATGGGCTCTCACTAGGAGATCTTGAGCCTTGCAGCAGAAATGCTGAAAGGAAATTGGTGTGGCTCATACTTTAGAAATGTTCCCAGCAGTGAGGTACAGACAGCTTCTTGCAAAGCTAAAGTAGCAATGTTGTAAAGGTTTAATTTGGAAGTGGCTTCAGTGGGGAAGATCAGTGTTAAAAGCCTCTCCCTTTTGGACTTTCAATATAAAATTGGTCTTACCTGACTGCTTGGGTGCAGCTGGGATCTAGTCAGAAAGTTATGGCAGAGGGGAACCAGAGGGTCCAAAGCTTTGCTGACATCAGTTGCATGCATTTTCTGCTGCAGAGGAGAACTTGCCAGAAGTACCTTACCCAGACTGGGAAAGTACTGGAATTCCCCTCTTCTAAGTGTTAGAGGGAGAGCAGATGCCTGGAAGTGCCTGGACAACTTCAGATGATCAAGGGTGACAGCAGAGGCAGACAAAGGGAAATAATGCTTTCACAAGCTAGCGACATGTAGAGTTTCCACGTTTTATGAAAACCCCTAAAAACACTGAAAGGAGAACTGGGTGAAACCAAGATGTCTGGCAGGGCTGCTCTGCAAGTGTGTGACAGGAGGCTCTATGGGTAGCAGTGGTGGGAGGGCAAGAGCTGGAGCTGCTGACAGAGGGAGCTGCCAGAGCAGCACTCCTGGCTGCCACAATGTCCTGCTACGGCTCTGAGTACCTGTTAGCTCATGCACATGCTCACACATGTGATTTTTTTTTTTTTTAACTGTGTTGGGTGGTGTCTGTCCCCTTTTTCCCATCACAGAGTTCAAACAGCTGCTCTGCTCTAGCAAAGCTCAGCTCAGAGACTTCCCTGGCATGCTCCTCTAGCCAGCCCCGATCAAAGCTGTGAGAGCTGGCCCACTGCCATTCTCCTGTGTGTAAATGAAGCTCTTTCTCTTTTTCCTTTCCATCCACCATGTTTCATTATTATCCCTCCTCCAGAGGCAGGTTTTTCTGGCTGATCTAGCACATTATTTGTATCAGCAATATTTGCCTCAAGGCAGAGATGCTTTTTCAGCAGGTATATGGAAAACATATGATGCATCCCACTGCCATGTATGTGGCTCAGAAAAACCAAGCATGGTGTTGGCAAGGATGAGGACCATTGCAGCCAGCTGTTGCAGACTTTAAGCCCTGCTAGGCACAGTCTCCAACTCATTGGGTTATTCTGGTTGCCTGGCAAAGGAAAACTGTTATTGTTCCTTCACTTTGGAAACCAGGGAAAGAGCACGTAGAGAAGGTTCTTGTGCCTGAGCAGGAAAAGGAATATGAGTTATAAGGTGTCAGCTGAGCCACCTGTGTAACCAACTCATCTTTTCCTGGGTTGCCTCTGGGGATGGTGGGTGCTTTCAGTTGAAAAGGTAGTGTTTGTGGTAAAACCCAGAAAAATCAATGTAAATCAGCTTGAGAGTGCCTTGCTTTCAGCTCTTCCAAGCTGCAGAGGGTTTGGTAGTAAGTGGTGAGCACCTGATGAGGAATGGGAGCAAATGGTTCCCACGCTGTTTGCAAGGAGGTAGAGTAGCCCTAAGACAAGATACCACCTGCCTGTGCCAGGATCCCAGCAGGGATCCAAACAGCTTGTTTTGGAGAAAGCACATGCAGTGATAAAGCAGACTTTCCTGCAGGTAGGGGCAGCTAAGCAGTAGTCTGGACTGCCTTGGGAGGCAGAGATTTGCTGGAAGCTTTTCAGAACAAAGTAAACAGAGACTTGCCAGAAAATCATCCAGGCACAGTGTAAGCAATGCATGTAGGCAGAGAGAAGAAACTCTATTGCTTTTTCAGACCTCTATTTCCTCCTATTTTTTAAGCTCTTGTAGAGTGTTAACACGTACCAGAGGCAGAGCTAAGGAGATGTTCTCAAGCTTAAAATGTCACACTTGATATTCACACTATAATGCTTCTCAGAGGGGCTTGGTATTCTGTATCTGCACCCAGAATGCTTCAATCCTAATCTGTTTCCTCCTGGATGTTCAGGTGCCTTTCTGCCACTGGTTTCAGAGGAGAATTTGATTTCTAAAACCCTCTGGGGATTTAGCAATCACATACATTGGGACTATTGGAAATGTGAGGGAAAATACTTGAAGTTCCATTAGCACACAGACACCTCTGCACTGCAGATTGCAACTCATTCATGGTAATTAAAACTTGCACTTATCTTCCAGTCTTGCAGGGGCAAGAATGGAAGGGTTGTCTTTATTTTGGGTAGCTGGAATCCATCAGTTGACCCTTCCCTCCTGTAACACACAATGATGCAAATTATCTGGCACAGGAGGTGACTTAAGGACAGAGCTCTAGTGTGGTCCCACCTAGTGAGCTACTTTGCTCAGCTCTCACCTAGCTATGCTCAGTCTAAGAATCATGGCCATGCTCTTCTGCAGCCAAAATCAAAAGTTTGTGCCACCTTCCTGTTGACTCATAGCTGCATCGTGCTCTTGGAAGAGGTGCAGGGTTATGATCTCACACTCTGACAGAGTTACAGCAGAAATGTTGACTGAAAGGGATGTGTTTGTGTGCTAAGGCATCCACAACACGTGCTCTCAGCTCAGCCTTGTGTTTGCTGCTGGTCCTGGGTGCTTTGGGTCTCCCATGTGGAGCTGGAGGCTCTGCTCCTTGCTGAGCTCCTTGCCTGCTGCAGCAGAGGGGTTTTGTGCCGGTGAGCAGGGGCTGCAGCTATGACTCACAGCTCCCATTACGTTGTAACTTAGCCTTTAAGTGAGCCGAGAGGCTGTCCCTTGGCTTTCAAACAAAGCCTTCCTTTGTTGTGCTTAGGGTATAAAGAAAGCAACTGTATGTGCTCACCCCACACATCCCAAATGAAAACCACGTGGCTTCACAACCTTAATATATGTGTGTTTGATATTTCTGCTGCAGCACTGCAAGTTACATCGCTCCTTTCCCCTTGAGCCTTTTTAGAGTTTTTCTTCCCAGCATTCAGTTTACAAATTCTCCAGCAAAACAAAGAGCTTAGAGATGTTTCCTTTTCTCGGTAAGAAGAGGGGACTGAGCAGAGCACACATGAAAATTATTAAATAGGAGTGCATGTGGCAATAGGCTGTCTCTGAGTCACCCTTGGGTGAAAATGGCTCTGGGTTGGTGGCCACGGGTGCTGAAAGTATGAGCTTCATGGAAATATTGTAGGGAAGTGGGGCAGTTTGTTTTCTTGTATGACTTTGCTTTCTTCTGCTTCTTTTTATTTATTCAAACTCATTTTGAAGGGCAGGATTAGCCAGAAGTACTCTGCAGCCAACATATTTTTGTGCATGCGTCTGCCTTGGCAGTTTTTAGGTTTATGGCAAGTGAGCCAAGACTGGGATTTCTGCTTCCCAAAGCATTTGTGTTGTTCCTCCTGATCTTTTCTAGAGTCACTAGGTAATGAAGTAAGAGGGTTTGATTCTTCCTCAGAGGCTGTGTGCAAAGCACAGTGTCTCTGCTTAGATCAGGGAGTCATCTTGGTGGGGGGCAAGGAAAGGGGCAATGCAGTAAAAGTGCTCTTGTTCTCTCTTCCTTCCACACCCTCTACCCATCCCTGCAGGGGCTTTCACAGTCAGTTGGGTTGTGTTTTGTTTTTTAGTTTATTTAAAGAACTATATTGTGTTTAAAAAAAAAAAAAGCTGGAATTTCAGGCAACAGAATAAAGCATTGCTTTTGATTTCTGTGGTGACGCTTTGGCAACAATAGCCAGCTTTTAAATACAGTTCTTTCCCTATTGTTTGAATACAAACAGCAGTGACTAGTTAGCAAAACAATGGTCCAATATCACACAAACCTTCAATCCCATCCAGTGGTTTTGGGTCCTGTTTAAGCAGATACTTGGGCCTGCAGGTTTCCTGACCTATGAGCGTGGCTTTGTAACTGAGTCAAGACTGTGTTGGAGTAGATCTCAGATCAGCCAAATTCCCAACACAAGATAATAATTTCTTTTTGCTGTGTTTTTGTTCAGTGTCTCAGTGTGGAAGTGTCTGGTGACTGCTGTGCTTTCTACTGTCTGTAATATGTAAATGCACATTGTTCATGACTGAAATGGGACTTCATAGTTTCACATGTAAAATGTAATCACCCTGCAAATCATGTCTGAGCCCTGCCAACATCCACATGTGCTCTTCTGAGATGTGCTACAGTGCTGTATCCCTGCTGGGAAATCAGCTTTCTAATAATGCTTCCACCAATTATTTTAATACCAAAGTATTTGTTCCAGTGGGTGTACAATTAAGTTGAATGTACAAGGATGCATATGCTTACCACAGGATGAGGAGAGCCAGAGTGACCACTGCCTGATTTAACAACACTGGTGTGGGGTTTTTCCACCTTCCTGAGAATTAAGTGGGGAAAAGGAGGGCAGAGTTAAACAAACATCTTGACAATTGATCCCTTTCTCTACTCACCACCTCTCCCTGAGGTGACTGCCAGGTGGGACCCATGAGCCATGGCTGTCTCACGTGCTGTTGTGTGGCTGAGGGGGTGACAGCCAGAGCAGGGCCCAGCATGAGCACCAGGTGGAGGCCAGAGAGGATCTGTGCAGTGACAGTGCTCCATCCATTGTGGTTGATACTGTCAGGCTTTTGGTGGAGCAGCAGGGGTGTTAGTCCATCTGTGCTGATGAAGGATTGTGCAAGGGAATGACCAACTGTTGCCCAGGCTCCCATCGTGTGTTGGGTTGGAGGAGGAGAGTGCTGGTAAGGGTGGTCTTGTCTTTGCCTGTCTTTTCTCCTCTTAAAAAAAAGAACCCAAAACCAACAAAACCCACAAAAATTTGGTTTACTCCAGTTGTTTTCCTCACTATTAACAGACAAAACCAAACAAAGTTTATTTGGCTTAAAAACACAAGCTGTTCCTGGCTATGGTCCTACTACAGCAGCTCAGTATGTGGGTGGGAGTCACATAACATACACACTTCCTACCTCTGCCCTCCTGCCTCTCCTGCAGCCAACACTATGTTCCAATTTGTAAAACCCCTTCTTGGCCATAGCAGAGGGAACCCATTGCACTCCACAGACTGCATATGTCCTGCTTGCTGACAAGAGCTGAGCTGGCTTGCATAGTCAAAAAGCAATAAAAACACATTCAGGCAATGAGCAGGATGCTGAGTAACACATTCCTCATGCTGTTGGCTGTCTCCTGGTTTCCATGGGCACCCTCTCTTGGGTCCAGCTTGCAAGGAGTAGACAGTGAGTGCTTTGGGGACATGACGTGTCTCTGCGTTACTCATTACTTGTTAAAGCTGCCTTTAATGGTGGCTGCTGGCTTCTGGGGCAGGAAGAGGATCATGTTTTGATTAGTGGCATGATACCTGTATGTACTGAGAAACAATGACTTAGAAATGGGCCCAACAAATCCCCACTTGATGATAAAACTGAAAATCTGACATGTGCCACATCTCTTTGGGTTTTGGAAAAGAGCCCTAGAAGGCAAATAGCTCCCTTTGAGCCAGGAAAAATACTTTGTACTGTCTAGGCTTTGGGTTAAGGGGGATTTTATGGCAACAGCTTGTAAATGCACCTGTGTACAGTGAAAGCTGAGGCAGGACAGGAGTGCCTCTGAACATCCTAAGCGCTACTGCAAGAAGAAAACAAAGAATCCATCCTACTTGTACCCACAGGGGGCACTGGAATGTTAGGGGGTTCAAACTGCAGCAAGGGAGACTTAGCAGGCCTGAGAAAAAGCTTCCTGATGGCAAAGGCAGAGCATGACTGGAAGACAGGAGAGAGACTACCTGTCTTTCCTAGGGCCAGTCAAGCTCTCCTCTGCTTGGAGAGAAGCTGACAGTATCTACTTCCAGAGCACTCCCAGTGCCCTTCTTGTGCTTATTCCCCCCGAATCCGCCTGCCCGTGGGAAGGGAGGGCTATCTAGTCCTGTACACAGGATGAGCATCAGCATTTCCTTGGAAATACCTGATCTGGTGACCCCAGGAGGAAAATATTGTTTCCCTGAGTGCACAGCAGACCTGTTGGGCAGGATGTCCGAGGCTGGCTGCGCGACTGACCCCGTTGGCACTGCAGCAGGCCCGGGACAGGATGTCCACGGATATTGCGAAAGGCTCATGTTCTCAGTCAAACAGCAGAACAATAGCTGTCAGGCAAGTGGCCTTGTCCAACTGCTGTGCTGTGGCCAAGCAGCTAATCTGGGGTGTGACTTCCAGGCATGGTTTGGAAGGCAGTTGCCCTGCCGTACCTGACTGCCATGGTCCTGTGCAGGCCAGTTGGCTTGCTCTGGTTTTAAATGTGTTTGTTACCAGTCTCAACATCCAGCCCCCTGCATATATTGTACCAATACATACCAATGTACTAGTTCCTCATGTATTGGTGTATTTGTCCTTCCCCACTTGAGGCTTTGGTAGAGAGCCAAAGACAGAGCCCAGTCCCACCTGTCTGTGCTGAACCAACTGTGATGGTGCTGGCAGCTGGAATTCGGTACTTTGTCTGTAGCACTAATTGAATGCTGAAAAACAAGTCAGAACACGAGTTAGAGCTGCTGTGGCTGGCACTGTTCTGTCCCAGTTGAGATCTCATCCCACTGGTGTCCTGCACACAGCTTAATTCATACGGGCTGAAAGAACAGCACAAGCTGGTGCTGCTCAGGCTCTGAATTGGATTTTTATCCCTTATTTTCCTGTCTGGGCTGTGTATGCTGCAGCTGACTGTGCTCAGGAGATGGGAGAGCAAGAGTCTGTCCTGGGTGCACTGTGCTGTGTAGGTGTGGGGTTGTCTAAGAAACTGCATCTGTCCAAGTTTTGAGCAGTAACAATAATACTGACATGCATCTCTGTAATTCCCATTTCTCTGTCATTGTGCAAGTTTCTTACAAATCAGAGCTTGTAGTCCCCACTAAGAGAAACTATGATTTCTTTCAGTGGTGGCTGGATGATTTCTGTGAATACCTGCAGAGGAGGCAGTGATACTTGCAAATTGGAGAAGGATATGGTGCATTACTAAGGGCTTTCAGCAAACTTATTCTTTACCAGGCCTTCATATATGCAGAAGAAGCTTTTTTCAGACCAAACACTCAAAGGCCAGAAGGTAATTTGTTCACTGTTGTACAGCAAGAGAAGGAATCAGAAACTCAACCATGAGGAAGCACAGCTGGGCTGGGCCTAAAACCTCTCAGACTGAGGTTCACATCTTCCCAGTAAGAAAGTCCCAGGTTTAGTGCCTAGTTTGACCTGTTAGTCGCTGCAGTCAAAACAAGTAGCAGAGTCCTTTCCAAACCTCAAGAATCTTCCCAATAAGAGAGTCAGAAATCATATTTGTTCCCATGAAAGTTCTAGTTTCAAAAATTTGGCAGCTTTCAATGAAAAAAGCCTCCTAACCAGCTGTATTTTCTATCATCTACTTGAAATGCCTCTTTTTTTGCAGCCTACCAAAGCAAAATACAATGTAGCAGCCACCTTTCATTGCCTTTTGTGTCGGCCAGATTGCAGGAAGCAATCGAGTGTGTTGTAAGTGATGTCTTGGCGTGTTCCAATGTAATACTGAACTGCACTCAGTGGCTTGACTTGGTTTTTTCCAATTTAAGAATCAAAGCTTCAGCTCACTCCTGCCTGGTTTATTGCTGAACACCAGCCAGAGCATGTTTTCCTTACCATGATTCAAAATTTAGAGGAATAAAATGGTTGAAAAAATAAAGCTGCATGAGGAATTCCTGAGTAAAGAAAGTTCACTGTTAATGAAAGGGAAATACTTTCTTTTGTCTTCAGAGAAGGTGGAGGGTTATCTGGGGTCAGAGCACATGAGCAGCCCGCAGAGGCAAGCTGCAAGCTGCCATCTCTTTCTTTCCTTTGCCAGGCTGAGCAGAAGGCAAAAGGTTCTGAAGCTGCTATGGAAAAGGGTGTGAGGAAGGCTTAGAGTCATCAGAAATTAAGCATATATAGCTGGAAGGGACAGGACACTGTTATGACTTTGAGCATCATCATGTCCATGAAGGACTTTGCTGTCCCTGAGGGAAATCCCCTGTGACAGGGTGGCTTGGGAAGGGGCACACATTGCCACAGGGCAGCAGCTGCTTCAGGCTGGTCCACACAAACCCTGTGTGAGCTCTGTGATGCTCCCAGGTGTGGAGGAGAAGAAGCTGAAGGCGGAACTGCTGCTGCCTGGCTCTGTGAAGGCTTCTTCCTGTGCTGCTTCCTTTTCCTTTTGCTGTGCTACCTGGAACTGTGCTCCAGGCAAGCCAGACATCAGTAAATTGTGCAGCAAAGGACTCTCAGATCAGTTAGGCTGAGAGCTGCCCTCCTTCTTGTGGCTTCAAGGCACCAACCTGAACTGCATGACAGCAGCACTATCATTCCCCTTCCTCTCTTGGGGCTTCCTGCATCATCCAGGACCTGCTCTGGAGCTGGTCAGGATCCTCCAGCTGGGGAGGCAGCTTCAGGTTTGAAAGGATGAGACCTAACCTGCCTGGGAGCTGAGGGTGGAGGGCTGTGGGTGCTCTTGGTGGACCCTTTGAACATGCCAAGTGCTGCAGGATGCAGCTGATTGTTTGTAATCAGGCAGCAGACTGATCAGCTGGTTTTATCTCTCTGAAACCTCACTCCCAGCTGGAGGGTGGGATGGTGTCTGCCCACTCACTTCCCAGGGTTGTGCAGAGTGGTCATTAACCCCAAACTTGGTGAAGCCCCTAGTCACTACAGCAGTGAGTGCCATAGAAAAGCCCAAAAGGAAACAAATTCTAGTGCCAGAGGCAGGTTTGAACAAGTAGCATCACATGCTGGGCAGTGAGCAGAGACAGCTTCACATCAAGACAGTGAGGTTTCACATACCCTGGCCCTTCTTCATTTCCCAGGCAGCTTTCTTTGGTCTTCCTGCACCTTTCCCTGCTTTGTGCCCACGGGAGAAAAGAGGGGTCTCTGCATTCTCACCTGGCCCAGGGAGCAGAGCAAGGGCTGCCTTGGCTGCTGGCAGGAGTGGCCTGCCTGTGACCACAGCACCTTCTGGGGAGTGTTTGGAGCCCCAGGACTGCCACAGGAGGGTCTGCAGAAGGTAGGTAGATGTAAGCCTGTTACTGAGTCCAAATGTTGTTTATACTCTAAATGGGAAAAAACTGTCAGGGTGAGAAATGCAGAAAAGGTTGCAGATTGCTTTGAAAACTTGCTGTTTTAAAACTTATGAATACCTTTTATTTTTTTCCCCCCATATTTGAAACATTGCTAAATTTGATACATAGATTGAAAAATTGCCATTTCTTTTTCTTAGTCTCAAGCTTGGAAAGGTTTGGACTCTCTCCCTCTTCCCCACACAAAAGCTGTCTCAGCCTGAGCAGGCATAAATATTTTTATCAGACTTAAATAGCTTGGGCTGAAGTTAAAAGCAAGGGAAAAGAGCAGCCTTTGTTATGGGGAATGCTGGAGCGCCGTAGCAGGCAGTGCTACTGGTTTCACCTGTATTATTGAGCCTTTCATATTAGCCAGGAAAGCTGTGTCTGAGAGGTGTGGGAATGCTCTGCCATACCATCCTGCCTGCTGCCAAGGGTAGGCTCCACTGATTTTGGCCCCTGAGCAGCATTAACCTTAAACCTTAACTGAGGTTAATGTTTGACTTCGTTTTCTGGAGTGAGTAGCTGCAGTAGCAAAAAGGCAGTTTTTTGACCAGCAGAACTTGCTCTGAGCCAAAAACAAACATGCCTCTTGCAAATCAATGTGATCTGAAGATCTTGTCACTTCCAGTTTCTAGAGGCTGATGCCTGTAGTGCTTGCTGAAGGAAGAGGTTGCTGCAAAATGAGCTGGGGTATCCTAGAATGTCAGTGTGACCCACGGTGAATTCAGCCACTGATGGACCTAGGGGTGTCTGGTCTAACCCCTGCTGCTGGCAGAGCTTTGGGACAGGTAACCTGTGGCAGCAGTGTGCCCATGGGCAGCTGGGTATGAGAAAGAAGATCCTGAGGAAGCTGACTTCTTTCAGCCTTACACACCTCAGAAGTAATGTGGTAACAGTAAAACATTTCATCTACAGGGACAGTGGTCCAGCAGAGCAGAGCAGTGATATCATTCTGGTCAAGACTGCAAGAAGGAGGCACCTGGCACCTGGCCATGTTATTTTTAAGCTTGGAAGGCACACGTGGTCTGTAAGAGGGTAGCACTAAGGAAAGGAACTCACCAGTACTTCCTGCCCTGCCCCAGCAAACTGATAAAGCCCTTTGCAATGCAGGGCGACCCCAGTTTATTTTTAAAATGTAACCAGGCGTGGAGCTCACAGAATAACTGGAACACCCAGATTTGGGCATTAATTCAGCTTTAATTCATTGCCTGATGAACTAAAGAGTTAATGTAAATGTAAAAAAAGACAAGATAGGGCCACAAACTATTTCCAGAGCAATGTCTGCATAAGAATATTCATCTATGCATGTGCATGGGATCTAAAAAAAGGGTAGCTGGTAAATGTTACACAGGGAGGGGCATGGAGCATTATCCTGAGCACCGTGTGAATTTTCTTGCTGCTTGGACAATGCATCTCAATCCTGTTCCTTCCCTTGTTATTCCAGTCCCAGCCCTCTCATAAGCAAAGATAATTGTGTACTGAAGGATACAGTTCCCATGTACAGTAACTGCTCACACTGAGGTAATCCAGGTTCCTGCAATCAAAACCAGCAGTTTGTTGTGCAGTTACAATAACAAGGTCCACTGGGGCGGATCTATCTTTATTGTGTGCCCTGTGGAGGCATAAATGAGATTGCCAGAGATATTTTCCTTCTAGCCCAGATGCTGGGACAGCAGGATTGCTGTGGCACCAAAACATGTTGGGTTCAAGGCAGGAAGGAGCTATTCCAGGGGGTGGGAATTACAGCCCTGAGCCCCTGGAGCACACACAGTGCCTCACCATCTCCTGGCTCTCTGTGAAACAGTTTCATTCCCACAGCAGCATTACTTAGAAATGAGATTGCTATTTCTGGTCTGATTGATGACGTATGTTATTGGTAGACTTTATTTCTGTAACAGAAACCCTTCTCTCTCAAGCACTCTTGAAGCATTAAAGCAGCTGTCCTAAAATTTCCCAGCTGGAAGAAGAAATATCCCTGCTTGTCCATCTTGTCCTTCTGATCTTCCTGTGCTAGGACTGAGAGGTGATTTTGCTAGAAAGGGGGAGTGATGAGCTTCCAACATCACAGCAACAGGTGACAACTTCAGATTGTACTGCCCAGAGCAGGCACTTGGGCTCTTGATAGTGATGCCAGCCCTGCAGAAACTGAAATGCCAGCTTGGAGGAGACAGCCCAGGCTTTAGCCTGAGCACCATCTGGCCCAGCCCTCTAGGAGGCCTTGTCACCACCAGGCAGAGACCCTGGCAATGGGACCATGTCCCAGAAAGTTGGGAATTAAATCCTTTCATTGTGAGCCGCATGGCACAGAGAGCTTGATTAAATGTGGGGGTGGAGGAGCAGCAGAGCCAGTAACCACACAAACCCACTCCAAAACACCCTAGTGGTCTCAGTCATGCCAAGGGCCTGTGCAAGGAGTGGCACGTGGGGCTGTTGCTGGCACATGGCTGGGATGGGGCTCACAGCCTTGTTGAGGTCACTGCAAATAGGAGCGAGCTGGCTGCAAGCACAGCTGTTAAGGGGATGCTTGAGGGAGATGGCTTAGATCAAAGCCATGGTGTTTACTAATGCCCTCCATCAAAATAAGCACCAAAAATAAGCAGCCTGATGCTTTTAGAACCACGGGGCTAAAGGAAACTCTTTCCATTTTAGTAGAGTCTCTGTCTGTGCCCTTTTTCTGGGAACTGGGATCATGAGCCATCCTGGGGGCCAGGAGGGTTTGCCACAACCTGATCCTGATGGTGCTAAAAGGCAGGAGGAGCTTTGCCTGTAATGCCTGCTTAGAAGCACAAAACTGTGCAGGCTTGTTCCCACCCAGGTGCAGCTCACCAGCAGGGCAGTAAAGGTTGCCCTGATGCAGGCAGGCTGCATGGGTTCACCAGACATGCTTGTAATGGAACATAGCCAGGACAGACCTGCCATTACCACTGCTACATCTGAAATACTAACTTCATGTGGAGGAAAAGCAGTGCTCATTTCCAGTCCTGCTTTTATACAGCTGAGGAGGTTCTGCCTGCTTATTTTTTTTCCTTTTCTGTCCAGGGAATTTTAAAGGAGAGGCAAAGGAAGGACGTGCCCTCCCATACTGCCCAACAGCATCATAGTGGGCTGACAGCAGGAAGTGCCTTCAGTGTTCTGTTTTTTGAAGTTCATGTGATAAGAGCCAACCACCAGCTGATAAAGCCTCTTGGGGAACTTGGTTGATAACTTGCAGAAATGGGTGTGCACTTAGTAGTTTCTAGATTCAGGCATTTTTTCCAGGGCTGGAAAGGATGTCAAAGTTCTTGTTGCAGTGGGGAATTTCTTTCATTTTTGTACTTGAGGGAATATGTTCCAAATCATGGGTCATTTCACCTCTCTTTCTCTTCCAGGGAAGGAACTGCCATGCCCGTGGGACTCTTCCGGGTGTGCCTACTGGTGATCACAGCTATTGTCAACCACCCGCTCTTCTTCCCTAAGGAGAATGGCACCGTCCCCGAGAACACAGAGGAAATCATCCAGAAGATGAAGGAGCGGGAGGAGAGCCTGCGGCTGGAGCAGTTGCGCTTGGAGCAGGAAATCGCAGACCAGGAAGCCTCACAGAAGGCTCTGGAAAAGGCTGCGGTGGTAGTGGAGGAAAGCAAAGAGGAAAAGGTCCGATGGGATATGTGGACTGCCCTCTCCATGGTCATCTTCCTGCTGATCGAGCTCTGGAGGCAGGATTTCCAGGAAGGGAACTGGCAAGACATAGGAGGAGAAGAGGATGACATGGCAGTCCTGGGGAAAGCATTTAAAGGAGTGGCCTTGCCTGACAAGGCTGTCCTGGCCAGCTTCTATGAGAAGCGTATCCTGGGTACCACCGGAGACATGGCCAGGATGCGGGAGATGGTGGAAGGCTTTGCAGATGACCTGCTGGAGGCCTTGAGGAGCGTCTGTAACCGGGATGCTGACATGGAAGTGGAAGATTGCATGGGTGTGGGGAGCATGTATGAGAACTGGAGAGTGCGTAAACCCTTTGTCTGCGATCTGATAGTGCCTTTTGCTCCCCCGGAGCCTTACTGCTTTCGCTGCCAGACCTGGTGCTCTGGTGACTCTTTCCCCCCAGATGAACAAGGTTATGGCACTATCAAGGTGTGCAGGGCAAATGAGGATGTGACAGGTTGCATCTGTGACAAGACTAAACTAGGGGAAGATATGCTGTGCCTCCTCCATAGCCAGGTCAGTAGTACCAGGCCCAGCAGTGAGATGGAAGACCTCCTGTGCTTCAAAAATACGCAATATCTGGATGCCGACCAAGTCATGAAGTGGTTCCAGATTGCTGTCACCAAGGCCTGGAACAGAATATCCCACAAATACGAATTTGACCTTTCCTTCAGCCTCCTGGACTCGCCAGGAGCCCTGAAGATAAAATTTAAATCAGGGAAATCGATTGCCTTCAACCTCACCCCTGTGGTGCAGTATGAGAACTCTGATGTTTACTTCATCTCCCACTTCCCTCGGAGCAGCCTGGCCACAGACGTCCCCTCCAGCACCCACTGGTTTCTCACCTTCGCAGTGTATGAGAGGAGGTTCATCCAGCTGGTCTCCAAAACACTGCCTGCCAACGCCTGCCATGTCAGCTGCCTTCAGATCCTCTCCTTCCTCCATGGGAAGCAGTGCAGCCTCACAGGTCCCAGCGGGCTCACCAACTACCACCTGAAAACAGTGCTGCTGCATCTCCTGCAGGCACGTCCCAGCCAGGACTGGGCCCCAGAAAAGCTGGAGGCCCGCCTACAGGACATGCTGAAATTCCTAGAGAAATGTTTGCATGAAAAGAAGCTTTATCACTTCTTTATTGGCAATGGGAAGGTACCAGCAGAGCTGGGTTTCCCCATCATATTTCAGAGGGCTGAGCCTCTCAACCTTTTCCGTCCCTTTGTGCTACGCAGGGACATTTACAGGAAGATGGTGGACACATTCCACGAGATGCTCAGGAACATGTCTGCACTGATAAATGAGTACACAGTGCACACTCCCCTTGCACACACCAATGGGATCCGTAAAGAACCCCTTTAACCAAAGCCAAACTCTAAGCACAAGTCCAGAGGGCAACTTTCTGAAGCCTCCTGGAGATAACTGACTTTGCCAGTAGAGCTTCTTGTCTGGAGCTGAACCGGTCCTGGGCCATGGTTCCTGCTGAAAGGAAGAGGCTTGGGGGGGAGAATTGGGAGAAACTGGAAGATGTGGTGGTGAAGTAGGTTTCTGTTCCACTGCTGGGCTTGGTTTTATGCAGCTAAGAATATATTTTTTCTATTGTGCCTCAGTCATGCTACAGCAGTGGTGAGCAACAAATATAAATAATTTATTCAGTAACCTGCAATGCAAATGGGGGTGGGGGTGTGATGGTGGCCAAATACTTAATTTCCTTCAAAAGGGACAGATAACACAGGGTGGGGGAATCAGAGACAGAATCTTGGGATCAAAGGAGCCTGTCTGCTTGCAGACAGCAGGAGCTCTTTCACCAATGGGAAGTGCAACACAAGTTTACATGCTGGTGTGGACAGGAGGAGTGTCATGCACAAGATCTGGACTGGATGGAGGTCCTTAAATAAAGCACAGCTTCAAAAGGAAACTGTAGTAAAAAAGAAAAAAGAAGAAGAAGAAAAAGCCTTCTCAATTGGACTTTTAGCAGCAAGTTAAATGGCTTGTCCTGTCCTTCAAAAATACCCCTGCACATTTTTTTCTCCTGTGGGAGGATGCAGCAAAGCACGGTCTGTGTCTTCAGACCATTTCATTCGAGTCTTCCATGGTAACATGGCTAGTGGTTTATATACCTGCCCATTTTATATGGATCAATGAACAGAATTACCTTAGATAAAAGAAACACCACTATTGGGTTCTGACATTTTGGGTTGTTTGTTTTCCTTACCTTGGGGCACTAAGGCATGAGAACAGCCTAGGGAGAAAGGAAAAGCAGAGCTTGAAGCATATCATCTTTGAAGGTCCCTTCCAGCCTAAACTGTTCTCATTCTATGACTACTGTAAGTTTTGCTTCCACAAAAGAAGCAGTTCTCCAAAATTATCCTGTAACGAAGCCAATCTCAGAAGTCTCTTAGCAGGAGTGAACAATCACCCTCCAAATGAGAGTGTTGACTCTTTGCACATGGTTTTAATTAGGCCAGGGCCAGCAGGGAAGGAAGGGATGAAAAAGATGCACATGTAGTAGATCTGGGCAGTGCTGCTTGCAGCTGCCTTATGATCCATGTTGCATCCCTTCTGTTCCACACATGCAGGCAAAAGCTACTTTATACATTCTGTTCTCCTCAATCACTTTAAAGACTGCTGCTCTGAGGACCTGCACTAGTAGACTCTAATTTGCTGAGCTGGGAGTGCAAAGGAGGAGAGCTGCTGCAGGCTTTCAGGCCAGGGAAGAATCTTGAGGCATGTGCTAAAAAAAAACTAAAACAAAACATTGCAGAAATGGAAATGCCTGAAATCCCACAGGAAGCATGTTAGAGCTGTGCCAGTGGGCTGCCCAGCCCCAGCAAGGTGGCTTTGCTGAAGAAGAGGACTCAGGAGATCCTCACCCTGAGTGAGGGATCCAAACCAGCACCCCAGTGCATAATTGCTTTGTGCTAGTCCCAGAAGCCTGGCCTCCAGTGCTAGGGGGCCTTTCCCACCATTTTCTCACACTAGGATTTCCTTCAAAGTTTTACACTAGGACTTCCCTTAATCCTGTTTACAAGAGGGTGGTTGTTCAATGAGGTAAGACCCATCAGGGATGCTTTTACCATCACTCCACAGGTCCCTTTTTATCAATCCTCTCTATCACATCAGAGAGAAGATTCAGTCCTGTATCACTGCTGGGAGCAGCACACAGCATGAAGCTTGTTATCCAGCCTTATCCAGTTGATAAGCAAACTCTCCATAGACATGTCCTCTCTTCCTTTTTCCTGATAAAAACTATTTCATCACTCATTGGTGTCTGCTCTTCTCTGTCCTGCCACCACTGAGGGACACCACACACAGGGGCAGAGGAAGCTGTAACTGCTGTCTCCACACCTGGTTTATAAGAAAGTGCAGATGGTGACAGAGCTATGCCCAAAGTGCTGCCTCCCTTGGCTTTTATTACCACAGGTAGTTAAGTAGGATCTCTGAACAGAAAGTAAAGGGTAGGTAGGAATGGGGGAGAAGAGGCTGGTGGGTAATGACAGTAGGAAAAAGTCTTGGATCATCAGTGCTTGCTTCAGCACCCTTGGCGATGAGTGCCTGGGAGACTGCCAGGAGAGCAACAGGGCAGGACTAATTGCTGACGCTAACGAGCGCTGTAAATCCCTGGCTTTCCTTAGTACAGCCAAGAAGGCTTTCCCCAGTAGGAAAGAGAGCGGGAGCAATCTCAAGGGCCATGGCAAGCAGGTAGTGACAAGCAGAGGTACAGGGAGGGTGGGTCAGTACTAGAGCCTGGAGGCTACCTCAGAAGCTGTGTAAGTCATTTGCAAACCCAGGTGATTTGCCATTTTTACCTGCCCAGGTTTACTGCAAAGTGCCTGTAGCAGACCCAGCTTTACATGGACTGCTGGCAGGCAGGTCACGCTGGAGCGGTTGTGGTTGACATTGCTGCTAAATGTGCTCCCAGCCCAGCCAAAGAGAAATTAGAATTTCTCTGCCATTTCCTGTCAGGAGTCTAAATTTAGACTGTCCAAAGAACAGAAACAAATTTGTGACCCAGGTCTCTCAGGAAATGACATTCAGAGTTGAAAAATAACTTTTATATAAGGTTGAGCAGGAGGACCATGAGAAGAAAAGGCTGTTGAACAGAATAAGGTAACTCCCCTATTAAAATGTCAGAACAAAGCTTTGCAACACTAGTTGCAAAGGGCTTGTAAACGTGCCCAAACTGGTCCTTACACAGCCCCAAGCACTGCTGCTCAGACTCAAAGGGAACTTGAACTGATAAGTGGATTGAATCTTTTGTTCTTTGTTTTCTGTACTTGTATGCCTGTTCTCTCTTATGCCCAAACTGACCCTGAAGTATTCCCACAGGGTTTAGTTGAACAGAAGCTGGAGCTGAATCAAGTAATTTATGGATTTGATTCCACTGAAAGCAAATTGCTTGGCTTAGTTTTCCTACATGTAATATGCTCATTTTGCCCTGAGCACCTTTAAAGTGACCTAGTCTGGGCATTTAGGCTGTGAGGGGACCCACTCATACCTGTTGGGGGGAAATGTTATCTGTGATTATAAGCTGTTCTTCAGTCAGCCTCAGAGTGGAGATCTTCCCTGCAAACCAAAGGTACACACATGTCCCATCAGAGGAGAGGCTGGTACACAGTGTTTCTTTGGACCACACCTCTTGTGCCATGGCACAAGGAGGCTGTGATGTGAAGCACATCATTCCTTGGACTTCCTTGTATCTCCTGAATCAAATCTTTGCCAACCAAATACTAGCCTATTAGTAAAAGCCCATGCTCTTATTTCACAAAATAAGGTTTTATAAGACAATTCAGTTCCATCAGCTGCCAGCTAGTAAAAATGTCTTAAGACATTTTAGTCTTGCCCATGGGCAGTTCTGCCTTGATTGAAATCTGGGTGGGTAATCATAGGAAGCAGCTTTAAAGGATGGGAGTAGAAACAAGGTTTTGTGGTTTAAATTGAAAAATGTTCTTTTAGAACCAAACTGCTTATGGCACCTGAGTAACAAACATTTCTTTGGCAATGCCTGTATCTCTGTGAGACATCCTAAGGAAAGGTAAAGAGCCTGTTCTGGACTCTCACTACTGTTCTTGCCATTTGCTAACCAGGTGAATTCAACACACGAACTCCGAGTGCCTTCCACCAGTTTCCAGCCACTCCCTGAGCCCTCAACTTGTGGTTTTAATATTTTATTACAGGCTCTGTCAAAGCAATGGAATTAGTGGTGGGTTGATAGCAACCACTGATCTACAGCATAGCCTCAGGAGCCATTTGGCCTTAGAAAATGTCTTGGTCTAGGGTTATTATTGCTGTACAGGAGCTGAATGTCTTCTGAGGGGCGGTGTTGGGTGTTCACTGTTAAGCAGCCACAGAAAAGAGTTTCTCTCTTTCCAAATACAGGTATATACAGGGGTAAAAAGATGTAGTTTAGCCAAATGATCCAAAAATTTATCCAGTATTCAAGCAGCAGGATTTGGTGTTTGTTCACCAGCCATTTTTAATGCAAAGTCTTTGCAGTATTTTTCTCTGTGGTGAAGAAATGAGATCTTAGGCACCTGTAACAGCTTTGCTGCTGCTCAGTGTAGGAGTTGTCTCTCACAGGACCCTACCTGGTAAACAGCTTTATTTATTACTTGTCTTTTTTTAGAATTGGGGGGGGGGGGGGGGGGGGCATCTGTGTGTAACATGTTAGCTCAGAAGCAAAACTGTAGTACAGAGATGAATCTTGGCAATGCAGCCAACCAGAAATCTCAAGACTAAGGTCTTCCTTCATGGACAATGCTGTACTTAAACCGCTGCTTCTATAGCAGGACACTGTTGAATTTGTATAGATCTTCTCATGCAGCTTTATTTATAATAAAGGAAGTCTTGTACAAAAGCTAAGTGAGCATGAAGTTTCTTTTGTTTCTAGTTCCCTGCTAAATGTTTCTAAGAGAGAAGAAGGAAGGAGTGGGGATGTTTCCAGTGGGATCCCAGCACAGGGAGCACAGCAGCAAGAATTCCTAGAGAAATTATTCCAGAATAAACTGCAACATGAACCTAAAGTGGGATAGCTATTCCAGAATAATGCCAGGGATGTCATTCTTCTTGAGAATATGAATCCACAGGAAATCAAAGTAATTATCTAAATATGTCTGCTCAAAAACACCCTTTCGTGGCAAGCCCTAAATAATGCGGAAAGATTTTGCCCTTATAGGCTGAACAAGAAATCTCCTGAATTTCCATTTCACCCAGAGGAATCCTCTTTACCTGCTTATTTTATGGGTATCCACAGCCAAGTTCAGCAACCACCCACACCCTGCTTAACTCCTTTGCCTGGTTAAAGGGAATGGCATCTCCTTGTTAACATTCTAATATGCTCTGGCTCTGGAAGAACACCCAGAGCTAGTTACTAATTCATATAATAAAAGCACCAATGTTTCCTTACCAAAAGTCTTCCAGCCCCACAGAATGCCCTGCATGCCTTTAATAACTCTGCCTTCTAGCACTCACTGGGGCTGAATCACCACTATTAGGTCCGAGAAGCAGCTGGCTTAAGAGGCTGCAGCCCAAATCTAACTTAGCCAGAAGTTAGAATGTCTCAGGGTCAACCACACACTGCTGGAAAGGGAATTCTGTAGCTCAGGATCATCAGCAGTCTTGGTTTGGTGCAACTTTGTTTAAAAAAAAAAAAAAAAAACCAACAGCAACAAAAAAAAAAAAAAAAAAAAAAAAAACCAAAAATAAACCCATCCTGCTCTAAAGCTATCTGACTAGCTCAGCAAAATTTTCTCCACTGAGCTCTTGATTTTCTAGAACACTTTTTTCTTTGCCTCAATTTACTGCTTCAGTGTTTCTGTGGAACATAAAGGGTAACATCCCTAAAAAACATCCTTTTTCAGAAGGGCAATTGGCAGATTTTTGATCCATGCCATGACCATTATTGCAGTATTATCTGTTATAGAGTAAGCAGAGCAGAAAGAGAAAGCCACCCACTAGAGATTGGTTTTTAGCTTAAAAATTTATCTAATGACTTCTTACCACTCATGGGGTAGCTGTAAGCAAAGACACAATCTCCTTTATTTCAAGCAGGCAGAAATACCTGCGCTATTAAAAAAAAAAATATAGCAAAGCAACCTCAGAGGATATGGCACCTCACAAGCATGCCAACATGAATTCAGTAAGGTACCAGCAGGGATCAAACTGGTAACACTGGTCTCAGCATGGGACACTGCTCAGGATTTGCCCACATATTGAACAGGCTCCATCCACTCTGCTCAACTCTGCATCATGGTTTTTTGCTTGCAGGACTAAAAGCTAACACAGGTCTGTCCCCAAGCATCACTGGCACAGGATCAGATTTTAACTTGTATTTAACTGGATTCTCTTTGTTTGGGAAAAGGATGTCTCAGGGTGTTGGGCGATTGGGTTCAACCCAACATGTGAGCTGTTGCATCCTTTCCAAGTAAAGCTCCAGGCAGTCCTGTCCTTTTCTGAAATAATGAATTTCTTATGGCAACATAAGGTTATTTTTAGCAGTCTGTGTGTTCATACATCTGGGCCAGGGGGAAAGAAGGCCTATGCTTTCATCTCCTTCCAAGTAGCTTCTGAATCCATCAAAGAACTTTCACTCAATTTGACAGAGCTCAGAAAAACCTCTGATAATCTTCAGGCAAGGAGGCAAATGGACAGGAGACAAAGACTCTCATAATGCTTCAAAAGCACTTAAGAGGTATTTTAAATGTTCCCAGTGCAGTAAAAGGTAGTCTCATGTCTTCTTTGACCTGAAGAAATATGCTGTGAGAAAATGCAGAGTTGTGTTACTGCTTCTGCCGCTCTCAAAATGATCCACCCAACTTTACAGCAGAGCCTTAAGGGAAGATGGATGCAAGCAGTTATTCCCATCATATCTATTGGACAAGACTGGTATCAAAATGGAAATCTGAGCAAGCCCCTGCTGTGGATCAATTAATGTTACAATGTTTTTCAAAAGAAACTTCCTTTTCCAGTTGTGTTACATTTAAGAGTGTCATTTGAGACTCCTCTAGTGCTGGAAGTAAAATCTCTGGCTGCAGAGGCGGAGAACAAAGCTTCTCAGTTATTATTCAAAGGCAGCACCTCTGCAAATAAAGGCTCTGAGTTTACAAGTAATTATAAATCTGTCTAGCTAAAACCAGAGCTCACCCAGAATGTTAGAGGAGGAGAAAAAAAGATATTAGCTTTATTGATCTGCTCTGAGGGGGAAGCACAGAAAGTGCTGAGGTGAAACATTTAAATACAGCCTGTTCAGATATTTGAGTGCCTGTAAAATCTCTGACTGTGGCACTATGTTAAAAATTGTGCTCAAAAATAAAACCAATGAAGTTCTTAAGGGTGTCTTAGGCACTCTGCAGGAAAAGGAGTCTATTTTAGATGTGAAGCTATCTTCAAATCCACTGGTGGGCCCACAGCCATTAACAGTCTCAACTCAAAGATTTAATAATGTAAGGAGACAAGATGAAGTTTCTGTCTGCATTGTCCTACTTTGCAGAAGAGCCATGACACTTATAATGCCATTGGAAGTCCGATTAGGTACCTCTGTGCAGACTATCCAACATCCAGGATCCAACACAGTGCAATATAGCCCGGGGGGCAGAGCTAGGCAGTCTGGGATCAGTAACCACAGTGCACAGCCTGACTCATCAGTCACTTCACCTCCCCAGCTGCATCAAGAAATCATTCCCTGGCTCCCAACCTTCAGTCTTGCTCTCTAGCCCTCTGCTGGGAATCAGGCAGGACAGAGGGATTTCCCAAATTCTCAGGAAGGTGGTATGTAGCTTGTGAGCATGTTCCAGACCTCATCCCTGCCTGCTCACACCAGGCAGGGCAGGGCAGGGCAGCCCTGGATGGTTCTGTGCCTGTAAGCACAGATGATCCAGAGCAGCCCCTCCTGGCCTCCATCACCTGGGCATTCCCACAGAACAGAGGTGTTCTGCACTCTCAGCAGGATATTCCTGCCAGTTCAGTTCACCTTCAGGCCCATCACATCAAGTCAGGGTTACAAACCTCCTGTATCCAAAACTAGAGAAAAGCAAGGCTTGCCCACATGCAGCTGTCTACCAGAGCCCCACACTGACTCCCCTGCCAGAGCCACACCTGGCAAAGCTTTGGAAGTGAAAGGTTTGATCCAGAGCAGAGACAGACCAGCAGAGAACAGCCAAGACACATAAAGCATATGGAGAGGAACTGAGGCACCTCATCTGGGGACTTGAATGCACAGGTTATATCAGAACTGTTGTCTCACAAAGACAAACAGCTGATTAATGACCACACCTTAATTACTACAAGTAAGAGGAGACAAACTCTGCTTCCAAGCCTAAACAGGCCCAGAAGAGAGCTGTGATGAATGTATAGGGGAAAAAACACCCACGCTCCAACCTGTGGATTGGCCCACAGCACATTCTTGTTGAGAGCTCCCTTCTGAGGATGGTTTGAGTCACAGAAGGAAAGGCACAAAAGCATCCTTTGGGGTAGCAGGAATGCTGCAGAGAGCTGCAGGAAGGACAGCATTAATTCATAATGTCTCTATTGGTCCTCATTGATTCTTCAGGCAGTTTGAAGCTGACAGCTTTTTTCCTTTTTTCTCTGCCCTCCTATGCTTTTGCTGTGCAGTCACATAGGTGACTCATGCAAATGGTTTGCAGCTTACAGGAAACACTCTGTTCCTTACCCAGCTTGTGGCTGTTCACTGCCCCTATTCCTGGCTCCCTTTCCCCTGGAGAGATGGCTTTTTCCATCAGCTTTGCCAAGGGTGGTGGTTCTAAGACACAAACCTGCAGCACGTGCTGCAGCTCTCACAAGCTGCTTCCTGCTCACCAGAAGATGCTGTGAGAGGCACGGAACAGGCTCCACACATCAACCCCTTCACACCAGCTGCATTCTCACTCCCCCTGGACTCAGATACAGTGTTATTGCAGACTGCTAAACAGCTGTCACACAAGCACAGTTGCATCTCACTGACACAAGTTTTGAAACTCTTGGTTTAGTAAATCAAAGTGTTGTAGAAGGGGAAAAATACTAATGACATCACATGGCATCATTACTTCACTCAGATAAATCAGCAACTGCCATCCCTGTTGGCTTTGGACCAGCAGTAGAAAAGACTGTTTCCATCTTACAGAAAATGGGGGTGATTTAGTAAAATTGCCCCTGAACTCATGACTTTAGAGGGACTGCATTTTCACGAGCCATTCCCAAGTGAAATCTGTGTCTGAGGAACAGTGAAATAATCGGGCTATTAGTAAAGACAGGAGAGAGGATAACAAACAGCCAGCTCTCAAACCCTGCTAATGCAGGAGAACATTACAGATGTCATGACAGTGGAAAACTGGGGAGTCCCAGGACATGTAACCCTGTGCCAATACCTACTGCCCAACATATGCAATAACAGCCAGGCCTGTCTGGTGAGCAGGACAGACAGCTGCTAAATTAAGCATGGCAAGAATCTGAGATTAAGTGAAACAGCAAAAAGTTGAGATTCCCTTTTCTCTTCCTTTTTGATTGACTAGAAAAAGCAACAAATCCACAGGTATCTGCGTGAAGTTGACACAAGTGTTCCATGTGTCTGTAGAACATTATTTTTGAAACTTTTCAAACCAGTATATCCAGTTACTACCACTTTCAGTGCAAGAAACACTGGCCCTTTTAATACCTCCCTAGACAGAAACTTCTCAACAATTTCCCCAAGCAAGGGCCTTCTGTTATAGCTGCAGTCCCATTCACCCAGGTTCCCACTCAACTTACCCAAAACTCAGCAAAACTTTCCAGATCTGAGAACCTGGGATCCCCATTCCTTCCTCCCATCTTGGCTCCCCTCTACCTTTCTCTTAGCTTCAATATAAAGGACCCTGAAAATAATAATGAACAAACACTGAACACATCTTGTATGAGGCTACCAAACATCTCAAGGATGGGACATGCTACAAATGCAGGACAGAGCAAGACCCAATGCTTTGCTAACCTGAAGTATTTATTATCCATCATGCTACTAAACTCACTATTTTTTTAAAACAGACTCTGTCCTTGTTTTCTTGATACTGAATTTATCTTTTTTAACCTGTGCTAGTAGCAGTTATATTTGGTGGCACAATAACAGAAAACAAACAAGCACTCTCTTTTTTCAACAGCAAGAGCACTAACCATGTTCAAGGGCAAAACCTGGAGCAGAAGGCAAGACCTACTTACTGTACTACCCGATCCACAAAAGGTTTTGAGAGCTCTGACCAAAGGGGAGAGCTGTTCATCTGCTTGATCCTTTCCTTACAGACTTCAATCTTTCTCTTCTGTTGACCGATGCTTAAAATGTAAATGTCTCCTTTACACATCCACCCTGAAAGGAGAGAGCCAGTCCATTCCACATAACTTGTCTTTTCCTTTCAAGACTGGGCCACTATTGCAGATTCATTACCACATTAAAAACACTCTGCCTGAGGCCTGTATTTCTTGCTGTGCTGTAATGAGTTCAAGACCCCAGCTGTCTGCTTGGGGTTTTAGAACACAGATATTTAATAGTAAATTATAAGGCAGAATATTTCATTTTACTTTTTTTTTGCTGAAGTAGCACATTTATAATGGTACACTACAGCCACTAAATAAAGATGGGGAGAGCATTTCTTTCTGTTCAGATAAAACAATCTCTGGGTTACTGTGGTCTGGCTAGAGCCAGTTCAGTTTTTGGATGCTGATCTCTGCTCTTAACCTATTACTGGATCTCCCTAATGTCACATCTCCCACTACAGTCAAATAACATATTGGACCAAACTTTAATATTTCTAGCACTATCCTAACAACTTTTAACAAGCCTTACACAAAGCAGAGCTGCTAATAAAACCAAAATGCTCTGCAGTTAATTCTTGGAAGCTTGCCACTGAGATCCCACCAACACTACTTCAGAGACATTGGCTTTAAAAAGCTCAAGCCCTGCTTTCATCTAATGAAAGGGCCCAGATCCACATCCTGACAACACTTCACAGCTCTTGGCTCCCTCTGGGTTCTCTGACAATCTACGAAACATATGTAGCAACACATCCCGACTGGAAACTTTTTAAAACTACAGTATTCTAGAAGGAACAGCAGCATAATTATTATTTTTCTAAGTAGTGCCAGATGTGTTTAAAAGCCACAAAGATAAACAGGAGGGGAAAAGCTACATAGTTGAATTAAACCTAGTAAGAGCATAAACAAGCCTCTCCAACAGCCACAGGCTGACAGACCAAGTTCCTGCTCATTCTTTTTTCCTCATCAAATCTCTTTCCTACTTGAAGTTACACAAGCATGCACCACCTCAGTTACTATGCCAGAGCAGAACATGTTGCAGGAAAAAGATCAGTCTACTTTTCCTCTGGAAAAGCTCCAAGACTTCCAGTGTCTCAACTACCACAAAACCCATGAACCACCATAGTCTGCTATGCTAACTCACCTCACTGCAATGGGAGGCAGACAGGAACAGTCTTGCATCTCTCATGACAACCACCTCATTTCCATGGGAACCACATCCCTGCCCTGGGACACTCTGCTTTGCCTCATTTCTTTCTGTGTGCTTATCCCCTGGAATTATGGCTAGTTTGGGTTGCTAGTGCTCTGACAGACATACAGAACTGAGCAACGTCAGAATAAGTCACAGATGTGAACAGGAAAAAAAAAAGAAAAAACAGGATAGAAAGAAAGTTTCTCCTGTGACTGCTTGTGCTTCAACTAATCTTGTCCCCACACTGCTGTATTAACATACAGGATAGCTTCAAAGATCATCTTGAAGCTAAAAAGCTCAACTGAAAAGCTCTGATCCTGCCACTTACCTGATGAAACAGAACACAGTCTTTCCTTCACCAGCAGCAAGACATCACCAGCAGAATGTTCTGACTAAACTCCTTTCATTTCTGCTCTCTGATTTTACCTACATCTGGACAAGCAGAGCAATGCTTCAGACTCTGAGAACAGAAAACCAATGTCCTGCTCAGGATATTGTTTCTATTGGCTTTACTCCTTACTCCAGCCTTTAGGTTAGAACCTAGAATAAACACACCAGTACTTCAGAAGGGCAGAGAAGGATTATAGCCATACACGCCCCTAGCATATCTAACAAAAACTGGAAGCCCTTACTAGAACCAGTCCAGTGATTAACAGCTGCCCAGAAACAGGAAGGAAAAACTGTCTGAAGACACTGATTGTTTTTTATTCATTTTCAAGACACAAGTATTACAATTTTTAAATCAGGTAGCAGCATCAGTTCAGGGACTGCCCACTGCAATGCCTAGAAAGAGCCCAGAGATTACAGACCATCACCTCTTGACTAGAGACATTTTCCTTTACGTAATATTCATGACCAACAATGACTTTCCATCTCCTGCTTGAAGCCAGCACATCCTTCCCCCAACAGGAAGGAGGGGAGTTCACAGAAGGTTTCTCAGCCTTTTCAGCACAGATTTATTCCCCATGATGAATGCAACCACAGAAGAGCCCCCACCAAACTACACTGATTTCCCACACTGAAAAACAGCACTAACACTTCAGCCAGCACATTCCTACTAGCACTTCAGAGCCCATAATCACATGCCTCAGGGCTGTTCTTCAGATACAGCTGGAGGTAGTTTTTGTATGTCTGTGGGTCAGTTATTGTAGCCTTGATAGCAGGGTCCTCCTTCATGGCCTCCATCCAGCGTTGGAGCTTTGGGGTGTGATTCAAAGAGCTACAGGAAAAAGGAAGAGACTGAGCAACGCAAACGGAAAATTTGGAGGACATCAAGGAAACAAAACAGCTTGAAAAGCTCCATTTTACTACTTTCTCTGTCCCAGTACAATGTCCAGTTCAGAGCAAGATGCTTCCCCCAAACTGCAACACAATACAAGCTTTCTTCAGCGGCCCCCAAAAGTGGCCCATTGCTGCAGAGTACACCAGGAATATTGATGCTGAGGCACTTCAGAACACACCAGAAGTCAGGCAAAGTACTCACTCCTTCAGCTGGAATGGTTCCAGACGTTCAAACCACGGCCAGATCATGTAGTCAACCATTGAGACTGAGTCCCCACCATAAAACACCGTGCTGCGTTTGGACAGAACCTGGGAAGGGTGAGAGGTGTCAGCTGCCCCCCAAAGGAAAAGTGCAGCAGAACACTACACAAAAACCCCACTGTGGAAGGCAGGCACACGACAGGGATCAGTGAGCAAATGAAGGAGATACAGTATATTTCTCTTGTGCACACAGTATTAGCAGAGTCAGTATAGTTAAGATCAATACTATTGCTGCTATTTCATAAACTCAGCCCAGCTCTTCTCCAGAGGTTCAAAATCTGTCACGAAATATGAACCACTAACAAGCTGCAGCATGTGCACAAACAAAGAGGAGTTTAGCTCAGAATATTTGTGATCTCTCGCTTGTCATAAAGCATAAACGGCACAGACTAATCCAACACAGCAGTAAGCATTCATTTCCTGAGCAATAAATCCAGCTAAATTAATCATCCTGCTAAATTAGAGCACCATTTTAGCAGGGACTCTTTTCCCATAGCAGTTGAGGCCAAGTGGTGTCAGGGAAGCATTTCTAACATTGCATCTCAAACTGCATTTGATTCCAGGTGCAAAGGCAACAGGAAGCAAGTGTAACTTACACCAGAAAGGGATCCTTCTCAAAGCTCAGCACAGAAAGCATGGCCAACAAAGCATGCCGCATGTTACATTTATGACTCTGATGCATTTTTAAGTGCCATGGTTACCCAAGTTTAATATGCTGTAATGACCCTCCAGAATCTGTTCTCCTCTTTCATTAGATTAGTGGCTCTAGATTAGTGCCTCTATTTTTGGGCACTTTGGTGTTTTAAAGGTGGAACTCAAAGGACCTTAAAAGTCTTGGTCTTTTTGAACACACACCCCCTATACACTCACGTGGCATTTACTGCCTGCCCATAACTCCCATGATCTAGTAGACATCTTGAAGTAGCCCTTCAGGAAGCATGGAGCTGTTTGAGCTCCCAGGTGCTTGGCAGAACACAACCAGCAGCTGCACAGAGGCAGTGATGGGAACACAGCCCCCTCTGTTGGGCAGCAGAAATCGAAACACAGAAGTGTTCCAAAGCACTTCTCCTCTGGAATATCCTGCAATACACTGAGGGAAGTTTGCATGGACATGTTTTAGCCTCTCATTCACAGTTGACCATCAGCTGCTGCTGTAAAATCATTCAGGGTATAGTAGAATAGAGACACTGAAGGAACAGCCAAGTTATTTCACAATATTAATCAAGCAGGAAGGTTAATCCTTCTTTAATGTTTAATACATCTGTGTTTCAGGGAAGTGAAACACACAACTTCCCCCAGGAACTCATCATCTGCACTACTCCAGCCTCAGTCTGATCAGATGGACAAGACTACCCTGGAAACAACTGTGTTTTGAGAGCCCAAGGGGATGGGAAAGCAGAATGCACCAGAGTGTTAGGAGAACTAGGAAAGAATTAAAAAGCTATTGGCAGCTTTGCACCAAAACAGAAATACTCTGGAGGAACTGTTCTTCATTGATCCACCCAAGCATTGGCTGTGGATGCCAAAGACAGAAGGAATGAGTTCATGACAGAGACAAGTGCAACAGCTGTTCAGATTAGCCAAGAACCATTACTGACACGGACTGTCAAGTGGCTAACACAGCATCAAAGTCACCTGACACTTCCTGGAGCTCCTCTAAAGTTGCATTACACCACCAGTACCAGAACATGGTCCACGGTTGGATTTCTACAAAGCACACATTACATTCTGCTTCCACCCACCCCCAAAGATAAGCTCTAGAATGCAAAAGATTTTATGTCATCACCAAGGTACCTGCACTGGTTGGGTTCAGCACAGATGCTCTTCAGCAGTTCAGACTCTTCAGCCCTTGCTCTTAGTACATGCTGCAAGGTCTCCTTCACTTAGAGCAGAACAAAGATATCCAAGACAACAGCAGTCTGCTAGACTCAAAAATCTCTACAAGTCTACACAGTCTTTATCATTAGATAAAGTTTAGTTTAGCTACTTTTGGTCCTTGAAATTTATTCCAGTGGTGCTGTTGTGCATCCTGGGCTGAGGGTAATAAATTGAGACATTGCATAGTGGTAACTACGAACTAAATGAGAGCTCTACCTCCAAATGCCACAGCATGAAAGGAAAAAAGGGAACACATAAAGGCTGGTAATCTCCTCATTATTATGAAATACTCTCACCTCTTCAAGTTTGCCAAACTTTTCAGCAATCTCTGCTTTCAGTGCAGTGGTGTCCTGTCCATCTTTGACTGCCAAAACATGCTTGAAAAGCAAGGATGTTATCTAGACAAAGGAAAGTATAAAGTTTTTAATGCACCTATTACAAGAATACAAGTTAGTCACTCAAAACTTAAAATGTTAACTTAGATGTTAAGATATTAAATGCAAATTAAATCTTAAGAGATTTGATGTTAAAGAGCTACATAAAGTTAATTGATAAAAATCTTCTATACTTCATAAAAGGCAAGCAAAAGCTTAGAGGAAGAATTAATAAAAACAGTAATGAACTTTAGTCTTGTAATAAGAAGAGAATAGTGAAAAGTGTTTCCTTATCTGCACATTTTCTTTCTTGTAACACACCTCTTTCCATTCAGTCTATTTACAAAAGCCTGTTGCAAATACATTCTCCCTTTTATTCCCTTTCTTTGTCCACACCCTTTGCATCTTCTGTTTCTTTCTCTCCTGTCTCATATCCATGTGACTTCTTTCACTTCCTAGACTCCTCAAATCACATGCTTTGCATGTTTGAATGTACAGAGAGGTTAATTCCAGTCAGCCAGCTCCAACCCCAAATAAGAGCCAACACCAGCCTCCCGACACAAGTCACATGTTTACAGCCATGTGCCATCTCCTGCCCATGGTTTTAGGCTCTCTCAGTCAGGCACTTCCCACATCCTGCATTCACACAGTACTTCCTACAAAAAGGATCAGAATAAAATACAGCAATTGTCACTTCCCAGCTCTCACATCTTTGGCTAGTTTGGTCTGCTAACTTTTGCTCTACTGTAGGACACTCAAAACCCTACCTCAGTCATACAAATTTCACTTGCTTGGATGCCTTCCTGCATCCAACCTTGCCCATAATTCTGGGAGCAATTCAGAGACATAGTGGATTGTATGCGCTCTCAGCAAAAGGCCCCAAATATCCCCTCTGCTTATTGAAATGCTCATCCCAGACACAGACCCTGCCTTCAACATCAGCAACAGAGCTGCAGTTTTTGGTGCAATGGTGAAGTCAGGAACAGTCCCACTCTGATCACACAGTACCTTCGAGAAGTCTTCCAAGAGCATCTTCTGACAAGCTCGCTCATAGGGGTCTGAAGGCATCAGCTTCTTCCCTGGAAATGCTTCATCCAAGTATTCACAGGTGATTGGGGACTCCCAGATCAGCTGGCCCTTGCTGGTCTCCAGAACAGGAACCAGCCCAGAGGGGTTCTTCTCAAAGTACCAGTCAGGTTTGTTCTTCAGATTGATGTTTACTATTTCATGGCTAAAAGAGCAAAAGAAACAAGACCCAGACAGGCTCAGTTCTGCTCCAGTCCACCCCATACCATGGTGAAATGCAGTCAACTCAACAGTTCAGTACTTGAGAGGCTCAACCCTCAAGCCCCTGTACTCCCCTGCTTTCTTTGAAGCTGTTTGCAGGACTAATCCTTTGACACAGAAGTACTGCCATACTTTGCTGGAGAAAGCACACACTGACTTGCAATGAGTTGACTGCAGACTGCATGCTTGTATTTTATTAGTTTAACAAGCACCCAACTACCAGGCCAAAACCAAAGATTTGAACTCAGCACACTCACCACATGTGAGTTCAGGAGCAGTCTAAGAAAGAAGGAGTTGACTGCAAATGAGCTACACCTCAGTTAAGAAATGCATCTGAAACTTAAGCTGCCCTTACACCAAAGAACAATCAGGAGAGCATCCTTCCTACTTATATTCCCAACCTATGGCCTCATAAGGAACAACTGCTTAGGGTAAAGGCAAATAGATATTGATTAAAAAAAAGCCATGGGAAATAATATGTCTATATTAAAAAAACAGAAGTTATATGTTAAGTCATATGTGTGACCCCAGAAAATTCCTATTAAGCCCAAAGGTCTGCTAAATACAGCTGAGCCTTCAAAACAACTATGAAGTTACCAGAAGGTAACATCACATCTAGGTAGCCATAAAACCCCTCCAAAATCACTATGCTACAACAAACTTTCCAGATCCAAAATCAGTCCAAAGACACTAAATAAAAATAGAATAAAACTGACCCACAAGTTTTATTGCATCTACTCCTCCAAAACCAAAACACCGATGTAAAAAACAAAATTAACTAACTCAACTCTCATCTTACCATCAAGAGACCTCTTAGCATTCCCTATTCCAACATGAACTCCCAGCCTTGTGCTGGTTAACAAACCACTGTCAGGCCTTGGACTTGGCAGAACCACAAAAAGATGGAAAAAATGGTTAATTTTAATTTGTACCTGAGGGAGACACTAGACCCCATTCAAGAATGCTGATATGGCTATCTTGAAAAAGACACAAACGCTGAATTTTGTTAACTTACTACAGCACAAGAACAAGACAATGTTATAGGAACACAGCACATTTCCTCTTTTAAAAAGGCTATTCACTCTTTAGTGTGTTTTGCTGGGCAGTGACACAACAGAAACAACTGAATATCCGGAGCTTCTAGAATTTTCACAGCCATTCACATCAAAACACTGTTTGTTATGTCTCTACTCACATTTACTCAGGGCAAAAACTATAAACGAAAATCAGCTTGGGGTTTTTACTTTGGGCCTTTATGCAGCTGCTTTCGTACACACCGTACTCATTCAAGCTCCAGAGCAAAATCACGCACAGAAGCCTCTTCCCAAGCAGTTCGTTCATGGATGTTTAATTTAGGAATCGGAGGAAGCCAGGCCCGCCGCCTGCTCCGTGCGGGCCGGAGCTCACCTGATGCCCTTGGCGCGGAGAACCAGGCGCGTCCGCTGCGCGTAGGGGCAGAAGCGCATGCTGTAGAGCCGGATCAGCCCCGCGGGCACCGGGCCCGGCGCCGCGCTGCCTGCGGGGAGAGCAGAGGGACTGTGACCGCCGGCCCTGCCCGAGCCCCAGAGCTGTGCCGGCCCTGCCCCATCTCCAGAGCTGTGCCGGCCCCGCGGCGCTTACCCTTGCCCAGGCTGCGGGAGTGATCGCCCGACATCCCGACACGGCGCGATGGGCTCCGAGCTGCGACGGCTCCGATCTGTGAGGGCCCTTCCGCAGCGCCCGGCCCAGGGCCGCCGGCACCGCCCGCCGGGGGACGGGTGTGCGGCCCCGCCTCTCTCCCTGCCTCCCTTCCCTCACTCCCACCTCCCTCCGGTCCCGGGGCAGCGCTGCTGCCGCTGCTGACCCCCAGAGCTGCCCGGTGGTCTCTCTCTCTCCCTGAGCTGGCCGCCCGCCCCACCGAGCTGGGACAGGCACTGCTCAGCTGCTCTCCATGCTCTCCCTCGTCGTTTACAAATAAGTGCACAACCACCTCCGGCATTCCCGTGGAGGCAGGACACTCATGCAAACTCCACCTCACGGGCCAGGTATATCTATAAGCAGGCCAGCAGCTGCTGAGGTACCAGGTTCCCCTCAATGCCTCCTCCTGCATCACCCACCACCCTCCAAAACCCCATCCAACCCCTCCTTGAGGGTAACAAGAAGGGTTTATCTCTCCTGCAGCTGTTCTGCTTCATAATAAAAACCCTGAGAGGAAATAACAACCCAGCAAACAACACAGCATAGCAAAAGTTAAATCTAACTTAATTACTACAGAGCAGTTATAGAAGGATTCATGCTTGCTTCTGCAAATGTCTTTGTGGGAACATCAGTGTTCCCACAAAGAGCAAAAGAAAGAACCAAAGCACAGATTGAAGTCTCCTCCATACCTTTGCTCCCTCTTCACTTGAGATTAGGGTACCAGTGCCTTCCTTGTACCAGCTTTCCTTGAAGTATAATAATGGAAATGGAGATGCTTTCCTCTTAATGACTTTCATATATTCACAGTGTCCAAGTTGATTTCTGACCACAGAGGTAAAGTGATTCCCTTCCTGTGGCTCCACTCACCAATCTTCAGGTTGGCACTGTACATTAATGGAAACAGCACATTTGTAGGGACCAGTGGGCTGGCACAGCTCTTGCCAAAGGGAGGGAAAATCCTGGCCCTCCTGGCAATACATACTCCTATAAAACCCCCAGGCTGACAGAGCATTCTCCAGTCCCATCAGTGGATCTGTGCTTACACAGGGAACAAGTCCTACCTGTTTTGGTTTGGTTTTGTCACTGGAGTTGGGCCTCAGACACCTGGTCACAAAGACCAATATTTTCTGTGGGGATCTCACCTGCAGATAAACACCGAGATAGTCACTAGTAACATTACCATGACACCATTATCCATTGCAATGGAAGTACATGATTTTTGTTGAGTCACCACTGCTTGATTATGCATACCTTAAGCAGCTCAGCACAGAAAGGGAGTGGTAATTTGTTGCACAAGTCTGCCATGCCCTAGGCAAACAGAACCTGTACATAAGATGTTCTTTGCCGACAAAAAAAATTTCTCCATAAAGAAAATCGCTTAGGATCATTTTAGAATAAGGACATAGTCCTTATTCCTCTAAGTATCTATCCTTAGTAAAGATTCAGCAAAATTTTGCCTGATGAAAACAGAGAAAATGATTTGAGATTTCTTATAGCAATTATGAAACACACAGGCCGTCTGCTAACTCACAGCCTGGAGACAGGCATGTAGGAACTCAGACCAGCATCACAAGACCCACACACTACAATAGGCCCTCAGAAGTACCAAAGAAAATAAATCCACTTCCTCATTGTCTCCAGGTGCTGCCTGGCATGCAGAGTGCCTGTGGAGACAGGAGGTGAGGAATGGGCTTGTCCTGCTGCCTCTGGACAGAAATGCCACTCTCCACGCATTGCCCTCTAGCACTGTGAGTGCACACCAGAATGGCAAAACTGCACACTGCCACGCTACAGGGAAGTTACAGCAAGCTAACACAAACAACACACTATAAATAACAGTCCTCCCTTAGGAAAGGTAATCTATTTTTTAAATACTTAGAGGTTCTTACTGTGTTACCAGGCTAAAAGCTTCAAGTACAGAGGGAAAGCCTGTAGGTGTACTTTCTCTTTTTTTTCTGGGGAAAACTTCTCCTCAGCTCACTCTGAAGCATCAGGAGCTTTATTGTACACCACCCAAAAAGAACTTCTGTACCTTTTAGAGTTACAGGATCATCACGGTTGGAAGATCATCATTCAAGATCATCACCCAGCACCAGATCCAGACCCCTCCTGAGCACCTTTAGGGACGGTGACTCCAGAAAGACACAAGACACAACGGGAAAAGAGGTACAGCTGTCCTGCAAAGAGACGGGCATTTGGCACTGGATGAGATGCAGGGTGACCAAGAGATGGAGCCCACAGTCTCTCTCTCTCCCAAGGCTGATGCACTCCTACACTTGATTCAGCAGCAATGATTTTCCAGGTGAAAGGGCACAGATATCAGTAGCTCAGGAGCAGAACTACCCCATCTTATTAACAAGAGCTCCTACATCACCCCTCACGCTCTTCGCTACTCAGGCGAGAGGGGCCATAACCCCCTTGAGTTCTTAAATACCCGCCCGTGCTCATTGATTGGCTGGCGTAGGGGCGCGGGCCAATCAGCTGCGTGCTCCCAGCCCGGCCAATGGCGGGCGCCGTTGCTGTTGCCAGGGCGCGGGGGTGCCGCGGCGGCGGGCATGGCGGCGGGGCCGGGCTCGGCGGGACCCGGCACGGAGGGACCCACCCTGGAAGTGAGGTGGGGGCGGCCGGCACCGCGCCCACACGCTCCCGAGCCTGGCTGGGGTGCGCGGTGCCCTGCGCTGTGCTCAGCCCGCGGCGGCTCCGTGAATTGGGCGGTCAGGGAGGGGAAGGGAGGCTGCGCTGTCGGGGTCTGTCAGGACAGCGCGGGGGAGAGAGAAATGGCACAGATGACAGGAGCACGGAATGGGGCGGTCCAGGGGACCACAGTGGGTCACCTGGTCCAAGCTCCCTGCTCAGGCAGGATCATCCCAGAGTATGGTGCGTGGGATTACATCCACAGGGTTCTGGGAGAGCTCCAGTGAGGAGACTCCACAGGCTGTCTGAAAAAACCTGTAACAGTGCGTCGTCGCTCGCACAGTAGTCTGTCTATATCTATCTATCTATCTATCTATCTATCTATCTATCTATCTATCTATCTATCTAATCTATCTATCATCTACCTCTTTAATATATAACAGCCTGAGCCCTTGTCCCCTTAGGCTTTTACTGGATGTGTTAAGAATGATAAAGTGCGCTGTCACCCCCATTCATTTATCCCTGCGTACAAGTTTTTGAGATTCTATTTCGCCTCCACAAACAAGTTAGGAATACTTAATTTCCACTGATTCAGAGCTAATGTTGCAGAAAAGCACAGAGCTAGTTCTCAAGCATGTTCAGACAGGTCTCCTGTGCCATGGCACCCCATACAACCTGTTCTTGTATGAAGGAAGGCCCAGAAAAACATTGTCAGCTACAATGTCTCCTCTGTTGCCATGGCTTTCAGTTCATCTCAAGTGCTTTGTCAGTGCTCCCACTCCTCTCTGGCTCCACTTGACTCCTATGTAGCAAGAGAAGCCAAGAGCAGAAATTCCTCAGAAAAGATAATGGGAAGTTATTGCTGGAAATAAATTTATCTCAAGACCAGTAATTTTAAAATGTTTCTAAGTATGAGAGTGCTGAGCTTTATGACCATCTTCTCTGAAGATGGTACAAGAGTACAAAGGATCAGCAACTGAGCTGATTTTATGACTGATTATATTTGTGAAAAGAGCATAAAAATGTTTCTGGTCATTGCAGAGAACAAAGGTCTCTCCCAGTCAAATTCTCTGATTTGGAAAAAGAGCAGAGGTGGGATGTTTCTGAAGAATAATTCAAAGGGAGGATGCTAACAGCAGTGTTGTACACATTGTATCTTACACTGCTGGAGCTTTCTTGCCATGGTACCAGCAGGCTGAACTGACATCCTCACTTGCTGGTAAATGCAAATCCCTTTGGTAAGACCACCCTGATGTTTGTCCACACACTTTTTGAAAATTAAAAACATCTGCAAGCAGTTATGAATTTGTTGACATGTTGTAAGCTCCTAAACAGAGTCCTCCTCAGTAATTTATTTCAGTCCTTGTGTAACACATCCTGTTTACATTCCAGAGTTTTACCATGTTAAAGTACTGGAGTCTTTAAAGCAGAACAGTCCTCCTGGTTTGCTCCATATGAACAGAAGCTGTACTTTTATATCTTTTATTTTATGACTATGAGATGAACTATGAAAGTGCAAAAAGGTTAAGTAAACACAATTGGGTCCCAAGTACAGATCGTACCCATGCAATCCTTTAAATAAAATTATATCCTCTGCTGGGATATAGACCAGAGCCTGTAAACTTGGTTGACTTTTTTTTTAGTGAAAACTGAAAGAAATAAAAGCATCTCTCCATGTTCTTATGCTAGTCCTTTGTGCATTTTGTGACTATGTTTTTGGAGACAGTGGATTAGTGACTCATAATACCAGATATTAGCAGTTGTGGTTTTGCAACTCTGGTATGAGGATGAGTCTAACAAATCCCAGTCATCAGTTTGGTTTAACTTAGGCTACAGTATTCCGTTTTGCACAGTATTTTGAGAAATGTGTGTCTGATTCATGTTTTAACATTCAGTTACTCTGTTTGCAGTTGGGTTCAGGGGTTCTCAAACAAGAACTTGGCCTTTGTCAACAACCAAACTGTCTGCTGCCCTTGTGGTAATTACATCCTCTTCCTGGACATTGAAACAAAGAAGACAAGAGCAGTGCAGTGTGAGAGTGGCCAGGTGGGAGCCTTTGCAGCAAGTGCCAGCAGCCAAGTGGTGGCCTTTTCTGACCGGCAGCTGAATCCCCTCATACACATCTACACTTTTCCAGAACTGAGAAAACTGACAGAATTAAAAGGTAGTGATGTGGTAACCCTCATCCTCATCATCATTTCATTAAAACAGTACTTTCATCATCAGTTTCTGAAGTTGTGGGGCCTTTTTATAAGACTGAAAACCAAGGACTGCTTGTCCCTGTCACAGGACACATGACAGGGAACTGTCTTGTGAAGAGATTCATGGAAAGCAATGGAAGGAATTTTCCACTGCACTACTTTTATTTAGGTTTAAGCTAGGGAGGAATATGACTATATATAATGAAGCTAATTTAAAAGGAAAAGAAAAGGAGTTAAATTGAATTAGTTTTAGGAAAATGTAGTCAGAATAAGCAATAAAATCATACTGCAGTAGACTCCCAAGCAGACTGCTGAAAGCCAGATGAGAAATCCAGGATGTGAGGGATGAGGGTTCTTGCAGTTAAACTTTGGAGTCTACAGGATCTAATGTATGATTTTGCCTGCTTCATGTAATTTCTCTCCTTGGTTTAGTTGCTTACCCTATTCATGTTTCAGTTCCCTTGCCATTTAAATAAGGATCATGATACTTGCTTTTTCATGTATTTGAATAAAATTATGACTGCAAAGGATTTCATGGGATGTGGGGAAAAAATACTTTACAATTTCAAGGTGTTATTGGAAAGGAAATAGAAAAAATTCCAAGCAGTGATACATAGGGAGCATTTTTATGATCAAATCAAAAGAATAATCTGCAGTGAAGCAAAGAAATCAAGGGCCTGAAGAATGTTTAAAGAGTTAAAATGGGTATAATGGAAGTTAGAAGAGTATATGTGGTATTATAAAATAAAGTCTGGGACAATCAAAGACCATGTTCTTTATTTTTACATTTCAGGTGGTGCTCAGCTGGACTATTCCTTACTTGCATTTAGTTTTAAAGGCCCCTATCTGGCCAGTTACTCTTCAATTCCAGAGTTTGCTCTTTCAGTATGGTAAGAGAAAAAAACCAAAAATCTCTTAAACCATTCGTATTTAATTCATATTTTTGTGTGACTACTGTTTTAGCATAGATTAAGCTAACAAGTATGGGACACATACTGGTTGCCTTAATCTCTTTTTCCTGACTGATCATTGTCTGTAAACTTTCTGTATCAAAAATGCTGTTTATTTTCTAGTATTAGTAGACACTAGTCAAAATGGCTGTTAGCTGTAGCAAAATTATCTTTTACCTTCTTCCAAATTTTGGTTTTTGGAGTGCTTCCAGACCCTTCAGCATCAGTTAATTATCTGTTCTCTGTTGGAAGTTGAGCACCATGCTGGTTGTGGTAGAAAGTTGCCTGCTGAAAAGAGGAGAAGGGTTCTAAAGCTGATTGGCACTGGTTTGTCCCCCTGGACTGTTCAGTGGTCTTCTTAATTAGTTTTGCTTGATCTTAGTTCTGGCTTATAATTTTGCTCAGTGATTACACTAACTTGGATCACTGGGTTAGATCACAATTTTCTGCTCGTTGATGTGAAATATTATATAATGCAGTACAGATACAGAAAGGTAGAAAATTTCATCTTTTAATTGTATATAAAATAAAATCCTGCTCTTGCCTTCATTGCCAGCAAGCTCCTATTGACTGTGGAGTCTGAGCACTTCAAAATAAATGTGGAGGGTGGAGTAGGAGAGAGGCAAGCGAGGACATGTAAGGAATTGTCAGTATAATCTCAGTTTACTGATGATCTTCTTTTGTACAATTATAAGTGAAGATGCAGAAACTTTTGAAATTTCAGTAATGAGAGTAGATACTATTACAGATGCCTCTTCTTTATCCCTTTTGAAGAAGAATGTTTGCTGTGACCTCTGATCATACACAGTAATTCAAGAAGGATGTCTGTGCACACTGGAAGCGAGCAAAGGCTCACTGGCCTGACAGCTGACACACTTGTCACCTACAGCAGAAGTAACACACATGGTCCAGTGTGTTCATTGTGTGCTCTTAAACAAAAATGCACCATTCTGAGAGACTTCTCTAGATTATTCTTAAAACCAGAAATACCTGGAAGTGTTTAAATGCTTTAAAGTAGTAGCAATTTCCAGGGCCAGCCAATTTAACCAGTTTGAATCAGCGTGTTACAACTATCAGCAGGTAATTGTTATAAAAACCATCCTAAGTCACAAGGAATTTAGTAACAAAATAATAATTACATTAGAATATTAAGCTTAGAATGTGCAATAATTTGAACAGAGGTGTGTGAATTTACTGTGAAATCAGGACCTTCTCTTTTGTGATTGGATTATATTGTGCATTCATTGAAGATATATGTGTGTTTAAAGGTCAGAAATCACAGTGTAGCGCATTAGATGTCATGACTATATGACAATTCCACAGCCCCAGTACTTTAAGCAGCTAGTTTGGAATCAGGTGTAAGAGATGTTTTGAAAGATGTCAGTCTCAAAATATAAAGAGCTTGTGGGTAACTAAAAGCTGCCTTTCTTCTGAGATATTTTATCCCTAATATTTATTCTTTGCTGTTCAAAGGAGAAACTTAATGTCAGATTCCTTTTCAGATACCTGTTTCACCATAGTTTCAGATATCAGTAAATTATCTACTATAAAACCCTGTTGGCATTATCTGGTAGGTATGAGACAAGAACATGCTGACAGATCTTTAGAAAGCAAGATAAGCTGATATCTGTAAAAGTCAGAATTGTAGTTTATAGCTTCCTGTAATTTTAATGAGGGCAGCTGCATATGTGTGAATAATTCCCATTTTTTTTCAGATACTATAAATGTTAACCATTGTTTGCTTTGTGATCATTTCTGTGAGTGAATTTTTTACAGCCAGGCTAAGGGATTATACTGAATCTATTTAGAGCAGTTAATGCATTTTACATTTCTCCTCTCAGCAATAATGACAAATACTAAAGCTATAAATGTTATTTAGATTAACAGTCAGATAGATTGTCCAATAAATTAAGAAATAGTTTTAACCATTTTCTTCAAATGTTGTTAATCAGTTCTTGGATAGTGCCTAAAAATACAAATGCCATCAAATATTAATCTGAATATTGAAAAATATGAAAATTAGATGAGGAGGTCATAAAATAGGTTATACTGGACAAAAGAAAAGTCAGCAGAAAGCAGATTCCCAGGCTTCTGCTAGCTACACATAACAGCCCCACACAAACTCCGCCCTGGTTTGTGGCCAAGTTAGTTAATGCAGCCACAGCTTGTATGTCTGCACTCACAACACAATTTCTGTATTATCTAGGTAATTAATCCAAAGATAATAATGGGCTGAATGTGGTTTGCTTCCTCATTATCACACCTTCCAGCTGCAAGCACTACAGTCATTATGTTACAGATTGGAAAAGCAAGGCTGGGTTGCTGAAGAGTTAATTGTTGGGGCCCATTTTAGTAGTCGCTGATGGAGCTAATGACAAAAAAAATCCATTTCTCGTGACCATTGGTCTTTTCACAAAAGGTAGTGACTGATAATGTTTCTAAAATGTCAGTTATTCAATCATTTTCTAGCAGTAATAAATTTATGTGTGGCTAATTAACCACATCCTTTTCATTCTCAAGAGGACCTTACTGTTTTGACAGCAGAAATTTTTTGTCAGTGACAAAGTATTTGTTTTCCAAACTGGATCTTGAACATCAGTCCTAATCACATCCAGACCTTTGGCTTCAATGTTTTTTTACCTGTTTAATGGATTTAATTTTCTTTTATTCTCCTTAATGAAGGAACTGGCAAGAAAATATCCTCTTGTGCAGTGAGTCTCAGCCAGGGCTAACAGGAACCTCTCTGAGTTTTAACCCCATGAATTGGCAGCAGCTGTGTTTTGTTGCTGAGAGCTCTGTTACCATCTGGTGCGTTGAAAGGACCAAGGACGAGCATCTCCTTACAGGACAGTGAGTGGAACATCCCTCAGGCTAGGAGCAACATCTATAAGTATATTTTAATAATTAAAGACTAGCAACACACATCTATTTGCAAAGGATGTAGTCCCACTTAGTTCACCTAGGTATTGCAATCAGTAATTACTAAATCACAACTGTTATAAATCTGTCTAGTCAAGCAAGTGAATTAAATTTATGATTTTATTTCTTAGTACTCACATGACCAGATTATGCACACCATGAAGCTAATACTAATCAGCTGCTTTGGCAGTGTTGATTAAAAGCTGTGTGACTGAATAAAGATAGTGCCTGGACTGCTTTTCTGTACCTGGCTATGTTGAGCATTGCTTTTGTAGCCATGAAACCATCAAATTTAGATAAACTTGTTCCTAGTAAGTATAGTTAAACGATATCTTGTTGCAATCACGAATTGTACCAAAAGCTGTATCAGTTTTCAATGTGATTTCCAACTTCTGTGGCTAATTTACAGGTCCAGGGAGCATGGCTCTGTGAATGCAATTCACTGAGCATAGCAAAACTAGAATTTATTTATGCCAAAATGTGTTTTGAGGTTGGTAGAAAAGTAGCATGTACCACTCAAGTTGGAGTTGTTGACATATAAAACCTGTGCTCTGAGGTGGCAGCTACTCTGCCATTCCCAGCTGTGTTTAATCTCATTAACTATTAATGTAATCAACATACTGCCACATTCACAGTTACACTAATGGAAGTATAAACAAGGCCTTAATTTGTGATCTGAAAAAAATACTGAAGAGTTTTTGCCTTTTGGCATTACACAGTGCATATGTAAATACATAGGCATACTCACTTTTCCTCCATTCAATTTGCAGAAATAAAGCCCTTTTTAAAAACAGCTTCTCCGTTTTGTATCAGTGGTTGCTAATCATATTTCTTCTCCTCTGACTGTGTCTTTTGCCTTTTCACAGCCCTGTGGAACTCCCTGATGAACAGGGGGCCCTGAGTTATCATGAGGATTTGTTTTTCCCACCTGCTCTTAATGATGATCCATACTATGGCCCTGATTTGCCAATTTCAGCTGTTGCCGGACTGGAAGGAGAGGAAGCAGAAACGTTTGTGGTAGTTACTGGTTTTTTTCCTTTTTACTATTGCAAGTTATTATACTTTCTATACAAATAGGTGTTAATAAATTCATAATTCTAATGCTTATTAAATAGGTACAACTCAGTAAATGGATCTGTTACCTCAACAATATTTTTGAAATCCATTTTGCCAGGAGACTGAGAAGGCACAATGCTACTGCATAGTGTAGTATGGTGTTGAGATGTTTGACACAGCTCCTAGCATAAATCTGTGTACTGGAGGTTTGAATCTGTGTCAGCATTTAACTGTGCCCAAGCAAAAATGACCTGCTGAAAACTTCAAAACTTTTTCCCATTCTAAACTGATGGTAACCCTCATGTATTCTTACTTCCCTTTGGGATTGCTTTCCTCTTGATGTTGAAAATGTCTCAAGCTATGTAAACATTGAAGGCTTTTTTCCAGACAGAAACCCCTGCTTCTGAAATACATTCCCATACCACTATAAGTGTTGGACCTTACCATTTGTCTCACTTGTATTTGATTATTTACTTTTTATCCTCTCTTGAGGTGCCTCTTTTTAGAGGCTTCAAATGTCTTCTCATTTTGTTCAAAATGTACTTTCACATGACTACCAACTAAAAGTGTGAAAGCATTTAATTTGCAAATCTGGGATTTTCTTCTTAGATTAAGACCATGAATTTCTATTTGGTGGCTTGTGATGTATATGAGACACCAAAACTGGCATGCATAAGATGACACTGGCATTATATACTACATCTGCTCAATGGACAAATGGGTGTTCTGTATTAGAGTACAAAGTAGAGTCAAAAAGTAAAACCAGGAAATTATGTTTTCCTGACTTCATCATCTTTTTGTTGCTTCATGCTTTCACAATGCTAGAGGTTTTTAAATGTGTAACTAGTTTCCTATGGTTTTCAGGACAATCAAGAACTATAAAAAAAATCCTTTATTGATTCTAGATATATGTGAACTGTTCATATTTGAGATCACTTAGAACATAGAAAGTGAAGATAATATATGCTCATCTGGGGCCTTGCCATTTTCTTCTGCCTTACTGCCTCTTAGGTTATGTGCAGATGATGAACTCTGCAAAACCCACTTTGTTCTTTATTCTGAAAAGTGAATTACAAGAAGTACTGGAAAAAAAGTCGTTCCTGTATTAGGTCTGTGAGGCTTAATAGAATTTGTCCTTGAATAGATGCCATGCTGTGCAGTAGTGGTAGGTTGTCATGTTTGAACTTGCAGAACCATGTTGGGGACTTTTCCACATGGAAAAGTTTATGCTTTCAACCATGCTAGATATATGTACTAGAGATCTCTATAGGGTTTTTGCATTCCCAGTTGCCTTCAGAAAAACCTAGATTTCTTTTTAACACCTTCAATGTGATTATGTTCTTCTTATCCATAGAAATATTTCTGGAGTAAGAGTAAACTGTTCTAATAGTCTTCATTGAAGATTTCCCTTTCTTTCAAATCATATGGTAAATATTTTGATAGTTATTTACTGTCCAGTTTTCTTAGCTGGGTTTTTTTTTGATTGTCAGTATTGGTAGGTAATGAACAAGTTATTTAGAAGTTAAATGGGTTGGGTTTTATTTTCAGAAATACAGGCTCTTGTTCCTTTTGTTGTGGTGGTAGTATGTTGTTTCCTGTGTACTAAACTCTGAGGTTCTACGCTCACACTGGGAGGCAATGAATCTGTTTCTGGCATGTTTTTACCTTGCTCCAGGAGATGGTAGCTGAGTAACTTTTTTAGGACTTGAATTAATTGTGCCTTACAGCACTAATTCTCTCCTCCATGCATGCCTGTGCACATAAACCCCATCTCTAACCGAGCAGAAAAACTGAGCCCTCTTAGATCTTCCAAGCCCTGGCACTGGAGGGAAATCACACGCTTATGATTGTCTTGTCAAGTTCAGCACCATTTTCCAACACCCCAGCCCTGAAAAGCAAGCCCAGTGTGCTTGTTTGCCTCTTGGAAGTGTGGCAGTGCTCCATGCTCCAGAGCCATGCACTGAGGCTGGCAACAAACCCAAGTGTAACCACAGCGGGGCGGCAGAGGGAAAGGATTGAAATATCCCACAGCTTTCCATCCTTTTCTTCCTCGCATGAGATTTTTCTAGATCAGAATTTTCTAAATGTGCTTTACCACAGAATCACAGAATATGCTGGGATGGAAGGGCCCTACAAGGATCATCGAGTCCAACTCCTGGCCCTGGGCAGGACCATCCCCAGGGGTCACACCCTGTTCCTGAGAGTGTTGTCCAAACACTTCTTGAACTCTGTCAGCCTTGGTGCTGTGACCACTCCCTGGGGAGTTTCTTCCAATGCCCAGCCAGCCTCTGGTGAAGAATCTTTCTCTAATGTCCAACCTAAACCTCCCCTGGTACAGGCCATTGCCTCGGGTCCTGTCACTGTCACCACAGAGCAGAGATCAGTGTCTGTCCCTGCTCTTCCCCTCACAAGGAAGTTGTAACTGCACTGAGGTCTCCCCTCAGTCTCCTTCTCCAGACTGAAAAGACCAAATGACTTCAGCTGCTCTTTATACAACTCCCCCTCTAGAGCCATAACTATCTTCCTAGCCCTCCTTTGGATACTCTCTAGCAGTTTAATATCTTTCTTATATTGCAGTGACCAAAACTGCTCACAATATTCAAGGCGAGGCAGCCCCAGTGCAGAGCAGAGTGGGACAATCAAGCCCACTTGAATCCATTTCATCTCTAGCACCAACTTTTTTCCATTGTCTTTTTATAAAACTTTTTGTGGCAAGAATCCATCATGGATTTTTTCTTTCCCCAATGAGGTACTACTCAAAAGGGAGAGAAGTTCAAAGAAAGACAGCAATAGTTATTATTATTATTATTATTATTATTATTATTATTATTATTATTATTATTATTATTATTATTATTGTTGTTGTTGTTGTTGTTGTTGTTGTTGTTGTTGTTGTTGTATTGTTGTTTTGTTATTGTTATTATTGTTATTATTATTATTCACCACCCTACCATTGCACAGTCCAAGAAGCAACCTGGTTTGGGATTTACATAATCTCATCCTCGGATTAGCATATTTTTATGTGTAAAGACAGCCATGGCAGAAGGTGCAAAGGAACACTGCAGAAATTGTGTTTACCCAGAAAGCTTCTATTTTTCAGAAGTTCAGTTACGACCTTCCCGAAGATTTGTGATGTTCAAGCCTTATAAAATCAGTGAAAATGCCTATATTAGATGATTTTATGGGTGATGTAAAGCCCTATTTGCTATAAATTTGTTACTGTCAGCCATATCTGATTTATAAAATAAATATTAATATACTTTATTTCTGTAACATTTTTCCCCTGAGAAACTAAAAATGCTTTGTAAGCATAAATAAATAGAATGTAAGTTACTTACCCAGAATCATATAACAAGGGCTTGGTATATTTTGCTAATGAATTCTAGGTACTTATGGATCTCTGTCCTATGCTTTCATCACAAGTCAATCCATATTTCCTCTTTTTATAGAACCTTTAGTGAGACAGAAGGTGCTTTACAGAATCATACATACAACCTTTTTTTTCATCCATCATATTGTTTAGTGATCCTCACCACTTCTGCACACATGCATGGTGCTTTGAATCCCCTCTTTTAAATGTTCTCCCAAGGTTTTATTGTGTTTTGTCCCCCTCTTCTTCTCCCTGAATTCTCTTTAATCTGGTTCTTTCTGCCAGGATATTTTTATGACCTCTGTTACTGATGTATCTGAACAGACCAATCTTTGTCTTTAATAATATTTGCTGGAGAAGTTCTGTTCTTGCTGTTTTATGGAGGACAGATTTATGGGAGTTATTTTAGCAAAATGAAATTCAAGGCACATGGGAAGTCCAGGTCAGGGATATTTCTAGCACTTATTTGCAGATGACACAAAGATTGAAAAAGCTGTTTTACAGAGCAATTTGGATTATACAATAAGATAAGCTATTCAAACAAAATGTGTTTTAGTACTGCCAGGTATGCAACAACCACATGTTCACGTTTTGGCTGTAAAGTGGAAGAATATTCTAAAAAGCAGTTTGAAAGGCATTTGTTGTGGTGAGGTCATAATAAGTAACCATTTAAATTGGGGCTTCTAATGCCCTTCTGACATTTAAAGAACCCTCTAGGGGCTCAGTGTATTGGATTTTATCATAATTCTATCATTAAAACTTTAGGAAATGCCCCTGTTATGGTGGGTCAATATCTTCACGAGGATAGGGAAGATACTGGAAGGATTTCCAAGCTAGAGATAAAATTGTAACAGATGCAAGTGCTGGAGAATAAATCCAGACAAATGCAAATTTTAAAATATATAGTTTTTAATTGAAAATATGATTCATCATTTAAATAGATTTCTAGAGGGAATTCTCCACCACAGTCTCTAGACATAGACCTTTTTGAAGAGTGTTCTCTGTCAAGTTACTGGCTTCAGTGAAGAGATCACTGAATAAAATAATGCTGATGTTAAACATGATATCCCATGCTATGAGATAGTGATTTTTTTTTTCTTATTTTGAAATGTATGTAACAGCTAGTACAGATATTTGTCAATTGCTGATTGAATTTGTTTGTTTTCATGCTGAAGCCTAGAAATTACATTAAGACTTCAGTGCATCCCACTGCCCACTGCTGGACTGCAGCCTCAGAAATATACATGGGCTGTAAAGAAGGATATGTTTTGGCAATTGATGCTGAGCAATACAGTGTTTCTGTTCTTCAACAAAAAGCTCCACCTGGTAAGAAATAGCTGAGTGTGTTTCATTCAAGTGGGAAAGAAAGTAGATAGGTGAAAGCTTTTTGTGCTGTCTTCTGTTCTTCTATTGGGTACCTTACAGAAATTATAAAGCGTGTTTGTAGAACCCTAGTTTTTTTATTAGTAAACAAATGAGAATGTCTTTTGGGATTCTGTGGGGGTGTTTTTAACACCCAACAACTAACTTTAATTTTTCTTTCTTAAAAACAAACAAACAAACCTAACCAAACTGTAAATACATGAAAATTGATTAAATTAACTATATTTTCAGGAGTCCAGATCTTATTCACCAGCCCTACTAGATTAGCATTAAACTATTAGTATACCAGCTACTAATAGTAGAACTAATAGCAGTACTATTTTTGCTATTGAAAAAAAATTATTGGTACTTAACTATTACTTAAGTACCAATAAATAATTTTATTTTGCATGAAATGTTGGATAGTCTTCATTTGCTGTGTTAGATAAAGTCAGACATGAACTTTGAGGGCTCATGAGTCTTCAAAAAACAAAACTGAAACTCCTACATAGACTGTTCTATAATGAAAACAAGGCTGCAAACACTGCCAGGCTTTACTGCAGAATGTATGAAGCACAGAGAGTGAACAGAAGATATCTTTGGCTTCAAACAAAGAAATCTGCTTTTAATTTATTCTGGAATGGGAGGAGCTCTGATTGATTGCAACTCACCAGTGTGGTTTGTGTGCCCTATATGTATTCCCACTATCTTTTTTCATGGGGACCTTTAGCAGGCTATGACTGACTAAAGTTTCATGTCAAGGGCAGCCCATTTCAGACCTTCTTTCTCTGGGAATCCTGAGGTGTCTCCACTGCTAAATGCTACTACCCTTCTGTGCTCATTCAGAGGGCTCCTAAATGGAGGATGCTGAGACACATCCAGCAAAAATTGTTCCTTAGGCAATCTGTACCCCATCATCCTTTGATGGGATGGAAGGTGTCAGTCCAATGGTGCACATGAAGTTCATACCTTGGTCAGGGCTAGGAGGTGTACTGGAATATGCTTCTCCCTAACATAGAGCTGTTTCCCTAACAAACATTGAATTAGTGGTAATAGATAATCTCCTGGTAATCTTATTTTCTTCTCTTTACATATAGTCCATGATTTTTTAAGCTGCAGCAAGTACCCTGACTTAATTTTTGGTAGTTAACACCAAAATGGAAGGCTGCTTTTAAAACAACCTAACAAACCATCATTATTTCTCTTTTTGAAACTATCAGACTTTTAAATTTTAGCAAATCAAGAGTTGGAAACATCAAGAAATAAAAACCTGAAGTGTGATCAGAACTGTTTTTGTTAGTTGAATAGAAGGCAACAAGAATATTGGCTATTTGGGCCTTTCTTGGCCTGTGTGTTCATCTTTGAGTCCTGCCCTAAAACTGTGTAACAAAATGCTTTGTATTTATATTATACTGAAGCTCCTGCTTCATTTAAAGCAGACTGCAATCTGTATCTATTGAGCAGAATGCTTAAGTGCATGGCCAGCTTCAAGCACATGCTGAATTCCTGATATGGTGTTGCAAACAGAATCATAAGCAGCCACAGCATTTCACTTAGGCATTGTTTTCAGAGTGGCTGAATTTTCCTTTTAAGTGTATTAAAAAAAAATCATTGTTAGAAATAAGTCTACCATAACTTGGTACTAGAAGGAAGATAAATCTGCATCTGAACCACTCTCCACACCAAGTCCATGTTATCTCCTTGTTACAGCTGTAAACTGAATAACAACTGTGCTTGCTCAGTTGCATAGATGGCAGAAATGGTAGATATTCAGGAAGAATGTACATTTTTCATTTAGCATACTGAACCTGGCCTTCTGTTGAATAGAGTGGAATACAACTGACTTGTTTTGCAATATTGATCTACAAACAAGGTTGACATTATAAATTGTTTTCTTTTGTGCAGAGTTCATGCAGAAAATAGCAGATGTGGTGTCCTATGCTCGTAGTGAAGTGCAGAAAAAGAAAGGTATTTCCATGTTCAAGTGAAGCTAATAGATTTTTAGGCAGCACTGCTGGGGTGTCTGGGAGTACTAATATGTGAGTGCAGCTGGAAGCCACTGGTTAGAAAAACTTGTCTCACACTGGCCTCTGCAAGACACATTGTTGGCAATCTTATGTGTGTTTACATGACAAAAGATTAATAGCATTTCTGCTAAGAGACAGCCAAATTAAAAGCCTCAGGAGAAACAGTGACTGGAAAAAATTGTGTTCATTCTAATTTAAATTGGAATAAGTGGTGCTACAAGAGGTTCCCTACTGCTTAGTTTTAGCATTTCTTTGGAACTGCAATCACTCATAATTTATCTGAGTTAGGATTTAGGGGTTTGTCTCAAACATTTTGTTTTGGGCATCACAGTACAAAAAAGATAGAATGGATTAAGTTCAGCAAATTTCCACAAAGGCTGTTACAGTCTTAGTCCATGACATGCAAATTTGGTGTGAGAAAACTGTTTGTTCAGCCTGAAGAAAAGGAAATGAGGGGTTTTAGTACTGCTTTAGCTATCCAGTGAAAGGCTACAGAGAAGATACAACCAAAGAACACAGTTTGCATCAACAGGAATTCTGGGTATATTTTAGGAAATAAATACTTTCACAGTGAAGGTAGTCAGACATTGGGACAAATTTCCCAGAGAAGATATGGAATTGCCGTTTTTGGGTATATTCAAACCTTAGCTGATAGGAGTCTGGGCAACATAATTCAACTTTGAAGTTGGTTCTGAGTTTGAAATCAGCTCTGTGCTGAGCAGGAGGTTGGATTACAGGGCTTCTAGGATCCCTTCCAATCTAAACGACTCTATGATCCTTTTACTCACAAATAAATAGTAAATTATCCCAGATTTGAATTGCAACACATTGTTGAAATAAATTAAATTTGATATTTTATGTTGGTTTTGTGCTTTCAGGTCGCAAACCAAGCAATCTGCAAAAACCAGTTTTACTTGCCATGGCATTTTGCAAAGAGGGACTGTATGCAGCTGGACATGTAAGACATGCTTTGTGCTTTTAACTTACTCTGAGTGTGTGAAAATCTGCATTCAAATGGACTATATTTGCAGAGTTCACTGCAAAGACAGGAGTTAGGAAAAAGTGAGGGGCTGCAGGACCATAACGTTCCTCTCTGGTGTTGACTATATTACTTTGTTAAGGCTTGACACAAGGGAGCAGAATGTGAAAGGATTCCATTTTTGTACTCAAAGCAGCAATAAAAGAGGACAGTCCTGGTTTTATTTAAGAATATTGTAGAGAAACAGAGGAGAAGGATGGACAAAATAGGAGGGAAAATGGCAATAGAATTGCCAAATTATTTTGTGCAAAATCTAACTCAGTATCTAACCCAATCTGAAAATGCCATTGTACATTCCTGCTCAAGTGGGAGACAAATTCTTACACTGTCTCAAAAACAACAATATGAAATCAAAAGCATTATCTAATGAGAGAGTCTGTTGTTATCAAACATGGACTGTCACTAAGAATTGTATTAAAGAACACCTTTATGATCAATAGATTTATTATCTTAGTTTAGAGTGCTTTTTATTTAAACCTACTAAAGACAAATGACACCATTGGTGATGGGATGCAGTTAAACTCTGCTGCTCTAGTGACTTTCTGAAGATCTTGCAGTTTAGTTTGCCAGATAGTGTAACTGACATAGACCTCATGTGGATTTGTACTTCTCTGCACAGGAGGGCATTTTAATCTTTTATCACATCAAAGATCTGCAGTATGAGATGAAAATCTGTGCTGATATCTCACAGCCCATATCCAGCCTCATGTTTTCTCCTGATTACACCAGTCTGCTGCTTGTCACTGACCAGGTACAACATTTGAGATAACAGCCCTACATAATGGGATATCCCTGGGATTCTATATGAAAATGCTGATACTATTAGTACAAAATGTTTAATGTAATCACACAAGTCAACAAATTCTATCAGAAGTGAACACAGTCCATTCTGTGTTTTAACTGAAAATTGGAAATACTTTTAATGAAGCACAGAACAATTGTCTCCTGCAGATGGTGGAATATAAAGTACCTAATGTTGGGATTTCCCAATATAAATCCTTGTGTATGTTCAGTTCAGTACATATTCAGGGTCTCTCATGTGTCCAAGTCATGGATCTACTGGGCACAAATTCCAGGCTTGGTGTGTGCCTGCACAGGGAGAAAAGTGTAGCTTGGGTCTATCAGACCTACTGGTGACTCTGCAGTAGAGTTGTTCTCCCTACAGACATGAAGTTTTGTGTTGGTGTAGAATATTTATTCATTTCTTGAGTAGCATGAAATTTGATGTGTTTAAATTACTTTGTTAAAGCAAGTTTGAGAAACAGAACTTCTTGAAAATATGGTTAGCTGGAGTGCTCTAAAAGGAACTAACATTAGCCAGTGTAAGTTAATATAATCCACTAAACACAGATGAATCCTATTGGGCACATTTTACCTCAGGTTAGAGTCAAATATAAAAGTTCAAAGCGTGAAGCTTAGAAAGATGGGAGGATTTTTTTAAAGTCTTCAAAAGCTTCTAATGAAGAGTTTCATATCCCAGTGATGCATTATTTCTCTGTATTTGTCAGGGGACAGTCTATAGTTACAGACCTGCCCATAGTGGAGAAGCTGTCAAACTCTTGGACACATCCAGCAGTTGTTTTCTAGCAGCTGATTTTCTTACTCCAGGGAACAGCTACTGTGTGGTAAGTAATTATATTTTTTCTAATATAGAATAATAGCTCTTTTCAGGTAACCAGTATGTTGCTAAGGCACAAAATGAAAAGCCTTGCAGAAATCTGATTGTTCTGATATTTGTTAAAGTTGTGTAACTTCTCATTAAGGAAGTAAATGGCATTCATTCAGCTATAGTCTATAAAAGGGTCAGAACTTTTATACTGGATTTCAGGTTGGATAATTAATGCTGTATTGGTTCTGATGCTGATTTATGTGACTTAGATTGTTCAGGAAGACAGCTGAGCAAAAGATGGATTCAGTTCAGAGAACTGATGTTGTCCAACAATTGCTACTGATCTTTTCAGCCCTCTGCACAGATTGGAACATCCTGAGAGATACCTCTGTGCTGAGTCCAGGGACAAAGAAGGCCTTTTCTCATCCACCTGTCCATTCTTAGAAATTCCTTGCTTTTCACTGTCTTTTACTCCTGCAAGATATATATTTTAGCCACCAATTCCTTTACAGGTTGTGATTTCTCCAGGTAACCAGCCTAGAAAACCTGGAGTCATAGTCTATTAAACTGGCTGAATCTCTTTGTTCACCATTAGCATGGGAATGCTGAATTTTACCTGACTGTGTATGAGTAGTGTGAAGGTTGAGTGATCTCTAACCTTACTTCTTGTAAGCCTTACTACTTGTAATTGTGCAATTAAAAAATTACCTGGATATAGGAAAACCTCAAGTATTGTCTTGATACCCATCATTTTTCATGTGAGAAAATGAGACCTCTCCTCAAGGCCTTTCCTTTGCATATATAATTATAAGCAGGTTGTTCTATTGCTGGCAGGATGGCAGGAGTGCTAATATTGATCAAGCTAACAAATTTTGCCCTAAATTGTCTCATTCTGCTAGAAGCTGCAGGAATGCACAAAAATTTTTGAAAGTATTCCTTAAGCTGGTGTACCTTGCAGCACCTGGATTTAATGAAAAGCTAAATAATCCCAAGCAACCCTTAATCTGCCATGCTCAGTGATTATTTGAATCTATATTCTATAGGAGATCACTAATCACTTGCAGATTATTTGGTTATTTTATCCTCTCTTGACTCTGTTTTTCTCTGTTCAACAGTCTGTAACAATTTCAGGTGAAGTACAAGTTTGGTCCTTGGAAGATGGAACTTTCCTCAGCAAGCTAAACCTTGGTACTGAGGTACAAGTAACCAGGAGCTTATACTTAAAATTTTCTATATTTTTAAATTGATAGCATCATTCCACAGATTTGCATCAATCAGTGCTGAGGAAAGCTCAGTAATGTCTTTGAGCAACCTATCAATGAGATTTAAAGATTATCTTTCAGAATGTTTCCTTGAGCTAATCCTGTCATGTTTTTATCTTGACTTCAAAGCAGAGGAAACATTTCAGCCAAATGTCCTCATCATGCATCTTTCAGCACATCTTTGTAAAAAATATCTTAAATTTTTATGGTATTCCTTTTTTTTTTTCTTTTTAATGAGTAACAGAAAAGTTTAAAAATTATAAAAGCTAAATGCCTTGACTGATAATGAAAAACAGGTTTTAAGAATTGAGTTGATAAAAGTATTTCAAATTGTTAATGCTTTGTCCTGATTTAAGGTGCATTCAGACCCTGAAATCTGACATAGTAAAGAAAAAAAACCCCTTTCTATAACAGCTATACACATAACACTGCACTCACTGTTTTATTTAGGTGAAACTTCTTTCACTTAAAATCTGGAGAGTGGATATAATGGTTGTTTTTTCTCTGTAAAGAACAGAATTAAGTTTTGATGTGTAGCTACAAAGCATAGATAAAATTTCCATTATGTCTCTGAATACTTTCTTTGTTAAAAATATGTTTTTTAAATAAACCACTTGTGGTTTCTTCTTCAAATTTTATAGACTTTTAAATAGCAAAAGAAATTGCATACTAACAAATAGCATAATATATGAAAATATATTGAATTGTTAAGTATCTTCTACTTCTCAACTAGGCAACTTCTATGGCTTGCTGTCCCTCCTCCGAGAGTGTTGCTGTAGGGACCCAAAGAGGTCAAATCTATTTCCTTGATGTCACCAAAGCTGAAGCTCCACGGGTTGTTCACAGAACTTTTCTTTCCAAACTTCCAGTGCTGTCTTTGCAGTAAGTATGTAGTAGGGTAGAGATATTGTCAATTTATTCCTTGAGTAATGATATTAGTTGAACAAAAAAACCTGACATTTTTTTCTACAAATAAAAATTTAAAATATTTTAATAGCTTCTACTTTTTTTAGCATATTCTGAATTGCTTGCAAGAGGCAGTAGCAGGATTTATATGAGAGAAATGTAATAAATCTGTATTTTAAGCAGGTTTAACTGAACACAGAAGATACTGATGTATAAGATCCTTTCTGAAAAATCACCATATGCATATACCAGAATTTAGGGAGTTATTTCTCATTGAATATAAATTTAAGATTTTGTGAAGTTTAGTTTAAGCCTTTTGGTCATCTCTTTCTATATGGTGGATTTTTGTTACCATTGCTAATTATTCATTTGCTTCAAATTCTGGAGATTACCAGTCCTTTTGTAATTAGCTCTAGTTATCTAACAGGCTTTTTGTGTTTGGTTGGGGTTTTCTGTTGGTTGGGTTTCTCCCCCCACCCGAAATTATTGAAAAATCTGAGAGTATTTTACTCTACTTTGCAAAAGATAGAATGGATTTTGAACTGTTAAACTTTAATATAAATCTGCCTGTTATTTGAGACTCAGATGTGTCCCTTTTCACAGCTACCTAAGATGTATCCCTTTTCACAGAACTTGAAAAATAAATACAGAAAGCAACTTGTACAAAATTAAATCAATGCAAAAATGTGTTTTTTCGAAATAATGTCAAGATCTGTGTAATAGTTTTATTTCCAAAAAAGTGAATGTAAAAGAAATTCTGACTTAACAATATTGTTAGTGCAGACTGCTGTGGAGTATGATCAGCTTTAAATTGATCTCCCACTCAATTAGAAACTGCACTCATAGTACTGAGCTTTATATCTGACCCTAAATGTAAACCCAGGAGCTGAAATTTGTGTTTATGCATTCAGTGAAGTCAGCAAGTTATGGGAGTGAAATTATTTGACTCTTTTTATTGACTGTACTGAATGGATTTCTACTTGGACTTGCATTTTACCTAGTTATGATCAGAGTGGCCAGATCCTCATTGCAAGAGCTACAGAAGGACACATCTTTATTCTAGATGCTCGTCCATCAAAATTATTCCAGGTTCTGGGATATATAGGTAATACATGTAACAACATTAATTACATTTTCTTTTCTCTATTTTCTGCATATAAAATATACTTGTCATTCAGCCTAAGCCATTCACCTTCCTTATATTTATTTTCTTGGAGGACAAAACATATTTTTCCCTTCTGTTTTCTAAGGGCCAGAGCTCTTTTGGGTTTTTTTTGTTTTGGAGGGTTTGGTTGGTTGGTTTTGGTTTTTGCTTTTGTTTTCCCCTTTGTAATTTTAGTTAGCAAATGTACCAATATTACCTTTCTTTCAGAGTATGTATAACTCACAGGGAAAAGAATGGACTAACTGACAAACTGATCACAGCTCCAGCATAAAATTAATAGTGATGGCAAAGAGCTAAAGAACTTTGTGAGAATTTGGACTAAAATTCTGTAGGTTATAATCATTGTGTACAATCTCCTATTTCAAATTTCTACCACAGACATCTTTCAAATGGGAACTGCTGAAATCGTCAGCTTTGATGATTGATAATGAGGAATAAAATATGATGAATTTTAACTCACAAAAAAGCATTATTCTTAGGGATCATATCTGTGTGTATAGATCTTCACCATAATTTTAAGTTTAAAGGACATTATTTTATCATTTTAATTGGTTTAGCAAACAGAACTACATCTCCTTAAATAACTTATGTAATCTGCCTGATCATATATACTCTCATTGTCTGGAGGGTTTGTTAGAGGAGGGTTTTTCTGTTCTTTATCTGGCAGTTATCAGCAGATAGCCTCACAATTGCTACAATTCAAGCCTGAGGTAAATTTAGATTTGACTATTTAATGTAATAATCATGTGCTGGTGTTTAGGGGTTCCCAGCACCCGGTGCCTCAAGGGGAGTTGTGTACATGCAGCACTCCTGAGCCGTGTTCCCAACAGGGGTCTCATTTTTTGTCACAGGATATTTTAATAAACACAATGTTACCATGCCAAAGTAACAATTTCCATTGATGTTCCTTACCTGCTTCAGTACTGGAAGATGAAGTGCTCCATCTTTCTGTAGTTTTTGACTTAAAGGATGACTTAGTTAAAGTGACAGCAGTTCTTAATGGAGCAGAGGTCGAACAAGCAAGACTGGAACTTTTTCGTCTGTCTTCAGCAATGATAACAGGTGAAAATTGAAATAGATACTTATATTTTCTAGGGCAGTAAGGCTAGTGTCAGATTTTCAAGTTATTTTTTAAAAGGCCTTACATTTTACAAACTTTTCAAAAAGTAGTTTTGTAGTTTTCAACAAAGTTAGTATTTTTTTTAAATATTCACTAATTTTGTACTTATTTTTGTGCCAGTGTTTAGATATATAAAATGGGGCTTTACTTTCAAAGCTGCTGAAGAGCTACAGTTCTTGTGTTCATTTCAGTTTTATATCAGGTGCCTTGTCAATCTTAATTTCTGGTGTCCCTTTAAAGTTCAAATTAGGGAATTATTAAAATATATTAACTTTATATTACTAACTTTTATTAACTAATAAAATATATTAATTTCATCAACTAATAAAATGCCCTTTTGAAGAAGTGAACTGCAGTGCTTTAGCCAATACCACCCAGGCTGTGTGTTCCTCATGGCAGAGATTCCTAAAATAAGTTCTAAATGAAGGCAATGGTGACAAGAACCTGCGTGCAAACTAATTAGCACTAATTATGTTGACGTAATACTCAAGAAGCAGAGTAAATTAGTGCATGCAAATAGTCTCATCATGGTGGTTAAACTGTTTCCAGTAGTTCTTTAGAGCCAGTAGAGTGATTGCTCCGCTTCACTGCAGTGTGCTGCATCAGCACAATTCATTGGGCTGGTGTTAAATCTAAGTATTAATTTATTTCCAGTCACTTCCCTGAAAACTCACCTCATGCTCACTCCTTGCTGAGGATCATTTTCATAACTACATGATAGACAAAGCACCTGTATTAGTGGAAGTCATGCTTCTTCCTCCCTCTTTGTTTTGTCAATCTTTTAGAGAGTGAAAATTATGTGAATGAACAAGGAATATTTAATACTAGTGACCTGAAAAAGAAGCAATATGATCTAGATTACCCTTTGAGCTCAGCAGTCAGACTGAAGAATAACGTTGTGTATGGCTACTGCTCCTGTGAACCTTGGATCTGTAAATACCACCTCGCTCAAAAGGTAATTCTCTGAAGTTGAATTATGTTGGGTGGGGGTTAAATACCAGCTAAATAAAAACAAAGGCTGCAGATGAAATTAATATAGCAGGATATTATCTTAAAGAAATCCTCTGTCTCGTCAAAATATCTACTCCATACATACTCATCAACTTTCAGTATCCTACCACTTGCTCAGAAACCTGGCAAAAATAATGTCCTTGTTCTGTTATTTGGTTCTTAAAATCCACACAGCTTGCAGGCACTTACAAGGGGATTCTGTGCTGGAGCTGTGGGTTTGTGCAGTCTGCTGAGTAACCTGGACATGCAGCCCCTGAAGGGACTGAGCCAATGTCAGCCCAGGACTCTCAAAGGCAAACCCAGCCCAGCCTAACAAGGAAGCAGTGGGGGCTTCAGGAAGCCACTCTCACTGCCTGCTGAGGAGCTGCAGCTCTCTGCAGCTCATAGGTCTCCCAGAGTTTGAGTCAAGGTAGATAAAAAGGTGAATTCTAAGGTCAGCATTCCTCCTTGACGTGTCCCGTCCTTTCTGAGCCAAGAAATTCAGGCTTGAACATACTGAATCCAGACCCTTTTGCAGAGATGAGAAGCAATCAGCAGCACAGAATGGCACTACTTCCTCAGCTCAGTAATCCAACAACAGTTTAAACTGTTGCATGTGGTAACCCACAAACCTCTCATTAATTTTCTCAACATGGCATAGATATCATCTGAACTGCTGCTAACCTTTTGCTTGTTTGGCAGGGCACGTTCGGAGGTTCGTCAGTATTTTCATCAGATGAGAAGATTCCTAGCAAACAGTTTGGATCAGGTTTGCTCTGTTTATCACCCAACAGCCAGTGGCTGGCAGCAGGAGCCAAGGATGGTGTTTTGTTTATCTACAGTACTTCTACTCTGGTAGGTGGGCGTCTGGGCACAGGCTTTGTTTGATTTACTTGAGACAAAAGTGTGGAATTACTTCCTTTAACTGTAAACTTTTCCTCACTTGAATAGAAGGTGTTTGAGAAAGATTTATGTTGAAAATGAACTTGCATAGCATTATACAAGACAATTATTTTTATCATGAGTGTGTATACAAGCATACAAACCACTTACTTCCTTCTTCAATAAATTTTAGCATATATAATTTTGCTACTGTTCTCACCTCCTGCAAAATCAATATACTACAAACTTGTTCCATGTGTAGTCAACCCTTTTGAACTTAAAAACCCTAGTATTTTATGTACTTTGTATTGCCATTTTGGATTGACTTTTATCTAAAAATAAAGAAACATTAAAATATTTTAAATTTAAATAATAAAAATAATTTAAAGACATATTCCATTATAAAAATGTATTTGCTGATACTGCTTCTATGACTTCTCTAGGAAATGCTTGCTCAAAAGCATTGTCACTCATATCAAGGAGGGGGAATCAGATCCATGGTATTCTCCCTGGATGGCAATTTCATCCTAGTTAACGGTGAAAATGATTGTGCCCTGGTGTGTCTGAAGTGGAAGTATGTATAAAGTGGCAGACTAATATTGATTGTGTCATTTCTTGTGTCCTGATAGATTAATTTTTGCATCTACTTGTGATTCTAGACTTCTTTTTCCTAGTCTCAAAGTAAGGAGAAGAATTGGATAGAAATAAAATCATTCCTTTAGTCTTTTGAGGCAGCCTGGCCTCCCTAGCTCAGGAAAAGTCTTACACTTTGGGTCTGATTGCAACTCAACATATAGGAGTGTCTTCTGAGAATTATCACAGAATCACTGGGTTGGAAGAAACCTTCAAGATCATCAAGTCCAACCCAAGCCCTAAACCACGGCACTGAGTGCTATATCCAGTCTTTTTTTAAACACATCCAGAGATGGTGACTCCACCACCTCCCTGGGCAGGCCCTTCCAGTACTTTATCATTCTTTCCATAAAAACTTTTTCCTAATATCCAACTTACATTTCCCTGGTGCAGGTTGAGACTGTGCCCTCTGGTTCAATCAGTTGCTGCCTGGAGAAAGAGACCAGCCCCACCTGACTACACCCACCTTTCAGGGGGTTGTAGATGGTGATAAGGTCACCTCTGAGTCTCCTTTTCTCCAGGCTTAACACCCCCAGCTCCCTCAGTGGTTCCTCACAGAGTTTGTGTTCTCAGCCCCTCTCCAGCCTCGTTGCCTCCTCTGGACATGCTCGAGTGTCTCAACATCCTTCCCAAACTGAGGGGCCTGAACTGACACAGCATTCAGGGTGTGGCCTCACCAGTGCCCAGTACAGGGCAGAATGACCTCCCTGCTCCTGCTGGCCACACTATTCCTGACACAGCCCAGGATGCCACTGGCTTTCCTGCCCACCAGGAGCTGCTGGCTCATGTTCAGCCGGTTGTTGACCCGTACCCCAGGTCCCTTTCTGCCTGGGCACTGTCCAGCCACACTGTCCCCAGCCTGTAATGCTGCAGGGGGTCATTGTGGCCAATGCAGGACTTGTCACTTACTAAACATAACCTGATACCTCTTATCATTCTCAAATCAGCTCTGGAAAGGGCTCTCTAGGGATGTAAGGGATGTAATCTGAGATACTGTTTTAACTCAGTGAAAAGGAGACATCACAGCTTTAATGGAAATTCTACTGTGCTGTAGAGAGCTCTTAGCAGACATTAGGAGTAAGAGACACTTGAAAGTACAGCTTTCCTGCAGGAAAAAAAAGTGTTCAGGTAGATTAATAAAGATGACTCTGTCAGAGCAATATTTCTAATATGAGTAATCCATCTTTCAGAATTTTTACTTCTGTGGACAGTTCACTTAATTATGCAATTCTAGAACTCAAACTATACAAAAATATTGAAAGTGCATATTTTTAAAAAGTTAATAATTGTATTATAAAGAATATGTAATACTTTGTCCTTTTTCATAATATACAAAAAATACATCAGTTCCCTTTCTGTTTACCAGGGAGATAAAGAAAACTGATGTTCAGGAAGCTGCTCTTTATTGGCAATCTCTACGTGATATACTGAACAAGTCTACTTCAGCTGAAAATGCGGTTTTAAAATCTATGGCAGAATGGAAGTTTGACCCAGAATCCACATCAAAATCACTCTCAGTAAAGAAATTTAAAGTGCTTTCTTTATTTTTATGTGGGGAAAAAAGTTTGATCATTATCCTAAAATTTTACATGATAAAAATTGTCCTTAATACACCGATCCTTTTGTTAAAGTGGAAGAATACCCTTGAGGATAGGCTGAATGTGCTTAAATAATAATTTGTGAAAGAGTACTATCAAAGAAATAGGATATTTATGTGAAGATGACATTCACATCTTCAGTTTCCTCAGCCACAGAAAACTCTGTGAAAGTCAGTTTCTCCTCATGTGAAGTTACATGTCCTTCCCAGTAAGAGTTACTGCTATATATTGTGTGTTACTAATTATATGGGTTTTCATTGAAGTCAATCAAAATAGGGATTACAGAGATTAGTCCAGTCAATCATTTGATTCAAAAGGCTTTGCATTATAGCAAGAGTTTGCAGGATCAAACCTGGGGACTAGTTAGGCAACAAAATTGTAGTACCCTCTAATTTGATGGTGGTAGTAGTAGTGTTTCTAATGGGAGTCCATTTTTTCTTTCATTTCTATCTGTCTTTCACTCTTACAGTGCCTGAGCTAGATGTTTATATCCTTAATATAAATATCAGGAGGCACCACTGAAATCTTTTCATGCACAGGTGACAGAAGAAGATGGAGATGTCACAAATACCGATGGCATGACATGGTTAGGCCAGAGAACACAGAAGGTACTTTCACAAAACAAGTATTAATCAAAGCCAGAGTTTTCAAAGGTCATTAGTCACTTGGGATTTTTGCTGTACTTGGGGTACATTAGGCACTTGGGGTATTTGCTGTAAACAGACCTAGTTTCAAAAGCTTTTCTCACATGTGGCCCTTTCCTTAACCATTGCAATTTAGACTTTTAGAAAATCTAGGCCAAGGTTATAAACACATCAGAGAAGGTGCCTAGCACAATAGGAGCACTGAAGACCAGAAGAACATGTCTATACAAGGAGTATACAAAAAAAAAAAAAAAAAAGCAAAGAAAAACAAGGGGGGGGGGAAATAAAAAAAAAAATTCACTTATTTTAGAAACTTTAAAGACTTTTTATATTATATGTCAAAAAATTGTGAAGAAGATTATTACCAGAAACCAAGCAGGTTACACAATGAAAAATGAAAACAATGAAAATTTTGAACAATGAAAAATCTAAAGATTAAAAAATCCTGGGAGTAGGCTTTATGCAGTTCAATGTGTCTGTAAACATTGCACTTGTAATTGCATCTTTCCTCTGTATTTTCTTTTTTTCAAGTGCTATTGCTGTACAACCAGTTTACAATGGGACCTGGCTGTAAAATCTGTTTTCTCTTGTGCAATTCTGAGGATCATCCTATTGAATAAGGGTTGTGTTTGTTTCAGTTATTAACCCCTCTGGCATTTTATTTTCTGTACAGATAATGTTCTTTTAGATTACTTTGTTTTGGTTTTTTTCTCTTGCCTTTTTTTGCCTTTCAACAATGCATTTGTTGTGTGTCAGGTTATGAGAGAAGAGACTCTGAGGTTTGCTAACCAGAAGGAAGAGCTGCAAATGGGAATTAGAAAGCTGCGTGAAACTGTGAGTTTCTTACCAGGGTAATGGCTCAGCTTCCCAGTTTTGTTTACAAGAACACTTTCTTTATGGCTGTGAGCTCTAGTGCTCAGTTACATTGATATCATAGACTCTGAGCAGACAGGTATTAAAGAGATGTGTTTCTTCAGGGACCAGTGCTGAAACTGCCAGGAGCTACTGTCTGCTTCTCATTTTCCTTTGCTCCAAATGAATATTTTGTACCAGCCTTGTACCTTGAGCTGTCTGTCCCCTCAGCAAGCTAATTTCTGCCTAACAACCTCCCATTATAAAAAAGACTGTCCTCTCCTTTTTCTTCTGTTTCTTCCCATAAGGCAGTTAAAATTGCAGATAATTAAAATAATTTTCTCTGATGTCAAGAATTTTTCTCTGATGTCAAGTTAAAAATAGCAATTCCTCTATTCACATTCAAATTACTTTTTATTCCTCATAATTTTTTTTTTTTTAAACAGGTTCAGAAAATGATGCATGAAAATGACCAGGTGCCAGACATTGAGAAACTGGAGCTCTGGGAGTTCAACCTGGATTTAGAAGAACAGGAACAAGCACAAGCAGAGGCTGAAGAAGATGTGGCCAGGGTATGGCAGAATGGCAGACCATTTTAAAACTATCAGAGGAAAGGAGAAAAGTTATTAAATAACAGAGGATTAGCTCAAAGTTACTGTTCACTGCTGAGAAGCAGAAAACCAGAAAAGTATTTAAAGTCCCTTTTGAAGCAGGTGAAACTGCTGAGGCAGACAAGACAAATTGGAATATGATTTATGCCAGAAACTATAAATCTCACACTGTGGCCTTGGGATTGTTGCTTAAGTTCTAGAATGCTTTTCTTCTAGAAAATGATGCCTTCAGTACTATGCAGATAGTTTTTGGAGAAGATAGCAGTGATAGTCTAAGATGATAAAATATTGATAATTCATTTAATTTGTTAGTCTTCTTTCAGTAACTCAATGCAAATTGTCCATATCATGTTACTTTGTACCACATCCTGTTATTTTCTCTTCTTTGTCTTGAAAGGCGAGGAGGGAGATTGAGATGGAGATTTTATCCTACTGCTATTTGCAGGATTTAATCAAATTTGAGTGCTGGGATGACATGTGTGTAAAAGAACGTGCAGTTAAGGTAACCTCTGCTTTCTAACACATTTTCTGCAGTAGTTTATTTATTCCTTAAGGTACAGAGACAAAATAACACATTTCTGATTTGTTTATGGTGTGGGAAAAACTTTACATCTTCCCAAGGCTTGGGGAAATCTTTTATTCTGTTAATTTTGTCTAAGCCTGTTGGATTTTACCTTCTAAAGTGGAAAGTATTGCTGATAAGCAAATAGGGAACTCTAATTCCTTGATCTCAGACAGTATATTTACACATTATTGCTAAAAGGAGAAGTAAATACTATTTTTTTTTTGTCAGTCCATATGACTTCTGCTACAGAGAACACAGAGGCAAAATTTAACCCTGATTTTGCCTATTTTAAATAGAGGGAGATGAGTCAAACTGATGATACTGAATTATCCCAAGGGTAGTGAAAGACTAAGTCATTTTACAAAAAACCAAACAAACTAGTTCTGGTTTAATTCTGTGAATGAAGATGGATAAAGAGACCACACCCATTGATTATTTTTTAAAACACAATTTTAATGCACAGGTGACAGAAGAAGATGGAAGCATCACAAAACAATGGACTAAATACAATGTATTCAATACATTGTCTGTACTAATTGATCCTCAGTTTTATTCCTGATTTGAAGCAGTCTGTAACTGTTTAGCATTCAGGTATTGAACAACTGAACTGATAGAAGCATGATGAAGAACTTCTTACTTTGCATTTTGTTATTTTAAATTTGAGCAGTGCTTCCATATGGATTGTGAAGTGAAGAATTATCCACTGAAGGAACATAGGAAAGAAGAGCTGGAAGCTTTGAAGGAAGCTCTCTGGTTAAAGCGGACAGCTGATCTTCAGGTACAGCCATGATCTTCTGAGCTGGCTTTTTATCACTGCTTTATCTAGCTACATTCCTATGGCCCATTTTCTTGCTCTAGAAGTTGGCCAAAAAATTTAAAAACATAACTAAAGGTGAAATGTTGTTAAATAAATGTATTAGTCTTAAATAATTACAGAATAGCTGAAGTTAGAAAAGCCCTCGTCCAGCATTCCTAGAGCATTTACTCAGGGCTCTGTCCAGTGAGGGTTGGAATATCTCCATGGTGAAAGAATCCATAAGCTCTCTGGGCTACCTTTTCTCATGTTTTACAACCCCCACAGGAAAAAGAACCCCCCCAAGCCTTTTCCTTCTTGAGGGTAAACAATTCCAGTTCTTTCAGTCTGTTCTCACATATAAAATGTTTAAAATCTTTATTGATATTAGTGCTCTATTGCTGGACTTACTTCAGTATTCCAGTGTTGCACTGGGGACCCTACAAATGGATCCAGTGATCCAGATGTGATCATTTCAACTTGTATTATTTTGATCACAGAGTTAATTGAAGAATACAACCTCTAGAATTTTCTTAATTGTGTGCCACTGGATCGTGGCAAAGAAACTTAACACAGTTGTCATGTTTCTGATATGCAGGCTCAGAAGAAAAATCTTGACTCTGAGACTGCTTTATCTGAGGAAGAAGAAGAGAAGGCAGCAGAAGTGACTGATGATGGTGTACCTCTCTGCCTAAATGGAAGCCTGAGCTCTCAGTATGGTGGGGACACATCTGTCCTATATCGCCAGTGTGACTTGCACACAAAGGAGCAGAAACTCAATCAGATTATATTATTGAAGGTGGTATCTTCTGAAACCTGTCCTACTGCAGTGACACTCTTGTATCTGTTGGTTTTTACACTAGTCACAGCCACTGTTAGATTTTGGACATACTGACACTAAACAATAGAGAGTGGCACCAGTCTCTGAATAACTGAGACAAAAGCTGATAAATGCACTTAGTGCTGTGGCTTTAACAGCTTGGATGTGGAAGAAAAATATTGTATGAAATTGGTTATCCAGTTTCAGGGCATCTGTATCCCTTTCATGGTGCATTTTAGGAAATTGACACAGTAAGAGAGACATGTACTTTACCCTCTTTAAAGTTCTGCTTTTCTTTGTTGAGATCAATTCTTTATGCTAAAAGAAGAATTTATCCACTAAGAATACATGCTTTTTTAGGTGATTATAAGGTCTGAGGTGTTCTCAAAAAGTCAGTTTCCAAAGTTTGTTTGTTTAATGGGCACATTTTACTTACATGCAAGCATATTGAAACTGCAGGTTGCATAAGGAAAGTATATCCTTTGCCTAATGTGTAGAAGAAAATGAATAAAAATTTCTAGGGGAAAAAAAAAAAAGAAAAAAGAGATGATCTGCCTAAGTCCATTTAACAAACTTGAACTCTATGCTTACAATTTTCACAAAAAGGTTTTACCATTTATTTCCTTGTCACACACACAAATACACACATTCATGATTCTGATGCCTTCAGGAGTAGTATATAACCATGGATGGATGTGACCTGAACAGTGCTACTGTTTCCTTTCTCGGTATTCCAGGACGTCATTTACAAAGTGAAGGCTGCTTTTAATGAGGAATTTGACAAAGTTGTACAAAAAAAGGAGCAGGAGATAGCACGAGTGAAAGAAAAAAACCTGAAGATCCAAGAAATCTTGGAGCAGCTTGACCTTCAAGTGGAAGTGTGGGAGCCAGTCCTTACAGATGATGAGATGCCAGAGCGAGTGCTCACCGTTCAGGATTCAGAGGTGTCTGGAAAATGCATCTTTGTATTTGACCCATTCAAAGCCAGCTTTCTAATTCTTGTCATTTCCACACATTGTGTCAGTATTGAAAAACCCTCCAGCAGATGTGTCTGTATATGTAAAATCATCTTTTTGGCCCATTTTCTTCCCTTTCCTTTTTAGGGAGAAAAGCCTTAATAAGTTGATCTGAAATGAAAAATGTATACAAACTTAACTTATTGCTGTTAAGAGTTTTCAAAATGCCCATAAATTAGATAGATGTTCTTTGTTACTGACATTCAAATAGGGCTTTCAGGAATTGTTTCTATAGTTAAGGGTATCTCTGTTTTCTCTGAGTGCCATTTTGAAACAAAGTAATTTTAAACTAGAAATCTAAGTATTAGAACATACTTAGTAATGTACTTATAAATTCAATTAATTATTAACAAAGAAACACTATATTTCTTATACAATAAATTCCACTGACCTTATCTGCTCATGTGGTCAATCTTTTCCCATTTTTTTTGCACTCTCACCAGTCCATGTTATCCCACTATAAGAGAAGGCATACACAAAATATGCAACAAAAGTGATGGTGGTTTATATTTTAGGATATTTAAATGTAGTTTCTGTTGCTGTTCAAAAGGAGAATTTTCAAGTGGAGGAATATTGTCATAGAGCAGATATAGAGCAAGCACTGAGAATTTGTATTACACCATTTAAGCCCAGTCAGCAGCTATGCATCACACAGCTGCTCACTCAGTGTCCCTTCTCACCAGGGTGAGGGAAACAATTGGAAGGGTAAAAGGGAGAAAACTCATGGGTTGAGATTAGAGCAGTTTCTTAAAATATGAAACTGTTTCATGAAATAAAATATAATCATAATGACAACAATGATAATTGCAATGTAATTAATGCAATTAAAACATAATCATATATGTAATTAAGAGGAAAATAATGAAAAGAGAAAGAAATAAAACCAAAAAAAAACCAACTGATGCACATGAAAAACAACTGCTCACCACCAACATAGCAATCCCCAGTCTGTGAGATGCTCTGTACATCAGCTACTTGGAAGAAAATTTACTCCATCCCAGCCAAAACCAGGACCACCATTTTTCCAAAGTTCTTAGTCCTTGTGATCACATTTGGAAAAAAGAACCCTGATACAAATTTCTTTTCCTGCCTTCAGATTAAAGCTGAGAAATACATGACTCAAGAGGAGAAAGAGCAGGCAGAAATGCTGGCTAAGCTTGAAATGGAAAGACGCCTTGCTGCTACGGTAATTAATGAGGCCATTGTCTCTGTTTAGGCTTATTTAATTAATACAGCACTGAAACATTCCAGTAATGTAGTATGGGAGAATAAATCTAAACTGGGAGGTATTGATGATATGTGCCTCCTCCTTCTTATTATTGTTTACAATCAGAACTACATAGGTCAGGTGAGGGGGAGAAAAGATAGAGTGTTAGATTCACAGTTTTTAAAGATGTGCAATTGAAAATACCATACTAGGTGGCTGGGAACTAGATACATGTCCAAATTCTTGCTACTCTTCAATCAAGATCTTTTTGCTTGATATGTGTTTGTTGATTCAGCAGCCTCTGTTCTCCGTGGTTCAGACTAGAAGACTGTAGTGCTTCCCCCTGGCTTTAAAATTCATCTGTAAAAAAACTAAGATGGTTCTGGCCGCAAAACAGATGCACAATTACAACTTCCTTCATCATAGCTTGTCAGTTGGCCAGGAGTAACCTATGCCTGTGTTCTTTCCAAAACTGCCAAAATGGCAGTAAGTTATTTGGCATATGAGTAACTTCTTGCCAGAAAAAACTGAAACTTTTGGCATGTTTCACACACATCCGCAAAAAACATCAATCTGCTTTTGCACACTAAATAATCTAGAGGTAAACACTGTTATAATGCCCAAAATTTGCAATTGCTACATTTCCTTTTGTACCTTCAAGTATTTTTTGTGGTTCTTCCCAGGATGATGAACGACTGCGTGCTCTTGATGACATGATGGGTGGAGTGCTGGAAATCAGGAGGGAAGACATTTTGAAAATGGTGAGATGTGTTTCTGCCATGTCCTTTAGGAAACCTGTGGGCTGTTCTGGCAATGTGAAATTCAACCAGCAACTATCTCCAATCTCAGTGACCAAAGAAAGCTGGAGAACTGTAGAATTGCATTATGACCAGAGAGACTCCATAAGAGAGCATACACAAAAAAAAGACCACAAGATTCTACTGCCTGTGTAGAATTACCTCTCAACACCTGTTCCTATCACAGTGGAATACTGTGGAACATCATGTATTTCATGTACATCTAATATATTACCATTTTAACACATGTATTGCTGGGGGAAGGCTGTGATCTTACAGAAAACCACTGTGTTTCATTTAACTCACCAAATATAGATAGTACAGCAATAGAGAAAGGAAAGGATGTGAAGGAGTGCCACAGGAAAAGGGTGGGCAGACCCAAGCAGTCCTCTGAAATCAATCTGGTTTGGAATATTAGGACCCCACATAGAAGCTTATGGGAGCATGGAGTTAGGTTTGGGGTTCTGAAACAGAAAATTTGATGTATCTTGTACTGCCAGTAGTATTTGAGTACCAAATCCTTGTATTTTGCAAGATCCAGTATTGAATTCCTGTAAGCCAGTGAGTCTATATGTATATGATATATATACAATACAGGTACACTAAAATGACTGGTGCAAGTGACAGACCAAAGCAACAGAATATATATGTTACTTTGACTTAAGGCTTGTACCTTACTAAGAAATACCTTTTGTTAAATGTAGTGCATGCTGTAGTTTCTTAGTGTGCTGATGTAGATTTAACATTGCTTTTTAAGCATATTATTCTTCAATACTTCCAGGATATTCCTCCACCTGATTTTTTATCCAGACCTGAGGATCTTTGGACTGAAGAAGAAAAGAAAATATTTGAAGAATATGAGAATAAACTCAAGGAATTGAATGAAGAAAAAGAAGATTATAGACAGGTAAATTAAAATGAGGAAAAGATGGGTTTGTTCACAGTGCTCATGACCAAAGCTTCTAATCTTTCTCAGAAGCAAGTTCTAAAAATTGTATAATTTTATATGATATTGTATATATAATAGTATTCATTCTAAAAATGAATACTAATAAATAGGATAAACTGAGAATAAATTATCATCAAAGATCATATGGCATATTAAATAAATCCGACCTTAGACAGAATCAGGCAGTCTCCACTTATAACAATTACTATGGGCAAAAACCTGTAAAAGTTGTGATATCCTAAGAAGGAAAGTTTCCTTCACAAATGTACCAGTATTTCTAAAATGTGTTTTTCAGGTTCATTCCCAGAGCTGCTGATGCCATACAAAAATAATAAAATTATACTTATTCTTCAAAGTGGTACTGGAACAACATAACTTTGTAGCCTGGCAGAACTCTCTTTCCAAACAAGTAATTTCTGTGGCCTTTTGGCTGAATTATACATTTCTATATTGTGCATTCTCCATCATCTCATATATATAGATATATATCAAGAGAGACATAAAAAATTACTTGTTCCTCCAGATGTAATATTGCTGCTCTTGTCCTTCCCTTCCCCAGTTTCTGAGAAATGAATGGAACAAAATTGAAGTTTCCATCAAGGAAACAACACAAAAATTTGATGAGATTGTCTGCAAACTCTCTGAAAAGAAACTGAAATCACAGATGGTCATCTACCAGGTATTGCAAAAAGCATTAATTTTTCATCTCTACCTCTGTGCAGCAGAAATTTTAACTTTTTTTATTACCATCATTTCACAGGAAGAACTCAAAATAGTCAATCTCCTTTACACTTTACTGTTGGATGAAGAGTTGGACACCAGAGAAGCTGGACTTCATAAATTCATTGTGAAAAAGAAAAAAGAAAAAGTAAGTTATCATTTGGAATGCTGCTGTTAGGAGTAATGTAATGTTTACAGTACATTTTAATGTGAAGTCTGCTCTTTCCAAACCAAAATCTTGCCATAATGGACTTTCTGACAATTTACAATCTTTTTTTCTTTTTTTCAATTTGTACAGGTGACATACATTATAAGTACTTCTGGTTTTCTTGATAGGTTCTCAGCTCAGTTCATCTTTGGTAAAACTTCATACATTCAGAATGGCATGCTGCTATTTGTTTGCTACATATAATATTCTTTTGTACCTGTTATCAAGCTGAATGCACAGTAGTAGGTCTAGGTTCCAATGAAAGTTTCTTACTGTGGTAGTCTGCAGGCTGCTTCTGGCTTTTGGGACAATATTATCTCATTTGCCCACTTTGTCCTCGTGGAGCTCTTCATGAATCCTCAGGTAATAAATATCCTGCTGCCTCCACATGTCAGCTCTCCTGCTCAGCCATGCAGAGCACTGTGTGCTTGGAGCTGCCAGCAGCCCGTTGTGAGCTGCAGGGAGGGATTCCAAACAGGCATCTAGCCCCCACCACTGAATTGGCTGGACTAGTTTTAAAGCCATCTGAGTACAATTTTCAATTTTTTTCCCTCTCATTTTCTAAATGGCCCCATTGGTACAACTCTTGGTCCATGGAAACTGTCAAATACTGTCACAAGTTTGTCATACAACAAAACTGTCTCCCCAGTAGAGTATTAGCATTTAACAGCCTCTATAAAACATGACTTTAGCATCCTGACACACAGCAGAACTCTGCCATGACAATGGGGAAATTGCATTCTAAAGTTAAGAACTCTTCACTGAACAACATCTGAGATTTTTTGACTAGTCTTACTTGAGATGACATGAAAGTAAAGAGAAATCTCTATAGACAGAAAGGTATCAACATACATAGTTACATTCAATGTTTCAAGAGGCTTGTAAGCATTTTTACACAAATTTGTTACATTCTTAAGCAGCAGGTTAATTTCACAGCTCTTCATCTTCTAGCAGTACCTACAAGTGACCACTGAAGAAGGCACTGTGTATAAACAGCTCACAATGTTATCTCTAGAAATAAGAAGTTGTGAGCTTCATCACTGTATGTGAATAGCCATTCACTGCTTCTGCTGGCTTTTTCATTCCTGAAATCTCTTGGTTTTACTATAGGTCAAAGGTGCAAGAAAAATCCTGTCTGCAAAATATGCTGTTGAGGCTTTCTCAGGCCCCTATAAAGAGGCATTACATGAAGAAAAGGTGAGACTTTTGAAAACACAAGGAGTTTCAGAATTTAAAAGTTAATGTTGTATCTTCATAATGAGAAGAATGTACTGCTCTGCAAGCAAGAGTTCTGGCCAACTCACTGATCAATGAAATTAGGCAGTAAAGGACAGTGTGTGCAGAGAAGAATTTATGAAATAGTGCAGATTCCTGTGATGTTTGGGAGCACTTACAAAAGCACTGGATCCAGTATTTCTAAGATATGAGCAGGTTGATGCTTTTTAAAAAAATAATATTGTGGTAACAAGAAAGCTTTCTTCCCCACCCCCAGGGTCTGGATCATGGTTTTATGAAGCAGTTTGCTCATACACCTCTCAACCTCTTTGAGGAGCTTTTCCGACTTTACAAACATCGACCAGAGTAAGATCCCCTCTGATTCCATTGTTTAAAAACTAATATTCCTTGTGAGTCAAGAATGAGAATACTATTTATTCTAATAGTCTAAATTATATTGCCTGCTTTTTATCGGATAATTAACAACAGCTGATTTCCAATCACACTAAAAATTGCTATTTTGAATATACATTTCCTTATTTACTCCACAAAATCTATTGTAAATGCAATCTAAGCAATCACCAGGTTCCAAGACAAGATTCTTATTTTGTATAGTCTTATCTATTTGCTTTTTGCAAGAGATTGTGAATATGAAACATTCTTAGTGTTTTGTTATCTTCTGCTGTGCAACAGAAAATACAAAATACATCCTGTCTATGCTCTGTGTGTGCTGTAGGACCCCAAATACAGAAACCTTCCTTGACACAGCTAACCCCTATGTGAAGGGATCACCTGAGAATTACCAAGATGCAGTTTCCCTTTTAATGAAAGCCATGGATGAACTGGATAGTCCTGAGCACAAGCCTAGTGGCTTAGACCACTCTGTGTGGGAACATTTTTGTCTAGCTAGACGAAATAAAATGGCGAGTGAGGAGCTGGTATGTAAAATTCTTTATTTTGCCCATATACTTCTTGGTATTTTGGAGTCTTAAACTTTAGTGGAGTTCTCATGTAGAGTCATTCTAGGGGTGAAATAACAATGCAGGATTCATATACTCCATTGGCCTTTGAAAGTTTGTTCTGGCTATATTCAATTCAGAATAACAGGTGAACCTGTTCTCTAGTTCTAGCTGTAGTTCTTCAGAGGAAAAATTAGCATATTAATATGGATGGATTTGATCAGAATGATTGTGACCTTGATATGGTTTCATTAAAAATAAAAAACCATCATTGTCCTTTTCTTTATCCATAGAAAAAAAAAATAAGGTATTTGATTCCCATTATCTGTTGAAGTCATCTGCTCCCATAAGCGTTCTACACTTGCACCAATGCATTCCAATATTTTTCTAGACTATAAAAAGCAATTCTTAACAAAAGGTGGTTCTGGAGATGTATTTGTTCATTATAAAAGCATGAATGAATAAATCTGAATTATCCAGAGACAGATATACATGAAATTTGACCAAAAGAGAAGCAAATATGATTTCCTTTCACATGAATAAACTCTTCATACATGAACAAACAATTTCCTGAGCAGAGTATAAGGATTGTAACCTTTATGTCTCATATGTACTGAGATTCTCAGAATACCGGGCTTGCATATTTATATATACAGATATCTTCTTCAGAACTTGGCTTTTCTGTCCTCAAAGAAGCTTGCCCCTGACATACTGACAAAGTTGAAAAGGTTGGGAATGTGACAATGTTGCTTGTCTAGGTGAAATGGAAGGCCCTAGCACTGGCAGAGATGCAGGCCTCTCTCCACAGAAGAACAGATGAAAATGATAAGATGAAGTCAGAATTGGAGAAAGCTTTCCAAGAACTCACTTGGTAATTTTTTGTCTTTTCCTATGTTCAGCTGATCTTTAATACTCCACTAACACAGAACCAAAAGTTACAGTCCTGGCTGGAAGTCTCTTCTGTTTTCTTTCCAATTGATATTAAGATTTCATTTCAGTAATAACATTTTCCCCAGAACATTGCTAGTGTATGTTAAACTGAATCCAGTGCTTGAAAACTTTATGTATATATATACCATAAGTTCCAGATTTTGTAGTCACTTCAGCAGCAAACAGAAGACAGAGTCTGTAAAAGAGTAAGCCCTACATGATCATACCACCCACCCATACCACCAATGTTTATAACAAATATAAACATTGAGAGTCATGGGACGATTTCTGTAAGCCTGTTGAAATCACTAAACACTGTTTTTGTTTTCTGCCATCTTAGGCTGAAGGAAGAGAAGATGAGGCTTCAGAAGAATTTGATTGTCCAGTTTTTGCTAAAACAAGGACAGGTGGAATTGGGTAGTACTCAGATCCCAGAGTACAGTGATGCTGTTCTCATTGACAGGAGTGTTGTTGAGGAACTGAATTGCACTCTGGCGGTAATTTACATTATCTGGAGGAGATTTAAGCTCTCTAAACAAATGTATTGTCCTTCAGGGGCTCAGCTTTTTCTCCAGCCTGACATCTAGTTTCAATTCATTACAACACAGCAGCAGGCTCAATTGTAATCTAGAAGCTATTAAGCATTCTCTAATGTCTCTTCTCATGATGTAGGGATTGCAGTGCAGACTTCTTTCTTGATGTTTGATCAATACAATTCAGATCAATGAAATGGTGACAGTCTTAAGACACACCATCACTTACACTTACATTGTAACTAGAAAATGCTAATATCATGGGCACCAGTCCAAAAAGTCCCTTGAGGCAAACTTACAGCCATGTTAAGAAGCATTCAAATAGTGGCTCACATTAAATTTTAAAATAAATATTTTTTTATATAAGGTGAAATTGGTGATGATACTTAAAACAGCTTTTCATACCCTCATGAAATGTTCTTCTGTAAGGCATTCTAGCTGTACAAAAATTGTCTTTTACTGCTGCTGCACAAAGCCTTCAGTAACATATGCAAAATACCTTAACCAGAGCAAGCTTGTATTTTGTAGACCTAAAATGCCTTTCCATTCTTATGTAAGATAGATAGATGGAGGGAGGTTAGTTGTAATTTTCTTTATCTATTTCTATGATCTAAGGCTGTGACACAGAGCATAAAAGAGAACGAACTTCCTTTAAAAATAACCATCTGGAGCAAAGTCTGGAAAGAGACATGCATGTTTAAAATTATGACTTTGGAAACTTGCCCATCTTGTTGCAAACAATTATTTCATAATCTGTTAAGTGTGTTAATTAAGATTGATCTATTTTTTTAGGCTCAAGGAGAAAAAAAAATTACTGCCATGATAGAATTTAAGGACTTCTCTAAAGGGATAATACAGCTGGAATGGGAACACAAGAAAATGAAAATGCAGATACAAGATCTGAAAGAGAAGGCTCGGGATATTGTAATCCTACCTATATCAAAAGATTGCCAGCTAGTGAGTTGCTTTTTCTGATTTATATTTCAAATGCAGAAAATAATGCTGCCTACACCTGTAAGAAAGGTCATTTATATTTATACCTATATATATTATTACCAGAGAAACGTGATTCCCAATAGGTTAACAATGCAGCTTTCAAAGGGAAGTCTTACTCATGAGATTGAGCAGTGATGAAATTCTTGGGATGTTACAGTGTAAATGAAGGCAAAATTAGTCCTAACTCTTAGTGTTTCAAAATTGGCGTTGAATAAGGAATCAGAATTTTACAGCCACAAGGAACAGATCTCTTAAATCGAGCAGTCCTTTTTAAGTGGAAGTCTGAGGTGCCCCCATCTGGTATTGCACAGACATTTTTTAACTTTGCTCTGCTCAGAGCCTGAGCGTTCCTGGGGGAGCCTCACCGAGTGCCACGCTCTCGCTGCCATTCGCTGGCCCAGCAGCAGAGCGGGGCCTTGTGTGCCGCACCCGGCAGGCAGGAGGGGCAGCCGGCCAGCATGTCAGCACCTGCACAGCTTCACACAAGCCCAGCTGGCAGGCCAGGAGAAAAGGTAAAGGTTGTGGGACACAGCCAAGGATACCACTGGGAGAAGAAAGGAGGAAGAAGAAAGGTTGTAGGGAAAGCCTGGAGGTATTGCAATATGGGATTTAGAAGACTGTAGGGAAATCTTACAGTCATATCCTGATGATGTGAGTGGCATAAAGGTTTGGAGTAAGGGATGTTGAAGGATGTGTAGGTTGGAGATACAGCAGTGGGGACAGCGGTAAACCACAGAAGAAAAGGAAACAGCAGGTAAGGATATTGCAATTCAACCAAGGGATTAGAAGAAAATTCAAAACATGTTTTGCTTAGTCTTCACTTGTATTGCTGCTCTACAAAATGCTTGTTCTGAATCACAGCCACAGGACTTTCATAACTAACACCAATCACCAGAACAGCTTTCCAAAGAGGTGTTGTGTTAGTACTTTGAAAATTTCTTGTGGCAAATTTATCACCAGTGTTGCTGTTAGCTCAGTTCATTAAACTGATGAGCAGAGCTCTTGCCCTTCAGAGAGAGTTAAACTGCCCATAGTAAAGGCATTTACCAGTTTAATCACAATTTGAATGCCCTGAGGGAATTGACTTAGGTCACTTTTTGATTAGAAATACGCGGTTAGTGGGAAAGACAAGGTAACAGATACCCCAACAACAGGAATGGAAAGAAAGATGGCTTATAAAAATGTGGGTGAGCAAGGACTTGAGACCATTTGGAATGAGGGCTGTTAATGAAGCAGTGAGTGAAAGAAGTTTAATCCTCTAGGCAAGGAGCCCCTTCTGGGTCTTTCCTGTTTCTCCTCCTCTCACTAGAACAGTCCACATGATTTTTCCTGTCACTTTGGTGGGACAGTACTCTGGAAGGATGAATCTACATCTACAGAAACCTGTCTACTGCCTGTTATAGATGCATAAAACATGATGGGGTTTACCATTTGTCATTTGATAAAGAGGTATTTTAGTAGCAGTGTGCTCAAGGAATATATCAATAAATTCTCTGGTATGTCAGTTACTATGCAGATAGAACAATAAAAGAAGTAAGAATAATTAGGAAGCCACTAGACAGAAAGTATTAATTGTTCTCTCTAGCCTAAAGACAGACTGTCTTAGGCCTCCAGCTATGTTAGCTTAGATTACAAGCAAAAGCATAGCTTGAGGTTTTTGACAGCCTCAGCATACTTGTTTGGCCCTTGTTTCCATTAAATATATAATAGATAACATCCTTTTTAACAGCTGCAGAGTCTAGTACTCGCACAGCATCCAAGCATATCCTTACAAGGTCCATTTATGATCACTAGTAAGCTTTACCACTGCAGAATTCCAGTGTTTTGAGTTTCACATAGTATGATTTTCTTCATTAAAGGGTGGAATTGTTGAGAATGAACAGGCATAAGATAATTTCTTTCTGGTTTTATTTCTTCAGTTCCTAACTGTGCATAACTATGACGCCCACATTGCTCAGCACATAGCAGGGATGGAGCAAAGCCTTGGTGTCATGGATAAGGTAAATCCAAGGGACCCACCACAGCTAAGAGACATAGATACATAGATATAAATATAGAAATATCATGTATTTGTCCATCTGGCTTTCAATAGTTTCCTCAACTTGAGCTGTGCTGTCTACAGCAGCAGTTCTGTAGTGTTTGGAAGCAGTCATCACACATGGATTGCTGCAGAGATGAAGCCTGTCTTCTTGCTCTGTTACTGGAATTAAATGCTTTCCTATCCTGAACATCTAAATGCAGAGATGCTAATCATTTCTTACACAGCACTGCCTATAAAAGTCACTCCTCCATTTCTAATGAAGCATTCTTTCGATCTTAACTGTTTAATGTTTCTCTCCAGGAGCACCAGCCTGTTCAAAGTATCCCTCCCCTTTGTCTTCAAAATAAGAGACACAATAATCTGATTTGCTGGCTACTTCATGTATTTCATCATTCAAATTATGACTGTCCTTTTTTAAAAGTAATTTCACTGGATTTTCTCCAAGTTGTGCTAATTGGCATCAGCTTCCTCTGCCTCTTCAAGCTTTAGTATTTATCTTGTCCCTTTACAGCCTCAGCAGCTTAGAGTATGTCCTTAACTCACTGATTCCATTAACTTCCTTTTCTCCCTTTGCCTTTCAAGTTTTATTTTTAATATATCTCTCTTCCTGACCTATACTTCTTTATTCCTTGGCTGCTCCTTAAATTAGAACTCCATAAACTGAGATACCACGTGTGAAAGACACTTTCCAAAGTGAAGCTTACCATGTGCTACTAGTCAATTCAACATACATTAGAGTTTATCAAGGTACAACACAGTGCTTAAAATTAGAACTTTTCATCATAAGTTTGTCTGATCAGTTTTTGTATGACCTCATATATTTGCTTTATTCATCTCAAAATGGACAGTTGCACAAAAAGAATGTGAAAAACCATCAGAAAAAAGTCAGAGAGCTGAAGAAGTGCATCTGTCTAAAAGAGCAAGAGAACTACGAGCTCAGCCTGCAGCTGAAGGAAATGCTTGTCTCTGTGTCAGAAAGGATGCACATCTTCGAGGCAGCTGGTGAGTCCAGTGAGGCACTTAAAGCACAGGCAAAGAACATTCAGAAAATAACTGCAAGGCTGGACAGTGCTGTTCTCCCCCATCAGCTGAGGGGCAAGGAATGCCTGTCTGTTACTGTATTTGCACAATGAGCAGAGTCCTTCCTGCCAAAACCTACCATGGTTACTGAAGAGTTACCTGGAGACTCTTGTGGCTCTTGTAACCAAAGCTAGCTGAATTCCTGGAAATGTTCAAGTCAAAATACTACAGTCAATAATAACTTCATTAGGCAAAATGCTTTCATTTTTTTTCTGAGGGCTGTGCAATGGGCTTCTTTCCACCCTTCCAAGAGAACAGAGAAAGTAATGTGGAGCTAAAAATAGCATTCACTATTAGGAAAACTTACAGAGATCTTTCCACTAGTGGAAAACAGTTACAGATTTGCAACACAGTGGGTACCTGCTAGAAGCTAAAGAAAGCATGCCCAGTGCCTTTTTGAAATATTTTACTTTATTCAGTACTATAAAGGCTCTTAAGCCCAACTGTGAGCCTTTTTTAAAATGCTTGCCCACTTCACACAAAATTGGATTAACCCCAGGACAGGTTCCATATAAACCACACATCCCCTATGAGCACAGGCTGACACTAATACTTTGTTTTTGCAGACACACGGGATATTTCTGAAAGGATCACAAGGCAGCGTTACCAAGAGATTGTGAAGCAGAAATATCTACGGCACCATATAAGGGAACGGGAAAAAGAGCTTGCAGCTCTTCAGTCAGACATTGAAAGCTGGAATCCGAGAACACTCCATATTATTTAAAAATCAGAGATGAATAATAGATGAATAATACCATGGTCTTATCTAAGGGAAAATAGTTTTGACAGCTGATTCTTCTCCCTGAACTTTTCTTCCCAGAAATTGTTTCTTTAGTAATTCCTTTAAATATCTTCAATTTGAAAGATGCATGGTTGTCTGATTTGTATTTTTTACACCTGGTCTTAACCCCATTATATTTCAGTTGATGAGATTTATTTCTACTGGTTTTAGTATATAAACCATATAGCTCATTACAGAAAACAACCATGTGTGCAACCTGGCCCCATCCCAAAGGCAGCTGTGCCTCATTGTGGTGTAATCACCCACAGCCAGCAGGAACTGTGGCTGCTGCCACGGGCAGAATCACAGGAAAACCAGGTTTGGAAGCATCTGGCCTCCTGAAATAGCTGCTGGCATCTCCCACCCCTTTACACTGAGGTGCAGTGTATTTTCCTGCCAGCTCCTTCCACGACAGCTAAGAAAAATAAAGAACCTGTGATAAAGTTCACTACTGCTGGAGCCCCATCTACCTTCTCAGGCATTCTCCCAGCTTTTTATTTCCCTGCTCCATGGTGTATCTCAATCTTTCTCCTTTCATAAAGTCACATGACATCTTAACCCATTTCATTGTGAGAGTAACAATACCTTTCATACCTTAGCTTAAAATTCTACTATGTCAGTTGCTTTGCCACCTCTAATTGGGATTTTTAAGGATTCTAATTACACCTCACTAAACAAGACCTTTTGTCTTTCTGCTAAAACTGCCCAAGAAGCAGCATCATTCCAACTTCAGGGAAGATAACTGGGCCCTGCACCAGGCACCATCATCTTTTTTTTTTGCACATGCCTAAAAAGGCAGAGAAATAGTGCTTTAATACTCAAAATGTGATTTGCAATAAAGGCTGTTCTACATTAATTCTCTCTAGACAGCAAGAGTCAGTATTCTTAAGAGCAAATTGTAGGTACAGGCTGAAGTCTAATGAGCCTTACCCATGGTTAAAAGAAAATCAAAGATCATACAGAACCTTTCTCTTGAGCTAAGAAATTACTCCCTTATTAAGGAAACAAAAAAGACAGGGTATAACCAATAAGAAAACAGGATTCCTAGCAGCGAAGAGTTGTATAGTCATTAAGATTTATGTATTGTTACACTTGAGAAGCAGTGATTTTAGGGAAAATAAAAAACTAAAGGTACCATGATGAGAAAATAAGCAATTTCAAGTTAAATAAAAACAACTTTCAAAAAAGGCAGTTGTTGGAGAAGAAATGGAATTGTAAAGATTTATTCAGCTTTATGATGCTGTATTTGAAGCAATCCCATTAAACAAGGCCTTGTTTTTCTTATTTATTTGAAGAGAGAAAACACTTTGGCTCTCAGATATAGTAGAATAGAAAGCTGGTTTCAATTTTCTTACCTTCCCTTCTATTACCTCAGGCTATGGCAGAATGCTTATGAGACACCAGCTCTGAAGAGACTGTCTGGACCAGAACCTGAAAGCAACTGCATTATGACACATTTCCTTTAGAAGGAGTTAAAGCTAGTGAAAACATCTCAGCTCTGGAATATTACCATCATGAAAATTAGTTATCCTCACTTAACTCACAAAATGCTGTTATTAGCCTTCATTGGCTGACTGGCACCAGGAAGACATGTAAAATGGGTGTATCTATAAACAAACTGAACTCTTCCCCATCTGAACATAAACAGAATTGACAGTTTGAGTTATTTCATTACAAGTAACTATGCAGAGGCTAATAAAAAAAATGACTGATTTCTACCCATTAAACTATGACTTAATTTTATTTTTATTAAATAAAAATTCACTAACCAAGTCATTAGCCCAGATTTTTCAAAACATCACCAGTCTGATTTTTTTCCATTAAGTAATGCCTATTACAGTGCCTACTGTATGTATGCACACAGCTTTACAAGTATCTCTGGAGAAAACCTCCTAACCCCAAAGCATAAAGTCCATTGTGTCAGAAGTGTTGGTCAGACCATCAGAATTTATTCAATATTTTCTGCTTTTGTGTCTGTACAAAAAAAGCTCTGCAGCTGTAGATTATGCATCTACAAAATCTTCTTCTGTTCTGCTGTAGTGCAGTAACTGGTCTTCTAACCCAAAAGTGTCGATGAGCTGAGTGAGACTCACTTTCTTGCCATCTGCAGAAAAGGCCGACTGCAGCTCATACAGCATCAGCTGGGTGCTGCTTCTCCACTTCACTATCAAAGCCTGCAGCTCAGACAGGTTGTTCTGAAATTGGGACACACAGAAAAAGAGTCACCCTCTGCTGACATAAAGGGGGTTTTGATACCCTGCAGATATTCTTATAAAATGCCTTAAACTGAGACAATACACAACCACCACAGTAAAAAACCAGGAAGTATTGCCTCACCTTGGATCGATACATCTTCACCAGTCTGAGCCTTCGCAGTAGCTCTTCCTTCTCCTGCACTTGTTTCTCCAGCTTTACTTTTTCTTCAAGGGACTCTGGCTGACCAAGATCAACCTGTAGCACATCCGAATTTTCTGCTGATCCACAGGGATCACTCTCCTGTGAGGGACTTCTGAAACATGTGTGTCCAGTGCCATTTCCTTCCAGGTTTTCAGAACCATCTTGTAATCTGGAACAGTCTGTCCTTGTCTCTGGCAAGCACCCTGTGGCAGCACCAGTAGTGTCTTTTTCTTCAGTGTCTATTTTGAGCCGCTTTGCCACAGTAAAATTGGCATTAAATGAACGTCTTGTTTTCCTTAATCGTTCCCTCAGAGCTGCACTCATTTGCTAAAAAACAAAATTAATAAACCCAGAAAACCCAGGTGGTCAGAATATTCTTAAATTTTTATCAAATCTCAAATAACTATTTAGCAATCATTATTATTTACATACAATATGTAGTATATTTAATTATCATTGTAAAGCCAGACTTCCGAATTCTCTGTATAGCCTTAAAAAACTTGAACAAAGTCAACTTCTCCTCTCACATGTATTTGCACAGCTGCAAGATATGGAAAGGTATAGCTCCACATCTTCTTGGACAAAATCCTGTATTCTAGTGAGGCAAACTTACTCATCTTGTGTTTGTGTGAATGAAATATAGCATATTTCAACTTGGCTAATTTTATTCTATCAGTTTCCCCTCTAGTTTAATGGAGGTAAGGGTTTAATGGAGGTATGTTCTATATTCTAGAACATATTAGAAGTACTTATATAATTTTGACCTGTTCACGCTTTGAGATACTTCACAAGCATCTAAAACCATTTTTTTCTTCAAAATAACTATTTTTTATAATCTGTGTCTAACATTTTTATTTATAGAAATGCACTAAAATACGGGAGCAAGGGATTAGTTATGGAATACTTTCAAACCAGGCCTGTCCAGCATAGATCTGGATGCTGAGTGTGACAGTATCACCATTTCACATCCCAGGACAAGACAAAAGCAGAGCTCTCTCTATGGAGAATAGAGAAACTGAAAACATTGTACATTGTTCCACTGCAGGCAGAAGTCACAGAAAGCCATCCTGCATGCACAGCAACCCAAAAAACTAGGATTTGAGAAAACTGAAGATGACAGGTTAAAAAAAAGAAGCAAAAAGTCCACCACACACCCTACATAGTATTTAAATTTATTAGTGTGACATTGGGTTATGTTACTCCATCACTTTGTATTCACAGCAAACACCTTCATTTTCACAGCAAAGTACACCAGGCACATTCCTTATCTGCACAGCTTCCTAGTTACAGGTATAAGGTGCCTGTCTCTAGACTTCCAGCAAGCAGTATCTCAGTGACTTCTGACTCCTGGATGATTCCACAAGCATTTTTGTTACTATGAACAATCATATTATTGGAGAAGTAGTAAGTTTTCATACCTGTTTCCCTGAACTAGTCCCCTGTGCAGGTGGTGCCCCGGAATCCTTTGGAGTACTGCACAAAGATGGCAATTTATCCAGCACTGACTCTTCCATCTCGAGATGAATAGCTGTCTCTGTTAAATGACAGAATGAATTATGGTGTCATCTCACCTGATTATAGTGAGCCCTTGGCTGCAGAAATAAGGAAAAAGTTCTAATATTAAATTATAAGGCTTATTCTCTACTTGGCATGTTCAAAAAGGACGTCTGCATAAGTTACACAAATGCTTCACGTGCTAAGTAGGATCTTGCTTTGTGAACAGCTTTTCTTTGAGAGGCTGTAGGACACTACTAACTACCATAAAGTCTTTTACTATCCATTTTATATTTTTCCCCTCACTCCTAAAGCTCTGCCGAGCCAAGAAGGTTTTTGTTGTCCACAAATGTAAACAATCTTCTCTATAGAACAATATAATTGGGTATCCAGTTCTCTGAAAACAATCCAGTCTCACTTGATCCTTCTGGGGATGCTGCTTAAAAAAACAATTACTCACACAGGTGGAAGTTTTGATTAACAGGAAACATCCCAAGCTCACTCAGAAAGGCACCTTAATTAAAATGGTTAAGTCACACCTCCCAGCACGAACCAACTTCAAATCGACTTGGCAACGTTTAATTTCATTTAGCATTTGTGAACCACCTACTAATGACCAGAATGCAGCTGGAAAAATCAACAGCTACACCTCCATTCACCTGCAAATTACAATTAGGAGTTTTGAAACAGAAGCCTCTCAAGAATAAAATCCTGCAAACCAAAATTAGGCAACAGAGGGCTGGCACAAGGGGCTGCCTCTTCACAGATGAAAACTGCCTAAGCTTCAGTATGCCAAAACCTTAATAGCCCAGCAACCCTGGTCTTCCTGGCTCAATACCAAAGGATGGAGGTCCTCATTTATCTTAGAAGTCAACATTCCTCCCCAGCTGTTCAAAATTGAACATATGGTACTCGATTAAAAAAAACCCAGACCTTACTAAGGAGTCTAGTTAATTGGGTATTTTAGCAATCTATCAATTAAACAGGAAGCCCACAGCATCCATTAAATATAATCAAAGTTTAATACTATTATTTCTTTTTGTAAGGAAGAGCCTAGAAAAAGCAACATCATTCTTATGCACACTGTATGTGTAGTAAGTCTTTCCAAGGAGCAAAATAGTTTTAAGCCTAAGAGATAGCTTTAAAAAACCCAAGCAATCCTACAATTCTCTGCGTTTACTTTCTAATGCAAATTCGTTTTTAAATGACCATAACTACTACTTTTTCCACTGGTTTGCTAATGCTGTTACTTGGCAGCATATTCACATAGATCTCCTGCACTCTTAAAATCCTTTTCCTGTATCTTTGGCTAAGAATCCTTGGCATTCTCAACCAGTAATGCTGTTCACCACACAAAAAATTCTGTCCAGCAAGTAAAGAAAATTTGAGTTAGAAGGGGAAAAGACAATTTTGCTTTTCAGTACTTACTTGACTTTTGCACTTTGCGTATGTTTGTAAGTACGTCCTCTGTTTTCCTGCTAGGTTGTATAAAGGCACTCCTTTTACTGTCTCAACAACAAAAGGCTCTATTAACACTCAATACTTTTAACACTCTATTAACACAATACTATTAACACTCAAGCTTTTGTCCTGCTAGTTTTCCACCGACAGAGAAGCAGGATGAACGCTAGGCAGCCTATAAGCACAGCCACAGACCCGTGGAGCTCGTTCTGAGGTGCTACGCCCCAAAAATGCAGCCACAGCACCGAGCCGCAGGGCAGAGGAGCGAAGAGAGGCCCCTCGAGGAGCACAAACCCCCAGGGCCCGGGCGAAGGAGGAAGGAACCCGGCGGAACTGCCCTTCCGTCCCCGCCGCCCTCAGCGCTTCAAGCTCCCGCTGCCGGGCCGGGGCGGCCCCGCGCCTGCGCGCCGCGCGTGCCCGGCCGGCGCGAGCTGTTGGCGCCTGCGCGCGGCGGGAGGCGCTGTGGGGCTGAGGGGCGGCGCTGTGGGGCTGAGGGGCGGCGCTGTGGGGCTGAGGGGCGGCGCGGAGCCTGAGGGGAACCCGGATCCCGATCCCGGGAGTGGGAAACGCGGGACATCCCTGGCGACCTCGTAGGCTTTCTCGTTGCCAGGCGGTGGGCATGCCAGGCGGTGCTCATGCCAGGCGGTGCTGTGTTCCTTAGGCCAGCGTGGGCCCGCCACCTCATGGCTGGGGTCTGGGCCAAGGCCAGGTATCACCTCACAGAATCGGGCTGAAAAGTTCTTTAAGATCATCGAATCGAGCCTATGACCCAGCACCACCATGTCAGCTAGACCATGGCACCAAGTGCCATGTTCAGTCTTAAATGCATTCTGGGGTGGACCAGGACCTCCTTGGGCAGTCTGTTCCAATTCCACTCACCATTTCTATGAAGAAATTTTTCCTAGTGACCTGCCTAAGCCTTCCATGGCCTAGCTGTGGAAGGTATGACAATGTCTCTACAAGTGTCCCTGTGCCAGGGAGGGGGGTTCTGCCTCACCATGGATAGCACAGTAGGCCCTTTTGTCACAGGCAAGGGAACCGCAGCTCTCCACCTCAAGCTGCAAAAGCCTTTATCCCAGGAACTGTCTCCTCGCATAAGGGGGAAAAGTGTAACTGAGGGACTCACTGGGAGATGTGTGACCTGAGCAGCGCTGTTATGGTTGTAGGAAAGAAGAGAAAATGAAGAAATTTGGCTGGGGAAACAGGGAGATGGTGACTGTGAGAGGGAGCAATCCCAGCTGTGGCTGCTGTACTGTGCAGTTCAGAGAGTTCCCTGACACTCAAAGGCACTGCTGATCTTCCTGTCTCTATCAGCTGCACACCTGGCTTCCCCATGTGGATTTACTTTTCTCAAAACTGATTTGTACAAAACGTTTTTGAGCTATAACTGTCAGGACTGACAGAATGAGCTGAGGAAGCCATAGCAAGGAGAGCTCCCAGCCCTTAGGGATGGTGGCCCAGTGGCTGCTCCACACTGCCCACAGCCGAACGGCCCTGAGCTGTGCCACGATGGCTCACGCAGCTGTGCTGTGAGCTGCACGTGGGGTGCAGGCACCCACATGCTCTCGCTGGATCATGCCCTTAGCTTGTGTGTCAGGACTGCATTAATTTCCTGCCTGGTTCCTCCTCACTGCTATGGATGAGGACACTATTTTCTCTTCACCTTGTGTAACTCCTGTCTCTATTGAGACCAGAGAGACTCTGGAGCTGAGAGGTGAGTAAGCATTGAGTGTTGTACGTGTGATAACATGCTAGCAGTTGCTGAGGTTTTGACCATGAGTTTTCATAGATTCACACACTTCGAAGAGGATTTGACAGGGTTGATAGCAACCTTTTACTTTCCTACAGTAAAAGCTATCAAAGCATTCAAAGCCCATCTACAGCAAGTTGCATTGGGAAATCTGAGGACTTGAGGCCTTTAGAGTACACCTTATATAAGATTTTATCTGTGGGTGAAATTGATTTAGAAGTAATATTTTCAGTAGCAAATGTGGGAATTTGTGTGGTGTTGTACTATGTTTTGTAGCCATCTACCAAAAACACCCCGCTGAATGATACCCGAAGTGTTGAGGCAGTTTGGAAGCATTTTTTAAATCTGCCTCTTTTTTGGGTTTTGTGTTTGTTTTTTAAACCTTCAGCTAATTTAATGTCACAAATATTTTAATTTTTAGATATGCTAAAAATGGATTTCTGATTGCAATAACAAAAGTGCTAATAGAACTTCTACTGCAAATTTATCAAGAAGGCTGGATCTCAGATACTCTGGAGCTTTGTGATGGCATGTCTCCAAGTTCACAGGGTATTTCCTTCAATCTCAAGGATGGTCCCTACTTTAAATTACTCATGCTCTGTTGTGCAGACATGTTAACAGATGAGTTTCACAAGAAAAACAGAAAGTTTGAGATTTTAGATCATTTGCCAGGTGAGATTCCAGTAAGATTTTACAGGAACATAACACATGAAAAAGTCATCCTGTGCATTATCATTGCAGTTAATTAGAGCAACGCCCGTATGCCCCACCCCAAGTGAGATGACAGATTGTTTGGGACTGGGAATGCAGAGCAATGGTGCCACACGTTGGGTGCGTGAGTTTAGCGTGCTGCATCTAGAGTAGAGGAAAGGAAATACTGTAATCAGTATTCATTGATGGAGAAGGATTCCAGGAAAATATCTTGGTTGGTATTAAGTGTTTAGCTGTGTTTACTCCATTTACCTGAGAATTTACCTGGTGTTTACACAGTACTGCAAAAACATGATGCCCAACACTTGGCCAGAAGCCCCTGACAGAGCTGGGAACTAGAGTGTCGTCAGGCAATATCCAGTGACTATCCACTGTTTCTACTACAGAAACACAGTAGTGGTGGATATTATGTTTTCTTCAATTGGCAAACTGGATTCAGACTGAAACCTTCCTCTCAAAAACTGCTCATCTCTTTCCCTTGGGGAAAACAGATTATCCATGTGTCATTGATTCTGGCATGTTTATGGCACACTGCTGAGTGTTTCTCATGCTGTTCAGCTACGATCACCAGTATGTGTACACAGTAGAAAATTGATTGCCATACAGTATTTATCAAGCACTGTAATACTATTGTTTGATTTCTTTGATTCCTCGTTTGGGGTAAGCAAAATAATTGAAAAAAGTGTAGGAAATTGTGCACTGGGCAATAAAATTATTGATCTCTATTTGCTGAACATACAACTTCCCTTCAGAGAAATTAGTTTCCCCAAGGAACCAAAAGGAAAATGTCCTCCTTGGTTTTATTTTGTTTGGTATTTCTGTGTTGACATTTTAGTGATCAGATTATTTTTTTTTCCAAGTGTACGCCAGTTTGGCTGCACAGTTGAAAGATATTATCTGTGTACCTTCTCAATTATCTTGTGGTACCAGAAGAGCACTGGGGCTGACACATCAGCGTTCTCCAGACAATGACACATTTTAATTCCCCTATGGGCATCATCTGTAGTAGCAAAGCCAAAACGGAAAGTAGTAGTAAAGAGTACTGGCTTTGAGTTTAGAAACTTCAGTTTGAGCTTTATGGGTTGTTCTCTTCCACAGTGTCAGGAGCATCACAAAACTTCCCTTTAACAGGCCTTTTCCCCCTAAGCATTGCCACTGGTGTTAGTCAACATACTATGTCTTAAGACACATGTGCGTTACCCCATTCTCTCTTTTTTTCTGAAATCTGTTGATCTTGTTTAAAGTATCCTGATGCATGAGGTACACTCTGCACTGTGTGCATATTCTCTCTTGCCTGGGGCAGGAGGGTGGGGTGCTTTTATGTACTAACTGCTGCAGAAAGTTTTAAAACCCTACCCACTTCTGCATCAGCCTAGGGCTGTGGTTTTGCTGGCTGCAATTCACTTCTCTGAAAGATGTTCTGACTTGCTTATAGCCATGTAAATATACTAAGGGAAGGACTTTATGGGCCAGCTGGAGTAAAACCAGTTTAATACAACAAAACCTGTCCTTGGGAGATGGATTCTGCTCGCATAATGGTGCAAATGCCCAGTAACTAAAAGTGAAGCCCCTAGAATGACATCAGCATAAGCTAAACCAAAAGTAATATTTTTTTTGCCTTGTCTGCTTTACATCTGTGGCTTGCAATTTTTGAGGTAACTGTCTTGAAAAGAAAAACTGTGTGGATTTATTGTAGCTGAGGGGCACTGCAGTTTGCCATTACAAAAGATAATGTAAGAGCCAGGTGAGATGAGGGTGTAGTTCTCACTCCTGTGTGTGTGAATAACCAGCTGGGTGAGGCACGGTGCTAATAAAAGGGGTCAGCATACGATTGTCTCTTATTTCTGTGCCTGTGGGATTTTCTCTGACATAACAAGTCAAAGATTACAGTATGAAGTTTTTATGAGACTGTAGCAGACAAAGGTAACAATAAACAGACCTTCAATGTTCTTGTCTTAGCTGCAGAACTAGTTGATCTTTATTTTAAGAAAATTCAAGCCTTTTAAATCTAAGCCCTCACCCAAACTAGTCCCTGGTACAGCTTTTGCCATCTCTGATGGTCTGAGCATATTTTTTGTGTTAAAAGTTTTGGAATTGTAGCAGAGCTTGAAAAGTTGTTTCATACTGCTATACGAGCTCACTCTGTGCTGTGTGCACATAACTCTTGGGTTGCTCACATTTATCTGTACTGCTGGAATTGGTGAAGCTGAAAAAGTGAACTGGTTTATTTGCAAGTGCAGACAAGCTGCTTTGAGCAGTTTCCTATAGTTTGGAGGCCTTGGTGGGATCCAGTGGATTAAACTGTTGTACCAAAAAAGTTATCCAGTGAGCATGTAAGCAGAGATGGAGACTTCTCCTATTTCCTGAGCTTCTGGGGGTTTCCCTGTTGCTCTGAGTGCAGACTTGAGTGACTAGTGTTCATCATCACCTCAGCAGCACCACTGGTTATTTTTTGTTCTAGAATAACCATTCTACCGAGCACACTCTACCAAACTGCAGCATCAGCAGGCAAGGTTTAAAAATACACTTCCTCCCTGGAAATGAATTAGATCATTTTCCTGAGGCTAGAGAAAGCTTTATAAAGTAAGATTTTAGAAGTTTTTTCCTGAGAATGAAATATTAACGTGCTCATGGCAGTTTTCCATCTCTTATACTGCTGAGAATAAAGTCATATCTAAAGGGCTAAGGTTTCAACGTGGCAGTGCTGTCGGGCACTACCACCACCTTTTGGGCAAATCAGGCTCACAAGTGAGTGAGAGCTTAAAGCTCTCTCCTGGTTTCCATACAGTTAATGATCAATATAATGTTTCAAGTGTGCATGATTATTGTGAGATGGGGGATATGTCTGTGGAATATTTACGCAAACCAAATCAGATATCTAAGGACAGCTGCCTCAGAATTGTGAGGCTGGCAATTCACCAGAATTTGTGAACAGATATGAAACTTTCACTTCTTAATATAAAGGTTGAGGCAAATTCTTAAAATTCAAAAGATTTAAGATACTCAAAAACAATGGAAGCTCAATAAGTACTCTTTTATCACCCCTTCTCCCAAAATCCTCAGCTAAAGGGAAGACAACATAATTGTCTTCAGTGCCGTTTCCTTTAGCAAGTAAAATGGGCAGTGAAGCTTCTTTGACTTCTCCCTTTTTCTTGAGTGAAATATCCTGTTTATGCTAGTCATGGCTCGTTAAAAAATAAGTTTTTCAGTGTTTATGACCTCTGTTGCTTTTGTTCCAATTATTTCCAAAGCAATTCCAGTGCAAATTTCTACTCATATTCCTATCTGAAATAACTGTGTTTTAAGTCTCTTTCTCTACACAGAAGTGTACCGAAAGTATACGAAGCGTACAAGAAGCTTTACTGACGTGTGTGTAATATTTTCTTGCAACCTCTGGGTATTCAAGTGATTACTGTCATATTATATTTAGTGTTGTTGGATTGTCTTACTGTGGAAGGGCAGCTTAGCCCTTGTGACATTTGAAGTCATTGAGAAAGTTCCTGCTGAACTGAAGGGAAGCAGAATCTGCTGTCCTGATGGAGCTTTAGTGGAAGTGTGGCATATGGAGTCAGCTAATGGTATTATTTCATGTGGAGCTGAGGATACTGGAATTGCAGCTGCCTGCATGAGTGTGTTTTGCACTGTGTGGGAAAGCCACCAGTCTCAACTGTATTTTGGGTGAAGAGTATTTGTCTTAAGTGGAGTGCAGGAACACTGAACTGATGCTAAGTGAACCAAGCTAGCAAATGCCACCTGCTTTAACTGATAGGATGTTTTCCCTTCAATAACCAGGGTAACTTCAAATCTGTGTCCTGGCTGCAGTGACCTGCACCACACACATCAACAGACACTGAACAAGCTCTCTTTGTCATCTACCTCTTTGATGACAGCCGTGCCATACCATATTACATGGCACTCCTGAAATGAGAAATCTTGCAGTTCATTCGCAGCTAAAAGAGTTATTCTGGTTCTGATGCTCTAAAGTTTAGTGCATTTTTTTCCTTGAGTTAATTACAAGCATTTAATGGGTAACATATGCCAGAATAAGCAATTTCATCACTGTTAAATGCATGGTGGTAACTCAGCACATGGGTATGCACTGACAAGTTTCCTCTTGAAAGGCTCCTCAGGATTTAGATGAGCAGATAGACCACTCTTAAATTTTACATGGTGTATATACTGCCTGTTCTTGAGACTGTGAAACTGGGCATAGATAGTCTTAAAACTGTTCACATGATGTCTAGATAGGAAGTTTTATGTGGGATTCATTTTTGTACGATCAACAGTGCATATATGGGTGTACACTGCTTAATCATGTGTGACATGTGGCTGCAAAGATTAATCATGGATATCATCTCCTCCCTACAGTTTACTCTGTTTGGTGACATGCTTCTTTCCATCTCAGTGAGGAATTCTGGGTCAGGCTTTTTTCCTTAAAGCAGGATTCTAACTATGTAAAATCAAGCCTAGAAGCTGTGAAATGCTCTGGTTTAACAGTTCCTAGTCCTAAGGTTTTCTCTCAAACTTGGAGAACTGCTTTCTCACAAATACCACTATAATGCAAGAGCTAGTTCTGCTTTGCCTAACCAGTTAATGTGCCTAGCTGTAACTGCTGTGTTTCAAAAGATTTGTTTAACAACACAACAGGAAAAACAAAGCAAAAACAAACAAACAAAGGGCAATAGACAAAGCTGAGAAACGCCAATGAGAGGAGAATCTCTTCTCCAGAGAGAATGTTTGTGTCAGTATCTGTTACTGAAAGGTCTTGGTGTTTTGCCTTCTCAAGGAGTTTCAGGTTCCATTTAGTACAGATAAATAGCTCTCCTTACCTATGTCAAACTTCTCAGATAAACATGGGTACATCTTGCAGGCAAGAAGTACAAATACATCTCAACACTGAGAGAGATGCTGCAAGCTTATGCTGGCAGAGTCCCTGCATAGTGCTGCCAGGAAAACTGCAAATGAAGAAATTACACTTTCTGCTCAGTGCTGCAGCCAGATCTCCATCAGCTCTGCCAGTCTCATTATTCTAGACTTTCACAGTCAAACCTGCAGTCTGATTTTGACACCAGAGCCAGCCTGAGGTACAGTGCTCAGAAGAGTCCACCAGGCAGTGGAGAAGCTGAAAGAACCTCAAGAAGCTAAATAATCAATAAGTTTTCCTTTTAATATAAATTCTAGTACACCAAAGATTGATTGCCATGCATATTGCCAAGCCTCAGGAGCAGGCCAGAGAGGTGAAGTCATTCAGTGATGCACTTTTATAACTTGGGTGTGTTACCAGGAGAATGGGAGCAATACCACCGAGGAGGAACAAAATAAGAAAGATGTGGCTCATAGATATTCCTTACAAAGAAGGATTTACTTTTTAAAGTGAACCTATGTGCAAGAACCATCCCCACAGATATGATGGAGAAGTTACAATGATTTACCATCCAGATGAGGAAGATCAAACCTCACACTCTGAAGTTACCATGACAAACTCCATTGCAGCTGTTATTACTGCCTTTATTTTTTAAACAGCAAAACCACATGGGCCATTTTCATCTTTAGCTTAGGTGATTTCATGGGAATTGATGATTTTGTATCAACAACTAATTTAATTTAATTAATTTGTAAGAATTTTGTTCATCTGCATAATTTGGGCAGACGAAGTGTAAGTAAAGTGAGGTAAGATTGAATGCCCAAGTGCTTTTTTTTGTGGGAAGCAGCTGTGTAGGAGATGCAGCCTTCTTCAGTCTTTTGGTCTGTTAAAGCCATTTCTAGAATTAATGGAGCTGTACTCCAAGATTCCCTTTACAATTATGTCCTACAGCCTTGATCAAACTGGTGCTGTAGGTAATTAAACTGTGAATTCATCAGTTAGGTGGAGGAATCCCAAGGGGTGGTTACCAGATCAGGAAGGTTTTCATGAAACAATGGGTGTGTGTTCAGAGTATCTTTAGACTATATTCCACAAAGGAATGTTGAGTGTGTTTTTCCACTGATTTTACAAAGTGGAGATCCTAAGTAAAGTATTCAAAAAATGCATTGAAGGAACACTCTTAGTACATTCTTCCTAATTCTTTAAAATAGTTTGCATTTGTCCCTGACAGTTCCTGAATACTTGACACAGACATATTCTGTGAATATTGCACATTCACACAATGCACAACAAACGGTTGCCTTGTATTGGATCATACACTTGCTCATTGCTAAGTTGTTTATGTATTGGGAACTGTAGATTTTTTATCATGCACTTGACTTGTATTGCTTCTAGATGCTGGTCTTTTTTTACTAGTTAGTTGTTCATTCCTTGTGCAAACACTGCATTAGTTTTAGGAAAAGCTGAAGGATTCTGCTGACACTGAAATAGCTACAGTTAAGTAAACAGAACAGAAGTAGGAGCATGTAATTCTAATAGCCCCTTTAACACCAACCCAGCCATGGTTCACTGCCCTCCCACCTGTGAGCTAATTGCTCTTGACTCTGGCAGTTGCTTAGGCTCTGTTTCCATTCTATCTTATTCCCACTTGGTCTCTGTCTGCCTAAATTTTCATTACAATATTTTATGCACATGTATTGGCTTGTTGATTTCTTTATGTTTTGCTTGATTGCATACACTTGGCATGTGTCAGCTGCCACAGATGCTGTTCTGCTGCATTTTGGGTACTCGTATGGAGGGGATTGAATCTCCTCATGGATGAGATATATGTGTGTATCAATGTCTCGCTGTGCATTAGGTATTGGGCGTGGCTGTTTATTAGCAAATGAATTTGGTTCCAGACATATTAAGAACACCAGTGTCCAATACACACTGTTCATGCCTACACTCTTAAGGAAATGCCTTACAAAACTAGAACTTAAACACTGCCTGCTGGTCAGGTAGATAAGGTTCACAACAGTTTGGCACTGCTTGTCCTTCATTAGCAAAATAGGGTAGTTTTTACCTGCAGTTACAATTTTAGTCATTTGCAAAACTGCCAGATTTATCATCAAAACAGTAATTAACTGAAATGTCATGCAATTAAACCAGACCAGCATGTGTTTGACAGCCTTGGGCAACACTAGAAATTAAGTCCCCACCTCAGCACAGTACTTAAAATGTGTGTAGCTTTAAGTACATGGGTACTCCCTGTGAAGGCTGGAGGTAGTTCCCAATGGTTGGAGGTCTGGGAAACTCAATTTCTGAGGAAAGCTGCAGGAAGAGGAGAAGCTTAGTTTGATGTTGAAAACCGTCATGACATATGTGACAACAGTGTTCAAATACATAAAAGGTGACAGCAAGAAGGGAGATGAGTTACAATAAAAAGGGAAGAAAGGAAGTGATTGTTGGCTCAAGATACTTGTTTGGAACTTCAAGACATTTTCTGACTGCAGGTATGGGAGTTACAGAACAGATCACATCAGAAGGCTCTGAAGGCTCATGGAAAGTTTTAGAAGTGTTTTAAAAACCAATTTTTGAGGAATAATTAACGTGGAGGTGGGCTTTGGACAGAGACGGACAAGAAACCTAATTGAAGGCCTTTTCAGCCTTAATTTCCACAGTTGTGCAATTTTTTGTGCTTAAAACTTCACATGTACCATCAAAGTAAATGTATAAGACTCTCACAGTGTTGTTCTTTGACTTGGTTTAAGACAAATGTTGTTCTGACTGAAGTGGGAACAGTGGATCAGTGCTCTTATTTGACCTCATCTTTCAAAGTGAAATGGCTTCAGTGAAGTCAGTGTCCTGAACTCCAAAAAATATAAGCACTTGTTAGTGAGGGTACTTCACTTCAGATCATCACCTATACTGTGTTTTATCCATTAGTTTTATATTGCCATTGTGCCTAACAGAATGATTTCTAATACAAATTTTAATATTTGTGGAGGAGGTGTAAATATTTTGTTCTGAACTCTTTAATTTATGCTGAAAACTAAAACACCTTTAGGTGTTGTAGTTACAAAGCCTTCAGCTGACAACTTTAATCATGGATATTATTAAAGTAGAATCCAAAAAGCACCTTTGCAGGCGTCGTGTAAGGAAAGCAACCACCATACCATGCATCTGGAAACCCTATGATAACAATAAAAATACCCAAAAGGCTCCATGCCAGCAGGAATGTCTGAAATACACAACATATGGAGTGAGGATGAGCCCAGAATGCCTTGATTTTAATAAGAGAAAGCTGCGTGTTATCACAGGTCTCACAAGACGAATTTCTGATGGAAGCAAATTAATGATAATCTGAATGGCTGTGAAATGAAAAGTTTCAGTAACAACTAAGTTTCCAGCCAGTCATCTTGCTGAGAAGAAGTGACAAACAACAGACCTGGCTTTTGCAATAGGCAATACTTTTGTGCTTTGGATAGGAAACAGGATTTTTCAAGCAGAGACATGAAAATAGAGATGGGCACAGTCAAAAGGTTTGGAGCCAAGTCAGAAAACCTGCCAGAAACTGGAAGCAGAGGCAACTTAAATAGCTTGGGTCCAAGTTTTGAGTGTTCCCTTCCAAATGTTTTCCTCAGAACTATTTAGAAAAAATAATCTGCTAGTCTGAAATCAGTGATCAAGTCCTGGAAAGAAAAGCTTCCTTTTTCACCAGGGTTCTGCCCTTCCAGCTGAGCGGCTGGAACACAGTGCATTTGCCATCATGCCATCTTTCATCTTTTTACTTTTGATTTTAAATACCTTCTTGGTGCTGGAGAAAAGCTGGTTTGAAAAATGAGATCCTCTTACAGGTGAAGTTGTATGAAGGCGTGATAGAACCACTGCTGTCCCTGACTGGGGAGAGCAAGGAGTAAAGTGTCACTTGCAGTTTGGGAACTAAATTATGTAGAGCCTTTCCCAGTAAAGCCAGCTGCTGCTCATTGTGTTTCTCTGAATATTCCTTGTTTATATGTTTGTTGTTTTGCTCATTGCAACTGAAATTGTAATACTTGTTTAGCAAAATGTAATACTTATTTAGCAAAAATAGTGAGCTATTCCAGGAAGACCCCCATTGTGCCAGGCAGCTTGGGACCATCAAGAGAAATGAGTGAAAGTCAGGAGGGAAAATGAAGAAGTGCTCCTGCCTAACTGCACAAAAATGAGTCTTGGTGAAAAGAAAAAAGATCTTCGTAAGCTCTGGCATATTGGAGAGCTGGTCCTACAGTTGTCATCTTAACATTGTTGTTTTGATCATGGCAAAGAGTGACAGCTCAATTAAATGAATTGTGATAGATGGAGCAATTTAGGATTGTCTGAGTTCCTACTACACGTGAGCTAACTGTAAGACTGCCATGCATGAAAGAGCTGCATGATTTCTAAAAAAATAATATAATAATATTAGGTCTTATTATTATGTTATTATTGCTACTCTTTTTACTACTACTAATACACCAGCAGACATAGGCAGATACTCCAGAGACTGCATGGTCAAGAATATAAGGCTGTGAGACGACTTAATGATGGCATTTCAGTACCTGAAGGGAGCCCATAAGAGAGCTGAGGAGGGACTTATGACAAGCACAGGTAGTGACAGGACAAGAGCTGAATGGCTTCAAACTGAGAGAGAGTAGGCTTAGATCAGCTGTTAGGAAGAAATTTGTTACTGTGAGGGTGTTGAAGCACTGGCACAGGTTGCCTAGAGAAGTTGTGGATGCCCCATCCCTCGAAGTGTTCAAGGCCAGGTTGGATGGGGTTCTGAGCCTGGTCTAGTGGGAAGGGTCTTGGCCCATGGCAGGGGGCTGGAACTAGAGGGTCTTTAGGCTCTCTTCCAACCCAGCCCATTCTGTGATTCTAGGATTCTACCTCTGTTCTTACTAGGCAGAAGTAAATAATATGAGAGGCTCACACTCATCTATTCTCTTCTGGGTCAAAAATCTCCTCTTTGTTTATTCTTGAACACACATTTTTGGGTTGGAATTAGCATATCACTTGTGGTTTGTATGGCGAAGGTGTGTCTGGCTAGAGATTTGCTTGCAGAAGCATGATCTCTAATGAAAAGTGAGAAACTTGGAAAGTTGCCCATTCTGAGAGAATGGAAGCATAAACAAAATAACCATGAATGGTGCTGAAAACTGCTTTAAAGCCACATGAGAAGAAAGCTGCAAACTAAAAGATTGTCCTAGATTAAAGAACAGTGAGAGATCATAAAAAAATTGGAAAATACTTGTTAATGAGCTGTAAGGCATGACTTTTTGCTTCTGTAATGTTGCTCAAATATTTATTCTTATTCTAACTATTGATAAATGGTGTGTCTCTAACTGCATTGTGACTCCAGCCACAGTTTCCAGCTTGTACAATTGTCTGTTCTTAACTGACTCAGAGTCAAGGCAAAAAAGAAAGTGTGAGGTCTGGCTTATTTTAACCCTGTTTTTTTTCCAAATGGTTTCTGAAGAGAGGTATTGAGTCTGTGTTGTGACTGTTCTCTGTGGATCTGGTCTGTTCTTTTCTGTGGGGACATTTGTATGGTCAGGAATTCTGTGCTAAGGTCACGGATGTAGATGAGAAACTAGAAAGATTGTAGAAGTGCTGTGTGTCAAAATAGAAGCAAGTACACAAATGCTATAATTTTAACACAAGATACAAGTGAAAGACATTGTGAAAGAGATGAATAATTGCTATTTATAAAATTCCATATTTAACAGCAGAATTTGAGCAAGATAGACCTTGCACCTTTTGGCCAAGATTGTAAAAAAAAATCCCAGTGTAGAGAAAAAAGGATTCCAATTTCAGTCTGTGCCAGCTTCCTCATGAACAGAGCAAAGATCTGTGCTATCTCCAGCATAACCATCAGGGAGCAGACAGCACGCTGTAGAGAATTTACTCTCTCCAAACTTCAATGACCAATTGAAAAAAGAACACTGCTTTCTGCAAACATCATATAAAGGAGTCTCTTTGTAAACAACCAATTGACCCAACAAGTCAAGAAGTATGTTCTGGTGAAGACACCTATAATTTCCCTATGGAAATACAGGCACAGTTGAAATACTAAATTTGAAAAACTCGCACATCTGTGTTTCAATGTGAATTGAAATAACAGCTTCTCTCCTATGACCACAAAACTTAGGAATTAATAAGTTCCCATAACTAATTGCTAGAAAGAGAAGATGAGGAAAATTTGGGAAAGTAGAAAGAGGACTGTTAATATCTCTGTCTTGAAGAGGATACTGAGAAATTCTTGAAGAGTGGAAGAGGTAGAAAAGTGTTGGAAACATAATTTTGACAATGTAGGAGAATGTTTCCACTGAAGAGACAACTGAAGAAGTGAGAGCTACTGTCTCAATGAGTTTGACTCATTCTTTACTTCAGTAATTTTTGCAGTGTGAGAGAGAAGGGTCTCCAGCCTCAGTACTGACAACATATCCGAAGCTTCCAGCCGCCACGTGAGGTGTGCTCTGGAGAGTGATTTTACCCTGTCTCATGTCCCATCTTGTGCTTGCAGTCCTGCAGGAGATCAGCAGTCTTCTAGTCATGTGTATCGGATAATAATATTTTATGCCTCTGGAATGTATCCTCTAATAAAGGAGTGCCATTTAAATTGGGGCTCTGCAAGCCTGCACATGGCAGGTTGAGCCTGTGTGCCCCAGGAAAAGCAGGTGCAGCATGACAGCAGCCAAGAAGGTTTCAAGCCTTTCTGAGGACCAGTTCAGCAAATAAATAGCAGTAGAAACAGGAATAAAAGCAGTTTCACACACTTTCTTGCCACAAGCAGTTATAACAAGTGCTGTGTCACCTTTGGAACCAAAATAAGATCCAGATTGCTCTTTTATTGTGTGTTATTAATCCAGATCTAAACAAATGCAACAAGAACAAGCCCAATCCAACTTTATGCTAATGGAAAGAAAGCTCTTGATTTAAAACTGTTTTGCAATACTCAGATAAGCATATGTTTGGAAATTGATTTATGGTTGTGAAGAACCCAGGAGAACAAAAAGCTGGTGTGAGCTGAAATGCCCATCCCTAATTATAACACCAGTCTGTACTATGATAAATTCCAATCCATGAAAAATCCATAATGATCAGTGGCAATAAACAGGGCTTACAGCTGAGCATGTTCCCTTAGAGGGAACACCATAGTAGCCCAGCAGGGACTTTTCCTTCTGTTGTTTACATTGGCAGTGAAAAGCGAGCACCACCCTGAAATGCTTGAGAGCCTAATCACAGGAAGTACCGTCCTAGCAAAGAAGAAAGATGATGTTGACGGAGCCCATCTCTGGACAAAAATCTTGTAGAACTCTGCAGCCTTCCATTCAAAGTCTCAGGAAATTTCATGAATGGCCTCAGTCTTTATTTTTCGTGGGGGATAGCCAAAACTTTGCAGGATATAAAGAGAACATATGTTCTAGCATGTTTGTACAGCCCCCTCTTTTTCCCCCCCTCAGAAACTTTGCACCTAAGCTTGACAATTTCCTCAAAAACCTCATTATTTTAAAGGAAGCATTTTCTCAAAGCCCCTTCAGCTCAGGACAGACCGTCTAATCACAGGGTTGGAAAGAACAATGCAAAAATCACAGGCTTAAATCACTGTACAATACATGTTTACATGTCCCAAGTGACTGTATGCACCATTGGGATGACCTTCTCTCGGTTCTCCACAAAAAATTAAAGTGTTTTGATTTCCATTTTGTCATAGATTTCAGACTAAGATTGCACTTCAGCTGTCCCTGCAGCAGCAGGCCTGGTGCTTTCTTCACTTATTCCCCAGCAGTGATCCCAAGTGCTTGGCCAGGTTCCTTGGTATGAGCTGTGGGCTTGAAGCACAATCCTGTGTTTCATTTCTTCTCGGTGTCCAGGTACCTCCAGGAGATATTTTTGTTCTATGCACAAACTCACCTGAATGTCACAGCATCAATGGCACTTCTATTCTCAGAGATTCCTGGATTATGAATTAATCCTTGATCCAAAAGTTACACTTTGAAATTTAGCAGGGAAAAGGACTTGCAGGGCAGGAATGTATGGGACTGGAAAAGGGGAAAACAAAAGAAAACTGCTCTCATAGACCCTTCAGGCACTGTCCCCTGCATTTGCCTTGCTGCTGCGAGAATCCATCTCTCTGTATAGGAGGTGAGTTGCTACAAACTGTAGCTTAGCCTGCCTGAAATTTTTCATCAGGATTTTTTTGCCAATGTGTGCCTTGAATTTTCTGTTAAGATTGCAGACAGAAATCATGCTTATTTGCCAACACCCGTAATTTTCTGAGGCAGATCTCCAAGATAACTTTGGTCCAGCTTTTGTCTCCAGCTTTTGTCCTGTATGCAGTTTGCACTACAATTCTCCCTGTGTTGCTTTTTGTAAGGGTGCTTAAACTTGAAGGCTTTGGAGTGGCACAGGTAGAACTGGTAGAATTATTTGTTTGAAATACTAATTGCTTGAAATTTCAATCGTGGATGTGCTGGTGAGCTGTTCACAAACCATACCTTATTTTCTTTGGAGCTGCCAGAAGGACATTTTTTTAAATATTTTGTTTGGGTTTGGGTTTTGGTTTGTTTTTTGGGTTTTTTTCCCCATGGGTACAGTTTTTTGTAAACAGCTTGCTTTGACTTTTCGCCACTGTGTGTATTGGCAGCACCACAGCCAGGTCATCTGGCACTGGTTGTGTCCCTTTGCTGTCTGCCTGAAATGTTTGATATTCAGATATTCAGATATTCAGTGATTCAAATGTGCTGTAGCACAGCCCTGCAATGTGTGAGGTTAGCACACATAGATTTGTCTAAAAGGCACTGGTACTAAAACTGTTTTAAGGGTTCACAGGTGGAGTTTCAAACAGGCAGGACTTCTCTGAAAGCCAGAGGACAGAAAATTATTTGATTCTGTGAATGCAACTTGCATAGTATGGTAAGTAAAATAATCAAGGACTGGTTCCTTTTGACCCAGCAGATTGGGCAGTGGGCTCATTGGGAATAACTACCAGCATCAAACAAGAGCCTCAGCCAGCTCATAGCTGTGCTGCCATATGCAGCATGTGCTGCAGGCAGCTCTTACCTAGAGGACAAAGTGAAAGGGATTATTCATCATGCCAGCACTGCGAAGGAGAAGAATCTTATGGCTGCAAATTACTTCAATTACACTCGCAGTGAAGCCCCTAAGAGAGGCAGTGATCAGGCTCATCTGCTTCATAGCCCTGTTGCCTGGCAGATGCTGTGGTATGCTGGACAGCTGGGGCAGCTTCCTAATTTCTATGGGGACAGTGGGGTGGGGTGTGGAGAGAGGGGGAGGGGGAGATAACAGCAGGTCACCTTTGCACACAGATCTGTTTACATCGCAGCCTTGATGCTATTAGAGGTGAGTCTGACATGGGTGATAACTCCTGGTTCTGCCAGCCAACTCCTGCTGTACAGCCTGACCTGTACTGAGATGTAAAATGTGCCCAAGCATTGATGTGCATAAAAAGCAGCATGGGGGACAAGGGGCCTCCGAGAGGTGTGTTTGGTTCGGATCTGTCTGTCCCTAAAACTTACATTATCAGGAGCAGTCCCAGACACAAGACAATGCATATGTCCATCCCCTGTCCTTGGACTGGGCTGCTTGCTAGTAACTGTTCGGCAGCTGTATTGCAGAGAACCATGGCAGCACCAGGGCCCTGGTGTCTGTACAAACTTGTCTCTGAGCAGAGATACACAGCTGTCTACAACTGCTGGAAAGACCCACTCCTCCTGTCTACATGGTGATAATAAGAGCGGCAGGCCCAAGTCTTCAGCAACTTCCTCCCAGTTGCTGTGCCCCAGCAGAACAGTCCAGCCCCACATCTCTGGGCCAGTCTAATTCAGTTTGTCCTGCACTGTTGAGGAACTGTGTTTTATAATACTCCATAATCGAAGGTATAATTTTATTATAAATATTGTTATTTATTGTTTGCACTGAGAAACTATGTGGAATGCTATATAAAGCCAGAAGGAGAGAGGAAAGGCAGTCCTTAGCTGTACAATCTTTGTATTAATGAGTACGAATTCATTAAGCCAAGACTCTTGATCACTGAAGTACTCTGGGACCTGAGAGATGGAATAAGCAAAGTTTTTTTGCATCCTGACATTACTCACCTCCCTACACCCCAAAAAAGATGATCAGTTCCCAACAAGGCTTTTATTCATGCCTGAGGTTGCTCACGGTGAGTTTCCCAAATGATGTGCAAACCATGGACTCAGGGCATTGAGTCAAGGGGTGACTCAGAAGGCTCTGGTTGGTTCAGTGGCTGCCTGGCTGCCTTTAGTAAAACCAAGGCATGGAAGGAACTACAGTTGCTATACAGAAATAGGTGTGGCTTCTTCTTCCTTGTGCAAACCATCCTTGTGTGGGCCTGCACTATTCCAATCAGCTTCATGGCTGATTCAAGAGTTGTGTAATTTATGTTCCAATCAACACAAAAATCAGACCAATGTGCACCTTATTCATTCCTTTGAAGGTGACAAGCTTCCTTTGAAGGTGACAAGTTATCATAGCTTGTCTGCTTCTAAACCATGAACACACCTTAAGCTTTTAGAGAATGGCCGCATCAAAACAAGCTGGTTCAGCTTTAAGAACCTATTTATTTGGACTTTCCTTGCAGAGTAAGAAGTGATTCAGATGTGTTGTAGCACAGCCCAGCTCCAGGAGCAGTGAATGTGCAGAGTTCTGCCTCATCTTCTCAACTTTTTCAGTGCAGGCATCAGGTGCCATAAACTCCTGGAGCATCTTTCACCAGGAAAATGGTGCTGGTGCTGTCTTCAACTGAGATTTGATGTCTCCAACTGCCAGACAAAGGCATTGATGAAAGCTCAGTGTCTCTGCAGCTTCTTCTTGTGCTGGAAGCAGGAAAGGCAGCAAACTCTCTATCTGGTAGAACATTCCCAGGTACACCCAACAGGAATGTGTCTCTACCTCAGCAGACTTCTATGGCTTCTACAATCAAAATTGAGCAGGACAGATGGGGGATGGAATTATGGTGACTGTTACTCCAGAAGGAGCTCACAATGCCTCCTCTGCTCTAACCGCCAGTCCACACACCACTGTTAGTGCAGGAGTGGCAGCTGATGACCTGAAGCTGGGTTTGCTGCAATTCTTTGCACTGTGCCACTAGACACCTGGCTTACAGTGACTCTGAATATCTGAGGCAATCACTAACTTCAGTAAAAGCTGTGAACAACTCAGAACCTCTCTAATTTTTTTTATTATGTCATTGATGTTGACACTTGCCCAGCAGGGACCTGAGTGAACTAATCAATGTGTTTCAGTTGGCAACACTCTCAACTCCATCTTGTCTTATATTGTCCTGTGAAATGTGAGGTCAGCTCTCAAGAGGCTCTCAAGATGTGATTTATTTTCAGTTTCCTTTTAAATCGCCTTTATATTATACCCTACCTCCACCTTCTTTAACTTTCCAGTGAGAAACTGGCCAAATGTCTCATCTCCTTGAGCACTTTGTTCATAATAAACATTAAACCAGGATCTTTGTCACAACATTTCAGGGATGAAAATACTGTAATTTTCTTATTTTATCAAAATTGTGATGGCTTCATTTTGTTTATGCACAAAAAGCCCCTGGTAGATGAAGGTAAAGGAGGGTGGAAATTTCTCCAATCCTGAGAACTTTGTCTTGCTCCAGTGAAGTCTGTGCGCCATTCTAGTAAGTCTCCCTCATATTGATTGATTTTACAGAGCTAGAATAGCCCAGTGCTTTCAGTGCTGTCTTTCCTTGAACAGCGTGTGTCTGAAGCACACACTGGATTGTCTGAAAGTGAATGTAGGATGAGGTGAATGAAGTACAGGTTTTAGGTGCAGTTGATAGCAAGAGGGACAGTTTTGTGTCATGTTCAAAGAGCGTGAAGTTCAGAAAGCCAAAGCCACTTTTATCCTCTTGGTCAAGGCTTAAAGCCAAGTGCAGTTTGACCAGGTCTCAGTCTGAGTTCTACACCTCTTAATGACTTAATTACCACATGCAGCTTGTTTAGACATCTAAGTGTTCTTTGATTAGTGTTCCAAAAGCAGAGTAATAGATGCTTCCAGCATGCCGGGAAGAAATTATGCTACATAAATATAAATACAAGGTCTGGGATTTAGAGATGCATCGATCAATTCTAAAGAGGTCCTGATCCCTATCAAAAACGCAGGACATAGCCTTTAGAGTGGAGTGCAATGCTGTAGAGCAGCCATGTCCCTACACACCTTTGGAAATTTCCAATATGGAACTGAAAAGAGTAGGGAACCATCTTGACAGCACAAGGCTACACCCCCTCAAAAGGTCTGGGCAAAAATCCACATTAAATGTTAACTTCTTTTCTATTCAGCAGAACAAATCTGTCAAAATCTGTAGGGTGGGAAAAACCAAAGTGAATTCTGATTCTTACAAAGAAGCACAGGGCACTGAATGGCACTGTTATGTTCAGTAGGAGGGAAAATATTTACATAAGGTATAGTTAAGCTATAAAAATCTTTGCTGTAGGACACTGTACATATAAATTGTACAGATTCAATAACTAATTGAATAAACTAATGGAAAACCATCTGTCAAAGAATGACTGCAGTGCTGTCGCTTTTGACTCTGTACACCAGGAGAATATCTGCATGTGCTTGTCCTGTTCAGCTGGTGTTCCCGGAGCTGTTACAATGAGCTGTGGTAAGAGAGCAGGGTCCTGAGCTGGATGGAGGTTTGCTTTAACCCACCATGGCTGCCTGTTGCTTCAGTTCCTATGCAGTGAGAAGTTTGCAGGTAGTATACATGGAAGAAATTTTGTTTCTTACTTAATTTTGTGTAGTTTTATTTATTAATATTGCTTTCTTCTGAACAGACATAAATATCTGTGAGGTTGGCAAAACACTTCAGATCCCTGACTTAAGTTGTTTTCAGCCAGTTTGTAGTAGCTGGTAGTTCAGCCTTTTGTATATGCAAGCAGCAGAATATGCTTAACTTGCAGGCAGCTTTTCAGTGGCATCAGCAAGTGCTATGTAATCTCCTGCAAGAAAATTCCCAAACAGATCTCAGATTATGTACCAGAAAGTACTGCTAAACCTGTTCACATTCTCTGGCATAAACCTTTATACCTTTGGGATCCTAATAGTTAATCTACCTGAGCGAATAGGAAGGAGCATTTTTGCTTTCAATAAAGTTTGATTCCTGGAGGCAGATCTTTTTTTTCAGTGAGTGTCAGATAATTTGAAGGTTAGGGTGAGGCAGGAAACCACGACACGCCTTTGTTGGGACTTGTATAAGAGCACGGGAGTAGAAAAGCAAAAGAAGGGCGAGAATAAAACAGGAGAAATAAAGCAGAGGTGAACATTTTTGGATGATCACTCAGGTTCCACACGCCTTTGGAAGGACATGATATAAAGTGCAGGTGGCAAATTTTTGGTAGAAGGGAAGCAGTTGAGGAGAAAAAAAGATTTTCATTTCAGTAACCAAAGCACTGCAGGTAAGTTACATTACTAAAACAAAAGGCAGAAAAAGATATCCTTTATTTTCTGTCTTCCAAATTCCTTTAAGAACAAGGCTGACTTTTCAGGCAGGATAAAGCAAGTGTTACATTTTTCTATGGGGAATACAATATAAAAACAAGTTTGCTTAAAGGCTGGGTCATTTGGGGTTTCTGTTTGTCAGTGAGTACTACTCGTTTGGAGTATCCAGTGAAAGGAGTTTATGTGCTGGGAGAAACGAAGTGTGAAGCCAAGTTATGGGTACATTGTTAGTGCGTTTTGAAACAACCACAAAATCAATAAAGTTTAGCTGAATTTCTCTGTTACATAAGGGTACCAGCATGGTGAAATGCAGATCATCTGTTGGCTGTTTTTAAAAGTGAACAGAGCTGGAGGACTAGTGATTGTAAATTGGAGCTTCAGATGTTGGGTGCAGGGTGTAATTTTAAGGAATAAATCTCTAGTCGTGAGAATGCCTAGAACTCTTTCTGAGTGAAAGTTTGTGTTGCCATGGACAAACTGCTTTGTCTCAAAGAACAGAGTTTGATATCAGCAGTGACTCATTGATTGTGTATTTTGTGCTGTATTTTTGTCATAAAATATTATGAGGTGTTTTGGTCACAGTAAGTCAGAAGAGTGTGATTTGAGAATCAATTTGAATCCTTTCTACAGCAAGTCCAGCAATGTGACCATAGTGGCATAAAGTAAAAGATTTTCCTTTTTTTGTCTTTAGACTGACTTGAGTGACTTTAGAGGAGGTACTTTTCCATGACTAGTTGCTTCATGTGTGAAATGGTGACAGCAGATCTTTCCTATTCTGCAAACACTTCTTTCATTAATACCAGATTGTCTCCTTTTCTGTGCCGGAGCCAAGAAGTTTGTGCAGGTCAGAATGGCCTATTTCTTTTGGAGTAGCACAGTTAAGTAGAGATGGCAAGGACATATTTTTGTAAGGAAGGTGTCTGGCAGAGCAGAGTGAAGTCTGGGCAGTGCTGTTGCTTGTGCTCTGATATGTGAGCACATGTTGGTGTCAAAGAAGCCGGGACAGGCTGCAGGCAGGGCAGAATTTGGTTCATACAACATGTCCAAGCTTTGGATGGGCATCTAACCTGCTTCCATGGCATTTGGATAATTTCAACCTAGAAAATGAGCAGCTTTGGAAGAATGATTTGGTTTATTCAATTCAGACTGTGTTGGTTTTGATAAAATGACTTGTAAGTAACAGCTTTTAGAGCAAAACAAGAAGATCAAATTCCCAGTCTGTGGGATCAAAAGAGATAAGGGATCATTTTTTAACCAGTTCTTTTAGTTCCAGGCCAGTGGCAGCTGAAAGGCTTGATTAAGAGGAAGGGGCACCTAAAAGACCTGTGATATGATGGGAGGCATATTCAGTGGTATCATTTGGAGACATCTGCTGAGTGTCAGAGTATTTATGATCAAAAGGTTTTGCTGACATTAAATATTATTAATCCCAGCACCTGCAGGTGCCTCTTTCTCCCAATGGAGTGTCTCACAGCAGGAACCTCTGAGGAGAGAGCTGAGAGAAAGGATGTGCTGTGAGTACAACAGCATTGTGAGATGAAAACTGGGAGATCATTGTGGAGGGATGAAAGTATCTGAAATATGCTTGCTTTTATTTTTCCACCAAAGCACACCTTTGTGGTTATTCCACTCCCCTTTGAAAGATGTTAGTAATAAACTTTATTGCCATTGCATACAGTATCTATATTCTAAAATGATAAGAGGGGATTGAGTGTCCCATCTCAGAATGGCTTAGTGTCCTTGCCAGTGTTGCACTGCAGTGAAGTGGAACAGGAGATGCAAGAGTTAACCCTACATTGTCAGGCTTTTGTGGAAAGCACAGATCTGAGCACATCTTGCAGTGCTGGGCAGTTATTACTATCCTGCTTTCAATGCTGTACAGACAAGAAGCAGCCTGCACAAGTGTGGCAGTGCCACACCTCTCCTGGCTCTTGGTGCCAATAATGGCTGCACGTTCTCGGTTTCTGTGAGTGCCACAAGCACACTACAGCCCCTGGGTTATGTAGAAGGGGCCATAGTGCTGCTGTCTTAACCTTCCTGCACTGTTTGAGTGACCCACTTCACAAGTTGCTGCTTGTTGCTCCGAGATGACTGCAGATGACTTCTCTGATTCAACTGCGCTGTTGCTGTGCCACAGACATAGCCCCCAGCTATGCCTGTGTGACTCCAGATAGGAGCTAGGGAGATGAGTCAGGCCTGGCAGGTAATGGAAATGCAGCACAGTTAGTCTGCTGGCATACCTGTGCCAAGCACACGTGCAAAGGCACAGTGTGCTGGGGCTGGACTGTGGCATGCATGGCTCCAAAGATGGACTTTAACCTTTTTTTTTTTTTTAATTGATATCACAGCAAGATACTTCCCTTTCTCAGGGGAAGGCAAAGATGCAGAAGATGCATTCACTCCATGGTGGTGCTAGATTCTTCCAGCACCCATACCCAGCACCACCTCCCAATAGCAGAGAGAAAGTGGAGTTCTACGAAACAGTAGGAAAGCAGTTTCCAAATACAATTTGTGCTCCTTGCCAAAAACACTGATAAAGGCAACAGTGCTGACATCTAGACAACATCTGTTGTTCCAGCATCTGTTTTTAGGGAGAGAGCTTGAAAGACGCTTCCCCACTGTTGATGCAGTAAGGAAGTGTTGCAGAGATAATGCCTTCTTGGAGTCAATGACCAGAAACCCTTCTGTTGCAGGGGACTGTTGCCCTGCTGGAGGAGGAACTCTCCTAATCCATGCAGCTCAAACCTTGCATGTGTGTTAGGATCAACACCCTGGAAAATCCCTTGGAAATCCATAATGTTAGCAAGCATTGAAAGGGTTGAACAGCATCCTACTGCCACCAGGTTGTGTAAGGACTTGGATGTGGCCTCAGGAGCTCCACTTACAGGGCTGTTTAGACAAGCTCAAGGTCAGCAGTGCAGAGTGAGGGCTGTGGGCACTGTGGTGTTCTCTGAAAAGTGCAGATGAGTCTGTCATGGGGGGCTAAAGTGGCTTGCCTGGCACTGTGCCTTCTCCACTCAAATTGTGCAGCTCTGGGAATAGCGGCAGCCGGTTAAGGACAGAATTAAGCTGAATGTTGGATATTCCTGTAGATTCTTTGCTGCATCTTGCCTTGTGTCAGTGTATATGCCTGAGCAATACAAGTGTAACATCAAGGGGGCTGCAGTTTACAGAAAAGTAAAAGGAATCATGAGGATCAAACTCAAATTTAACAGAACTGGGGGACATAGTCTTACATTAAGATGGGCTTTAAAACTTGGAAGGAATTTTGCCCAAAGTTTTTTTTAGACTCAGCATCATGTTGGTTTTGGTACAGCTGGGCCTTCAGTTTAAAGGAGGAGACTTCAAATCCAGTGAAGAGTTTTGGCCTATGGTGAGCTTTATCTCTTCCTTCTCATTGTTTGTGGCTGCACAAGATGAAATATTATCTTAGCAAGACTAGGAGTGAGCAACTGTGTGGTTCCTTCTGACAGAGGTATTTTCTCTTCTAGGTGATGTCTCTTTTTCACAACCATATTTTTTGTGGTATTCCTGCCTTAGCAGACAGTCATACCTTGGGTAGAGATTATAATTTTAACTAGGGAGGGATCCAAGTAATGAAAAAGAATGTACACAGCATTCACAGCAATTCCAACTCTGTGTAGACTGACCTGAGCTGGCATTAAAGTAGATAAGATTCCAAAGCCACAAGCAGGGTTTCCAAACTGTTGCTGCACTACCTGTAAAACAAGGTAAAGCACTTCCTACTTAAAGTTCCTTACTGTCAGAAATAGCTAGTTCAAAGGTACCTCTGGTGTTTTTTCTGCTTTGCACTATTGCTGCACTATTAATGTACTATTTCTGTTAGCAGAGCAGCAGTATATCTGCTGAGGTTTTTCTGGCAGTACTGGCAGGTTGCAGGGAGCTTACTCCTGCAGCTTTGCCTACCCAGTTAATCCTGCACTGTTGATTCTTGCCCAGAACAGATGTGTGGGAGTAGTGTTTTGATCCAGTGGTTTTCTGAAACCTTTATAGGGGCGCAGCTGGAGACAATAATATAGTGTAGTCTGGTTATAAATCCAGGTCTAAACTCCATCACTGAGTGGATTTGCTTCAACTGCCTCTATCTCACCTGTTGGCTTTACAGCCCCTCCTGGTGTTTCAGCTCTGCTGCCTTGTGCAGCATCCAGTGTTGTAGGTGGCAGTCCATCAGTAATAAACACATGGCTCTGGAAGGGCTCTGTAAACTCCCTGGCACAGACATCTTTCAGGCAGTCTAGTCCCCATCTAAAGTGAGCAAAGTGGTGGGATTTGTGGGAACCTGTTGTCATTTCTTACTCTTCACAGAGCTCTGAGTGCTGTCCCTCTGTTTTCCTTGCAGGTGGCAATGATATGGATTCTGTAACAAAGAAAACGAGGCAAGATGGATCAGAAGTTACTGAAAGACGTAAAGAGGAGATTTTAAATTTTTATATCACACCCAAAAATCCCAGAAGTGAATGGCCATTTCTGTAAGGGATTAAATGCTGACCAGAGGTCCAGAACTTAATTCTACTCCTGGCCCTGGTCTCTGTGTTGAAGTCAGAATAAGGAATAGAATGGGCCAAGATCAGACATTTAGAGATGTGTATCATGACCTGATTGTTTAACCAGATGATTGCCCTGGGGTAGCATTTCTAACCAGTAGTGTGGACATTGGGATGCTGCTCCTACCTATGGTATCAATGCCCTGGGTGGCCTAGAAATTGTCAGGTGATTTTGTGTAACGTTGGTTAATTTTCTACTGACCTTATGAGAATTAACTCGTAGGAAGCTACTACCAAGGGCTTAGTTGTTACAGCAATGGCTGCGGTTCAGAAGTGCCGAGAAATTTTACAGGGATCTTGTACAGAAAAAAATCTTTCATGGCAGTAATGTTCTTATTCAGAGCTAGAATGACCAGCAAAGGAACACAGCATTGTGTGATAATGAGCCTACAGCTACAGCCCCAGGCAGTGTTGTCTTCAGGGACTTTTATTTAAATGAGTCAATCTTCTTCGAACAAATCATGCTTTTGCATGGAGAATAGGTAGAACATTGATCTAGTTTGGCTATATTAGCATGCCATTAATTCTGCACCCTTTCTTCCCTCAGTTATTACAGAGACTGTAACCACAAGACTGACATCCTTGCCACCCAGTAAGTAATTTTCAATTGCTTCTGCTTGGTCTTCTGTGCCTCTCCATACTATTTATTTGTCTGCATTATTTCTGTTATTTCCATAAATCCCTGGGTGCAGCAGATCTCAGTGCATAAAGATCTGCACCCACAAAGGAATGCAATTTTCAGAAATGCCTTTCTTCCAAAACACTTGTTACTGGAGAGGAGTAGTATTTGAGAACCTGTCTGGGTATTGTCAGAAACAAAGCCACATACTCTACTAAGGCTAGAGGACCAGACTCTGCAAAGATTTAAGTCCAGATATAGGGTCTCCTGTGGTGATTGTCTGTTGGAAACAAGGACCAAAAGTGATGGGTCTGCAAGTTCCACTGCTGGGGCGGCAGTGTATTAGTTCCCTGTCATCTTACCCAGTTGGCAACAGTGAATGAATCTTTTCAGTAATATCAAAGGTCACAGGACATTTCTACTTCTGCAGAGAAGTACAAGCTCCAAATAAGGAAGAATCCTCCACTCTTTATCGCACCATACCCTTAATTAGTTTGCTGCAGCTGAGTTGGCAAGGAATTGCGTTATCATCTCATTTATGATGAGGGTTAACAGGAGTATCCTTCAGTCTGTGTCTGAAGCAAACTTGACTACAAACCTGCTGGCTGTGGAGGGTGAATGCTTCTCTGCTCTGCCAAGACACTTCTCTGTACCTCTGATCTCTCACCAGATATGAAGCTGTACTTGTGAGTGTGTGGACAACTTTGGGTCCCTCCTGCCTTCTCTTGCATTGTCCTTGCTCTTCCTATCTCCTGCCTGGAGAGAATGTCTCATTTTGTGCTCATCTCTTTCAGAAGGAGGGAGCAGCAGTGGGCTCAAAACATCATCCCACACTGGAGGGAGTGGAGTGGAGAAGCGGTCGTACACTCATGGTAGCAGCTATGTGACCTCAAGTAAGGAAGGAAAGCATCCCCCAGTAGGAAACAGAGAGCAAAGGCAACAGAAATGGGCTGAGGAGATATTCAAGGCAGGGAAGTAGGGTGAGCCAGGAGTAAGAAAAACAGGATTTATGAAAGTAGAAGTGCCACATGCATACACAAAGCAAAGATATTCCTTCCCTAAAACTGGGTTTGAGAATGGGTGAGTAAATGACAAAATCCCATTTTCCACAGGGAAAACTTAATTTCCAGAGAACAACAACAAAAAATGTCATTCCTACTGTTTTTAAGAAGTCATTCAGAAACTGAATTTCCATTTTTCCAGTTTTTCCAAATCACAGTCTTTCTGACAAGTTTTGTTCTTAAGACAGTTTTGATTAATCTTTTTGTTGATTTTGCTGAGGGTAGAATATTATTAAAGAAATTCCTAGAAAATGTTTTCTTATGCTTGTGTGCCCATGGCTTTCGCACTTTGAACACTTTGCCAGATTTTTTGGAAGTGCTAAATCGTTGTGTGCAGCCTACTCCGTAAAACCATTTCTTTAACAGCATTCTTTGCCCAGCTGTTAGATTGTCATAGCAAAGGATTCTAAAGACTAAGCTTCCTAGCCAGGTACCTGGCACACTTCTCTGTCCCCAGTGGGACTGACTGTACAACCCTCCTTATGGAAAACATTCTCTGTGCTCCAAGGGAGCTGACAAAGCAGAGGGAGTGAAGTGCACTTTGGAAGCTCAAAGTGAGAATTAGGCATACCAAAGAGATCTGACAGACACCTGCATGCCAGTTAAAGGCAGTGTGGAGTCACTTTGCCTCAGGGCACAAGTGAAGTAACTCCATTGCAGATGTTGGTCTATTTGTTTGGACTGGCATCAGCCTGAGAACTGAATCCAGTCCTGCAAACTCAGAGGACCATGAAGGATTACCATCTTCTTTTTTTCAGTGTGTGGAAAAAGAGAAAATAACCTGAACTTCAGAGATACTGAGCTCTTGAAGTTTCTGTAGTCTCTTCTTTCCCATTTTCTTGCAGAATGCCTCTAACAGAGGCCTACTTGGCACAGTAGTTCTTTCTGCTGAATTAAATGGAAAAGTTACAGAACAAAACAGGTCCTTTTAGAGGGGAAGTTGGCATGAAAACACTGTTGAGATCAAAAGGACACACTTTTTGTAGGGGTGGGTAAACAGTATCCAGTCTGATCCTGCCGATCAGCACAGATACATTGCAGTTTATCACAGAGCTTCCTTTGTGCTGCACCCTGATCATACTCCAGCATTAGATTTTGTGCAAGAGTATGAACACAGGAATTATGGCTTGCCTCAGTTCCTTCTCCACAGCACAGATATTAATTAGGAGGGAAATAGTCACTTCTGTCTACATATAACAGGTACTAATAACGTCCAGACTGTCTTGGGCCTGACACACACCTCAATCACTTCTCTAGAAAAGGGACTAAATGATAGTGTGGATAGCTGCTTTATGGGACTCATCTCTGCTTTCCATTATCTCATAAACTGCATCCTTCAGGTCTTTGAGTTTGGTTTAACAGTCTCCCAGTTTTTGTAGCCTATGTCATGTAAAGCTTGAGTTAACAAATGAGTCTATATCCTAACCAAAACTCAGCATCATCCAAAGCTAAATTTGTTCCTGCTCAGGGGAGATGGTTCCCTATTACCCTAGTCCAGAACCTGGTTTCATAGAAATCATCAACAAGATTTGTTTTGAAATAAATGCACAGTGATAACCAATACTGCTCTCTGCCCTGAATGCTGAGGACAGCCAGAGTTAGACCCTGATATTGTTCTTGTCCGTCTCTAGTTGTGAAATACCAGTGCAAATTTGTCCAGCTCAGAAGATAGTAACATAAAGCACCCAGGGCATCCAGAGTGTACTGCCAGGACTTCTCTTCCATTTGCTGAGGGTGTTTTCTATTGACCATAGGTGGAAGTGGTAGATTGAATTCAACATCATCGTCCTCCAGCTACAGACAAGCCCAGTCTCCCAGCTCTACTCTCACCAAATCACCTGGCTCAACATTTGAAAGAAAAACCTATGTCAACCGCCATGCAACATATGAAGGTATCACAGAACATGCCATAGAAGGGAGGCAGTGTGCAGTGGAGGCAATGTGCAGTGCACTCTGAGGTCACATTAGTACAGAATTGTCCCCAGTCCCATTGTGGTTTTCCTAGGAAGTAAACCATCAGGGACACAATTTATTATTAGGTCCTATTTATCCTAAGAGTAATGCTCATTCCTAAAAGGAGTTGTGGCATATACTTGTTGAAAGACATTAGCAGCTCTTTCATGTGAAACCTGAATAGCTCTTTTTTTTAATGGAAATGTTTTCTGTCCACTGAGATTAAACAGTTGCCAGAAAGACATGTTTTGAAAGCTTTTAATGATCTTGTACAAAGTATTAATGAACATCTTTCTGTTCTTTGCAGGGAGCTCCAGTGCCAACTCTTCTCCTGAGTTTCCCAGAAAAGATTTTGGTATGTCCTTTTTAGAGCTGCTCCTCTGAACGTTATGGCAAGGTCATGTGAGTTGATGACCATAAGGGCTTTTTGCACATTTCTGTGTCCTGCTCTACCTATGCTACCTCTGTATTGGGCCATCATGCAGCTTCTTCAGAGGAGTTATTTGGGATTTACATTAACAGCTGAGAGTCAGATCTCTAGCTGATCATATTCAAACAGAGCGTGGACATTGTGTATCTGCTACTCTCAGCTGCTTTTGTGATGCTCCCTGTATGATATAGGACATGGACAGGAGAAGACAGACGTGGGATACTTCATAGCATTGCCTTCACCCTTCCAGAATAGCTCAGGGAACAGCTGCAAGCAAGAAAGTCCAGACTCTTAGGATTTTGAGTCATTGATGGATATACTTTTCCAGTAGCATATTTCTAGACTTCATCAAGTACATATGGAAAAATGATGTGGCTATCAAGTGATATATTTACACTAAACATTGTCAGCAGGTACTGTCTTGCCCTGTCCAAGCTCTGATTTTGCTCAGTGAAGATAGTGAAACATTATGATCAGGCCACCTTTTGGCTCACAGAGGAGGCAGGGTTTCACAATATCCAGCATTGGTCAGTGGGGTCAAGAGGCCTCTCAACTTCCTTTTGGCCATTTGAAATGGGACATCACCATCTACAAACAATATTTCTCTGTATAAAAAAAAGCAGCATCTGGTCCAGAAAGGCTTAAGGTGCTGCTGATTCTTTAAAATACCTTATGGTCTAAAGGGAGCCTGATAAAATCTCTTAATGGTTCAGTTCTCCCAGCTGTGTGCCAAGAAAAGTTACTGTCTGAATATAAGCTCACTGAGCAAGGTCAGTGTGCTGATTTTCAGAGGTGTCACAGGCAGTAAAGACTAATACAGCTTTTCTCCTATTGCTGTTCACAGCATCTGCCTCTACCAGAGGGAGAAGCCAAAGTCGAGGTGAGTGACACTGTTCTTTGAGAAGCCTCCTTTTTTCAGTTCAGCATAATTCAGGTGTGTTAAATAACCTTAGTCCATCCATGCTCTGGGACCAGCCTCTGACATATTTACCGTAATTGCATTCATGCTTCTCCTACTGTGATCTGTCTTGCAAACCATAAAGCCATACCCTGAAATAATCTCATGCTGATAGGAAAGAGATGGTGAGGAAATTGCAGACTTACTGTGGTCTGTAACTAGCTCACTGTAAAACTGTGCATTGTTTAAATCATTCAGCTCTTCTAATAATTTATTAACAGTGTTGGGGAAAGAAGGATTATCTTGGTCTCCAAGAATGTAGTATCTGTTTCCAGTTGCTTGAAGAGGAAACTATAATGTCACTTTATTCAAGTTAATTTTAGCAGTGGGTATAAATCACAGCATGGTCTTGCACAGTCCTCCTGGAGAGTGTCACATTCCCAATTATTCTGCCTCAGATCGTCACAGTCTCCTCTAGCACACTACATACCTGAGCTCCCAGCAGAACTAGGCCATGCATAATAAAGTAGACACCAGAGAATCAGGTCCAGCGTCTCATATTACTTCAAAAAATAATTCCAATCCATCATCTTCTCCACATGAATGCCAAGGTAGTATTTCTTTTCTAGTGCATGCACTGTCAGATTTCATCATGAAGAGCATGTATCACATGTTCTGGCTGGCCACTTTGCTTGTGGGAGGCAAGTTTAAAGGCTTGCTCCAGCCAAATCACAGTTTCTTGTGCTGGACAGTAAAGGTCCAGTAAAAGCAGGGTAATAGCATTGAGTACCTGGTGAAAATGTTGGCTGAAAGCTGGACTGGTTACATTCAGTGAGCCAAAAGAGAAGTCACTAAGTAGCAAGAGACTGAATCATACAGCCCACTGTAGAGATGTCAGTTGTACCCAAGAAGTAGTAGGGAATTTGTGTATTTAGTAAACTTCTTTTGGCTCTCTAATTTTTTTGTTCAGAGGGAAAATAAAAATAATATTTGTGATGAGTGGAAACATCAGTGTGATTGAGGACTGCATAATTAGACCTTCTGTATATCTGACAGTAGCAGCATTATTGACTTCAGCAGAGGCCATCACTGAGTGAAATATAATTCCCTGGAATTTAAAACAACAAAATGTGACCCCAAAACAAAAGTCGCCCGAGCCCATTTGATACCATTTTGCATGGGCCATGAGTACTGCTCAGATTAAGCAGTCAGACAGCAAGGTGGAACATAGACAGCAAGAAGGAAGGAATTCACTTCAGCCTAAGGTTTCATTCCCAGCCTAGGGCACAAATGAATCTCTCTCCATATTCATGATCTGCTTTTTCTCTTCCCAGAGAGTGAAATACGAGTCCGACTGCAGAGCGCATCTCCCTCTGGCAGATGTAAGTTATTCCAGGGGTCTCAGGGATAAGATAGAGGGTGTAGCTGCTAGGGTTATGTCTTCTCCTGTTAAAAACATTGAGTCCCCTTCCTGGACAAGGAAGCATGCTGTGGGTTAGGCGGTGCTCTCGCAAATACATAAAATGGTACTTAGTCCCAGAAACATCCTCTAGAGCTTTGTCATTAAGTGGCACCCCCAGAAAGTAACAACTTCATAGACATGCAGATAAATTCCACTGAAATATTTAGATCCAGAGCAGGATTAGAGATCAATGAAACACTGGCTTTTGGGTGACTCTGGACACTTGCTTTTCCTGCTAGGGACGGAGTTGGATGATGTGAAACGTTTGCTGAAAGGAAGTCGATCTGCCAGCTGCAGCCCTACTCGGTCACCATCCGGTACCCTCCCGATACCGAAAAAGGCTGTGGTGGAGACGAAGATGGTCACTGAGAGCTCTCAGTCAGGTACTTGGCATTAGCAATGTTGCAGTCATTCCAAACAGCATTTGCCATAAAATGTGCTCAGTTGTTAAGAACAGCCAGATAAGAATACATGGTGTTCCTGTACAGAAAAAGGGTCAGAATGGTGAAAGACTGTCCAGGTGTTGCTGTAACAAGAGCCATCTTGGGTATCTTTCTAGTGACTAGTCTAATTTCCAAATAAATGAGTTCTTTCTTTCTGCCACCAGTTTCAATTCAGAGGTATTTCTAGCAGAGATAAGAGCGCTAAGCAAATGTGTCTGAGAGTGATTTGATCTCTTATCTCCAAGTGAGACATAGAGATGGAACTGAAGACAACATTTCAGTGAGTGATTTATTAGCCATTCCATTTCATAATAACTCATCAGGAACTGTATGAGAAGACAAGGGGGAATGGCTCAAACTGAAAGAGGGCAGGCTTTGATCAGATGTTAGGCAGAAATTCTTTACTTTGAGAGTCGTGAGGGACTGGCACAGGTTGCCCAGAGAAGTTGTGGATGGCCCTGGAAGTGTTCCAGGCCAGAATGGATGAGACTTTCAACAACTTGGTCTAGTGCAAGGTGTCCCTACCTATAGCAGAAGGTTGGAACTAGATTATCTTTGAGGTCCCTTTAATCCCAAACCATTCTATGATTCTATAACTGAAGTGGTACTTAAAATGCTACAACTTTTTTTAGTTATTTATACACCTCACGACAGGGCTTGAGGAAGTGGTATTGACATTGACTCCAATGTCTTCTATCAATATCTAAAAACAATATCTTTTCTCTTACTCAAAGCTCTAATCCTGTCTAAAACAGAATTTTAGTCCAGTACACTAGTTAACCAATCAGAGATGTATGTGAGAAGCAAAAGCCATACATCCCGTGGCCCAGTGTGATTTATTAATGGAATGGCAGACTAGGGTGGTTTATTCTGGTACCATAACATCTATGAGCAATGAAATCTCTTCAAGGTGTTTTGTGAATGATCATGCTATTAGGTCAGTCTATATTCCATTGGTTAAAATTTGTGTGGGCTGTAATCAGCTGACATTTGAGGTCAGTTATGCCATGCTAACCTGGAGTCATTGAGTTGACTCTACAAGGGTGATTGAAATGTAAGGTGTTTGCTCTATAAACCTGCAGTGCATGCTAAGCCACAAGCCTGGCCTTGTTGAAAGCCACTTCTGTCTGCTTGGTTTTTGCAGTGTCAGGGACATATGACACAACCATACTGAATACTGCCCTTCCTTCATACATGTGGTCCTCCACTCTGCCTGCTGGGTCTTCCCTTGGTGGATACCATAACAGCTCTTCCTTGATCAATGCCATGTCTCACTCTACAGGATCAGGTATGCTCCCTGGATTACCCAGGTTTGAAGGATGGAACTACCCTGAAACTGAGTCAAAAGCAGGTTTTTTTTGCACAGCACAAACTAAAATGATGGAATAATCAAAATGGCAAGGGATATGCTTGAATTTCCTCTGGTTTTCTGTAATTTGGTGCTCTCTGCTTCTACACTAAATCTATCTCAAAATCCTTCCTTGTGAGATTTATTGTCCTGGCTCTCTGACTGTCATTAAATTTTGATGGCATCTTTGTAAAAGAGGTCAAGCTCACATTCCCTATAAAAACTAATTTAGACTCAAACTAATATTGGATTATCCTGGCCCGTTGTAAGAACGGCTCATGTACTAAAAATATTGTAAGTAAGTTTTGTGTGTTCTTACACCTGGCAAGGCCTTTTTCTAAATGCCACAGATTCTGAATTCCCCAGCTACAGAGAAAAAACACAAGAAGCTTTATGATGGAATATTATTTAAAGCTTTACTTTCTCTCACTGACATATGATCTCGTCTTGTCTGATGTAGGATTTTTTTGCCTTTGTCAGTTCAGTAAAAGGGTGGTTTATTGTCAAGACTTTTCCTCTGTGCAATTATTGTGCATTATCATTAATTGCATTTCCAAGTTGACTCTTAATTTCTGGGACTGTGCCATTGACCTTTGGGTGCTAGATTTATGATTTGAGAGGAGTAATAACATTTCACTTCTTCTTTTTGCAGTTTTTGGTGTTCCAAATAACCTGGCTCCCAGCAATCATACTCTGAATGCAGGCCTGAGCTCTTCCTCTACAGGTCAGATTTTTCTTACCTTCACACTTTGATAGCACTGCATTTCTGGCACTGCATTCTGGCATAACTACAGTGAAATAATACCAATATACCAGTTTCTCTCCTATTCCTCATCTGACAGCAGCACTTTGCCCCACCTGCAGAAATGTCCATGCAGCCATGAGACCTCACAATGTAACTCATGATAATGTTTTAAAATGGTCACAGTTATTGTCCTGAGCCAACATTAACAATTTAGCAAGGTGAACTAAGTTACAAAATATTTTGTCATAAGGCCTGTGGTGCCTCCAGAAAGCTGGTGAAATTTGCTGGGAGATGTAATTATTTTTGTGTCACTGGTTTTGTTTGGGTTTTATCCAGAATGCCACCTGCACTGCAGGACTCATTGCAATGCTTTTCTTTGCAGTATTTGGAGTTCAAAACAACCTGTCTCCAAGCTCTTCTTCTGCAACCCAGAATGCCACAGCAGCCTCTGCAAGTCAGCAACAAAGTAAGCCTAGAGAAAGTGTGAGGGTCACCAGTGTCTGCCTCCTTCTCCCACCTTTTTTGTAGTGATTAGAAGGTTCATCTTGACAGAGGCCCCCTCATCACCTTCTTCTTGTGTGGCACAGTGTGCTATGAAGAGATATTGAGGAACATCTTCTCTGCTGTGCATGTGCAGGAACAGCTCCCAGTGCTGATGCACTAGAAATTTGCTTGCTGGGGAAACCCTTGTTTGAGTTGTCCTAGGAACACTGAATGAGAAAAGATTTTTGAAATGTTTTGGTGTGTGTAGATCCCTTGTTATCCTTCATCTCTGTCTTTGCAGCATATGGGATGAAGAACACTTCTCAGAGCAACACCATGGCAAGTACTGGTGTGTCTGCCTCAGCAGGTGAGTCTGTCATTTATAGGTGTTTTGGCATGGCCTCATACAAGCATATCACAAAAATGAGTTAAGAGACTCAGTGAGTGACACTCAGGTGCATAACTTGTCACTAGCCAAGTCTCCTACCAGTATCTTTCTGATAAGAAAAAGAGTCAGAATCCAAGAATGAGCAAATGAACCGGTCTGATTCAGTTCTCTGCAATAATTTGGATTGTTTAATTCTGAGCTATTTCTGCTCAGCAGGCAGGAAGCTGGATAGAAGAGGACACAAGTGAAATTGTACTTTATTTGAAGCCAAAACATTAGCACTGTTGCTCTTAAAAATAATTTTTCAGTTGTACCAGCTTCAACCACTCAAAAAAGAAGGAATTGACTTATACATGACCAGAATATGTTTTTTTAATGAGAGAAGCCCTTTGTCCTTGAACAGTCAGGATTCATCCTTTCCAGCTCTTTTCTGCAATTCTGAGTTACAAATTACACTTTTTTTTTCCCTGTATGTAAAGAAAGCCAAGTTTGCCTTGTAATCCAAGGACTCCCAAAGACGAGGCTTAAAAATTGATGTAAAGACCACAGAAGTTATGATAACATTTCTAATAAAGTTTTACTCCAGGTTCTGCTAGAGTAATGGAATAATACCATTCTCTTTATCTTGATTTTCAGTGTTTTGTCAGTGTGCAAATTCATGTTTGTACTTCATTCCAGATGAACTTCATAATGCCTAGGGGCACAAGAGTGACCACAGTGATAGTTTTGAACCTTGTTTGGCCTGTGCCAAACCTCAGTAAAGTGCAGTTGAATGTCTCCTAACCCTGCCTGGCCCCCAGGATATGGAGTGCTTTGTGCTTGACAGAGTAGCTTGGCAGTGCTTAATGGGCTCCTCAGCTTGAGCTGTGCTGGCTCTGCTCACCCTTGAATACCTCTCTCAGGCTGAGTTTCTCTGATTCCTCAAGAAGTGTGTTTGAGGACCAAAGAGTTCATTGAGCAAATCACTTCTACATATGATTGAATTCCAGATGTTCCCCATTCTGGCAGCAGAGCCTCCCCTGCTAGTGAAATGCACAAGAGAAACTTAATGACATGCACATCTCCCCTGTTACCTTTAGTGACCAGTGTTTTACAGGGCTCTTTTTGTAGTGGCAATCTCAATCACAATGCGACCACCTATTTTTAGGAACAAAAGTGATGTGGCTTGTAGTTATGGGCTCAATGGCCCACACTCATCTCCTCTCTACAATCTTTTACAAATATTGCAGGAGGAACTGTTTTGAGCTCCCAGGGAGATGACATTCTGCGCAAAGACTGCAAGTTCCTGCTGCTGGAGAAGGAGAAGGCACCTGCAAAGGAGATGGAGCTCTTGGTCATGACAAAGGACACTGGCAAAGTCTTTAGTGCTTCTAACACTGGTCTTAGTGGAGGTAACGTCCCTCTTTCAGGACATGTGGTTATTTTGAGGTCAGAGAAATGGAGACTGATCACAAGGGAAGTTCAGTGTTCAGGGCACTACACCTAACTTGTACATCATACAAGACCCTCTGACAGGCAGGCATCTTTTAACCATGCCAGCTGAAACCTGGGTCTGGCTTTTGCATTTGAACCTCCAGAGTGTGCCTCAGGATATTTCACAAAGCTCGGGAGCTTTGAGAGAAAAAAAACCTAGATCTGGTTTAGACAGGCAGAGCTATTGTGTCTTCCCGAGAAAAATACACCTTTTCCAATGAAAGAAGATTGGCCTGGTTTAACTTCTGGTGTAATGTTTCTAATTATATTCGGTTCCTGTTCAGGATCTTTTGGAGAAGACACCTTGAAGAAAGAGAAGCAGGGATTTTCCTCCTCTTATGCTACAGATACTGGCCTAAAATCAGATGCAAATGGTAAGAATTTGTTCCTGAGGAAATGCAACACAACTTTCTCCTTCTGCCTCCCTTGCTACCTTTCCCTTTCAAGCCCACACTCTAAATTTTGTCATGCACAGAAAGACTGGTAAAACCTCTTTTTCTGTTGTTAAAACAGGAGGGCTGAAATCCATGCCAAAACGGGACAAAGAAACTTATGCAGGTAAGTGATGCCACTCAGACTTTCACTGGAAGAAGCAGCAAAGCACAATACACAAAAAAGCAATTGTTCTTGAGGGAGATGAGTGGTCTCTGAGCAATGAATCAGAGGGAGGGAATGTTCAGGAGACTACCAGAGAAATTGGTACCAGTGATTTGATTGTAGATAAGTGGACAGTTGGGTTATTTTTGCATGACTAGAGAAAATCAGACAGCTGACAGTCCAGCTGCATCCTACTACTGGGACAGATTTATGGGGAAGAGAGGGCTCAGACAAACCATGCTGACTATTGCTGTCATTTATGGCTCAGATCTGTACAAAAAATTTACCCCCATGTGATCATGTTTTCCAGCTGTTATTTTTAAATGCCCTGAGTGGTTTTGTCCTGTTTGAATTCCATTTGGAAATACTGTTCCCATCTTCCAAAGGGACTAGAATTACACTCACCATGTGCACAGAGTGGCATAAAGATTTTTTCCATAGCCCTTTGTATAATGGATCAGGCCTTGATGTCCTTATTGTAAGAGATTCTTAACTCTGAAGTCAATGAACTCTTCATTAACCAGGAGATTCTTCCTTCCCTCTTCCAGAAATACGAAGTGGTGATGCAGGAGGTGCAGTTGGATCAGCACCATCCTGGTGTCCTTGTGGTTCCTGCTGTAGCTGGTGGAAATGGCTCCTGGGTTTGCTTCTAGCCTGGTTGTTTCTCCTTGGATTGCTTTTTGGACTCATTGCTCTGGGTAGGAAATAACTGAGGAAAAAAATGTTGAATGGTATAGAATGTCAAAGGGTTCAAGCTGGGAACAAGCCCAAGCACCAGAGATCCCAAGCCAAAGAACTGAGGGAAACGTTCAGCTTGATGGTGACTAGCCACTGAGATATTACAAATGGACAGAAAGAATGGATAAGGAATACAGTCTTTGTTGAGGAGTTATATAGTCTTGGGGTGAGTAGGATAGGAAAGCTCCTGAGATTTGAGGTCTACTGCTCCAAGACTGACAGATTTCAAAGTTGTCATTTAAATTCCAGATATCCCTTCTGGGGAAAAAAAAGAAGAAAAAAGAATTCTGCAAAACTCAGTGGCCATAGCTACGTGACACAGTGTTGCCATGTTCCTATGATAGCATGAGATTATTCAGGAATGCATATCTGGCAGCATGTTCCATAGCATTTTCCTTTAATCTTCCAGCTGAAGAAGTGAGAAAGTTGAAATCTCGTGTGGAAGACCTGGAAAAAATCAATGGTGGCCTCCTGGCAATTAACCAAGGGAATTCAAAAATAGAAAAGGATGTTTCAAGAGTAGACTATCTTCATGGTAATTCACTCTCCTCAGCCTTCCCATATGAAAATGAGGAGTCAGTCTGGTTGATGGTGAAGAGCAGACTGAATAAGGAAATAGAACGAGGTGAGCAGAGTCAAAAAATGAACCCATACCTTATTTCTCATGCTACATTTGTTAGCAAGGGAAAGGTGATTTACTTCTGTTTAGCACATGATGGAAAGAGATGAACAACAGAGCAGCCAACATTCTCCCATCTTTAGAAATTTCATGTATTTTTGAAAACAAATTTACTGAGGAAACTCACAAACCATACTGTGCTGCCTGTAGCCTGAAATCCAAATAGATGTACCCTTGTTCTTGCAATGAGTAGCTACTCTGCTGTATAATGAACTCTAACAGCCCCTTCACTTCCTGTTACAGGCTACTTCCGAGGGGAGAGAGGAGAACGTGGTGAGAAAGGTACAGCCATATAGTCCTTCTCTTCCCCTGTCCAGTTCCTTGGCTCTGTCAATGCACGATTTTGTGGTGGTTGTTGCTTCAAGGGGCAATTAGCAGTAAGAAAGATGAAGATGGTTTATACTTGAACAAAAAGAATCAGAATTGTTTAGGTTGAAAAAGACCTTGAATATTATGGAGTCCAGCCATAAAGGTAACACTGTCCATGTCCATCACCAAACCACCTTCCTAAGGGCCACATCTATGTGTCTTTTCAATACCTCCAGGGACAGTGACTTCACCTCTGCCCCTGGGCAGCTTATTCCAATTCCCCATAACCCTTTTGGTGAAGAAATTTTTCCTAGTATCCAGTCTAAACTTCCCTGGTGCAGCTTGAGGCCATTTCTTCTTGTCCTATCGCTTGTTACTTGGGAGAAGTGACTGACCCCCAGTTCACTATCCTCCTTTCAGGCAGTTATAGAGAGGAATAAAGTCTCCCCTGAGTCTTCCCTGTTCCAGCTCCCTCAGCCACTCCTCAGAGGATTTGTGTTCCAGACCTTTGACCAGCTCTGTTGCCCTCTCTGGACTCACTTCAGTACCTCAAGACCTTGTAGTGAGGGGCCAGAACTGGACACAGCAGCTGAGATGCAGCCTCACCAGAGCTGAGTGCAGGGGGACAATCACTGTCTTGCTCCTGCCAGTTTGCCATGTAAACTGTAGACCCTGATCCCACACAGAACAATACAGGAGGCCTAGTCTTGTATTGTGCCAGTGTGAAAGGCCAGATTGTGTCTGATCCTCTCCTGTTCAAGTGTGAGGTGTCCTGTTTGGCCATAACTCCTTTGTATTTAATTAAAAGTGGGAAAGCAACTAGAAGACAAAATGAATGAATAATCATAAGATGTCTCTTGATTTGACAATTTTTTTTCCCCTTTTCTCAGGTGACATGGGAATACAAGGTCCCAAAGGTGAGTCTGGAGTTACCTGCTTTACCTGGCAGCCTGTCATAGGGCCTGGGTAGCAAATGGTTTTTTGTTACTCCAGAATTTGGAGAAGCTGATGCCATTTATCTGTTAGTTCAGATATTGTTGTGAAAGTTGGGGTTTTTCTCCTGTTTTATGGTCAAAGAAAATTTTAGAGTTCATAATAGAAGAGATAACAGATCTTGCTTTGAATCTAGAAGCTCCTTTCACCTGGATGAAAGTCATTCCTGAAGCCAGGCTCTATGTGGTCTAATCACAGAGTGCTTCAGTGCCCAGAAGGTTTCTCATGGTGTGAATGATTCGATAATTTGCATAAATACAAGGGAGACAATTGCTGGAGACGCTAGAATTTGTAAATATTCCAGGAACATAAACTTCTTTTTGTGAGGGTTAGCCAAAGTGACAAAAAGAGAAGACTTATTCCCCACTGACTGTCTCTTTGTTTCTGTCTGCAGGTGATCGAGGACTTCCTGGTGTCCCAGGTGGGCTATAGTTCAAATCCCCTGTAAGGGAGAACATTTATTTACATTACTGTGGGCAAGAACAAATTCTGCACTTTCTTGCAAAATTCCTTGAACTTAGCTCAAGGTGATTCTCTGAAGAGTCAATATTTAGCATAGATTAAGTCACTTGATTAATACCTTGGTGCTGAGCTGCAGACACAGCTCAGAGACTTGGTTACAAGCAAAGCCTTGGCCAGATTTCCCCTTAGTTGAGCATGCTGAATTTGTGAAAATTCTAGTCTAGCACTGAAAGAGTCCTACAGCTGCATAAATACTTGGTTCAGCTTTCCTGTGCTTTTATATGTATTGTGTTCTTCTGAAGAGATAAAGTACCCACCTTATGAGTAATATATTCTTTACCCTATAGAATTAATCTCTCCTGGCTTGAAATTTCCATAAGTTGCATGTTATTCTTTTATGGGACATAGTCAAGAATTCTGAGCACTTACTGTGTTTTCTTTCCAGGCATTCCTGGTCCAATTGGGCATGCAGGACCAGAAGGACCAAAAGGCCAGAAGGGAAGCATGGGTGAGCATCTCTGTCAGTGCTGTGAGTCATTCACGACTGACTGACACATGGCACAGGAATACAGACCCCTGGCTGGTGTGACCATTGCCTTCCCCAGTGGAGCTGGCCATGGATCCTTTTGCCCAAGACCTCCCTCCCCAGACACCTGGTTTTACAAGGTATTTGTTTCCTGCAGGTGATCCTGGCGTGGAAGGTCCCATGGGACAAAGAGGTAGAGAAGGGATGCCAGGGCCTCGAGGGGAGCCAGGACCACCTGGATTTGGAGAAAAAGGAGACAGAGGTAGGAACCAAGTGTCCTGTTGTTGGATAAAACAGAGATGGACAAAAGCAAGAGTTTGGTCCTGATTAGTGGAACACCTCAGTGGTAAAATTTGATTTCACTATTCAAATCCAGATTTCACATCTATACATTTCCAAGCACAGATTAATATGGCCTTAAGGATTTTTTTTGGCAGACTTATAATGGGTAAACAAGGATTGCTTTGGTTTCCCAGATCTTACAGTCAAGTTTGAGTCAGATAGAACCAAAATCACTTCACTATCAAGGTTATCTTCTTCCCTGTTATCCAGATTATCAAAGCTGGGGAATTCGTCTTGCTAAAGCCCAGTGAGCTCATATTCTTTTCTTGGCTAGTGCATATCTATTTGGGTGTTTTGAACTGATGAGCAGATTATTCATGACACTTACCAGAAAAAGAATAACAGTAGATGGAATAATGGAAAAACAGGATCATGGCTGTATTCTACAGTGTCTATTCATGCTCTTATTTTGCAGGTGCTGTTGGTGAGCCAGGTCCTCCAGGGCCACCTGGACCCCCAGGTTCTACTGGCCTAAAAGGTAAATGTGAAGATGGAGAGAGAACACCTAACAGAGAGGTTAGGAGTTAATGGGCACCCCAGCTGTCCCATTTCACTTGTGTTGCTCTGCAGTAACCAGAAAAGTGAACTAATGATCTGAAGCACATATCCCAGCATCTCAGCTGAGATAGATGGCTTGGGTCTCTTTACTTTACTTATGTGGAAAACATTTCCTCAACGTCACAAGGACTAAGTTCTCTAAATTTGTTGTCCTGGGTTTGAGGATGCCAGTAATGCAAATTCATCTAGTGGCTGGGGAACTTCCAATCCACTAAACACCTGTTGGGTGTGGATGCTGTTGGGCAAACTGAAAGCAATTTGATAATTTTCTAATTGTGGTGTTACTAAAAGAAAATCCATGTTCCTTACAGGTCTGATGGGTTCTCCAGGCCCACAAGGTCCTCCAGGTGAGTGCTGTATTCCTTTGCTGTGGCATCTAGAGACTGGGGAGAACAAAAACAGAATGACAGCTTCTCATAGTTTTTCTGCTTCAGTGATGCATTGTGGTGAGTGGAATGAATGAAAACCCCCCATCTCATTTTTCTGCAGGTCCTCCTGGCCTACAAGGATTTAGAGGGGAAGCAGGACTCCCAGGTGCTAAAGGTAACTTTCTCTTTCCCCTGGCTATTAAAGCAGCACTAGCTGAGGTCTTTTCTAGCCCTGCTCTGAGCAGCAGATGTGGTCTGACCATGTCACATTTTGATTCTATGGGCAAAGAAAAGCATAAGACTGAAGAAAAGGGAGACAAACCAAAACTTAGTCAGTGATTGCTAGCAAATATTGAGAAATGCGGGAGACACAGAGGTAATATAGCAGTCTAAGAGAGGAAAGAAAGTTGTGTGGATGGAGCTGTGTTAAAGGAAAAGAATTTCCAGTTTGAGTTTGTCTGGTAACACAGAAACTGTATTTCCCTAGTGATTTTTCTTGGTGCATTAAATGCCTTTCCCTTATGATTTGTTACTACTATTTTTCAATCATCCATATCTCTTTCAGGTGAAAAAGGAGCCAGTGGACCCCCTGGACCCAAAGGTATGTTGACCAATTAGGTATTCATTTGTGGTTATTTTCTTTAGATTCCTTTAGATATGGATACTGTTCATGGGTTTTATCCTTATCCTCTTTGGCCTCTTCTTCTGTGCTCTTGTCAGAAAGCAGATTTATTTTCTCTGATGGAAACATTTTACAATGAAGCAGTCTCACAGAATTTGTCTCTTTTTTCTACCACAGGTGATCAGGGTGAGAAGGGTTCTCGTGGAATGACAGGTCAGTGGATTGAAATACTGGAGTAATAGCCAATCTAATAAAAGTATAGCTCAGCCAATCCCAGTTAGCTTTCTGAAACACTATGATTTTACTGGTTATAGGAGTTTTATTTTTGCACCAATATTATAAACAAATAGATCCCATTCTTCATTCCAGTAATCTTGGTAACAATCTTTGTATTTAGCTTTAGGAAAATCCTTCCTCACATGCCCTATATTCACATCACTTGAGCATTTCTAATGCCTGGAGACAGTTGTGAATCATGAGGCCTGAACATCCTGTCAATGCTAGTTTTCAGTTGCAGAGCAGCTGACAGAATTGTCCAAGAGTTGTTTGTTTAATTTCATGCTATTTCACTACAGGTGAACAAGGCTCAAGAGGAATACCTGGACCTCCAGGAGAGCCAGGGGCTAAAGGACCTGCAGGTGGGTACCAGAAAGCAGCTGTATTTATATGTGAGGCGATGGCATTGCATTCTGTGAGCACAAACAAGGAAACAGAATGGGAGTGGAATCATGCTTGTTGTAATCCTAGGTCTTACCTTTAGACAGGTGTGATTAGTCTGTACACTCAGAAAAAATGTCCTACAGTTAAGTTTTGAATAATGCTTCCTGGACCTTCAGTAAAGGCAACCAACATTTCTTTCAGATACAATGTGATGAAAAGCCACTCTTAGAGGGTTAGGGCTGTGCTCCACTTTGGAGGAAGAGAGGATAACTGTGGTACTGTTTCAGAAGTCCCTGACAATCTCTTTCTTTGGACAGGACAAGCTGGTCGTGATGGACAGCCAGGTGAAAAAGGTAAGGGCTTCCTTTGAGGTAGTAGTGCAGGTACTTTCTGTTTTGGTAGGAGTTGATTTGTAAAAGGAGAGGGAGAAAGATGGCAGCAGATTCATGTTCTGGGATCTTCTGTCTAAGAACTGTAGAGTCAACCTGTAAACATGGAACTGAGACATATAGTAGAGCGGGCTGTAAACTTGTGACAGAGTTATGTCTCTATAGAACTCTTCTGTCATTGATGTTCCCCTCCCAGACCCTGGTGCTGGAGATGGCCACTTGGCTGTGAGAATACAATAGGTAGAAAGTGCTGCAGGACAGCCAAGCTTGAATGGATTGGTAGATTGTATACCTGTGACTTCTGTCTCATTAATGGTGATTATATCCCTAGGTGAACCAGGTCTTATGGGAATGCCAGGTGCCAGAGGCCCTCCAGGACCCACTGGAGATGCTGGAGAGCCAGGTAAAAGCATTATAGAGATGTTTTTTGCTCAGTCAGGAACACAGATATATTTGTCAATTTCCAGTCTTAATTTGAATTTAAGTCTGGCAGAGGATCTTTGTATTCTTAAGGTGGTGATGAAAGGAAAATACATAGAGAATCTAGACCATTTATGATCCCAAAATTGCTCACAGTGCAAACATCAGCTGCTATGAGCTGATTTACATACCAGTTGCTAGGCCAGTTTCCACCACTTTGAGAATTGTGTGCTATAATTTCACATAAATGGAATCTTTTTCTCCCTGTCTGTCCTTTTCCCACATGAAACTTTTTAGACATCTTAAGAGTTTTTGCCTTTTTCTGACAGGTCTTACAGGACCCCAAGGACCACCAGGTAGGCTTTTCCATATTCCAAGGTATCAATGACTCACTTTAATATGGGTTCAAACACCCTTGTAATTTTCCCTCTGTGGTACTCAGGGTTTCCAAAGTGATATACCAAGGTTTCCACATCTCCTTTGGCTTTTGAGACAGGCTTTGTGCAAGATGTGTGATTTTTGAGCAATGCAAGGCTTTTGAGTGTTGAAATTTTGCCTTTCCCCAAAACATAACATTTCGGTTCCCTGTGCATCACTGAAAAGTCCTTCTAGTCAGCAGCAGAAACAGAAGGGAGAGGATGTAGCAATAGAGATGTAAACAGAGGATGTGACATCTGTAAGCAGAGGTGGTTTGGGGGGGACAGTTCAACAGGGAATTCATCCAAGAGCCTCAGGACAGGTAGCAGTACCTAGAAGACACTACAGGTAAATCTGTAAAGCAGTGTCGTCATCCAGGGAGCAGTGGGACCAGGGAAGCCCAAGGACACAACCAGCTCAGTCTGTTCCTCCACTGGCTTATAAAGTCCTCAGGGACCTGCTTATAAAGGCTGAAAGCTGGGGTCTTGAGTAGGGAGCTCTTTCTATAAATTCAAAAGTGAAACAGCTGGGGTACCTGAAAAATATACAGCAAACAATATTTGCACTAACTATTTTAAATTGTTTGTCTACCTCATATCAGGACTTCCAGGCAACCCAGGCCGACCAGGGGCTAAAGGTGGGTTTTGTTTCTTCCCTAATGCTCATTTTCTCTCTTAAAGATTTCATTTTAGCAAGGATTAGCTGCTCCACTGACCAGTTCCTGGATCAACAGTGGCATCTAGTGGCTTTGGGAAGGGAAGGTTTGAGAAGCACGGTAGGCAAAGCTTCCCTGAGCATACACGGAGGGCAGTGGGGACATCTGCTGAGGGACTTGGCATGGGCAGCTCTCCTCTGAGCAAAGCTCTGAAGCCTGGTTCTGCCCTGAGCCTAAGATGCCTGGTGACTGCAGTGGAAGCTGTGTGTCTGCCTCGGATAAATCATCTGCCTATGCTGGCAGATGTAGTGCTTGGAAAGCTAATCAGAGGGCTTCTCTGGATTAGCACAGCTCTCTTGCTTCCCCCTGACCTTCTAGTGCTGTGACTTCTCAAATGAGACCAAGGGCAGAAAGAACAGAAACTTTATGTTTAATAGTACAATGTTATTGAGCCTATTATAGCACTTATCCACCCCCCTAAAAAGAAGCTCAACTTTTGTACCTTTGTTTTCTAGGAGAACCTGGAGCTCCAGGAAAAGTCATAAGTGCAGGTATGTAGTGCTGAAAGGGGTCACACTTCTGATTTAGGAGGGTTTTCTCTGGGTTTTTTTTGCCTCCTCAATTCATCTTGACTGTATGTCAGACCTGTACTGGGGCTCCCTGTGCTGGGAGAATATATGTGCTGTAGATGTGGTATTCCTTAAGCACAGATTTTTACACATTCACTGGATGTGTGAATATAAGTGTCTGTGTGCAAATCTATGTGTTTGTTTTTCAGAGGGTTCATCAACTATTACTCTGCCAGGCCCACCAGGGCCCCCAGGCCCACCTGGCCCCACTGGTCCTCCAGGTGTTCCAGGTGAGTACTGATGAGTACAAAGTAGTGATAGGTCAATTCCAGGGACTAAAACCAGGCTCTTTGCTCAGGAAGGCAGGCTTGTGTCTAATCCCTTTCCCATCGCTATTGCTGAAATTAGTGCTTGTTTTCCAGTCTCAGCTTTGAGCTCAAGGCAGCAGAACTCCCACTCAAGCATCTGTAAATCTTTCTCACACACACAGGCTGTGCATGAGCTCAGGCCTCAGACTCCTCTGTCTGGTCAGACACTGCCCTCCAGCATGCTGGTGTCAGGCAGCAGAGTTCCTGAGCCCTGATTCTCATGGCACTTCTGTGCCTGGAGCTAGTCCTGGAGCTGATTTGGCAGAGACAGTCTCAGTTTGCAGTATGGAATGTGAGAGGAGGGTTAGGCCTTTTGCATTCCTTTTCTCTTGTGGTCAGTGGCATTCTGGTTATTTCCCCAGTCCAAGAGGCACCAAGCATTTTAATTGCCACAGGATGGAAATTCAAGTAATATATGGGGCATTGATTAATTCATACCCCATAGCAATTCCATTTGTTTGTGTAGAAAATACATTTTTTCATAGTGTCAGTTCTTATAAAAGTCCTGTTGATTATTTTCTGCTATTGTAAAATACAGCCAGGAAAATCTAATGAAATTTGGGTTTTTTCCTTTGAAACTAGGTCCTGTTGGACCAGCTGGTCTCCCTGGACAGCAAGGTACCGTTTTCCTTCAGCTTTGATTATGCTTCTTAAGAGAAAGGAATTCATTAGTTTTTCTTTGTTTCTAATTCTCTAAACCCTTGGCACATTCCCTCTCCCTTTTGTTCACAGATTTCTTCCTTTCAGTTCATTTTGTTTCACTATTTGGCTTAATTAATCTAGTAAAGAATTTTTATAATTTTTTGTTTTCCCAGGGGAAGAAGAAGGGTGGTAAGAGTGTGATAAGAGCCAGTGTAATGTAGATGCTGCAAATGTCTTTTTTTTCTTATGCTATTTTTCCTGGAGGCTGGTATTTCTAAGGCACTCCTCAAGTGCTGTTGCCTTTCTGTGATAGGGGATATAGCCCAGCTGGATACCTCCTGCCATTTTGAAAGGCAGGAGAACAAACTAGAGCCAAATTGGGATTAATGTCACTGTGAAAGCACTGCCAGTTGGGCAGACATCTCTTAGAAAGGGCTGACCCCTAAGAACCTTTCTTAGCTGGTTTCCTATGATCCTGTTAGAGCAAACTGGGCATAATTTCCACACTTGAATGCAGTGTCCCTCAGATCTGGGGACTGAGTTCATGCTCCCAGTTCTCCTAAGAAAAGTCTGAACCTCTTGTCAGAGTAGGTACAAAATGCCACCCTCTCTCAGTTACATAACTCCCTTTCTTTGTTTCTTTTTTTTTTTCCTGGCAAAAGGTCCACGGGGTGAGAAAGGATCCCCAGGTGAAGCTGTGATAGAAACCATCAGAACAGAAGTCTCATCATTAGCATCTCAAAGTAAGTGGCCCTGCCTTTCCACTCCTTTGCCTGGACATGTGTCAGAGCTTCAAGGCCTGCTCACAGCCACCAGGAGATGCCCCTAACTCTTTCTTCTCAATGTGACATGGGACAAGTATGTGTGTGTGGTGGTGTGTCTGCAATGCCAGCTACCTCTTCTTTCTTCTTCATCTGTGCATCCTAAAGTCCTTTCGAAAGGAGGCAAAGGGTATCAGGCCCACTTCACAGAGAGGGAAGCTGAGGATTGGTGGCTGGTGAGCAGCCACTAACAGGGAAGATGCTCACAGAGCTGAGAGCCTCCAGACACTGAGTTCACACAGGGCAGTTCTCTGTGCAATATGAGCATGGAACCATCTGTAAGATGGGAACCAGTTTGAAAAGGCATGTTAATCTAAGCAACAGAAATAATCTCTCTTCAAATTAAAGGATGAATTCACACAGGAGTTAAGATTTTAAAAAAAACCAGTTTGTAAACATTTTAAAATTTTAAGATGAAAATAAGTGGAGCTGAACAGAATGGTTTAACGACATCCCAAGAAAAGTGCTTCCTCCATGCAACACTGTTTTGCATTACACAAAGATGTTTAATGCACTTAGAGTTGCTATTCCTAGGATCTGAGACCTCTGCAAGTTTGCAGCAAGATAGAAGAGGGCATAAAATTATAAATGATCCTTGCCTGATCACCCTCCAAATGGGGCCATGTAGATTCAAACCATGCTTCAGTACTGTCCAGTTCCCCGTTCAGGCGCCCTGGATCACAGCATCACTGAACTTTGAGTTTGTGCCTCAGCTTGGAGGTGAGGGTACATCACACAGTACAATCAGATAACACAGTGCAGCTGCTTGTTAAATAATGTCTGTGTTATGTTCTCCTCCCAAAACTTGCCTCTTTTAAAGAATCTTTCCTCTCCTTGAAGTTCTTTCCCTTCTTCTTTAGCCTTTGAGTCCTTTGCTGTTTCAACAACCATTACTCTCCTCCCTGTTTCCAATATCCTGCTCAGAGCTGTATTTTGCTTCATGTCCTATCCAAACACATCTCTCCTCTCCCTCCTCTGCTTCATCTTGGTCTTAGGTCACCCAGGTCCCATCTTAGTCCACCTTTGATTGTAAGAGCTTCTGGCAGCAATATATTGACAGTTTCCACAGCAGCAGTCGCTCCATAGCAACAATTTTCCCTTGTTTGTGTTTTTCTTTTGCACAGTGCTGGGAGATTTACAAGGGCGAGCAGGACCACCAGGTCCCCCTGGACCACCAGGTGTGTAACATACAGAGCTCAGCCCCTAAGCAAGGAATGCTGACACAATGGCACATTTCTGAGCCATGCAATTTGCTGTGTAAATGTTCCCTAATACCCCTGTTTCATTTGTCATCAGGTGAATCTGTGCAGGGACCCCCTGGACCTCGTGGTCCCCCAGGTAAGAGCTTGTTCCTCTGAAACCCAACTGAAAAGTGGGAGGTTTTTCCCAAGGCCTAGGGCTGGAAGGAGAATGTCACATAGTGGGTTTCTACCAATCTAATTTCACTGCAGCAAGATGCTGCCCAACAAAGAACATTTGCTTTTGCAGAGGGTTCTAGCCAGAGTATTAATTAGTAAAAGCCATACCTTTTGGGAAGACACTCAAAGTTTTCAAGTTGCCAAAGGAAGTAACTGCATTCAATTCCATATTTACTTCTTACTTCTCCAGTCTTAACTTTCAGCTGCAGACACATGGGGATGTTCTTATCATGAGGAACATATCCCCATGCCCCATCTTGTAACACAGCCAGAACAGGGAAGGTGTGGGAGGACATGTGACAGGAGAACCCCATTCCTTGTTCTCTGCTCAGTAGGAGAGGGGAGCAGGTTAGGTGTGTGATGGGATAGGCACCCAGTACCACAAAGAAAGGAGTTTCTCTGTCCTTTTCTGCTGTGGTAACAAATGACAGTGAAAAGTAACTTCAGGGATAGATGTAAGAAGGATGTGAATGAAACAGTGATAAGGGCCTACACTGGGAAATACTCAAGCTAAGGCTGTGTCTGGAGATGTAGCAGCTCTTCCATTCATTTACTTACACTGCTGAGGCTGATCCTTCCTGAAATCTTTCTGTGTCCCTTTTTCCTAGGAGAAGGATTGCCAGGACCTCCGGGCCCACCAGGGAGACCAGGATCATCCATGTCCACCTCAGGTAGGTTCTTGCCACTCATTCCATCATCTGGTCCTGGGAATGTCGTCTTGGGGTTCCAGAGAGCACATAAATGGCTAGGACCAAGGGGAGCCAGAGAAACCTTGTTTCATGTTCTGTCGGATGTCATGAAGAAATCTCTTTGTTTGAATTGCAGAAGCATTCTTCACAGGCCCACCAGGTCCACCAGGACCACCAGGCCCGAAGGGAGACCAAGGTAGGTATATCATGTTGCCTTACCAAAGTGCTAGAGGGATATTAGCACCTTAGACTGAAAAGAAGAAAGGGCTTAGGAGCAGAAATTCCTGCCTTTCTCTGTCTGTAAGAAAGCTAGCACAGTTGTCACTCAGTAGGACTCCTGTCTGCTGTAAAACAAGTCAGTCTTTGTCAAATAAATTTGTTAGCCTCCAGTACAAGGGTAAAGGTAGTGGCTGTATTCAGATCCCAACTTTGCAAGCCCATTATCCTCAAGAACATTCAGAACTTTAGATTTGCCATTGAAGGGGACAGCCTTTTTGCAAAATGCACTGTGGACTAACTCAGTGCAAGGGGGTGGCCTGTGAAGTGTAGCTCAACTATCAGCTGGCAGGAAAATGTGCTCCCTTTACCCATTTCTCCCCTACAAGTTGAAGGCCAAGATGATATGCTGCAGTGTGGGCTGGGATGTTGCTGATGAGAATAAAGCAAATCCTAACACTGTTCCTCTGCTTCCTTGTGCACAGGTGAACGAGGTCCACGGGGATTCACAGGTAAGGAGATGTCAGAGGGTTTCAGGGTAGCTTGCCTGGGTGTACAAGTGCTCCTTCATTTCTGTGTCTCATGCAGGAGAACCGGGTGATCCTGGCCTTTCAGCATTCTCCTCCCACGGTTAGTCTGTGCTCCCTTTTCTCCTTTGAATTCATTGTCCCTGGACTGAAATCGGGCCAAAATCCTGCTCTATTCATTCTAATTTTAATGGAGCCAGGATTTTGTCTACATACTTTATTCCTGTGAATCTCTGACTCTCTTTCTGCAACTGGCAGGTGAAAGAGTCACCATACAGGGACCCCCAGGCCCACCTGGCCCACCTGGACCAAAAGGTGAAGTTAAAAATCTTCTTTCTTTTATTGGGGGTGGCCTCACACATCCAAGCATGGTTGAGACTAAAGGATGGAACAACCCAGTCGTTTGAGAGCTAGAGCTGTGCTCACCCCTGCCTTTTCAGGCAAAGCAGGACCACAGCAATAGGATTGCTGTGAGCACAAGGCATTTGACCTGGTCACAGAAGGCTCAGGAAAGCTGCCATGGTCTCTTCCTTATGCCCTTTCCCAACAAGCTGGCATTTCAAGACACTCATTGCAAGGGCCAGCCCTTGCAGTAGTTGCTTCTCTGACAACATGAAGCTCAGCTGTTTCACATGACCAAGTATGCAACATGCAGTCACACCCATTACAAGTGTCTGTCTCCCTCACTCTTTTTCAGGTGATGCAGGTGTCCCAGGTGCACCTGGCATCCCAGGAGCATCTCGAGGTAAGAGGCCAGACCATCATTGCTCTCATATTAAGAAGGAATGCTGATATCTGGTGGAGGCTTTGAAAAAGCTCCCTTGACTTTTACCAGTGTGGGTGCCAACCTAATGCTGATGGGATTTCTGTTCAAAACCCCTTTTTGCACAGCTTGCCTTAAATCAGAAAATTTAAGAATTGACCGGGTATTTTTTTTCCAACTTACTGGGAATCCTTTAAGCCAGAGTTTTGCCTCTATTTGGCAGGTTCTTGAGCTGGTGCTGCCAGGCTGACTGGGATTGGGAGCAGCAGGGCAGTGATGTTAATGAGCTTGGGCTCTATGATCTCCATCTATATTCTGCACAGCACTGCACTCTAGTGCACAAACCCACCAAGTTTGCCTGTACAAAGCCAGGAATGTCTCTGGATTCAGCCCTGCACAGGCTGAATTATAAGATGCTGAATTAATTGAAGACATTATACTGCCAAATAGCCCATGCTCAAACTGTGTTTAAAGATACAGGGGGAGCCCCTCCATATTCCATTTCCAAAGGTCTTTCCAGTCCTGTGGGAAGGGCTTAATGCAAGCACACTTCACTATCACTTAGTCTAATGCAACTGTGCCAAAAACACTCCTGCTTACAATGCTTTCTGTAGGTGGATCCAGACAAATTCAGGGACCCCCAGGACCTCCTGGACCACCTGGTCCTCCTGGCCCAAGTGGAGGTTCATCTCAAGAGATTCAGCAGTATGTGACTGACTACCTGAAGAGTGAGTATAATGAGATTTTTGCTGTGGGTCAGCAGTTTCATGCCTATTTCTCTTTTGTTCCCTAAGGCCTTCTCTTTATTCTATTAGAAACAACAGCCCTGCTACTCTGCTGAATACTGTGAAGTGCTGTTGTCCACTGTGGCTTCTGTAGAGCTGTCCTTCTGTTGTCCTGTTCTTTGTCAGAGGAAGAGGGTCTGGTAATTGTGCATATGGTCAGTTTTCCCTCTTAGTTATTTGGGCATATCTTGGGCTTTCTACATAGGTGACAACGTCAGACATTATTTCACTGGTGCCCAAGGCCCACCAGGCCCTCCAGGCCCACCTGGACTCATCACCACTGCAGATGGGATGACCTTGGATTATGCAGAGCTGGCTACCCGTGTCATGAGCTATATGACAAGTAAGCACCATGTTGGTAAACTCTGTACTGAGTCATGCCCTCAGCTGAGCTTGAGAACCAGAGGAGAAACAAGTTTTTAAATAGCAGCACCCCAACCAGGTTATTCATCTTCAGCAGTCTAGGCCCAGGACTCTACACAGCTGAGATGTCAGCTGAGGTGTCCTCTGAGCCTTATCCTTTTTTAATGTTTAGATTAACTAGCAGTTGCTGCTGTTTAAAAAGTCTTACATTAAACATTTGCTGTTAGACTCTTTAACACCTCAAAGATGCCAATAATTGGCTTTATTTAGTATATGTGGTATCAAGTATTTGGGGGTTGTCTTGTGTGCTTGGGGCCCTCCTAAAGTAGATGAAATCCCCAGAGCTTTTGAAAGTAGCCTGGAATCTCAGCCAGAAATGCCCAGAGCACACGGCTGTGTGTGATGACCAGGATGTGTGAGATAGCAACTGTTTCATAGCTGGGGGCATGAGAAGGCCATTCTACCACTTAATTAATTCATCTGTCCTTTGTTCCTTCCTGACCCTCCCCCCCCTTCTCATACTGGCTCATGTAAAACCTTTTCATTCCCACAGGCTCTTCAGGTCGCTATGAGTCATTTTCTAGCTCAGTATCCACTACATCCATTTTGTACCAAGAACTTCTGGACTTGCTGCAAAGTAAGTGACCCTCAAGGTAAACACGGGATTGAGGGTGAAGCATCCTGGAGATCTCTCTTTCCCTTCCAGTCTCCAGTCTGCAACTGGAGTTAGTTGCAGCTGCTTCAGTGTTCTACTTACCAGCTCCTCCACTCTTCAGTGTTCCTCCCATAGCTTTGCTATGTTGCTGTCCTTAAGGTGAAGGGGATCCCCAACTCTGTGTTCTTTTCTATACACGCTGTTACTGTGGGCTGACAGGTAAATCTCCAGGTTGTCGTTTGGCTGTCCCTGAAGGTCATGATTTTGCTGGCCAGCACTGTGCTCCAGATGGCTCCCAAGTGTCACAAAGCTCAGCATGGTCTTTCCCAGCTGAGCTTTTCATTCCCTTTACCCAAGAAGTTGTTCAGGGTGTCCTGAATAAAAACAGACCACAGGGAGGTCCCTTAAGCCATCCAAATTCTCATCCTCCTCATACCCTTATTATAGGAGGTTCCCAGCCTTGTCACAATTATTTCTGGCACCATGTACAGGACAATTCACTCAGAAAAGAGGGAGAAAAAGGAGCTTTGCATCCATAAGTTTTGATGGTTTCCTTGGTGGAGGGGGCTCAGCTCACAGGCTCAGCTCACAGGCTCACATCCTCACACTTGATGTCTGTGCAGCAGCTGGACAGCCTGAAAAGATGCTTTTTTTCATTTCTAGGAGAAGAAATTCGTCAGTATCTCATTGGACCTCAGGGCCCACCGGGACCTCCTGGGCCAGGGGGAGATGGAATGTCTCTGTCACTGGATTATGATGAGCTGACCAGGAGGTTTATCAGCTACTTGTCAAGTAATGGTTTTATTAGTGTGTTTCCCTCTGTTCCTTTGGGGAGCCCAGCACAAAGCTCATGCTGTAAAGTCAGTAGAAATTATTCCAGTGCTAATTGTGTGAATCCCTGTGTACAGAGACCTCCTCACAGGGACTGTGAGAGACTTGGAAGAGAGCAAAGATACCGTGTAGCTAAGATACCACTGACAGACTAGTAATGAATCCTTTCTTTGTTAAAAATTGAGCTTAGGAACAAAATTTCATTCTAGCTATCTTCGAAGTCCTATCAACACCTTTAAGTGCTTTTCTAACCTTTATCTCTGTGGTCAGGATATATTTCTCTGTGAAAGAGTTGGTCTGTACCCACTTTGTGTCAAGGCAGCTCAGGCAACAAACTCTTAGAAGTTAGTTGAAAACATTTCTATGTCCCTGCTTCATTTTCCCATCTGTAAAGGGGTGATATGGCATATAAGAACTGTTTGACAGAGGTCTTTGAACATCCCAGCAGCAGTGCTAAAATGCCTAATCCTGGTAGCTGCAACTGTCTGCTTAAAAACACAGCTTGGTCCGTGCTCAGTTTCTCTGAACTGCTCTTTGAGACCAGATGTCACTAGTGGAGTGCTCCTAAGATGGAGGGAATTTCCAGCAGGAAACTGCAGTGTAATGGCAGCACTCCAATGGCTCAGGCAGGACAGTTGCATTTTGTCAGCAGGGACATTTCATTAACACAAATCACAAAGTGCAGAGTGTTGCCCTAGAGCTGCAGACACAGGGAGAGCAGCACATGCATCAGTCTGTGGGATGCAGCTGAGCTGCAATTCCGGGGGTGCCCCCATCATGTAACAGGTTCCTGAGGTGCAGAGCTTTTGCCAGGAGTAGAAGCCTGCTGCCTGCCTGTCTGTGGGTGTCCTTGGGATTGTCAGGGCAAAGTCACGGTTTGAGCTCTGGCTCCTGGCACAGCCTGCTGATGGGGGCACTCTACTCTGCAGGAGCCCCTCTTGCATTGCCTGTGAACAAGCCCTGCAGCCTGTCTGCTCACACAGTAACAGCCTGTTCTGATAATGTGGATCTGTTGGATTTTGCAGGTTCTGGGATGAGCATTGGACTGCCTGGACCACCTGGGCCTCCAGGGTCACCTGGCATATCTTACAGTGACCTGACAGCATACCTGCGAAGTAAGCCAACTTCTTCAGTCCCCTGCCATGGGGCTCTCTGTGCCCCCAGGATCTTTTTTACAGCCTTAGTCACAGAACTTCCCTTTTGGCCTATCATCAGAAATAACCCTCTGACGGTCCTTTGTCCTTAGCAGCACTGCAGGCCTCTGCTGGCATCTGCACACCCCACAGGGAGCTGCAGCTGGATCACCATGCTCTTGTAAGGAGCAGCAGCAGTGGGGCTGTCTTGGAGATGGGCATGAAGGAGCCCTTTGTTGTATCCAAACTCTACAGCTCAAAGGCATAATTTCTTATGCCTCTTTAAAAGTGTGTTTTAAAAATAGGGACTTTATTCTCTTTGGAATCACCTGACTGTCCAATGTGACATCTATATGCAGGAAGAGAGGTACACCAAGAAGGCTACACCAGGAAGTACTAGAGAGAAAAAAATTCTTCCACTTGGCTGTATCTGGTATAACTTGTATTTTCAAGGAACATTCACTAGGGTTGTAGTTGTTTGGGTGACTTCTTTTCTTCCCTTGTGTCTTACAGACTCTGAATTCAGTGGTGTTGTTGGGCCCCCGGGTCCTGCAGGTCCCCCAGGACCTCCAGGGATCCCTGGATCACCAGGCACCTCTCTGGAGGACATCTCTTCCTACCTTCAAAGTAAAGCACTTATGTTTCTCACGGCTGGCATGGTCATTCTGTTTTAGGATGTGGGGGGGACTTGAGGCTGAGATTTAGCTTAGCAGGGATATGACTGCCCCTGGAAACAAAGTCACTGTATTAAGAAAAGAATTTGTCAGTGTTGTCTGTAAGGGGATGGAAGTTGGGGTTTGGAGCCTTTAAACTTTGAAGATCATGACAGATATATGAAATTTCCTTATCCTCTCACTGATGGAAAATAATTCTTTCCCTCTCTCAAGATGTTGGATACTCTTCCCTTTCTGGAGTCCGGGGCCCACCTGGCCCTCCTGGCCCTCCAGGACCACCAGGTTTCTCTGGAACTGGCCTCCTGTCCTATGCTGACATCACCAACAGTGACGAGTTCAGGAGTGAGCTGATCCAGTACCTGAAGAGTAAGGGAACACCATCTATCCTTCCTGCACACATCCCAAGACATGCTTTACCTTGTGTAGGTGACTGGCTCTGCCACAGCTGAGACATTCCTGTAGGAGCCTTCCCTGAACTGGGGCTACAGCAACACCTTCCCTTTACAGCCAGGAATGTGCTGCACCCTGTAGGCTTTTCTCCTCTCAGTCCAACTGCCAAAGTCTGTGTTGTGAGACAACAGGGACAAGCACTGGGTAGTTAAAACTGGCCTGTGCTGAACATGGGTCCCTAGGAAGGTCACCAGCCGAGTTTTACCATGGGAAAAACATTTTCTTTGGCAAACACCTGCCCACAGAGCCATGGATAACGGAGGGATTGGAAGGTGGCGCTGAGCTAGCTGTTAAGCACCAATGGTCTGAGCTCATCCTGACAAGTCGTCCCGGGCAGGCTGTCAAAAGCACCTCAGTTTTGGCAAGCTGGTCACAGAATGGCTGTTTTGGGCATGTTTCAAAGATTAGGCACACAAATTTGTGGGAGAGATGGGAAGGAGGAGGGTGTCTTGCCATCTGTGAAGTTCAAGGTTGACATGTGCCTGCTGCCTGAGAAATGGCACTGGATGAGGGTCCCTTATGGTTGGTGGGACAGAACTTCACACTCCAGTCTTCATTCAGGTGGTATCTCTGTCAAGACCTGTGTATCCCCCTTGTATTTTGTAGGTGATGAAGTTCGAAGCTACATCTCAGGACCCCCTGGGCCCCCTGGGCCACAGGGACCACCAGGACCCAAAGGAGACAGTGGCTTTGTGTCTGGGTCTATGTCGTCATCATACCAAGGGTTACGAGCTGCTGAGCACTTGCATGGAGGATCCCTTGGCGCTGAGGGCTCCCACGGGGGCTCACTGGGCACGGGCAGCTCGTATGGCAGCTCCATGAGCAGCAGATCCTCTTACCACACCTCAGTGGGCAGTGATGGCGCTTACGATGCCTCCATGGGCGCTGCTGGGTCTTTCGATGGGCTGCTGACTGAGGAGGAATCACACAGATCGTCAGCAGGGTCGAGCAGATCCTACAGCAACTCCTTCACTGGTTCCCTGGATTACAACGAGCTGGCACTCCGTGTGTCAGAGAGCCTGCAGAGTGAGTGCAATGCCTGCTCATCCTGACCCTCCCTATCCCGGCCAACAACTCCACACCCCCTGTGCCTGGTCACGCTGTTCACTTCCCTCTCCTTCCTGCTGCCTACATCTCTCCCTTACACCTTCTGCCTCAGCATGTGGCCACAGTTCTCCCAGAGCTCCTTTCAAATGACATCTTTAATTCCACAGGCCGAGGTATTCTCCAGGACCTGATGTCTTACACAGCACAGGGACCTGCAGGTCCCCCAGGCCCTCCTGGTCCCCCTGGCGTCAGCAAGGTCTTTGCAGCCTATGGCAATGTCACCGCAGACCTCATGGACTTCTTTAGAAGTGAGTGACATTTTGGCTTGGCATTTCTGGCTCATGCATGTTAGATCTCCCCAACCTCTCACAGACCTACTGATCTTCTCACCTTTGCACGCTGTAAAAGTCAAAGTGCAGAGCTGAAGGCGGATGGTCTTTCCATCTCCTTCCTTGCTTGCTGGGGAGGTGCAGTCTTATCATTAGGAAGGACATCAATTTTTCCCACTCTTGGTAGGAAACTCATCCCAAACCCTGAAGACCTCTATGCTTACAAGCTCTATGGCCTGTTTTAACATGGCTGGGCTGGCACACGTATAGAAACATGAGCCAGCTGCTCACTCTGCTCTCAGATTCCCCACCCTGAGCATGGGCCAGCTCCAGCCCTAGTGACAGCCAGGACACCCAGGGAGAGTGACAAAGCAGTGCTGGTAAAATGACATCACAACCTGTCCTTGGGACTTTGTTAGGACCAAAACCCTGTTTAGAAACCTTGCTGTCAGTCTAATGCCATCTAACCAAGAGAAATGTCCTTCCAATGTTACTCACAGCTTCTCTGAGTGGGCAGTGGTTTCTCCATTCATTCACTCTCTCCTTCATTTTCCTTTCCAGCACATGGTGCTATCCAGGGGCCACCCGGTGAAAAGGGGGAGAGGGGTTATCGTGGACCCAAAGGTAAGGGTTGCCATCTTTTCCTTCTTCAGCTTTGTCATGCCCAGGATGCAGCACTGTGACCACAGAGGTCACAGCACTGCTCGAGGTCACACCCTCTCACAGTGAGGGTAGCACCTTCAGGACCTCAGCCGAGACATTTTCCTGATTTGGTGTCCCTTCTGCTGGCCTGTCCCTGTCTGTGGGTCACTTGTGCTCAAGGGCAAACTTGGTCTTCTCATTCCTTCAGGTGACCCTGGGCCAATGGGCCCACCAGGACGACACGGGCACAGGGGACCAAAAGGAGAGAAGGGAGAGAAAGGTAGGAATACCTGCCACTCCTAGGAGAGCAGGGTTTGAGTGTCACAAGTGGCACCAGCCCATCCCTGGGAATAGCTGGAAAACACAGCCTCAGTTTTTTGGTTTGGATCTTTTGTCTTTTTACATGGTCTTTTCAACTAACCCTCCTTTTGATTTTTCTGGTCCCCAGGTGAACAGCTGTATGTTGGCAGAAGAAAAAGAAGAGCTGTTGGTGTTTAAGGAAAGAGGTAGCTCAGTTATGCACAGGGCAGCATTCCCAGCAGCCTGTAGAAAATTAGCCTGAGTCTTCACTGCCTTAATGCTAAAACATCCTCACCACTCAGCTGACCCCTTAGAATTGATAGTTCAGATCTGAATGTCTCCTGTGTATGTGTCCAGCATAGCCCTAGTGTGGGTGTTTTCTCCTGTTACTGATGTTTGGCTTTGTGCCCCTGAGCTCCCAGGCTGATGTCCTTAGGCTGACAAGGGCTTCCTGTCTCACCTAGTCCAGGCTTCTCGTACTACTCCCAGATATGTAAAAACCTGTGTTTTTTTAAAAACTAGCCAGTTATGCAGAAAAAAGAAAACAATCCCATCCCCACCAAATGCATGGTTTGTCAGGTTTCAGATGCAGCCCACAAGGCCCTGTAAAAAACCCTGGCCTTGCACCACCCTGGGATTCCCTCTCCGCAAGCTCTGCCAGCCCCAGGTGGAGCCCATTTATAGCAGCACAGCAAGACAGGACACAGACAGGGCCGAACCAAAGCACTTTTAAATGTAATTTGTTTATCTTTTTAAAATATTTTTGTAATTTTTTTCTGGTTTTTTAAACACTGGTGAAAAATAATCTTCAATGTAAACAGCCCAATTAAAGGTGTTTTTAACCCCATCCCTGAACTATTGAGGATGGCCATTCTGTGCTTGCAGGGTTGTTGTGGGGCAGGGTGAGGCACCTGAGCTGGGTCTGAGGTACAATGGTAAATACAATGGCACAACATTAAATACTTTCATACTCAGTTATTTTAAACATTGTAAATCCCCCCTTCACTCAAACGCTTGTTTTACAAATCACTTGTATTTCATGCAAGTTTTCCACCAACAAAACTGAGGCGATCTCAGCAAACTGTGATTTTATTGTATTTACAGCAGAATTATTACAATATTCTACAGAAAGCCATGAAATCAAATTACTTTGAAAAACAAGACAAAAAAATCCCAAAACTGTTGTATGGCTGCTACTGCAAGTTCACTTCCACAAGCTGTACAGAGACCCTTAGCCAATTATTCATCCATCTCATGATTTTTGGTTGCTTTCTGTAAGGCAAAAATAACTTTGTTTGCAGTTAACACAAAACATTCAACAAACTGCTGGGAGAACACGAGGCCGGCGGTGCCTCAGGCGCGTGCTTTGTCACAGGATGCTCCTGCTCTGCTTGGCTTCCTGACAGAAAATGGGGTGACAGTACAACACTCCATGTCCCTTCCTAGTTTCTGTTCTTTCCACCATTTTAGGACTGATTCTCATTACCAAAGAAGCTTTACCACCTAATTGTAAGTGTGGAAGACTCTTAAATCAGGGTAACCCTGGGTAACTCAGGGTAACTCAGCCACTCCCTTCTGCTTTCAGTACAGGGAAAGCACATGAGCCCTTTCTCCTGAGTTGGGCATGAGCATGTTTTTGCTTAAGGGGTTTTCTTCTGGCACCACTGACTGCCCAGGCACCAGATGTGCAAAGGAGCTACAAAAAACAAAGCATGAGGACTGAGCTGGAGGAAAAGAGATGCAGAACAATTAAAAGTTCTATAAAGAACCACTGTAATTTCCTTTGTCTTCTCCTTCATCTGTTCTCATCTTTCATAAGACTCAGAAATGATGGGGCATTCTGGCCTTGGCTTGCCTGTGAAAAAGGAAGGTTAATTCTCTTTAATCTTACTTCAACTCCTGTGAGGATGGCAGAAGTAGCCTGGAAATGTGAAATTCACATGGACACATCAACACAAGAAAGTTTCAGAGATCCAGAAGTACAGATTTTCATGTGAAATGACATGAGTGTAAATGCTAACATTGAACTTATCAACACAGTGATGGCCCTAAACACACCCCCTTGCCCTTTCCTCCAACAACCAGAGTCACTGTCCTCAAACTCGCCCCTCTTCCCCACAGCAGATGAACCAAGAAGCAGTACATCAGTGGAAGCACCAAGCTTATTTGTACATTTCAGTTTTCAGCAATGATGTATTTCCGAGGTCCTGGGAGCTACAGCTGCACAACAGCTCTGAAAATCAGGCTACCTCAAAGTGGATTAAAGTGCCTGAATTTAAACCACCTATTTGAATCTTTCCCATACCAAATCAAGCTTGAAATACTTGCAAGGCAGATACTATTTCAATTGGAGAATCAGCTTAAACTTCCTATGTGATACTGCTGTCACAAAAGACATGGTGTGACAAAAGCGATTTCATTGCTGCTTTGCTTAGATCTTAGTTAAGGTGCTATGTTTCCAATTTTTAAGGATAATAATTCAGTAGAATAGAGTTATCATAAAGTACTCTGGGACAGAAGAATAATTTCTCTAACTGTGTGATAGATCAGATACTGAGTACCTGTGAATGCAATTTTAAAAGAATATTAGCTTAGAAGATTACCTGGTAAAAAGGATGCAGCTCAAACTGAACATCAGTTTTTAACGTGATGTGAAAAATCACTCTTGGGTGAATGCTGATGGTCAGGACAGTGCAGACCTGCCAGCAGGGAATTTGAATTCAGATGCCAGTTCAAATAAAGGTTTTCCTTCAGAAGGTATTTATAAATCAGAACCTACATAATCAATCATATGAATAACAACTTCAGTTATTGTATCTTTACACATTGTATATAGTTCTCATGTATACACCAGCAACAGCAGAGTGCTTGGAGCAGGAAAATGTGTTTTATGAGGATCAGAGAGGATCAGATGCTGGAGTATTTCTTCTTCATAAAATAAGCAAAAGTTCCCCTGGAACATCAGAAGATCAAGAGCTGCCACAGCCCATTTTCTGCCGGGTTGGTAACCCCTCCTCAGCCAGAATCTCTTAAAAACAGGCAGCAGGTGCACCTGAAGACCTTTAGCCCCCAATCTCCCTGGCTGCCTTAAGCAGTGCAAAATGCACTTTCTGAGCTTGGGAAGCAAGTGGTGTGAGGCTAAGACTCTGCAGGCAAGTTTTCCATGAGAATCAATTGTAAATACACGAGGACAACCCACACAGAGCACTGCAATCCAGGGATTTATTTATTGCCTTTTCTCCTTTTCCTGTGGACAGAACTTACAATGTAGTAAAACACAATGGTGAGCAAATACTGATTTGTGGTCAGCTTTGGAGGAGTGTGTGGGGACAATGAGATCTGCCAAACAGTAAGAATTTGTAAATAAGTACATTGTTTTGGCTGCAGAGTACGCACTTTACCACCCTGGAAATGGAGCTGCTAACATTCATTAGGGAGGTGACGTGAGATAGTACCAAGATTGGATTTCGCATCTCAGGAGATGTCTTTTAGGCCTATGTGAGACTAAATTAAATTTGAATTGAATTTTCTGACACTGATACAATATTGTAACACCTCTCTCACATTCTGCAACACTTAAACCCAATTTTGTCAGTCTAGATGTGTAAGTACCCATGCTAGTTCTTGTTATTACTCAGTAAACATTTTTTTGTGCTTGGTATCAATTCTCAGCCCAGTTCACAAGGCTGCGAGTGCTTCACAGGGCTCCCCACCTGGAGACCTGAGCAAGGCTTCCATCGCCACATCTGATCCCTCCCTTCATCCCAGAGCTCAGTTACAGTTATTTGTGCAATTTACAATGCGATCAGATTGCAGGGCCTGTGTGAAAAGGATCTTCAAATAAAAGATGTAAGAGATTCAGACAGAGGTAAACAGAATGCCAATACATATTAGCAATGTATCACTGAAACTACCAAAAATGTTAAGGAGAAGATTATTAACATTTTCCTGTGATGATTTAATGGGGATGAATGTAGACATAATCCAGAAGAGGAAATCTGCCTGCCCTGCCTACTCCCCAGGTAAAGCACTGAGCCTACTTCATATGAAATTGCAAACAAATTCTGTTAAATAGAGATGAAGATTATTTAATGTTATCTTAGTAACAGTCAATTTACGAAGGTGGAGCTTAAAAAGCAAAAGGTCTTCAAAGACTTGTTTCTCTCTACTAAACAAGCAATTCAAAAAACTTTGCATTTAGCAACAAAGAACATTCTAGAGATACGGTGTGTGAATTTACAACAGTACACAATACACATTTAAAAGAATAAAATGCCAGAAATTAAGGCTAGCTATTAAAGTAATTATGCTATCAAAAAGTTACAAAATTTAAATTAAAACATGCATTTTCCAATTTTCTTTTTACTGTGCTGTAAATTAAGTGTCTTCATTGAGAAGATACTGGTTCAACATCCAAGGATTTCAGCATCCAAGGTTTCAACCAAAGCTGATTAAAGTCCTATGTTAATTTCTGAGTTCATTACCATGCAGCAACACTGTTCCCATGAAATGAACACCATGGAATGGGCACCAGTTGCATGGTCAAAGCAAGCAAACAAAACGGGTGCAGTTGATGCCCAAAGATATCAGAGAAAGTCAGGCCTCAAAAGACAGAAAGCAAATACTATTTTACAAATGGAGCTCCAACATACCCAAGTACAGCTTGTAACACTGTCTTGATATGACTCAACCTCCATCCACCAAAAGGAGTGCAGCAAAAGTGACCTAATACAGCTGTATTTCCCTACCCCACTATAGGAGACACAGTTCAGATTTCCCACTACAGATCAGTCAGGCAAATAACTTATGGTACATCTAGGAACTCAAAAAAAAAAACCTGCTTATGTTAGTAGGTGGCAACACAAAAGCAAAACACCCAGCTTCATAAAGGAGTTTGTATATTTAACTTAAATCTTTCCTTAAAATAAAATGACTAAAATAAAAAAAAAATGAAACTAACACTTCTAGTGAAATCAGACTTTAGCCATGGTTATTTATAAATATGACCATCCACCTCCACTTCTGTGATGGAGGTCAAATGAACAGACTTTGGTAAGAACAGAACAATGGCTCTACCCATTCCAGGTACAGTTAGAGAAACCACGTGCATTTTGCACACCGCTTTCTAAAAAATACATTCTACAGTTTTTCAATTTGTAGAACTAACCACCTGTAGGTAATAGCTAAAGAAAATAATAAACTGTGCATTTTAAAGTTAGCATTTCTTTCACCTTTACATATTTTAGTGCAAAATATTTTAGGGTGAGGATTTACAACAAAAATGGCAGTAGCAGCAAGAAATCTTGTTTTGTACAGTAACAGCAACACTAAGGAGTTTTGTGTTTTTAAATGACAAAACAGTATCCTGTTGCCAGGATCAGCATATCTAAGTGTTTCAGGCACTGTATTAATTAAACTAGCACCCCATTTCATTATGGAACTAATGGACAAAACACGTCATGGAGATCAGCTCAGTTTAATTTATGCCAGAGGTTTCTTCCGAAAGAAGTTTGCTTTTGCCAATTGTGTTTAAACATAAGGGTTTGTTTTTCTGATTACTGGCATGTTCTTAGTAATTAGTTTCAGTCCTTGCCATGAAGACACTGCTCACATTATAAAATTTTAAACCTCTCATGGCAGTTTCAATTGTGGAATTCTCTCGTGGAGAAATCTGATGCTTAAAAACACAGTAGCAGAACTAATATTACACCATTTAAATGTTCAGATGAGAAATAATTTTTTTTTTATGATGAGAAAGAGCATAATTAATATTTCAGGCTTAAAGTCAAAACCATAGGTAATGTACTTTTAGAGACTGGGATAAAAAGCCCACTTAGTCTTGAAACATCTGAAGGACGTAACAATACCACTGTACACCAACACTTGGTTTGTTTCTTCTGTTCAGGGGAGTGAAGAAAGCGCTCCTGACACTGATTGTCTCCACTGAAAACAAGACAGGCGAGGTCCCCGATGTTCGTACGCTGTGGGTGAGTCATGTTAGACCGTAAGGAGGGAGAAATCCAAACACCAAAAACCTACAGAAGTTCCCAGAGTTACGAGCCAGTGGAGTGAAGACTGGGGATTGGGTAGAATTTGGAAATCCGGCTTTGTGTTGAAGGATTAAGGCATTCGGATTCTCCAGTCATTTTAAAGAAAACTTCCTGTTCCTGCAGTTTTCTGGCAAATTCTTCTTCCAGCATCTAAAACCAAAATCAGATTGTCACAGGATTAACAAGGCAAAGTACAAGAAACCCATTATTGTGGAGACATTTTGTCTGATCAATCTCCGAACCGTGTGAAACTCTACTACGTTCCCCTTTAAAATAAAATAATCCCCCGAGACCACCCTCCACCACCAGCTATATGTCTGCTATATATCACTCAATTTTTGTAGTAACCTACTGGCTTCTGAAATAAATTCTCAGCCTCGGATTTACCTCCAGCTAAGTTTTCCATGCAAACCTGCACACATGTGCTGCAGGTGGGAGCCCTGCAATGAGACTGGTAACACCCAGCCTGTTTTGGTGCACCTGCCCTTTGCTCAGCTTATGCAATTTTTAAACATCTTTTATTATACAGTGAACTGCAACACCTTTGTACAGCAGCTTGATTCTCCTCCTGTGCAATACTTTTGTACTGTGTGTATTTTCTAGATCAAACCCTTGATAATTTCCTTATTCATGAACTGCTCCCATTTACCTTTTTTCTTGGTCTCAATTTCTCTCTCCATTCCTTCAGTTCTTGACTGTGCTCTTCATCCAGCTCTTTTAGCTTCTGAGTTTCATGCTCAACCAGTAGATGGCATTTTTCATTCTTAAAACAAGATAATCCTTATGTAAAACTAATTCAGATTAGGCAACTCAACATTTGTACAGTGACATATGTTGTCCTAATTCTTTCTAATTAGCTTATTCTGTGTAAATAGTGACGTGAATAATTACAAGATGAAAGAATGTTACAAGGCTGTGTTTTCAAAAGCTGATCTTTCCATTGGAGCCAATTGAGATAAGAAACACTCTTAAATCCAAATACACTGCTGAGCATCATTAAGGCAGCTGCTGAGAGTGTTACTCAAAACTGTGTTTCACTGCCTAATGATGCTTGTCAAGGTCACGCAGCATTTCTGCCTTGCTTTTTAAAGACAGTCTGTATAATTTATTAAAACCAATTACATTAAAAAGGAAGCTGTTTTTTGGAAATATTTCAACTCTTGGTGCCAAGAGCTGAGACAAACAAATGGAACTTAGAGAAGAGACAAAGGTGGTTGCAAAAGCAGCCTCAAAATTGCCCTATGATAAGGCTCAAATCACACCTCAGCTTCACATTTCTCTCAGTAAGGTACCTGGGCATCTGCCTCACTTTCAGAGGACTTTTGAAGCATGACAAGGAAAAAAATCAATTATTTGGCTTCAAGTCTCTGCACTTTTTGAAGAGCAGTTGGCAATGGTTGTGTTTCTAGGGTTCCAGTCCCAAATGGGTGTGATGCAGTGGACAGAACCACAGCAAGACAAACAACAAGCACTTGGCTAGGCCTGAGTGCAGCAAAGGGTTTTCCAGTTCTCTTTGTGAAGCTCAGAGCAGCCCTAATCTGCTCCATTTTACTGGAGCTGAAACTCTCACAAGGCTCCCACGGTACTCAGGGATTTACTGGGGCATATTAGTGGTACAGCCAGGGACTGTTTTTGCAGGATGTAAGAAAGTGAATAGAGTAGAATGAGCTTCATTGGTCCTTGCATTATTTCTCTAAGCAAAGGTTATCAGCAGGTGATCATTTAATGCTTTAAAACTGCCTTGTGTCCCTGAAACTGGGAAAAGCTGATTTCACAGAAAAGGAGATCTGGCCTCTGGTATCCAACAGAAACAAAATGCATACCAAAAGAGACAAATCAGCTCCTTATCATAAGAAGAGAATTCCATCTAAGTACGTTTCAGAAGCTCACATGCAAGTGGCAGCACTTGGTAAAAACCTCCTCATTCCTGTATTGCTGCAAACTTCTTGTGGGTAATGCCTGGTGCTGCCTACCTCTGTTTTGATTAATGACACTCCAGCAAAATCAGGTTAAAAGGAAATGCTGCCTACAGAAAATAGCCCTGGGAACTTGACAGGTATACCAGAAGTGACCATCTGCTTCTGGTTCATGCTCTTCTTCATTTAAAATGATTCCTCATTAATTGATGGGAACATATGAATCTGGCAAAGCAATGCACTGCAGGCCTTTGAAAACAAAGTTGAAAAAAATATACAGTAAAAATTAAGGAAAGGTGTTTCTGTTTTGCCTGCATCTGGTATTAACTTAAGTCTTCTCACTGAATGGTCATTTAATATCATCTATTTTTAACCTGTAACTGATGCAGTTCCCTGATGTTTGCTTCACACTGCAACTGAAGGTCCCGCATTTGGTTTTCGTGTTTCTGATGCTGCGCCAGTCTCTCATTCTTCTGCCTCTTTTCTTCTTGAACAGCAAACTAAAATTAAAAATATAGGATTATTTATATTGTGCCTCTGAATAAAAAAGTTTGCATGAGTCAAAGAACTCCATCTAACAGAATGAACACATACTGAGAAGAACAGTTCTAGAAGATTTAGGCAGTAATTTTCTCTATTTTTTCTTTTTTAAATTCTTACAAAGGAAGTTCCCCACAGTTTTAATTCCATTTCTCTGTCTGCACTCTGATTTTTCCTTAAAATGCAGCACATTTCTCTTCTAGATTCCTGAAATTACCTCCCTCTGAAGCTGTGACACAGCAGCCCAGCTGCAAGCATTGGTTTAGGCTGGTATTAAACAGCTACAGGAGACCATATTTTCCACATTTGTCATCCTTCCAGTGCTCACCATATGAAGCCATGATTTGTGACTGTGGTGCACTAGGAGCAAACCTCTCAACCTCTGCACAGCATTCCCTTTTAAAGAATGAGTCAATACCTACAGCTTTCGTTCAAAAGCTCACAAAAATCAAGCACCTCAAAAATGTTTCACAGAATCACAGAACAGTTGAGGTTGGAGGGACCTGTAAAGAACAACCTCCCTACTCAAAGCAGGGTCACCAGGAGGAGGCTGTGCAGGACTGTGTCCTGTTGGGTTCTGAGCATCTCTACAAGCTCTCTGGAAAACCTGCTCCAGTGTTTGACCATCTTCCCACTACAAAAATGTTTTCTCATGTTGAAGTTGGATTTTCTGTATTTCAGTTGTGGCTGCTGCCTCTCACCCTGTCACTGGGCACCACTGGGAAAAGTCTGGCTCCACCTTCTTTGCTCCCTCTGTTGGGTGCTTATACTCATGGATAAGACCCTCCTGAGCCTATTCTCCTCCAGGCTGCAGCATCCCAGGTACCCCAGGTGGCTCCTTGTGTAACAAGACACTTGAGGCTCTCAGCCATCCTCAAGGCCCTTTGCGTGACTCGCTCCAATAAATCCATGTCTGACTTGTACTGGCAAGCCCAAGGCTGGACCCAGCACTTCAGAAGATGCTCACCAGAGCAGCAGGGAAGGATGATTTCCTCTGACCCCATCCAGTCCATCAGCCCAGTTTGGTACCATCTGAGAACTTGCGAGAGTGCACTCTATTTCATCCTCACATTTACATCACATTCAGCATTTACACTATTAAAACTATTAAATATTAATTTATTAATTACCTGCTTAATTTTTTCACGATCTTGGTCTGGAGAGGCAAATGAATTGATTCTTAAACTTTTCTTAAACATGGCCATCCGAGTCTTTGCTTCACTTCGCTGGATTTTAGGCAGTCTGGCTCTTTCCTGAGTTTGCTTGTTCTTTAACTCCTCTATAAGGCGTTGATTATACCTCTGCATTTGTTCTGTTTCCTGAAATGTTAACCATGTGGAAATATTACACAGTAGCTGTGATGTTATACAGTGTCTTTTCAATAATAAGTCTCTGGTGTGAGTCAGTGCCTCTCAGCAGAAACCATTCCCAGCCCCCAGGAGTAACAGTGGGGAAGAGGGGCTTCTTGCAGAGAACTCTGGATCTTGCCCAATCCAAAGAAAATTCTCTAATAAATGTAAATAAACATATATTTTACTCAGCTCCTGTACTGCCTTTTACAAAGCCTGTTATTCAAAAGGAGAAACTCCTTTTTGTGTAACGGAACTTCTGGGCTACAGCTGTGGAGGGGCAGTTTGCTTAAAAAAAGCTGGAGAAAGCAACAGCCCACATGGGATAAACCAGAGTGGACAGAACAAGCCTTCAGTGGAGGCTGCTCATGCTCTGATCACCAAGAGATCCTCAAACAACTCCCTCCTGGTTTATAGTTTCAGAAATTGAACTATTTGCTTTTGTGTATTCTATAAAAACCAAAATGCCTTATGAAAAATAAGGATTTAGCTATAAAGAGACAGTGGTCAGCTACTTGCCCAGAAGCTAATCCAGTTCATTCTGCTCATTTCATTCCAGGATTATTTACTTCTGAACAGATTGGTTTAACACAAGTCAAAATTGGTTTTGGTGGATAAGCAGAATCTGGTATTTCTTATAGTAAAAGACTGATGTTGTGGTTGGTTGGTGGTTTTTTTTTAAAGAATCAAAAGGGAAAATATCATAATTTATCCTTCTATATATTACTAAGGTATTCAAGTAAGGTAAGATTTTTTTAAATTTCAACAGAGCACATAACATCTTCAAAATACTTGTCTGGGTCTTGCCTGTGCAAACATACAGCACCAGGAGAGATCCTAAGACTACTTGATTAAAAAAAATGGATATTATAATACACAGGAGAAAGTGCCAAAGTCAACACTAACTTTTTCATGCCTCTTAAGCAGCTGGTGCCTCTGCATGAAGTACTGATCCTTGAGCTGCTGCTTGAGGAGCTGGTGTTTCTCCTGTAGGTGCCGCTCCTCCAGCTCCCAGAATGCAGCTTCACGAGCTGGAAAGAAAGAGAAAGGTTCGTGCAGGAATTGCAATCCCATCCCATACTTCCCAACCTCCTGGTGTATGTTCAGAAGTATAAGTGCATTTTAAAAACAATGCTGTTTCATAGCAAATGTTTTTGTTACAGTTCTAGATTTGTCATGAAGTTTTTTGTTTTCATAAAGTGAAGAAAGACCATTGTTTTACTAAACACCAGTGCCTGTTTTCAAGGGAGTGCTGGGTACCTCTCATGAGCTGCTGTTTGTTGTTGAGGCAATCTCGTTCAATAGTGGCCAGTTCTGTCTTCTGCTGCTGAATTATTTTCTTCAGAGATGCATCCAGTTCTTGTTGCTGTTTCTGCACAAACTCCTGCTCCTGGTAAAAACCAATAGAAGTAAATTAAATTGGGTTCTTCTAAGCACATTACATGTTAATGAAACTCCCAGTCCTCTCAGCATTAGCTATATATGAAAGCATATACATCTATCAAAGTCTGAGCTAGGGTGCCTTGGCTATCAAATTATCCATCTTTTGCATTTTCTATGTACAGTGTAGTTAAGAGCATATTCATGGTTAAATAATACAGAAATAAGACCAAAGGTAACAATCTAGCCAGTCATCTGCAACTCATTCCATCTCTTGTCTCTCCTCAGAACAAGTTGCAGGTTCAGAGCTAGCAAAGACAATACTCAATCTAAAGTTGATCTCATTCTAAAAAGGGTTAATTACTCACGTATGTAAGAAAATAAATGTATGTATGGTCATTCTGCTTTGGGTGATTAGCTAAAGCATATTTATTTACACAGTCAGGTTTCAGATCTGTGTGGTTTATCTTGTCCTTAGGGCAGGGCTGTTGAGGCTGGGAGTTCTGCAGGACCACTGTGCAGACACCCCATGGTTCTGCAGGGGCATAACCTGCTCACACCTGAGCTGAGCTGGCTCCTCACAAAGGGATTTATCACCTCAATCTTCCCATTATGCAGGGGTATCACTGTTACATCCCATCATGAAAAGCTGACAGCATTGAGACCCCCTCCCATGCCCCAAGACCTACTGCTGACTTTCTTCTTTGCAACTATTAAAAACCACAGTTATGAGCATGCAAGCATGCACACACACACACACACTCTCACTCACACATTCACACCTGCCTTAAAACAAGAAATTGAATCAGATGCTTCTAGCATGATATCAAGGCCAATAGAAAGGACAATGACAGGGTCTTGTCAGATCCAAGGTGGGCTGCTCAAGTTCATAACAAATGGAATTAAATGTTCATTAAAAGTACTTTTTATTTTGATCAAAAAAATCCTGGTTTTTCATCTTCACCTAAAGTTATTCATAGATGAGGCTTTTATGTCTCTTACTGAGACAGGTAACATAAAACCAGAGGTGAATTAAGCTGACAGTAACAGACCTCAGGGTACAAAAAGAACTGGAAGGTGATGTCTGTAAATTAAGACAGACACGCCTAACTGAATTTATAGAGGGACAAAAAATCCTGTTTTTTCCCTTTATACCTGAAAAGGTTAAAAAGACTACTACAAGTTGAACATTCTAAGGGTGCAGACACATAATTAACACAGTGTTTAATCTGCTGGGAGATTTTTGATTTGGACGGAGTGGGGGAAAGCTGTTCTAGTGTAGATCATAGTCATGGTCAAAAAGTGATTATGCTTGAGCTTTACACATTTAATCATTTAAATATCATTGCTACTCTCTACAGAGTAACTCTCATGAAGTTTTATACCTGCTAGTGCTGTAAGATAAACTAGGCAATCGCAGGAAATTCCACTTCTCACATCTACTCAAGTATCACATAAAATAAATGCCACCAACTTTAGTAAGAATGTGTTGGGTGGTTTAAAGGCAGACAGTGCAAGGCAGCCAACCTTTTTCAAAGTACCACTTGGTTATGCCCAGTATCTTAAAAGAAACTCAAACATCTTTAAAATACATGGTTTCACTGCACACACAGAATACAAGTCACACAATGTTTCTCACATGTGCTGAACAAGTATCATGTTGCAGGTGTGAGCCCTCAGCATCTTGCTCAGACTGAGTAACTACTGTCTTTTGGAACTTTTGACAACGGATAGTGCACAATTACCTAAATTGGTGCTAACCAGTTTGGAGACAGCAGTGACATTGATCAGCACATATGAGCAAAAAGAGAAGAGAAAACACACATCTGGAAAATTAGGAAGATAAACTTGCACTGTGTTGCATTTTAAGACTTACATCCTGCATTTGTGCGTTGAAAAGCGTACATGAAGACAACTGAAAAGACTGAATCATAACCTGAGCAACACCCTGTGGGACACAATGTAATTCTGTGTCATAATATAGTGAAACATATTTCTATTCTTAAAAAAGGGAAGAAATGAGATCTGCTGTACGTTAGTAATAAACATTTGAAATGTCAAGGCTAATCACACCAGTAGATGCTGATGGAAGTTCTAGATATTCTAAAACTAAACTGCTGCACACCTTGTTTAGCACTTGCCATTCCAAGTAAGGATATTTCACATTTAAAACCTTCTTTCATCTCTCCAACAAATTGAAAGCAGCAAAGGAAATTAACCATGTCTCCACAAACACTATGAAAAATTAGATTTTTGTTTCCTTAAAAAGTTTAAAGACAGATATCTTTGGTATGGGGAAAGTGCTGCAACTCAATCACCTTCTATCCTGGGAAATCCCCTCTTAAATTAAACACATAAATGGAATAAAGTTGCTATTATTTTCTACTAGGTCACTCACATAAACATTTAATCTTTAAGTTACTCAATCCAAACCTGCTCTGCTGTGGTTCAAATTCACTCTGTACAAGCTGTGGCCATCACAAAGCCAGTATTTTTCTGAAATATAGCCCTCTTTCTAGCTGGGTCATAGAAAAGCAGCAAGTCTGAAGGCATGAAATCACAGATGATGTTTTGTAAAGTTTCTATACACCTACACTTTGACATTTAAATAACATTTTACCTAATCTGTTCTGCTCCTATAAACAAGATGTCTCATGCTTACATATTAGATACATTTTCCTCCTCTGCAACTGTGTGTAGTTCAAAACTTCCTCCTGACTATAACCTTTAAAATTTGAAGGATCCATAGAGTACTTACCACTCATAAAAGCACTGTAAATAAACGTGCTGTAGAAAAATACCATTCTTTTTCAGTAAAGCACACAAAATCCTACACTTAAGACAGTACAAACCTGGCAACAGCTGCTCCTACATTTCTACCCAGTTAAGTCTAAGATGTGACATGGCAGTACTTGAAGAAAGAGAGCAGTTTGTAGGGTTAGTTTGAGTTAAGTTCCATATTCACTCAACAACAACAAGAAGTGAAATCATCAAGCTGTGTGAATACTGCTGCCTTTTGTATTTTAGTAGCTTGAAGCTGCCGTTGTTACCTGAGCATGCTGGCTTTGTGCAAGCTCCTCTTTCTTGCGTTTCATGAGCTCTTTTCTCAGCTCTTTTGGTGCTTTCTCCACTTCACATAAAACCTACAGTGTATATAAGCATGCAGAAGGTGGCAAAAAGAACACTTGGTTTCCACAGCAAGCACTACTGTGAACATAGGGACATGCAGGTCAAGCACTAGAGGTAGTTGGAAGCATGCATTACTTCAGTGGCAGGGATGTTAGTTTAGTGAAAGAGCTTAATGAAAAGAGAAAGAACAATAGGTGCTTTATGCATGCCAGCAGTGCAGAGAGGAGGGATGTGCCAGCGCTTTTTGCATGCAAATCCTGCCCAGCGCCCTCAGAAATGGCAGTGCCTCGATTGTGCTTCCATGCAGCTGCCAGAAGAGTCAATGGTAAAGAAAACCACCACCTGCAAAAGTGGTATTTTCTTGAATCACTATGGCAAAAGGACTACAGAGTATGTTACCTCACATAAAGTTGTGAAAAGTTGTTGGAAGCTTAAAATAACTTCCATTGAAACCCAGCTATTTCTGAAACCCACTGTCTTTAACCTGAATTTACAAGATGCCATTATTAGTGTCTCTGACCATAAATGACATCTACACAGCTTTTGTCTTCAAAATAATCATACAAGCAAACAAAACATTATTTGGTTGTGTTTGGTTCTGAAGAATTTAAAGCAAAACCCACCAATAAATAAGAGTGCTTTCAAGAAACTTTTTGAGACATGTATGCTGGGATGGAACGTGTTTCAGTACACGGTGAATTAGACAAGATTAGCAGAAGATTCTAAATATAACCTGGCTAAATCAACTCACTATTAATCTGTTAATTTGCTGATTAGTTTTGTTTTTCAGAATTACAAAAACGTGGCATTGTACACTCCAATATAACATGGATAGCTTTAGAGCAGCAGCTGCATTTTCCTTCAAACTGTACATTGCCTTTATAAGTTTTAAACACTAAAGTATGCACCCAGAGACAAATGCCTGTTTGTTTAATAGTGGAAGCATCATTAGAAAACAGAGTCCAAATCACCACATGCTATTCCTATGTCCATGAAAGAACTGCTTTTAGCTCAGAGCAATATGTAAAATTCTCCCAGTTTCCCACGTAAGACCCAATCACCAGTGAACAGAGAGAGACTCGAAATGCAAGAGGTACCGCAAAAGAAGAAAAATTGTTATTTACATATGGACATACAGTTCAAACTGAATACAACTTATATTCCAATGCACATTTGTGCTACAGGATCATTCTATGCAAAAGCATTGACAGTTCATCTTTCTAAAGACATCTCTGAGTCTAGTAACTATCAGAGCAAACACTAGAGCCATTTATATAAAAATGGGCGCTACTCAATTGAACCAAAAATGAAACAAAACAGCTTTTAAGATGCAAAATCCATAGGGAAACATATAACCTTTTCTTAATTCAATGCAAGTAAATTAACTGCACCAGTTGTCAGTGTCAGTCTTTTTGCCTTAACTGTATGACATTTATGAAATTAACTGTAAAAGATTTTACATTATCCAGACTTCTTTCTCCTGGTTTTCCTTTTTGAGGTAACAAACCAAATTCCTATTATTGCTGCCATTTCATATAAAGAAATTCTAAACAATTACAGCACACATCCAATTAAAAAATCTAACAAAATAACAAAAACAAAACAAAACTGAAATTATTGTCCTCGAAATTCTAATTTGTTAAGTGTTTACTAAGTAACTATAGCTGGGAATTTTCATAATCTTCATGCAAATACTTCTTCTTGATTTAGTATTTGAGAGGAAATACTTTATTAAATATTCTGTGAAAAACAAAATCTTCTAACTTGATGATGTCTTCTAGAGTAAATCAATACCTCAAGCTTCCTGTCAGCTGTTTGTATTTCACTTTAGGCAGTTAAACAAGATACACAATTCTGACTGGTAGTGACACTTCCAAACCTCAGTATAGCACAGGTGTGACAAGGCTTCTGGGAGACCTAATCTCAACTGTTTGCTATGCTTATACTCCTTATTTTGTATATTAGCATTGTCTCTTACCTCTTTTTTTTTGTTTTTCAGCACATTCTGGAATTTGGACAACTCCTTCTCCTGCTCAGCCTTGATGCGCTTTGCTTCATCCCGTAATCGATTTGTGTGCTCCTGCTCCAGGCGCTCGATCGTCTGCTTCTGCTGCTTTTCCAGGTTCTCTATCTCCTGATCATACTGTCGCTTTTTACTCTGCAAAAATTATTTGGCATCTTTTTTTAGAAAGCTAAGTCCTGTTAAGTGAAGTGCTGTAGCAAGGAATGGCCATGATGGATTGTTGTGGCAGCAAGCACCTGCACAAGCTGGGCACCCCACCATGGCAAATATTGCCTTTTATTTAAGAATAAAGGCTAAGCTAGAGCCATCATGGCAGGAAACACCTGATTGCTCTTAGCACTATCCTGCCTCCTCCATCAAGATGTCATATTTTAAGAGCACCAAAATGCAGAAACTCACTGTCATTTCCTGTTCAAAACGTCTGTACATCTGCTCTCGCTGCTGCAGAAGCTTATTGCTGAGCTGCTGTTGGGCTCTCTGCTCTTCTTTCTGAAGAAGTCTCAGCTCTCTGAGCTCTTGACGTCTAATAAGGACAAAGAACACTTAATACTGATGGGAAAACAAAAGAAGTGCAAAATGACAGGAGATGAAAAGGACCATTGACAACTTGGGCCCAGTAAAATTAATTTTGAACTGATTGCCATAATAAGGAACACCTTACATTCACTTCTACTAAATAAAATGTAAATTTATCCCCAAATATGGCTGAAATAAGATCATTAGCCACCTTGTTTTATTAAAAAAAAAAACAGCTGCTAACTCTTCAAAATTTTACTTTTAGAAACACTTACCGTAGAAATCGCATTTCTTCACTTTTTGAATCATTTTCAGTAACTATTTTTGATGTGGTTACACTCACTTCTACTCCATCAACGACAAACTTCCGAGTTTTCTTTAACGTTTTCTTCTGCCTTCTAGTTTCCTAAATTAAGCATTGGTAAGTTGTTATTTATTTATATTATTTTTTCCCTTTTTTCTTAATACTGAATTATATCAAATATTTCTGAGAATGTCTTCTATACAGTAATCTTCTCACTTACCAGGTGCCTCACTAATCAAGTGAGAAATTGAAAAAATCCAATTAACTGAAACTTTCTAGTAAGGAAAGCAAAACTGCAATTATTGATTATCCAAAGTAGCAGAAGAAAAAAAAATTAAGCCAGAAACTCTGAAGAGAACTGATGCAGTTTTATTTTCAAGAGCTGAAGACAGCTATATTTACTGTTTGGTTTTGATCATGATTTCCCCAGCCACCAACAGATATTTAATTCTGAAAACCAGTTCTGAAACAGGATAACAATTTACTCACCTACTTCCTCCTGCTTTGGACATAAACAAGTGAGTTTATTTTTTTATTGATATATATTAGGTAAAATCATATCATGATCTTGCTGACAACTAGAGAAGTCTCAGTTGTCAGAGCTGCTGTTGTTTCATTGCAAGAAGAGAGGGACCCCAGCTGAACCCACGCCATTTCCATTGTGTCAGGGCAACTGCAAACACCTTCGTGTTTAGCAGTTATGCAATTTATGATTCTTTTGTTTGGTTCTCTTTCTAGGTTTGTTTTTCCTCCACTCAAGCCCATGTTACAGTTACTACCTCAACATGGCTTCATTTTAATACAAAGACTACAAATAAAGTTCATAGTCTGGAATTTGCTTCCTCTGAGTATGCTCATTCATAGTGACATAACTGCATGGACACAGTTCAACCACAGGAGAACACTGACTGCAATTAAAAAATCCAGCAGGATGTCTGCCTTGGATGTCCCAAACAGAGAGAAAGAATATGGAAGTGACAGGAATTCGCTATAAGATTAAATATTCAAGAGATTTTTCCCATTGAACAAGAATTCTGTGCATTTAGCTGGTCTTCTTGAGTATCAGCTCTGACCTACAGCCACTCACAAATCTTCATGTTTAGTATTACTACACTTCCTTTTATGGTTTATGCTATTATGCAATACAGTAAGAAACTAATTAGCATAACTGCACATAATCCAGACATTGTTGTATGGTGCAATTTAGAATACTTTGGTTTCTACAAAGCTTTGTATATATGTGCCATACTGGTTTCTCCCTCAATATTTTTCTTTGTAGCAAAGGTAACACTTTGAGATAATTTCAGGGTTACACTCACATGAGATTTTATATTAAAAAATATATGCTTGCACTTACCTGTAAAGATATTGATCCTGTCTCTTTGTTTTTACTAAGGAAACTAGAAATGGACAAATTCAAATCAATGCTGCTGTTATCAGCTGTAGAACCAGTGCCTGAATCCGCATCATTTTCCTTCAAATTCTCTGATTCCAGTTGCTGTAAAGTCTCAGTATTGCCTTGATTATCTGTTTTGACCTCATTTTCTTCAGTGCTAATACTAATACTGGGGACTGGAGTGACTTCAGAGTCATCAGTTTGTTCACTGACAGTGCCTTGAAGCTTATTCTTCATAATTTCATCTGAGATAACTGCTGGATGTTCTTTGTCTACCTGGATGTCAGTTTCCTGTATATTCTCAGGTCCATGCTCTCCTGAATTTTGGTCCATACCAGTCAGTTTATCCACCAGTTTATCAGGAATATCCTCAGGTTTGTTCTGTAATGCCTTCTGGTCTACAATATCTTTTCCAGAGTCTTTGACCTTTGTTTCCTCTGTGCTGTTTATATTACTGATACCCTCATTTTCACTTTCTGCCAGTTTCTTGTCTACTTCGACCACTGTATCTTGGCTTTCTGATAGAGTTTCTTCAGAGCTGATTATCTCAAGGACCTGCTTAGCCTGACTTTCCACTGGCTTATCCTCCAGCTCAGGTACTTTATCCCCATCACTGATGGGTGTTTCAGCAATAGCACCTATCTCCCTAATGTTGTCAATTCCATGCTTTATTAGTTCCTTTTCTTCATCAGACACTTTAACTGTAGCATTAGGCAGAGCTTCTGCAGGGGTATCTATTACTGCCTCTTTCTGAGCTTCACCTTTATCTTCCTTTTGTTCTGTATCTCTATTTTCTGCAGGGACCTTTTCTTCCTCACCGTCCAAGAGATCCATTCCCTTCTCCTCTTCTTTTTCACCAGTTTCCTTAGAAATGCCTTCTTCAGTTTCTACCCTATCTTCAGTTACAGGTACTACTTTCAGTTTGTCATCTTCTATCTGTTCATCTGCCATGGAATTTTCTTTCTCTATTTTTAAGTTAGGTTCATTCTTTATTTCCTCATCAAGTTCTTTACCTTCTTTCTGGGGTTCTGTATCCTCATGCATTTTTTCCAGGCTTTCTGTATTCTTTTCTGCTGGCACCATTTTGCCTTGCTCATCTTCGCCAGTTGGCAAAGAACCGTTCTGCACTTTCACATCACTAACGGGAGTATCGGGTATGTTATCAGCTGTTTTCCTAAATTTAATGTCCTCAGATTCATCTCCAGTTGTTTTGTCATCAATGGCATTACTTTCTGTTTTCTCAGAGAGAGATTCCAGGACAGAAGCATTCTGTGAAAGTTTATCCTCTTCAGAGCTGGCAATACTAAGGTCAGAGGATGCACGTTTCTCTGCAGGTAACTGCTAAAAAATTAAAGCAAGAAAAACATTCAATCATTTTGTAACTTAATCAAAGCACAGTTGTATGGAAGAATATGTGAACAGAGATCAATATTGTATTCACATGCAGTATATGAGTTTGATAACCTCAGAGTCCTTCCCTTGGACTATCACAGAACAAGTGCACGAACTGCAGACAGGCTCTGAACAGCAAGTTTCACTGTGATCAATGGAAAGGGATCATGGTCATCGGCTACTCTTCAAGGGTCTTTTTCTTTTCACATTCCTTTTTTTCTTTGATCAGTTCAGCTCCTCAACAGTTTCAGCTACAGCTGGATTTGAAAGACTTTACTTTGTGCCAGCTGGGCAAGGAAGAAACTGTAGCTTTAGTTAGTGCAGCACTCATAAAATGCAGTATTAAGTCCTTCTTCTGCTTCACTTTGTGTTCTTGGCTAAAAATGCCTGAAAACTTTTCATCTGGTTTTAATCATGTTAAAACCCCATTAAAATGGTGAAAACCTCCAGCAGATCTGATTAAGTGGCAGTACAGAACTAGAACAGAAACAGTTACCTCACTGTAGACACTGCCGCTGCCAGAATATGAATAAATGTTATCAGATTCCATAGAGACATCCAAAAGAATATAGTAATAAAGCATCATTTTAACCACAATTGCCCTTTCGCTCTTCAAAGTGATTGTGATATCTGTCTGTCTGTATCTACTGCTAGAACCCTGTAATTTGCAGATCAGGCTTTTGGTTTGCCATAGGGAACGTCCTTAAGGATTTCCCAAGCATAGAGAAAATTCCTTTTAAGTCAAAATTGCATTTAAAATAGTTCTTTGTGTAATTGTTCAAGAAGTTTAGTGTTGATCACCCAGGAGTGTTTAAAACTACCCCAAGGAAATAACGTGAAGGGCTCTACCTCACACTTTCCTGCAATGCCGCTTGTGAGATACTTGACAGAGTCCCAGGGTGGGCTTCACTGCAGCCCTCCTGGATGGATGGCGCAGCAGCTCATCCACGGGAGGGGGGCTGCTGGGGATCACGTTTGGAGGCCATGGGGGGGGACTGGGAAGGCAGTAAGAAGGCCAAGGGCCGTGAGGAACGTGCAGATGGGTGAGGGGGGAATGGAGGCACCTGCTCTGGCACTTGGCTCCTGCAGCAGTGCAGGACAGCAGCTCTGGGACACACAGGGAGCACACAGCCTGGGCACTCTGCAACCTGCACCCCTCCCTGGACATCGCAGCTTTCCCTCTGAGCAACCACACTCACACTCTAAGATTCTTAAAGCATCTTTAGAACTACATTCATTATAAAATGCGTGCGTTTTTGCTATTCTTTGATAGTCACATTGTAAAATCACAAACTTAGTTTACAGCATAATAGTCCAATACTTCTCTTAATCTTTTAAACACTTTATGGAATACAGACACACATTTCCTCATTCACCCAGTCATTATGACTTGAAACCATTTACATAAAAATCAGTATCCCATTTTTAAAATAGCAAATACACATGTAAAAAATATAAGATGTTAGTCTTTATTAGCTATTATTTTTTAGTAGTTTTTAAGGAGTTCAAACATGCTAATTTTGAAATTGCTGGCTACCTATTTTGTAATTAGTTTAGAGTATGTTTATGATGTTATTTCTAGAATATTTGATGTCAAAGTTGAGCTAATACAACTGAAACTGAATTCTCCATCGGAAATTTGCCACAGCATATTAAAAAAGTAGATTTTGAACTGACCAGAGAATTTTCTGTTTCTTCTTCTTCATCCTCATCTTTACCATCTTCAACTTCTTCTGTAACTTCTGCCTTAGCTTCTGCAATCAATTCTCTTATTGGTTTGTTTGACGTAACAGTAACAAATGGATGCTTGTGAAAACAAAAAAATGAGCACAATATTAAGTGTGGCTTCATAGTATACAGTGGAAAAATCATAATCTGAAAGAAATATAACTTCACAGAAGTATTACTTTGGTTGCCTCACATTTGAAAATTCACAATTAACATAACTGTTCTAATGTATTTCTTCTTCAGAAGTCTTAAAATCAAAACATTTGTATTCAAATATACTAAATAAGTAGTCTAACAAACTTGCTAAAAATACAAATTATTCATTTATACTGACCTTTTTCACAATCCAAAGAATAGAAGTAGAAAGATTTCTAAAAAGGTTATTTTTCTTGGAATTAGGTTTCATTTCAGTTCCACAGGTAAATTACTTCTTGACAAGCTTTATCTAGAAAAATGTACTTTCTAGAAAAAAATGTGCTTTGCCTTTACAACAACTTTTCCTAACATGAGCTAGAATTCTACCTTTTTCTTTAGGAACAAGCAGGTACCTGTTCCTCTCCCACTGCCTGAATCTTCTTTCTCTGCTTGGCCCTGTTACTTAAATCTGTTCAGCATATGCCAGGTGGATTGTGGATAAAGCAAATGGCTGCTGACGTTAAACACAATCAAGTGTACCTGGTCACATCTATTCCTGTTCAGCTGTTCTGCACTGACAGCATTACAAAGGAGGGCTGAGCACTAAAGCTTTTAAAACACCTGTCAGCAACTGGCCACAGACCTAACAACTCCTTCATCCATTGTAAGTATCAAAGTATAGTTACTTACAGAAAATAATTCGCTTTATTACAGCAAAATATGTTCAACTAATAACCTGATCTGTGCTTAGTATCATCTGATCAAATTTTACCAAATAAGGATCAATTTTAAAAAGAGATTGTGGACAAATACCATATTTGAAAATATTTAAGTAGTTACTATAATACCGCTCTGCTTTAAAAAAAATACCAAATATATTTGCCTTTAAACAACAGTTCTGCAAAATCAACTCTTCCTACCTGTAGAAGTTGACTTGCACTCCACCTTGCATCTACATTCTTTTCCAAACATTTCTTCAGAAAATCTTTAAAATCTGATGACCTACACAACAAGCAAACAGGCAGTGGTTGTTCTTTTGTCTTAACATCAGACTAGCATATAAACTGAAATACTCTTTTAGGTTCACATGAATCTACACTGCAACTCCAAGTCCTGCTATTGACTCAGGAAAACACAAATGGAATACAGAAATGCCAAGACCCAAACAGCAAAAAGAATCTTTAAAAGGTTTGTCTACTATCAGAAGAATTTACTTTTTGCTCTGGACTATTAATACACTTCATCTGCTATATCAGTAACTGAATCTTGTGAGGATATTGAATTGACCACAGAGATAATGGCTTTTAAAAATACTTTCTTAGTATAAAAATGCTTTAGTTTCCTTTCACCCTATCTTTGTTAGATGGCCTTCAGATCTGTTATTACATTTGTAAAAAAGCTATTTCACATACATTTTAAGACAAAGCCTGTAAAGTAGTTCTGTATAAAAGCTTCTATACAGAACTACCACCAAAAACAAAATTCAAATTGTGTCAGAAGACATATATATGTATACACACATGTACAAACATATATTGGGATTGTATGGACCTGCCTTAATGCATAAAGCTACACCACAAACTTCAACAGGGCTGTGCTTATCAAATTTAGCAAATAAACGACTTGGAATGCCTTACACTGGGGTGGGAAAGCTGTCAGTAAAACACAAACCATTTTGAAGGCTGTGCCAATGTTGGCGGATCAGATTTTGCGATTTTCAGCAGCACGCGCATGGGATTCAGTTCATGATGAGGTGGCTCTATCTGAGCCATTTCTATTAAAGTAATGCCAAGAGACCAGATATCAGCCTTGTAATCATATGGTCTGTCTTTAGAGGTCTCACACATTACTACTTCTGGAGCCATCCTGCAAAGACAGCAACAAAGTTCCGGATGAGAAAATGCTTTTTGATGTGTTCTGAGAACAGTTCTAAACACAGACATTCACTGAAGCGTTGCTAGAAGCACATTCCACCATCAGTATATTTACACATTAACCTAGCAAGCTTGTAATATCAAATCAAAAGTAACATTAAGACACTAGTTCATACAAAAAAGTCAGCAAAAGAGTGCACTTACCAATATGGTGTGCCAATAAAGGAGTCTCTTCTTTGTATTGTTCTGGTGTTTTTAGCTGATACTCCAAAATCCGCTTAAGGCAAACAGTAAAACACTATTAATAGGGTTGTGGAAAGCATACTGTATTTCTTTTTACTTTACAATTGTCTTTTAAAATGGCATATGTTCCAGAGCAATTTTTCAGTATTAAATATTCAAAGTGAAGTAAAAATATTTGTGTTCTGATAGCTGAATGCCAAGGTTTTATTGCATTTATAATAAAAGATCTTGAATAAAATATATTCTACATTTCTAAAAAAAAACCCAAACCATAATGCTACTGTTGGGCTGTATAGGACAAAAGCAAAATATGTACTTACTACAGGAAAAAGTGCATTACATTCCTTTAAGTAGAGATTAATTTTTTTAGCCTAGGAAGTCTGTATTCCTCAAATATGGCATCAACTATCTCAATTAATTCAAGAACTCATTCAATTTTTAGTTTCAGGACTCAAATTTTCACAAAGTTACATTTCCCCTTCATCTTACAGGTTTCTTTTCACGTGATTTTTCATTTTATAATAAATACCTGAAAGCTTTTCATGGAATATCTACCAAAAAAAACTTTACCTCTTTGCGATTAGTTATCTATAAAGTACTATATCTCTCACTTTAAGAAAAGGAAGACATTTAAATAAGTGCTATATGCTTATACCAGACAATTTTGTTAATGAAGATCAGAGATTAAAGCAAAGGGACAAAGAGCCATATGTTGCCATCTTTAATCTGTACAAAATCACTTGATGGGCTCAATACTTGAGAAGTCTAATTTTGCTCTTGGATAAAAAATACAGGACTAAAATCTATTGGTTCAAATGCATAAAACTGAAATTTTGAGTGACTACAGATGTTGAAATAATAAAACATATATGTAAAAAAATAAAATGCAATAGAAAAAATTTACTTGCCATTTACTCATCTGTAAAACAAGAAATTACCCTTTTTTTTGTATAACAATCCAAATACAAGTAGTTTATAAGGAGTAAAATGCTCCTTCAAAGGATGCTGTACATTGTTCATAATTACATCAAGTCTTTTTTTAGAAATCTTAATTAGCAAACCTGAATGCATCACCAAATGCACGTGTGGAAGAAATCTCCTGTGGTCTAAACTGTTAAGTAGTATCATGACAGCCTGTAAGGTGCTGTGTACCAGCTAAGCTTGACAAAATCTTAAAATAGTTCCAAGTCTGTATGAGGAAAAGCCAGGTCACATGAGGAGATGAACTGAAACAAATTATTCTCTCTGACCATGAGACTCCTGTTATGGTCTGTGGTTTCTTTTACAGCAGTGCCAAGAAACTAACACAGTGGTTCTATTACATTTACACATCAGGCCTATAACCCCAAGTGCATCACTAAATGTTCTGGCTCCAAAGAAAAGCTGCACCAGTGAAGTTACATGTACTCTGCAGAATAAAAGAAAGCCAGATGCAAGGATTGTGTGTACAAGGAGTAATCTTGTACAAAAGGGATCCATGGAAAAAGCACAATCACACTGAACTGATCAATACAGTAAAGCAGGTTCTTAAATAGTCTCAGTTCTAATAGAGAAGGTGCACAGCTGAGATGTGATCAATACAAGTTAGGCAGGAGATATATTCCTGAATTTGGACACATCTTGCTTACATTTAAAAGGAAAGTCTGTATCAAGGCTGCAAATTTAGAGCCTCAGTTTCCTGTGGCAATATTCTGATTTTCCTTACTTCTGCCTTCTGTGCCTCCAAAGAAATCCAACTGATCACACTGATCCCATGCAGAGGGAAGGCTTTGAAACCTGAGCGTGGGCAGGGATGTCATGGAACTATGCCATGGGTAGAGCCACTGTAAAGGCTGACAGCTTATACACATTTTCACCTGAAACAAAGTGGATCCAGATAATTCCTGCCCTTTCCTGGCTGAATGAAGGGATGCTATTCACCACCAGCAGCCCTTTGTCAGTTCTGCATGGAGGGATCCTCATCAGACTAAAAATGTGGATGACTGCTAAAACTTAGATTTAAAAATCCCCAGAAATCAACTACAGTAAGCTGCATTTTGTTCCAGACTGTTCTGTCTTAATTTCAGTGCAACAAATAATTGAAAAAGGAGTGGAAAAACTAAGCTGGATGATTCACTTGATTACATCTCTCTCAAGGGAAGAAACAACAGTACAAAGTACTACTTTTTGGTGGTTATGAAGAATGTTCCCTTTCCAAACTAACAACTTCAAAGGGAAGTTCTGATGTTATCACCGTGAAGGTAAGTATAATCAGGAACTTTACACTAAGAAACAGCAAGATCTATGATGACTTCTTTTGCTGATTTTGAAGTATGAAAGAAGTGATAATTATGGTCAGGATATTTGCTCAAGTTTCTTTGTTTTGTTTTTTTTTTTTCCCTTGATTGTACCAAACCACTTGCTTCTGAAAAACCCCTCATTGTTAGATTGGTATTTCAGTAGGTAAATATTGAACCCTGACAAACTGCAGCTTAAGGAAAACACAATTAAAAGACCATGCCAAGTTCCAGGAAAGAGTTTTACTTGCAACATGCTTACCTAGTTTAATGTCTCCATCTAATGTGAAGAGAATATTGCCAGCTTTTAGATCTCTGTGGATGATCTTATTCTCATGCAAGTAGTTCAGTGCTTCCAGTGTCTGCCTGCACACCACTTTGATCTGTGGCTCTGTTAACGGCCTTTCAAGCTCTACAAGAGAGAGACAGAAATAATCACAACATTTTTGCATTTTACGTTACATGTTCATAGCAAACCCTATAGGAATATATGGAAAAACTAATTAATCTGACAGATTCTAAGCATCACACGTCAGAAAAAAATTCTGTCTTAGAATATTTGCTCCTTCCAGTAAAGATTATATTCCTTGAACCCAACCCCCTTCTCATTATGAATTATGTATACCTACCTATCTGAACTGTGAAAAAACTACATCATTTAGAGACTGGTTCTTTTGTGTGGTACATAGAGATGCTAAAGACCAGATCTTTAACATAAATATTTGCATATCAAAACAATACACATATGAAATAAGTCTTACAGTATATATTATCACTTTAAGGTATTAGGATTATTATTATTATTAGTTGAAATAACTTATTTACCCAACATTACTGCATCTACTGCTCCTCCTGCACAAAATTCAATCAGGATCTGTATATAAATAAAAAAAATACAGAAATTAGAAATTAAATAGTTCCACTGAACTGAATCATTGATTAAGGGAGCATTTTTGGGAGATCAGAGTTTCAGACTATTTGGCCTCAACAAGTTATTTTACTAACCTGCAAAATACTGGTACTGTTACCCAGCTAAAAGTAGGCCTGTGCTGCTCAACAAATTATTTGAAAAATGCCTCGAGACCCTTAGACAAAAGTTTTAATCCAACTATAAAATAGCATAATAAAACTTATAAAACATAATGACACAGTCAGCTTAAACCTACTCCTTGTAATATGATTTACATAATCCCTGCAAACTCATTTCTCGGTTATTAAGCTCTACTCCTATAGTATAATCTCTCTGACTGAAAAGTCCAAGAGCTAAATGATTTTCCAGTAGCTGATGCTATCTCCTATATTGTTTCAGACAAGATGAAAATGCATAAAAAATGCTCTGAAAAGCTACATAAAAATACTAAATTCGGATGTTTACATTAATTTTCCTTTATTTTCATTCATGCCTACAATACTTCAAGGCCTTTATCCCAGAATGTAATAATACCAGAACAAGTCCATCCCCAGTTTCGAGTTTCCTTTTGAAACAAAAATATACTGCAATTATTTATGAGCACAAACTGTGCTGCTATGAAGGACAAAAAGAATATATACAAAGGAGAAAGAGGGGAGACAAAGAATGAGGAGAGCAAGAAAGAGGAAATCTCATCCAAGATTGATACTCCACTCTTCCTTATGTAGTTTCTTTTCTATTATTTGAACTTTAAATATTATAAATTATAATCTACTGTCTGAGAGCTAAGGAGCATTTCTGATTGGAAATAGTATGTTATTTTTTATTTTTCTGTGCAGTAATTTTAAAATCAGTGTATAATTACTGATAAAAGAGGAAACCTCAAAGTATACCTTGTAGCTCAACACTTATATATACACACCACTTATGTCACATACACTTCAAATTATTATTGCAATTAATCCCCACAACAATGGTACCAAAAAATATATTATATAATGCAATTCTTTGTAAATCCTATAAACATTCCATTTACATGCTTCTGTGTGCCAAGAAGGTAAGTGTGGGAAATTGTACATAAAGAATTTATTTCTCTAAAATTTGTACTTTGGTCTGACAAAGGCCTCGTCGCTAGAGAAATCACATTTCTAATCTTGGAAAGCAACATGTATTTAATGTCCAACTATCATTCTTCTCTTTTTTGACCTCGGTAAATTCTGTTTATTTACCACATCATTAGCCTTGTGGCTTACTAGCTCCTGCATTTCACTGTAACTATGTAGCTCCAATTTTATTTTCAAAGCGTTTACTTCTATCTTTATTCTGGCAGTGAAGCCTACCCACTCAGTTTCATATTGTGCCTCTATGCCTACTTGCTTTCATGCTGACCTTTATGCACTGAAATTATTCCACTGTTTTATATAATAATTTACTCTGCAATGAGATCACCAAGTTTTGAGCTTAGCAAAACAAATGTGCATCAGGAAACATGGTATTACACTTCCACCATTTGTTCAAAGAGTAAAGCCTATTTATAAGACTCCCAGGAAATCATCTTTTATTTGTTTTAGGTATCTTTTTGAAGTATAAGCTCTTTAAAAACAAACCCAACCCATGTATTCTTTGTACCATTCCAAAAGCAGCTATAAATATTGCATTGGATTACCTACAAGTGCAAACTGTTTTGTCACAGCTAAAGCTACCCAAGCAAACACCCAGGATCAAGCACAGCAGGGATGTGCAGTCCCACATACGCGCTATGCACGTCAAGGTACAAATACCCAGGGTTTAAGGAAATTAATTATTGTTCATGTCCTGCTAAACTGTCCTTCCTGGGAGTGCCAATAAACCCCCTGGCATCTAAAGTATGTACTTCACAGGCTGACCTTTTTAGCACTTTATTTATTTTTCAGGTGTGGATTCTGAGTCTCACTTGAAATCATGCTAATGTAATTGAAATCTGAGTCCTGTTGTTACAAATAAGCACCAGCTGAGAACTCTCTCAATACACAAAATGCACTGCTAATTTCTACATTTTAGATTCAAACTCCTGACCAAATGACTCAGGATAGCACAATTCTGCAGTGACAATTTCCTAAGTCATGCCCACAATTTACAAATTAGTTTTGAAACTGAGTAGTTATCCCAACAGTGACAATCCAGATAAAATCTGACAAATAATATTTTGATAAAGAAAAAAAGTGTAATTTCCATAACCTTTTCAAATAAGAAAAACATTTAGAAAAGAAAAAATACTTACCCACAGATTGTTTTCATAGTAGAAAGCATCTAGGAGCTTGACAATATTAGCATGATCACAGGATGCTAAAATATCAATCTCCACCATGTAATCTTCAAGTTCTTCTTCTGATTTAGTATCTATCACCTTTGCAGCAGCCAGAACTTTCGTTTCTTTGTTCTGAGCCTGTAAAAGAAAAGTCACAGCAAACATATACATGAATTTCACCAGAAAACTGGCACCAGCAAAAAAATCCCAGAAATAAAGCAACTCTCTGTCTTGACACTTCTGTACAATTTTCTTGCCTCCAGTTTCCTCCTCTACAAAAAGAGAACCCTTGCATATTAAAGAGGAGATAAAATCTAGCAGAAAAGGAGTTTAATACCTTTTTTCAAGGCCAAGAAACAATGAAAGACATGTAAAAATACTTAATTCTCATCACATTCTTTAAACCATCATCAATAGCTCAGGATAATTGCTGCCTTACTAAGGCAGCAATTAAAACTTAGTAAGATGAAGTTTTGTGCTGCTCCTCAAACACCATCTATTAACAACACAAGGCAAGGAGTGGCAAGAAGTACAAGGAGCCTCTGCCCTCTGGTTCTGCCCTTCTGACTCTCCCCACGTTGTGGCAGCACTGCTGTTCCCAAAGCCAGGCAGAGAAGCAGATCCTCCCCCAGGAAGCAGCTGAAGCTCCTCTTCAGCCAGGGGCTGTATGCAAGCTCCCAGCTTCAAGAGCTGCCAAGCCATCCTTCAATTTGCTCCCTGTGCTTCAGCAGCCTGGGAGACTCCCCAGGTGGGACCCATGGCAGGTGGGGCACTGCAAATGCTGCCAGCTGTCCTGCATTGCTCCTCACCCACACACCAGGGACCTGATGCTGCTGCAGTGATAGGGACAAGTGCAGAACAAGTAAAACAAGCAAAGGGAAAACAAGACTTTGGGTACCCAAGGAAAAGAAAAGGCATTTCTGCTGTGTATTTAAATATTCTTTGGTTTTTTCAAACATAAAAAATTACAGACAAGTCAGGTGACTTATTTAAATAGCAAAACATTTCAGAAACCAGGAGATACTACTTATTAAAAGAACACTGCTGAAACCTAATCACAAAAAAAATATATACACACTCTAATAATTCTCTTGTAAGTTATGTTTGAAGGAATGCTCAATTCCAAGCTGCAGCAAGCTTTAAGCAAGAGTATTTTTCTCAAGTCATCATAAAAACACTATTTTGTCAAGTAGAGACATTTCCAGTGGTTACCTCTGAATAAATCAAGTGCAGGACTGAACTCTATTTCACCCATTGAACATGAAGACCAGGAAGCAAAGTCCTGCATTTACTCCACTGACTTTTTGACATTCAAATTAAATTAGACGGCAAAAGGAGGGACACAGGCTCTCGCTAAAGCAGCAACAGACAAGGACCTACAAGGGAATTCCAACTTCTGATGTGAAGCATCACAAGGCAGTTCATCCTGCCTCTGCTGGTGTGGATTGTGCATGGCCCTAAACCTATTTGGGATGATCCCAGGATAGGACACAGCAAAAATCCCAAAATCTGAACTTCATCACCTAATGACTTTTTACCAATATCAGACAAAAGCTGGTATCAGACAGCAAGTAAGAATTCTTAAGAATAATTCTGAAGTCTAAATATTATTACTTGCAAAGCTATAAATAATTCTCTCTATGTGGCAAAAGATAATAAAATATTTAAAGATAAACATTTATATTAACATTCAGTAAAGCAGCAGTAACAGCAAAACACACTTATAAAGTACAGTTCCAGCTGATTCATCTCATGTTGAGGGTAAAGGTTTTCCATTACATTTCTTTTTATCACAATATTCTTTCCAAAACAAAAACCAACCAAATCTTCCCAACCTCAATATTTGCCCTCCCATGTTTAACAACAAAGATAAGTAATCTGTATAACATCATTTGAAAACCAACGACTGAGAAGGTTTCCAACACACATTCTAATAATAAAAAGGAAAAGGTCTGCTTAGTAACGCAAACAACATTTGTTTTGGTTTCATGCTTTGTAGCAAAAATGAAAGACCAACCTTCCTATTCTAGAGCTGCACTGTAAATTAAACTCAAAAAGTGAAACAGATGTCTGACCACAGCAGAATTGGACTTGGTAGCTTTACTTGTGCAGAAAAACAGTTTTTAAAGCACATTTCTAAGGAACTCAAATTTTAGCTTTAAATGGACTTTTTTGAAGCATGCATAGCCACACACTCTTCACTTTAAAAAAAAATTAAATGCTTAAAAAAATAAAGCCGAAATTAATTTTTACACAAATTTGCTTACAAACTATATAATGGCAACAGTATTTTGTTTAAATAAAACCATCTACGTCAGGTAACAGAAGTTACTGCTTCCAGATTCAAGAGAGCAAGAAAGGCGCTGCTAAGTTAGTGTGAATGATTACATGCTCAGGGGTTTGCTACATTTACAGCATATATTGGTTTTTTCTACTGACAGAACACCTAGTATTTTGATTTTTCCCAGATCCTTTTGCTTAAAGTAACTAGAAATCTGCTTTGAGTATGCTTCTATGATCTCCTTCTTGTGGCAGCTCTATTAAAACACCTCATTACAAATCATGAATTATTATAGAGACAGTGTGATTATCTTTATGAGCATCTTAACAATTATAAACAAAACAAGTGTTTGCCTTTGTTCTGACTTAAAATAGTAAATTTGTAGGTCTAGATCCAGACTTTTTTTCCACGTCTTAAAAGAAAAAAAGCTTTAGAATTAGCATATTTCCACTGGCTATTTCTGAGGACTGATGAACCATTTTAAGTATACGTCAAGTTACACCTGAAAAAAAATTATATGTTTTAAAGTTCTTTTTGAATAAGGCATTAGTCATCTCCACCCCACAATGCACTCTATGAAAAATACCCATCTATTTGACTTACTGTAAGTAACATGCTCTTTTGAACTGTGTAGAAAAGGATTTTACTGTTCATGCACAAGATTTATGAATCACTGTAGTGTACAGTGAAAAAAAAAACCTCTTTGGATTAGGAGAAACAAAAAGCACTTGCAACTTCGAGTGGGCATGTTTGTTTTTTCTAAACTTTGGCTGAAGTCTTTCTTCTTCCACAAAACCTTCTCCAAAGGTCAGAGCCAGAGCAAAAATGATTGTGTAGAATCAGTCCTGATTTCCACATGGAAATTCTGCATTTGGGTACACCAACACTTAAAGTCAACCTGCCATTTATGTTAAAGGGCATATTTTGAAAGGGCAGAACTTCTGAGTAGCTGTAGCCCAGCAGTTTCTTCCTGTATTTTAGCTCTCAATTACTAATTCAATTTATTCCATATGCTCTGCTTAAATACATTTGATTCTGCATCTAGGATTAAGTGACTTAAACCTCAGTCCTATGTTAAGAAATCCAAACTGGCATTTTCAATGGTTATATGCAGACAGGGAAGAAAGGGGTAGAAGGATTCATTAACAAAATTTGATCTTTTCAAAAGATACATACATAATAGATGAAAACCAAATTGGAATAACTCATTCCCTCAAGACATGACTAATGCAAGATGACATGGATATCTTTAACTGCTACATGCAACAACACAAAAATATTGCAATGCTTTCAGTAAAACTCTTATTTGGATTATGTATTGAAGGTTACTACAGCAAGCATTTTAACTTAAGAAGAGAGAATGCACAAGGAAATAACCAGCTGTACATTACATGGTTCTTGCAAGGGATGGCACAGTCTCATCAGCTCAATGAACAGAAAAACACACTTAATTCTAAGTTAAATACTTTGAAAAAGATGGATTGCAGGCTTGTATAGAATAAATAATCTTAAAAATTACAACTTGCCAACGAATTTGTCTGAACCTACATCCCTTACACTGGAATGGCAATGCACATCTAATACACAAAAGCGTTGCAGAAATCTGAAAACGTCTCAAGAAAGAAGAATAACCATTCCACACAAAACCAGGGCCTACAAGGATGTGAAATTAGTGACTCCTTCCTAGCAATGCTGGATTTTTGCACGGTGTCATATAACGAAATGTAAGTTCTAGAGGCAGAAGCTTTGTGAAGAGACTGACAGCAGAATATTAAAAGGTAGTTTACTATCCGGGCACTAGGCCAAGAAGTTGCATATTCCCAGCCCTGGACAGCAGGGAGAGCAGAGCTACTGCTCCAGAGTAATAGGATTACAGCTCAGAGATAACACATAGCCTTTCATCTTCTGATGACCAATATGAAGTTTCAGCCTTGCTTGTGAGGAGCTGTTTCAGTTTCAGATCACCAGCAAATGCTTCCTTCCCAACTGTGCATCTCCTCTGCAATGCAGTTTCAAAAATTAAACAATATTTACAACTGAAAAAAAATTTAAGTACATCCTTCACCTCTTGTTCAGCCAGCCAGGAACAAAGCTGAGATATGAGATAGAAAATTGTTCATCACCTTTCCTCCTGATGCCTGATCTCTTGTGAGATGTTACATAACCTCACTGCATGTTTTGCAGGCAGCAAAACAAATCAATTAAGAAGCTTTTCCATTCTGACTCATTCTTCTCAACAAAACCATATAGTCATAATCATGGATCATCAAAGTTTTCAAAAGGGGGAAAATACACACATGCCTATTCAGCAAAAGATATTTTTCCCAGATAAAAAGCTCCACTTTTGTGTAAAATTGGGATTGTCAGATCTAGCTCCACATAAATTTTCTGACAGTGCCTGGGTAATCAGTACTGAAAGGCTGGCCTTGGGCAACACAAAGGCAGGAGCTGTTTCTCTGAGCTCCCACAGAGCAGAGATTTCAATCTTTCTTAGAACATACGAATTAAGAAAAAAAAATTGCTCTCACTTTAAATTTTAGCAACTCCATCAAATAAAAATATAAGAAGTAGTGTGGCCTACTGAAACAACTACAGTGGACTTTAGTTTTGTCAAAGTTTCCTATAACATATTTAACAATGTCCTGTACATTTTGAAATTAAAAAAAACGGAATGATTGACCAGTATCAAGTGTTCAAATTTCTTTTCAAAAACATGGTAAGGTGTTCTTCATCAGTGAATTTTAGAAAAGAAGTCCACCTTAGATAAAAGTAATCATTAATTTTAACACAAAATGTTAAAAAACGTAATTAAAAGAATCAGTTTGAATTCAAGAGCAAATAGCTACTCTTGCAATATTAAACCACAGTTTTATCAATAAACCACAAGTTCAGCCAATGAAGAAGACAACAACCTCCACAGATTTCTGGAAATTAAGATGAGTCAGTCATTTCAAAGAAGTTGTTTTTTGCAAGAATCTTCACTGCAAGATGTTTGAAAAATGCAACAGTAATAAATTTTTAAAAGGGAGATAACTTCAATTTTTTGTTTAATTATAGATATGGTTAGCCCAAGGAATTAAAAGCCAGCTAACTTCAGTTAAACCTGCTGAAACTTGTTGAAATGATGGATACAGAAGATTTATTCAAAAGCTAATGAAAGGAAGTATCTCCCAAAGAAGATGATACACCCTTGAACTACGGCTGATCAGCCAAACATTTTCCCAGCCTGCACAATGTGTCACAGCTACCCTACTATACAGTTTCTTCTACTTAAAAAGAACTTAATAAACTCAGTTTCCCTGTTTAATGCTGGGAAAAAAAAAAAAAAAAAAACCAAAAAAAAACCAAACAAAACCCAACAACCCTGAAATAGAAATAGAGATAAAAGTGCCTCTGTTTCCTACAAGCAAATGCAACTCCTACAAAAGTGGAGGCCAGGGTTCAACCCTGACTGCTGAAGCATCTTTATGATCCTGTGGTCTGGTGCTGCCTTTGTGGCTACGCTCGTTTGGGAGCTGTTTCCATGACAACTTCACTCTTTTAACATTATCCTTGTACTTCGTACTTGCTGTGGTTCTTCTGCTTCCTCCACAGTTGGTTTCTGAGGATTCCACAAGTTATTTTTGGGAGTGCTATGAAATATAATTTTCATGTTTAACCTCATGTTTCCCACTAAGTATTCTCATTAATTCTGTGGTATTTTGTGTACTAGCTAAGTAGAGTTTCCATCCTGATTGCACATGCTTTGTGCCACTGAAATTAGAAGGAATACTTATATTCATCTTTGAAAAGTATATGAGCTGAACTGGCAAATATGTGCAAAATAACTGAAAAAATCAATTACAGTAAACTTAACAGGAGAAGATATCAGATTTCAGCATAATTCTTACTAAAGTAAATACATTTGAAACACAGAGTAAAAAAAAATAAGAAAAAATTGCTAAATACTGGCAAGAAAAAAACAGCTGTGGTGTTCTATAATAACACATCTTACTTTCCCTTCTCTTGCTGCATGATGGCTTTCATAAAAGCAACACATAAAACCAGCTGACAATATTGGGAAAGCATTAGTAACTAAAGCAATAGGTGGTATCACAGGTGCATGTACAAAGGAGTGGGATTTTTTCCCTAAATTCAGTTATAATAACTGTACATCCTTCTTCCTAATGCAGTATTAAAACACACAATACTGCATTACAATCAACTCCTAAATTTGAGAAGAGGGAGGTGTGACAAATTGAGATTTATCCCCACAGTGCTAAGCTGCTTTGCCAGTATTTTTCCCCTGCAGAGGACACTAACAGTTGCTGGCAGCGGTTCTCAATTTTATCCAGCAGCAATGACAACCCCAAACTAACTTAAAACCTCCCAGAAAGACAGTAACACAGTGGATCTTCATCTTGGATTACAAACATCCTACAGTTATTTATTTGGTTTTGTGTCATTAGAAAAAAAACAACATAATGCTTAATGCTTACCAATTTATTCTAGTGACTACAGCTTGAAATTCTGTCTATTCCAATAATAAACACACCTTTATTCCAAATGATGTAATTAGGAGTGCTTCCAAGAAACAAGGCTATCAAGAAATAATTTTTAGTCAAACCATAATTAGTAACTTTAGCTGTTCCCTAGAATTAAGATGAACAAGTCAGAGTTGAAGCTGTGTACAAACTGGTTTTATCAGAATATTTTCCCACTGCCAGGTTGAGAATTTTATTATTTGCTTTTGATAATTTCATGATTTGTCTGAACATAGGACTTAAAAAACCTCCAAGTCCTTCACCTGGGAAGTTTTTGTTGTAATTTGGCTTCTAATCATTAACATCTGTAAGGAGCTTTAGTGCACTGGAGATCAGAGCAAGCGTTCCTCCTGCTAACCCCTTTCCCAAGGAAACATTTGGAGCAGCCAAAGCTCACTGGAGCCTTCTCCAGACACAGACACCTCGGAGTCTTTTGGATTCATGAGCACCAAAGCATTTTGTTTACTCACACTTTGCAGACTAGTGTACATCCACAGATGTACAATATAGATCTAGTACACTCCTTTTTTTGTCTTTTTTTTTTTAAAGAGTGGCTCAGTCAAACCAAGTTCTTCAGAGTTAAATTACAAAACAAAACTGGAATCTGCTTTGCCCAGAGCTTTTTAGCCAGATCAGATGCAAGATGGCTACAGCTGTTTGCTGACCCAGCACAGCCATTCATTCTGAAAAAACAAGAAAAAAACAGAGCATCTGACTTGAGCATAGAAAATTCTGTCCTTCCTAACTGGATATCAACAAGTCAACAAAATAATAAAGAAAGAAAAATGACAATTTCTTTGGGCTTTAAGAATCCTTCAACAAAGGCCTTCTGACATGTTACTAGGGGAACACTATGTAGTCCCAGAAATGCAATGTGGCATAGTCATTAAGTTTAAAAAACTTGCTGTCAAAAAAGTAAAGAATATTATTCAAAACTACATTTCATATAGCAGAAGGAAGGCATTAAAAGAACCTGCACTAAGAAAATTTTTTTAATGTATTTATTGCAGAAAATGATGACCTATAAAAGATGTAACTTAACTGTCATTTTAAGTGTAAACATCTTACTAGCTCAAATATAAGACCAATTTGAGAAAAGGTTCTGTATAATTTGATACTGCAATGTGAGCCATATTTAAATTTCACAATAAGCACAGCTAAATAGCCAGAGGGGAAAGATTAAATTAAAGAAGATGAATGAAGCATCATCACCCCTTTTCATTCTTTGCCCTCCTAAAATGAACAACAAAAAATGCAGAATACTTCCTATGTTTTAAGGGAAAAATATAAACTATATAGGCAGTTTAAGATGCATTATTTTACAAAGAGATACGGTTGTAGCAGAGGGGAAAGGAAATGAGACAATACATAAATATCACACTGAAACTGGCAACAGCTCTTGCAAAACTATCAAAGCATATATGCTGTTGCTTCATGCATAGTCTGTTAAAATGAAACTTCCTCTATTTCTGAAGGAGTAAAAGTAAGAAGTAGAGTAGCTTTAGAAAGTTGTAACTAAAAAAGTTGTACATCATTATCCCTCACATCTAAGTAAAATTGTTACAGAAACTAATTAATATGCTGTTTATAGTATTAATATTTTCCAAAATAAAGTTTAGAATTCTAGCAGAGAGTCATTCATTCCTTACGTACACATCTCTAAGGCAATCTAACACAAACCAACTGCAAAGACAGCAACAACAACAAAGAAATCAACAGTTAAGCTGGTGTCATTCAGCACTCTGTAATGTAAACAAGTTATTTTCAAGTCAGTCCTACTATAATAAACTTTATGAATTAGAAAATTCACTCTGCTGGCATATGCTATTTAATGCCAGTACAATCTATAACTTGCCAGTAGTTTTTCTTGTGTTGTAAATCCTGACCCTAAAGTTACACAGCATCTCACAAGCACAAGATGAAATTTCAAAAGGTGCCTCACACAGTTTAGATAAGCTGGCTACCTTTGTGCTGCAAGTACAATATCTCAGGAGATGAGAAAGAGCCTTCTCAATAGACATTTGGTATTCCTTGACAACTGGCTATTCAAGTACCACAAAAATAGCACCCTGGGTTCTGTAAATGAACTTCATTCATATTCAACACAGTAGTGGAATATGCTGCTTTCTGATGCTGCCTTTCACATTAACTGTTTGGTTTGTTGGGGGTTTTTTAATTGTTGAATTTAAACAACTAACCAATTATGAAAATTGACTACTCTAAGAAACTATTTGAATGCAAATCCTATTACTTATCAGCAATTCTCAAAGGAAATTTTAATTTAGAAGCATGCTACTGATGATATTTTTAAAATTCTCATGTTTTATGCACTTGCTGTTTGACATTTTACTGATTAGTGTAATTTGTTCAGAATTTACCTAGAATGCTACTGACAACACAGTAAAAGCTAATGAACACAAATGGCCATGGGAATAATTGCATAACTTGATAAAATTATTTTTTTAAAAATCCAGATAAAAAAATCAAGACCAAATTCTTCAAGTCTTTGAAAGGCTTAATGCACAAAACATGCAAAGGAAAACCTACTGCTTTACTCAGACATTTGCAACTACCAAACACTTATCAATATCAATTTTCACATAATGTTGGAACATTGTTCTTCCTCTGACAGACCTGTTGAGAGTCATTGAACAGTTAAGCACAGGAGATGTTCAGGAGGAAGCATTGTTCTTGCCTCATAACAGTGTGGCAATGCTACTTTTCATGGAATTATAGAAGCTTTATTTTGTCCATGTCCTCAAGTGATATTGCACAGCTCTTACAAGGAGGTCTTGTTAAGGGGAAATTATTTCATTTCTTCTTCTTCTCTCGTGTTTTTTGTTTTTTTAATTGAATATTAGGCTGAAAGCTTTTTGAAGCAGATTATTATCTTTTGTTGTATATTTGTACAGTGAGAAGGAATGAAGAATTCCATTCCATTTGGAAAATATTAAAGCCACTTCTTGCTCCAGAACACCTCACTCAAACTTAATTCAGTTTCTGTACTTTCCTCATACGAGTTAGATTTAGTGCCAAAGAAGAAGTCTTAGAAAATTTCCAACCTCTTCTAGCAGTTATTGAGCATACCTAAAGTAGAAAAGGGAATCACCACCTGAACTAAAACTGGGATCATAGGCTTATAGTCAATTTGCAGTTAAAGACAGGCCTAAATAACAAAATGCACCTAGCATGGACATCAGTGGTGCTAAGGAGCAGAACCACTGGCTGATAAAAACACCACCAGCATTTCCCACAAGTACCTTTATATTGGTAGTTGCTAACAGCAAACGGCTCCTACAACAGGAAAAAGTCTATTTTTCCTTTTGTTCTGACTAAAGCATTCATCTGACATACCTTAACAACTCCAGAATATCAATATGCAAGCCTTTGACAGCTACTGAAGCCAACACTGACACTGGGCTGTCAATTTTCCCTTCCACTGGCAGTGTCACTTGTCTGGCCCTCTCGTGAGCTGGTCTGGGCAGCCAAGAAGATTACATGGACAATCAGCTTTTGCATGGCTTAGTTCCTGAAGCAGATCAGCACGGGGTTGGCAAGCACCAGGCCTGTCACAAGGAAGGATGTGGGAAGGACAATCCCCGGCCAGAACCCTGCCTGCACCGACCTGCGCCGGCCAAAACTGTTGTGGAAAAGAGTCACGGTAAGACCCTGACACTCATCATTTCAGTGTCACTCCTGCACTTACTAAAATGCACTGCTTTGGACAGCAGTGTGTTGTTGACTGTTTCACCTAGTAGATATCAGAGTTCCACACTGTTTTAGTCCTTGTTAGGGATTCAGAAAAATCTTCTTTATATTGCACTGGCTAAAAGTGAGGTCCTTTGTCGGGCCACTAAAGGCCACAAATTAACAACAGCATCAATAAACACTGAAACAAACACCACAAACAGCAGAGGAAAACAAGCCTGTACATGAACTCCTTTTTATATTTCACTTTTAAGTGCTAAGGCCAGTGTGTGGGTTTTTTGTTTGTTTTTATTCAAATGCAACACAAAAATCAACAACCGGCTTACTGAGTTCTTAAGCTGGCCAGAACACCTATATTTGCTACCAAGAGACAGTTTGAAATTCAAGCTACAGCCAAGAGCAAAGGGGACATTGTCAGGTACCCCAGCTATCCCTGTCAACAGGAAACACTTGTCAGTATTGTTTAAATTGTGATTTTTAAGCTTTCACACTTTCCTTCCCAGAGAGATGAAAAATAGCAGACAGGTTACTTTTAAACTTGGTTAGTACTTCTCCACTAATAGCAAAAACTAGTTGGAAAGAGTGAAAGAATAAAAAAGCTCAGCTTAACTCTGAGAGTATATATTTCTCCACATTACTGGGATAATTTGAGTTTGTTTTGGGGATAATTCCTGCTCAAACTATTCTGACTATACTGCCCCACGATGAGCACAGCTCACAGTGTGCTATAGCTGCACAGACCTGAGCTTCTGACCCTTGACTACCCAGCAATAAAACCTAGAGAATTTTTGCCTGAATGGTGAACTGAAAGATTTGTGGCATCCACAAAAGTTAATAAAGGAAGAGAATGAGAAGGACAATCCAAATTATTAAAGGGTCAAGCTGTTGTCTTATATTAAGCAGACTAAAAAGGTTGGGCCTCAAACAGGAAAAGCTGAAGGTGGAGCAGGAACATGACTGAACTTTACAAAATAAAAAAAGGCAGCATATGAATTGAATAAATCCTGATTGAGACAATGGTTGTGAAGGAGATGAGGGTTAACTGCAACATTTTAATTTTTGCTGAGACACTCAATTAACATTTCTCCATTATTGTTTTACTGCAGTTTGATTACCAAGGTATAAACTCTTTGTGGTAAAACACTATTTAGAAATACAATTTTAAAGTTTTCTTCTATAATCCACAGTGTAGATGTGTTAGAGAAAACCTTTGTTTTTACAGCATAAGCCTGTTTCAGGAGAACCATTACCTAGGAGATAAAGAAATAATAAAGTCCTTCCTAAAAAGTCTTGCCAAGTTATTACACTATCACTGACAAAGTTACAGTAACTTTCCTCAGAACCCTTTCTGAATCACAGCTATGACTAAACATTTCTGGAGACAAAACCCAGTTCTTTAAAGTCCTCCTTGAACAAGGAAGTCTCAGATCTAAAAGGCCATTCAAGGAGATATGAAGAAAGCAAAGGGACAGTCTTCTCCCAGCTTATTACTAAATTAAATGGATTAAAACCCAATTCTGCCTTAGGATGGAGATTCACCATTGCTCCCATACCAAGTAAACCAATTGAGATGTAAGGCACAATTTCAGTTCTGGGGTAATAGTTCCCCCACAAAAAACTTTACTTTCTGTTCACCCACTCATTTTAAGTAACTGCATTAATGCAACTTCAGAAAAAATCATTCTGAAAATAATAAAGTTTATTTATTCACAATGGCATCCTTCATTTTCAAATTTTCTGAAACAGACAAATTTTCAGGATGGAAACTTGAAGGTAACAGTCAGTCCTCTGTAGTAACAAGAGATTAAGCAAATCTTAAACACTAATCAATAAATTGATTTGACTATTGCAGTATGGTCTTAACGTTTCACTTCTTCATCTTCTTCTCCACAGAAAGTTAAGTAAAATTTGAAAAACGTATCATGATTTTCATGCCTCAGAATATTCTTAAAGCTACATTTTGTGGGGAACTTGATTCAAGCATCAGTCTAGGTTTGAGCAATTTCTTGCTCTAGGCCATAGGCAATCACCTAATTAGAAAATGGCTAAAAAATACAAGCATGCAAGGCAGGGGGGAAATACTTTGTGTCTCACTCAGCTTCCAATTTACAATTCACACTTAGCTGCCTTACATTAACCTCTCTAGATACACACACGCAACCCCACAAAACACTGAAAAATCCAGTCTTAATCCAAAATAGTTTGAAATAAACCAAACAAAAAACCACCACCACCCCCAGGGACAAATCCATACCTTTAATATTTTAACTTGCATTTACATACATTGAAAACTCTTTCAAGAAACACCATATCCTCCTAAAACCAAGTATGGTAGTTTAAGCAGGTGAATTAAATGTTAAAAGAATCTTACATTAACGTTTTACTGCAATTTTTTTTTTTTTTTTTTGCTTCAGGTACATCTTCTGCTGCATATAGTTCAGTTGGTTTCTGTCATCAATGTAGACCATACTCAACAGAAAATCTGAAATGCCAGTAGAAATTAACATTTCCAGTAAAGCCTTCATTTTCTGTTGAAGTATGAGTACCATTAAAAGTGGTTTGAAGTAGCCTACTAGCTTTTATTGAATATTAGACAATCTTTATTGCCTGACATTCTTCAAATGTATTCCTCAAATACTCAATCTTCTTTCTCTCTAATAAAAATTCCTTCCCATTTGGGAGTGGAGAAACTGTATTTCCCCATGACACATTTGAGATATATCTGATACTTAAAATTTCTTTCAAGCTTTCCATACTGGAATCATGTTATCAAGTCATTAAATATGAACTAGAGGGTGTATTTTATATGGTTTTGGAGAAAAATTATAAAACATCACTTTTTTTACTCTGTGCTATTAAATCAATCTGCTTTCTGTCCTATTAATTCCATCTGCTTTGTTTTCTAACTGTAAATTTCATGGCTTTTCCATCACTAAACATAGAAAACTGGAACAATCCAAACAGTATCAAAAGAAAAGATAGCACAAGCATTGTAGAGTTGACTAATTTGGCAGCTACTGTAAAATAAGACAATAGGCAAAAGAGGTGAGACACTATGAATTTGTCAACTCTGTGTATAATCTGAATATAATTAAAGGTTATTGGGGAAGCACAAAGAAGCAAAGACTGAAAAAGTATTTATAAATGACACATCAGCCACCAGGGTCTCAAGGAATGTATTTAAGATCTCAAATCAGAGAGTTTAATTACAGACTCCTCTTGACCACAGATGCAACTGCCATTGAAGGAAAATGATGTTTACAATCTTAGGAGATTCTCAAAATGTGGGTCATGGCCCACGAAACAGTGAATTCATAAGTGTGTTCAATTTAAACACTGACAAAATCAAATAAAAAGACATCTCAGACTGGGGATTGGGATATTTGCAAGTACAAACCCAATAAATTATTTCTAAAATATTGTTTACAGGGTGGTCAAAACGATAATTTGAGTCATTACCAACAGAAACCTTTCAACCATTGCTCTGCAACACTGTAACACGTGTGTTACTACTTGAAGGCTTGTAGTCCTTGAGGACCCTGGCAGTGATTAAAGGTTTAACCACATTCTCTATAAAACTGTTAAAAAACCCCAAAAATCAACAACCACCCCCCCCCCCAAACCCAGAGCAGCATTATTTAATTAAAAGAACTGCATGTGACTTAAGATAGAAGTATTATTTCACTAAGTCAGAACAGCTTAAAGAAGCTTCATTCTGCCATCGATTTGACTTGAAACAGTCACATTTAGCTTTGAAATCTGAAGTTTTACTTTCCAGACAAGAAACCACAGTCCAAACAGTTACACAAACAGTTAGCTAAGAAATATGATATATCAGATGACATAAGAAAAACAAAAGGGAACTTAATAAACATGAATTAAATCAAATAATGAGTTCCTATTTACTTAGAGTTTTAAACAGTTTACATAACTATATTCACACCTTGGAAAAGATGACTACCTTACCAAGAACTGATCATAAGCATTCTATAATTATCCTCCACAAAGTGTCTGCAGTTTTAGTTCCAAACGCAACAGTCAGACAATACATTACTCATGAGTTAAGTATTGTGATGCTGATTTGAAGCCAAGCGATGCAAATATGTCCAAAAAGAGAGACACGTGCTCTGCTCCTTTTGAATATTTCCTTGCTACGGACAAAAAGGAAAATTAAGTAACAAGTAGCCATTTCAGTCAAGCAAGTTATGTCAGTCCACAATTTACAGATGAGTTTCTGGCAGTACCATCTCCTCAGAAAACTTAGCTGGAGTGACAATAGGTGTTAAGAGCTCTGTAAAGCTTTCCCTTTGACAGATTTCCCAGAGTTTAAATCAGCGATACTGCCTTTTCCTTATCTAGTATCTTCTAATCAGGCTAAAAATGCAAAAGTGTGAAAATAAAGATAACGTTGTAGGGCAAGTCACCAAGCTGATCAGCAAGATTACAATCATTTGCCTTCTATGAACTGTCATGCATCCTTTTTCATCATTCACAGCAGCCCTAGAGGACTCAGGCTACTTTTACAGAGATTACTGTTCATAGGAAGCATTAAGTAAAGTTTAGTGCTATTTTACTTAGACTAAATATTTAAAATGTCATATTGGCACCTTATACATTTCTCTCTTGAGAGTAAATCAACTCTCATATCTCCTCTATCTGCTAATGCCTCAATGGCTAAACAAAGCAACACAGCACTTTAGAGAATATTATTAATTCAGATCTCCTGAGGGCAACTGCACCATTCCACTGCTCCAGTTTAATGAGAGGGCAACTTATATAGCCAATTACAAATGAAAAAAAATTAGAAGAAAACATATTTGGTATAGCAAACAATTTTAATCAAAATTGCCAAGAGTTCTGCACCACAGATTCATTCTTCTGAACTTCTATGGAACTTCAATTTAGAACATTTTCACCTGCTATTTCTTTTCAGGTCTGGGCTCATGGCAGACCCACATGAAACTTGTCTGTGAAACACCGTGTTTGACTGGAAGCTTTCAAATATGAGTTTATCTTCCAACTAGTACCAAACATGTAGGACTTCAGACAAACTCAAGCAACATCCTTCCAGAGGGAACTACATCATTCATAAAGGAATGTCTGCCAAGTTACAACAGTTCTACCAAATTCTTCTAAAGAATTAGTGGAACTAATGACACCACATCAGTAAAAAGATAAAGACTAGAAAAAACAAAGCCTATATCTGTGCTCCAAGCTCAGATATAGTAAGTGGTCAGAACCTGTTCTTGGGATTCCCAGGTTACAGATCTAAAAGATATCCACCCAAGGAAGCAGCATAATCCATTACTATAATCTGGATAACTTCAAATTAAAATATGCAACTGCAGGAATTTAGAACAAAGAAGTTAGAAAGTATAAATTCTCCTTGCTCTGTCCTTTATTTCTTTCTAGGTCAGATTAATTAATGCATTTTCTAGGATTAGAAAATAAGTTACTATGTTAGTGGTACACAAAAAAGTACTTCTAAGCAGCTACCAGCAGTCAGTTCATATTTAAATATTAAAAGGAATTAAGAACACACATTCATTAAATTATATAATCAGTCCAGTCTCATTAAATCACTGGTTAAAAATTTTATTTGTTTCTACCTGCTGTAGAAGACCTTAAGGTAAAACCAGGCTGTCCTATAAGTCATATAGGCACATTATAGATAAGATAGTTTCCAATACAGATACAAAAACTCAAATGAAGGAACACCATTGGATTATTTGACTTGAAGAAACACTGTTGCCAAAAGTCCACTATGACCAGCCAGAGACGAGCTCTTACTGGCCACTACTGCCAATAGAAGTAAATATGAGCACTTAATGTAGTTATAATTTTCAGAGGATAATGTAATTAGGAAATGCTGTTCACCATGATTAGGGTTATCAGCTTGCACAAAATTTCTTCTCTGAACATAAAGAAAAAACAGATTTTTTTTTTTAAACCAAGCACCAGTTAATTGCTCAGAGTTGGAAAACTTGTGCTAGTTACTTCATATGAAGTTTTAATTTTATTTTCTGAACTCCTGTGACAACGTTGTATACACAATGCTTCGGACATTTTAGATTTAGTGTAATGAATGAGATATTATAAAGAGGCAGAACACTCCAGTTCAACCAAAGACAACAGAATGAAATTCCAAGCCAGATAAGACCAAAGGACTAATAGTAAGTAAAAAAAAATATATATATACATACTATCTCTATATACAAATACCATATAGAGATACTCTGTCTTATATCATATAGTGCCACATATGTTTTACCTCTATAATATCTGTTCCCACAGAAGACTTAAAATTAGCACATTTGTGCAGATGGTACCCATAATAATCATAATCGTGGCCAAAAGTACATTAATTTCTTGGAGGAGTATCCTCTAGTAAAGGGCTCAGAGATGACAACAACTAGACACTATGAAAATGCCTTCCTGCAATGTAAGGCTTGTATATGAGTGTACAATGTGCTAACTGCCAAAAGAGGCTAGCAAAATTTACTGAACTAAAGGCCCAAGACTTTCCTTAATTCAAAAGGTTAACTGAGGAAGATAAACATCATTAATGAAAATGCAGATATCTGTAGCAAGAAAGAGCCACACATCACATTAGGCATTTGAAAAGTCTGTTTCCACATCATCTGAATATTTACTTCTGGGAATTCAGAAAATAGTTTAAAGTTGAAGAAAGTCATGAACACACTGATCTACCTTGAAGCAATGTTTACAATGTGCACAGAATTGTGATTTGACACAACAGGGTACTAGAACACACAATACAGCAACATGACATAATAATGTAACTACTTTCTAAAGCAAACTGATATAATTACAATAAGAGGCCATGTTTTTTCAGGGCACTTAACCTAATCAAATCAAGAGCAGTTTCAAACTGTCCCTCTTTTGTTTCAGGAAATTTTGTGTCTGACTGCCAAATTTCAAAGCTGAAATCAGCCTCCAGTGTCTATCAGAACTCTAGCAGTCCACTCAGTAATTCTAAATAATCCATGAAGAGCACATAAAAGATATTGGAAAAAAATTCTGACACTGAAGTACTGCAAGGATCTATAAATTGTATAAGGACAGAAATCCACACCACTATTCATTAGCCAAGAGCAAAAGGAAAACAGCCTAAAAGTGGCCTCTTTGAAGAGCCTGAAAAGGGCCAGAATAAAAAGTCCTACAGGGCTATAAACCTTTGCCATCAGTAATCTGCAATTACAGAGCTCCTCTGATCACAAGAGACTTGCAACAGCAGTTGAAACAGTATTTCTAAACATTACTTACAAGTCTGTGAATACAAATGTATGAATTGTCAGAACTCAAAAACCCTTAGAATGGAACAAACAGCTTCAAAGGAAATAAGCTCTTCTAGAACTTTGGCTAAGGTATAAAAAAAAAAAGCAAGATCCTTGATTATTGTACTTGATTGCAAAGAAGGAGAATGAATCACAAGTTTTCAATACCTTTAAGACTTCTGTACACAAAATGATTAATCACTGGACAGCATTTTTAAGTAAATAATTTAATCAGGGAGGCTTCCAGTACTGTCAGAATCATTTAGAGTTGGTTTTGAGTTTTTACTTAAATACTTGACACTTTGTTCAGAAGATCAGTTACACAACTAAACTAATTACCCCTCCATGGGAAATCATAGCAAGCAAGCAACTAACCCACTTTTTAGAAATTCAAAGTATACAAACATTTATTTATATGGCAATTCCATTTTAACATGCCTCTGCCAAAACGCTGTCACACACAGATCCTAAGATCTTAAACAAAGGCAAATGTACTTTTGGCAAATGTAACTGACACTGAGGAGATGGGGGCGTTGGCAAATAAAACAAAATCCATTACACAAAATGAAAGCCCCAACCCCCACACTTCCATTACCTAAAGACAAAGTCTTCAAGCATTCTTGAGAGCTTTGTTCTGGCTTATAGTCTTGAATTCAAAATTTGAGAAGGACTTGAAAGTCTATTCCTGCGGCTTCTCATTTGAGGTGTATATCCATGAAAGAACAACCTAACACACCTTTCCTCCTGTCCACACTGTTTCTTGGGCAGCACACTCAGGTGTGGGAACACAAGTACAGTTTGTTTCTGAGTGTAAGCCTCCTTCTCAAACTAGATGGAAACAAAAAGAATGTTGATGAACGCATGCAGTAACCTAGTTATTTTCTTTTTTTTTTCTTATGGGGAATTTTTTTCCAGTAATACTGCCTTTAAATCTCATAAGGGCCAACTTCAACAAGTTGACCAGAGTAATCACCTCTGTAATTCTGCCTACGATCAATTTCAACAGTGAACTCTGTCATTTCAATCAGAATTAAATCTCGAAGTGAAAAGTGACATCCCACTGGAAAACATTCTCCTGTTAGTATACAGAGTACACTGAAATACGGTGCTCAGACACCTTCCTCAACTACTACTGCTAATACAGACATGCCTACAGATGAAGTGAGAATAGGTTTGAAGATGGGAGGGGAAGTGCACGTGGGGGAAGCGGAAAACACATTTAGTATTCTATCTGAGGCATATCTTCAGAAAATGGGAATCAAAGCTCCACTATGAAGCTCAAATTAAAACTTTAATACTCTGGAAGCACTGTTAGGGATGCTATGTTTTTGTGGTGAGCAGGCTTTATGACAGAGCAACTCCAGACATATTCCCAGCCTTTTAAGAAAAAAAACCCCAGAACTCAAATCTTCAGAAATGACAAAAGAACCACCATCGAGACTGTGTACTACACCAGCGTCTAAATAAACTAGATGTTCTTAATATAGAACATTGACACAGATTCCTTGCGTGAAATGACCCCACCTAACATTCTGACCGTACTGTGGCACTTCTGCTCAAATATACAAACAGGTGATACCACCACAGCACAACAGAACCTAAAATAACTTCTACCAAAAATAGCACAAGTTTCATGAGTACCCAGATTTCATAAACTCTCAAATGCAGTACTCTAAATATGTTTCTTGACCGAATTAGCTCTCAGAAAGACTGTAAATGCCATCCTCTCATGCTATTTTTTCTTGGTCTCCAGAACCAGCTCCAGAGCTTCAATTCATGTCAGCTCCCAATTACCTCATACTTATCCACCAGGATGTTTTTTCCACGCTATCCGTAAATCAAACACGGAGCATTAGAAAAGGGGCAACGTAGCTGAAGATTTGCCTGAAAGCTGAAGTCTTGTCAAACACTGGCAGGGTTGTATTATGTCATTATAGTCTATTTGGCCTGATAAATTCTAGATAAGCATCCTTTAAAACCCTACTTGTACCAGTACACTTAAAGATTTAAAGAGCAAACAACTGAGAGAAGTTAGGAGATCCAACACATGGATTCCGACACACAGGGAAAGCCAGGAGAACACAGCTGTTTAATTCAACTCCACTTGGAACAAGATGGGAGAATGCCCAATAAAGCGATGACAGCCTGGCTCTGTGCACTACACATGAAGCACAGGAGTCAGTTTTACTGTTCATGGGGTTCCTTCCGCACAGGGAAAAAAAAAAAAAAAAAAAAGTATGAACTTCGGATCTAAGGAAATGCAGTCTTTGCAAGGTTAGCAGCCATACTGTACACGAGTACCAAAAAAACCCAAAACACAGAGAAGTGAGCAATCCAGCAGCGGGCAGGGTGGAGCAAAGGCGGGACAATGACCTAATAGATCTTTTCTATCTTTAGTTTCACGAAGCTCCGTGGCCAAGAGGCGCCGGGATGCCCCGCTCTGCCTCCGTCCCCCCGCAGCGCTCAGCGCCCCAGCCAAGTTGTCCCGAACTCGGCGCTGCCAGCAGGGATCCCGAGGAGAGGGAGCCGGCAGACAGGAGCCCGGGGCAGCGCTGCGGGCACCAGCAACGCTGCGAGTCACTTCTCAGCTATGAGAACACAAGCGAGCCGCGCTGCCCGCCCTTACCTTGAACACTTTACCGAAAGCACCATCGCCCAGCTCTCCTATGATTTCCCAGAACTCCTCAGGGTTCAAATCCCTCTTGACGTGCTCGTATTGTTTCTTCTTCTTCTCGCCGCCCAGCTTAAAGATCTTACGAAAGTTGAAGAAGGACATTGTGGCTGCAACCGAGGGATGGGGCGGGCGGCGGTGCCCCCTCCGCCCGCCGGGACCACCTGGCGCGGGAGGTGATGCCGGGCGCGATTCCCACGCGGAGACCAAAGTCTTGGCGTCGCCCGGGAAGCGCCGTCACTGCGGAGAGACAACACCCCGCGATGCCCCGAACGGGGCCGGGCTCGGCGCTGCTCTCCCCGACGGGCTCGGCCGTCCCTATTCGGCCGGGCCGGTCACCATAGCGGCAGCAACAAGTGCCGGGCTCGCTCCTCGGGACGGGCGGCGGCGGAGCCGGAGGAGGGGTCACGGCTCCGCTGGGAGGGGGCAGCTGCTACGCGCCGGGCTGCGGGGAGCGATCACGTCCCGCCTCGCAGGACGGGGCGGATGCAGGGAGGGGCGGAGGCTGCCCCGCTCCAGGCTTCAGGCTCCCGGCCGGTGTCCTCGCGGAGAGGCGTCCCGGGGTGGCACCGCGGCGGAAAATGACGCTTCGCTACCGGCCTCTCTCCCACTCGCTCGCTCCCTCGCCCTGTCGCGAAGCGGGGCCCGGGCGGCTCCGTTTCCTGCGGGGCGGCACCGGCGGCACCTCCGCCCCCTCCGCCCTCGCTCCCGCCCGCCGCCGGCGCGTGCGCCCCGCGCTCCCGCCCCTCTTCCCGCGCTCCCGGAACCGCCTCGCGCCCCTCCCGCCGCTCCGCCGCCGGCGCACGCGCAGTAGCGCGCGCCCCCACCGCTCCCCCGTCTCCCCGGAGCGTGCGCACGCGCCGCACCGGCAGCACGCGCGCGGCCCTCCCCCGCCAACGGCTCGGGCCCGGCACAGGCGGGGGGAAGAGGCGGGGCTTGTCCTGTCACGTGACGTGGCCGCGGCTGCCCCAGCCAATAGGAACGCGCGGAGGCTCCGGGCGGGTAAGTCGGTGTCGGGCTCAAGATGGAGGGGGGCGCCTTCGCCCCCCGTAGCTCAGAGCAGCGCGGCAGCGATGGCGTGGGGATCGAGTGCTCGTCCCTCCCTCTGTCCTCTTTCCCTTTAGTCCGTTGCGTGCCGTTACGGGAGAGATGTGTGCTAGAGGAACCCTTTATCCTCTGATTCCGGAGGACACCCCCCCCGCCTCTCCCTGCCGCGCCGCTGTCCCGTGCAGGGAGGGTGTCCCCAGCCCTGTGGCAGAGCGCGATGTTCTCTAGGCGGGGCGCAGCTTCCCCTCAGGGCTGGCTGGATGCCCTGAGTCCCCAGGCCGCCGCGGGAGCCGAGGGGCCCTGGGGCTCCCTCTGTGTGTCAGGAGCGCTGTGTGGGCAGGTAGCGCCTCCGAGGGGGCTGGGGCTTGGACGTGGAGCTCTGAGGAAAGAGTTGACAGCAACTGACGACGTTGGAAAACTTTCTTTTGTTTGTGGTCCAGTGCTATCCCTAAACCTGCTGCTGGTTTATCTTCTGTCATAGCAGGGTGCGATGTTCTTGTGCTGCCCGTTTGGTATCTTCGGTATCTTATTTAATCACTGGGACAGGCCTGAATTTCCTTATCTCACAACCTTCTCTTGCCACAAGTGATTCTTTCCTCGCCCTGAAGTATAATTGTATTTTAATAGTTGTGTTGTGTACATGCCACCCATTGCGGGGCGTTTCCTCGCTTGAAAGCAAGAGGCGTTCCCGTTGCCTGGATTAGGGGCAATTAGCAGAGCTGGGCACAGAGTTTGGACTGTGACAGGCTGCAAGTCGATCCAGCAGCAGCTGAGGCGATGCTGAGACCTCAGAGACATCTGACAGTGAGACAAACACCCAGGGAAAATCGTGTGATGCCGTATCCTCGTATGAACCTGAGTGCCTGCAATTGCCATTAGCTTAAGCTGCATGATGAGCTTCTGAAGATCAAGCCTGTGGTGTGCATCATTCCCCAGACCATTTTATTAGCGTGACAGTAGTTTGCTATATGAGGAGGATAGTCCGTGTGTAAATTCAGTAATAATAATGAGGCATTGAAATGCCCCTGACACAAAGCATTTATGAATCGAACAACAGTGTTCTGTCATGAGTCAATTTCTTTAAACTGTATAAAATCAGTTTCACGGGTAGTCCCACCCTATGAATAGAGAGCCTTTCAAGTACTCTTGCTAAACTGATTTGTTGTAATAATCAGCGTTTGTTTTTCAAAAATGATATTCGGCTTTATGGGTTCCTTGTACTGACAGCTCTGCCACAAGAGGTAAAGATGTTCAGGAGGGTGTTAAAACCTTGGCTGTTTATATGTGTGAGGGCAAAAACAAGAAACAACTGCAACGCCAAGGATCTGCTTATCTTGGGTGATCTGCCTGGCTGGCTCCACCTATTAATTTCATAGGCAAGTTTCATTCAGATAGTTTGAATTAAATACAATAACCAAGAGAGTGTTACCAGCAGCAATTTAGCTTCTCATATCTTAATTTTTAAAGATCAGTTTCTTTTTCTTCTCTATAATTTTTCTTTTGCCCCTTCAGATGGGATGATAGCTTTGATTTGGATATTAAAATACAATGATGGCTTAAATAATAATTTTCGTTAAAATTTATAATTTAATATTTTGATTTTAACTTGCTTTCTGTTGGATAAAAAGTGCTTTGGGACTAATTTCTGTAGGTTTATTTAAACTGACTGGTTGATAGAGGATGGGGGGAAAAAGGAATCCAAAGCCATAGCATAAATTCCTTGTATTGAGGCAGGATTATCTTTTCTTTAGCCCAGGGTTAGTGGCAATGAAGTGGGAGGGGGACATGGGGGTGTTTATGTATGAGTGTTAGAGTTTGTAATAACTGGAAAGAAATGCAAAACTAAAAGAAAATTTGGTAAGTTATATGTGAACAAGAGAAGTTGAGCCGGCAGTTGTAGGCTGGGATAGCAGTGCCTGGTTCTGCCTCAGCCCTGTTACAAACGTCGGGCTATGCAGAGTTCACACACAGCATCTCTGCCTGGGTCAGTTCGTGTGTGACAACAGAGGCTCAGAGCACAACGTTGGTGCCATCCTACCAATGACTGAACGTTAGCAGGTACTGCATGTGTGCTGCTTTAGACTTGTATAAACACAGTCTTCCTGTTCCAGAGAGCTTTTCATTCATATAGCATTGAAAATATAAGATGAAAGTCTGGTATGAGAAAGGAGCACTTAATCTAGTGATAAGGCTTTGCTTTTAACTTCTTCTTTCTTACTCTTGAACAAGTAATTCAAGATAAAACCAGGATATATGAAAAGGAAAACTATGACTCCCTCTCATTTTTTTCCTTATTCTTTCACTCTGGAGTTACAGCTTGCCACTCATTCCTGAAAATAAACTCCATAAGGTGAAGGTTAAGTGCTAGTAGCAAATCCTTCCCAATTTGCTGTGACTTCCTGGTTTGGAGGAGGCTGTATGAAGCCTGGATTTTGTGTGTGTGGGGTTTTTTTTTGTTCCTGATAGCAGCAGTTCTTAGTGACTGTAAATGTTTCCAGATGGTAAGGATAAAAAGGTAAAAGTGAATTATATTAAAATTTTTCCTTTAGGAATTTAAAGTAATGCTTTTTGAAAATTCATTGCTTCCTTTAAATGTCAGAGGAAGATGTTAAAGTCAAAATGTTAAAGAGCTATCTTGATTGCGCATCGAATATACTGGCTTAAAATAGCTGTAAACTCTTTATGACAATTTTTTTCATCTCTTTGTGACTTAGAAATCTCCTTTATACTTCCTGCTGCTTAATATCACCATCCTTTCTCATTTACTCAATCACTTACACTTGCCATTGTTCCCAACTCCCTCTTTGTTTCTTTTAAACTGCTCCAATTTCTCTTAATTGAAAGTAAACACTTCAGAAATTTAATTTGAAATGTGTTCTTCACAAGATTTATTGCCCTTTTGCTGCAGTCCTACATTCTGTTTTCAGTTCTTTCAAAATATTTAATGGTATATTTTTATATTGTCTTGACTTTCTGTCCACCCACGCTTTCACTGATCTTCAAAATTCTTTCTGGTGATTGAGCTCATTGAACTGCTGTAAGGTCACAGGTGGCTTGTTTGTGGTTAAATCTGGAGTGTAATTCTTGTTTCATCCGTCTTAATCTGTCTGTCACCTTTGGCACTCAGCACTGTCCTTTCTGTTTTCTTTAATCAATGTACCCCATGTTTTTATTGATATTTTCTAGTTGTGTGGTGGCATTTTTTTCATCAGCTCTGCCATTTCTCCTCTGATCTGTTCCCAAAGTTACCATTTTGTGCTGTATTGGGCTCATTTCAGTCTAAGCACAAAAAGAGACTTAGTTCTGTATTCAGTATTTTATGAACATTTATGATATGAGTAACAGGAATAGTTCAGTCATAAATAATACAAACAGGAAAAAATTATAATACCAGAGGTTGGACACTCAAAAGCTTGCCCATATCTTAGCCAGAATCAATACTCAGGCTCCTATCAATAACCTGGGTATACTACTATTTATTATATGGTTTGGGGTTTTTTACTGCCTTACTGTAGGATCAGTTAATCTAAGAATTGCCATAGAAACATGTGGCATTTGGAAGCTTCAACATACAAGGATATAGCTCAATGTTTGCAGTAAAAAAACATTGAATATTAAAATGTTTAGGAATAGGATTGATCTAATTTTGGCTTCAGAAAAGTCTGTGTGTTTAATCTAAATTGGCCATACTTTTTCAGCAGTCAGTGGGGAAATGTATTTTCACAGGGCAATTTACCTTCCCCATTTTAGACACTTATCTTTATCACAGTATTTGACTGTGTGAGGCGAGTTTTCCTGGCAACATATAATGGGAGTTCTTCCTACCTATGGAGACTCCATTGCCAGCAGAACTCTTGGAGTGCATTTCTCTTGATGTCAGCAACACTTCTGGGAATGATGACAGAGCAAATGTAAAAATTGCCAAATTACCTGAATGTTTCCAAGTAAACCTGTGATGTTTTATTGAATAGACTTTATCTGAAATTAAATGGCAGGGGAAAAAGCAATAATATAAATATCAAAGTTTGAATAAGGATCAGATATTCCAGCAAATAATGCAACACTATTTCTTGGAAACATGGTATATCAAAAGCATTCAAGTTTTAACATGTTGACTTTATTGGAGCTATAGCAAAAAAATGGTTTTTTTCTTATTGCTTCCAGTTGATGTGCAAGGAAACCCTCTTCAAGACTGAGGTTCAGAAATAGTCATATGTCTTTGTAGGGGAGTGAGAAGCAAACCTCAGATTTAATGGAATGCGTCAATAACTTGAAACTTTCATAGCTGATTCTCTTTGATTAATTGACTAATGCAATTAAGAACTTCAGATCCTCATGATAAAGCTTTTCAAGAAGGCTGCACACTTTTTGGTTTGTATTTAACTCAAAAAGCTCATTTTATAGGAATTTTCAGTTAATATTAAACTACCGAGCTGCACTGCTGGATAGTTGCATTTTTTTCATAGAATACTTAGTCTAATAAAAGTTCTCTCCATATTGTGACGATTGTTACAACCTTACACAGAACCACACAGCACTAAGTCCATCTAGGACACTTTTTTTTTTAATAATAATAATATCCTTTAAAATACTACTACTCTTAGCTATAGTGCTTTATTCCTTCTAACAATTTTAATAATTTGAGGTTATATTTCATTTGAAACGAGATTTATTTGATCAAAGCTGTACATGAACACAAAGCAAATTATTTCAAACTTGTGGAGCCCCCTCCATCTGATAGCTATTAGAAGCTTTAGTTAAATCACATGAAAGCATGTCTTGCAAATGCTGCACCATGGTTGCTTTTCCTCCAGATGGTAATTAGACCTTTTCCTCTTGTGTAGCAGTCATGAGCTGATTTGCTCTTTTTGTTTGTGGCTTTCAAATTTGCATTAGTTCACATAGTAGCTAGGATTAGAAATTTATTAAGGGATAAAGATAGCTTTGCATCTCAGTATTGCTCTCAGTCAATACTGGCACCAAAAAATGTCTGAACAGAAAGCCCACATGTATTGCTGCTTTTCTTTCCATAAATCCTGATTTTCTTTCACTGTTTCCCAGGAGCCTTTTTTTTTCCAGAATGGACTTTGTGTTCTCTTGTGATTCTGATCAGCTCTGGAATCTTGGGACCAAATAACTCATTCTGTAATATGAAAATTTTTTTTTTAAATTATGGCTGGCTGGCCAGCCATCAGACCCAATTTGGGTTATATTCTATGCATAACCAGAAAGTTTCTTATGCCTTCGACAATTACTTTGAAAAATATATCATCCTGTCAAATAGGGAACATTTCCTACATGTACAATAAAGGAAAATTTGACAAAAAGGTAACACTAAAGACTTGATTTCCTAGTGATATCCCAAAAAGAGACATTGCAGTGGGAAAATATTGCAGATATGTCTCCTAGCAAAAAGGGGAAACAATGTAGAATGTGAGATACCAACTGTTTGCTAATGTAAAGCTAGACTTTAAAATATTAAATTATTTTATTGAAAAAAAACCAACAACGTTTTTCATTGCATAATGTTATTTTTGTATTACAACCATGTTTGTACTAATTTCTGTGTGTGCAATGTTCTTCTCTTTTTACCTAGAAAATGAGGCAAAAAAAATAGTTGACTGTTGTAAAGTAGAATTTGGCTTCGTGTAGGATCTCATCTTGGTACAGCAGCAATGAGTGGAGCTGCAATAATATGGCAATTGTTAAGGCAAACAGCAGCTACTGTGTGTCCAACAATAGTCTGTGCAAACTTTGGCCACTGGCACTTGCTTATGACAGAACAGGGTATTGTGATGTGATGCATTTTTTGTCTCAAGTGCCCTGAAATGTTTATTTTTTGACAGAAAGGATCTTTAATAGCTAATCCTCAAAATTATGTTTTATAGTACAATTTGATATTCATGGATTTAGCCAAAAAAGCCCATTACATTGCGTGGACTGAATCATAGCAGGAAATAAAATTACTTACATGAAAAATAATTCCTGTGGCTTCTGAGCACTGATATATTTTTCTGGATATAGTATACAGGAGTGACTTCCTTTCAGAGCATGAGTTAGGAAATGGCATCTATTCAAATTCAAATGCAATTAAGGAGACACTTAAATTAGTTTATAAAAGGCTGTTGGTTTCTTTACATACCAAGAAGTCGGAAATAGTGATGAGTTTATCATGTTAACTGTGACAGTGATTCATGGAAGAAGTTACAGCCACAGGGAGGTATTTTCTTTCAAGTATCTAAATAATGTTCTGTCTATTTAGTGCCTTTCAATGGGATTTGGAACAAGTTTTTAAAGATGGGCAAAAACCAATTTTGAAATCTCAGGTTGTAATGGAGTGCTCTGTAGTGCTATGAATGTTCATATAAATTCTGACTTATTCCAGAAGCTGTTCTAATTTAGACCAGATACATAAACCAGTTTAAAGGGGAGGGAGATGAACAGGAATGCTTGCCTTTAGAAATTGAGTCAAACTTGTGGAGTTCACAGGCACAGTATCCTCAGAAAGCTATTAACCGATGCTTGTCACTTCTATGCAAATTTATGAAATTTGAAAATTTTCATTCAGGAAGTGACACTAAATCTATGTTACACTGCTAAAACAGAGTAGGAAATTTTTATTTTCTTTTCTCTGTTAGTTAATTCCTTTGTGTTGTATCAGTAAATTACAGAATCACAGAATGGATAAGGTTGGAAGAGTCCAACCTCTTGCTCCAGCAGGACCCCTAGACCACATAAGTCAGGATTCTGTCCAGACAGTTCTGGAACATGTCCTGTGAGGGAAACTCCACATCCTCTCTGGGCAATCTGTTCCAGTGCATGTTCTCCCACACAGATTTCTGGATCCATGGGAAATTGTATCTAATGCATGGGACAAGGATCAGAAAGAGCTACTTGTACTGTTTATTTTGTTACACACTTCCCTGTTAGTTTTTTTCAGAATCAGGCTTTTGGAAAATTGAGTGCCAAAACCTTGTTTCAAGGTTTAGCTTGCATATAAAACAAGTTTCAGTGCCAAAAGGAGGCAATCTAGGACTGTAAGCTTTGTCCCCCTTCCTTCCAAGACTGTGGATGTTGGAGGAGCCAGTTTCTTTGCTCTCCTGCAGCCACATGCACCTGTCCAGAAGGTTTTCCAGGCAGTGTTGTGGAAAGGTAAAACCAGAGGGAGGGAAACATGCTACATGTTACATGGAGACAAGAACTCCACTGGAAGACTGTTACACTATAGCCATGACAGTTTATTGATAAAACAGCTTTTTTGCCTCTACCTATATATTGCCTTATGGGCATTGTGGGCAGTGCCCCCTTCTGGGTTGTTAGATTCCCCACTGGCTAAATGTTGCAGTGATGGGCCACTTGTTTTGCTCTTCACTTACCAGTGAAGTGCATTGTAATAAAAACTAATGTAAGTAAAAGGCATACAATGTTTAGAATTTTAAGGAGTATCTTTAAGAAAAAAATCTACAATTCTTCCTTTTGGTAAATTGTTATCTGAACAGCTTTGACAAATGTTAAACCCTTGCACAAGTAACATTTCAGGAAGTGCTAAACCTCTGGAAGTTCAGAGGAGTTTTAGACTTCTTAATTTTGTTTTGAAACTATGTCTTTAAATTGGAATTGTACTTATATGTAAGAACTACAAGACATGCAGCATATAGCATCAAAACTGACAGGGTTTAACATGACAGAAGCTGAAAGTGGTTTACTGTGAAAGACTGAAAGTGCTTGCCCCATCTTGATTTGTAATAGAATAACCAGGTAGGAGGTGGCTCCAAACTGACCTTACCTTACTGTTTGATAGTTTTCCAACAGCTGTTTTCCAGGAGCCTTTTTTTTGCCTTTCAGTTAAGTGTTTTGGTCTCAGTGATGGTGTTAATCTTGTTACTGGTGTTGGATACTTTCTTTTAACTATGTATTTTTTAAAAAACTATGGCTGAGTTTCATGTCTAGAATCTTTGTTCCATATTAACTGTAACCAAAAGCTTTACTTCCAATTCACTAAGATTTACTTGTATAATACAATGGGTTTATTTGGTTTTAATTTAAAATGTTGTATGTAGCTGTAGGTAATTAAAAACATTTCCTGAAAAATGGTGGGTTTGACTGTACCATGCTGGAATTGCCTCTGCTGATCATGAAGAGTTGAATAATAGTCATCTGTCACATAGGGTGTTGACTCAGACACAGATGATTTAAATTCAGATGACAGAGGGTGTTACAAAACCCAGCTGTTGACTCTGCTCCTCTTTCCACAAGTTGCTTTGTCTGTGGCAGGAATGGCTGACCTATGGAGCAGTTTTTGACAGCCACAGTTTCTGGCCTAGTTTATTCAAGAAAACCAGTGATGACTTTAAGTTGTTTTAATGCACTGGGTTGGCAACTCCAACAGTTTAGGAGCTGTTTCCAGTGTAAATTGTCAGTGCTAGTGGTAGTGGCAGCCTTTGGAGAAGAGTGAAAGCCTGGTAGGATGTTTAAGTTGCTTGTATTAGCGCGTGAGTTCTCTGTTTCTGTTTCACAGCTAACTTGAGAAAGAGTTTTTGCAGCAGTGTGCCAGCACTTGCAGAGCAGTTGCAGACAGCCATTGGCAAGACACATTTTATTGGCTCAAAATTATTAATCTCAAGCTAAGGCAATTTTCTCCAAGAGCTTTGGTTGTTAATCAGATTTGGAGAAAAGACAACAAGAAACATGAAAACAGATACTCTTCTTTGAGGTTTCAATTGCTCTGGAATTGGAAGAAGACTGTTTACCTTTTTTGGAAAAGGTACATGGTGGACACGAGAATATGAGCCAAGAAATTAATTGGCCAGGGCTGATTCTCTTGAATAAATCAATAGGGTATTAAATAGGAAGCTCTTGAGACAAAACTACCCAGTAGGCTGCTTAGGAGGGAAGAAAGAAAATGGGTTTGGGGGTGGCATGGTTGGGAAGGCCAATTTTCCTTGCTTTCCCTTCTAGGATAATACCTTGCTGAGCTCACAAGGTAGCTCTGGGGATTATGGACTTGGTTGACTTCTCAGTAGAGTCAGGAAAGCTAACATTGATTACAGTGGGTCAAAGAGACAGCCCAATCTTAATATGTTAGAATAATCTCAAATTGAGGCTTCTTGTTTATTTGTATCTAGATACCTACTATGTAAGCTTTAGATTTCTGCCCTTCAAACAGAGTTGTTTTCCCCAGAAGAACTTAATTCTTCTTTTGGTTTTGATTATGCCTTCATAGTCTTTTTCTGGAGTTAAAAATAGAATAATGATATCTTCTGTCTAAATAACTTGTGGACTAGATGCTTCTGTTGCCTTTTTTTCTCCTGTAACATGATTGAATTCCTTGCACTACAGCAACCCTGAAGTCATTACACTGCACTTAAACAAAATGCAGAAAGGAATGACCTTTTGCTAGGACTCTGTGTTGTTTATATTGCTAAGCCTGATCACCATCTCCCAGCAAAAGCCAGTTTAATCCTTAAACATTAATTAGATAGTATCTTCAGAATTGTCTTTTGTTTGCTGTCTGGGTCTTCATTGATTATAATGTTGTGCATCTCCACAATGCCCCTATTTGCCCCTTGGCTCTTATTGTACAGGGCAGCTCTTATCTTCTTTGCTGATAGCATATCACCAATAGTACCAGTTAAGAGCTGAAAACACTTGTAGCATAATGGAAAGTTCCATTTTTGCCAGGATGACTCATTAATTAACCTCGGGATGGAGAGGCTTCCTGTGCCAATTTGGGAAAAAGTTACAGGAAGATACCATTATATATCAAAAGATAAATGATTGGAAGAGTTTTGTCAGCCTTGTAGGAATTATGATTTTTAATACCCTCAATCTGCCTGAAACAAGCTTGGAAACTCACTGAATAGATTCTTTGGAAATAGTTTACATCTTGCTTTGCTTTAGGACAAACAGACAACTGCTAAGAAGAGTGCGCTGGTACTAGCAGTGTTGGAGGCAAGCTGTACATCCAGGAGGCACTAAGTATCTTTTCTTTCCAACTGACCACAAGCTTTTGGCTTCACATAGGCCACTGTTCAAGTGTAGCTACCAAGCTGACCACTTGGGAGGGAAGGAAGAAAATAGGCTTGGTTTTGGGTGGTGTCAGGGGTTGGGAGGGCTCTTGGGACTGTGAAGAGGCCAGGGAAGACTTTGGCTGCTGTGCAGAATGCCCTGCTGTGCCTGTCAGACATTGCTGACAGTGAGTAGGTGGCTGGGGTACGGTTTCACTGTCCCAGCCTGGTGTGGATGGAATGTCTGTAACTCAGGACTTCAGCAAATTTGTCCTCTGGACTTCAGGGAATCCTCTGATGCCTTCATAGTGCTGGGCGCATGATTTAGTTTTTGTCAAGCAATCTTTGCCACATCTGTAAGATAAAGTGTTGTGTGTCTGCAGCAGGCTTGAACCAAACAGAGTGGTCTCTAAAGACATATGATGGGTGTAAATATCTCCAGTGAGGAGCCTGGGAGTGAGAAGGAAGCCCCAGAATCTGAGATTTAACTCGCGGTTGTTTTTGAGATGGAAAGAGCTTTCGCTGCAGAAATCTTCTCCCTTCAGAACAGGAAAGCAGTAAAAAATGTTGGGGAGATGCTCTTCATTTAGGCTTCAAGTGTGCTTGGACTTGATCTATTAACATTTGGGCATTTCAGGCTTGACAAGTCGCTATAAAATGCCAAAATACAGATATTTTTAATCTTCAGTAGAGCTGCTTCATTGATTTCCCCTCAGATGCACACATGTGCAGGGGTGACTTCTGCTTTTTACCCCAAGGAGTGTCTGTTTACCCAAAATACAACAGGTTAGACAGACTTGTTACTTGATTATCTCTTTTTGGCTGGTTATCTCAGGCTGCTGTCTGTCTAGAAGGAAAAACAGGTGCTGAACTGTGACAGGCTTTGTAACCATGCAGAGTAAATTGGGGGGCATGAGGCAGAAAAGAATGTAACTTTGTACTAGAGACTGCAAGCAAAAAGAGATGGGGAAACTAATTTTCTTAAGAAAATGAGTATGCCAAGTAAAATACAGGTTCAAAGCATTTGTTCCCTTGAGAAGCTTTATGGTCTAAATTTGACATTGACTGTAGCAAGTATCCAAAGAACTGCCATATGGAGGAATAGCAGCTTGTGTTAAAATCATACACTTAACAGCTTAATTTCTAAATTTCTATTGAGCAGTGTCTCAATTCAGCAGTAGAAACAGGGTGCTTCATGGGGAGACTTGAGTGAGAAAGGAATGGTGTGACTGTTTGAGTAGATCTTGCAGATGCAAAAAGGAAAGACTGGGAAGAGTTGTCTGTAGTGGGGAGCAAGACATGAAGGTGTAATCAAAATTATTTCAGTTTGTTACTTAATAGTGAAGTTACTATTGGAACTGACTAAATCAAATATTTTCAACATCTCACCTGAGAAATGACCAGTCCAAGGAAGGGTAAATAACATTGACTTTTTTAACTTTTACTAGTAAAAGGGAGGTGACCTGGAAAGCCTTACAGGAATAAGGTATCTGTCCGTACAGGAAAAGCTGATAAAAAGTATTTTCAGCTTCCAAATCTTTACAAGGATCTTCCTGAATCAAGTGCTGGGGTTTTTTACATCAAGACTGTGATAAGCAGAGAATTGGATCTGTAAAGGCCTAAGTTGGCAGGCATTAAACTGTGAAATCCGAAAGGGTAAAAGGGAAAGGTAACAATTTCAAAGTTAGTGGAGACTACATGCCCAAAACAAAGAAGGGGTGGCTGGTTTTGTTTTGAATAAAGTCATCCTCCCTCAACTCCATGATAAAGCAGAGGACAAACAATGAGTATAATAGGGGAGGGAAGGAGAATGATGGGGAAATAATAATCATTTGTAGAGAAAGTAACCACTTAGGATCCCACAATCCTGCTTTTTTAAACAAATGTTGACTTTAGTTCTCTATTTATGGATTTGGAGAGGAAAAGTCTCTGAAATTCTATTTCATTTGAAGTTACTGGGGGAAATGCTGTTGCTGGATTCTCAGTACTTCAAACAAGCCATGAGTATTGATACTTTGAATATTTCATGTGGCAGCACATGAAATATTGATAGATAAATATAACATTTTATTAGATAAACTCCAGTGTCTCATCCTCAGCTCTGCTGTGTTATTGTGTGTATACTCATGAGCTGGTTTTTTTTCATTTATATGGAAAATAATGAATGTAAACAGCTCTTCACCTTTGTAGAAAACAATTTCAGGTCCTTCTGTGTTCACAGGTTTTGGATGCAGTCTGAGTCTGAGAAGGATGAACAAGAGATGCCTTCTCTGCACTGGGGTATCGATCCTGTATTTTCTGCATTTGCAAGACTCTATATTAAAGATATTAAAGAAATGAGAGAATCTATACAGGTGCCAGGTATGTGTTTATTTGTGCTGATTATGATGCACACAGTATTATAATTGATTTATGTTGTGCTTTTTATGAAGGGATTGAAGAATACTTCACAAACATGAGTGAAGTAGTTTTCCATTACCTTAAGCTAAGTGATGTTAGTTTCTTTTAGAAGTTCTAAGAACAACAGGTTGTATGTGAACTGTATGTGAAAAATAAAATATATTTGTTAAAATAGTTTTCCTTTTTCTCCAGAACCTCCTTTACATTAAGGTAATGTTGTGTTTCCTCTGTGTGGTGGTGCTTGTTATATTCTGATAAAGTTAATTCTAAAAAATACTTGTCCTTTCTGGCCATATGTATTGTTATCTCTCCACTGTCTCTACATTTTTTGCAAAATTTTGACACTAGATGACATTGCTGGATGTATGATTTTGCTTTTACCTATGGATATTAATACATTATAAGACAAATACAAGTTTTGAGGTTTTGTCTCCTTAATTTCTTGATATGATAGATATATGACCTTCTTCATGCATTGAACCAAGCTTATTGTAAATTCTGGCCTCCACGCTGGACCTTGCCCCACAAGTGTCAGCTTTGCAGTGTGTCCTGCTGCTCTGCAGTGTCATCCACATGTGAGCTTCTGCTGAAACAACGTAGCTCTGACCTCGAATTGCTGTTTTCACTGCACAGGCTTTAAATGGACTGCAGTGTGTCTTCTGCTGTGGAAGGGTTCATTACTCCCAACTGAAGCCTGACATGGTGTGAGATTATCAGGGAGGAACCCAGAGAACTCAGAATTAATGAGGAAAAACAATAATCCCTAAGCACAGTGTATGTCTTTGGTTTGGTTTTGATGTTTTGTTTGTGGTTTTTTATTTTTATTTTTTTCTGTCCACAGGGACTAAGTCTCCCTGTTTGGCTCTTTGAATATGCTTTGCTTTGTAGGTTTTGTTATTCTTCTTCAGTTTTCTTTAACAGCAAGGATAGCAGCAATGCTATTTTTGGAGAAATGAAGGACTGGTGGGGGTTTTTTCTCTTCTTGCAGTCATTTTTATGTACATAAGGACTTCACAAATCACAAATACTAGTCTATCTATCCATCCTGGTTATTTAACATGGTGAGCGATTTTGTCTTAAATCCATTACAATAATTAGGCTACAGAGTGTTGTTGATGTTTGTCCTACAGCAAGTTTTATTTAAAGGCCTTTTTAAACTTTTTTATAAATGTCTTCTAGTAGTACTGGTGTGGGAAATGCATCTGGTAAAAGCTGTTCTTCATCAGTTACGGATATTTTAATTATTTTCAAACAAAATACAGCATCATTCAATGCCAGCAGAATTGGATTGTAGTTTGGACTTGAACAATAGTACATACACATGTGAGAATGTGTTCAGAATAATTTACTTTATAAACACCAACATTTAATGATAGTAGGAACAGTCCTAGAAAGTACAGTCCTTCTCCTTTTTTTGCTTCCAAAATACCAGAATTTCCCTTCTTACTTCTCTTCCTGTTCTCTTAGCTGAGTTGGCTTCTGCTTCAGGAACTTTTTCAGTTTTGTTATTACCTTTGGTTTTTTCCTAAGATGATCCTAAGGAGGTGGTATCTGTCATGTCACGATACCAGCCTTTACAGTTGGTACATTTGAGCTTCCCCTTCCTGTGCATCTGGCACTCTGCTTGCTTGCAATCCTGCATCATTTTCTAAACCAAACTTCAAATAAAATGAAATTTTCTAGAACCAACATCCTGAATTTTATTCGTTCTCCTGGTGCTGTATATACCCCAAACCAGACATTTTCCAGTGTATCTTATTTGTTGGCAACAAATGATAGCACAACAGAAACACTAAAATTAATACCTTTTGAGGAAGGAAGAATGTAGGTGTTTGTTGTCAATGCTTCCTGCCTTTAATGGGCTTTTAAAGACCAGCTGAAGCTAAGTATATGGTTGGCTATAAATCAGTCATTAAGTAATGGTAATTAAGAATGAATGAGTGCAAAACAAAAAGTTGTAACTAGGAAGAATGGAAAGAAACACAGTCTGAATGTCAGGAAAAACATCCCTAGAATGACATCTGCTAGATCATGGCCCAGCCTTCCCAGGAAAAAGGTGGGATGCCCTTCATTGGGATTGTTTATATTCTGACTGTACAGATTGCCAGGAATTTACTGTACAAAATGGTCTTGTATTGGCCCTGAGGAAATGGACTGAATGACCTAATGAGTTTTTTCTTTCCACTTTTAAGCATTAGGATTTGATGCCACAGTGACTAATCCCTTAAAACAACACAGAGGGAAGCAGTAAACCTGGCCAATTACTCTGCTGCTATAAATGGTGACAAGAAGGCTGGAAAACTTCCCAATAAAAACAGCAATTGTGTTGTCTTAGCAGCCTTGCAATGAGAGTGGGTGTCAAACTCAGTTGTAACACGTAATCACATCATGGAAATGAGCTTTTCTCAGAGTTATCATGCACCACTGCTTTGTGACAGCTTATCAACAAGGAAGGGAAGCTACAAATAGCATAAAAGGAAGTAATAATAATTAAAGGAATGGCAAACAGCACAGTAATGCTGGTACAGACATGACCAGCACTTGCCCTAGAGATCTCTGTATCTGTAGCCCCCTGTAGCAGTGCTGTGGCTGTTGTGGTAGTGGCATTTTGCTCTGTGTGAATACTGGGATATTAGGAACCTCACTGAATGTGTTTGTCCACAGCTTCAAATATTTAATATATATTTATTGCTACCAATATGGACTTAATTTGAACAAATAAACTGGAAGGAGGAGTAATTTACACCTTGAAGTCATCAAGTGCAGCAACTTTTAACAGGTTAAATATAATTTCATTCTTCCAATTAATTCAGGTCATTTTTCTGAGAGTAAGGGTGGAGTTCTAGGTGAATTTATGGGGACAGAGAGAACCAGTTTTATTTGGTCTCTGTCATCTGCCAAAACTCAGCTTACTAACTGGGAAACAAACATAATAACATGTTGCTTGTTTGCATAATCAGGAGCTTGGAGTCTCTGATCCACAGTCTTGCTCTAGACCAGAAACTAGCCCAGACCTTTTACAGAGATGTTGTAAGATTCAGTGAATGACTACATACACTGGGAGCATCTCCACTGGGGGTTTCTGTAGCAGTGTTTATTTGTGCCCTGGTAAATGAAATGAGAGACAAGTGGACAGACCTGCTAAACATTCTGTATGCCAGACCTGACCAGTGACTGCAGATTAGTATAGCCAGATCTGAGATGGTAGCCATAGATGCATTCTCAAAACACTGCAGTGGATTTTTATGAGCAGAATTTCTGCTTATGAGCTGCTTGGCTGACCACCTCTGATTTCTTCTGAAACTTTTGTGTTTTCTCTCTGTCTTGCCTGAAGAAAGTTAATTCCAGGCTCATTTAAGGCTGCTAGCTATGTAGGACAAGTTATTTTTGGATTTTGGATTTAGAGTTTTTTTTTATACAGAACATTTTTCTGACTCCCTTGCTGCTGTGTTTCCCTTTGTAAGAATAACACTTGCCACGGTGTACGGAGCCAAATGTTCCCTTCCGAATCCCTCGAGTTATCTACTTTTCAGAAGACAGTTATTGAACATCCCAGATGGCTTATTTCAGTAAAGCAGCAGTATTTGAAAACTGAAGAAAACACATTCACTGAAAACTAGCCAGCTCAGGGTATATTTGGAGCTTATTGCCCTGTTGTCCTCCTGCTGTTGGACTGTGAAGCCTCAGTGTATGATGTTTACATTAGTGTTTGTTAACAACATTTGTCACTCTCTTGAAAGGGGTTACAGAGCAAGGGAACCTCAGTGCTCTCAGAGTCCACTGGGCTGTGATTTCTCACTGTTTCCTGGACATGTTTCTAAGTGTTAAGTTATCTTTATAGATGCACAAAAATAGCTTTGAAGGGATGTTTTTAGAACATGTGTTTTCAGAAACTCAAGTTCAGGATGCAGTCCACAATGACTGCAGTAGTGTGCTCTGCAGTCTGAGAGAGCTCTTGCTCTCCCCCTGCCCCCACAGCTCCTGTTCTTCTAGAAATGAAAGGCAGAATTATGTTAGTTTTCCTTTCGGAGGCTCTGCCTTAATCAGGAACAGCTGCATTGTGAGAAGCTTAAACTGCTTCCTTTGTGTTCTATTATTTATTCTGAAGCCTTATGAAGATATTAAAAAACCCAAACCAAACAGCAAAGCAAAGCAAAACAAAAACCCAAATGAAACAACAAAACAAACAAAGAAAAACTCCCTAGTGCTTGCAGCAAACAAACTGTTTTTCAAATTCAAATGTGCAGGAAAACAAGAGGTTAATAAGATTCTGACACTACAAGAGCGAGCTTTTGGTGTCCTAAGTACAGCTGATACTTTCTCATTTTAGTGTCCCTAGTCTTCAGTGATACAGGGGATTTTTCCTGTGTAGGTGCTGTATAATTTAAGATTTATTAAATATGTAAGAAAGTATGTTTTTTTAATTGACAAATGTGACTATGTAGGGTAGGGTGTGGAAAGAAATAGTTATATTAATCAAGAATGTTTTGTGTCTAGGTATATTCTTTTATAATGGACATCCAATAAGAAAGGTAGATGTTGTTGGGATAGTGGTTCAAAAGAAGGAGCGAGATGCCTTTTATAATTATGGAGGTAAGGAAAATGTCTCTCTTTCTTCTTGCACTTATCAGCCTTTTATCTTAGTTATTGTTAGAACTGAAAGATCTCCCTATGTGGTCATTGTGTATTCTTGAAAAAATGTGCTCTTATCCTAATATAATGTATATCTACAGCTGAGATTACCTGGCAAATGTAGGGAAGCTACTGTTTATCTCCACTTCAAAAATAGAGAATTAAATAGTTAACATAGAGTAATGGATTCTTGTGGGGTCATGTAGCAGATCTTAACTTTGGGTGTTGTTTTGTCACTGGACTCTGCCACCTTCCTCTCCTATTTGCAGGACCTTTGGTCAGATGCAAACGTATTTAACAGTGCCCACAAATGTGAAATCACTCCTTCCATATTTGAACCGTAGAAATGCCTCCTGACTTTATGTATGTCTTGTCATATCTTGGAGCCAACTTCTAATAGCAGTCAAGAGCTTGTTTCTGTTTAGATGCACAAGAGTTTCAACAAATGAACTCAAGCATCATAGCACCAGTTCTTGCCAACACCAGCTGGGAGTTGTCTCCTCTGTATTGCTTTTCCCAGTATTCAGTGTTATTAACATGGAAACATCTGATTGTCATTTTGTTCAGCTGTCTTTTACATCTGGAGAAAAAGCAGAGTGGAGCAGTGGTGATGTGGCAAGTTTCAAAAGGTGGGGGGAGGTCACCTCACAGTAGGAAGGGGGAGCCAAGTGCAGAGATCCTGTTGAAGCCCTTATGGCCAGTGTTTTCCTCTGCCAAGGGTTTTCACCTGGTGGAGGTGAGTCACAGAGTGCCTCTCCTTCCCAGCTCCTTTGCTTGTAAGATTGCAGTTCCCTGACCCTTGGGAATACTGTGAAGATACAGCTGATGAATTTACCAGCTCCTAGGTACCCCAGCATCAAACTGCTGCAGGGTGGCATTGACTGCAAATGCATTTATCTCTTCATGGGAATAGAGGAAGACAGAATCAAAATGACCAAGACAAAACAATTCTATGGGTAAGGGTTTTCCATGCTGCTCTCAGCATGTTTAAACAACTACACCTGTGGAAAATGTTTCACTGGGGCAGAAAGTAGAGGAATAGAAATAAAAAGAAACTGCAGAGTAGTGGAATTAAGGCCTTAGATCCACCGACCTTCAAGTGCAGCTCACAGTAAGCCTGGCTTCCTGCTGTCCTTTCACATCTAACTCCACTCTTTGTTCCAGCAGTTCCTGGTTTGAGTTTTCAGGCTACCTGCCAGGGTGCCCCTCCCCAGCCTGCCCTCCCTTTCAGGCAAGCCGACTCTGCCAGCACAAAACTGTAACTTAGACAGTTTCCTGCTTGTAACTTCTTGCATCTCTCAGTTCAACAGACTCTGGTGAGTCACAAGGGTTGCATCAGTTGGAGTGCCACACACTGCTCAGGACTTGCTCACTTTCCATCTGCCTAAAAGTGACTTACAAAGCAATTCCCCCTTTGTACTTTCCCTCTGATAGGGAACTGAAATGTCTTTGTGTCCCTGCCTTGATCCTCCCCCCTCACTTCCTATTTGTCTGTTTCAGAATACACATCACTCACTTTAAAGAATCTTAGGTCCTCTGCTGAAAACTCTAGAGCCAGAACTAATCACAAAATTATAATTGTAGAAAAGAGTTAGTTTACTCTTTCCTGGCTTAAAAAATAAAAATTACATGCTATGTAATATCTGATTTTGACACTTTGATTTGATTGTTTCTTGCTATTATTATGATAAGTTAGGAGAATTATATCTAATTAAAACATCGCTTTGATCAAGCTCATATTTTACCTAGTGTACCTTTCTGGCCTCTTTTGTCCCCTTTCTAACAAAACCAAACATCCCATGTGGTTTTCTTTGTACTCCAAAACTAACTTTAAAAGCTAAAAGGCAGTTGACTTAAAAAAAAAAAATTCACCAGCATCTCAGTAGGTCCATGCAGGCCTGACAAGAGCCATACCCTTTTTGTCATAAAGAAATAAATATTTAGGCAATTTTCTCATTTAGTAGGTAGCTTTGAGCTACCCCTCAAATAATTAAGCAAGAATCAAAGAAACCAAAGCCAAACAAACAAAAACCAGGAAAAAACCCCCAGCAAACAAAAAGTAAACCCACAAAAAACCCAAATAAACAAAAGTTCAAACCCAAAGAGATGAGGAAGGGCGGCACAGGAGCACAGGAAGTTTTCAAGAGTTTGTAGACCCCTTGTGCATTTAAAATCTATTCTAAATAACATTCTCTTGTCTAATTAGAATACAACTGCAAGAGTTCTCATTTGTCTGTACTTCAGAAGTGACTTGTCTTTTTGCTCAAAGCTTTCATCTATGAAATTGCAAAACTTTGTTTCAGAGCCTTACTCTGCTACCAGATTCCTTCTGTGGTTAAGTACAGGTCAGTCTCTCCAGAACTCTGTTTTCAGCTGTTGCGTTGAGGAGAAGGAGTCTGGCCTCCTTTCTTGGTTTGTTTCCAAGCCCTCTTAGGAAGCCTGTCTGACTTGGTTGGTGCAAGCTGGAACATCTAGAAACTGTTGGAATGCAAGAGTGAAATGTTATCTGCTCTGCTTCTTGTTGCCACTGCTGGCTTGCACACATGGCTTGGGCATGGCTTATGAGGGCTCTGCCTCCTACTAAAATAGTTGCTGTCTGTGTGTACCAAGGAGAGGAAATCCTACCAGCAGATTGTTTTCTGTGCTCTGGTATAAAATTAAAGCTGCTGAAATAGTTGCAGACGCAGCAGCTCAAAACAGAGAGAGCAGAGAGGAGCATACTTTTGTGATGGAATTTGGAATTGCCTGCATCTCATAAGTGCTGTAAGTTTGCTAATAGGAACGTGCAGCTAAACTGCTTGGAAACAGGAAGGCAAAACAATAATTTGAAATTAGACCCCCAAACAGGGAGATTGTTTTAAGACATGTGAGACAATGCAAAGGCATTTTTCTTTGATGCTATGGTTCCCAGAGGAAATGACTGCAGGTATCAATCAGCACCATCATAGTAAACATTGCTGTTACTTTTTTAGTCATGGACCTGCTTTAAGGAACAGAAGAAAATTGCAGGTTTCCATTTGTGAGGAGTGGAATCTCAATCTTGGAGATGTTACATTCAAGAAGCAAGGTGCATTGGCTGGATGGTCCTTGACAGACATTTAGTGTCTTACTATTTACAGTGTTTGTTGCACAGGCCGTCTATATACAGTCCCTTGATTGACAGAAAATTGATTCTTCAGACAGATTTTAGTTTCCTTTGAGTTTTGTCTTTTCCTGCTGTCGTGGACAATGCAGTGCCTGGAGCAGAAATGGTCAAACTGATTTTCATTGGTCACTGGCAGAACAGGAAGAGCAGCTCTGTGCTCAGGAGAAGTGTTGAGCCTTTTCAGCAGAGGAAGTGGCATGCATGCCACCAGCACCTACACTCTAAATTGGGAATTCCTGGCTTAGAGCAGAACCACAAGCATGCATGTCTTCTGTCCTTCCTGCCTAGAGGAGCTGCCTTTCTGCTCCCTGGACATCATCTTCTATTGGAAAGACCAACAGACTTAGAGCATAATATTGGCATGGAAACCAATGCAGCTGCAGGTAGCTGCACTCCTGGTTTATTCACATGGTTGTATCCCCAAATGTTGAAGTGTTGTTTCATCACTGTAACAGTAATGCTTCTGTAGTTTGTGCCTGGTTTCCTTTTTCAATTTGTCTGACTTCAGCCTTCAAAACTGATTCTTCTCCTGACCTTTATCAACAAGATAGAAATTCCTTAGTATCCAATATATGTACTGAAGCCTCATAATTTAAATTAGTATATGATCTTTCTTTGAGAATATACCTGTTACTTTGCTTACTATGCACATAAGCACATATGGTGCTGAGCTACTTCCATGGCTGAAACAACTGTGGAAATTATGTCAGATATGCAAGTAGAGTTTGGACACCCATTTTACCTTTCAAACCAGTTGGAATGAGATGTCCTTGGAAGTTATCTCCCCACATGTTCATGTACCTTCACTTCTGGGAACATGACTGCCTGCTTTCCTAGTCTGTAATGCTTGCAATTTTTTTTTTTTTGCAGTGGATGATAGTACTGGAGTTATAAATTGTGTCTGCTGGAAAAATCCCATGGTAGCAGAAACACCTTTATCAGGTAATTTATCAAATAAATAAGCTCTCTTTTGACTGTTTGTTTTTACTTATGTCAGTCTTAAATAATCTAGTAAGTGATCAAACTTGCAGAAGAGCAAATACTGCCTAGGCCATTTTGGTAATTTTCTGTTAGTTTTTGTGTTTTGTTCAAGGGTGATGCCAATAAAACCATTACATTATGTCCTGTCCCTGCCTTTTCCTTATTTGAGTAATATGATAGTCCAGTTCTATGCTGTGACATTGTTCAGAGAATTTGCCTGTTAAGGTTCTTTCTGTGACTTCATCTAGTAAGGAACTAGGCTGGAAATGTGCCACAACTTCTGTTTCCAAAGTCAGTCCATTGACCTGCCCTTGTGATTATGGTTTCAGGATTTATCCTTGCTTTGTTTGCATTCATATACTCTTGCTCATACAGACACTGTCAGCAATGGACTTGAAAGTAGCTTCAAACACAGTGGGAGGATGCCAGCAGTCTTTTACAATTTGAGCAAGTCCTAAATGTGCAGTAATTGTGCATTTGAAATTAATGTATTATTGCACTCAACTAACAGAACAGCACACTACTGTCTGGCTGTCTCTTTGCTTTTTCTCCTACTGTTTCTTGTAGATCAAAGTACAGAATTCTTTCTACTTTGGCTCTTCTTGGAAGCCCATGTAGTGGATTGACAACCCTAATATGGAGCTGATCAAATCCTACTGAAATAAATCTTACTGGTGTCATCTGCAGTGTTAGGAATGCATATTAATAGAATGGAGAAAGGAAAGCTTGATGTAAAAGTTAAAAACTCTGATGTCTGTGGAACAAGCCCATTTATACAGACAGATAATTCATACTTATATTTAACAATCTTATGACAGGTGGTACAAATGGTCCCAACTGGAATGTAGAAGACAGCTCTCACTTTGGAGAGGTGATGATCTGGCACAGCTCTCAAAAAAAGAAAAAAAAAAGGAGCCGCAATCAAATCAGTTTTGAGGAACTTAAATGAGGAACTTTGATGCATTAAAAGGAATTGCATGAAATACTGCTTGAAATAGAATGAGGACCAAGAGTGCTTTTCAGCCTTGCATTCTTATTTTACATGTACATCAGTAGTGCTTGAATGGACACTATGCTAAGAATGGCAATTCATTCATTTGTACCTGCTAAAGAAAGCTCTTAGGGGGCACAAGAAGCTTTCTTCCAGCCTTTTGTAATTGTGATCAGGGATACTTGGAGCAATAATCAGGTTTTAAATTATGAAGGATTTACTGTCCTACAAAGCTGTGTTATGTAAATGTGAAGTTCTGTCAAGTTGCATTCACCTCAGTTGCATTCACCCCAGTGTAGACATCAAATTGCATCACATGAATGCTTTGGCCCCACCTCAGATGACTCATTCTGCTTTTGTATAAAAAGTTCAGCTAACCTTTCTTTTCCCCTCTCATCCATCTTAGCATGATAAAATCAAAAAATGCCAAAACTATTTCAAATTTATATTTCAATTTTGCAACCCATCTATGACATTTCCAGTGGTAAATCAGTATCTTCTTGCTTTTATATTTTCCCCAGATGAATAATTTAAATAAGTATAATACAGTAAACTAATTTTGTCACCCAGAAATTTTCCTACCCAGGTCACATGGTGCCTGGGACCTTACCCTTTTTTAGTGATATGACTCCTGTGGTGCTTAGGTGGATGAATGCAAAAGGACAAGTAATGCATTGCCTTTAGTGCCTGACTCCCTTTCCCTCACTTCTTGCAGGTCATCCAAGCACAGCCAGCAGTCTCAGTGTGTTTGAACAGCTGAAGAAACTCCAAGAAACAGTAAGCCAGAAAACCAAGCTGGAGATTGGAGATGTTGTCAGGGTCAGAGGTCACATCCAAACCTATAGGCAACAAAGAGAAATTCAGGCTTCATGTTTTTGTGAGTGTTATGAATCTGTGATACATGTATCTAAGATGTCTGAATCTGTGAAAATATCTGAGCTGTATGTAATTAACTGAATATTTTCCACATTATTTTCTGGCATCTCATTTTTCTAAGGATTCTCATCTGTATATCTTTATTTCAATTGTAGCAGCATAAGGTTGGGAGACACACTATGTAATGTGTGAGATTAGACTGCCTGTAAACAAGGCATTCCTGGAAAAACTGTAAAAGCTGATTAGCATGCGTGCAAGAATATCACACAGCTACTCTGGTTGGGTGTCTGCAAGAGTGATTTGCTCTTCAGATTTCTCTGTGTTGAAGTAGAGGAGCCAAAGCCTGTGGGAAGGGAGCTGCTGACCTTGTGTGTCCCACTTCACCAAGGGTACTGAAGGCTTTGGAGAAGTGGCTGCTGTTTGCCACAGCCAATCCATTCCATGGGCAGGCAGCAGCATAGGGGAAGGGTCCCACTAAAGCCTGGCTTCTCCTCAGCTCCCTGGCTCTGCAGGATGAGGGAGAAGTGTTCCTCAGGCACAGATCTGCATGCAGGTGCTGCCTCTGTGTCTGACAGCTCTTGGAGCAGCAGGGCTCTGCAGCCCACGGCTCTGGGAGCTTCCAGTTACATAACTTCTTCTCAGTTCCGTGTCTGTGCTGTTGTGCAAGAGGTTTTCTCCAGTGAGATCTTACAGAGATAATGTTGAAATTATTTCTTTAGTGAAGAAAATCCTGTCTTTCAAAAACCCTGAATAAGTCAGATAAAAAGTCTAGGTTTTTCAGCTCTAGCTTAAGTTTGCAAGGGAGTTCAGCCTCCCTCTCCAGACAGAAGATTTATGAGTATATACAACCCATTCATGGCTTGGTAATAATACCAAAGAGAGCCATGCAATTCAAATAGCCTCTAAATGCTTTCACTTTGGCCCAAATAAAGCTCCTGACTATGTGTTAACTTCATTTAATGGATAAAGGCTGCTGAAAGGTAAAATAGAGATCATAAATTCTGGTTTAAAAAGTTGTCAGACAAAAGCATAATCTGTAATGCACCACAACAGGCCATTTTACCTCCTTGTAAACTGTAAAAGAAGGATTGGCTTTTGTGGTTTGTTTTTATAAAAACCACAGTGAACAAATTTTGCCAATTTAATACTGGCTGTGAAGCTCTGTTGTGCTGCCTCAGGTTTTCTTGCTTAAAAAATTGTGTGGGAGTCCTGGCCAGGTCTACATGTTCTCATTGCCTTTCCAGATAAAGTGGATGATCCTGTGTGTGATGTCCAGATTTCGAGAATGCTGGAGCTGCCCTGTCTCTATAGAGAAGTTTATGATAAACCTTTCAAGAGCCCTGAGGAAATACAGAGGTAAATGCAGTATGCAGAACTGCTCCTGGGGCAAAGTATGGGATATTATGATTGTTTACTTGTTGTAATAACTCTGGAAAAAAATAGAACAGAGCCTGACTGTGATTCAGCCTGCATTCATATACAGCAGCAGTCTGCTTTTCTCCCAAATAATTGGTGATACATACAGATGTATGTGTCACCAGGTACCTGTCCATAATCTGAGGAAAGAAATATAATGCTGACTAAAGTGAATATTAGGAAGGAAGCAAAATACTGTGTATAGACCTCTTTCATCTAGTGACAAAATGTGGGATTTAGAGCAAGATTTGGGGCTGAGGTCAGCAGAGAGGATGGAGACATATACTTGACTGATGTTGTTTTATGTGTAAGGTTAAGGAGCTATTCCACTGAAATGCTCTCCTGCCCTTGTCAAATCCCAAATCCATAACCTCGATAAGCTGAGTCAAACACCCACTCCTGTACTCAGTTTCAGGGTATCTGGATGCTTATTGGGAGGCCTGGTGCATGTAGTGTTGTTTCAGAGAGTCCAAATCTTAGGTTCGCAAAACCCTAACAGCACATGATTGAAGAAGAACAGTTGAAAGTTTATACTTATAAAAATGATCTGTTTAAATTAAGGATTTAAATTCAAATTCTTTAAGGACAGTAAAACATCCTTTGACCTTTGAAACCAGTCCAGTGGACTTACTTTATTTAATTTTTCTAAAACACATTTCTTACCTTTTGACATGTTCTGTGTATCCTTGTAGTGGCTTGGGGGCTCAGAATTTCTCAATCCATATGCTGCATGAGAAAGTGCAAGGCTTTCTATTAGAAAACAAAATTCAGACCTTTTACCAGCAGGAGTTGGAGACAGTTGATTCTCTGGTGTCTCTGATGGGTGTGCATCTACCCAGCCCAAGCTGTGAGGAGGTGAGTCAATACACCTGTTCCAAGCTTTTAGTGGGGGGAGATAATACCATGTACTTTTTTAAAGCATAAACAGATAAGACACTGGTGTCTTCAGAGGCTTCAAAAACCACTAGTGCTTGAGCTTTACACATTAATTATTTACAGAGCTTGAAGAAATCTTGTTACTTTAGACTTATAAAACTGGGCTGGAAAAAATAATGTAAGAACATTCTGTTATTATGGGTAATCTTGTGTAAAGGCTGAGCAATCTTAGAGCCTGCAACAGTCACTACTGTATTTAGATTTGTAATTAGTAGCTGTGTCACCCTTTAAGGTGCTTGAGTTTTTTGGGACAGAGGTTTGAGATCCTGGATCTAATCAGGAGAAGGGAGCACAAAATCTTTGTCTCATTTCTCCTTTGAAGTTCAATATATTAATAGAGATGCAGTTTTCAAGAGGAGGTTATGATGAGTGGATAAACAGTGCTCCCTGCTACATGTTTCTCACATTGGAAGTCCCTAACTGTGAAAGGATGAGAAGGTGGGATTAAAGTGAAATCAGTTTACAGGCAGTTGCATGTAACCAAACTATTAAGAAATTTTCCAATGAGTTAGTAACCTCTTGATCAGCTGCAGAATGGGAAACAGAACAACACTCATTTTGTAAAATGGCTTGATATTATCCTGTATTAGTTGAATAAATTACAAACCAGATTTTCAACTTGTATGAAATGATAATTTTCTGCAAAGCTTACAGTTACATCTTTTATCATGAAATCAGTGGCAGTTGGAACTTAAACTGGAGTGTTGTGATTCATTTGTTTACTTTTTGGTTTTCTGTAGAGAAGTAAATCCCTGGCAGTCATTTTCACCCTAATTTTGAAGTGCACTGTCATGTAAAGTGCTATGTTATGTTGAATTCTAATGTTTGTTTAATTCTTAAGAAACCCCAAAAAATAACACAAACACCAATCTCTTGCAGATGAGGTCTAATAATAATGAAAAGTAGCTCTTTTCTTATTGGCCTTGTTGAACTGCTGCTTATAGCTGTTCTTGATAGCTGGGTTGGGGTTTTTTATTTGTTTGTTTGCTTTTATTTAAGGCATTTGTTTTGGGTTTGCTTTAAAATAAACATGGATATTGGCACTAACAGGAGCTATTCTCATTTTAGACAGAAAAGTTTGCTAGTAGATTATCCAACATGGCACCTGGTACTTTCTAAACTAGCTGGAACAGTATTCAAAGTTCCCAAACACTTTACATTAAAGAAGTAGTGGCCATTGTGTCCAATACTGGAAACTTAAACGCTTCAGCATTTATAGAAATACCAAGATAAATAATTTACAAAGCCATTTAAAGTAGGAACTGGTGCAGAACAAACATAGAAAGACTGAAAAAATCCCCCAAGAAAACTCAACCCAAACAAAACACCAACCAACCAAAAGAAAATCAACTCAAAAACCCCAAACCAGGAAAAGTACTGTAGCAGCAGTGTTGTTAGCAGTCATGAAGAGCTATCATAATAATTAGTAGTTGCTCCTGACCCTGATACAAGGATGTGAGTATATGTCCCAGGAATTTGGGCCCACAGATGCTTATTTGGAAATTGCAGTTCTCCTTATTGTCCTTTACTATTAATTTCTTGCAAAGAAGGCTATCTGTTCTTGCATAAGAAAGGACCCACAGTTGTCAAGTGGCATGAATGCCTTAGGAGGAGTTCCTAGTAATGCTCTGGAAATGTATTTCCTTGTTCCTCTACTCCATCTCTAGAAGGTGTCACCTTTCATAATTGGCAAAGGATCAAGTACCCAGTTCTATCCACAAAAGGAAGTGTAATAGATCTGATTTCTGTCCCTCTTCATTTCTTTTCTCTTCAATACTCTTTTGTTTTGCACTGCCCTCAAACAAAGAGGATAAAAGGTGCTGCTGATGTGGAACAATGTTATTTTGGGCCTATTTGCCAAGGCAGGAGCTGCACAGCCAACTCAGATAATTAGGCCATGCCTCAGTCTACACACTTGTTCACTTCTTGCACTTTTCCTGGATGTAAAAGGATGAGTTATTTGGATGTGTAGTTAATTTTTTATCTTGATTCAGGTGTTTTAGAGCACAAGTTGTTGTTGTTAAACTATCTGTTTCCTTTCTCTTCCTTTCCCCATTCATCTCTTTCCCAACTTTTAAAGTACTTGCATGGTGTTCATCATAGTGGAAGGGTGTGTCCCCATGGAATATTTTCTCTAGGGAGGTGATGAACTGCTGTGGAGTCACTGCAGTGGAGTTGAGCAGAGGGTGAAGATGGAAGGAGTTAGCTGGGATAGTTTGAGGTAGGCAGCATCTCTGTGTTCCTTTTCAGCATTACTGTGTAGCTGAGTCCTGTCCACATCCCATACATGTCCTACAATAAATACCTCTTTCCAGTCCTGATGCCTCCCTGGCAGTGCAGTCTTCTGCCTGTCTGGATTAAATTTCCCTCTAGTAGATGCATCTGGCAGAACTGAAATAATTTCCTCTTCTCAGACATATACTAGGCAAAATTTAATTTTATAGTCTACGGATGATGAGGAAGAGATTTTAACTGCTTTTAAAAGTAGTTAAAAATTAACAAATCTTTTATGAGTTTTAAAGCCATTGGAGCTTTAATTTGCATAACCAGTTCCCCATCTATCCCAAAGGTGTAGCCTTTTCCCTATCCCTTAAAACAAATGACTTGTGAGTCTGGAGGGGTGGGTACCAGAAGGAAGACTACAAGTAAAACAAGAAAAAGTAATTTTGTGCTTAGAGAACCTCCAGAGTGTACTTACTGGACTTAGGCAATTATGTTTGGCAAATGGACAAGCCTTTGGTCTCATTTTTAAAGAAAGCTACATGTTGAGTGGATCCATCCAATTTCTCAGCTGAAATGCTTTAAACCAGCCAGTCTTGATTAACAATATTTCTGCCCTTCTGCCATGCATAAGCTATAGTGTGTGCTATTTTAGTGCTGCCATTCCAGTTTGTGAATGTCACTGCCTTGGACACGTAGCTTGAGTTGTGCTTTCCAGAGTGTGCTGTTTGTACTCCTCTTGATTTAAATGTTATCTCAAGGTCACCAACGAGAAGTAGTTAAAGCAGGAAGTTTTGCAGTGTTGTTCACACTGTCTGTGTCTACCCTGTTCATTGTACTGTAGGCGTAACACACTTCACTTGTGTTACACCTGCAGTGTAAAGTTCTTGATGCAGGGTCTTTGTCTTTCTGCCTCTCAAGGAAGTTTCACCACTGTTTTAAATATTATTTAAATATTTTAAAATATTATTTAAACATTTAAAAATATTATTTTAAATATTATTTGCTATAATAAGCTGCAAAGCTCTTTATAGAACTTCAGGACTGACACGTCCAGGATCACTATTACTAAAATTGACACCTGCCTAAGCCCAGGATTAAACATTACATGAGAAAATGCAAAAGGTGATTCCCTGAGTAGAATCACATGTGTGGTTATACCAGGAAACTTCAACACCATCAGGGTGTGATTCATAATGAGTCAAAGGTTACATAGTTCCAGTGTTTTGAACAGACTCACTAATTCCTGTGCCACTTCATTTCTTTGACCTATTATTGATTGTACAGAGAATTCGTCTTGTTTTAATAACTGGTTGCACAGCACCAGCCCACTAAGCTGTGTGAGGCCTATCAGATAGAATATATTGATTAAAGTACCAACTTAATTCTGGATACATAGATTCTTCTGTTGGCTTTGCTACAGAGCCCTTGGCCATTCTTGGGAGTGAGGGTAATGATAGTAAAATTATTATTTAATAGCTGCTTCTGTGTCAGGTTACACACACACACAACGTGTTTTACAAAAGGGATGACTGATTCTTGAATGCTCCTATGTTTTGGATGTACAGCTTAATTTATTTGAAAGGGGCCTGATTTGGAAGAGAAGGGGAAGACCCTGCTGTTACTGCTTCAGAGAATCTGAAATGGTGCACCCTGAAACTAAGGCATGCCCAAGGGGGGCACTTTGCAAAAGGAGGTGTGAACATTGGGAGAGGTATTGGGGAGAAATACTATTGACTTGTGCATTTGCAGGATGAGATGCTGGAGTTACTTTGGGTGGACCAAAAGAGCAGAATAAGCAATTTCAGGCTGTGTTGACAAAGAAACTGAATTGCTGCCTTACCCAGAGGAATGGAGAGGAGGAAGCATGTTCTAGAGCACACAAAGAAAAAAACCCAAATTTTTCCTGTCATTTTATGGTACTATTAAACACTGATAATACATAGTATTTTTGTATTCATATATAATATAGTATTACTAAAGTGGGCAGGAGCCCTATTTTGTTTTTCAGAAACAGTCCTTCTGCCATGAAGCCCTTTTCCATGGATTCTGCAGCACATATGAGAGAGTGCTGATATGGAGCAGCTGCTTACTTATAATAAGGCCTCACTGCTTTCACTCTGTCAATGCCTTGACTTGCATTCTTAGTGATTCTGTTTCAGTATCCATCCAGGCTGAGCTGTGTGTCAGTTCACACAGAGTCTGTTTTTAATTATCTCCCTTTTCTGACAGGATTTCAGTGGTAAGCCAAACTGAATAATTATTGTGCTTCTTTGGAAATATTTTTATCTTTTTTTCTTCCCAAATGTTTGCTTTCACATTAAAAATTGATCAGAGTCTTGAGTTGGTTGCTTTGCTAGCAATTTCTTACATTCTTGAGAATTTATTACTGCATTTGAGTGAGAGGCAAAGTCTCTTCATTTTACATATGGCTGTGAGAATGTGCTTTTCTGTGAACAAACCTTCACTCTTCACTTAATCCTTCCTGCTGCATTTATATTTGTTTCTTCAGTTCATCAGAAGAGGCACAATGAAGAGAAATACCTTAGTGGTATTAATGCTGTGACTGGAACAGTGTCCAGATGCACGGCCAAGTTTGTAATTAGAAGTAGAGTCTGTTGTTATCCAGATTGATGTTGTGATGGACAGGAGGACAGACGAGGTTCAGGCACTGAATCCTTCAGCCTGAAACAGAGGAAACTGAACTGAGAATAAGAGCCATTGTTCTGTGTTAATTATCTTGAAGTAGTCAGCGATTATTTTTACTGGTGATTTGAGAGGAAAAAGAGAGTTAGCTGTTGTGGAACAGAGAGAGAGAGGGATGTGATTATGGTCTGTTGAGGGTCATCTGCAGGAGCAGGAGGGAGAAACTTGTGATGCATGCTAACACCAATATCCCTTTTGGATCCCAGAACTATTCCCAGTTAGGTACATCAGCTTTCAGGCACTGTTGGAGTGTCACTTGAGAACTGCAAATGCATGGAATGAATCTTTTGTGAGATCTTCTTCCTTTGCTCCTGTAGTGTCCGTTTCACATATTCACGTACTTTCTTTCTACTTCCCAATGATTGCCTGCTTCACTCCCCAGGCTCTGAGCTGCTCCTGGTGAGTGAAGCAGGATATGTGAAGTCTGTATTTTTGTTCAGAACAGGGTGGGAGCATTTATGGTGATAGTTGAAGGAATGGCTTGGCAAATCTTGCTCTGGTTGCTCTGGTGTGGTTCTAGTTATCACATGGTGGTTTGTGGGAAGCAGTTTAGCTCCCTTCTCAAAGAAAACCACAGGGAGCACAGTGTGCTCTCAACAGATGAGAAAACAGCAATTGGGGAATTGAAATAGTCTGTGTAGATAAATGGGAGGTTGAAGGACACAGTAGGACAGATGGAGATGGAGAAGAGTAAATCATAGTCTTGCTCTTATCTACACATACTTTCCCTTCTCCGCAACTAATTATTTCCTTCTACTTCCCTAGCTGTCATTCCAGTCTCTTAGCTCTGCTCTATTTCCAAACAAACTCTGCTTTTCCCTGGTGTTATTTTTTTTCCCTCCCCTTCAATCCTTCTACTCTGTTAGATGTGTCCCAAACACAGAACCCTGTGTTCTAAATAACCTGATTTAGGACTTCCAGACACATTGTTCTCCTTTCACAAAAAATTAATTTCCCACCTACCCTTAAAACTGAATCCTTTGTTTCCTTATTTTGTATGCTCATCTTAATTTATTGCATGCTCTTTATCCTTTCACTTCATTAGGCTGTGGAGAAGCTCCTGAGAGCATGACCAGAATGTTTGTAAAAATTTGGAAACAAAGGGGGCAAGAAACAAATACTGGTTTTGTCAGTTTTCTCCTTTCCCTGAAATCAAGAGGTGGGAATCCAGTCCTCAGCCCTTGGATTCCTCCTGAATATCATCTTACAAAATACTGATTTTCCTACCTTTCTACCCTTATTCCCAGGAAAACTCTGAAAGTGAATAAAACTTGATTAACAAAAAAGTCAAATGAACTGCAAGCATCACAAGAATATTCTAAAAAAAGATTTCTTGGTACATCACCAAATAGCTGCTAATCACAAAGAAGGCAGTTTAGAGATTATGGTTCCCCAAGATTGGTACAAGCTTCTGGTGTTTGGGTTTTGTTTAAAGCTCAGTGACATTGATTATTTCATACATAACAGATATGATTTGTGAATTACTAAATGAAGAAAAATGTGTAAAAAAGTTCATGTTAAAGAGGATCTAAAGTCATCTTCTTCTTGAAAGCATCTGGATGCTTTCTTGATACCATCTTTTGCTGGTAACTTTGGTTGAGCTGAGATTTCTCACCGTCTGCTTCATTCTTTTCTTTCCATCCAGGTGAAATCAGAAAGTAGCTCTAGTTCCAAAAGGATTCATGGTGTTTTTAAGGAAGCAATAAAGATGCTACAAGAAAAAGGAGTGGTTTTCCAGAAACCTAGCAGCTCCAAGGACTTATACTATGTAAGGAACTGAGCTGTGGTTACAAACAAGTTCAGTGGTATGACTTTCATAATCAGTGAAAATAATAAAAATATTGCAGAAATAGTAGAAATGTTTCAGAAAGAGCAGCAGGACACCCAGCTGCTCTCAGTTTACTCAGAAGTACTTTCTGCAGCTTTCTTCAGTATTGGTTGTACCTCTGTATCACCCACTGAATTATTCCAAGTTGTGTCTGCACTCACTGGGCCGCCAAACTGCTCTGATCCAGCTGAGCTCACTGAAACCTGGGGCCTGGAACAATTCTCCTTATCCAAGTGAGTTCAAGCTTGCTCTTCTGCTGAGGCAATCACCCTCCTTTGGGTGAAACTTAGTTGTATCATGTTCTTCACCTAACTCATGGATGTTGTCAATAGTAGTAAAAATATTACCTGAAGATTTGATGTCCATTATTAGTCTTGGAGGCAGCGTAAAATGCAGAATGTAATTGTGACAGTGTTAGTTTAGAATACACCATGTCAGTGGATTGTTTTCCAACAGCAAGGCCAGTTTCTTCTTTTTTCTTCAGGTGACTGACCATGATAAGGAGCTGTTTCAAGTGACCCTTGATGTGATTAAAGAAGACTGTCGAAAACCCAGGCGTAAGTAGCAGAGCGATCAAGCTCTGATGAGCTGGTGCTGATATACTGATGACAATATCTCCTCCTGCTGCTGGATTGGATATGCTGCCTGTCCTCACCCTCAAACTCGAGCTGTTGCTGGTGTAGCTAATCAGAACAGCTAAGAGCAGGAGTACAGGAGCAGCTTCCTGTGAGCATGGAGGGAGAAAGAGCACGTGTGCCCAGCAGGAAGCAAACTTCTCCGATCTGAAATAAGCAGCCATTATCTTAGATCTATATCTTTTGAGAATACTTGGATTTTGGGAGGAACCAAATGTAATGAAGTCAGGTCACCACCTAGCAGGTGTTGCTTTGCACTCTGGAGAAGTAGCAAATCTTGCTGGTTCAGTTTCTACAGGGGAGTTGACACAAAAGTGACCATGCAGAAAGGTGAAATCCCTGCCTCCTTTAAGTCAACAATAAAACTTGCTTAAATCAGTAGGATGTTCTCTGGAGATTTTAAGCTTAGATAGAGCTCAGATTGTATTTCTTTGCAGTTAAGGATTTCAGTCAAACAAAGTCTATTTCTTTTCAGATAACGTGCCTCAGGTGGCTTCTGAGTTATCCCTGTCCCTCAAACTATTGTGTCTTACTGCCAGAGTGGTAACTTGTGCTTGACTTGAATGTGTTCTAATTACACAGGTACATTGTTACAGAGTGTCTTTCAGTTCCTGGGATAGAAAGTGTCAGCAGGGATCACTTGCTGCCGGAGTGCAGCTATTTGTGGGACAGAATGTGCTTTAGTACAGAATAAATGACTGACTGGAACATAAGGCATAAAATCTTAAATTGCTCATATCCCTGTACTATCATAACTACAATAGCCCTTGTAGCACCTGGAGTATGATGGTTATCCTGCAGTGAAAAAAAGGCTGAGGCAAAATCAAGTTTGAGTTTTAACTGTCTCTCTTAAGAAGTGGTAGAATTGTAGAAAAAGTCTTGGGAGAACTGGGCAGGCAGGTTAATATGGGCCTGTTTGCCTGAGGGTGTTTCAGTGCAACAAATTGCTTTATCACATTGTTTTATTGTCTTTTATCCAATTAACAAACATCATTTCTCTAAGAGTCACATCATTCCTTTGCTCATTTTATACATCAGTTAGTTCTCCTGGTAACCTGCTTTTTTTAATACAACTACCGCACTATCAAGGCCAGAACCTCTATACAGTTGGCAGAGGCACTGAGTGACTGCCTCCTATTTGTTCCCTTCTTGTGCATTGTCACACTGGCCAAGTACTCTGTGATCCATGGGAAGTTGGGAAGTTCTTTCAGTCAGAAAGTCAACAGCAGAGAGTAATTTGTAGATCAGTCACACAAAAGACTTTGAAGAGTCCTGAGTCCTCAAAGCCATGTTTTCCATAATAAGCAGTTTAAAATTAGCAACTCTTTTAAAAACCCTCTTGTTCTTGAAGCTTTCCCCCGACTTGGTTTCCCGCTGCAAAGAGGACAATTTCCAGGTCAGTGTCCCTTTGCTGGTTTCCAGAAGGACCATTTCAATGTCCTGGTCATTGGCAGTAGAAGCAAAGCCAAGAAGCTTCCATCGAAACCAGCAGGCAGGGCAGTATTTGTTGTCCGGGGATGATGCAAGAGCGCCGAGCTGAGAGCGGCTGCCGGCCCCCCTCTGCTGGCGGGAGCTCCAGCGAGAAAACAGGGACATGGCCATTCACCTCTAGGGCTTTTTCTTGTTTGTTACAAGAAATTCCTACCCGTTTTCCTCCAAGAGTAACAGTAATCTTCCATGACAAGAGGGATGATTTATGGTAAATCAAACTCTTCTCTCCAATGAGTTACTTCTCTGCCAGTTTTCCAGGCAACGCCTTGCCCCATTGCTGTAGTTGTGACACATTCCCAGGCCCAACCCAGCTGAAACTATTGTACAAATTTTAAAAAAATCTTGCCTGCCTACTCAGAGCTGCACAAGCCCTGATCTGTAATGTGCCTACCTAACAATCCTAGTCCTTGGCTCCACTTATAATTCCTGATCTTAAATGCACTCATGAGAGACCGCTGTGGGTCTATCTAGAAACTTAATATAGCCAGATAGCACATTTTGACTCCAGACTGAACTGCAAAACGGATTTTGGTTTGTTTCTTTCTTTGTTTTACAAATTTGCTCTGTTCCTCTGTTTTATAAATTTTAGTCTTAGATCAGGCTAATGGTAGAGAGGACAAAAACCAGAACCACTTGAAGTTAAATTTAATATGTCAGAATGTATCCTGTGTGAGACATCTGTAGTGAGCAAATGGTAGTTCTAAAACTCTGTCCCCTCTGATGTTGGTTTTCAGGCAGGACAGTTAATCACAGCCTGGGTTCCCCCAGCTGCTGGATAAAAGCAAGAACCCAGGATCTCAGTGAAAGAGGAACAGGAATGTTTTGGGGTTACTTAATCATTGTACACACCAGCAGCTTCCTCAAAGTGCTGTTTTCTACCAGCATCTAGGGGGAAAGTACCCATTGTACTGTTAGGTAACACTTGAGTCATTAATGTAATTCATTGAGATTTAAGTTACTCTGGATCACGGCTGGGCAATTTGACCTTCTTATGACAAACCTATGACAAGTGCAAAGTGCAGCTACCCATTTTGTTTGCAACAGCAATCACTATGACCAGGTAGAGTCATTGTTCTATTCTCTGCAGTTATATCTCCCAGGGTAGTGGACACATTTTTGGCTGGTGGCCACAAAGGTCTTTTTATCATGCTGGATACTTCTGAGGAAGTATTTCTGCCTGATTCACAGCCTAATCAGAATTAGGCTGAACTGTTTATTTACTGCTATCTACCAATGACTTTTCTCAGCATATTCTAAGGCAGCTCAGCAGATTCTAGAGTAGAGAATTAACTAAAGAAACAAAAAACAACAAAATATAGTGCCCTCCCTGGCCCATGGCAGTTTCTCAGTACCCTTATCAAACTTGCCTTGCATCACATGAGCTAAGGAGATGGAAAATAATTTGTGTTGATAAATATGATTTATGTCTGTTTTCCATTGTCAGCTGCTGTGGAGAAATATGTTGTGGACTTCAGCACTTGGGGGACTGGGAGCTTGCAGCACTGACAATTAGTGGAGGAAATGATGACTGGGACAGCTTCAAACAATGCCCCACCTGGCACAGAATAGATGTGTGCCGCCATGAAGGACCTCTGTGCTTGCCCCTGGCAGAGGGGGTTATTTTAAACTTCTGTTCTCTTGTACATTGCAGGGCTAATTAAAAGGAGATAAAATCTGATACTGATGGTTCCATGACTTTCTACTCCCATAATTGTATGGGTGGTGTGCAGGGTAAGGAGGAGATAGCATTGCGAGGTGAATGCAGTTGCAGTGCAGCAATTTTTCCACAAGATGCCAGCGTTGGGCCAGCGGTTACAGGCCCTGGCCACGCACCTCGCTGCTTGAGGGTTGTGAAGTTGGGTCTCAGTAAAATGACTTTCATTTGGTTCCTTCTGAAGTTGCAAAAACTGGATGGCCTGCACAGGTGCACAGTGGAGGTACCCTTACATTATTAAACTCCTCATCAAGTTGTACTAAGCCTTGTATGTTAAGAGTTGTCAAGACTGACTTATCTTTCACCCTAATTACTACTGTTACAGCTCTGACACTTCCCAGAAAAGTCACTGGGAACACTTGATAATTGGAGAACTGCAGGCACAGACAGGATCTCTTCCTTCTGAATACATGTCTGTTTCTGTATCTAGGGCTCTCTCTAGGGATTTTCATGATTGATCTGTATTACGATAGTTCAAAAGAGACAGACCAAAATATTTTGTCCATGCCTGGCTGCATTTTCCTTTTTTCTGCAGATGCTGAAAAAGGTTGCCATTTCCTTCATGTCCTGAGTTGTGTTCAGCAGAGCTACAACCCCTCTCTGCCTGAAGTGGTGATGCACCGCGTCTTGGAACTACTGGAGAGTAACAGTGATATTGTCAGCACTATGGAAGGATATTTTATGGTATTTTAAAAAGAAATTATAAGAAAGAGAGGTTGAGAGACTGTGAGAAGCTGTAATTATCTGGTATTATCTAGTTAGTAGATTAAGAAGAGCCTTTTGATTCTCCAAATGCTATTTTTGTCCAGCTTCAGAGAAATTGTTCAAATACTTGTTTTAATATTCTTCCTGACTTCCTTTCCTAGTGAAAGTGGTATCAAACTGATTCTGGACATTCTAATCTAGCAGGGAAACTGGAAAAGAAACTGTGCTCTTGGAATAGGATGTGACATTGACCATCCTCACATCTGCATCTAGTGGGCCTAAAAAAAAGTCACTGCTAAAGATCCCTGTTTACAGCAGTGGTCATCTCAGGAGATATTTTTCTGGCTTAAAGACTGATCTTGCTAGGTTTCATGTGGTAATATCTGCAGATCTTTCTTTTTATGTGAACTTGGTAACACCTAGAGAAAGGACACACAAACAGAAGGATATGCCTGTCCTTCCTGGCAGTGCTGGTGCATCTTTGTCTGTGATTATGTGTTCTTCAGTCTGGACAGCTTTCCCACTACTAAAGCAATCCTCACCATTCTCTGTAAAGTAATATTCAGGAAGGGGGTCCTGCATCCCTTGCCCACTGGTTGTCAAGCATGCCTGCATTCCTCTGCATTCCCATCTGTGCTACTGATGTCTGTTGTTGCAGTTTCTCTTCAGACCAGAATTCTCAAAATCAGCTACTGTTTTGCCGTTTCAGTTCCTTCCTAGATCACAAATGGTAAAACATAAATTTGATGCTTTGGAAAAGAAAATACAGAAGCCCTTGAGACCCACTGTAATCTCCTCTGCCTGTTGCTTTTTGTGTCTTTTATACTTTGTCACTTTTGTGGTAAAATACTGCCCATATTTGTGCTTGCAGAAGAACACAAGGCATAGACGAAACAATGTTGGCCCAAAGAAGTTTACCATGCAAGCTGTTTGATCTGGAATAATTATAACTCTGTTATGTGCAACAGTTAAAAAGCAAAGTTGTTCAATATTTATGCTTAGAGAGGACTTGCTGCTGCAGGGGCTTGTCTGTTTAATTAATCTGTTTAATTTATGGTGTGGAGGTGAGACCTTTAACTTGAAAAGAGTACAAAAGATTGAATTTATCCTTTTTTCCTCTGCACCTTCCCTGTAACAGTTGAAACAGCAGACTCCCAGGAGGCAGCTGTAGTGGTAAAGCCCTATATAAGGATTGACATAGCAGGGAAAAATAAACCATATGCATGAGGAAAGCCAGTGAGTAGCCCCATGTGTGCCAGCTCTCTGGTTTGTTATATTATCTGCCTCACTCCAAGCCCTGGCTGCAGTGAGATATAGGCTAAGAGAAAGGCTTGACAAAATATTTGGCATTTGCATTCAGAGGCCCATGGAAAACTCTGGCCTTAAAGAGACGCTGAGTTTGTTCGTAGTAGAGAACTATGGATGAATCATTCATTTGCTGAGTGTTCCCTACTTGCTGCAGGACTCAGTAGTTGGTTTCCTCACAGATTTCCCTACTCCTCACATTGCTGCTCTGCTCTGAGTCAGGTACCTTCTAGTCAGATCTTAATATGGGCCCTGAACGGGTGCTGAAGGGATGTACCTGTGCAGAAGGAAATCAAAGAGGATTAAGGAAGAATTGTAGTGTTTGTTCCCCACTCCCTCCCCATACCCTGAATATCTCTGTAAATCAGGGAAAGAAGGCAGATACTGAGTGAAGTGCTGCTGAGGGGAATTGAAGCTTTAACTTATGCCCATGAGAAGATCTGGTTGGCTACTGGGGAGATTTGCTTTTAAATTCCTGCTCTGATTGTTGATGAGTTTGAAGTGATGCTTAAAAGCAAGGGTATCTATGGAAGAATAGGCTTGGAATATTGATTCCTAAATTCAAATTCACTTCAGGAATTGCCCACAATCAAGCAGTACATATGGTTAAGTTGCTTATTTGGCATGAATTTGAGGATATGTTAAAGGAAAGTATAAAGTGTTTCAGACCATTTGGAAGAACGTGGCATCTAATTTACGAGACTGTCTTGGCCATTTTCTTGAAATGTTCTGTATTAGCAAAAGCTTATTTTGCTGGGAAAGGGTTAAAGAAACAGTGCTAGCTCAATGGGAAAGGTGATCTCCTCTCTTAAGTTAGAAGAAAGACCCTGGTTCTCCTGAGGATGACAGCTGAGTGTGTGGGCTGGATGAGTTCGGGGAGAAAAAGAGAGTTTGGAGATCATGTTGCTCTTTAGGATCTCTTTAAAATAAATTCATACCAAAATAGGATTACATCTTCAGCTTTTGCAGTTTGTATATTTACATGTGCAAATTCTGTTGCCTCCAACTCTGAGGCTGCACTTACTGTGTTTTAGATGTGTTTCCTTGAGTAAAGTTTGCCTAAAATCCCTGTCCACTGATTTCCTATGCTTGGAGGTAGAAAAAGCAGACATTTGTATCTACTTCAATCCTGCTCCTGTTGGCAGTTCCAAAGCACTGAACAACTGCAAAGCCTTGGAGATGAGGTGGAAGGAAATTATCTCAGGAAACACGGGTAAGTTATTCTGGAAAAAACATGTTCCTGGAAGTTTTAAAGTTGATCCTTGCTGGGAGTGCTCAACTCTTGTGATGGAGGGTATGTTCTGATGGTGTTTGTTCCCCAAGAACAGGAAAAAGGGATTTTTCTCAGATGAATTGTCTCAGGGAAGTAAGATGAATAAACACAAGGGAGCCTATAGTTTTTACAAGAGTGAAAGGTTAAGCTAAAGTTAATGGAGGAGACTAGATTTAAGCTACACAGATTCTGACTATTTCTACAGAATACTTGTGTCTTAAGCTTGTATGCTTTATTTTTTCCACCGTAGCCACCCAGCACTTACTCTGGTTGAGAGCATTCCCTCTTGCACCTACAGGGAATACAGGATGCATGTGCCTGCACAGCAGTGCCCCAGGAGCTGTGGGAGCACAGAGCTCACTGTAGGCTGATTTACCCATTCACTCAGTATCTCTACAGTGTGCTTCTGTGACAGCAGTCTAGACATACCCATGTTGGTATAAGTCACCTTTATGTAAGTCAAACTACATACACTAGGGCTTTTACTGCAAATAAACTGTCTCTCTGTTTAAAGATCCTATCCTTAACCAACAGAGTCATATCATACACACTGTTAAAATTCTTAGACCACACCTATGAAATATTGTGCAGAGCATTCAGTGAAAGCATGCTTTCTTGTTTTGTTTAATTTGAAAACTCATTAGGAAATACAATTATTACTGGTTTATTAAAGAACTTAGAAGGTGCCACTTTAAAGTAAGACTGAGAAGTGAGAATTCATGTTGTAGAACTGCCTCATGACCAGTTCCAGTTTCCATAGCAACAGTTACGGCAGTAAAAGGTAGGTAAGGAAAATGGAATTTTTAAAAGCAGTCAGCATTTCTACCTTACCATTAAAAGGTAAGTTTCCATAGAAATGCAGCACCTGAGAACAAAAATTTCCTAAGAATCTCAATATTCTATTTTAGCAAAATGCACAGTGATTGCTTTTCTGATGAGGAAACAAAGGAACAGCTTTACCTTCAGTCCCTGCCCTCTGTTTATGTGAGAGAAGAGATGAGGTTACTTCATACCTGAGTTTCCCCCTTCTGTAAATTGAGAATAATACAACTCCCTGTGCAGGTCATAAGCCTCAATTTTTTTTGTAATCATAGTCATTAAAGCTCTATGGGAGCTATTAGAGAAAAACAGTATGGCTGTGTGGGAGAGAGTGAATGGATAGATGCTGGAGTGGGACTTAGGAAAAGTTGTTCTTCTACTAGTACTAATAGCTTTGGTTTTTTCTGCCTCTCTTTCCATGAGTATTGCTTTGCTTGTCTTGTCATCTTGTCATACCTATGAGGCAATGATGGTCTCCCTGTTTTTATTTGTATCATATTTTTTCTGGAATCCTGTTTCCTCTTATGACTTCTTAGATGACTTCATAAAAATGGAAATCCAAATAAATGAGTTCTGAGTATTCTTGTTCTGAAATTGTTGGATTGTAGATTTGGACCCACGAGGACAAGCATTTTACACAACTTGCCTGGGAAATGATGCTTACTTTCAAAATAATAAATGACCAAATTAAATATTGGTGACATGACTAAAAGCTGTTTCTGTTTTGGATCTGTGTATACTTGTGTATTCCAGTGATGAACAACATAAATAGGACTTGCTAATTCATTATTCAAAGTGGGAATTCATCAATGAGCAGCCAGTGAGGCATGGAGCCACACAGAGAATTACAAGACAAAGTACTGGAAATCTGTTTGTCAAAGAAATGCTGTTTGGTTTACTTTGAGAGTAAGCTGATCCTGTAGGGAAAAGATGTGCCTAGCAAAGATTTGTATCTTTATACTTACCTCTAAATGGGAAAGAGAGCAAGTTCAGATCCCATGGGCACCCTGAATTTTGAAACTTCCTGTCAGTGCAGCACTGTGTTCTTTATTGCTGTCTTTCAGACCAGTCTCCAGTCCTCCTGCCCCAACCCTCCAGCCTAGAGCAAAAAGAATGTTCAGCCACAAAGATAAAAGAATAGTTATAATAATTGGTTACCATCCTCTAGGAGTCCCAGCATTACAGCAACATTTTTGTGGATCCTTGTGGGCAGCAGGGAAATGCTGAGCCGAGGATCTTGGGTTTCATTCCCAGCAATATACCCTGTCAGGCACAGAGACTTTCCCCCTAATTTCTTTCATCTATTCCTGAACTCCACTCTCCCCTCTGACTCAGTTCTCGGGCCCTTCATTTCATTCACAGTCACAGATCCTGTCAAAATCCCTTCCTTTATTTTGTTCCCTTTACCTTTCCTAACTCAAATATCCTTGTGAAGATTTGGCAATTGAAAGTTTCAGGATAATCCCCTTGCCTAACTCTCTTGACACTGTTCACAGCCCGTTGTGATTCCTGCAGGCTATCCTTTGCTCCTTGTCTAGGTACCAGAGGAGGCAACTTTCTTCCCAGTGTAGTTTGCAGCAGGAAAGAGATGCAATTTCAGGAAAACAACACTCTTTCCACCCCACCCTCCTGAAGATTTAGTAGCACCCTAAATATTCTGGTGGTGGGTTTTTTTTTTTCCCCAGGTATCCAAGTACAGAAAAAACAAAACAAAACAAAAAACCCCACAAAAATAACAAAACAAAAAAATCCTCACAACTAGAAAGTAAAAGAGTCGTGTCTTGCCCAAACCTGAACAAGCAGAAGTCACACCCCTGATAGAAGCTATCTGCCTCTCCTTGCCACTTTCATGTCCTTGCAGATCTCATTGCTGACATGATCTGTAAAGTTGATGCGTGTCTCCCAGTTAGCTTGTGTGTCTCCCAGTTAGCTTGTGTGTCTCCCAGTTAGCTTGTGTGTCTCTTTTTAGCCTGTTTTTTTCCTGAGAAATTGTGACTATTCTGATGAGATTATAGTGTGTGTCTGGGCATTTTTCAACCTCTGTCCCACCACCCCAAGTGACTTTGGCTAGTTAAGATGTGTGAAGGACCCTGAACTGTTATGGTCTGGCACATTTGTAGGAAATGGGTGCGCTGATAGAAGAAGGAAGCCCAAATCAGTGCTTCTGTGAAAGGGAAGAAAGTAAGTCAGACAACACCAGAGAAGCCACACACAGGACAATCCCAAAGAACCTGTTCCTGTAACTTCAGCTGCCACAAGAAGTACTTGTTCTGCAAGTGCTCTTTTAAGAAATGGTTGGACAGTTTTTGCAGAAGTTTCCCCACAGATATTGCCCTAAGTCATGATGGCAAACTGCAAATCCACTAAAATCTGGTAAAGCTGCATTGGGGTGCAAAGTTGGGCAACTGATTGTTAATGATGCCACCAGCCCATTTCCACAAATATCTTTAAATGTGCAATAGAGGCTATACTAATCGAGTCACAGCAATTTACAAGTTGAAACCAGCCCAGATTAACAAGACTGCCTGAGAATAACACAGCCAGGAATTTGCCAGCAAAAGAAATAACCTAAAGGAATGATTTTCAGTAAGTGTTAACTACTGAACACTGCAGTGCCAATTAACCTGGCACAGCATGTCCTACAGCTCTTGTTTTAGCTTGCTTTTTTGTTATTCCCTGGAAGAAGGCACACTCCTTCCCTACCAGCTAGAACTGGAGCTCTCTGCCACCTTCACGTGGCTCTGCTGGAAACAAGGTAAGAAAAATAGCAAATGTATGTCACTGCATAGCAACATGATTAAAGACAGTTTGTGCCAAGTCTGTTATTGACCTGGAAAGTTCATGGTTCCTCCCAGGAATGGAGACTTCAGCCGAATTTTACTGTGACACTTGGAAACAGGAGGGAGGATGTCAAATGTCTTCCCCAACAATGGAGTCCAGCAAGTCCTGCAGGCCTAACAGATTTCAACATGTGTTCTTCTTGGCGAGGAACAAAGGTGGTACAGAAATGAAGAGTGCTTGGGGCTGGATTTTTCTCTTGTTGACAATATTGGTCATTTGCTTTTAGAGTGTAGGGTCTGTCCTTGTGTTCATGTAAAACTTTTTGTCCACAAAAGAACCTCTGAGCTGTAACAAGCTAGCTGGTGTTCTGAACTACTGCCTACACTGCTGACTAATCTCTCTCATTGTTTTCTGTCCTCACCTTGTCTTTTTTCCCCCCAATAAAATCTCTTTAACTTAATTCCTGATTCAAAGTTATGGTCTCTGTCCTCTTGTGAGTACAGTGATCCAGGACAAACATAACAAGAGCAAACTGATATAGAGAGGAGTTTTTGTTGGAACCCTGAATTTAGGAAAGGATGAGAAATACAGAGGAAGCTGAAGGAGGAGGATTTAGAACCAAGATGTTTGAAATGAGTCCTACTGAAAAAGGCTAAAGAAATAATTTCCTAATGATGCTGTAGACATCTGTTTCAGAACAAGCAGCAGGTGTTGCATGTAATGAAAGCAAGGACTTGTACTGTTTTATTTTCTGCAATTAGAAAGCAGAGGAGGAAATGAGGTCAGGAAAAATGGAGTAAGAGAACATTTAGCATAAACAGCTGGGCAAATTTACATAGACCACAGCAGTATTTATATGCTCTTCCTCTGCCTTCCTTACACTATCCTTGAACAGGTCTGTTCTGCAGAGTATTTTGTCCTTCCTAAAAGACCAATGGTTTGGGTGCTCAAAGTGACACTTGGTCACCAACATGCCTTTGAGGACCAAAATGTTCAGGATAATGTAATTGTCACATAGATGTTGTCATGAACTGATGAGAATGATCCTGAAGGTAAAGCTGCCCTTGTCTCACAGGTGGTTTGTCTGCTTCAGTCACCAGAAAAGTGTCTGAGAAAGCATCCAGTAGTGAAATGGTTCTTTAGGCTGGCATTCCTGGTGCTGCATGGTCAGGGCTCAACACATGTCTGGATCCAAATAAACACCTGGAATTATGTGGATGGTGTGTCCCCTGCTCCAAACTGAAAAGCACACCTGCACCAGGCCCTGCTAGAGAAACTGTAACTTATCTTTCCACAGGGCATTTTTTTGTTTGGGATGATCTCATTTCTTGTTACAATCAATGAACATCCTACAGGGCATTTTATTTTTCAAGCATCTCCACTACTGCCCTACAAAGTCTAACCCCAGTGTAATGACTGGAAATTAAAACCAAACTGTTTGTGTCTACCCAGGGGATGATGTTGCTGTTGAGGAGATCCAGAAGTGCTTTTCCTACAGAAGTCTCTCAGTTGGGAAAAACACTTTGCTTTTGCATGAACATAACAAAACAAAAAGTTAATGCGCTCCACTGCTGTGTGGTAGAGGGTTGGATGTTACATATTCTTCTTACAGTGCCAAGCTTGTGTGCTCCTCACCTGTGTTGAAACTGCAGTTCCACAAGCAACTTTTCCTAAAGTTTTATTTGTACATTTTTATAGTTCACAGTCTGTCAGTCAAATGTTTTCTGGTCTGGATATTGGCAGATAAATTCTTCTACTTTCTCTAGGGACTGTGCAGCCAAATGAAATTACTGTTTGGTTTCAGAAAGGGTTGAATGAGTAAAAATAATGAACAAAGAAATTCAAATTTCAAAAGGGGTTGGTAGAATTTTTAAATCTCAGTGTCCATGTATGTATCCATAGAGGTAGAATGGGAAGAAAATGTAAAGAAACACTATTTCTTCCTAGACTGACTTTATTTTAACAAGCCCATGTTATCAATAATGGAGACTACCATGTTTTTTGCAGAGGATAAAGCAGGAACCAGTCTCAAAATGTGCTATTTTGAGAACAGTGAGCGTGCTGAAGTCAGGGATAGCATCCAGGAAGAAGCCTGAGGAATCCAAATCCAAACCTGTGATCAGTTTGGTAAACTTCAGCTGTCTCAAGTGTAAGCCTGACACGTATATCATAAATAAAGAAAAGTGTGGCTTGGGCTTGCTTTATTTTTTTAAGCGCTTCAAGAGATATTTACAAAGCCTCTATAAAAATGGAAAAGTACAAGGTGTACATAGATGATAATCAGTGTGCAATGTGCTGCTACCACCCAAAACACCATGCAGGGCACACACAACAGTGGGAAATCCTTCATCCACAACTGCTAAGAGAGGACTGAAAAATGTCATTAGTCATGAAAGGGTTAAACTCTAAGATAGCTGCTTCAAGGAAAAGATAATCTATAATTTAAGTCCAGAGGGTGAAGCAGCTCTTTCATAATGCAAGTAAAAGCTGTTATACCGTTGGAAAAGTATGTACACTGCCTGCAGAAGGAATGATTATTTCGGTTTTTCCATTATACTAGATTGCACAGAGGGGCTGACAAAGCAGCACTCTCAGCTGAGGAGGCTGGGAGGGGAAGGGGCACAAGGATACTGTGCTAGAGGAGGGGGGATTTGATTGCCAGTACTGCTGCTGGTTCCTTGGTCTGCCTTCTACCATATTAGCTAGGCCTATTTATCTCCAGAGTGAATTTCATTCGAAGAGCATTAATCTCCCAAGAAGATGAAAAGCAATTGGCTTTTAAAAAAATAAGAAAAAAAGATCACACTGTGCTTTGTTTCAGAGTTTGAGATTTGAATGCCAGACAGGCTCTACCATTCCTGTCATTCCTATCAAAGGCCGTGTATGTTGAAATGCTGAAGTGGAAGGACTGCATGGAAAGCAGCCTTTTTAAGAAGCTGAGGTTTTGTAAGTACAGAAGCTGAGATGGGAGCGTAACAAAGGCTCTGTGTTGTGCTGTTGCACATCAGAGCCAATAAAACCCTAAGGGGCACATCTCTAGTACCATGTCTAGCAGATTATGCATGCAACTCCAGTTGCCAGTAATGAGTTGTGTGGCTAATCTGTCATGCACAGCACTGCACAGTTCCCCTTCCCCCAAGGGGCTGAGCTCATGGCATTTTATTTCCCCCCCAGGGTGCTGAGCACCGTTAGAGTCTCTTCAGTTAGTGGGACAGGAAAACACTGTGTTCCACCTGGCTGCCCAGTCAGAAAACAGAAAGGAAAATCATCTTTAATAACAAGTCCAGCCACCACAGACAGGGCTGCTAGACCCCAGCATGGTTAGCATTCAGGGGCAGTTACCTATCTACAGTGACATGCCATGAATTAATAAGAGGCATTAGAAATGGCCCTAATGGAGCACAGAAAAGCCCGGCCCTTGTTTTGTTTTCTCACTGATTTAACAATCCAAGTGTTTTCAATTTACAACTCAAATGCTTATTTACAAAAAAATTGCCAGCATGACAGAGTCCTCTTGAAATATGAAAACTCAAGTCATGCTCCAGCTCTGACAACATCACACACACACATTCTGTCACGCATCAGCTTTTGCTGTAATTGGAGCAGAGTCCAGGCTGCTGGGCTGTAGCTGCACTAGGTCTGTGAGGCTAATGTGATTACCTGCTTGTTCAAAAAAAGTGAAAGAAAAATCTTTATTCCAATACACACCTAGCAAAAGATTTTAAAAATGGCTGGTTTATTTCAACCTTCAGAAGCTGAATTTCCCAGGGTGTTCCTCAGGTGAATTTTATCAGAAGCATGAGTCTTTGAAGGTGATTTATTAAATCAGCAGTTAATATTTATACTAATATATGTGTTAAAATTGTTTTAATAGCAGTGATATTCCCATGCAATGATAGGACTTCAGCAATGGGAGCTTTAAGGAAAAAAAAATGTAAATACTAGGAGTTTTAGCACTAAAATCTCCAGTTATTTTCCTACAAATTAACAGTGTCTCAGCCTTGTGTTCATGGCCCTGGTCAGGTACAGGCTGTTCTGCACCCAGCCTGCTGTGCTCCTCACTGTGTACCAAGGCTCACTTCCATTCAGCCCCAGCAGCTGGAGCCCAGCTCTCCAATACAAGGCTGGGAAGTGCCATCAGCTTCAATTTCCCAGCTGCTGCCTAAGACAGGAGCAGATTTTCCCAAGCCTGCAGCATAATAAGGGGTTTTGGTTATTCTTCTGCCAGCTTTGCAATACTTGGAGATTGGACTCCCACTAGACTGGGTGTTGTACATGTTTTAAAAGAACTATCCATGCCCCTGGCAACACACATTTTTCCTACATGCATGGACAGATGCAGCAAGCAAACAAGGAGAGCAGGAGGTGGCTGTGAGCACAAACTCATCAGATAATAGAGGAGGAGGACAGAGGTGCCAAGGCTGGCCAGGCTTCACAGGTGGGACAGGTTGTATGGAACAGAGGAGAATCAAATTGTGTTGAATAGAGGGAAGGGGAACAGTGGAGCACATGCCACAAAAGAATGGGGTAGACACCAAAGGACCACAAACCCCAAGGCACAGGTCTCAGGTTTGCTTGAAAACAGAAACTTCTTCCTTACAAGAGCAGATGAGAAGAGTATCAGTAAAAAGATGCCAATCAGTAAGAATGTCAGGCTGGGGGAGGGTGTTTGGAGAATGATGTATTTTGTCTCTCCCTCACAATGACATGTTTTGAAAGCTGTTTTAAAACAAACCCTGAGTGTTCAACAGGGGACAGGACCCTTGATTTTTTCTTTTTTTGGACAGGGTGATAGGAGAAAGGGTGGAATGTGTGATGTGTATTATAATGGTTCACAGGGAAGAGGCATCCAAGACCCAAAACACACTGGCCACATCAGGAATATTTTTATCAATGGTTTATTTGAATATTTACATTTTGAAGAAAGAATCTTCTTTGTTTGCTCTGCACACCAGGGACTTGGCCAGTCTAAACAGCCAAGGTTTCTAATGTAAATAATTGTTCTTCTGCCTTGTATCATGCATGAGGATTAGAGGTGGGAAGTCCCTCAAAAAAGAGGGTGCCTTAAAGAAGATAAGCCTCAAAAGTGCCAATGGAAGTGGCACATGAGGTTTTCCCCTCTGTTGCCCTCCTTCTCTCATGTATACCTGTGCACCTCCTGGAGAGGGATGCTGGGATTTTAACGTTTTATGTCAGGTCATTTATTTTGGTAAACTGTGTATATTAGCAGAGGAGGGAGGAGAAGGCTGGCTCAGAGCATCTGTCCTTGTCACTATGCCAGCAGATACCTGCTTCCCACCTGGCAGTAGCTGATATCTTGTGCACTGATGGGCTGCTGCCTTTTTTTTTTTTTTTTTTTTTTTTTTTCCACCCTTAAGCTGCTTGTGGAAACCTGCTATGTTCTGAAAACAGCCACTTTTTTATGCCAGCCTTCTGGCCCAAATACCTAAGGCTTTGTGACTGTGGTGTCTACCTCATGATTATTGTTTCAGGGCCAGTAACATTGTAAAAGTTCTGTTTCAGAAATTGTGACTAGAGCACGTCAAAGGAAATCACATTGAGATGGATTGTTCTGACTGTAAATGAGAAACTTATTTTGCCAGGAGCTGGTCCTCTTTGCACTCCTGGGCTGGCAGGTCTTGAGCCATCAGCAGCACTCTGGAATCTTACTGGAAAATCTGCACGGGCTGCTCTTCAAGAGACTTCAGAGGAAGGAGAGAGCTTAGTAACTTCAGTTAATTTGGTGAATAGCTAATGCATGTCATAAAACAAGCTGAGGGCTGGAAGATCACATTGAAGCTCCCATTTCTGACATAACTTTAAAATAATCACATGCAAATGAATGATGCATTATTGAAAATAAAAAAAAAAACACATCTGAAATTTCTGGGGTAAGCTTTTCTTGGCGCGGGACTGAGGAAGATGATACCCACTTACCTGTCTTGGTATATACAAAGAGCTGCAATAGCTCTAAAAAGCCCTGATAATAGCGGGTCTGTGCCGCCTTCCTCCGGCTGTGATGCCCGTGTGTCCCTGCGGGACGGGCCAGTGGGCACCTTCCCAAGCGGGGCCCGACCCTGAGCTCCCAGCTGGAGCCCGGTGCGAGCGGGCTCGGCCCTTCACTCCCGGGTTTCCGGCGTGGCCTGGGCCGCTCGGGGAGGGCACTTCGGACCCTTTCTGCAGCGATAGAAGGCCCTGGGGGTCCCCCTGTCCCGGGCCGCCCCTTCCCCCGGGCTCTCCTCGAGGCCGGGCCGCGGTGCCTCGGCAGGGAGCGGGGGCTCTGCCCGGGCCCGGAGGCGCTCCGCCAGGCAGCGGGGCCCCGGGGGCAGCCGCCCGCCCTCTCCGGCACTGGGGGGCGGTGGCTCCCGTCCCCTCCCGCCCCGTCCCGCCAGAGCCCCCCGCTGCCACCCGGGGGCGGAGCGCCCGGCCCGGCCCGGCCCGGCCCCTCCCGCCGCTGCCGCCGCAGCAGTGGCCGCGCAGCCCCGGGGCAGCGGGCAGGGAGCGGAGCCGGGCCGGGCTGGGCTGGGCTGCTGTAAGCGGGGAGACGCCGCCGCCGCCGCGGCAGGGGCGGAGCCGGCACCGGGGCATCCTCCCTTGGCTGTCTCCTTGCCGCCCGCCCGGCATCGCCGCGGCGGGCAGCGCGGCGGAGGGTGCTGCCAGCGCCGGCAGGGAGCGGCGGAGTCCCGCCGGGCTGCGCGAAGATGCTGTCCTACAGCGTGCTGGACGCCAACGTGGTGGACGTGGAGAAGCGGAGGAACCCCTCAAAACACTACGTGAGTGCCGGCGGGGCCCGGAGGGGCGCGGGGTGCGCACGTGTGAGGGGGGACGGGCCGGGCGCGGAGCGGTGTCCGGAGCGGTGTCCGGAGCCGTGCCCGGAGCGGTGCCCGAAGACGTGTCCGGAGCCCAGAGCCCTGCCCGGAGTGGTGCTCGGAGCGGTGCCCGGAGCCCAGAGCCCGGCCCGGAGCGGTGCCCGAAGACGTGTCCGGAGCCGTCCCTCGCCTCATGTGGGCGAGACGCCGGCCCCAGGTGAGGCGCCCGCGGGGCTGCCCGCGGCCTCTTGCTCGAGAGGTGCGACTGTTCTTCCTCACCCTCATTCGTTTGGTTCTTGGCTCGTTTCAGGGTTACCATTCTGGAGTTTCCTTCTCTTCCTCCTCACTAGTCCCCGGGCAGGATGGGGCAGGTCTCCCGGATCCCCAGGCTGTCCCCGTCTTGGCCGGGGTGCGCGGTGGGAGCGGAGCAAGGTTCGGCTGCGGCGGGGTCGGGCGGCCGGCGGTGCTGAGCGCATCTTTGCTCGTTCTCACCCCTAAGTAACATTCAGACCTTTTTTGAGGGGACAGTCTGTCTGCATGCTTCCCAAGGCAGCTTCAGCGTTTGAATCTCTTTTATCTCTTTCACCTTCCTTTCACACCTTACTGCCAATAGCACAGCATTAGAGGAGAGTTTTTAACAATTTTCCCAGACTCCTGTGTTGCAGCCTGTCATGTGGAGGTGTCTTTGCCTGAAGGAGTTTGCAGCATGCAGTCAGTAGCTTTTCTCTCTCCACATTAGTAGAGAAGTATCTTTGCTTCTCTCTGTCTCACTGTTTCTGTTTTAGTTGCACCAAATCCTTTAACTGTTTCTCAAGATACAACATGTATTTTAAAACACAGAAAGTTGGATTTTGTCTATAGAGATGGTAAACCTTCCAGCTTTGGTAAGGAAAAGCCTGAGGGAGTATTGCATCTGGTGTGAAATTGCTCTGAGTATACTGTGTTTCCTGGCATTGTGTGTCTGCCAGATTTCTCCAGAGCTGATCAGCAGCTGAATGGATTGTTGAAAAGATAAGGCCAAAGATTGGACATAAACCTTTATATTAGTGTTGCATATCACTGAGGTTTTTCCTCTGAGGCTTAAACCATAATCCCGTTTAAGGCTAGAGGGCACTATGTTGCTGGGAGATGCACTCCTGTAAGGCTGAAGCTCTCATCTACCATGGAATTAAGCATCTTGCGACCAATTCATAAACTGGAAGTTTTAGGTCTTATATCCTCTCAGGCTGCAGCTGGACCTGTGCATTCAGTCTATTATGCACTCACTGCTTCCAGGTGGGAAAGGCTTCTTTGCTTTTTGCAGACTCTGCTGTGGACTGTGGCTGACACAGCTGCAGGGTGTTATCTCACATGAAAGGTGGTGGCAGTTCAGCATCAGAAAAGTACATCTGCCAAGCACCGAAATATACAAAAGAACTGGTAACAATATCTTCCAGTCTCTTGAATTGCTGAGAGAAATCGACACTGTTCATTTATTGTTTGCTGGAAAATGACCAGAAAACAAGGATTTAAACCCTGTGTTTACAGGATTTGAAAGAAAATATTTCCTGTGTTGACCTGTAAAATACATCTTTTTCCTTGATGATCGTTTCATGTTAATAAACAGTAACCTAGACTATTCCAAGAAGGTCTCTTCAATGCTTCTAGTGGCAAATTTGTTTCTTTCCCATCGCCCTTCTCACTGTACACCTTAACTGATACACTGTTCTGTACAATAGTTCCACGCCTCTGTGTGCCCAGTTCTCGGCCCAAACCCCACAAACGAAATGGTTTGTTTGGGTGATGAATGGTGTGTCTGCCCTCTGTCCCGCCTAGTTTCCATCTGTGGCTGTACAGTATTCAGCACAATGGGGTCACTCTGTCATCTGTCACTGAGTGTGGACTCATGCTTTCAAAGACTTTAATTCCCTGGGTCTGACCCATTGGTTGCTGTTACTTTGGTTCTGTGCTCTTTTTCTAACATGAAATGAGTATTTTCTCCTAAGGTTAATATAAACATCACTTAGGATTTATTTCTCTCTATTGCCTGTGGATAGTTTGGAGAGTGCAAAGCTTTATGTTCTTTGCTGTATGTGGCTTTGAAATATCAAAAAGGTTTTCTATCCCCAGCATCCATAAATGTCTTCGTGCCAAGCCTTCAGGCCATGCAGACGTGCCTTGGCATCAGATTAATGATGTGTTTCTCTGGTGGATGGTGACCTAAGTATTGCAGGTGTTTTAACACGACTCTCTCTCCTTTTGATTGTGATCTTTCAGGACCATAGTGGAAGCTGGAGAGATGAAGGCACACCTTAGGCATTGTGAGCACGTGGAGAGGGCTAAATGTGAGTAGCACATAAGCCCCTGCACTGCTTGGCTTAGCTGCCAGGAGTCATTGCCTGGAGCAGGTGTCTTTCATGACATGAGCACAGCTTTTGTGGCTTTGAATAAAGAAAGCTAAAGAAAAAAGACAGCTTTACATATCCTGTGCTATGATCCCCTGTGTGTGAAACTTCTGGAGAGTTTAATACCTCACTGGAAGTTGAATAGGGCTCTGCCTGTGGGAATAGATTAAAATCTTGGCTCCAACGCCACTTGATAGGAACCCAGCCAGCTCTCTGCCCTCATCTGGGAAATCCTTACTAGGGAAGGAGTCTGCAGTGCTTCCCTCTGCATCCTTCTCAGCAAATGGGTTGTACAGCACCACCTGGCTGGCTGGGGGCCCTGGCTGGCAGCATGTGGAAGGATAAACAGAAGGCTGGATCAGTAACCACATGCCTCTTGTATGGTATATCCCCAACACAAGCTACTGCTGCTCTTAGAGCTTTTGACTTTCCAAATTAGTTTCCTATTTCTCCATACTGATTATCTTTTAAAATTTGATTTGCACTTGCTAATACTTGAAAAAATGCTAAATCTCCTTGCTTTCTCCTTTCCCTTTTCTTTTAATAAGAACAATATCAGGAAGGTCAAGTCTGGGTTTGTTGGAAAGACCCCTGATGCAACAGGGGTCACACATTGGCTGAGCAGTGCTGCAGGGAAGCTGGGTGGGTTGGGACAGTGCAGTTAGTGGTTGAAGGTGCCATTTAATCATTCTGAAGAGAAAAAGCTGGTAGCAAAATCCAAATCCCTTTTCTGGCCCCTGCTAAGCATTAAATAGTCAGAAACCCTCTTTTCTCAGTTGATGAGGTTTATGGGGTAGCTTCTCTGTTTTTTGGTCTGAAATTGTGATTGTCTGAAGCATGAAATGATCCCAAACCAGAAGTGCATTCTGTATTTCAGAGGATCCACTGTTGATGCTTACCTCCTTCAGCCATCCATCGTGGAGGTTAAAGAGGACACCTCTCCTCCCTTCCCCTCCCCTCTCTCTGCTCCCAGCTTATCTTCAGGCAGATAGCTTACCCTTTACCCAAATGTCTATCTCCTTTAGCAGCCCTGCAGGGAGCCTCTGCCTGCCAGATATGCTTGATCTTGCTCCCAGGGAGATGAGATTGGGTTTGCACCTTCACCTGTTCACTGCTTTGCAGACCTGTGATAGCAAACATTCATTAGAAGCCAGATGAAGAGGATCCCCCACCCCCTCTCTTACCACTTGCTTTTCTGCTGGGGACTGAGCACTTACTGATGTGCATTATCTCACCAGACATTTATATGCTTGAGGTAATTTCTGAGGTCTCTTAAGTGTGCCTGTATTATCCCAAGGGCAGGGATGGATACATCAGTAGAGATTTTCTCTTTCAGCACTGCTCTACTCCTGTTTCAGCTGGGCTTTGTGTGTTTTTCAGCTTTATCCAGCACAGAAGTAAAGTAAAATGCTCTTGGCTTACAAGTGGCTGCTCTGCCTCCTTCTAGTTAGACTGAGGTGCACTGCTGCTTTCAGTCATCTGAGATGCCTGTACTGTCCCAGTTCCTCTCGAGGGTGATTGTTTCCTAATGCCACCTCTGAATCCTTGAGATCTCTTGTAGGAACGTCCCTGCTGCATGGATGTGGTTGCTGACCTCCTCAGGGTACTGGCATTGCTGACTTTTAAGGGACTGAGTTCTGCTGTGTAGGGTTTCAGCTCCCAGGAGAACGTGAATGTGCTTGTCACAAGTGACCTGTTCTAAAATGTCAGCATGCTTTGAAGAAAAATCTTGTACTGCTAGGGTCAAGCTCTGCCCCTTTTCTCTTGGCTGCTCCTGCTTTTACTGCTCAGACTCAAGCAACTCTGACACGATCAGGTCTCTTCATGGCTTTATTCTCTTTGCTGCAAGATGCTGTTTATACCACGGCCAGCACTGATGGGGAGTCTGGGTATGGTTTAGTGGCAAGGATCTTTGTTCCTGCGTTAGAATACCCTGGAGAAGAAATTGCTACCCTGGGAGAAGGAGCTGAATTCCCCCTACTTGGCTCATCAAATGAGTTGTCCTGTGCAACTTGAGGCTGCTTCAATGCATCCAGGGAGTCCAGCAGATCAAGGAGCACTCCCATTTCTTCCTTCCAGCAGAGCTTTTGGCTGGTAACACTCAGCCAAGAGACAGTGGTATCCAAATTCAACAGTTTGCAAAGCAAATGGCTGTCTCCAGCCTTTGGAATAGATTCTCTATCAATGGAGAGGCAAGGCAGTTGTCCTGATGTGTGGTGGTCAGGGCAGGAGGAAATAATCCAGAGGTCTTGTGTCCCAGCAGGCTGCCTGCATTGGCTCCCCTGTGGCTGAGTGTACTGGGAGGGCAGCTAAATGAAAGTTCAGGGAAAAGCTTTTAGCAAGTCCGTGAGCTGGGGACAGCAGCTTCAAAGCCTCTCAAGTTCCATTTTAAAAACTATGAAGATGCTACTATTGGCTTTCACTGGGCCTTGGTTGCCAGGGAGATGATGTCCTAAGAGACAGCACAAATGCTGTTGGCTGCTGACAGCTGCAAGTGGCCTCTGGCTTCACGAGAGCCCTGCCTGGGGTCAGTGTGTGGGTGCTGGAGCCCTCTGGTGCAATTCAGCTTGATGGGTTGTAGTCAAAATTACACCAGTCTGACTGCTTTGAGTTAAAAGTGAGAGGAACTGAGACACGGAATCATGGAGAGAGAGGTGTGCAGACATCCTAAGGAAGCAATTGTTGGACTAGGAAAGGGAGCCCAGACTTCCTGCATCCCAGAGCAGCTTGTCTGTTCACCTCACCCACACCCCTAGCCCTTAGAACTAAGGGCTAGGGCAGCTCCAAGGCATTGCCTCCTCCTGTCCCTGCAAGGTAGGATATGTGCTGGTATCCTCCCTGGAAACACGAGGCAAGAAGTTAAGTGGCTGACCCAAAGCCACCCGTGAAGCGTGTGTAGCATTTCATGTTATTTTCTTTGGCTTTCAAAGCAGTCTTGCAATTACCTGATAAAAAGTACACAATCTGAAAAAATACTAGTCTTGTATTCAATCATTGTCTTCCTCAAAACCCATTTCCCATTTTATATGGATTAAACAGGAAGAGGGATTCAATGTGACCCTACCTGAGGCAGGAGGTGACGTACAAGTTCTCTTATTTAGTCATTTGGGAGGAAGCAGCTGGACCTGCTAATGTGAAGTGGCTTTCTTTTTTTTGATCTTCCTTTTTCATGCTGTATCCTCTTAATCTGTGCCTGCTCACGCAAAGGGAACTGGTCCCCAGCAGCCACGGGGAAGAGCAGGATGGCGAGGGGGGCTGGCAGCTCCGTGTGCTGTGTGACATTGTGAGGCTGAATGCTTTCATGTAGCCAGAGCAGACACCTCGCCTGGAGCGTGCTGTGTAAATATTGCATGGAGAAGGCAGAGAGCAGCACAGTAGCATACTGTTTGAAATCGGTGGTGTCTGCTGTTTAATCAGGTAGTGTCAAAGCCAAATACAGTCAAGTTGATGGAAAAAACCCTCCTAGTAACTTTCCTGGGCTTTGGTTCACACCTCTAGAGAGGCTTTATTGAAACTTTTACTGAGAAGTTTGTAATTACCAAGTTTTTTAATATAGTGTATTTTCCTTTGTCTTTACTTTAAAAGCAAAAATTCAGTCCCCAGGATCTCTTTGTTATTCTCTTCTGGGCAAGGACATCATCACATTTGGGGTGTGAGGGGTAAAGCCAAAGGAAACCAAGTGATTTTCTTCACCTCAAAGGATTTCAAAGTGGAATATCTTTCAGCTTAGTTAGAGCCTTCCCACTTTAGAGCTCTCACTCTTTGCTCCACCTTCAAGATAAATATACAGTAGTAGTAGTAGTAGTAGTAATAATAATAATAATAATAATAATAATAATAATAATATACTCCTCACATTTACTAGATGTCAGTTATATGATATTCTCATTGTTTGCAATTATAATTTTGGGGAAAGGGTTGGAATGCATAAGAGCATTTATTACAAAGCAAGGATGCTTTTGCACTAAAACGTGTGCAGGCAGACGTGAGAGATGATGCCTGCTCTGGGCTGTTAAGGACAGGTGATGACAGCCAGGGACAGGCAGGTGGGAGCAGTGAGACAACCTCAACCAGCTGAGCAGGTGATTGTCTGGGCATGGTGGTAACCCAAGCTGCTGTCTGGTCAGCATTTAGCCTTGTTGCAAAAAAATGGGCACAAGAAAGGATAATAACTTTTAGATTACCCAGGGGTGAAGGTAGAGCAAATAAATATTCTGTTCATTGTAGTAGTACCTGCAAGTGCTTGAGTGTAGTGATGATCTTAATTGGTGCTCTTGTGCTTTTTGATTTTGACAAAGCTCCTTCTTATTCTAGTTTTTGGAAGAGGAGCTCAATGTGTAGATAGCCAACCAAGTCCATGGACTGGGAGTGTTCTCCTTTTGTGGGCAGAATGCACATCCCCAGCTTTGTGTCTCCATCAGGATATCCTGGGTTGCCCTGGTTTGCTGAGTGTATTCCTAATTGGTCACAGCAGACAGACACTGACTGCTCTGGGTGTACCATGGCTTCACAACAAAGCTCTGATTCTGCATTGTTATAACGCAGCTTCTTCAGTTTCTTTGAGCTGACTCACTGGATAGAATAAAATATTCCTAGACTCTAAGTGTCCATGAATGTGTGTGTGGTCCCACACATAGCGTGTTTGAGACCTGACTGGCAGTGATAATGTTTTGATACGTTGCTGGCACTGTTTCTCTGACCAATGGGGTGTGTTTTGTTTTTCCTGTAAACCACGCTGGCTGAACTCAGGGTGCACTGGGCTCTGATGCTCTCAGAGTCAGCAGCCTGGTTTTATGCTCTCAGAAGTCAGTAGCATGGTTTTATGGGCTTGATGCAAACTTGTTTACAAGGAAAACACCCCTATCTCTGTTCATGGGGAGAAACATGCCAAATCTCTGCTAACCATAGCTGTGCTTAAACACAGGAGCTCCACACTGCCATTCTGTCTCCTTTACAGCTGTCTTCCAAGCTGCCCCAGAAATGCTGGAAGCCTGGTTCTCCACTGTCCAGGACATGCCTGTAAATGCAAACTTGAACACATGAAGTTCATAAATCACCCAGAGAGGTTTGAACAAACATCCACTGTGATACACACAGGACAGTGTGCAGTGTGGTAGAAGAGCCTTTAGCCAGTGTGGCCTTTTGGCTCTCTGGATCTCAGTGTGCTCTGCTGCTGCAAAGCCAACAAGATTTACTCACCTTTTATGAAGTGTAGAGATGCAGGTGTTGCCTGACTGCTGGCATCAGTTTTGAAACTCCCAAGTTTGGGTCATCTTCCTCGGGGGGCAGGGCTGCCCTGGGAGCAGAGGCTGTGGATGGCCAAGGTCAGGCTGCTATCCAGAAATGGGAGTGAGGCCGAGCTTCCCTGGCAGTGCTCAGGTAGTGAATGGATGACATAAGAGCTGCGTTCCCCTCTGAGGAAACATCTGGGATGCCAGCCATGCTTGTTGACTCTGAGCCTGTTCCCCATGGGCTTTCCTCCCTGTCTTGGAGCCCCAGGGTCTGTGGAGGTGTCTGAGGTGAAGCATGGACTGTGGTCTGTCTGGCAGTAGCCCTTGGCAGTGGGCTGCTGGCTGCTGCTGGCTGCTCTCTCTGGTGTCTCCACATTCCCTGTCAGGAAAGCTCCCTGGCACAGGTGAAGTCTTATTTCCAGGCATTCTTGTACCCTCGGGGCTTGATGCAGCAGAGAACATCTCAATTACTGCTTTCCTAGCTCTGTGAAGATGAGATTTCTAATTGCTCCCTCAGCATCCTGTGAGATTTTCCTACTCTTTGACTAATGTTACTTATTATTGATACATTAACTCATGCATGTATTTTTTTGTGCCTAGAATGTTATTCCTGATTTTCCCCTCTCCAGCAGGTGCAAGCATGCCAGTAAAGCCCTCTGACCCCAAGCAAAATACTTTGAAAATCAGTTTTAAGTGTTTTCCAATTCCCATGCCTTGCAAGTCCTTTGCTTCTTTGAGCTCAGTATATTCTCTTTGCCTGAAAATTCGATTCTTTGACACGTGCCACATCTTGAGCAGCCTGAGCTGAGCTTTCCTGTGGTGGATGATAGAGGAGGCAGCTGAGCTCCTGCTCTCCTGCAGAATCAGGGCAGCTGGCACAGCCCCTGCTAATGCCTAAGTGGGAGGCCTGCAGTTTCCCAGAGCTATCACTCCAGCAACTTTCACTGGCATCAAAGTCACTTAGAATTTAAAAACAAACAAACAAGGATATGTGAAGTATTTTTCTGGAAGAAAGCCATGGAGAGCAGATTAAGGGCATGTCCCTCCTCCCATCTCCCAGACATGTCACAGGAAGACAGTTCAGCATTTTCCTCAGTGGGATTAAAACAGGCTCTGGAGATGGCTTCTGGGATGGGACAGAGGAAAGCCAGCAACAGGAAGGAAGCTCTGTGTGTGTGTTTTATAAATATGTCTCTATCAGGTGAAACTGTTAGAAACCCTGAAGCAGCACTGATGGTAATATGGCTTTTTATTAACCAAAACGCTGCTTATTTTCAGTTAATAACAAGATATTGTTAGAGAAGAATAAAAAGTGACTGGTTCTAGAGGAACATCCATGCTGGTTTTCCATGTACCAGAAAGTAGCAATCCTGTACCTTATGCATTTTACAAGCCCTGGATGTCCTGAACAAGTTCTTTTTTCCCCCTGCCCCTGCAAATTCAGCTAAGTTTTCCTCTAAAATTTCAGCAAAAATATTTTATAAAGGCAACCCAGGATGTTTTACTCAAGAGAAATCTAGCAGTAGCCACCTCTGGAATGCTCTCACTTGAAGCATATGGAGGGGTGTTTTGGCTGTTACTGTTCAAGAAGAAATTTTCTGTTTAAACTTTTGCTGCTGTCTTTGTGATTGTAGCAGCCTGTGTCAAAACTCTGCACTGTTTGGAAGAAGCAGCTTTCCACCTGTTTCTGAGCTGGGCAGCTGTAGCTTGCATTTCATCATTTAATACAGACATCCACAGTATAAATAGTTCCATTTAAACTAAAAATATTGTCAGTGAATTTTCCATGGGTAACAGCCCTTGGAGATTGCAGGCGTGGTCTGTGCAGCATAGTCCGTCTGTCTGTCCTTGAACCTCCCTCTGGCTGTAAAGACCAGTGGCCTTCTGAGCAGCAAAGGCAATTTGCTGGTGGCACTGGAGGTGACTGTGTGCAGGTGTGTGAGCACTGCTGTCTTGGTGGGATCTCCTGTTTTCAAACAATTGGGGCTCTGGCCTGAGGAGCAGGGTCTGAAGACTCACAGCTGGGGATGGGAGCAAGGCTCTGCTGCTCAGCCCTTTGGCCTCCCTGCTGGTGGTGTTGGGTTTTCTGCCAGCCCCTGAGCTGTAAGACTGTACATCTGCATGCCCTGGTGTTGGCCAGAAGGACCATTGGGGTTGCTGTTTTACAGAATTCTTCTCTTGGTTCATTGAGGGAGTGTGCAGGTGTTTGGTAGGGATTGGGGTTTTGATGTGAGATCTTTGTCTGTGTGTACACACATGTGCTTTGCTTTATTTTGACTTCTGTATTGCTCTGCACTGGAGCAAGAGGAGGGTATGGTCAAAGAAACAAGGTGGAAAGGAGAGGTTTGCAATTGGTTCCATTAGAGCTGATGCCACAGTCCTATCCAGGCCCTAAGAATATTCTTTTATTCTTCCATTTTTTCCCCTTCCTTCTGGCAAGCTCTAACACTGCCCACAGCATGCGGTTATTTCCCATTGTCAATTCTGGAGTTTTAGGTGCTCTGCCAAATGCAGTAGTGCTGAACTGAAATCTTATGGGCAATCACCAGATCCTTCCTCTGGGATTTGAGGGTCTGTGGAAGACTGAGAGCATAGCACTGATGTTTTTACCACTCCTGAGGAAAGGTTACCCAACACTTTCCCTGTGTGCCAAGGGCTTTGAGGGCTCTGCCCATCATGTTATCCCTACAGTGATTCTGAGCCATCAGGGCCCTGATTCGTCTGATAAGAGAGGGATTGTTCTCTACCAGGCACTGCCATTTATGGGATTCCAGGTATCCTTTGTTGGGCTCTTGTTTGGAGCTAAAATTTCCTGGCTGTTGTCTTATTGTGTGTGAGAGGTGTTGGCTGGCTTATGATAAAGACTTTGACTCAGATGAGGGTGAGGGTGCAACTGGCCATGTGATTTGGTTCACAGGTGACTTGCAGTGATCCTAAGGAACCAAAGGAAGAAACAATGCCCACTGTTTGTATTTGTGGAGAGACTTTAGTTAGTACTAGCAAAGTGACAGTCAAATGTGTGTTTTATCTGCCAGCAGCCTGTCCTGCCTGGCCCTTCATCAACCTTCTGCATCTTGGCAATGGGAGCTGTAGCAATCCCAGTCACACTTCTATTGCCAAAAGGCCCATATGTTCCCTACTGTATGTTGTGGCAGAAGGGGTTAAAGAGAACTGCAGAAATGCTGAGGTGACATGGGAACACTCTTCAGCTGACGTCCTTGTGAGCCTCTCAGTGACATCAAACTCCTGGACCATTTCCAGTGGCGTTTGGCCTTGCCCCAGTGACAATAGATGTTAATCTGTTGGCTTGTCAAAAAAACGTGTTAGTGGTTTTTTACAGATCCATTTCCAACCCTCAGATTTCCCTGCTAGTAAACACAGCATTATGTCATTGTTTTACCAGGAGCCAAGCACCAAAGCCAACGGAGCAGTGCTCTCATCAGCAGCTGTCCATTCACTCTGGGGCTTTATCTGAGTTCCCAGGCTTTTTCCCCACTGTTGCCCATGTTCTGGTCTCTGTGTCCATCAAACACCTCTGATGTTTTATGGGAAATGTGTAGGCTCTAGCAGTTGTGGGTAGCACTTTACAGTGTATTTGTGTCAGATGAGGCTCCTGTACCTGCTTAGGTACAAATGCCTTGGTCTGTAAACCTTGATCTTCTGGTTATGTTAGCCAAGACAAACTCTTGGATTCTACATGTAAAACAAGGTGAAGGGTTTTGCAGCCCAGCCTTGCTTCTAGTTGATAAAATAATAGCCAAGTCATAGTCACAGGCAAGGCCCTGCCCATGCTAGATCCTGTTTGTTTCAAAACACAATAGCTGAGTTCCTATGAAAAAGACTGGTTGTCAAATTGCTAGCATTATAAATTAACTTCCATAGCTTTCAGAAACAACACTCATCACAGATCAAATAAAACCATTTATAATATTCTTGTAACTCTTGTTCCTTGGTTTGCTTCTAGATTTATTTCCAGCTGTTTCTGTGAAGGATATATAAGAAAAGATTTGTAAAGTTACCTTCAATGGTCAGGATGCAATCTGCCTAGAACAGACAAGCCTCCCATCCATATCTCTGCTTGGTCTTTCCGGGGCTGGGAACACTCCAATTTTTCTCATACCAAACCTGTCTGAATTCATATACATCAGCTGAAGAAATACAGAAGCAGAGGAAAGAGGAGAGAGAGTTGCTCATCTGAATGCAGAGCATGAATTTTTCTGATGCAGGCACAGGTGGATGATGAACAGGTTCAGACTCTTGACAATAGTGAGGAATTACAGCGTTCTCAGCTATGACATGGAATACAAATACATTTTATTTATGCAATTGGGTTTTTAACACTTTGTTGACAAGTGATACAAAGACTGAAAGGACAAGTGGTTCAAACAAAGAACTGACAAATTTCTGGGCTAAAGACTGCTATTAAACACAGCAGTCAAGTCATGTGTTTGGGTCAGGAAGTCTGTTACCTGCCAGCTGCTTAAGACTAAGCACGCTGAGTTTCCTGTGCTGCTGTTAAGCAGTTACCATCTAAGTTTATTAAAAACATAATGCTGAGCTTAGGTACATGTTCATTCTGGCCCAGCCTGCATTTTCTGCTGCCTTCCCAGCTGTCCCTTAGGTGTATGGCAGTAGCTCAGGTTGCTGAGCCTTGCTCTGTGTTGCTCACAGCAGTGAGAGCTGTTGAGTCCTGACCAGATGAAGTCAGGAAGCACGGTGCATGCTGTGAGGAAGCGACCCTCCCATCATCACTTCCAGCTCCCTCCTCTGCTCCATGCACTTCTTTCTGGATCCCATCACATGTTGATGGGCTAGTGTTGCACATCTGGGCTTGGCAGATCACTTTCTGTTTCCCAGCCTTGGGTCAAGTGGCAGTTTATTTTGTTCGAGGTACCACGTCTGGTATTACTATTAATATAGATTCAGGCTTTGCACTTACCTAATGCCTTTCATCCAAGGGTCCCCCAACACTCTGTACATCAGCACCTCTTTGCAAGGTGGGCAGATCAGACAGGGAGAGCATTGTGTTTGCAGCACTTTGTCTGTCTCCTGCAGAAGTGCCTTCTCAGAGCTGTCACAAGACTAGTGGATAATATGGGCTGATGGAAAGAAGTGTGTCTTTCATGGCTGAAAGTACTGAGTGGGTCATGGAACTGCAGAGCACAGAGCTGGGACAGATCTAGCCATTAATGCTGTACAAGTATATTGCATTCCCACATAAGAACCTTCAGGGCTGGGTTAGCTTGAGTGGAAGCTCCAAATTTCTTCTGATGGTTAATGACTTCCAGTGCAGACCTTTTATTATTCACAAGCATCCTCACACCAGTTCTCACACCAGTTCTGTCCTTTTGCATAAACAGGTTTCTTCACTCTGAGTTCACCTCCTGTCTCTCTTCTCTCCACTACTCTCTACAGAATATTCATGTTCCTTTTTAGCCTTCATTCTGCCAAGCTGCTCCGGCTTCCACCCTCAAAGGTAGAGAGCAAACAGCTTTTTCTGCCTCTCACTTCTTGCAGTCCCTGCAGACTGAATGCAGATGAGCTGTTTAGCCCAGGCAGTGGCAACAGTTCAGTGTGTGGTGGGTTATTGGCACTGCTGGGCACAGCCTTGCTCGTGCTGGCAGGGGCCAGATGCCAATGCCAAGAGTAAGGTTGGCCTTGATGGGGTGGGTTCCCAGATGTAGCCAGGTGTGATTTGGGGTGGATGCACTCCAGGGCCTGTCCCATCCCTGAGCTGTGTGCTGTGTCAGCATGAGGGAGGATGCCTGTAACTTGTGGTTCTGTCACAGTTACGTTTTCCTCCCTTCAGGGAGTTTCAGAGCTAGTCCCAAATCCGTGCAAGTGACACTCCACTTAGAAAACCAGAGGAGAGAAAATGTGGCTGATGATGTTGTCACGTTAGCTTTAATGAAGGTAATTTTAAGCAGATGGTGTCTATGTAATGTTCTGATAGCACTGATAAACTGGTTTTCAGCAGGTCTTGGGAATAGAGTAGGAGAGAAGGGCATGGTTGTAGAGGGCAGCAGGTTGCTGGTGACACTCTTGGCAGGGTTGCTGGAGCACTGGCGTGAAGCTGCCTCTCACTTGGACAAGCTCTGCACATCCTGCTTGGGTGAGAGGAGAGGTGGCCTGCGGTTTCTGTCTGAGCTTCAACAGCAGTAAATAACTCCAGACTGATGCTGTGGAAGCGTGCTGTTTTTGTGGAGGGAGGACAAGGGGGGAGCCAAACACAACACAAGTTCCTCAGTGCCTGGGGGAGGGAGCCAGGGTCACATTTGGAGCTTGTAGTGTTGGCAGACACAGAAGTGAGGTGCCACATCTTACGTGTATCGGCAGAGATAGCTGGGGCAGTTATCAGCAAGCTCCTTTGTAGGCTGGTTTGTGATGCTGATGAACCAAAAATGTTCAGACAAACACTCTCTTTTCATCTTTGCTATCTGCTATTTTTTAATATTTTTGGCATTTGTCTCTGGGGTAAGAACAAGGCCATAGCAACCCCTGGGATTTCAGTCCTCGTGATTCTTAGTTGTGAGGATATAGCCCTACTGCCATGAAATTTAGTCACTTGAAGCTGTCCCCTTTACAAAGCTGGGTGCTGACTCTATTCCAAAGGGCTGAGCTTCTTGTCCAAAGCTGTCCTTGACCCTGGCTGTTTGGCCAGCTATCCTGCTGGCTGGTGTCTCTCCATCCCCCTGTGCTGGGGAACATTCCCAGGACCTGACATGAAGATTGCTCACTGTCCTCTCTGGCACACTCAGTGCCTGTTTTTTTAACAAATCAATCCTACAAGATGTGTCAGTGAACTAAGGAGGCTTTAGAATGGCTGCAGCCTGTTTCATCAAAGCAGCCTGAGACTCATTTGCCCTTCAGATGTTGAACTCTGTCACAGAGGCTGTTTTCTTTGGGAGACCCCAGAGGGGAACTTGGTCCCTTGTGTTTTAAAGCAGTTTTCACACTGAGCTTTGGGGTCTGTTTTAGAAGCGCTGGCAGAAGTGACATAGGCTTTCTTGGACTTAAATTCACTGTTCAGTGGAGGAAAAATGTGCAGAGACCACTTGTTAAAATGATAGTTGGTATCTTTGCACTTTCCACAAGCATCAGTGAAACTACAGAAGCACTTGGGAGCCTGTGCTTAGTGTGACAGTGTCACCAACAGGGAGCAGCCTAGGGGATCATGAGGGAAGCTCTTGTAGCTCTTGAATGTAATTTGCTAAAGGCAAAACCAGAAGGTTGCAAAGCATCTTTCTGCATTGAGGGGAGCATTCTGCATTGATCTGGATAGTGATGATTGTTTGTTGTTAGGGTTCATGTGTAGAGAGACTGAAAATGGGTGGTGGGGTAGGAACCAGGGCTAGTGAGAGTGCAGTGATGCTTTGTGCTTCCAGCTAACTGCTTCTCCAAGGCTTGTGAAACACTCATACACCCCTGGTGAAACGATGCAGTCCTGCATGGAAGTGGTGTGGATCTTAGTGGGTGTTTTTTATTCCTGCAAGGCGGGAAATCTGGCACAACTTGGCTGTTGTCACTGAGCAGATCTTAGGAAAGAGTGGCCCCAGGAGAGTGGATTTGGGATTTGTTTGGGGTTTTGTAGACCTGCCTGAAACTCTTTTCTCAGGAGCTGGTGAGTACCTGTGTGTTAGAAACTGCACTGTTTCTGGAGGTTTTTGAGCTGCCCACACCAGCATCCCCTCAGGTGGTGCTGGCCAGTATCAGGTGTGGCTCTGGTTTTCCACTGCTGCTCTGGCTGCTGCATATGTTCTGGGGCAAGAAAAAGGACTGTTCTTAGTAGTGTCTTAGGTGATTGCTGAACACAGCAAGGAGCTCTTTGTTCAGCTTCTGGCCTGAGGAACTGGGGTCAGCACTCTGCACTGACCAGGGAGGTAAAAAAGCATCTCCTGGGCATGGCATGGCAGGGACCCTTGGGTGTAGAATGAGCCATTCTGTGACAGGTGAGCTGCAAGCACCTGGGCCAAACAGCAGATGCCTGGCTCCCTCTCCAGCCTCCCCAGAGATGTGTCTGGGAAGGCACAGGAACAAATGGTGAAGTAGGAAGGTGGGACACTGTCAATGATAACGTGCCTGAGATACTGGGCCCGTTTCCTGAGGTCCCATAGCCTCAGATGGGGATTAGCAGGAGTTGGGCTGGAGGGATTGCCAACAGCTGTCAGTCAGATAAAGAGAGGCTAACACTCAGCAGTGCTACTCTGGCTATGAAATGCTTACTAGACCTTTGTTACCCTAATACATAAAGATTATACAAGGGGCATTAAAATTAAGAACATTTATTGTAAAACTCTTCCCTCTGAAGTTTTTTCTCTGATGTGAGTTTTAAAAAATTGGTTAATTCTCTTTCACTGGGAGTGTGCAGCTGAGGAAGAAAACCAATTGACTCTCACCAGGTAACTCTGCCCATCTGAATTCCTCCTTGTGTCCATGGAGGTTCTCTGGGCAGAGGAATTGAGGTGCCTCATGCTTGGGCAGTGAACTATAATAATGATTTTGGCTCCACATGCTCAAAACTGATCTTGCAAAGAGATGCTGTTGCCAAAATTGCAGGGGCAGGATTTGGTCTCCCTTTGATCTCTGTTTAAATCTCATGGGCCATTTACTACAACTTAATAAGTAACAGTGCATGAGTAGTGGGGTGCTCACCCTGCCTCAAACTCAGCCTCCTCAAATACATGGCAGAGCAAACTTGCTTTCTTTGTAGATAAACTGAGTCAAATGGTCTTGCAGTGCAGGTCAAGGTTTATGCAAAGATGCCATGAATTAACTAATGCATGCAATAAGGTAAATCATAGCACTTTGGCACTGTGTGTGATCAATGTTGCATGGTTTAGTGAGCCAGCTGAAGTGGCTTCAGGGATTGGGAGGTTTTGGTTGTGTCTCTCCAGTGTGGTTTGATGTTTGCTCAATATGAAATGATTCATCTGGTGAATTAAGGGTGAATCAAAGGCCTCTTTTGCAACTCCCACTGCTTCACTGTTTTTTGTGGTGGGGAGATCTTTTCATTTCTCTCCTGGTATAATAGATCTTTGTAAAGTAACATGCTAATGATGATTCTGGCCATGGAGTGCTATGGATTTGCCAGCAGGAGAGTCTGTTATCACAACGTGAGATGCCTCCCTCTCTCAAATTATGTCTTCTAATTTGATTTATTTTGAGAGTCTTCATATTTCTATAATCTGTGGTTTTATTATCCTGTGTTAGTTGCTGTTGTCTTAGACTCTAAGAGTTTTCCTTCATGCTGGCAGGAGGAGAAACAGGATATAAAAACTATTATCATTACTGTTGCTGAAAATAGGCCAAAACACAAAGATACTGTGTTTCAGTCTTATTTAGAAATACAGTAATATTCCTTAGGATGCCCTAAAACTCCTCTAGTGAAATATACCGTTAATGCACTAGAAATGTGATTTCCTAAGAAATACGAATTTTAAAATCAGGATTCAGCTGCCTGCTTAGCATTCCCTAGGTAGCACAACGTGATAGAAATTACTTGGGTTGTCCTGTGCTGGGGGAGAGTTGTACATGTAGGGGCAGGAAACTGAAGTTGCTGCAGCAGCTGTTGCTGGCATTTTTGCAGAATGCACTGGCTGGGTTTTTCGTGGGCTCTGAGCTGGCCTTGCAGCTGTGAGGGCTCCTTGGCACATCCCAGCTCCTGGGAGGCTCAGCTGACAGGGACAGCCCTGAGACAGGGAGCAGCCCCTTACTGACACTGTGAGTGTAGGGGGCTGCCCCAGCAGCAAAATTCAGTCTGTTTTTGTTTTTGGAAACTGGGTAAGTAGAATTCTGCTGTGTGCAGTGCTAAATTAGAGAATGAAGCTGTGACTGAGCGGTGTGTGTCTCTCTGCTCCTGGCAAGGAGGGCAGTGGAGGGCCATGGCTGTGTCTGCCCACCGTTCCTCCAAGGGCAGGACGAGTGTGCTCACCCCCAGGCAGCGCCTTCCCCTGCCTCCCCCTGCCTTGGCTGGCATTCATGCTGAGCCCTGTCCTTCTCCACCTTTGGGACCTCCCTGGGGAAAGGCCAGATAGAGCATGGGAGGCCTTTGACACCTGGTCAGGAATCTGGGCTGGATTTTGGGCTGCCCTCACACTGGGTCTGCCTCTGCAGCGCTCTAAGGTGGGATAGAAGGTTCTTTCGGATGTGAAAGTGAGCAGCTTTTGGAAGCTGCTCTGCAGCGGGACAATTCCAAGGACAGGGGTGTTAGGGAAGGTGTCTGTGTCCCTGTTCTTTCCCATGTGTGGGTGGTATGAGTGGTTTCAGGTGGTTGCTGTGTGTCTGGGCTCATGGTGTACACCCCCAGAGGAACCAATGGGTCTGGGTCCCAGAGCCAGTCAGGTTCCTGCTGTGTAGGGTGACAGTGTTCCTGAGCCAGGGGCAGCCCTGATCCTTTTCTCTGCAACCTCTTTGTCTTGGTGCTTCTCTGAGACTGTGGTTAGCCAATTCAGGGAGCCAAAAGAGTCCCAGATTATTTCCTTTTTTGGAAGAGTAGCTCTGATGTCAGTTGGAAGGCAGGAGCTGTGGTCAGGGATGCTATCCTGTGCTGGGGTAAAGTGTCATCTCTTCCAGCTACTCCCAACCACAGGTCACATCCTCCTCCCAAACCAGTGGGGATTAACTAGAGCCATTTCCTGTAGGGTTTTCCTCTTCTGTACTTTAAGGGGTGGCACACCTGGTCCCTCTGGCAGATGTGAGGTGGTGCTAACCACAGGAGGGAAGGGGCAGCACCAGGCCATGGGGAGCAGTGACCAGCTGCCTCCCACATCTGCCCAGCTGCAGGTCTGAGCCCCTCAGCTGGGCAGTGGTTGTGCCTCTGACTCACCAGCCTGTGTGACACACACCATGTTCAAAGTACTTTTGCACATAGGAAGTAGTTTAACCATAGCTTTGCTCACTGCTTCAGCAAATTCGACCAGAGTCTGCATTGTTAAGTGTAAATGTCACACATGTAAATATAAAAACATCTGGTTTCAAGTGAAAAGAGTGAGGAAATGGGTGTTGTGCTTAAAGTCAAGTCTGCATCCTGAAGTCACTCCTCCACAGCCAGGTTTTGTTTAGATAGATTCAGTGTAACCTAAAATATCAAGACTCAGATTGTACATAGAGAATTAGAGCAAAGGCTGAGTTTTTGCCATAACCCTGAACTTTCTGCCCAGGCCATAAGCATCTTGGAGACATTTTTCCTGTCTCTGAACATCTTTTTAGTGAGTTCTCCTGCATGCTTCACTACCTCTTACTCTGGTTTGCAGCCTTTTGGGGGTATCCCTACTGACTTCAGATTCTGATTTGCAGTTAGGATAAATTGAATCTCAGCCCATTTATTAAGGAAGGACCTTCTAACTGCAGGCAGCTGTAGAAAGCTGCTGTCCCAGCACTCGTGGCCAGCTGCCTCTCGAGGAATTCAGTGCCATGTAGGTGTAGCTGGGTCATCCTCCAGCTTTTCCTGTTACTGCAGCACGGCGTGAAGGAACATGCAAATATATTTTCTATTGATCACTGCAACTCTCACAGAACTCCATCCTGTTCTTGGCAGCTTTCAAAACTGTGCGCTTGCTCCAGATTTTTGGCCCTCTCTGGTGTCTGTGGGAAGTGGGAGAGAGTTTTTGATTATGTATTCTCTGCAGCAGTGGATATGCTGTCACACTCTGTGAAGGATTAATGTCATTTTCATATGGCCTAGAAATTTTAACTTTGAAAACTAAAATGAGAAACAAGTAAACTTCCTTTTTATGCCTTTAGGACAAGAAAGTTTTGGGTGCTTGCATCTTTCTTATTGGAAACCATTTGATATCACTTTAAAGGATGCTGGACATGTACACCAGTTATGTATTTATCATTTGATAGGAGCCTTGCAGTGCCCTGCAGGCCTTTTAAACTCAGCATTAGTTTGAAAACACAATATATGAAGCCCTATCAGTGTAGCCTATCAGGATAACTAAATATTATGCATGGAGCAAAATATTTCCCTTTCATTATGAAAATAAGTGTTCTCTGCAGTGCTATGCTTCAAGCGTGTTGTTCAAAAGATGTGATCAAGACATCAAAGAGAAGAAAATGATTAAGATAGCAGGAACTGAACCAGCTGCCTTTCCTTTGGTAATTAACAGACCATCTCATGCATTGCCCTGCTGAAATTGCAAACTTTCTTTTTTTCCCCCTGAGAGCTGTGTTCTGAAGTGGGAGTCATTTTACTGCTTTTAAAATGAGCTGTTTAATTCTATACTCAATAAGAATTAGCAAGAAGTAAAAGTCAGCTTCAGCCCTGTGCTATAACCTGGCTCTTCAGTCATCAGAACAATTCCGAGGATCAGAACTGTTTTTTCCTCTATTTTAGATGGGAGGATGGGACAAGTGGTGGGTGCCCTTGGTCTGTCTGACCCGGCTGAGGTGTGCATGCAGGTTTGTCCCATGGCTGCTCTGAGTCTCTGTGAGAGATGTCTAGTGCCAGGTGCCTCTATAGGGTGGTACAAGTGATCTGTGCAGTCACAAGGAGAGACAGTGCTTGCAAGTTTAGTTCTGTTCCCTGCCCAGCTGTCCTTGACTGGGGATGTGGCAGCAGTGACACCGAGGTTCTGGAGTCTTGTGTTAAACAGCCTTGTGATTTACTAGATATATGAAGTACATTTAAAGTATATTCTGGGGTAAGGCTACACCTCCTTTTTGGAGTGTGGTCAGACCTGTGTTTTTCCTGCTGATACCAGTTTCAGATAAGGAAGAAGGTCAGAAAAATCTTGGTGGTTTTTGTTTTTAATTGCTTCATCAGACAAGTTGTAGCTGTAAACAAGGAAATTATTGTATATGCTGTTTGTGACAGGTTGTTGATTTATTCCTGGAAAAAAGTACCTCTTGGCATTTTCTTGCCCAGAATTGCTCTCAGCTTTTGTGCAAAGGCGTGATACAGCCCCATCATCCCTCACAGAGACACACTGCATCAGAAGAGGCGTGTTACTGTATGATGTTCTTTGAGCCTAGCCCCAGCCGAGCCTTGCAGGTCAGACAGTGTCAGGAAGGAGGGAAGACAACACTGTTAACTCTTTAAAAATCTGATGAAGGGGGTAGATAGATCAAAAGAAAAATTTGAGTGGGAGCTGAGACTGCTTGGGGGAGCTAGAAATTGTTCTTTAATCAAAATTACAGCTTGCCCGGGGCAGTCTAGAAGTGATGTTTGGTGCCATCTCGCTGTGTTTTTGGGGCTGAGTGGCAGCCCCAAATCCACCCAGCCTTGATGATGGAGAGAGGTGTGTGGGAGTAGAGCATGCTCAGCACTTTGTGGGATGAGAGCTTTTTGTCAGCTTGTGTGAAATAAAGTCAGAGCTTGGGAACAGAAGTGATGGGTGGTAAACAGCTTGAACAAGGGAGATCAGACTTTTCTCTTTCTGTTCAGTCATTTCCTCCCTCAGTGCTTTCCTCCAGCTGTAATTTTGTCATTGTGTACAAATTGGTCACAATGACATGTACTTACCAAAAACCTCCATTGTGCATACATAGTCCCCAAATTATCCTTAATTCCTGTTGTAGGAGACCTTCTGTCTGCAATGGAAGCAACTGGCTAGAATTGTGTATTTTAAGCTGTTGTTTCAGTGAAATAACACAAACTTGAGAATTGTCATCACAGTTAGTGCTCAATAAAAAAAGGATGTTTTTCCTGCTGAAAGGTAGAAAAAGGCTTTTATTTGAATTTTCATCCTCTGGAATAAAATACTGCATCTTGTGCAGAAACTAAAAGCAATGTTGAAAAATGCTGAATGCCATAAATGAGTAATTTTATTTAGTTAAAAAGCTTTTTTGAAAGGAAATCACTCCCAGTTTTGCCCTAGAAAATCAGGAATTATCTCTATGTGTAACATAAAGGGAGCCTAACTAGTGGACAAAATAACCAAGTCATCCAGTGTTTAAAGCAAACAACCCAAGCCTTAAGCTTCTCTCTGATCTATTACATTAAAATTCACTCTTGGAGATGATTTGGTAGGGAAGGCTCCTGTCTCCTTGGATCAAAGACAAGTTCAGCTGGAAGTGAAGGTCTCTGTTGGATGCCCTGGCTCTGTGGCCATGCAGGAGGAGGCTGCAGTGGGGGCATGTGGCACCGTGTCCCGCTGGATCCATTCAGCTCCTGCCAGCAGCAGGGGACATGCCACCACCCCAGTGTCACATCCCTGTCCTGGCTCATTCCTTGTCAGGACGAGGGTGAGGGAGGCACAGAGTACTGATACCCACAGGGTGAGAGGGTGTCTCTGATGGGTTTGAATTCCAGGCATTTCAGCTCAGAGCTGCTGCAGACCCTTTGTTCTCTGGGCCGCAGCAGTGCCAGTGAGTAGCATGCATGTGTAAAACCATCTTGGAGCTCTGGAGTGACCGTGCTGGCTTTTGGGAAACCAGCCACAGTTTAAACAGGGCTCCCAAGTGGCTCCTTCAGTCTCAGCTGCTGGCAGTCATGGACACAGTTTCCATGGGCTGGGATCTCCTATTCTGCAATGAATTCCCTTTCTCACCCTGCAGTTTCTGACGTAGCATGAAAGGACCCTTTGAGAATCTCTGATGAGGTTCTCTGATGCAGCGTCTTCTGTTACATCCCTTAGCACAAGTTGACTGATTCCTTATTCTGAATAAATTAAAAAGATCTAATCCTCCTTGTAGGAACTTGAGGTCTGCTCAGAAGGGAGCCCTGCTCTTCTGATCCTTGCAGGCTTCACCTGTGATTGTGTCATGCCATTAGTGCCTAATGCAGGGATATTGGGAAATACTGCACTGCTGTGGGGGGCAGTCCTGACAGGGGCAAGTGTCGGATTAGAGGACTGAAATAGCGACGAGGGAAGGGCCTGGACAGTGTGCTCTGCTGGGTGATGTACGTGACTCCAGACAGCTGCAGGCTCTGCTGCTGCTTGTTGGTGGGGATGGTTTGGAGATTTTGCACAAAGCCCTCCCCACCTGAACGGGCCGAAGGGGAGGAATTTGGCACACAGGTTTCAGGCACGGCTGCTGTCTGTGTAAAAAAGCAGACGTGTTTTAAGTGATCAGAGGATCCTGTTCAGACCTGGTATCATGCTATTCACTTCAGCTGGTTACTAATCCTGGCACTGAGTTTGACCCTTAAGCTTTTTGTTTTTATCATGTGCTTTGATACAGTCATAAAAATACTGACTGGCTGGCAGAGCTCCAGGGCTTGGCTTTACATTCTAGCAACTGCAAAACGAATGTGCTTATCATGCTTTTATGCTTCAGGATATTGTCCTTTCCCCCTGCCTGCCCCCTCAAGATTATTTTAAACCTCACATTCCTTGTTCTGGGGACAACTGTGTTGCCCTCTGCACGTTGTGCAGGGCAGGTTCATCCCAGGATTGCCTTTGCTCCTGGCCTCAGACCTGGGTCTGTGGAAACACCGAGCTTCAGTGGAAATACTGCCCCAGGCAGCCTGGGAGAGGAGATGGAGTGGAGGTGGGCTGGGGCCTCGGAGGTCCTCCTTCCCCGTGGTGCTGAAGCCTGTGCTCTCTCCCCACCAGCCATGCCTGGTGTTTGAACTTTCTGAAGCATTTGGTGCTGGGATATCCCATCCCTGCTGGGCTGGGGGCTGTGTGTGTCTGTGCCTGCGCACGGAGTGAGACGAGACGTGTTCCAAGAGAAAATCCCTGTGCGTGACTGAGCTGCTGTGCCCCTGCCAACAAGTCAGCAGGCTTTTTATATCCCACAGGAATATCCCATAGGACTCGAGTGTGCCCCAGAGAGACTCCAGGGAGTTTATTCTGCTGCTGGGAGGGGCAGCTTTGGTTGCATGGGGTGCACTGTGCTACTGCATTTCAGCAACATGCCCCTCATATTAGTTGTGAATTTAAATATAAATGTGCCCTTGGTTCTTGCTTCACAAAGGTCTTCCCTTAATTTCTGTGAATAACTGCCTTCCAACTCCTGAATTTTAATCTCTGCTCTACAGTGCCCCTAGAATGGATTTTATCTGGCTTTAACTAGACCTTCCCTTACCATGCTGCTTCCCAATGGGCTGCAGAGCAGTTCAGTCTCCCAGGTACTGCATCCAGATTATATCTTACAGTTGCTGATAAAGAAATGGAAGGAATATACCTTTTGTTTGCTTTATGTAGGGACAGTACAGCTAATACCCTTCCCCATTCCTGCCAAAGGACAGTTTCATCATTACAGAGGGACGTTGGACCCTGTAGAGCAAACTTGCCTAAGCTGACATGGATAGACAGGACTACTCCTTGAAGACAAGTACCCAAGAGAGCATCTTTCCTAGGCCAAGGTAGGACATATAGTTGAGTCAGATGTTATTCACCTTGGGATACATCATTCCCTAGAGCAGGCAGCTCCCCTGCATGCTCCCAGTAGACTTCTGCTCGTTCTGCTGTCCAGGATGGGGAGCTGAGATGGAGATCTCAGTCCTGTCCATCTCAGGCAGTGCACGAACAGCTGCTGGGCAGGGACTGAATCCTCTTGGATTCTGCCTCTGCTCTCTGTTTTGTTCCAAGTGCTGCTAATAATTAGTCAAATAAAATTATTACTAAGAAAAGGAATTTGGCTTATTGGAAGAATGTTCCAGGAGGGTTTTATTGCTCTGGAATAATATCTCGCCAATCAAATAAGTATCACAGAGTGAAGAGAAACACAGTAGCCAGCTTGGCAGTCAGTAGGCCAGCACTGCCTGTAGCACAAGGCTTGAAATAAACTTGGTATGAAAAGGCATTATTTTATAGCCACGTTGCTCTTTTTTCCTGGGAAAAAACACTGCCTCCAAAACATTTTTTTCTTCTGTGTTGTGTCTGGCACTGTCAAGTTTAGGTGTCCCAGCTGTGTGTGCAGGTACTGGTATTCCCAACCTTGTGAATTTCCTCTGCATTTCACCTCCTTGTTTCATGGGTCTTTAAAACCAAAGCACAAGTTTTTCTCAAAAAGCATTTCTTCCCCTGTTGGAAAAGCCTCTTCTACTGCCCTCACCTCCAGATGCCACCCTCTCGTCTTTGAGCCAGCGACAAGGTTGAGGTGGTGCTTGGATTGGAGCTTCCAAACAAGGCTCTCTCTCAGTCATGTATCTTCAATTCTATTTTCCTCTGGAAACACTGTGGTCCTTTTTAAGGCCATGTTCTAATGTTTGGGAAACAACTCTTCAATGTTTCACAGTTCAGACTGGGCTTCTCACAAGCTCCATGCTCACATCAATCCCACTGGCATCAGTGGCCCTTGGCCCTGTGCTCGCTTGAGGCTAGGAGCTAAAGTAGTTTTGCTGTTTGCTCTGAGTCCTACCTGGTTTTGTCATGAGGAGTTTGTCAGGTTGCTGGAGCTGTGATAGATATCCAAGCCCATTTCCACAGCTCCTTCTGGTGAAAAGATGGTTTCTTGAGAGCTGAAAAAATTCACAACAGCATGAAGCTGGAAGAGAATTTCAGCTCATGTCAACCTAAAAACAGGAGAGGCTGCACAAATATTTTTCACTGTTACCAGGTTTGTTGCCTGCCAGGACAGAACATTTGTTGGGAGCACAAGAGCTGCAGCCCTCACACTGTGCAACTGAAATCAATGTTTGCTTCACCAGAGCAGTCCTGAAATTGCTTTTCTGAAGGGGTTACAAAGGTACATGCAAGAGCCTGAATATGGAAGAAGCTTTGCTTGAGATAGTTTTAGGAACAGATCTACAGACTGTTACTATTAATAGATATGTCCAGCCTGAGACACTTGTTTCTGGAGGGTTTTTCTATGGGAGATAAGAGAGATGCTTTACCTTCTTAAAGGGGGTTATAGGTTCATTGCAATCTGTCAGTGTCAGCTGCTGATTTTTATGCAGCAGAGACAGGAATGGTATTTCCATCCCCTTCCCAGCTACAGGCTGATTATAGCAGCTGTGTTCCTCCATGGGAGAAGGGAATGGGAGTCCAACCAGCTCGTTGGAAAAATGTTAGGAGCCATGCATTAACTGACTGCATCCCTTCCACTCCCTGGGTAGGGAAAAGAGACCTCTGGAAAATGTGGCTGTTGGTTTTTCTGGGGTGAGGGAAAACCCAAGGCTTGCGCGCCAGATGTCCTTTCAAGGGAAAAAAGGAATAAAATGACATGGCTGGGATATTATTTGGGTTGTTTTTTAATGTCACACCTCGATGGAGTCTGAGGTTGTTAACTAGGGGATTGACTCTCAATATTGTGGCCAGATGCAGGGGTTGGCTGAGCTCCCTCACTTCAGAGCTCACTTTTAAATCATGCTTCGATAATTTACCCTGCCAAGGAGATTTGTAGTTCAGTGGTGCTTTGGAGTTGGTTTCTGAGCTAAGGAGGGCTCCCTTGTCAGTGAGAAGGTAGCTGGGTCTCCAGTCAGCCTCTCAGGTATTTCTGAGTGTGCTGGTGGACCTGTTTGAGAGGCCACATCTGCAGATGGGAGTTAGTACTCCTTTCCCATAGATGGGATTTCTCTGAACTCCTGAAAAAAACTTCAGCTGTTTTGCCTGTCCTGCTTCTTAAATCCATGTGCCTGCAATGGGGTTAATCAGGTAGAAGTATGACATTTTTCTGTTTTCTGTGATAGTGATTTGCTGACCTGGGGAGCTGGTGGCACTCTTGCTGACTGTGGCTTTTCCTGGTTTCAAGCTGAGGCAGTGCAGTTGGCACCAAAGCCTCGTGGCAGCCTCTCCACAGAGTCCTGGCTGCTGAGTGACTGCAGCCATGGCTTGGCTTTCTCTCCACCAAGGAGGGGCTGCTTCAGATCCCTCCCAGGCTGCACTGCTGTCAGGATGGCATCCACAGCTAGTGAGGTTTAGCAAGGGTTGGAAGCTTGTGTAGGCTGCTGCAGCTGTGGCAAGAAGTGAGCCAGTATGGAGAGGATTCAGTCATCTCCAGCTGAAAGTTGGCAGGTTGTAAGTGAAGTGTGAAAATAGGGTATGGGAGCAATTTGTGTGTGCTGGAGTTGTGGAGATGTTGGGCTGGAGGGCTCCTGCTCATCTCTGCAAGGCTGGAAAAGCACTGTTGGTCAGGGTTTTGTAGATCAACTGCATGGACCGCTTTTGGGAAAGCCCAGAATTATAGTACAAGGATGATACTCAGCAAGTTAGGAATATCCCCCAAATCAGCAGTTGTAGAAGTCCAGGCACTGTAATTTGTCACTTCTTGGGACAAAGGGACAGAGAGGAAGGCCTGGATGGTCACAGGCTGCAGATCAGTGACAAGAGTTAAGAGCAGGCTTAAATCCCATTGAAATCTCTGGAATTACAGCTCTTTCTTGAAGTTTACTGTGTCCTTCAGTGCCCTGGCAGCTGAGTCTCCAAGGGATTACTGTTGTGATCTCCACAGGCTGTTCAGTCTCTGCCCTACACTTTCTAGGAAGATTTCCTGTCCTGAGGAGATGATATTTATCCGTAGGACCAAAGCAAATCACTCATTTCGGTGTTCAGAAAGTGGGGTTTTTTTGTGACCATGAAGAACAGGAAAAATCTCACCATCAGGTGAGGTGTGCCTCCTTATTTAAGAGCCTTGAGGAACATTTTGGCTGTCTTTGTGTTGCTTTGTGAAGCCTCCCAGGCAGCTGGGGGAGCAGAAATCGTGTGCTCTGGAGCACAGACAGCGTGGGGCACAGCCAGGCAGCCCAAGCTGTGCTCTTGTCTGTCCCATCCAGGGCAGTCCTGGGCTGTCTGAGACACTCCTGGAGAATGCTGATGGGGCTGTGGTTTTGCCCTGTGGTCAGCCACGTCTCAGGGCTGGTGGTTATCCTCCACTGAAACTACCAGTCTGTTCTCCAACTGGCCTCCTTTGCTTACCCTGAGGAGCAATTTGGATGGTTAAAGGGAGGAGAGACTGTGGGAGCCTCGTGGTGTCTCTCTGGCACCCAAGCCTGTGGCTTTCCCGTCTGGTAGAACTCCTGCCATCATTTGTCTGACTTTGTCCCTTCCATCAAGTGAGGGCAGCCACAGTGGCTGTGGCAGACAGGATTTGGGATGCCTTGTGGAACACTTACTCCATATTTGCTGCTTCCAGTGGAATTTGGTTGATTTGTGAGCAGATTTTTGCCCCAGCTTTTCTTTTTTTCCCCTTTTTTTAAACCATGGAGTCTATTCTTCTGGCCCCAGAGTGGTGGAGCACCCTGTGTTCCACCTGGGGGATGTCCAGGATGTCCATTCCTTCCTCCTGAGGCAGACCTGGGCAAATCCTGGAGCTAGTGGCCCTGTGGAATTGCTAGGGCAGGCCCTCACATTTGACAGTCTACATCTGCTGGTGAGTGGGCAAGGATTTATTTTTACCTGTGAACATGCAGATGGAGAGCCAGCTCCCATCAGCAGCCTGCAAACAGAGCTGGAGAACGAGGCCCTGACCCCGAGAGCTTTCCTTGCACCTCGTGGCAGCTCGTCTGTTCCTGCCACAGAGGGTGGGTGGAAGATGGAAAGGGAGGCATTCTGCTAGAGCATGGGATGCTTTCCCTTCCAGCAGAGCCCACCCATAGCACCCATCTGTGAATCCAGTGATTTTACATCCATCTTTGTGTTGTTCCAAGGCAACAAGTGTTTTATATTTAAAGAGTATTAATTTAATATTGCTGAAGCCTTAAGAAAAGGCACAGTGGGCCAAGTCCTGCTAGTTTTGCTTGCATTTCACAGGGCTGAGGAGGGTGAGATTTGATCCTCTTTGGATGTACCTCTACTGGAGGGGCGGTTGTGGGGGAGAGGGAAGAGACAGGGGAATTACAACATTGGAAATAAAAAATCCTACCTCTGCCAGAAGCCCTTTTGCAATAAGACACTTCAGGGTGTGAGTTAAGATGCTGTAATTCACACCTCCTGCGTTTTGTGGCGTTCAGCCCACTGCTTCATGCCCTGCACATGAGGGTGAGGGATTTCAGCTCAGCTTGCCCCCTGGCCAGCCAGCCCTGGAGCAGAGATGGCTGCAGGGCTGGTCTCTCCCTGCACTTTGCCTATCTGCCTCTGGTAAATTACAGTGGTGCCTCCAGCTCCTTCCTGTTTAGTGCTTCATAAATTAGAGTTTAGAATCACTCTGGGGACACAGGTTAAAAACTTTGAATCTTTTGAGTGAGGATTGGAGTCAAATCCTTGTTTTTTTTAAAGGGTCAGGCATGTGGAAGTGTTACATCACTAGCAGTGATGCTGGGCCAGAGCTCATGTGCCCAGCAAAGATTTGGGGCTCTTTGTGTGAGGGAGCTGACTCAGCCAAGCTGCTTTGTTGACCACCATGGGCTGAGAGTGCTACATCATAGAGGAGACACAGGTCAGTGTCAATTTGGGCATCTCTGCACCACGTGGGCCTTTCCTTACTGTGCATCCACCTTAACTTCAGCTTGTAGGCATTAGATGTCTGCCTGGATTTGCCTCTTCCTGCAGGCAGAGGAAGAGGCACCACTGGAGATGGATGTGTACCCTTGCTACCTACCTGGAGAATGACCTGAGATGAGAAGCTTTGGCCAGTTTGAGATCCCAGTGCAGGGCTGCATAAAGCTTGGACTTCTTCTCCAGATTCTGCCTAGCAAATTCCTGCTGTCTCCAGATGCTGATGTGTTGAGTGCAGCTGTATTAGTTTCTGAAAGCCTGCTGTTGCAGTCAGTGATCTTTCTAGGCTTTGGGTGGACATTTCAGCAGATTTAATAGAGTTTCTGTCTGTGCAACATACATAATTCTCTTTAAGTGGCTAAGAGTGGGAGAACTTTCAGGCTTGGGAATGAAAGGAGGAGGTTTGTTTATTGTTCTAAAGCACTGTAAGCCCTGAATTTGACAGAAATGTAAACTTATAAGTTATTTTGCTGATTCATGTTTTATCAGTGATTTTGATAGAACATATAATATGGGCATGGCCCTAAAAGGCTTATTTCTAATGGGGCACATGCTGACTTGCAGCCATATACCTTCCTTCCAAAAATGAGTAATTCCCAGGGTATGTGAGGCTTATGCCTGAGCTGTGAAACAAGAAGGAATTAGTGTTGGAAACAAGAAGGAATGAGATGCCATCCTGGCCTCTCTGACAGAAGCTGCATTTCCAAACAGCAGTGCACATCTCCAAAGAAGATGTGGAGTTTTTTATGGGGAGAAGCTGTGCAAGTGACAAAGCCCAGCTTAGAGTGACTGAAAATCCCTGGGAGTGTTGTTCACCCCTACCCTGAAAGAGTCCAGGCTCACAGCAGGTGGTGGCTTGTGCCAGGACATGAAGCAGGTATGGCTGGGTTTGGTGATCAGATCCTTTGGCAGTATGGTCACTGTTGCTGATAATCATCACCTACCCTAATTTAGTATTCTTTTAGGGGCCCATCTCCTTTGTACCCCATGTACAAACTGCAGAGAAGCAGGTTGGGTTGGCGGGCAGTGGGTCAATAGGACAGCTGTCTCCTTTGGCTCCAGTACAGGCTTGGAGACTCATCTCCAAGTTCCTCAGCTGAGGGTGAAGTAAGGCAGTGGGACTGTCCTGTCCAGCAGCCATCCCTGTGCCCAGCAGTAAAAGAGCTTTTCCTACCAGCAGATCCTTATATTTGCAAGGTTTAAAGGGAGCAATATTTTGAGCAGAAATACCCAAAGCCCGGTATTGCTCTGGGCTGAACAAAGCAGATCTCCCATCATCATCTCTCCCATCATCATCTCTCTCTCCCATCATCTCTCTCTCCCATCATCTCTCTCCCATCATTTCTCTCTCCCATCATCATCTCTCTCTCCCATCATCTCTCCCATCTCTGTGCATCCCTCAGGGCGGAGCAGTGCTCAATCCTCCCGGAGTGCCAGCTAAAGGTGGTCTGGGAGCTGCTGGGCATGGCTCAGTGTCCCTGTGCCTGTCCCTGTCCCTGTGCCAGAGCAGGGGAGGGATGGGTTTGCACTGCCCATGACAGTCCTGCACGGCTGGGGCTGGAGAGGGTGTTCCTGCAAGTGGGGAGGCAGGAAGCAAGCGTGGGAAAATGAGGGAAAAGGAGGATGATTGTGAGAAGAGTAGGAGGGAAGGAAAGGGCAGAGACAATAGTTCAGCTTAGCAAAGAGGCAGTGATTGAGGGTGTGAGGATTTGGCACAGCATCTTCCTGTAAACCCTGAAGGTCCACAGGAAGAAGGTAATTTTGGGTTTAATTGAGTGCTGTGCCCTGCCGGGAGGGAATCCATTCTGCACAGGACTCTTGCATCAGTTTTCCTGGTTTGGCCAGAAGGCCAGGCAGTGAGGGCTGGAATAAGGAGGGTGCTCCATGTTTGCCTCTTGGACATTTTGTAGTGCAATTCAGACATTGTTTGCAAGACTGGGACACAAAATAATTTTCTTCTTTCACTCTTCTCCCCACAAGAAACAGATTTCTCTAAAGCCTGAAGTCAAAGGTCACTACAGTGAAAGACATTTTTCCAGTGACTTCAGCATTGTGGCTTTCAGGGGCTGTGGAAATTTGTTCCCTTTTTTCCAGGAATTGGTGTCAGGATTGTTCTGTAGAGAACAAATCCGTTCATTCTTTTATATTTCTATAGATATATATATAGATATAGTCATGCGGTATAATTAAAATCTATGTGCGTTGAACGTTTGCAGAATGGTGTTTATGTTCTGAGGATAGCTCCTTCTTTCAGTTGCTCTTCTATTATTTTGCATTTAAAATGCAAATACAGTTTCTCTCCTCACGGCAGGGGGGTTGCAACTAGATCATCTTCAAGGTCCTTTCCAATCCACACCACTATATGATATGTCAGCATGTTATGCTGGCAGTTCTGGAATGCTCTGCTGGTTCATGTTGATTTCACCTCAAGTTTTATCCTTTAGTCAGGCATGAAAAACAGTTGCACAAACAGAATAGAAACTAGAAGAATTTGTTTCAGAGTTGGTTTTTTTCACACTTAGAGTACTGTGCCCCTCAGGTCTGGCTTTGTGAATCTGAGGGTCTCTTGGTTTACATGAACTTTTTATTTCCCTCTACTCAAAATGAGAAGAAAAAAAAAATCCCACTATTCTATGGCAAAATCCCAGGAGATTTCCATTATTTGGACTAAGAATGTCCCAGAGCTTTGTCATTGTTCTGGAAGGGCCTGGAGGAGTTTTGCTCGTTTTCCCAGGCCCTTGCTTTGCTTTTCCAACCGCTGCATCTGGGGGTCATACGTAAGGTTACGAATCAAAGCCAGAAGATTTGCATGCTAATATAAACTACATGCAAGTGTTGCTGCAGAGCAGGAATCCTGGATGTTGGGAGCCAGAAGGGAGGCTGGGCTGTGCCTCTTTGCAGCCACAAGGCAGCCTGGGCAGGGAGCACTCACCATTTGGGCAGGTGAGGGTCTGTAGCTGCAGCAGAGCTGCTCCGGGGCTGTGTGAAATGGGCTGGGCAGCACCAGGGTGTGCTGTGTCTGCATGTGGCCACGAGCTGTGCCTGCTCCAGCACTGTGCATGAGCTCCACAGCTGGGCAAATGCATCAGCCCAGGCCTGCTGGTGCAATGTAGAAGGGCCCTTGTTGTCAGAGCAGAAAGGTGCTCCAAGAGAGCTCCCACAGGCACAAATAACTCGGTGCACAGGTGGTTGAGACACATAGAAAACAGCAATTTCCAGGTTGTATTTTGTCTCTCTGTCTTGTCAATCTTGATGCACTTAACAGTAGCAAGCAGGTTTTTGTTAGCTCTTACTTGACCAAGCTATTCCTGTATCCCTGGCCCCAGGGAACTCGATGACAAAGATCCCTATGCCTGAAATATGAGCAGAGCTCTGCTTGTCCTATTTTGAACATCCCTCAAGTCAATTCCTCTTGTGCCAAAATTAATTCAGCTGCTTCTCTCATAAGCCTCTTCGATTTGGCAGCATCCTTCTGATACTTTACCAATCTTTTTTTCATGTGAGATTTGATCCAGCACCATGAAGGGAATTAAACTCTTCCTTTTGGCTTCTGTGAGTCTAATGATGCTGTAATGGCAGTCAAAATCAGATGCAGGTTGTACCCATTTGGACCAGGATTGGATTTAATAGACAAACATTGCCCTCATCTGAATGATCATCATTGCTGATGACAACAGAGTGATCTCTTACAGCTGAACATTGCAAGATGTGTTGTAAACTGAGGAGTGATTTTAAAAATGCTCATGTCTGCCTCAATACTTTCCTGTTAAAACTCATTTCAGTTGAAGGAGGATGAAGCCAGTTTTGAGTCAGTTTTTAAGATTTGTTCCTTTGTAGAGCAGAAGGACAGGGGGATTAAGTAATTTCATATTGGAAAGTAATTTTTTTTTTAAATGCTGTTTCCTCTTGGTGTCTGTGCTTTTCCTTGCAACTGACATGATGATGTAGGACCTGAGAAGTGATTGGCTTAGAGGGACCTTAACCTCACTTCTCTATCCAGCACTGGCCCCAAGGACTTCCACATTAAGCTGTACTCTTTGGGGGTGATAGGTTTTATTTCAGAACAACTTCAGATGCAAATCATTCCCTAAAACCAGTTTAGTGAAATTTATGCAATTCCTGTATTCAAAATTGCTCAGTGAAACTTGGAGGATTTAAAATTCAAGAATCTATTTTGTCTGTTGTTTGTTTCTTTTTCCAATTCTCTTTTCTTGAATGGAGATTTTCTACTTCCACCAGGAAATGCTCATATTTTAGGGTTGACATGAAACACCAACCATCTGCTGAGGAGAAGGACACAAGCATTGAGTTAAAATAGTTTAAAAGTCAGAAGGCATCCAGATTTAAGAGGCAGTAAGCTGAAAAATCTTTACCTCCATGTGCAGCTGTATGATTTTTGTTTGCTTGCCTTGCACAGCCTCTTTCAAACCTGGGTAGGGTATTTGAGAAGGCCACGAGGGAGACAGGTTTCACAGAGAGCCTGTTCTTGTTTCCATTTTACATTTGTCACTCTAAGATTCTTATGCTCTGTAGGCTTAGATGTTCTGTTTTCTAATAACCTGATGACTCTTCAATGGCAGAAACTGAGTCTTGTGGTTATTCTGCTTCACAAATAGTTCCATCACATGTGGAAAGTAAATGTAGGTGGATTGAGACAGACTGGAAACAGAAATATGAGTCCACATTGTGCTCCTCACAGATGCTCCCTCTCCCTCATGCACATGTGTAAATGTCATGGGTGGATGCTGTCCACTTTCTTTGTCTCCTCCCCTTGCAGGGAAGCTGCTCATCTGCTTCCAGAAGCTGGGGAGTAGCAGTGGAGAAGTGACCAGTCATTACTAGTTCTGTTTCTTTTTCTCTTTCTGTAAACTGTAGTTGCTGGATATGCTGGAGTGAAGATAGCCTTGACAGGTCTTTGACATGACCCAGGATATCAGTTAAGAACAAACAAAACCCTGCTAATGCAGCACAGATACTGCATGTCTGCAAGAATCAGACACATCAGATTCTGCTCACACACCCCCAAGAGTGAACTTAAATGAAGTAATCAAACAAGCCTGGCAAGAGGCTTGGAGGTGGTTTGTAACCAAGCTGCAGGGCTCCCAGCTGTTCCAGTTCTGCAGCTCTCTGGTCAAGTTACTGCCACAAATCATGGGTGCAGATCCCACTTTTTACCTTTTTATGGCTCTTATGGTCATTTGCATGGCTGGGCAGAGAAATACAGCAGGGAGGTTTTCTGCTTTTGGCTTACTGCTCTGATTTTGTGGGACAACTCAGCATCTTCTTAGCAGGAAGATGCTGGAAAGGCCTGAAGTCTCTTTAGAAACTCAAGTTGGCAAATGCCAAAAACCTGAGGGTGAAGTGGAGACTAAATCAGAATTTGAACTGTGGGCTTTAAAACCTCATCAGTGCATGGGAAAAATATGGGAGGGTAAGTACTGTCTTATTCTGCCTGTGTAACACGACAAGCTGGATTCGTCATTCAGACACAGCTCTGTTCTGTGTCTGGTCTGTCTCCCTGGAGCTAGGAAACCAGCAAAGTCATCCAGCCAGGTGCCTCCATACTCCAGTGAGTTCCTCTTCCTGTGTTCCAGGGACGTCTGCTGGCTGGCTTGAGGCAGTTGCTTGCTATTCTCATTTGTTTTTAAGCGCTGGGATTTGGCAAAGAGGAACAGATTTCACCCTGGTTACTGCTCCACCAAGAGGAAGATCTGTGCTTATATAGGTTGCAGTAGTGGTGTGGTTTTCTAAACTAGAATGGAGCCAGGTTGAGTCTTGAGAATATGACTAGATTAGGAGCTGGAAAGGAGTTTGTTTTTTGTGTACTCCCAACAGATTTGGTGTGATATGGCTGAAAAGAGAGGCAGCATTAATCCTTTTACACTGTAGCTTAGATGTGAAACAAGATCCACAAAAGAAATGTGGAGAAAGGAAAACTCTCATATCTCCCCCTCCCTGTTTTTTTCTTTCCCCTCACTTGTATGTTTATTTTGACTATAAATTATCTTGCAAATTATGATGGAAACTGGAATTGCTACATCCTGCTTTAGTTGCCTGTGTGGTGGCTGCTCACAGATGAGAACTGGTAAATGCCAGAGCTGTTCAGTTTACTCTCTCCCAGCATGCTGTAACTCTGCTTTTCTTCCAAGACTTAGGTATGTGCAACATTTGTCCATGAGACCCCTGGGTCATTTTGTCTTTTTCTCAGTTACATTTTCCCCATTGGTAATGGAAACACGAGCTGGGTAGAGGGGTGTCTGTGAAAGCACATCTGGTGCATGAGAACGCCAGATGCCCCACACCTGTGTGCAGCCACATCACCCCCTCCTTGGGACTGCTCTGAGGCATCCTGCCCTGGCAGCAGCCACCCTGCAAGGACCTTTCCTGTCTGGGGCTCCCTGGGTCTCATATTTCTTCCAAGTCTCATCTCTGTTTCTCAGCTCAGTCTTCAAAATCCTGGAGTGAGAACAGCTCTTGAAAATAGCTCTTCCTTGGCCCTGCCCCGGCGGAGCTGAGGTACCTCGGAGACCGTGGTGCTGAAAGGTGACCTCATTGCATGGCACCAGTGATGGACTCACCACTGGCTTGGGGCTGAGAGTCTGACTTCACCTCTGTGGGAATTTCCCAGGTCTCACAGTGCTTTTTAGGGCCTTTTGGATCTTAGTGAGCTGGGCAAGAAGCCCGTTCTGCGCTCACTGAATCCAGAGTCAGATGTGATCCAAGCCAAGTGAAGGCACAGGTGATGTGTGCATGAGAAGGGCTTACATTCTTTGTGTTTATTCCTGGAGCATTCCACTCTTCCTGTTGCCACACTGACCCTTGTATAGGGCAGAAATTCCCTTATCCCAGGGAAACCCCAGCTACCAGTGTCTTATGAGGTGGAAGAAGATACCTAAAATGAACCAATCCGCATCAGGAAGCTGAACAGCTTTGCTGCTTTGGTCTTGTGGTGCCAAAATTGCTGTCCCTAGGCTGATATCACTTCAAATCTGGATCTGGGCCAGCACCAATTTGTGCTCATCAGCACACCTTTGACGTTAAAATGTTATGCAAGCAGTGAGTTGGTGCAGTGGCTGTACTCTGGTAATTTAGGGCACAGATGAATGTTGACTTTGCTGCAGTTTGTTGTTTTAATGCAAACTCCACCTGGTAAATGAAGCAGCTGAAATTGCTGCAGGCCTTGCAGGAGCTGAGTTGACTTTGCATGGATGTGGAGGAGAGAGCATTCACATGCTGAGCTGTGCTGGTGGAAAGCTTCCAGCTCACAGGCAGTGATAGCATCTGAATACAGGGGAGAAGGTGTATCTTTTCCAACTCAAACCTGATTCATAGGAGGACAAACATCCAACACTTAAACAAGAGTCTTTGAAGAAGCTGACATTTTCCAGGATAAAATGGGATATTGTGATGGCATCTGCACACAAACTGCACCATAGTGTTGTCTTTTGCATTCACAGAACTCTCTTAATAGCTGGTGTTTACTGTAATTACTTATTAGAGGTTAATGACACCATCTCTAATGTGTGCATTACAGGGATGTTTCTCGTTTCTGCTTTTCAATCTTCCCTTTGCCAATCACTCTTGTATTTGTGTATGTTCTAATCTTGGTCTCATCAGATGACCAGTTTCAGACATTTGACTTCCAGTCCAGCTCATCTGGCTGTAGACAACAAGATGTTAACCTCTGAAAAAACAATTGAAAAATAGGTCACATGAGAATAACCTGAATATGTTACCTCTGGGGTTTGTGCTGGCTAGAACTGGATATTTTCCAGTGAAAACAAGACAGTCAATGACAAGGTCATGCCCAGTGACGTTAGGGTGGATGTATTTCGTAGTAGGAAGTCATCTCTCCTCATTGCTTGTGTAGGCAGTGAAGGGAGAGCAAAAACTTCAGTTTATAATAAATTTTCTACTCTCTGGTGGTTAAAGAAGAAGTTTCAAGGAGCTAGAATAACCCAACAATTAGCAGCTGATAAAATCCCCCTGGCACCCTGTAGGCACACAGTTTGTGGTGAGTGGGAGTGGGCTGTGGCAGAGCCCCATCCCCAATGGGTACAGCTGTGAGAAGCAGGTGAGCAGTACCAAAGATCATGAGCCATGGAGTGCCCAGGGGCATTCACCAACCACCAAAGGGGGCAGAGGGCACACAGGTGCAATGCATGAACAGGAGGGTAGAAAAGGTTGGGCTAAAGAGCAGGAAGGGCAGATGCTTGATGCCTTCTGAAATGGTGTGATGATACTCTCTGTGGGTTGGAGCTTTCTGAAATTGTATGGTGATACTCCGTGTATCGTGGCTGTCTCAACTGTGACGTTTGCTGGAACAGCACCCTGCACCTTCTTTCATAAGCCATGAATATTAAGAGCTACTTATTAAGCTCAGTTCCTGATTAATATTCTACAGTCTTTCAACTCAGCTTCTTGTTTCTCTGAAGAAGGATTTATTTTAAAATACAATAATACATCAAAAAAAGACTGGACTTGGGAAATTAAAATGTGAACATTCTTAGTGGCTGGAACACCCAGTGATTGTGCAGTTTTTTGTCATTTCTACTTCAATTTTCATGCATTGTTAAGGACCTTTTGTTAAAGATTTTTAAGGTGAAGCATTTGAATAGCATTTGTGTTTTGACTCCTTTATGGTTATAAACATGGCATATACATAAAGAAAGTCTCTTTGCCTTCAGTAATTAATTACTGTAGTAATTTGGAATCTCAATTACAGTTTAGTTGTGTGTAGGAAAACACTGTAGCTACATGAAAGAGCTTGCTCCTAGACCTGTAAGGTACTTTGATTTTATCTTCTTTTATCAAGACAGAATGTGCCAAGGAGCTGAGACTCTCTCGTGGGCAGGACCAGCTGCATGTTGGAGTGGTGGCTTGTGAGGCTCGGTTTTGGGGAGTTGCTGGATGCCACAGAAAGCCTTCCCTTGGCTCTGCAGGTGGCTGTGAGAGCGATGCTGGCTCTGCTGGGTGTTGAGCGTGGATGACTCTCCCTATTTACCCAATGTTTCCTGCTGCCTCCTTGTCCCCTTGAATTTGCATGACCCTGGGCTCCCCCAGGACTGCTTTGCTCCCTCTCTCTTGGGACATTGTTGATCGCATCCACAGCAACTCATTTTAAGATCTGAGGAAAAAAAAAAATATGGTGAGGTAAGCTTATGTAATGTTTGCTGCTCATGAAAAAGTTACGCATCTGACCAAGGCAGCAGAAGCAAATAACTTCCAAACTCAGATCTCTAAGGGAGAGAAATGTGATATCTAAGGCTTCTGAAACCTCTGGACCTTGCATTTATAATCTGGCCTTTTACAAATCTTTTTCAACCAAACCCCATTATTTTAAATGGTGGCTTTTGGGAAGCAATTTGATTTGGGCAAACAAGCCAAAAAGATCAATAGCTGCTTTAGGTTTTGCACCTGTCTCCCACCAAGCAGATTTTGAGCCCACTGGTTTCTTACTTCACATAGCACCAGGTTATGATTAAAGGCTTTTCTTGCTTCTACTGTAATCTTTCCTTGAAATAGAAGTCAGTGTGTCTGCATGCTGCCCCATTCATCACATACTGAGCTTGAGGAGACCTTAGGCTCAAAAAGATTTAATTGCTGTCCTAAATGTGCAGAAAAATCCTGGCTTGACTGAAGTCAGTGGCGGCTTCATACCCACACAGCCTAAATTGCAGATCTGGGAATGTGTCTGCACCGTGCAGTGGGGTGCTGCTCCTACACCTGTTGTGCTGTTCCCTGCACCAAATAAATCCAGCCTCTTGCCCAGAATATCTCTGTGCACCCAACTCTGCCCCTCCTTGTGTCGTGGAGGCGTTGTGCCACTTACTGCACCGCCAAACTGGAATCTTAAAGCACGATTGACTTTGCCTGGATTAGGTTTTGAACAAGCAGACTTGTAGGTTGTTAAAAACTTCAGGAACTCACAGTTTTTGTGGGTTCTGAAGAACAGCGTGGAGAAGCCTGAAGTGCCATGAAATTCAAAGTGCCTGGATGTCTGTGGCATATGTGTTTTGTTTCTAGTATCTGAAGAAAAGATGCATAATGAACGAAAAATTATAATCTTTATTTACATGTGCAATATGTTTCTCCTCCTGTCTCATTCCCTTTGTGAGAACTCAGGGCCAGAATTACAGTATCTGAAGTTGCTTTTGGAGCCCATTCAGCTCCCATCTGTCAAGATCTGTTTTTAATCCAATGGGTTTTCCATCTGAAAGTAGCTGTTGGATAGAGGATGAGTAGAAATATTTGTGTGTGAATTAGCTCAGAGTGAAGCTACAAACTTTTTTTTTCCCACATCAAACACATGGAAAAATATTCTTCAGTGTAGTGTGGCCGGCCTGAATATTGGCAACAGCAGCTTCCTTCCCAGGCTCTGACTCCTCTGCCTCGACTGCGTGGGTAAGATCTTTAAAGGGGACCTGAAATCTTCATTTTACACAGGCTTATCTCCCCTCCATGCAGCAGGGCAGGGCTGATGTTCACCCTTGTGTATATGGGCATTGCAGGAAGGAGTCGGGTAGTTTGGTTTTCCAGGAGAATTATGGGATGCAGCAGAGTAACCTGGGTTTGCTGAGAGTCAGGCTCTTACCTTTGTCAGCCTTGATGGTCTCTGCCCTGGTGGGAAGAGCAGATATGTTTGATACAGTCATGAGAAAGGCCCCAGATCTCCTTAGCAGCCTGTGCTCAGCACCTCCAGTTATTGAATGCCATGAAACTGGGCTGCAGGAGATGGGAGGCAGAATGCCTTGGGGACTGAATGTGGTTGCAACAAGCAGAGAGGAAAGTATGGCTGCGGGATCTCTGTGGTTTCTGGGAGGATACCTCCCCTACTGGGAAAGAAGAAGAAAAAAACATCCATTGGTGGTCCTTGGAAAAGTGTTGTCAAGCCCAATATTCAACACCCCTGCAGGGATTTTTATACAATAATTTTTATTGGTAAAAGTACCAAAGCAATTGAACCAGTAGCTTGGAAGATGGTCTGGGGTCTTGGGGGAGGTGAAGAGGGTGATGCTTGTGCATCCCCTGTTGCTGGAGACAGAGAGCTTCACTTCTGCATCCATGGCAAAGGGGAGAGCTCCTGCTGCAGCGCTGTGGCTGAGGGAGGAGGAATGCTTTCCTGTTTCCTCTGCCAGATCGTTATCTCAGTCCATATGTGAAACCTGGGAATTCCTTTAAAGGCCCAGGAGCTCTCCTAGCTGTGATTTTCATTATATTGATGTCCATGGTCACCCTTGATAACTCCATCCTGTGTTTGTTGAAGTCTTGTTGTGGATCTGTCATCAAGGCAGCAGGACCAGCATTGGTCTGAGGGCAAGTGTATGAGAGAGAAGAACCTGGCCCATTTTTAACTTTTTAAAAAAATATTTTGGAGGTACCAGGGTCAAAAGGCAACATTTTTATGTTTTGTATTTATATGTATAAGCACAAGTTTGTGTTGGTGTGTGTATGAACAATTTTAATCACAGCTTCTGGCAAAACGGTGTTTCTCTAAGAGGGTTGTTTTGGGGATGGGCTAGGGTTGGGCAAGGGAAATCCTGGGCTTATTCCAGGTTTCTGTTGCTGTTTCCATCAATGCAAGGAAGCAGTGTCACTCTCACTGTCCAGCTTTACATCCCCTGATGTGACTCAGCAAGAGCTGTGTGCCGTGGCAGGGTTTGGTTTCTCTCACACAGGGATGGGTGTGAGTAAGCAGTGGTGTTGCATGGCTGTAATTCCACAGCACCTGGGGAGCTGCGTTTCCTTTGGATTTCCTGTTCAACCGGGGCCACCCCTTGCTTGGGAAGGGTGGCAGCCACAGCTCCATTCACAGAGATAACCTGGAGTGTGGGGCTGGAGATCAGCACCCCATGAGGAGCTGTTGCTTCAGGGGTGGAATAGCTCACCCAGCCATGCCTGGAGCTGGCCCTGGGACCCTCCAAAGAGGGCAGGAGGCAGGGGGTGCTACCACAGACCAGAAAATGTGGCGTCGTTCAATTGGAGCTTTTATCCCAGGCAGAGCAAAGTCGGTGGGAGCTGCTGATGGGGATGTGTGGGAGAGCACTGAGTACTACCCCAAGACTTCTGTTGGAGGCTGCAACAGGCTTTAATTTAGGCTAGTCCTGCTCCCAGGGCTATATTCCTCACTGTGAGTGGGAACAGCCAGTGAGAGCTGAAATTAACCTATGTTGGCTGTTCTGCCTTTGCATGTATCCTGTGCTTCCTGACCCAGGCTGATTTGTGTTTTCTTTTCCCTGAACAGGTCTATATCATCAACGTAACATGGTCTGACCTGACTTCCCAGATCATCTACAGGAGATACAGCAAGTTCTTTGACCTGCAGGTAAGTCTGTCCTGTCTAACATAAAATATTATTTCTACTCATGCTTCTTGTCATGTTTCCAGCTGGGTTAATAGTGCCTTTAAATAAGGCTTTGTGCTTGTTTGGTCTGTTACATGTCATGATCTCTGAAACTTTTCAGACTCTGCCCTTGTAGGGTATAAGATAAGTGGGTGGTATGCTCACAGTGAGTAACTTGCAGCGTAAAGACATTTAAAGCTGACATTTTCATGAATGGTTCCTATTAAAGAGGGGATCTAATTTTAAATACTTCAGATGCACTTAAAACAGAGAGAGTACTACATTTTGGGCCCCCAGAAACTGCTTACCCAAGTAACTGAAAACAACAGAGCTTTTGCACACTCCCACAGCAGTTCAGTAACAGAGATTGCAGTGGAAACTTTCCAGTCTCTCTTCCTAACCATCTACCCAGCCAGCCAGTGTCCTGGCTCCTGCTGTTTTGTACAGCTCCTTTCCTCTATTCTGTGCCTGTATGTTTAGATTTGATCAAAAGCTATCTTGCTGGATAGCTGCTGATCAGAGTTTGAAACCAGGAATCAGCTGTCTCATTTCTGGTAGTGCTCCCAGGCACCTGCATGGGTGGGGGGGCTTTGGGGCTGGTGTTCTGTTTGGCAATAATCCAGATCCGCTGATATTTTTGTATCATTTGCAGCTTTGTAGGCAGCAATACTAATTGCCTGGGGTAAAAATGAAAGCTGTGGCTTGTGACACTCTTGAACTTTGGGGAAAAGGTTGATTTTTGGACTGGAGCTTGTGTTTGGAGCTGGGCTGAGGTTACAATACCGAGTGAGTCCTTATGGTCAGTACTGAGGATGTAGCTGACTGTGCTGTGTCCTGAAAAGTAACACCGAGTCTTTTTGTACAATAAATTAGGAAAAAAAAGAGTTCTTGTTTGGAGTATCTTAAAGAGCTCTAGTTTCATCTTTGCTCCTCTTTGTTTCATTTCTGGTACTTGGAAACCTGAAGTCTCTAGGCTGTTATGTAAGCTGTATCAGCTATTATGGCCTCCTGGCCTCTTGGCTGAAATGTGACCATTTCTACTGCCAGTCCTAATTTCTTTTTGCTCTGTGGCAGGAAGAGAGGGGTGTTCTTGAGCTTCCTCTTGTGCCCATCTCCATTTCTAGTTGGGCTGAAGTGCCAGGCCTGCCAGTCCCACTGCTGTAAGAGAATGTCAGCATCTTCTCTGTGTCTGCTGTACCTGCTAAAGATGCACAGCTCCATAAGCATTTCTTGTCAGCTTGCAAATTGTGGCCAAAACTGTTTCTTTCTATTTCTCTCTTCTTTCTCTTTTCACCCCAGTTCTGTTTTCATGTATATGTTGTTCTGGGTCTCCCGGCCTTTCCTGGTAGGTTTGAAAAGTTCCCATCAAGTGTGGAGTTATCAATGGGGTTAGTGTGTTGGACAGGAAATGATGTCTCAATCAGGGAGTGAGTCCTGAAAGGTCCCATTGATAAGTACAAGGGGGCCTAGCCAGTGGAAAACTCCTGCTTGCATGACGCTTCTCCCCCCAGGAGAAAATACGACAAGAAAGTAACAAAATTCCCTTCTTTAACCCTTTTCCCTCCCAGGGATCTCTGTCAGGGCCAACGCTGCATGAGCAGTGTCAGCCCGCTACAACAGCCTCTTTAGCTCTTGCAGTGTGAGGTGCAGAGTTACAGAAATTGGGGTTACTTGAGATTTCCACAGTCCTGCCATGTCTCTGTACTCTGTCACTGTGTCCATCTGTGCCTCAGTTTCCCAGCTGTGAGATGGGGACAAGGCCCTGTGTGCTCAGGCTGCCACAATGTGCTTTTAGACTCCCAAAGGTGATAGGTGGTTTTTTATTTATCCCCTCCTATTACTCTTTCTGGATTTTTGATTATGCCTGAGCATCTCTTAGGTGAGGCAAAGGAAACTGCTTTGGATCTTGAATAGAAATTTGTGTTTCCAGCTCTAATGAAACCTGCAAAGAGAGTTGGAAAAGTAAATGAATGCTAAGGGGGACTTTGGGTAACCCTTGCATTTTGGGAAATCTATGGCTTGATGTGCAGAGATTCTTGCTCAAAGAGAAATTAGCTCCAGATCTTGGAATGACTTGTGCTTTCCAGATTTTTGCTGGAAGCTTGAACTTCTAACCTAGCACTGGTTGAACATGGGGTTTGCAATCTGACACCATGCATGGTAAGGTGGTCTTAGCATAACCAATCTTCTTTGATAATATCCCTGCTTATCCCCATGAGGCACTTCTAGGAGAGAACCAAACAAATTCTCAGGGAGTGATGCTCAGCCAACTCACGGGCACCACTCATGTCCAAAACAGCTGGAGTCCACAGGTCTCTGCCAGCTCCACTCACCCTGCTGTGTCAACGACAGAGCTGCACTTCAGGGCTTCAGAAGCCTGCACGTGTCTCCTTTGCTCTTGACTGGAAGTGAGGAACAAGGGCTGACTTGTAATGACTTAATCAGGGCTGCAGTGGCTGGCATGGACAGTGACACTGGATCCGACCCGTGGGGAAACCCGGGGGGCTGCCCAGGAGCAAGGAGGGAGGAATACAGATAATTAATTTCACTACTCCATTTTCATGTTTCTTTAAAAAAGAGCCCACCCTTCCCCAAATGGCTGTCTCTGTGGGAAGTGGCTCAGTGGTTTTGAGAGCTGCAGCATTAGTAGAAACTGAATTTTTTAAAATACTTATTTGGGAATTCTCTTAGGTACTGCAGGTGGTAAGAGGCTGCTCTGTCTCAAGGATTCAAATCCAAGGAGAGTTTGGCTGTGCTATTTCAGCAGTGCATAAACTTGAATTGGGAGTCAGGTTGTTTTTCAGTTTAGTAATAGGGCAGTAAGGCTGATCATACTATAGGATTTGTTTGCCCCACAAAGGTGTAAGAAGCACAGCAAACAGAACCCAAAGCAGCAAGCCAAGTGTCAGCCCTTTACTGCTTCAGTAAAATCTGTAAACACAGATTTTAAATTAAATTAGGGTATTGCTGCATCATTTAATTGTGCAACCAATCACATCTGCTCCTGAGCATGGGTCAAATGATGGCAGTAGATTACATGTGAGTGCCAGTGTTTCACTAAATAGGATTGAAAAGATTGAATTAACTCTGCACAGATGAAAGCATTACTCTAAATTGCTTGTCAAATCCAATTATCTGTTGTCTTTCACCCTGGGGAGACATTTGCACCTGAGCACCATTTTGGGGTCAAAGCTACCTCCTAATGTAATATTTTTAATGTAGTTTTCTTGCCCTTGTCTGCAGTGCAGAATGGAGGAGCATGAGGAGAGTGAGGTGAACATCACCTGTCAGTAGTGCTGACCCTTGTGACAGGCACCACTGGGGCACGTTCCCTGGATGCTGTTTGAGGTCTTCCATCATCATTGATAGATTTGCTGGTGGTGGTTGCAGGATCCTGTCCTGAGGGGATAGCTCAGTAATGCTGCTGTTGTCCCCAGAGGAGCTGAGAAAGGACACTCCTTTATTGGGATAGCAGGGATAACTCCTGGCATTTCCATTGTGCAGTAAAAGACATCTACAGATGTATGGCACGAGTTTTTCTTGCTGGAAAGTGCTTTTGGAGGCTGTTAGCAGATGGGGATTTGCAGTTGAGTGTGTGCATAAAAAATTGCCCAAAGCATCAGGTGGAGAAGTGTGGAGATGCAGACAGCTCTCACCCTTGCAGTGGCCATGCTGGGCTGGAAAACAACCACCAAGTTTGCAGCTGGAAAGGATGAAGGATGTGTCTTTCCCCTCTCCCCATATCACCCTTGCAGCTGCCCAGTACCACCGTGGGCTGTTATTACCCACTGCTAAGAACCCCCCCTTCCCTGCAAAGTGAGCAGGGGAAATGGGAGCGAGGATCTGTGCCTGGCCTCTCAGCTTCAATCACCAGTGGTCATCTGCTGCATTTTATCCAGGTGTTCTCCTCTGATTCCATGCCTGTGCTACTCAGTACCTGCAGTCAGAGCATGAACGGGACCAGCACCTCAGCAGAGGACCTGACCCTCTGCTCTGTGGGGATGGCTGGGTCTCCTTGTGCAGAGCTGGGGAGGATCCTTCCCCACAGCAGGTGTAATGCAGCTTTCTCCAAGGGGAAGCACAGCAGCTGGATATTTAGCAGCGTGTGTTTGGCTGTGCAGCAGTGGAGCAGCACCACCGGAGCTGCGGCAGGAATGTTGGGCAGGCAGCTCTCATCCTCCCCACACAACGACACACACAGGCAGTTTGGCTGCAAGGAGATGTCTGAAATGTCACAATATTGAAAAGGCAAATAAACAAGGCTCTGTTCAAGCACTGGCTCTGTGTATCAGCAAAATATTATCTGCCCAATGTGGTTTGCTGATCTAAGCAGGTTTTCTTCAAAGTGGTGCAGAAAGAGGAACTCACTAGCAGCCAATTAGAACATTAAAAAAGTAAAGACTATCAAGAATTTTATTAGGAAGAGGAAAGACCTGTAAGTTGTTTTCATGATGATAAAACATCAAGAGCTTCATTTGTTATTTCTTTGGTCACCCTGATTGTTTATGTGCTATAACAGAGTAACGGAGCACTGGAGATGACATTAAACAAAAATGGTAATATAAAAACTAGTAATTGCAGTTTGTATCTCTGCTTTTCTTCCTCAGGCTGGAGTTGATGTAAATGCTGCTGCTATTGATTGTTCTCCTGTTACGCTATTCTGTAACAACATTCCTTTCTCCATTACCCCAAGCTGTATCAAATAGGGTAATGTCCACTCTCATTCCCAGTTTGATTGTAGCTGTGCCACCTGCCTGGGAGCCCTGGATTTCACTGGGTCACTATGATTTGAAACAGGACCTGGTGGCTTTGGCATGCAGGCTTTCTGGGGCAGAGCAAAGAGGGAATTCTGTGATTCTGATGGAATTATGTATATTCACTCCAGTAGTTCGTCTGGGTTAATTGCCCAAGTGGAGACCTACAGCCCTATTTCTGGTGGTCCAGTGCAGTCTAACTCAGCATTGATTGTTTTTGTAGGGCCTCTGATATTTCACGTTGTTCATGCTTTTAGCTCTGCAGGAGCGGTAAGTGGACAAGTTCAAGCATGCACAAAGTTTAGCGGTGGTGAAGAGTGTAGGTAATGCAATGGGGCAAGTGTTCTCCTGTGTTTGCAAATGCTGACTCCTCACCCTAACCACCAGGCCTCTTTAGCAGGGTGAGCAGTCTCCCACTGGTCTTCCCAGCCATCCAGAGCAGCAGGGTCCCTCTGCAGTGGGTGACCCTCTCTTCTGCAGGTGCCACCCTGTGCAGAGCTCCTGCTGGCCCTGTGGGAAGGGCAGGGCAGGGCAGGGAGGGAAGGAGGGCTGCTGCTGTGGCTCCATGCGAGATGCAGCTTGCCCCTCTCACAGCGTGGGAGGTTTGTGCTGAAAGGATTCCCAGCCTCTGACGAGCTCAGGGAGTGTTTGTGTTGGGCTGTGTGTGTGTGTGCATCGGAGGGTGCCCAAGGAAACGGGCAGGCAAACTGGGGGAGAAGGTGGAGTTGGATGGGGCAGGGGTGGAACAGCATGGCAGATGTTGCTGCATCAGGCTGTGGTGCAAGTACACAGTGAAACTGGGGTTTGTCCTGCTGGGCTCTGCATGTGCCTCCCTCTGCTCTGGGCTGGGCTGGCCTTGGCCAGCATGGTCTGGGTTGCAAGGATTACATTTCCCGTGTTCCATTCCCTTGGTGTTCAGCATCCTGGCCCTGCTGTAGATGCTGAGAGCTGCTGTGAAATCCTTCTCCAGACCAGGGGCGTGGCTCCATATCTGACCCATTAGGTTCAGACCCACTGGTTAGCTTCAGGGACATCCCTGATAGTCTTGGAAATGTGGGGATGGAGTTACTGCAACAGCTGTAGGGTTTCATTTATAAACAGCTTCCTTAAGAGCATTATTGAAACTGAAACAAGACTGGGAAAATTCAGAGGAAATCTGAACACGGGTCTGTCAACACGTCTGTTCCCAAAGGTCAGTGCTGGCTCCTTGGGGAGAAATGGCACATCCTTTCTTCTGAGTAAACACAGGGCAGTTGTTTGCTGCTGTTATCCCAGACAGTGCATGGAGAAACTTGCAGTGCAAGGTTTGCAGGAGATGCAGAAAACCAGATTTCTAGGAGGAGCCCTGCACCATCTCTGGGGGCTGACTGTGCCTCCTGTGTTTTGGCAACTGTGCTGGAGCTCTGGTGCAGCCATGCTTGTAAGACTTGGCTTCAGTAGGAGAGACCCCTCAATGCCTGCTCTCAGAAAAATAGCCCAGCAGCAAGCTTGTAACAGGCCTTCCCAGGGGAACTGAGATGCCTCTGGGAAAAAATTAGTAGCTGACATGGTTATTGAGCTGAGAATGGTTGTCTCCACTGATTTAAAAGCTATCTAAATACCATTTGTCCTTCTAACCCTCAATGCTTTAGGATACCAACTGGGTTGGGGCAGTATCTTTGTGTTCAATGACTAAATAGAATTGTTTATAATTCTACTTTCCATCATTATTTAAATGTTTGCTTGGCAAAACAATCTGTTCAGCTTCCAGTATTTGTTTTTAAAGAGACTTTACACGTCAGACGAAGATGTGGGCCATGATGGGGAAATGGCAAAGTGCCTGCCATCCTACAATAGAGGTGCACTGAGTGACCATGGCAAAGAACCCACAGCTGACAAGGTGACCCAGCCTATGGGAACCCTCCCTTTTGTACTTCTTCACTTGGGTTCTGTTGGAGCATAAAGCTGACACTTGAATATTGCCCCTAATCTACAGCATGGAAATCTCCTGCAGGCTGGCTGCAGGGAAATATTTGCTGCTCAGCACCAATCCACCTCTCTGGCCAGGACATGGGGGACCTTAGAAAGTGAGAAGGTGGCCTAGCCAGCTCTTCAGGGTGTGACAGCAGCAAGGCAAGAACAGAGGTGATACCCATGCCATTCTGTCTCAGTGGCCTAGGCTCTATATATAGCTAGGCAAATGAGTTTTGTTTGTTTGGGTTTTTTAAGAAATATTGGGAGCATCACAAAGAAGATGTTGGCTTCTTAGCTGTCCTTTTAACTGTGGTCTGCCTCTAACAGGTACTGAAAACAGTGAAATTGGTCAAAAGTGTTATTTTCTGGAATTATTCCCTTGCTTTCTAAAGTTTTGGTTTGTGTAAGGTGCTCTTACCATCCCCCACTTATTGCTGGCTTGGAGAGAGTGAGGATGTTGGAGGACCTGTGCTGTGGAAAGGGCTCTCCTGGATACAGCCGAAGAGAGGAAAAGCAACAAGTTCTTCCTAATGAATTGAATTGACTTATATCAGTTGAGGAGGACTCAGACTTATTTTCATGGCTGTTGGTTGCTTTACATGTTAAAAATCCAATGCATTTGGAGTATGAGTCCCTGCAAGGTTGTGGTGCTAATGGAAATCTAAAAACGTGCCTGAAATTGCCAAAAATTCTGAACCATGGTGGAAGGCTTTGGTATGGGGCCCAGATGTGCTGGTTTTGTATCTGGACCATGTCTCATACAAGGGATTATGAAGAATCGTGGCAAAAACTGGGCTAAAAGCCTTTCTTCATCAGAGTGCATAAAGGCTCAGTGTATACATCCTGTGTTATCCCTCCTCCATCTCCATTATTTTGCTGTTGGAAGCTCTCCTCATAGATCTCCACAGCAGGACTTTAAGCTCAGCCTTGGGAGCAGCCCTCTTATTTGTTACCCTTGTTCCAGGTTTTGTTTGCTGGAACAATAAAACACAGGAGAGTGGTTTGGCTGTGGGACCGGCCCCAGCCTAAGCTACAGCAGCAAATTCTCCAAGTGCCACTTTATTAGCATATTTCCTCTTACCAGAGATCAAGATCAACCTTTTTATTTTTTTCCCCCTGGAACATCTGTGTGAAAATTAAATTCCTTGGCAGGATTTTTCCATGGCCTTTTTTTTCCCTGAAGCACCCAAGCCCCGAAAGCTCGGGCATGACAATTCCACCCCCTGCACTATGTTGTCGCTCTCCCCTAATCGTACTCAGCTTTCAATTATTTATACTGCCAGAAAATTGCATGGAGTTCACACCCCCAGCCCTGAAACACAATTCTGCTTTTGTGCAGGGAATACAATCCTTCACTTTCATTAAGTGTGTGGAGACCAAGATGAGAAGTGCCTGTTGTGTTCGCATCCCTTGGCTCGCGATGAGAGGAGCTGGTTGTTTTCGCAAACGTCCTAAATAGCCCTGGAAGGGTTACGGGGAGTTTATTTACATTATTGCATTTAAGTGCAAATAGAAAATTGCCCAGCCATAATGGAAAGTTTATGCAGGGCTCTGTCAGGGCTCTTTTCCATGTCACCTCACCCCTCCTGGCTTTCTGCTCTGACAGGCTCAGATGTGGGAAGGCCCTGTCTGGAAGGAGCAGTAGCTCTTGGTCCTGTTACACCATGCTCTGCTTACAGGACACAGAAAAGCATCAGCTGGCATCTCCTCCACTGTGGGCTGTGTACAGTCCTGCCTGCCATAGGGAAGGCTCCTGATCAGGCTCACCCCAGCCTGATTTATGAGCACTGGGTGCTATTTGCTGCTTCCCCATAGCATCTGAATGACTGATCTTTTCACCATCAATGTATGGAGCATGAAGTCAGGAGTTTGTTTGCCCCCTCTTCCCTTCCTGCTTGCCTTGAATCACAGCGTGGTTCTCCTTTTCTGCAACCAGAGCAGTTTCATGTCTCATGCAAATGCAGCTATTCCCACTGCAGAACTGCCTTTTGCAATTTCCACTTCCTTCTCTTCAGGGGAAGCATTGAAGTGGGGCGGTCAGGGCAGGAAAACCCACAGAGCTGAGAACACACACGGTGAAGTCACGCAGAAAAGCAGGACTAGTGATGCTCTGGGAAAGCACAGCTTTGTGCACTCTCCTTCCTGGGTGCCCTGTTTGAACAGCATTCAGCCAAGCTGAGGGCTTTTTTCTCTACCTTTTGCTTTTTCATTTAAAAGGAGAGTTCTGGTCTGTCAGATCTGTGTAGGAAAGGAAGAACTTGAATTCTTACAGCTCATCAGATCCTTTGGCACTGACCTGGTTGCAGCCTGCTGAGTCCACACCTGCCATTGGGCACCGAACCACACAAGTGCCCATAACTAAAGTTTTTTTAATCTATCCCGTCTGGGACCCTCTGAGGGTGCAAAGACAGCAGAGCAAGGAGTTGCAGTCCAGTGAAGAGGTTTGCACATCAAAAAGTTGCTGACAATTTCTTGATGGCAGGAGCTGTGAACGAGCTCCCAAAGGACTGAGCAGAGACTCAGAAAAGCATCACAGTGTGCTTAAGATAATTTCTGTAATTCTGTAGTACAAGCAGAGCTCTCTACTAAAGCCATTCTTGAGGTATCAGTGTCGATGCAGGGCTGCCTCTGATTCACCAGGTCAGTCAGGAGCAGATCCTAATCAATTCAGTGGTGCTTTTGCAAACAGAGGTAACATCAGAGCCATGTGTCTGGGTCTTCATGCATTTGTTTTTTAAAGAGTGTGTTAAGAAAACCAGTGAGACTTGCTGAGCTGCTCCCTTCAGCCAGGTGTTTTGAGAGAGGTGAAGGACAAACCACAAAAACACTGTGAAAGAGAGGGGAAACTGCCAAGTGAGAAGAAATTAAAAAGCAAACCAGGAAAAGGACTAAGTAAAATGATAATAGGGAAAAAATTATTTCAAAGGGCTAGGTTGAGTTTTAATGATCAAAGTTTTATCTTAGAAGGGAATACACCTTGTCCACCTGGACAAAAAAATTATTTCACAGACTTTTTCTTTTATCTGGCTAAACTCTGCCTTTTGACAGCCCGGTGAGTGGGAATGTTGTGGCCTCTCTGTCATCTGGGAATGTTTGACATCCAAGACCAGGCTTTTCCTGGTCACTACAGTGATGTGCTGCTGCTTGAACAAAACTGGCACACGTCTTCCTGGCGAAGAAAGTACGTTGTGGGATGGCACATGCTGAACACTTGTGTCCTTGTAACAAGTCCAGGTTGTCTGGCAGTTTTCTGGTGTGTTGGTAACTGTTGGTGGAGCTTTGCAAAAACCTCTGTTGCCTTGTGCAATGCTTACTGTGTTACTGTGCTGAGGGTCAGAGAGTGCTGGTTGCTTGCACATAAGGGTAGGATTCAGCATTCAGGAGGTGGCAGAGATTAATTTGCAGTTGGATTCTGGGAATAAGGCCGGTGGACCAAGTGATATGCTCCATGAAGGTGGTCCCTGGCTATCCTTATGTAAAGGGAAAAGTTTGCAAAAGGTGCTTCCAAGGTAGACAGGAGTCCTATGAAGTTTCAGGTTGGTTCTGGGTGTGGGAGAGCCCTGGATTATCCACCTGAGCAGGGGTGTGCTGTGAGCTGCAGGAGCACTAGGGCTGTCAGATCCTGCCTGTTGTTGTTAGGAAACCTCATGCTGAATCCTGTTCCACTCTTAGGTCAAAATATATTTCATTGCCTTAATGTAGAAATGTTTTTTGTGTAATTAGGAGCTTGGAGTCTGGTGTGGAAGGAGGAGTGGGGAACTTCTGGTGTGGCAGGAAGGTTATCTGGAAATATCCACCCATAGAATGGGGGCTATAATCAGCCCTCCTGGAGAAAGTTTTTTTTTCATTAATATTTGTGAAATGCTTTGAAGTCTATGGTTTGGAGTGTTTTTAACAGAGCCAGATGTTGGCTGTATTACAGTAGCTAAGCCAGACCGTAATGACCACATTCCCTCTCCTCCCCTTGAGCCCCCAGCCATTTCTGACAGGGTTTGGTGAAGAAGTGAAACATCAGCAGAGTGACCAAATAGAAGTTAAGTGCTCAGCAGAAATATAAATAGTGCTTTTCGTTCTAGGGATTATGTCCTGGATCTATGGAGTCTTGTGGTTGGAAATGGAATTTGTAGAAGGGATGAGGAATTTATTTCTAAGCTTATACCACGTTATCCCAGTTGGTAACTGGTTTAGGGTCCTCCTGAGTTAGGATGCACTGGTGGCCTTTGGGTGATTAGTTACCCTGTCGTGTCTCCATGGGAAGTCACCTGGGTGAGGCTGGCATGCTGGGATGGGAGGGAGATGAGACTGCTGATGGAGTGCATGGTGAGCAGGGCAAAGACTTCACTGGGGAAAAACAAGGAGGCCCCAGAGCAGGATGCAGGAAGAGCTGGTTTGATGGGCTGCTCAGCTCTGGATGCCCCTAAATGCCCTTTGCTCCATGCCTGCCCATTTCTTAACAGCACTGTGTCTGCCCTGTCAATAAAAGAATAGCATTTGCCTTTCATTTTGCTTGATTTCTGGTCTCAGGAGGTGAAGCTGGGTGATGGCATTGGTGGCAGCAAGGATCATTCTTTTTCATGTGAAGGAACTGGGGGGATTCAGTCTATGCTGTGCCCCCAGAGTGCCTTGGGGTTGAGATTGCAGCACAGAGGCAGCAGGTAAATGGATGTGCCAGGAGTCATGGGGTAAGGACACATCCCAAAGAGTGAGTTACTCTTACAAAATTGTTCTCTGGGCTTGCAGGCATTTGCTCTGTGTAGCAGCTAGGAGCATCTCATTAGCATGACCTGGTGTGTCATCTGTTCAGACACAACCCATAGCTCTCCTGGCCAGCTCTGACACTCTGGCTTGTGATGCATCCATTCCCTAGCCTCACCCAGGGCTAGGCTGGGATGGCTTCCTGCCTCAGGGGCTGCATTGCTAATCTTTGCTTGAAGATTTGAGGTGCCCAGACATGCCTTGGTATGGGGGAGGCTGCTCATAACCATTGTTATGATGGTTCTCAGCTGGATGAGAAAGGAGATGTCTCCAGCCCAGAGGCAGAGCACACTCTGTTGTGTGCTAGCAGGGATGCTGGGAAGGTGGCTTGGCTAAACAGAGGTGCCAGCACCTCACTCAGAGCCCTGATGTTTCTAGAGATCTGTCATCCTTCGAAAGCACCCTCTGATCGTGGAGCTCACAGCCAAAGACTGACCCAGCCCTCGCCTCTAATCTCATCTTCCCTCCAAGAGTCCAGTCCCTGGAAAGATGCAGCTCTCCAAGAAGACATTCCAGGGGGTTTTAATCACTGCACTCACTCCAGCCCTGCTGCACTTGTGGTCTGAGCACCTGCTGTTTCATTTAATTAGCAGCAAATGGGAGGCGTGGGTTGGGGGAAGAGAGAGCAGCACCCTGGTGAAGTATTTGCTGCCATGTAATGTATTTTATTTTGGGTCCGGCATGGAGGCCATGAGGAACATTTTCCAGAGGGCTCCATAAACCACCTCTGTTCACAGGGTGATTATTTGAGGAGGGAGGGGAGTGTGGATTTAAATCGGTGCTGCTAATTTCTGCAAACAACCACATTATTTTTAATTCATACTCCAGACTCCCTCCACCCATGGCTTGATGTTGGGAGCTGTGAATTTTCCACGTCATTAAAAAGTCCCTCTATAAAAGAGAGCCCTTTAAATATATTTCAACAAATTGATTTCAAATACACCAGGCTCTCAAATAAGTCAATATTCAGAATGGAAAACTAACTCTTTCCTTCCCTCATAGTGCCTGCTCATTTATTTGTATTTCAGTAGCACATAGCAGCTCTGAGCAGAGCTCTGTCTGGTGGTAGGGGTTAGAAAAGGCACAAGAAGCATAAGCTGAAAGATATAACACCTTTGTTCACCATGATTAGCTGAGTTTGGGAGCTCTCTGTGGAAATCAGGGTGTTATGTTGCCAGCAGTATTTACCAGTGTAGGGAAGGGAGATGGGGACAGCTGGGAAGGCAGACATCTCCCATGGATTTGAGAGGATAAGTTAACATGTGGCTGTCAGTATCCAGATGCAACGGTGTCTGTGGTCATGTCAAGAACTCTGACTAATCATTTTGTTCTCATGTGGAGTTTTAAATTCAGTCCTGGGTATTGGATTCTTCTCCAAGGACAGTAAAAGTTCACAGAAAATTCTCATCTTCTGAGATTGTCATAATCTTGAAATAGAGAAACTCTTGCTGTATGTCCATGCTATGGGCCTTCATTATTAGAAGAGAATATTCCAGTTGGAAGGGACATAAAATTACCATGTAGTCCAGCTGCCTCAGCACTTCTGGGCTGACCGAAAATTAAAGCAAGCTAAGGGCATTGTCTAAATGCCTCTTTACTCCTGGGAGGCTCAGGGCATCAACCACTCCCCTAGGTAGCCAGTTCCAGTGTTTGACCACCTTCTCAGCAAAGAATAAGCCAGTTTGTAGGGTACTCCTTAACTACATAATCATTGTATGCTCACTGCTATCAGTGGGGAACCATAATGGCTCCTGGAGACTTCCCAGCTGGGGAAGCAGGTGTCAGAGAGGTTTTCCTGGGAAGGGAATTCAGTTGTGCCTGAAAATTCAGTGGCATCATAAAAAACCCCTCACCTTTACATGAGTGCCAAAGCATGGAAAAGTGGCCTTGGCATCCTAGAAATCATTGATTTTGCAGAAATTGGCTCTTTATCTTGTTTTTTGGAGTACTTACATTGATTTTTTTTTAATTTGCTTGCAGGCACACAGGGCATCTGCACATGTCCCAGAACTGTCAGACTCCTGCAAGTCAGCATTATACTCTGAATCAGCCCCATAATTCTCCAGCAGTATCTCTTCCTCATCTCAGTGTTTCCTTCTTTCTCTCTGTTCCTATCTGATGATAGAAATAGGTTCTTTCTGCATGGATCAAATATGGAAGCAATACCTCGAGGGACTCATTCAGAGTCAGGATATGAAGTCTGGAGTTCTTTTCTACCTCTGACATTTGAGAGATGCTTTTAAGTAGATGAGATTCTATTACAGTGTCAGCCCATCTGTTAGCAGAATTGGTGTTTGAATCCTATTCCTTTGCTCAGTTTTAACAGAAAGGCAAGTGAAGCTGTCTGGCAGTTTACCTTGTTGCATGTCTCAGTGCGGTTAGGAAGGGAAATCTGGTTTTGTTTTCAAGTCTCTATTGTACTTGCAGTGCTTAATGCTGTTCACATTCAGGCAAGGGGATCACCTGCCCGAGCTGCTCTTGCAGTTTCTCTTGTAATGGAGAGCAGCCCCTTTGCCTCCCCTTTCCCCTGCTGGCGCTTGCTTTCGAAACATGAGCATCTTCCTCTGGCTTCAAATCCTTCTCCAGGCTGATACTGATCTGCAGGGTTCAAAGCAGGGCTGGGATTTCAAAGCCTCCTTGACCATTTTGAATCTGCAGTGTGACGCTCGGGCCGTGCTGAAAGCCCGAGTTTGGAGGCACATTTAATCACATCTCTGCACCTGTTAGGGTGGAAAAAATGTCTTCTGAGTTTTGTTTCTGTTGTTCCTCAGCCACTCTCAGGTTTTCCTTCGTTCTTGGCCAGCACAATGTTCTCTGGCATCTGACCTCAAGCAGAGACATGCACCAGTCCCAGATGAAGGGCTAGAAAGAATTGTCTGCACCTGGCTCAGCAAAATAGTTATTTGTGTGTGTCTGGTAGTGTAATAATTTTGGTCAGTTACTTGAGCCAAAGGAAGCCCTAATTAAGCAAGATAACTTTGCATCTGGGTTGCTGGCAAAGAGCGTTCTCTATGCTGGCCATGGGAGTGTAGCTGATGCCCTCCCACGCCTTTTCTGCCCATGTTTGATGACAAAGGGAGGTTGGCAGTAGCTGTGCTTTGATGAAGCTGGTGTCTTGCTTTCTGATGGAAAATAGGTCATTCTGTGCTCTGACATTTTCTTACTTTCAGCAGGGTGCATATGTGGAACTCAATTTTTGAAGTTGCTTGTGCCTGGTGGAAAGCAGTTGATGTGTCATTCCTTTTCCCACCTCCTCCTCACTTCACTTCTTTCTTGGTAGCTTTTTCTTTTATTTGTTTGATTGAATTTCTAGTGCTGGGTTCTGCAGATGGCAGTTCTCTAGACCTGATTCCTTACAGCCATAATGCCGAGGTGCTAAAGAGGGATAACCCTATGGAAGACACAAGGATCATGTGGGCTTTCAAAACCAGCAGCCAGGTCTCATAGGGCAGTGCCATCAGACAGCTTGACTGCTGCTCATAGGGGAATTACAGGCCTGGATATGGCTTGAATCTCTAATGCAAGTTACTGTCTTCCTGGATACTTTCTGTGACAAAATATCTTAATGCAATTTCAGGAGGAGTCTGTGAAATGTTAATTTTCTACCTGAGCCAGGGGCTAGGGCAGAAGAGAGCTGTGTGGTACCTGCAGCTTGTTGGCTAGGCTTGGACTTTTCAACACATTTTTGAGGATGTTTCCACAGTCTGGACATCTTTCTGATGTTCCTTTATTGTGGCTTTGTATGATGGATAGGAGGAGGGAATAGACAAGTGCAAATCCACAGGGAGGATGAGAAATAGTCCTGGATGCCTGCACAGTGCCCAGCAGGGCACAAATGACTGTCGTGCTTGTTTACCCTGCCTGTCTGCCCCGTCCAGCTTCTAAAGCTGGTCACAAGATGTGGAAATCTGCATCATCACTGCTGGATGTCCTGGATGGTCATCAGCCTTCCCATCAAAGTAGTTTGTAGGTCATCTTGTTCCCCTCAGAAATATTTGGGAAGCAGCTGCTGGATGTGATGGATTGTTGTGGCTACAATTTCCTGTGTCTTGCTTTCCCCAGCACCCTTTCCTTGAATCACCCAAGCACATCTTGCATCAGTGAATCAGTGCTGCAGTGTGTACCCTTCAGCTGGCCACCGTGGTTTGCATGTGTGGCCAAGCAGGCTGGAGAACACTTGTTTTTGTTTTATGACTGAGTACATGCCTAGTTAAGTACAAACTGTTCCTGGTGCTGCACTGCTCCTTGTGTTACTGGAAGAGCATCTGCCAGAGGAGAGCAGGCAGAAATGCTCACTGACAAGCTGCACATGCACCCACCCTCTGAAGCCATGGGTGCTGGTGCTCAGCCCTCGTGGCCCTGTGGCCACCCTTGGCTTAAAGCTCTGCTGCCCTGACAGGGGTGGGCACAGCAGCTCTGGCTTTCAAGGCAGCACTGTGCTGCCTGGGGTGGCTAACAATGTGCTGGTGCCTCTTGCACCTGGTACTGCTGACCGTGCTCTCACCATCAGGTCTTGCAAATGCCACCAGGCAGGGATACAGGCAGGAAACCTCCTGTGGAAGGACAGAGCTGGAAGGAGTCTCTCCTCCTGGATGCAAGCATCTGCCTCCACGTGCTCTTTCTCCCTCACAACTTGTAGCTGTTGTCTCATCAGCAAGTTTGGAAAAGTCACAGCCCTGACAGTATTTCTTGACAACGTGCCTGTGCCACTTAAAAGCTACTGAGATAAAAAAAGAACAAAATAACCCCTACTGTTGTCAAAGACCTCCATCGATGCTTTTCAAACTCTGCCAAGCATTACATGTGATTAGTTGGTATGATACACAGGACAGCATCTGGTCCACAAGGAATGAGTCCAGGGATGGATGATTTTTATCTGAGTGGAAATCCCAGGGCAGGGCTGGAGCGTGCAGAGCGTAACACAGAGCCCTGTAAACACTTGGAGTGCCCACCCAGCTCTGAGCAGCCACCATGGCCGCTGGCCAGGCCTCTCTCCCTCCCCAGGGTTTGCTTCTGGTCTCAATTCAATTAATGAAACTCCTCAGGCAGACTTGTAGTTAGAAAAATAAGATTTCAGTCCTAGCCTCCCTTTGTAGGGTGCTGAGTCCTCTGGGACAGCTCTGGCCCGGAGTCCCCTGGGATTCTCCTTCTGGGCATGGACTTTATGAACTCAGATGTTACCCAAATTCTCCTTTTGCTTTTAAAGAGAGGAAGTTGTCCGTGCTGCATGTTGGGGCAGGGATCAGAAGGAGCTGGTGTGGGTCTGACTGTGCAGCTCAGGCGCCTGTGCTGTGTAGTTGTGCTAGTGATGGGAGGGCTTATTAAAACAGATTTTTGATACCAGGAACTTTGTACCCCTCTCCAGAAATAAATCTACAGAGAGAAGCCAATCTCTGAGATGCCATTATAGTAGGCACCAGTAAAGACAGATTGTTGAAAACCTAGGTTTCTTCTCACATTGTATTTTAGTGTGTAAATCCTTTCCTCCCTGCATTGCAAGCTCAGCTGGACAGCCAGTGCTTTTAGAGTCTGTCCTTCCCGTGCACTGGCCACCTCTGCTGTCCCTGTGTGCCACGAGAGCATCCTGGGGAGATGCCAGCACAGTACCCAAGGCTGGGCAGTGCCTGAGCTGAAGGGCCCGTGCTGGGGTGGGGGGTAAAGCTGGCAGCTGCCTCTGAGCTCTTGGAAACCTGTCCTGCTGGCTGCTTGTTACCTCCCTGGAGGCTGCAGCAAGGTCTCTGTTACATCTCTGCAGCTCCCTCTGCCTGCTCAGGTGCTGGGATTTGTGGTCTGAACTCCTTTCTAAATCCCCCCAAAGACGAGATGCACGTGTGTTTGGAACCAGATACACAGGCAAAACATCTTGGGGTTTGGAGGTGGGGAGAGAGGAAGAAAAGAAGACAAAGGAGTCTCCTCCCAGCGTGGAGTTAAACCTGTGGTTGTGTTGTGCTTGGCACAGATTCCTCATTGTACTGCGCGGGGCGGTCGCTCTCCTCTGGCAGATGCTCTCCCCAGAGCTATGAGAAGTGTCCTACAGAGATGAGCAGATACCATTTCAGATGGAGTTTGTGAAGTAAAATGTGCCATTGTGTTCGGAGCTATTGTTTCTGTTTTCAATATTGAAGTTACTCATGATTTCCAGGGGACAATATATCAAGCAAAGCTAACATGCTGTAGAGAAGATGTAGATTATGAAAACAGAGGGATTAAGTTTCATACATTTGGAGCTAAAGTCTCATTGCTCTTAGCAGTGGCAGAAGGGAAGCACTCGTGCAGACTCATAAAAGTCTACCAATTTAAATGAGGGTGTGTTTTTAAGAGGGTTTAGTTAAAACTATGGTCAGCACTGTGTGAGCAACTTAGAAGACTCTCTAAGGATGGATTCTGTGGGTGCAAGTTCAATGACCATCCAATGTATAAATTTGGTTTCAGAGAGTTTCTGTGCCAGGCTTTGCACCAGTTCAAACAAAATCAGTTTGCAAAGATGGGGTCTGCCTGTCTGGGTAGTCACCACATAAAACACCCATGAAAATCCACTGTTCTCTTTTTGAGAGAGGAGTAAGGAAGGATAGAAGAGGGCATTGCATGCCCAGTGTGATTCTCCAGCTCTTGACATCCCTTTTGGGGACCGCCTGAGCCCAGGAGTCATGCTGACAAACAAGGGGACCATTAATGAGGGGCCAGCCCCCGTTCCCACAAGGTGCCATCCTAAATCTTTCATGTTGTAGAGCAGAGCAGGAGTTTGATTCCCTGGATGATCTGACAGCACTGAACAAAACAGTGGTAAAACCAAAACAGCCTGTGAATCATGCTGACAATATTTGGTGTGTGTCCTAACAGTAAGGATGCAATTGGGACCAGCACTCTACTCATGGCCCTTGTGCTGCTTTTGGGATACCTCCTCAAGCACCCTGCTTGCAGCTGCAATGCAGTGTTTGATGCTGCTGCCCGAGGTTTTTTCAAACCCCTGCAACCTCCTACTAGTCTGTCCAGCTTTTGTGCTGGGCTAAGCTGAGTTGAGCTGCTCCTACTTGCACAAATTTAGGGCAGGCACTCTCAGTTTTTGCATTTTGAGGCCTTTAGAGTGGTTTGGTAAAGCTAGTGAACTGATAAACCATAAAGTCTTAGTGGGGCTACCGTGTATTTCAGTCATTGGCTTGAAAGGGTTGAGATTTAAAGAAGGATGGGGAGTAAATAATTTTCAAAATGCCCAAGTGACGTAGGAAGCAGTGATTAATGGATGTGACCTTGGTGCTTTGCTCCCTTTCAATGAAGCTCTCAGACTTGCCATTGTGTTTAAAACTGGAACCTCTGCTCTGGCAGTGCTGTCAGATGCAGTTCTGCTGTCTGAAGGCCAGAGCTGAGTGTCCAAGGGCACTATTGCTGCAGTGTCTCTCACTGGGACACGCTGGTCTCTTGCTGCTTATGTGCAATCTGAAAGAATGCTTAAAGCCTGTGGGTTTTGTAAGGATAAAAAATTGCGGGATGCAAGGAAAGGTGCTCTTCTTTTGAAGTTAGCTCTTCCTCCAGACAGGATTTTTACTGTGACCTGCAGTGATCCTTTTAGAAGATGTTTAGGGTGTGCAGCCTGAGCACCTGGGCTGGCTCTGGATGTGCCAGCTCCAGAAAAAAAAATCCAACAAATTTCTTGCATCCCATCACAAAATTATGAGCCTTCCCTAGAAGCTAATTGACCTGATGGGGCAGGGCATCAGCATGTCTCTCACAGCTCTGCATGACCCTGTGGTGCCACATAGCTGCAGCATTCATCTCTCTAAAACAGGCATTGTGGTATGGCCTTACTTCCCAGGGATGCTGTTGGGACAAACCCTCTGTAGATACCAGAGTAACAGGGGACGTGTAATCACCATGGATAGATGGAAAAGTATGAAGTAGCCTTTGTCCAAGCATCTTCCAGTGTGGTTAAGTTGGCTGAGGCCAGTTTAATTTAGCACAGGGGAAAGAAAATGCTTCTGGCAGGAGACTTCAATAGCTGCTCTGTGAAAGGACAGTGTGGGCTTTCTGAGAAGCTCTTCAGGGATGCACCAAGTGCCTCTGCCATCCCCAACCAGCACCTCAGAATGTTTTGCCAGGCTGTGTTAGCCACAAACGCCGGGCTCGTTCTGCAGAGCCTTAAAGAAAGCTGCATTTCTTTATGAAAAGTACCAAATGTCTCAGCTGGGAAACAGCATTCCCTCTTTGGATGGATCGTGCTGGGGACAGACCCCCAGCCTCTTCTCCCTGCCTTCTCTTCTCATGGCTGTTTTATTTGGATACTGAGAGGTTTGTAAGATTTCCAAGATTTCTTGTGGAAATTTTCAGACCTGAGAAAGGCATTTTCCGTTTGAGGATTACACCATGCTGTAAATGTCTGTTCTCTTTATTTTATATGCATCTTCCTGCTTTTGTTTGACTTTCTCATGGATTGCACTATATTTAATTCAGAACATATCCTATAATGCTGTAATTGTCAGGCATGTCAGCTGGTTATCCAGATGACTTTTTGCTGTTTTTTTTTTTTTCTTTAAAAATAAAAGGAAAGCAGTTGCTGCTGCTTTTCAGGGATTGAATTATTACACTACTCTTGCATGCTGTGGCATCATGTAACACCACAAGGGAGCCAGTGATAGAGTTATTCCTGTTGCATCGTGGAACCCGTTACTGCTTTAGGAAGAGATGGAGTTCCACCTCCTTCTGCTGTGTGAGATGTCAGTTCTGTGGGTGAGTGGCTAACAGATGAGCTCCCCTGGGCTCAGTCTGTTCCATGTCCTCAGCCAAAGATCTTTTGCAAACTTTTCCTAGTTGTTCTTATGCTCAGGAACAGCTCTGCTCTGGCCAATTTTGAAGGGGTGGGAGTTAAGCAGGCCTCCTGCCTGTGTCTGTGACAGTGAACTGGTTTGTTGTTCCTGTGAGACAATGAAGCAGAGGAGAAATAAAAAGAAGCTCAGAGAAATCTAGAGAAAGTTGTTTAACAGTTGTTTGCTGTGGAAGGATCTGCCCCAGCAGCTGAGGTTTCATTCCCTGCTGTGTATCTCCTGTCATTGATCTCAGCTGGTATGGTCCTGAGTTGGAGTAAATGAGGTCCTCCCACTTACATCATGGGTGCTCCACTGACTCACCTTAGCAGAACACCTATTCTAAAACCAAACAATTGAAGACATTATCTCCTCTGGAGCAATATGTAGAAGGTGAATCTGTGGAGATAGTCTCTTGTGTTCTCCACTCTCTCACTTGTTTTCACCTGCTGACATTGAAATGTTGATATGTTACCTACCAGCATGAGATCCATTCTCTGGAAATGGGGGCTAACCATCTTCCTTAAGTGAAAGACCCCTTTGGATTCCCTGGTTAACCAGGATTTGGAATGTGCTATGGATGGACAAGCCCACAAATGAGAGGATAATTGTATCTGAAAGCCATCAATAATATTTCTTCCATTTGCTTCTGTCCTGCTGGGTTTAGATCAGTGTAGTTCCTCTGAATTCAGTCTCTGTCTCCTGCTCTGCAGCTTCAGGCTCAGAGCCTTTGATGGCTCTTGATTACATCTCATGCCACCTACCTGAAATCTGTCTCACATTTTGCAAGTGCAAAACTAGAGACAGGACCAGAGAGGTTTACCCACCAGAAAACTCTGGCAGATGACAGAATTCAAACCCATCCTGGCCATTCCCTTTCTTGCAGATCACATGGTTTATAATTCAAAATATAGCTGATGATGCTGAAACCATCAATCCCCTCAGCAAGCAGCACAGCTGGTTTCCAGCTTCAAAATGAAAGGAAATTACTGCAGCTCCTTGGGGGTTTAATTAATAGCTCCTATTCTGGTATCTTACCTTTCCTTCTCATCTAAACTTGTGTTATCTGCATTAGAGACTTTCAGTCTTTTCTGATTTCAGATACCCTTAACCCCTCTTGCTGCGGTGTGAGTTCCATCATCACTAGTATCAGATCGCTGGCAGAATCTTTGCTTTTCTTCCAGTTTCTTTGTCAGACTCTCTCAGAAGTGTGCACACAACCCCATACATGCACAGATGCCTCCTCTCCTCTTCCTTGTCTCCCAGTTGGCTGTAGCCCTTCTTTCCTCCTTGGGACTCTGAGATCAGATCAGCCCTGTGAGAAGGGATGTGCCTGATGCCCGACTGTCCTCTAATACTTTACCTTTCAAGTCTATCAGTGTCGAAATTAAAGTTATTGTCAGCTTACCTTATTTTTGATGAAAAATGCATTTTCTGATAAGCACTTGGAAAAAGGGAAGCTGCTGTGCCTCTTGGCATTCAGTGTAGGAAGAAATGTAGTCTTGGGACCAGCTGAGGGGCCAAGAGTAAGGTGGCTATCTGGGATTTCCAGGGGCACCTTGCAAAAACTCTGCTGCTCTTGGGCATGGTTTGATCTTCAACTGCTCTTTCTCTGGGACACAAGTAAATTATGTCCTGGAAAGGGAAAGAAGCCTCATCTCTCTCTGTAGAAGGTCAGAGTCTTTTATCATTTTGCAGCAGTGAATGTCGTTTTGCTTGCCAAAGTAAGGGGCTTGCATGAAAGTCACCCTCAGGATCTTTGTCTTATAAATAAATCTCCCCATGACTGCAGTGCTGACCTCCTGCAGAGCTTTGATTTTTATCTGTGCACAGGGCAAACCTGCATCCACTTGAAAAGGAACCAGAAAGATTTCCACACTAAGAGGTGATGTGGGTGTCCTCATTTGCTCATTTTAAGGGGAGAACTTAATTCTTCTAACCAGAGGAATTAAAACTGCTGCAAGGAAGGAAGGGGAGGAACCAACAGCCCAGCAGGAGCCCACCTACAGTCTGTGGTATAAGGCATAGGTGGGGGTCAGGTAGATGTCTCAGTGGATTAATTTTAGGGCGTTGGATTTGGACTCAAACTTCCAAAACCTCAAAACCAAACCAGGAACAAAGTTCCTGCTGGCAAATGCCACAGGGTCAAGCCACTGATCAGTTTATATGCTCATGTCCCCTGCACTGGTTGGCTTGTAGCAGAGTACAAGCCTCTCCTTCCAAAGAGAAGTTGTCTCTTAGTCTTGGGTGCTGTAAGTCCTTATGTGTGCAGCAGAAATGAATGTTGTTTCATGAAAATTTAATCCAGATAGGTAAAATGTAGTAAGTAAATTATCAGGAAGCTGCTTGGCTTCTGATCCTCAGAGATGCTACTTGTAGCATCTCAAAGGGTGCTTGTTTTTCTTTATTAAGACTTTAAAGCAGGTATTACCATTGCAAGGCAGACAGGGGCAGAACCTACTTTTACAGCCGAGCTGATGTGAAATGACCAAAGATGCTGTTATGTGGCAAACCCAAATGGTTCTTGTGTGCAGGAGAGGCTCTTTCTTCATGATATGTTTGCATTTTAACTAAAGATGGCCTGAAGCAGAAGACATGAGAAGGAAGATGCCTGGGGAAGTGGCTGAGTTGATACTTTGAAATCTTCCTATTTCATTCTTGCAAGTCAAGTGATTTCATGCTTATGTACAAATAGAAAGGAGTGGAGCAGGCCAGTGCTCTTGAGTTTGCTCTCTTTTTAATAAGCAGCAACTCACATGAGTAATTCCCTTGATTTTTAATGAGATTAATTGATGATCATTTGGTGATTGCTGCAAGAAAGTCATAATCTGGACCACAAGGTTTTATAGCAGGTCTTCTAAAGGAGTTTTAGTCAGAAGCAAGGAGGAAGGTGCTTGGAACAGAAGGCAGGACTGTGCAGGACTTCAGCAGGAAAGATGTCAGCAAACCCAGAGCAGTCTGGAGGGGCAAAGACTGGAGAGGCAGTTTTGGTGGCGAGTTATTCATGCGTCTGTCGTGCCACAAGTGAGAGTGGGGTGTGTTTGTTCAGCCTGACTCCAGACGTGCTGCCTGAATGGATGGAAAGCTCACTTCCTGGTTTCCATATACCCTCCCTGTTTGCAAAGGGATCCTCCACCCTGTGATACAGGGACATGGTAATATGTTTCTTTCTGCTCACTACACCAGTCATGAAATTGGAGGCTCCTCCTCATTGCAAGCAGATGAACTGAGCTCCTCCAGTTTTGCCAAAATGCACTGCCCAGCTGTGTTTTCCTGTCTGTTCAAAGCCAGCTACATCCCTAATTAATTCATTGGGACTCTGCATCTTCCCTTCTTTGCCTTCATACTGGGATGATTTTACTCCAGGCGACAGAATTGCTTTCTGATTTAGCAAACTTTGTCCCTAAGTTAACTGTCACACATCAAAGATATGCGCAACAACTTGTGGAGACTGCCCATGTCTGAGCAGAATAACCTGGGGCATGAAGTGCAGGGTTTTTTCCATCAATCATATGTGTATTTGCAGTTATAACAAGAATAACTTCCTTTAATGGAAAAACATTTGTCACAGACAAAGAGTTTTTGACTTTCAGATGCTCTGCAGACATCTAATTAAGAGAACTGAAAATCTGTTTATTGGTCTTTGTCTGTTAATCATGTGAGGGAAGGGCTGTGTCTGCCAGGAGGAGTTTTGGTAGTTCAGCCCTTAACTTTTTTCATTCCCAGCTACTCCCTTTGTCTCCTCTTACCATAGCTGGGCTGAGTGGGGATGTTAGGCATTAGCTTGGGATGCTCCATCATCTTTGGAAGATTTGGGATGTGTAATTCAAGTCCACTGGTGCTTTTTTTCTCCTGTATACATCTCCTCCTCATCTTCCACTTTGCATCCCTCTCTGTGGGTGGGAGGATACAGAATTCTGCCTTTCTAGGACTTTAGCTCTAACTTGCACTGGCTTTGAATGGCAGAACTGGGTGCAGGAAAGTGCTGAGGAAGGCTCCCTGCTTCTGCTGCACTTTATTTGACTTTGACATCCTGAAGGTTCCATGGGTTCTGGAGTGCCCCTGTCACCCCCAGCTCCCCCAGACCTTCCCAGTGGAGGCAAGAGCTGGGGTGGAAAGTGTAGTCTAGGAAAGTTTAGCCAAATTCTTCCAGCTTCAGTTTATTGTATCTATTTTGCTGATATCCACCCTTTAGATAAATAGCACTAAGCTATACATGCTGTGGCTCTCTTGATGTGGTTAAAAAGGCTTGTATTAGCCAAGCTAATCTAACTCCAAGAATAACCCTGGGAATTTGACTGTATCAGTTCCAGCTTCAATCAGTCACCACGTAGTCAAGTGAGAATTGCCTTCCTGGCTAAAAGTGTAGCAACAGTGAAACTTGAAGTCAGTAGGTGGGGATTCCCTCCCCCGCTTTTTTTTTCCCCTCTTCTTTGAAAGAAGCTCCTGCCCATGCCTGACCTCAGACACCCAGAGCTCTACCTACAAGAAAACAAAATTTCCCATTTTCAATAAAAAATCTGTCTCTGTAGGCAGAAAAGCGAGTTAGCTAACAATCCGCAAAGCCATGGTCTATTTATTTACCAGGCTGACTCCCTGATGGGGAAACATGTGGGATCTTTTAAGTCCTTCTTCTGCACAGATGTTGCTTCTACTGCCGAGTTTCCTCTTGATCTTTGGTTTGCTGTGCCATATGGTGAAAATGCTGGAGATGTTGTGTGCGGTGGAAGATGAGAAGGATTCTGTGTGCTTAAAACAAAACCAGTAAAAAATAATAGAAAAAAAAAATTCTGACTGTTTTTCCCCAAGTTAGCAAAAAAATATTTTTAAAAGGAAATCTGTCAAGCTAGCAAAATCCTTTTGCCTTGCACAGCCTCCCTGTTGGACACGTAGCACTGGTGAGATTAAATGCTGATTGACGAGTATCCTCTCCCTTCCCCCAGCTCTTGCTGCCACTTTGCGTATTTGTGTTGAGCTGTAGATCCTGTTGAGGTGAGGAGATAGGGGTTCTGCAAGGGCAAGTAACACTCCTGCTTGCTTTTCCTTCCTTGCCTTCCTCAGAGATTACAGGAGATGTGGACTGTGAGTTGAAAGATGTCTCTCCTGGTCTGTTGGAAAGGAGCCCTGGGGCTGGCAGGAGCCTTGGAGTTCCTCCTGCCCGAGGGAGTCAGGGCTTCTGAGTAGGGAGGGGACACTGGGCAGCACAGAGACATCATGCATAGGAAACACGGGGAGAAATGAAGCACAACGTGAAGATTTGGGTCTCTGTTTTGATAGCACCACTGCTGAATGGGAGCAAAAGATTGCACAGGGTGAAGATGGGAGAGATGAGAGGCTCTGGCGTTTTTCAGGGCTGGAGTTGGTCTTTGGGCGAGTCCATTAAGGTGTCACTAGAGCAGGTGCATCTTCCTGCCTGAGGCCTTTCAGCTGGTCTTCAGCCTCAGTGGCACTGGTCCATCAGGTCTCACCATCCAAGGATACATCATACAGCTCCTTTAGGAATGTCAGATCAGCATGCAGCTTTCCTAGGCTAGGAAACCATGTGCTAAAAGCTACTGGGCTGGGAGCACACTCACCTTGAGCTGTGCTTTCAGGCCATTTGTGGGGCTGGTGTTCTGTGGGATGCTTTGCTCTCTGAGGCCTCCTTGCCTGTTGTCCTCCATGTAGGGACTGAAGTCGAAGATATTCCCCAAAACCCCATTTCTGTCTCCCTAGGAAAACAGGAGCTCTTTCTTACTGGACCAGGGAAGTGGGTCTTTCTGGCACTGCCATAAAAGCAGAGCAGATGTTTTATTAGATATGCTTTAATTTGGTTGCTTGAACGGCATTTTTAGCCAGGAGAGTGGTCTTTCAGATGGACAGGTAAAACCTGTGGCTGCACCAGCACAGACAGACTGTGTATTAGAGACGAGGCGCGTGTGTAGCAAAAACTGGGAGCCTAATTTTAGAATGACAGCAAGGCCAGGCTCAGCTGTCTGCCTGGGCCCAATCCCAGCTCCTTTGTGCTGCCAGAAACTTGCCCTCCCTTTCTTGGAGTGAACTGTATCATACCTTTTTAAGTACAGGCTCCCCTCCAACAAGACAAAGTAATTCCTGCAGTTGCTTTTGTCTTAAACCACACACAAACCAAGAGGTCCCTTGGTCCCTATGCAAATGGTCCATGTTTCCCCCTAAGAAGTTTGTTGTTCTTCCTTTGCAGATGCAGCTTCTGGACAAGTTCCCCATTGAAGGAGGCCAGAAGGATCCCAAGCAAAGAATCATTCCTTTTCTACCAGGTAATGCTGTGGGAAAAGCCCTAAATGAGATGGCTGAGAGCAGCTGGAGACTGCAGTTCCCTGGCTACTGTCTCTAGTACTTCTCGTGACCATTCTTATAAATGCCTTTTCCCTGGGAACTCATACACCCAGCCTTGTGATACCAGACCTGCACCTCCTGCTAAGATAGCTGGCATGGTGTTTAGAGCTCTCAGGGGATCTTTCATCAGCTGTTCAGCTTCAGGTTGGCTCATACCCTGTTACACAAAGGGATCTGAGGGCTTCTGAGGGGCTGTGTCTTTGGGGTGCAACCAGGCAGCCTGAGCTCCAGCCACCATTGGGGAGACCACTGGGGACCAGAGTCAATCTTTGTCATTTCTGGATGCTGTAGCTCTGCAGACACTGTTACTGTACAATAAAGAATGAATCACTGGAGTTGTCCCTGTAACAGAAAGGAAACAGAAGGAAGGTTAAATGCAAATAGGGATTTCTGCAATGCTGAGCCACTGTCCCTCTGACACCTTTTGTAGAGTGTGTGAACATGATGGATATGCTGTCCTGAGGGTAATAGCACACCCTTCTACATAGCTTCTTCCAGCAGCAGCTGCAGGGATGGCATGGGGGAGATGAGCCAGACCACAGCATGCTCTTGGCAGTGCAGGCTCTGGCCAGCTCCCTATTGTCTGGCTGCATGATTCTGGCTCTAAGTTTGGCTCACTGCACTGCCTGCCAGGATAAGTGAAGTGTTTTCAGCCTGTTAAAAGGTCTCTTTTGTCTGTCTCTATAAAAAGGAGATCCCAGCTCTTCCCTTAAAATCTGTGAAGAGAAGCTGGGATGGGAGGGCTTAGACCTCCAGGAGCATGCTGCAGTTCCTAACGCTATTTTCAGGCAAAGCAGCTGCTCCAGATGCTGTGTGGTGAGCACAGCTCCAAGGTTGTTGGGGAGCAGGGAGTTAAAAACCAGCAGCACAAATACACAACACCAGCATCAGAGCCACAGCAGGGCAGCACAGCTGCCTGGCAGTGTCTTGGCAGCCTCCATAGCCCTAGTGGAAGGCAGTCCCAGGCTTGGGGTTTGCTCTCTGCAGTGTTCTGTGCTGCTTAGACTCTGTAGCCAGAGGAAGGTGGTGTTGCCATCCATTTCCTATCTGGGATGAGGAGAAAAGTCTAAGAGTGGGCTCTCTTTGTAGCTGTACCACCAACAAACTTATAGACAAATCACTTCATGAAACCTCTTTGTGATAAGAATGGATACTGCTGGCCTGCTTTTCTTACTGGAAAGCATTCTGAGGTCCTTGAAAGCACTGTACAGGAGTGCAGATGGCTTCACATGAGGTGCTGTAGGAAAATCCTGTCTGCAGGTAGCATTTGTTCCTCCTGTATTGACTGTTGCTGGCCTATCTGTTCTGTTTTCTCCCAGAAGAATGTTGGCTGACTGCAGGTGGCTGCTCCTCAGCCTTTGTGCAGATCGCAGTGGTTGGATGTCCTCATAGATGTGTGCGTGATATTTGCAGAGGGTGAGATAAACCCCATATGCCCATTACAACACTTCCTACCCTTCCCACCCTCCAGGAACATGAGGGAGATGGTAGTGCCACATGTCCTTGAGGGGAAGAGTTATATCTGGAAAACATTTGGGCTGACTTAGTGTCCCAAAGAGAGAAGCTGCCAGAACAGAATAGACCTCAGCTGTATTTAATTTAAAATTTCATATATGTTCTACTTTTGATATTGAATCTCTGCCTCTTTCTTGTTGAACTGCTGAACAGCCCTTGTTGCTTTACCCAGGAACAAGGTGACTCAGCTAAATGTCAAACAATGTCAAACTACGTTAAATAAACTGGCTGCTAAAATTAGAATACGCATGGCATTTCTGCAGCTGGAGCCCTGCATTACGGAAACGAATATCTAGCTATAAACTCCCTTAATTAAAAAATGGCAAGGCAGATGTTTGTACTTAAATCCTGCTTTATGAAGATGTCATGGTCCTGCTTGCTTATTGTGGGCCTGATTCAGCCAAGCTGAAGTGGCTCTGCATGCTGTGTTCTGAGTGCCCAGGGTTTGCTGTGCCACTTGCAGGGTAGCACAAATCCCCCCATCAGCTCTGGCTAAGGAAGTTGGCATATTCCATCCTGGAACTCCTGTTTGTTGGTGCTCTCCTGAAATAAAAATTAGTGCTTGACTATGCTGGAAATCTTTTACCTGTAAAACCAAGTAAAATGTAATGGTGTTCAGAGCCTTGCCCCCCAAGGAGAGACTGGATTCAGCAGCAGGAAAGTGCAGTTCTTCTTTCCTCCAGCCACCTTCATCTTATTTTCATCAATTTCTTTCTTGAAATATATTTACCCTCACTTCTCCCTTACCTAAATAAGGACTTTCAGTGCCATGAAGAGGTGCAAGGAAATTATAAACAGTGCCAGGTAGTCCTGTAGAAAATGTCCTGTGGACAATTTTGTAGTTTTGTTTTACTTTTTAAGAGTTACTTCCTTGCCTTCAGTTTTTTTGTGATTTTTTTTTAACCATACTGAGAGGGCAAAAGTGATATTTTTGTCTCCTTTCCTCATTTTATCTTCTTCCCATGAGTTTTTCCATTCTTCTCTCCAATTTCCCTTTTCAATGTTGGAAAATTCTGCATCGGGAGGGGTTGTGCAAAAGAAAACTGCATTAGAAACTCTGTGGATTGGCCAGAGAGCATTTTTGTAGCTGGTGGTAGGAATTTTTTTCTTTGGAGGGAGACTGTGGAAGAATCAGAATAAAATTTGCTGCAAAAAACCCCCTCTAGAGCAAATACAGTTTGTTGTTCTAAGAAGACAGGGATGGAAACTGCTGTTTGCATGTACCAGTGTGGCTGTTGGTTGAGCCCATTTGCAATACACTGATTTCTCCATCACCTCTCCTGCTGCATATCTGAAGAATTATCTTTGGATCTCCCTCCCTGTCAGGTACTTTTACATCTGCATCAGCAGAGAATAGGATCTGGACTTGGGCTCCCTTTTCCAGGGATCTTGAGGTACTTAATGAAGGAATTTCAACTGAAAGGAGAAGACTCATCTGCTGAGCTTCTGGAGACCACATTGGCAAATGAAATGGCAGAGACAGGGTGATGCAACTCTGGGATTAACAATTTTGCAGTGGTTGACCCAAGACTCCAGGGCTTGCATTGTTTTTCATTTCTCTTGGCACTAAGTGGGAGAGCCATCTGGAGACAAAGCTGGAGGGATGTCAGCTCTTCTTGCTCCACTGTGTCTTCCAAAGTGCAGCCCTGGGGAGAACACTGCATGGCATGAAATCATTGTGCCATGCTGGCTGCAGATCCCTGCCTTGGAGGGAGGCTCAGGCTGGCCATGCCATGGAGGCCTGGCCATTGGTGACGGCAGCCCCTTGGACTTCCACACAGATTCCAGCTTGATCCTTGCTGGACTTCAAACCACTTTTGACCCCCACTGAAGAATCAGGAGGTTTTTGCATAGGATGTGCCAGAAGGGGAAGATCCTCAGTGGGTGTCTGCTCTGCAAGTTCCATGCTGCCTGGAGAGGGAGACATCCTGTTTGAGGAGACTGCTTTGTGTGCCTGGCTTTCCTAACTCTTGGGAAGCTGAGTCCTATCCCAGGGGAGCAGGATCATCAGTGCCGGCTGCCCTACCAGTTTGGTCAAGCAGCTGGAGGAACAAGGCTCCAATCCCTGCCTCCAGTGCTTGGAGCCTCTACCAGAGAGGCACCTTCTCTCTTCCTTTTTTTCCCCACTCAGATTTTCCTCCTCCCTTGACTAGGGTGAGGAGAGAGGAAATTGTTCATTTTGGGATGCATGCTGCCAGTGTAGCTTGGTGGCTGTGTCCCAGGGCACTGGAGGGATGCCAGCACGGGGGATGAGATGTCACCCAGCTGCTGTCACCTCACTGTGCCCTGCTGACCTGCTTTACCCCTGAGAAGGGAAACGCTCTGGTACAGTCTCAGAGGGGTCTCTGGGACGTTCTCCCTCGCGGTTGGTGGGAGCACATCGTGTGCCTGCTGGGGCGTTTTATGGACAGGCGGCAGAGATCCCTCCCTGCTGCCAGTGCGAGTTCGGCCCTGTTTTCTGCCCCTGCTGGCGAGGTGCTCCTCCCGGGAGCAGTGGGTGGGAATGGGGTGAGCTGACACCTGCCTGGAGGCTTTGCCTGGCTTCCTCATCTCTGGGCAAGGCTCCCGGTTGCCCAGAGCAGCCCCAGCGTGTCGCAGCCGGGTTTGCTGGAGGCTGTTCCTGCAGCACAGGGGCGTCGGAGGAGCGAGCCCAGCCGAGGGCAGAGCCGTGTGTGAGTCAGGAGGCTGCGGGAAGGGAGAGGCTGGCTCGCAGAGGGCGCGGGCGGCCGTGCCAGCACCGCCCAGATACCTGGGGGTGCCGCCGGGAGCCTCCCCTTGGCACCGTGCGGGAGGATGGGGAGCAGCCTCTCGCCAATGCCGGCTGCGACCTTCCTCACCTCCGCTTCTGCCACTCCCGGGCTGCAGCGGGGAAGGAGATCTGCCGATGAACTGCATCCCAGGTGCTGATGTCTGCTTCTTGGTTTCGGTTTGAGGTGTTGGGTTTGGATTTTTCCCCTCCCCTTTCCAGTGCTGTCTTTTGGGTAAGACGCAGCCGCGGAAAAGGGTTCAGTAGGTTTGCAACAGCAGAATTTTGTCCACGGCAATGAGAACAGGGTTGGGTTTTTTTTCCTCTCACCTTTGTATATTCCAGCTTTTCGCCTTTTGCTTTGCTCCGGGCTGGAGGAGAAGCAGGGTTTGTTCAGAGATCGTGTGCTGGAGGTGATGGGTTCATCCTCACGCAGCCTGCACCGCACGGACCCTCGGGTCCAGCCATTCGTGTCCTACCTGTGTAAATCGGGACCAACAGCAGCGAAATTAGGATTTGGCCATGTGTGATTTTGTCCAAGGCGCTGCATTTCAGCAGCACTGTGCATGGAAAGTGCTTTCAACATTTATTCTGCTCACCTTGGGAGGCAGTGGGATGATACTGTAAGGCACACACTGGCCAAGGAGGAGCCTTTGAACTTTTAGAGGTATTTTTATTGCAGGCTATTTTCTCCCTTGGAGAGCTGGTTGCTAGCAGAGCATTTAAAAGGAAATGCATTCCCTATCCTAATTCTTAGCTGTATTTTATGTGCAAATTTCAGATTTTTGATTATTCTGTCCCTCATCAGTCTGACCAAGGGCATCAAGTTAATAAGAGATTTAAAGTTTTTTTTGAGTAATTTTGAATTCCTCAGAATTTTATCTCTGACCTACTCAGAAATGAGCACTGTTGCAACAGTTCAAAACCAGGCAAGAAGTAGCATAAAGATTAAAAAACCCAAGAGAGATCAGATAAAATTCTCTTTATCAATGCACATCTTATGTTTTAGATTAAAATATGAATTAAGTTATTTGAAACAGTGTTCCTCTAATATGCAGGGTAGTCCTACAGGCATGATAGACATACACACACATACACTACAGAGTCTCAGATGTCTGGTTTGCTGAGCCTTACCTGTGTAACATCAATAACCGAGATGTTCTGCTGTGCTTGTCTGAATATGAGGCAACAAACTCCCAGAAGAACGAGGGGCTGTGGCCCCATCCCCTTCCACCACCTGCAGTAAGTGAGCATTGCAGTCCCCTGTCCCCCTGTCTCTCTGAGGAGAGGTGACCCATGGCACCGTGGTGTGAGATGCTGTGGGCTTGAAGAGCTATGGAAATCTTTTAGGGGGCCATTCCATAATGCAATGCAATTTCATTTTAATACATGTATTTTACATTTTCCTGCCTGTTCTCTGAAAGGGGGAGAGTGCTTCCAGGTTTAAAACCAACTTGTGTTTGAGCCTGGATATTGTGTTAGGAAGACAGCTAACAGGTCCTTGGCTTCTTTCCACTCCGGCTTATTTGGGACTTGGGTGATGCTGAGCTTCTGGTGAGCTGCCCTTCAGCAGCTCCTATTGTTTGAGTTCACAGTTTCTATTGTGTCTTTCTATTTTCTGCCTTGCTAGGAGAGCTATTGTGGAAAATCCATCTCCTGTCTCTCAGAAGAGGAGAATGGATTTCCTGTCGGCTCGGGGCTTGAAGGGAAAGCAGGGGCTGCCGGGAGGAAGCGGCTGTTCCTCAGCCGGGCGGCCGGAGGATTGATGGGTTTGAGGGGAACAGGCCTATTCTTTTCTGTAGGCTCTGTGGAGATATTTTTAGGGTTTAAGTGTTTTCTGGTTGAAAGACAAGTCGTCAAGTATGAGGTCATAGGATGCCCTAAGGCTGCAGCCTGTTGAAAAAGCTGTGGAAGAGGCAGAGCTGCCCACTGGGGAGGGAGCTGTACGGAGCTCCCCGACTGAAGTGCAGGGGGCTGCTGGCTTTGCATGCTGAGTCTGCTTCACAGGCTGGGCCTTCTGAGGGTCTTTGGGCATTAACAGGGTATGAATCCAGGGTTCATGCCCTATTCATGCCTGAAGGGTTCACACCCAGTTAATGCCTGGTTCTGATTCCATTACAAAAAGAAGAAGAAGGGCGGAAAATAGTGCTGGCATCTGCCCAAGTACCTGGTCCTCTTCCTTTAGTCTCTTCTGAGTCCTTTCTCAGCATACAGATCCAAAATCCACCAGCTGACAGCTGAAATGAAGGGCCAGAATAGAAAAAAGCTTCAGAATCTTTTTCTAGGGCTTGTATAAACCCACTCTTCTCACACAGGTTAAGAACTCATGTTTTGCTCAACCAAAAACTACCTCTGGGCACAAATCAGCATATGCAAAACATGATTTGCCTCTCATTAGACTGCTTGAATCTCCTGATGAGGATTTTGTATTGATCAAGCCACAGTTTCTAGGGAAAACAAAGAATGAAAAGGGATTTGGGTCTGGGTTTCCTTGAAGCCAGAGCTAATGGGGGTTATTTATTTTTATGTTGTAGCTCTGGATGCTAGACTGAAAGGCCAGGGAAGGTTTTCAGTATAGTCTAGCTGCCTGGACTCCTTGGGGAAATATACAGACGTTTTTACTCAGAAATTAGTTGGATTTTGATTCTTGTTTTAAAAGGCAATAAATAAACACGATTATAGACTTGAAAAGCAGTTTGAGCTGCACTGGGCTCGTCGTTTCCTCAGGCAGCCATTCCATATGAGTGTGCCCTCTACTACTATAATTACTTTTTAAAAATAACTCTGCAAGTCTGTAATCTAAAGTGGGTGGTATGTAGCAAGTCTGAGAGCATTCTGCATTCAACCCACAGACTGGGGAGAGGGTGACTTTATATAAGGGCTTGCTTGTCTTCCTCTCTGGTCTGAAATCTGATTTTTTCCCACAATCCATCAACAAATGGCCCATACAATGAAAGTGCTTTTTAACACAGTAGTCAAGCTTGCCAGGGACTCATATGGCTTTGCAGCCCCACAGGCTCTAGATATTCCCTCTGGATATTACTTATCTACCTAATCTTGTCTTTGTTGTGTTCAAATTTAAGTTGCCTAGGCAATACAGGAGAGAAGAGCCCAGCTGAGATTCACAGCTAAGTAATAGTCTAGACCTATGTTTGAATCTGTTTTCAGCCCACTTTGCCTTTTGGCTGGGCCAGCTGATTTATTTATATACTCACATGCTTAAAATAGGTTGTGATTATTTTTTTCCCTGTAGATTGGAAACAATGAACCTGGGAATTTGCTGCTGGATTCCTCCTACTTTATTTTCTCTATCTATTGAGCTTTTTAGGTGGTGATGTTCTCTGGTTTGCAGACCTCCCTGCTCCACAATGCAGCTTTTTCCAGGCTCTCATGAACATTGTCATTACTCATAAGGGGATCTTTATACTCAGGAGCAGAGTGAGGGGATACTGCAGCCAGGGATTTGCCAAAGTTAATCTATTTTCACCAAAATGAAATACCCCATGGCCATGTCTACTCCACTGTGGGGTTTCTTTTTTAGAGTTTAGTCCAATTTAAAGGGAAAGCTGACATAGAGAGAAGGAAATAACATGGGAATAAGAAAGAGGAAACCAGGGGTAGGTGGAAGAGGAAAGGAAAGTCCTAGAAGTGGGAAATTCAATCCTCTTGAGCTTCTTCCATTCAGAGAGGTGCTAATACAGGCCCCAGGCTTGTAGGCAGGGTTGAGGTAATTAATGTTTGCCCTCAAATTTCTGTGGGTCTGAAGTTAAGCACTTGCACCATGTCATTTTCTATCAGAGTTTTGCCACCTCTAAATAAAGAGCAGAAAGTTACATTCCTTCTGCTTTTACATCCTAAGCATCAGCAAGTTCAGGCTTGCAGGGTGCTTCTTGTATTCAGGGCTCTGAACAGCACAGGCCTGACCTGGAATGAGCAAAACATTTACAATCTGGTTTGCCCATGATGGGATTTTACTGGTGTTCGGGCTGGTGGACACGCTTTACTTTTTTCACTGTTAGATGTGATTCCCACCAAATTCTTCCAGCTCTTCTCACCAAATGCTGGGTAGTTTGGTATCGTCTCAGGCAAGGAGTAAAACCATCAGACTGGAGTACAGGGGAAAGGCATTTGGGCCAATTCCCAGTGGGCAGTGTCGTCATGGCTGGTCTATTTCAGTTGTTAGATGCGGAGAGCAGAAGGAAGAATGTTCCTGTATTCATCCCGCCTCCTACAAAACACAGCAAATGCAGATTTGTGTGTTTAGCAGATTTCCTCTTGGGAAAAGAAGTCTCCTATAGATAATAATCCTTTTAGCAACATCTCCAGTGAACGAGGCTTTGTCCAAAGAACAAAGAAGAAGTCGCAAGCTTGAAATGCGCCTGAATTTCCTGAGTGCGCTCGCCGCTGTGTGCAGGCAGGAAACTCTGTCAGTCTGCTTTGGATGTTTGCTCTGAAGTGGCATAAACAGAGTGTCAGGTCTCCTGGGATCCTGATCTGACCCATGGAGCAGGGAATAGGGGCTCCTCTAAGCTGCTGTGAGAAGGACTGCCACAGTCACAGGCAGCTCTGTGGCCACGTCCCTGACTGTCCCATTTCCCCTCTGGCCGTATCCTCCGAAGTTTCTGGGTGGATGCAGGGCCAGCAGCAGAGGTGAGTGGTGCAGCTACAGTAGACCCAGCACACGTGAGTGTTAAGCTGCCAGCCAGCAGGGAACTCATTTCCTGCACAATTATGGAAACAGCTGATCTGTGACATTTTAAGAAGGGGAGAAAATACAGGGCAGGGGAAGGAAGGCCCTGGCTACGTAAATATTTACTCATGCACCGTCTTCTTCCAGGGTCTGGGACAAGAAGGGGTTGCTTGCTGCTGGCCCTGGCACATGGTGACAGGCGCTGGGGGAGCCACCAGTGGGCTGCCTGCTGCTGGAAGGAGGACACTGTCTGCCAAGCAAAAGCTGCTCTGCTGGGGTGTGATACTGCCCTGCTTGACCCAGCTGCTCCCTGCAGCCTCCCACAGCCAGGGATGTGCTGCTTGGCCACTAAGAACTTGCTTGGATCACCTGCCTGGGCTGCTTTCCCATTTCTTGGTCTAACAAAGTCTAACAAAGCCAAGGTAGTGAGATACCCCTGATGGTGAGGTAAACAGTGTCCTTGCTCCTTCCCAGAGAGCAGAGCAGCCATGGGAAGGGTGTTTGGGAAAGGAAGGCAGGGTAATGCTGCTGCAGGCAGTTGAGGTGTCCAGGATCTGGGGACTGCAGCATCTTGTGTGATGCCATCCCATGTCACATGCCCACCACCAGGCAGGTCTGAAGCAGACATTAACTATGTTGTGAGCAGAGGAGGCACATTGCTAGATCTGATTGAAAAGACCCTTGGACACAAGTCAAAAAAAAGACCCTCAGAGACAGGAAAAGGCTTTTCTTGTGGTCATGGCATTGTTCAACCCACTGTAGTACTTGTTTTCAATTTCTTTCACTAACCCTAGCCAAAAATGTTCTTTTTTCCATTCCTGTCAAAGAGAGGGTGAATTGACTCCTTTGGTCTGCAAATACTGCTGAGCTGTCCTTGCATTAGCCCCCCTTGGCTGTGGTGGTGGCTGCAGTGGTATCTGACCACTCAGGCATTTCTGAAGTCCCTCCTTTGTGTACCCAGCAGGTCAAGGGAAGTCTGTGGCATGCTTTGCTTTGTCCAGTTTGTGTTTATAGCCAGGATTGCATAGTCTAAGCCATGCTTCCGCAGTGCAGCAGCCTGAGGTGACTGTCAGCATGGGGTGATGTGTGTGAGGAGATTCGGTGAGTCCCAGCAGGAGTGACACCAGTCCACTGGTGAGTCTTGCTGTATTCTGCTCTCAGAGCTGTCTGTGAAACCAGAAGAGTTGGAATAGGTGAGATTCAAAGACTTGTTTCATGGAAGTAGTTGATGTGGTAGGAGAGGTAGCTCCAGCCTGTTGCCCTCCAGCCCTTTCATCAAGGAAATACTGGCTAAGCTCACTCCCCAGAACATGCACCGTCACTCAGTGAATAAACACAAGGGATTTGTTGTGGGTTAATTCTGCTGCTGGAAATCAAACCCTGTTCGTGGTCAGATGACATCTTTTCTCTTGGAAAGGGACCAAGGTTAAGAAGACAAGGAAGGCAGGTTAGTTAAAATATGTCAAAGTCTCTTGGGTGTAAGTAAAGACTATAAATAAAAGCCTTTTAACTTGGAAAAGAACTTTAGAGTGATATGATCAGGCTCAGGTTAGTCCAAATATTGCTTTATGCCATTAAGCTGTTATCAGGTTTTGGTTCAACTGCAATAGTTTTATGGCTTCACTTCAGTGGGAACAGTTGCAGCCTTTATGGAAGTGAAGCATTTCCCCTGAAACATTTGCAGGGAAGACTGCTGTATTGTGCAGGAACCTGGGAGTGAAACTGCCTGGAAACGAATAGCTGGGAAGGTCACCTCCTCTAAATCTTAGGGTTTTTTTTCTCTCATTCCAGTGTAACTACACAATCTAAGGATTTATATGGTGAACAATGAGGGGATTTAAATGAGGTTTAGTTTTACATTCTTTTAAATGAATCCTCAAACTTAGTAATAGAAGCTGAACATTTTTACTTATTTCCTCTTAAGCTGCAAACATGTCTGATTCAGCAGTGTCTTGAGATGATTTGTCAGGATGAGAAAATAAGTCACAGCGCTCTTCCTCTTAGATTAATAGAGAACAAGAATAATCCTGTACCCATAATATTATTTCAGTTGGGCTTGCATAATAGCCTGGAAATGGTTATACTCAATGCAATGCTTTGTAATAATGATGTTTCATCCTTTGAAGTTAGGTTAGTTCATGTCACAATGTCAGATCTGCACAAATAATAAAACACACACCCCTCCAGTTTTTCTTGACTAGCCTTCATTCTCTGGTCCAAGTTTTGCTACAGTCAATTAGAAGATACTGGATTTTAATGCTGTTATCCGGCACCATCACAGCCCAAAAAATCCCCTCTCACATTTGGTGTGTTTGCATGTCAGTGTGTGGCTGAGGGTTTAGGAAGATCATGGTGTTTCTAAGAAGTCTTGCTGTGTGCATGCCGCTGCTCAAAGTCTCTGCAGAGCATGAGTAATTCCACCAAAATCATTGTAACTGACCCTCTCCGTGAGCCAAGGTTTTCCATGCATCTGGGCCCTTATTCCTGGCTTTCATTAAAGAAAGTGAGAGAAATCAGGCCTCCCATAATTACTTACAATCTGTGAGCTAGGCACATATGTAAATATTTTCAGGGTCACAACTTAGCTCTTTACTTTTAATATACTGTGTTATTAGTAATGGGTTTTGAAGAGATTGAAAATCCCACCCATAAGTTTCTGTAGTGTCAAGCCTGCTCAGCCTTGACCTCTGCTCCCTGTGGTATCATTGGATTTACTGTTGACTTCAGGAGGAGCAGTCACAGAGGGTCTGAGTGCTTTTGAAAACCTTTTCCCTATGTTTTTCTGTGTAAAACCCAACACTGTAGCTGCCAGATTATATGATACTAGGGTTTAAAATGACTTAAAAATGAAATCAAACTGATAAAAAAGCTAAGTTGTAATAAAGCTAAGCAAAGTAAACTTGCTTTCTTTCTAAGACAAAGCAGCTTTCGGGTTTAATTTTTTCTGACCCAAGTGGAAAAGCAATTAGTTTGGTTCATTGTGTGCACATGTGTGTTGACACTGCTGCAGCAAAGCCCAAGGTGACATCCTGCACCCATGGAGCCTTACCTGTGCACGTGGGACCAGGGAAGCAGGGCTGGAGCCCACTCTGGGGGCTTGGTTTCAATTTCTCTCTGCCCCTCTACTACAGGGTGTGAAGTTGGGAATCACCAGTTAAGCCCATATTTAGTTACCAATTCTGCCCAAGATGGGTCACTAGTTTTCTGTGCTTCCAGAAGTTCTTTACAAATAGGAAATGGAAAATCTGGGGGCTCAAGCAGAGTAAATGGGGTTCAAATCTACCCCCAGACTCTCTGCACATATTGTACTGGGGAAGAAGAGAGACAAACTAGAATTGCTGTGTCTCCCAGTGTCATAGAAGAATAAATTCATAAAACATTGTGTAGCACTCAAATACTGCTGCAGTAAAGTCCTTCTGCAGTTACCTATGCCCTGACTTGTGGTGTTGCTGTGTTAAAAACTTCCTTGCTCACATCTGTTTGCAGAGGTCCTCTGGAGCAGGGTGGTCTCTTGCTGTAAGTGATGATAAATACTTCGCTTTTATGGATTAGATTATTCCACACAACTTGTTCTCTGCTTCACTGGAGGTCGACTGTACTCATCATCTACGTGGATGTTCTCCCCTGGGCCTGCTTTTGTTTTTTTGCAACTAAACCAGATCCTTTTTTCTGTGGTGTCAGCAGATAGGAGCATTCCTCCAGGCAGCCAGGAAGACAGAAATGTGTGGGCAAGGCTGTTGCCTCTCTGTAGCTTTCTGCTCCTCCTCTCCCAATACTCACTTCAAGGGTGGTTGTGTCCTCTCCACACCATCCATTTCTTGGTTTACCTCCCCTTGAAAAGAGAGTCCAGATGTTATAATCCTCTTGTAAGCCCTAAAACTGGCAGGATTTTTGTGTTTGTTTCCATCCTCCTGTTTTATTTTCATAAGCCTATGGATTGACTTTATTTCTTTTAAAGGTCTCTGGGCTAAGAGATTGCTATTCATCCACTTTTAATTAAAGCAATATAGGGAATTAGGCCTTTCACAGGGTGGTTCTGGTGATGCCTCTGACTGTTTTTGTTAGTTTTTCTCCCATCTGAGCAAATGCTTGGAAGTGTGAGTTGGCACTTAAGCTTTTTAATTACCAGAGAGTGAAATTACTACATTATGGTGAATCGATTCCTTTGCAAAGGAAAAACTGTTTCTTGGCTGCTGCTGTGTGCACTAGTCTAACAAAGAGAGGAGGGTTCACTGCTGCAGCCTCAGAGGATGGGAAGGTGGTGGGTGCAAGGGGGGAGTAAGGCTTTGGGCATTAGGGCACTGAGGCATTTGGTGACCTGTGATTTTTGCAGGAGGATTTTGAAGGGGTGGAGGTGGTGGGAGCCCAGTCCCTCGCCCTGGCAGTATCCAGTTGTTTCCCACAGGAGTCTGTTTTAGATTAGGCTGCCAAAGGGACAGTTTCTTTTGACATTGGTACCACTGGAAGAGTATGGGTGTAGGACTGAGGGTGTCCAGAGAGCCAAGTACTTCTTTTCCCAAGTGATTTATAGTACCTCATTCCCATTCTGTCCTCCTTCAAAGCAATGTACTCAGGCTCATAAAACAGAGCTTCATGCAAGCAGAGGCTGGTGCAGGCAGGGAACCTCCCATTGGCATCTGGTGGTCACAAACTGGTCTTTTTCTGTATCTTGGGGAAAGCAGTGAAATCATCCTCCCCAGGAACATGGTTGTTTTGGGTGAACAAGTGAAAGATCTCAAGAGCAGGTCTCAGGCCAACCTAGGGAAGCAGCTGGCTTTTCCACCTGGAATGTTCAAATTATTGCAAGGTAGTTTTAAAGTGTGGAAGGCTCCAGCAGGAAATTTTCAGAAGAGCCCAAGTGTCATCTGACCCTGACTCCTGTTTTCTGAAGTGTCAGGTGTGTTCCTGGTGTGTGTTTGTCCATGTGTTTGGAAATTTGACTTCTGTTTCAAATTGGTTAGCTATTTTAATACAATGGAAGGAAAGCTATCACCCCAAGTGGCATATGCTTGCAGGAAAACCTGTATTTACCCACGGACCCTTGGGGAGAGGGGATAATCCTCTTCAGTCTCATTCACTTCTGTCTCTTGCTTCTGTGCTTGCACGTAGCTTATTTCCAGCCCAAGGCTGCAGCTTCTCTTGGCTTCCTCAGCCCTGTGAGCCACACACAGGTTCTTGTGGTGCTGCAGAGCAGCCAGTGTGGGTGTTTGTGTCCCTTCCTGGAGTCCTTTGGGTCCATCTCAATGCCAGCACGTGATGAAGGGACTGTCAGGCTGTCCCTTCCACACTTTTCTTTGCTGTCCCCAGGGGCTCACTGATGCTCCATGTGTTTCTGATCTCCTGGTGCAGCCGGGCTGGTTTCTCCCTCGCAGAGGAGACGCCAGCTCCGATGTCACTCACTCACTTTGGTTCTGATCCGTGCGAGTCCTGGGGCCAGGCTCTGTTCTCACTAATGGCTTTTCCATTTGGAAATACCTGCTTCCCTTTCCACAGTGTTTCCCTACTGCAATGTCTGGAAAGGGCCAAGAATAATTTTTTCTTTTCCCCATTTGCAGTGCCTGGGGTTTGCTGGGGGCTCTGGGTTTATGCTGTGGTTCGTTACTGATGCAGGTTTCCTGGGGGTTATAAGATGATCTAAAGCAATCTGACTGGTTGAACTGACTCAGAAGTGACCCTCCTGAATCACTCCCAGGGAGCTGAGCTGTCTCAAGATCTGACTGCAGGAAACTGATCTGCTTGTCATTAAAAATAAAATAGTCTGTGTCCTCAAATTATCAGAAATTTGTTAAATTATTTGTTTTTGTATTTCCAAAAAGCTCACATCAGTGCCCTCTTTTTCAAGTAATAGTTATTAAATTAATTTCCAGTGCAGTATGTGAAATGCACCTGACTTTCCCTCTTGGCGCATGAACAAAAATTTATAAAATATGAGCTAAAATAAGCAATGTGGAAAACAGTCATCCAGAGAAAAATTTTAAAAACCTGCCTCCTGAACAGGACAAACACCTGTAAAAAAGATCTATCTGGTACTTTTTCTGGATAAAAAGCATAAGAAATAAGGTGGTAAGTACGACCTAAACTTTTCTTCATGTCCTAAATGTACTGAATGTGCATCCTCCTTTCTTGTTGTGGTGCACTGGAGAGGTGATTTTGGATGGCCTCAGGAACTGAGGATTCTCCACTTTGGAGGTCTGTACCTACAGGTTAAACAGACTTCCCCAGTAGTGCCATAGGTAGAGCTGATTGTGCCATGAATCAGGGTAATGGATTTGCTGGTCTCTTGAGTTCTCATGCTGTGTTTCTGTGATTTGGTTCTTTGGAGCCACATGCTGAAAAGATTGTGATGAAGATTAATTCAGAGTGTGCAGCAACTGGACGTGAAGGGGTTGTAAGACTAGTTTGTGGATGTAAGACCTCAGCCTCAAAAAGAGGGATTTTAGTCTACCCAGTAATAGAAACTTGTCAAAATGTAATTTTTTTCCTAAGCTGCTTCTGGTTTTTAATCAAAACTTCATGATTTCTGGACAACACCACTCTGATTTGTAAGTGGCACCAGTATAATTTGTGTCACCACAACACTGGTCCCTCAGCTGCGTGTGCTCTTTCAAGTGTACCTGCATGAATACTGCATTCAGAAAGCCTCCTGTCACAGAGCAATCATTGTAGCAGCTGCAAGAAATAGTTTTATTTCCTCCTTCTTGTAAGTCTAAAGTCAAAAGCCTAATCTTTCAAATCCATTTGCAGCCACATGGTTTTATGTAACTCAGCAGGAAATACTCTTTTTTCTGTCTTGCAGGCGGGTGCAGTGGAAGGTTCTCCTGCATCCTGTGGGCTTTTGGGTGCCTGAAAAATTTCTCTGCTGGTCTCCACTAGTCCCACTTTTCTTCTCTTTCCATACCCATCCCTGCATTCACAGGATCTTAGTAGCTGTTGAATCTGGCCCATCATTGCTGTGTCAAGTATAGCATCACCAAGCTGCTGAGCAGGCAGCCTTTGATGCTCTGTATTTCTCACAGTCAGGTCATTTTGTGGTATGACCTGGACTTTGTTTTGCACTGGTACCCAGTGTTAATTCAGGTGCTTGGCACTTCCCTGCTATTTATTAACTTGTTCAAAAGCCACAGTGGCATTTTGGTTGTGAAAAAGTTGATCCTGGGGACTGTCTTGTGTTTGTACTGTGTCTGGGACCGGGGGTTTCTGCCCTGGGAATAAATACTTTGGAAAATATCTTCTGATTCTTTGCAAGAGAACTGCTCCTCCAGCTATCTCCTCTGCCCTCATGCTGCTGGTTGGGAAGTGGCATTTCCACCATGTTGATCCCAAGGAGACCCACTCTTACCCTGCACAGGGAAAAAGTGAGGGCTGGTTCTGCCTAAATCAGCATGGAAAAATATTATGCAGGGTGAGACTGAATTCCATCCAAACATAAATAGAGTAGCATGCCCCAGAATATCTTCTTGGTCTGAATCTTGCTCAGAAGTCGAAAGTCCCAAGTACCAATAAAGTCACTGACTAATGAACATAACTCAGTTCCTTTGGGTGCTTGGCTTGGGGCACTCATAGTTTCCAGTCATACGATTACTCCTTTTTTACTTCAAGCCATCCTGTTTTCCTTTAGTCTTTCAGCCTTAAAGAAATATTGAGTAACTCTGTGTTCTGCTTCTTAATGGCAAAGTCAAGGGATTCCAGAGACATGGATCTTTTCCTGCTACCTGGAAACACCTTCTTTATCTCAGTGCCAGCTGATGTGTTAGTTTCCTGGTTTATTTTCCATCACCTTTTCCGAGTCTCTCTTTCTCACCCCTTTTCCACGGGAACCATAAACAAGTTGGGATTTTCCAGGAAGTAGGGATGAATCGTCACCAGGACATCTGCTCTGCACAATGGGGTTTTTGATGATGAGACAGGGAAGGATTAAAATCTAAACCTGAAGTTTGGCAGTTTATTTCAGTAAAAGCTTTAGGGAAGGCCAGCCCTAGTTTCTGGCCAGCTCACTGACTGCCAGTGGAGGTACAAAGAATAGCCAGCTTCCAGACGAGTCATTAGCCTGGCACATGAGGAACCTGCATTTCCTTATGGTGTCTTGCAGGAGTTTACCTGCAGGAATAAATGTCTACATGGTACATGGGACGAGTGAGTCCTCGAGCTGCCATTGACACCTTGTCCTGGGTCATTCAGCACTGCACCAGCTTTTAGTGTCTTGCAGCATCTGGTGTCATCTCCCAGCACCTCGTGCCCAGGGTTGTCTTTGGATGGGCAGTGACTCTGCTGAGAGGTCTTGCACTTCTGTACCAAATGGAGCTTCTGGTGTTGTGATTTCACTTAGGCAAACATTTCCTCAGCTAAATTCACTCCTGTTGTACCTGAGATACAGCTACACATCTGAGGACATGACTCTTTTAGGAAGTTGTGTGACTTGGAAACTTGTTTCACACATTCAAGTCAGAATGTGGGTTCATGGTGGCTTGAGTCTCTGAGAGCAGTCCTGAGTGGCAGATGAGCCTTTTCACCTGACCTGGCTCCAGGTGATCTGTGTTGGCTGGAGAAGGGATATGTGCTGCCTGCTTCCTAAATCCAATTACTTATTTTTCTCAGAACTAACACCAAAGTATGGGTGGACTATACAGCAGCTGCCACTGAAATTTATGGGGATGTAGTTTCTGCAACAATTATCTGCAGTTCCTGACACCTGCCACAATCCCATTCTGTGGCTGTGCCAGTATATTTGACTTATGTCATTGTGGGAATTGCATACAAGTATCACCCACCAGTGAAATAACTTCATCTATGAAATCTAGCATAGTGAATCTTGGATGGCAACACTACACCTCAGATTGTGAGTAGGGATAAAGAAGAATCCCACATCCAATTGACCATGGCAAATCCAATTCAAACTGAAAAGGGATATTTTTCCTCCCATTAGGCAGAATGTGATTAATTTCCCATGTGGAAAATTGTTCAAGACAGAAGTGCTCGTAAATTATGGCTTAAGAGATCCTATTACTTCCAGATCCATCAAAACCTACTGTGCCTCCCAAAATAGCAATAAGAAGATAATTATATTAACAGCCTTTCTTGTTATTTGATGTATGACTGATATAGGCTGTAAGGTTATTTTCTGCCAGTTTGGAGCCTTCATTTAATGCTTTGGCATTGTGGACATTAACAACAATCCTTGGTGTCTGACATTTGAAATAAAAATTTTACAGAAGAGTTTTTAAAATAGGGGATTGAAAGCTAATAGGTGTCAATGAGCCTACATCTTAAAACAATGCATCCTCTGAGGATGAGGACTTAAAAACTTCCTATCTGAAAAGATACACGGATTTACTGGCAGGGATTCTTGAATGATTTGGTCTAGGAGGTGCTAGTGACATAACTGACTTGGCTGGTCATGAAATTCACTTAGGATACTGAAATTTGGAGCTGAAAAACAGTGGGGGATGATCTCATAATATACATGGTAAAAGGGCAGTTTGGTGGTGGTAAGCACAAAGCAGTGGAGAGGGCGAGGGGGGAGAAGAACCATTGCAATCTAGGAAGGAGATTTCTTTAGCTCTGAGGGAGTTTCCCTGAAAACTGCTGCTCAACAGTCAGCAGCAGTCAGAAAGCCAAAGGTGGTGTTAAAAAAAATTAGGCAAAGAGTGGGGAACAAAACCCAGAGCTTCAGTTGTGAAAATCTAAGATTTCCCCACATTGTGAATACTGCATGCAGGTCTGTGTTGCCTCTCAGAAAATGTACATAATAAAGAAGGTGCTGAGAAGAATGACAGAGGTGATTACAGAGGGGAATTGGCTTTTGTAGACCAGGAGTAAATAGACTAAAAGTCTTCAGTCTTGAACAATGTGATGGTTGGGATAGAGTAGAAGTTTGTGAAATCACCAAAAATTTGGGAGTGAGGAAAGCATGATTAATTTTATTTCTCAGAATGCAAAAACCAGGTGCAGCCTTTGAAATCTGAAAACCAAGCTTAAAGTGAACAAAAGGAAGTATGAAATCACAAGCTGTGTGATTAAATGATGAAATTCATTTCCAGAGGACTCTACAGGGACCACAAAATCTGTAGGTTCAAAAATGCACTAGAGCATTTTCTGTAGGATGAAGCCAACATTGGTTGCTAAAAGTTATATTTTAATTCCCAAAATGTCAAAGCTCTGCTGTGCAGGAATAGAAAGTGTGTATCAGGAGAAGGATCCCATTACATGTTCTTGCCTGTCTTCCACTGTCCAGTCTTGTAGAGAGGGAGCTGGATTACAGAGATCTTTGTCCCAACCAAATGCAGCACTCCTACACTGCTGCAACAAAGTGGTTTAAATCTTCCATCCCTTTTTAGTGTGTAATAACCACTATTACTGCTGCATTCTTGAATTGAGCTGAACACATAGATAGTGATCCTCCATCTAGAGCTGGAGGAGATGGCATCTGTCCATTCTTGACCTTCTACTGGGAGACCACAAGTCTGCAGGCTGGACCACCTAAGAGGGGTTACCTGAGGTGCCCAATAGTGTGACTTTGTAACTGCATCCAAACCTGAATAGCACTGCACACCAGGACACAAAGGCAGACAGCATTTGGGGAGCTGCCATTCCTGTGTGGTGGCACAGGGAGAGAAAGACAGGTTTGTTTGTGGGGTGGATTTTGTTAGCAGCCAGTCCCGTTTGGCGGCTCAGTGTCTCTGTGGCTTCAAATGCAATTAATCAGGGCCCAAAAGGGTAATTACCAGTTCACATTCCTAATTCAGATTTCTGTGCCTATTCATGTTAGTGTTTTTTCTTTAATTTAGCAATAAAGTTGGGGTTGTTTTCATGTTTTCATGCTGCTGGCCAAGTGATCCTCATTAAAAATAAAAAAATAGCAAAACATTAGTTTCCAGTCCGCCTTTTTTTTTTCTCCCTGGGAAATGAGAAGCCCATATTAACTGTGAAAGGGAAACAAAAGTGTGCATGGTCCTAGGGTCCTGGTGTCACCTTGGCTGAAGACACTTTTTCTTTCATGGGGTGAGTAATTGCTCAGAGCATTAATCTCTGAAAGAGGCTTTTTATTCTGCAGTGGGCAAAGCTGTTGACATCTGACAGTGCTGTTTCCTCCTTTGATCACACATAAGCACCTTGCTGAACCCAGGAGAAGGCAGCCGGGGAAAGCTCAGCATCCTGAGGTGCAGGGCAGCAGCTCTGTCCTCTTGCAGCCTTAGCACTGCATTTACTTGCACGTGGAGGAACTGAGAGGAATCTTTCAGATTGTCATCCCCTGTCTTCTGGCAGCAGCAGGCACTGCTGGTGCCAAGTCACACTTGAGCGTAGTTTGCATTGAGTGGCCTGAGCTGGGAGCAGCTGACGTGCTCACTCACGGAGGAGCTGGCTGTGAAGGAGGCTGGTTATCAGATAAGTAATTAGAAAATCATTTCCCTGTTCCTGTGCATCGGCTGAGCTAAGTGCTGGTGGGAGCACTTGGAGCCGTGCAGCCGAGCTGGAGCAGTGTGAGTGAGCTCTGCTGTCCTTAGGAAGCCAAGTGACCAACCCTGGCTCGTGTTGGTGCAGGCTGCTCGTGCCACATGGACCATCGTGTCCCCTGCCTGCCACAGGAGCGGGTTACCCTGCATGCATCAGCTGGGAGGCTGGGGCAGGAGGGGTGGCTTCGTGGTCAGCAGTTGGAGAGGAGGTGCTGCTGGGTGGCCTGGCCACAGACCTGACCCAAAGGCTGTTTCACCAGGCAGTGTGATGTGGTGGGCTGACCTTGGCTGGACATCAGGAGCCCGTAAAGCTGCTGTATCGCTCTCCTTCTCAGCAGGACAGGCAGGGGAAAAAGATGGGAAAAAACAACTTGTGGGTCAAGATAAAGGCAGTTTGATAAAGTGAAAGCAAAGGTCACATGTGGAAGCAAAGGAAAATGGAAGATTTATTCTCTACTTCCCATCAGCAGGCCGTGTCTGGCCGCTTCCCTGGAAGTAGAGCTTCATTATGTGTAGTGGTTACTCTGGAAGACAAGTGTCAGAAATAATGAATGCCCCTCCTTTCTCCTCCTTTCTCTCAGCTCTGACTGCTGAGTTGATGTAATACACTTTGAAATATCCCTTTGGTCAGTTTGGGTCAGCTGTCCTGGCTATGTCTCCTCCCAAGATTTTGCCCACCCCAGCATTCTGATGGTGGTGATGGCAATGTTAGACAGCTGTGAGGCTGTGTGAGCACTGCTTCTGGAGCTCCAGAACACTGGGGTGTTATCAATACCTTTCTAGCTGCAGATACAAAGCACAGCACTGTGCTCTGCTGCTATGGGAAGAAGCATCTCCATCTTAGCCAGATCCAATCAATACCTGTGGGCACAAGTCCCAGGTAGGTTATTGCACTGCAGGCTCAGAGGAGGCAGGACAAGGGGTGCAGGTCTGGCTTTCAAGATGGCACAGGTTGGTGCAAAGGTGACTGCACCAGTCAGAGCCCCAATCTGTGCCTATTTCCCTTCTCCTGAAGCGCAGAAACTGGTCATCCCTGCTTTAAAGTGCATGCTTGTGAGCCTTTGAAGCAGCAATAGCTTTATCAGGGATCAGAGCAGGCAGAGAGGAAATCCCTACCAGAGATTGCCTTAATAACACTTGAAAGTAAGGTATATTGAAGAGATGTGTCTGGAACCAGAGGATGATGTCAGTGGTTTGAGATGGTGTCTTGGTCTGTAGGTGAGCTTCTTGACTCAGGGGTCAGCAAGTTTTGGTCTGGTTGTTGTTCAGCAGCTTCTTCTGTACCTGCTGTCCTCTAGTGAAAATTCAGCTTAAAAGCAGTCAGCAGTTTCACCTGGAGGACTCCAGGAGAGCACTTTGATTTAGGAAACAAGAGCAGTGCTCTGTTTTGTGAAGCACCGGGGATTTCATTTCGTACTACAGCTCTCCAGAATCCTAGCTGGTGAGTTCCAGCCTCTGACAAGCACAGACACCTAGTTTGTTTGCTGACATATTGTTTCTTTGTTTAATTTTTGTGTTAATTGGTGCCTTCCAAATACCCCAGCTGCTCTGTGGAGCACTGTCCCTGCCAATCTGACTGCTGAATTTCACCTCCTGCAATATGGGACGTGTAAATTGGCAGCTGACTTAATCAAGATCTTTGACTGGAAAGACTTTTGCCTCTTTCGTGGCAGAAATTTAGAATTTGTTTTCAATTAAAATAACTGAACAGGAATATTTTTCTGGCCCTAGATAGCAATGTAGGTGTATTTTCATGCTACATGTGATCAGCAGAGGGATCCTGGGACCGGCTCTATGGCTTTCATTAGTGTGTGCTCGTTTTGTGACCTTGTGAAGCCACGTTTGCATCCCTACCCCTCAATTTGCAGTGTTCCTGTAAGAACACACGCTGTGGCGCCGCGTTACTGCATGGCCAGCCTCCCTGTAATAATAACTTTGATCTACGTGGTATGAGTGGAAATATTATTTTATTCACAGCTCCAGTTCTCAACCAGCCTAAGGGTGGAGTCTCCCAAGCGCTGTTATTGCCCATCACGCCAGAGGATGTGGCTGGGGCCTTGCCGTGCTTTTCCAGGGCAGTTTGGCAGGGGTGTGGTGCACATCCATCTCCCTGCAGTGACCCTGCTGCAGGGTCTCTTATCCCTGTGGATGGAGCCCCAAGGCTCCCTGCTGGCAAGGCTGGTGCTGGCCCAGGGCCTCTGAGGTGGTGTCTGAGGCTTAGTGTCACACCAGCTGCTGCATGAATGACAGGTCTCACAAGGCAGTGTAAATATTACTGTAATGGGCTCTGCTCCTTAAGGCTCCTGCTTCAAAAGGAGGGACCATATGGTCCTTTCCTGAGGGTCCGTACCACTCAGTGTCAGTAGGAAGACACCTGGTGACCTTATCAGACCCCTGAGAGCAAGGTGGTACTTGATGTGGGTTTGGAAAGAGCAGAGGAAGAGTTTTGTCAGTGTAGCTGCAGGGATAGGGTCTTGCCCTTTAGGAAGAGTATTTTTTATGGTTAAGGTGGCACAAAGACATTTGAGAGGCTCTTTCCTTGTCTTCTCAGGAGTCAGGCACTGAAGTAGGTCAAATGAAACAAGCATTTCCACCAGCAAATGCGTAATACCCACAGGAACTGCTCCTTCCCAAAATTGTTGGGCCAACATACAGCGATCCATATCATTGCAACACTGCCCAGGGAGTGAAAGGTACTCTGGAACACAGCTCTGCAGTCTGTGGAGCCCTAATGAATTGGAAATCACAGGTTAGGAGCCACTAACTACCTTGGTGAAGGCAGGACAGTGGCGCCAGCTGATACGGGAGGAAAACCAAGTGTTTCAGCAATGAGATGTAGTGTTGATGTTTCTCTGTTTCTCAGTTTGGTGCAGGGTCCAGATAGTCTGATCATTAATTAAGGTTTGGTGTTTTTGCACATTAAATTTGCAAAACTTGGTCCTGGATATTTGGAAATGGATCTTTTTGGAGGATGTTCAGCAAAACGAAACAAAGAGTGCAGTGGGTGTGATTCCTGTCTTAGGGAGAAGCATGCAGAGGTAAGGATGATGCTTTGGATCTGCATAAGCTTTCCTAGTTTTCTGTGCCTTTTGTTCGCAGCATAGCAAAGATTATGCAAAGAGCAGGATACTCCTGCATCCTCTGTATGAGAAAGCCCTGCTGTTTCCTAAGGCATCATTTCTTAGGTGTTTTGAAAATCTGACCCTCTTTGGGCTCCTTGTCTCTATGGGGCTGGGGATTATCCTGGTGTTGGTTCCTCCAGGTGAGGGTGTGCTAGTTGCTGGCTGCAGGTGTGAACACACTCCTCCCTCTGCCCTCAGACACACTGACTGCTTTCTGCAATTAAGAGCTCTTGGCTGTTTGCAGGATAATGTAGCTCTTGCAACCAGCAATTACACACGAGTTCACTTTCCCCCTTGGAGAAGCTGAGCTGTGTAGTTTGGGGAGGCACCGATTTCACTGCAGAAATTGAAGACCTGACCTACTGAATCAACACTTCCAACATTGTATGACCACCCACAGACTGGGAAATTCTAAGGGTTCTGGGGACTTGTGCTTATACTGAGATCATCTTGTGTGGGGTAGAGGCTTTACTTTGCTGTGCTTTGGTGGTAAAGTTGTTTTAAGTGAAGTGCTGATGGATCTCTGTGTTTGCTGGTGCTCACAGACCAATGCATAGGGATCTGCCCCACAGTGAAAAAACTGAAAGGATAATTTTGTGCAACTTCTGCCTGCCCTTTCCAGACCAAACTCTGTATCTAATTTGCCTACACTGATTCCTGCTTTGCTTTGGAGAGGTGAGAGATTTGCAACTGGGACATCTGAAGAGGAGATTACAGCAGCAATGGGCTGTTTGGGTGATAGCAGCAGGACACAGAGCAATGTGAAGTAGCTCTTGGCCTATGCAAAATATTCTACAAACCTCGCTTGAGATTTGCACCCTATGGCCCCTATCTGTCACTCCTGAACTTTGGTGTCAGTGCCCATGGCTTTTCTCCTTCCAGCTGTGCCTGATGCTTCAATTCACAAAGTGTGTACTAGCAAAGCTGCTCTGGAGCTGTTGTCCCTGGAGGATAATAGCCACCCCTCCAGACACTGCAAAACAGCCAGGTTCTGAGGTGGGAGCTCTTTGGAAGGGAATCCAGCCCTGCCACTTGCCTGTCTTTGGTTCCCCTTTCTAATTATTCACAAAAGGGCATATTCTGCTTATCACTTCTAATGGAGGAAGATTTCTCTTCCTGGTGATACTCTTTTATACAAGCCATGCTACTTCCCATGCTTTATTGCTTCTCAGTGATTTTCTTTAACATTGCAGCTTATGCACATTAAAAACAGGATCCAAGTGCAGGAGGACCCTGTTCCCACCATCCCCCACATCTCAGGGCAATATTGTTATTGCTTGTGTGGCTTTCCTGGCTGCCCCATCTGTCTCTATCACCTCTTGTCACCCTCCATAGTAATTCCTGCTGATTAGCAAAGGCCTTTATCAGCTGAGGCTCTTTGGCAAGACAAGTTCAGCCAACAGTTCTGACTCTGTCACGAGTTTCTACTTATTAAAAAAGTCCTTCCCCCTCCCACTGGTGGAAACTCTATGAATCATTTCCCTCCCCTTTCTTTGTCAGGAGCAAATGCCATCAGTGTTAGGACCCTGGCATTGACTTTCTGACTCCAGGATATCATGGGTGAAACAATCCATGGAAACTGGAATCCCCATTTAAAAGCAAGATATTATTTTGTAAGGAACACACCTCCCTTCTGGCTGCTATCAGATTGCCATCTGATTGACAATCACACGTACTTCCATGAGAAAAAGAATTTTTTGTTCTATTCCATATCATTGTGCTGTTGATTTGTCTGTTTTGCAGTGCAAGGTGGCAGTGCATGTTTAAATGCCCCATTTTGGAGATAGATTGTGTGTCAGGCGCCTGAGAGTTTTGGCAGGACCCTGAGGTGGATGTCGCAGCTTAAAAGGGTTGAGGGGAATTTGTGTCATATTTGATTGCAGGCCTGTGATTATTTGGTGTATAAAAATAATTCAAACAGCCATGTGTAAGAATTAGAAGCCTTCATAAAAATACTTGAACTGAAAAATAGTTTTAGCTACACTGAAGAAGCTTCTTAACTCAGAAGGAGAACCTGTAACTGCACAAGGGCTAAATTTTTTATTTTTGTTTACTGATGCAACTGATGGAGTGTAACTGCAAGAAGAGTCTGACCCCATCTCCCAGGTACCTCTGAGATCTTGGGTTAGACATATGGCTTGGCAATACATACAGACCTGGTGCCTCCCAGGTTTTCAGGTAACAAAGGCAGAGAATCAACAGCCCAGTAACAAGAACAACATGAAGAGGCAGGAGCAGGAGCTCTCTCCTGCTCCTGGGAGAGAGAACTGACAGAACCTCTCCAGCTGGAGCTTCTGTAGTCAAGGCAGCACATGTCTCTCTTAAACGTAAATCAGATGAGACATTAGAGTACTTTTAATGCTCCCATTAGTCTTCAGGTTGTCCACTGCAGAATATTTATCATATGGCTTGCTTCACATACTGCATTCTGAAGTGTAATGTTCTGAAGCGTGGTGATGGTGCTTGAAATTCAAGATTAAATGTCAGCATGCATTTGTCCATCATTCCTTTGATGGTGTGTTTGGACTCTTCTTAGTCTCTGGCAAAGGCTCTTTGCATCAAACAATTGGTGTCCTTAGGCCAATCCATCACCCAGACATACCTGGAAATGAGACTCGAGCTCAGCAGTCAGAGAGTAAGACCAAGAGATGAATCTGTTCTCTGTCAGATTTGGAAGGGAGCTAAAAACAATTTCCCTGCTCCCTGTTGGCCCTGCAGCAGCTGCCTCTCACTGTCTGGCTCCAAGGCAGCAGCAGAGCTGGCAGCTTGGGCTTGGGACTGAGCCACTGCCACAAAGGTGGGAAGGTCACAAAGGCATCCCTAGAAGGTCCCAAGGCCTGGACCTCAGCTCTCTGCCTTCCCTGGACCTATGCAGCACCTCTCCTTGGCAGTGAAAGCTATGATCAGGAGATTTGTTTTAGAGACTGTCTTAGAGCTTACAAACACCAGCCAAGGGCAGTGGTGCTGACAGCTGGCATCTGCTGTGATTGTAGGGACTGTGTACCATATGTCCCCCTTCTTGAAGAGGAAAGACAGGATTCTCCTGCTAGGCATCCTCTCAGGGACTTGTGCTGTTTCTTTGCCTGGTGGTGCCTGGTGCTGTCCTGCCTCAAGACCATGCTCCACAGTGTCACCAAGCCCCACAGGAGCTGGGCTTCTTCCCTGTACAAAACACATCCTTGGCTATTACAAACCATTATGCTGTGGACCCTTCTGGTGTACTCAGCACAGGTCTGTGGGCTAATGGGAACACCAGAGTGCTTGGATGCATTTAAACCAGTTTGTTCTTGGGCCTCGTGGCACTTGTTAAAAATCTGTATTACTCCAAGTATGAGGTTATGCAGGAATAAAGTGATATTCTGAGGATACTTTTAAGCTTACAGAATCAGCAGCTGCCAGATAGACAATCTCCTGCACAGCTTTATTATTCCCACTTTGTGCACCCACTGTCTATACAGGAGGAAACTTAGGTCTTATGAGAGAAGAGGTGTGTGGTCGTGAAATTAAAGACTGCATATATATATATATATATATATATATATATATATATATACACACACACATATACACACAGAGATGAAGGGATGGCTTAAGATGTCCTCTACTATGTTAAACCTGATACTTTGCCTCTATCCATATTAATTTCCTAGGAATAATATTTTCTTTAAAGAAAAAATGATAAAAGTAAATACTGTTATCCTGCATTAGCAGAAGGGCTGGAGCCCTGTCTTTCCCACGTCTCTCTTTCCAATTGCTGCTGTCTTCAGAGCCCTTCTAACATGTGCCAGACCTCCCTTGGCCCTGTCCAAGCCTGGCACACCAGTGAATGAAATATTTGCATGAAGCAGCGTCATCTCATGTAACCTTTGACTTCCCATCTGAATTGAGACAGACTTCCTGTTCACTTCCTAGCTGGGCTGCAGCGTGGTTAAAAGCCACTCATCCTTCTGTAAAATGGGGCTGTAGTGCCTGAGGAGGCTTAAAAGAGCTGCAGTAAAGTTCAGGAGGGAGAAATGCCTTATAGTGCCAGAGGAAAAGCCAAGTGGCCCATAAACCACTCCTCCACCCTCACCAGGAAATTGTCTGGGCTGTTCAGCATTTACCAGCCACCCTGGAACTTTCCCACTTGATGTTGGTGGGGCAAAATGCTCCCTTCCAGTGCCACCCAGAGGGCTCTGTGCTCGCTGATGTGCTCCTGCTGCTCTGCTCTCTGCCTTCCCTGGATTTATGGTGACCTTGTCTCCCTTGTTAGGCAAAGCTTTCCATTGATGGGCTCTGCACTCACTTGGAGAAGGCAAAGAGTGTACAATATGGGTCTGTCACATTCCCTTCCTTTTCCAGTCCTGTGAGACCTCCCTTGCTTCCAGAGGAAGACCAGGAGAAAAGGGGGAGCTGGAGAGAGCAGTAATAACTGGCACTGAGCCTGCCACCAGTTCCTGCTGGTTGGTTGTGGTGGCTTTGAGCCTTTTTCAGCACGGTCTGTCTTCCCAGACAAGGGAAGAAGCTGAGCACTTGGGAAGCTGTCCCTCCTTAGGTCACTCTGTCAATGAGACTTCTCTGCCTAAAGACTCCAGAATTTGTTGGGGGGGTCCCCTCCTTGCTGCCCATCAGAACTGGATGTGTTTGCAGAGCGCCCTTGTTTTTCTTCTTGTTTTTTCTTTGTTGACTGCCACTCCATGGTGCTCTAAAATAGCCAGTCTTCTCCAGATCTCAGCTTTGAATGCCATACTGGACTGGGCAGCTACAGATCTTCCCCACTGGCCTTGTGGAGCCCTTTCCAGTTTCCAGTAGTAGGAGAAAAATCTTCCTTTTGCTGATGGGATTAAAATGGAAGCACCTTCTGGGCTTTGCTTTGTCCTAACACCACGGTTGCCCTGATATTTTCCATCTCCATTTAAGGACTGAATTAAGATTCATCGTGTCCTGGGGTCTTTTTTGTACTCTGTTTAATATAACATTCTTTATTATTACTTTTAGAAAAGCTGAGTTGCATTTACAGGAGATCTTTCATGTGTTTAAATCTTTGGTTCCTTTATGTTTTTATATGGTCACCCGTTCAACTTTCAACTCACGGCTTGAACTGAAAACAGGAAAGCCAGAAAGTGAGAATGTTTCCAAAATGTCATTTTCTCTTTGCAGTATATTTATAAAAGTTGCAAAAAAAAAAAATACCAAGGTCTCCCACACCAGCATTTCTGGAGCACTGAGAAAGGAACTATTACTTTCTCTATAGCTATCCCTACCTCTTTCCACCCCAAAAAAGCAGTTTATTGCAGTTATGCAGTATAAGTAAAGTGTGATTCTCAAAGCAGGAAATCAGGAATCTTTCAGTGTGTCCAGTGTGGGTCAGTGCAGGAGGATGGAAGGGTCACTTTCCTTCTCCAGCTGCTTTTGACTAAATTGCTCAAGCTGATGCAATTTGACTAAATTGCTCAAGATGATGCAATGTCTCAGACACCCATTGAAGATTTCCCAGTGACCACAAGGCATCACATCCTACAGGGATGGCTCAGCATCAGCATAGTAATGAGATAACCACAGGGAACACGGAGAGAGAAATTGATGGCACCAGGAAATGCTTTACCTCACAGCACAAACTGTTTTGTTGCCAGAATTGAGGATAAAGATAAACCACTTTCTCCTGTCTGAAACAAAAGGCTTTAACACCTTCCAGATTAGCAGCTATGGAGGAAAAGGCAGCCAAAAGGGGCAGTGTCTGGGGGAGGCTTAGAGCCTTTGCTACTGGACTGTCAAAGGCTGCTGTTTCATTAACCTCTCAGATTGTGTAATCAGATGAGGTCAAAGCCACATATTCAGATTTTGGATCTGATTTCATTTCTTAGTCCAGTTTCTTATCTCACAATCTATGGATGAGTATCTTATTTGCCTGTTGGTAGAAGAACTTTGGAGCAGGGTGTAGTATAGATGTGGTTTTTTTATAGATATTTCATGGACTAAATAATGCTGGCAGATACTGTTTTCTTCTACCACAAGGAGAACATACAATTTATTCTTGTCTGACTATATTAAAAGAAATACAGCACAAAAGGAAAAGGGAAGAAAACCACCAAAAAAGGATATGAATATATAATCCCTTCTAGCCAAAAAAATACCAACTCTATGACATCCTTGTGTGTGGGGAAACTCAGTTCCTAGATTATTTTGATAAACTTTGTTACAATCAGTTTCACACAAAACCCGGTTGTTTATTTAATCTTAACTGCTTGCAGAAATGTCATCCAGTAAGGACATGGAGGTTATTATTTTTCTTTGAGTTAAAAAAAAAAAAAAGAGTTTGTTTATTTTTCTTCTGTTATTTGGTTTCTCCATGTAGATTTATAAGGGCTCTGTCACCAACAGTCTTGTATTTGCTTGTGAGCTGGGTGTGTGGTTTGTCTGCCTGGAAGGGCAGGAGCATCCACAGTGGGAGGCAGCTGAGTGGGGAGCAGATGGAGCCCCTGATGCTTCCTGCACAGCCAGCATGGCCATGCCAAAGTGACCCTGAACTGGGAACGAGTCATAACATAGTGTCAGTCCATTCCAGGGTACTGCCATCACTGTGAGGGAACCAAAACCTTCTGTGCTACCTACAGGGTGAAATCAGGGACCCCCTCTGTCCCATAAGTTCCTGGGTCCCCTTCTGGAAGCTCACACAGGCAGGACTGTGGTGGCAGTCATCCAGGTTTCATGCTGACAGCCATGGTTGGAGCCAGGGATGCAACTCTGTCTGCTTGGTGCTGCTGTGCTGTCCCACGTGGCAGTGATGCCCCTAACCCTCCCTTTCCTGTGTTCTCTCCCCAGGCAAGATCCTGTTCCGGAGGAGCCATGTCCGAGACGTGGCCGTGAAGAGGCTGAAGCCCATCGACGAGTACTGCAGGGTAAGGCTCTGGGGAGCACAGCCACCTGCCTGGGGCTCAGGGCACCACCAGTGCTGCCATCTCCCTGCTGGAGAGTGCTGACATCCATCACAGGGAAGCATGGTCCTTCCCAAACACCACCAAGACTGGCAGGGCAGATGGAAACAGGCTGCTGTTTGCTCCCAGGGTCCTCACAGCTTTTCTCCTGGCAAACTTAATGTACTGGTTTGGTGCCTCATTTACTCAGTAAAGGCTCTAAGCCTCACCTGCCCTAAATGTGGATTTTTTTTCTTTATCAGCCTTGATGATTCAGGAGTTGAGCAGGCAGAGTGCCACAACTAAGGTCGTGTTTTCTTCTGTTTTCTGCCTGTCTGTCCCCTGGTGCCACACGAGGGACAGCGGTGGCTGGTGCAGCGCTGAGGGTGGACCTGTGTCTTCCAGAAATGCTTCTCTTGAGTAAAAGCCTAGAAATTTTCTGGACAGAAAAGCTTGACTCTGTTGAGAAGAATATTAAGCCACCTAATATTTTCTTTCTAAACTAGAGCTTATGATTTGATGATAATTAATTCTCTGTCAGTAGAATGAAAGTCGTTTGCTTAGGCAAGTCCTATTGCTTAGGCAAGTAGGATTCCCAGTTTTTGCAGAGGTATTGAGTCCGTCAGCACATTATTTAAACCCCAGACTTCCTCTCTTATTTCCCTTGAGGTTTTCTTTCCATTTTTAGAAAGTCAGAGGAGCAGGTGGAGGGGGGAAAAAGCATTCCCAAGAACTTCTCCAGTCAGACATTTGCTCATCCAAAATTGGAAGCAGATTGCCAAAGTGCCTGAGGCGTGCTGGGGGTGGTGGTGGTGGTGAAACCCATGCCATCTGCACCCCCGGGGTGAGGAAGCTGCAATTAAAGTCTTCTCTCATGAGATCAGGCTTTCTTGTGTGACAATTAGCGTACTGTCTTCCTGCTGGCAGCCAAATGGCTCTTTCTGAAATATGTAGGGTCTCAGTGGGTCCCCGGCCGCCCTCCTTCAGACAGGAACTGCCGGCGACAGGAGCAGCGAGGCCGGCCGATGTCAAGGTTCACCCCGCAGATGCTGGTGGGGAAAGCGGGGGCTTTGTCACCCAGCAGTGAAAGCAGTGACCAGGGGCAGCTGGTTCTCTGTGTCCCATTGTCTGTGTCCCAGACAGGCCTGACCTGACCCAGCCAGGCCTGCTGGGGCTGCACTGGTCATGGCCAAGGGCTGTGTTGTGGCTGATGGCACGTTCGCTGACACCGTGGTGCTGTGATTCCTGCTCTCCGCATTTCCTTTTTTCTCTCTTTGGGAAGTCTGGCTCAGGCCATAGAATGGTTTCACTTTGGTTCAGATCTGCTGCTGCTGCCCAGACATGACTGGATATGTCCCTGAAGCCGATCTGTTTACTTAATCCATGTATTGGTGGATGCTGCTTTTGTGAACACAGACCCTGCAGTGTTGGATTAGCCCAGCTTCCCCCAGCCCAGTGTTTCCTGTCTCCAGTAGCAGCCACAGTGGTTCTCAGCACTGAGTATCACAAACATTTAGTGACTTCTCCAGAATATTATTCCAGTGGTCTCTGGCACATGTGTTTCTTGTGCTTGATGTAGTGTCTTTTTATTTTATTTGCAGTTTACTGTAATTTGTATTTAATTTGCATTTGTACCCATTTTCTACTTTTCCACCCTTCTCCAGTGGATGTTTTGACTCTTTAGAGAATTGTATGGGACAAGAGCATGATTTTGACAAGTTCAGTCCTACTTCTAGAAGAGTTCAAAGCTTATGTCCATATTAATCCTCAAATGGGTAGGCTGACAAATTTGAAAAAATTAGAGAATTATGCTGGAATGATGTGGGTGAAGCTGGTGGAATGAATGTGACATGGGATAATAAAATGAATAAACAGAACAATAGACCTCTGTCCCCTGGCATCTGTGTGGCAGCAGAGGGGGAGGCAAGTTCAAATGCAAAGTCCATGGCATTTTTTTTTTTTGCAACAAAAGAGTTCTCCATCCATTTCACCTGTCCTGGAAAGCTGAAGCACAAATGGGGGATGCAAATGTTTGACCATTTGTTGTCTTGTTTTTGCAGACTGTCTGTGAGTGTGGAAATTTGCATGGCTGAGAAACAAGTCTTACTCCTGCTGTGTGGAAATGTTTGTGGTTTCTGTGCCAGGAACAGGCAGAGGCTGTCTTAGAGTTTGTGGGGATACTTGGCAGTAAGGGGAGATCTGCAGAAGATTCTGTATCCGGGGCATGATCCCTCTGGACCCTGCAGCTTCCATCTCTGTACCCCTCATGCCTGGGCTATTCCCAGTGCATTGTAGCAGCTTAGAGAAATGCCATCAGAGAGGTAACTAGGCCAGTGGTTTTGCTAAGGCTGCAAGAAACTTTGAAGTTGCAATGAAAACGAGAGGAGTGGGATACATGGGAAGATTTCCAGGAGTTTTCTCATCTGTAAACATGAAAGTGCAGAGTCTGGATGTCCTTACTGGTAACCTGAGTGAGTTACCAAACAAACTGTGTTTGCCAGTAAATGTGTGCTGCCCACTGGAATTAGTCTCTCTGGATGATTTCCCTCTTAACTGTAGGCTTGGAATTAGTTTAGTGTGATTTAAGGTCTTCTGGGCTCATTGGGCCTGATTTTCTAAATTTGTTTAGGAATTTTTGCCAATGTAAAAGAAAGAGCAACTTCATAGAGCTCCCTTCCCGAGGGGCATTTTATTTATGAGGCTTTTGATCTCTCAAACACACCTCTGGTGAGTGTTTGTCCAGTGTGTGCCATCCTGTCTTCAAGAAAGACCTTTCAGGTCAGTGGTTGACAAAACCGTCGCTCTGTCCTTCCACAGCCCTCTGGGAAGACTCGGGCCAGAATTTGCTGACTTCCATATTTGTGTGTGCTGATCCTAATTGAGGGAAGAATCTTTGGGCAGGGAAGACCTTTAGATGTAACATCCCATTGTCATAAACACTAACCTGGGTTTGTCACATGCCTTCATGCTGTCCCATAAAGCTGGATATGGTATTAAGTAGAAGCTTAGGACCTTTTCTGTAGTGAGGCTTGAGTATCCAAATGGACACCACCTAAATAGAAATTAAATGAGCAAGCCACATCAGTGCCAGGAAGTGCTTTTATTAATGTCATTCTTTTATTAATGTTCACTTTTTGAGAGACCATACTTCACAAATATAATTACCTCCCTCTTGGTCCCTCAGTCCCGCCTCTCTTTCAAGGTTTAATCCTTGAACCTGTCAAGACAGGTACACAGACATTTCTCTGTCTATCTGTTGTACAACTAAGCTAGTTTGAAGAAGGAATAGTAGTCCCGGTCAAGAATGGGCATTTAGCTGAAATACTTTCAAAATTTATCTGTTCTTAGTGAAATCCTTTAAAACTTGATCTGACATTTTAAATCCATGTTTCAGAATCCCAATGCATTTAGACTGGCTGCAGTAACAAGAGTTAATTTTTTGCAGCACTCTTCTCAGCACCTGGAGCAGAGCCTTGCTTTCCATTGTGTTATGGTGCTTCCATGCCAGAGGCTCTTGCAATGTTCCAGTTACTTCCAAAACTGCACCCTCCTTCCTCCTTTTCTCAGATCTTTATTTGTTCCCACTTCTTCTCCAGGCTGAACCACCACCATTCATTCTTCATCCACTTCTCTGCCTGCCTGTCAGTGTTTGCCATCCACCACTTCAGTGCTTTAGGTCAAGCTTGAGGTTCTCAGTCAAACAGAAGGTGTTTTCATATAGCTGAAACAATTTATTTCTTTGTTCTCAGAAATTATCTATTTTAATTGCACCTTCCCCCTTGCTGGGCTCATGGCCATTCCCAAACATCTGTCTCTAGTGACTAATGCGAATGAAAATGATAAACAATTAGAGCAAAAGTAAGGGAGTCATAACTGTGCAGTATTGTGAAGGGGCACTGTGTATGCAGAGCTGGGAATAAACCCACTGGACACTGGGGATTTAAAAGCTGTGCATCTGAAGTGTCTCTAGAGGCTGTGTGGAGACAATCAATGATTCACCCCTTCCAGAGCCAGACACCCATGCAGGGGGTAGACAAAGCACCCTCTGAGGATGCTGCTCTTTCTCTAGCAATGATACAAGTTGATGGACAAGTGTGGCCAGTCTCCCACTGAAGAGACATGAAGTTCAGTGGGGTGAATACCATTCTGTGCATACACACACACCTGTGCTGTGCATCTCTGCATATGCACATCTGCATCAGTTTCTTATAGATGTATCTGCAAAAATGCAACCCGCAGCACTCAGCTGTGTGTGAGTGCCTGCAGGGTTTCATACCATGTATTCCATGAAGCCTTTGAGCTGTGACACAGTCCCACAGAGCAGTTTCCAGTTCATGTAACCATAAGCAATGAACCCCTGCCTGCGCTTGGTGCTCTACTGCCTTTGATTGCTGTGTGTGGCACACAGCAGCTTTCCACAGGTGGGCTGGGGCTCTGAGAGTAGCTGGCTGTCCCCAGCACACCCTGCACACACCATGCCTAGTGTTACAGCTTTTCAATAGCCTTTTGAGTCACCTGCTCTGCAAGGCTGTAAGCTGTACTGTGGAGCCAGGCATGATTGCAGGCTGGAAGGACACATAAAAGCCTATCTCCTGAGGGATGTGTGAGGGCTGAGCAGTGCACATCCTGTGCATGCCAAGCAAGGAAACATGCTATTACTGATAGTTCTTGATGCTTGTGCAAGGCTGAGTTCTGCTTGCTGGCTCTTTTTATCTCTCACCTTTCCTGTGCAAGTTCCTTGCTGTTCCTGGATGCCTGCTGTTTGTAGCTGTGTGTGTTTACCTCTGGTTTCCACATTCCCAGAAGAATGTGACTTCTCTGTCCTTTCTCTGCTTTGTGTTCCTCTTTGTCTTTACACTTCTTCCTTTGACCCTGCAGTCTTTCCCTCGGGCTGTTGCAGCTCTTCCCTGGAACTGTCTTGCTGGAAATGCCAGAAGCTTGCATCTTCCCCTTGCAGAGTGACAGTGTGTCCCTGATCTCCTCACTGCACTTTTTGTTTGCTCACTAGGATCATGTTGGCTTTGACTTGTTCATGTGAATGTTGTGTATTTGCTGAAGAGACACTTGTCTCACTAAACAGTGTCACTGCTCCCTGCTGCTATTCAAAATTTAATAGAAGGATCCTGATTGGTTTTATACCCTTAGTTGCACTTTTCAAAACCATTTCTTCGAGTTTCTTACCACTTCTTTGGGTTTTGTTCCTTAAAAAAAAAAAGTAAAAATTGACTGGTTTGACTTTACACCTGAGCTGCCCAAAAAGCATGCAATGGCAAGTTACTATGGGCTGGATTTCAGTCCATCTCTGTGCATAAGGCTGGATATTGCAACACCCTGGGAGATGATTCAGAAGCAGAAGAGCCAGCCCTGCCCCAGGGTGGGAAGGTGGAAGGCTGGGTGTGGAAATGACTGGCTGATTTTTATCCACGCCCTGCAAAAGCTGGGAGTCAGAGAGGTGCTTTTCAGTCGTCCCCCTTCAGCTCAGCAGGACCACGGTGCTTCTGGGGATTTCCAGGCTGCCAACCACTGGTCCAGGGGGTTCAGATTTCCCAAAGCTTCCCTCGATTTAGAAACAAAAATCTCCACAGCAGCTTTGCATTCTTCCATCACTGAAACCCCAGTCTGTGCTCCAGCTCAGTATTGACATCTGGAGCCTGGTTCTTGGGCAGGGTGAGCACCTGTGACCTGCAGGGAAGTGGGGACTCCTTGGGAAGGCGTCTGATGCCCGAGACCCCCCGCGCCGGGTTGGCTCGGCTGTTTGTGTTTCTCTAGTAATGATACGTATCGTTTGCACTGCTTGCTCCTGCCCCATTGACTGTGCAAGATTGAGCCCTTTGGGATTTCAAAACACACTGTAGATATTGAATGTCTGAGCCTCCTAACCTTTCTGCAGATTAGGTAAGTGTTATTGCTCAGCATTGTAAGGGGGTAACTGAAGATATATCCCAGCTGAATTTGATGAAAAGAGGTTAAGTAACCTGCCCTAACCAAAAAGGGTGTGAGTAGTAGGGCCAGTGCTAAATATCAGCTCCACCCAGTTTTGGTTAGACAGCATTGCTTTGCTGTCTCTTGCTTGGGGTGCAGGTGAATAAATGTTGTGTATGTTCTTGTTAGCCCGTGCTGGTGAGGCATGGCTCTTTCAACATGCTGTCATCATTACTATTCCTGGGCACTTCCTGACTTCCCAGTGTTATTCCTGGTTTGCCAGCTGGATGCATGTATTTATGTACAATAGGAAAAAAGGCAGAGCTCACACCTTTGTTACGCTTTTAGACGGGTTTGAAGAAACAGAGGTGGAGACCAGGGCATCCTTTGTTCCTGTAAAAGTGCTTGAGCTTTCCAGCTGTTTTGTTTCATCCTGCCTTAGTGCAGCAGCCAGTGGTGCTTACCCTGGCACTTGGACCCACCAAGCTCTTGCCCAGCTTCTGCATCTCATGCTGCTTCCTTTGCAAGGCATCTTTTTCAGCTCTGTAGTGCAATTCCACATGACCAAAGGCCAGAGCCTCATTTTTCACAGGCCTAGTGATACCAAATGCCCCTTCACAAAGGAGAGGAGAGCTGTAGGTGTGGAAGCATTTGACTTTGAATTTATGAACACCTCAAAACAGGACCCGATCATCTAATACTGTAGACTCCAATTTCATAGCAGGCTTTTTCCAACTCTTTTCCTTCACATCCCCCAGCAGATGTGGTCTTGGAAACAAATCTGGCCACTTCTAAAAAACCAGCTGTGGTGGTAACCAACTGCCCTGTCCTGCCTTTGTGCTTTGGTTGGACCTTCTGGCGTGTCTGACCAAGATCAGTCAGATGTCTCATGGTTAATATAACCTGTTCACCTAATGCATCTTCATTTAGTTCTGGTGCAATTTTTCATCCGTCTTTCAAGATTGTTTGTCCTGCTTTCAACTAGGAGAAGAGCCAGGCAATCTCATTTTGTCAAACAGGTTTACAGCAACTCTAAGAAGCTTGGTCTATATTTAACCTGTGGCCTATTTTCAGCATAACTTAGTGCAGGAGGAGGTGAAGTCCAGCCTCTTTTCCTCTCCTTCTTGTCATTTCTGGAGGCAGTCTTCCAGTCATGTCACTGAGAGCTGCTGCCCCAACTCTGTGGGCTGGGGACAACTCTTTAACTTCTTTTGGCACCATAAAGCTCTAGATTCTGAACAGCAAATTCATAGCATGTTTCTGCCTTGTGTGCTTGTCTAATTTTAGGTCTTGCTTTCCAGTACACTTCAACATAATGTGGTTGATGCCCAGACTGTACTTAGCTATTGCTGAATGTGACAAGTGCCATGTCCCTCTGCCAAGGCAAGTGCACAGACACTGCTAGCCAGGATGTGCTGTGCAACCTTCTTCATGCTGAAAAAGCCTCTCTGTGTTTTGGTTGGGTTTGATTTGTTTTTTTCAGACACTTAATCAAAATTCCTTTCCTGTTAATTTAGGAACAAATTGTTGTTTGGTTTGGTGTGATTATGGGGTTTTTAAGCAAACTCTGCTTTTTGTGTGGACAGCGCTTGATGGAAAGCTTAATCACATTAATCTGTTGTGTGAGTGGGTGTTGAATTTGTGTGCATTGACACAAGGCCTGTGAGCCCTAACCTCAGCGTGTGAGGTGCTGTGCAAGCCCATGTCACAGACTGTCCCAGCCACAGAGCAATTGTCTGTGCAGTGCCATGGTTTTGCTCTAAAGACCAAACTCTGCTCTTTAGCACATGGCAAAATAAATTTTTTGCATTGGCTGATTCTAAGAACTGTTGCTTGTCTGAATTCATTGCTTCCTACCTGACATTTGCAGTCAAGGCTTGCTGTTTCCTTTCTTCTCAGATAAGTAGCCAGGTGTGCTGCTGTTTTTCAGTATTCCTTTCCCCCTGCCAGGACTGTTTTGCCTCCTCTTCCTTGGCAGTTTAGATGTTTGAGGCCATGTTTCAAACTTGGTTTATGTCTAAGTGCTTCTCACCCTCTGTTTTGTTTTGCAGGCACTGGTTCGGCTTCCTCCCCATATTTCACAGTGTGATGAAGTCTTCAGGTTCTTCGAGGCTCGCCCAGAAGACCTTAACCCTCCAAAAGAGTAAGTGTGGTGATGGTTTTCCAGTGCTGCTCAGTACAGTCTGATTAGCTGGAAGGAAAAGGTCATTTGTTTTCATTACTGCTGTGGACGTGGGAACAGATTTTGTAGCTTTCATTACTGCCTAGAAAATGCCCAGCACTTGCACACAACCACTGTGGGTGAATGGAGGGCAGGGAAGTGAAACAACCCTCGGACACAATTTTCAGCCATCCTCCACCCACCTTTGCATTGTTTCTTGCTCATGGTTCTAATGAGGGAACCTCCCTGGTTTGTAGGTTTTACCTGATAGTTATCACCAAAGACTCATTTAGTTCCCAAAAAGCATTGGCTCAGTAGCAGGGGGAAATCCTGCCAGTAAGCACTTGGCTCATAATTACCAGCTGCTTCTTTAAATGTACTCCTGCCCAGAGATACTTAGTTATCGGTAGGGAGCAAGATTGTGGTCCAGATCCAAAATTGTCTCTGGAGAGTCTATTCTTTCTGAGCAGGAAGCCAAGAAAAGGAGGAGGGAAAGAGCTCCCATTAAACATAAGACAGAATTGTAGCCTTTACCTTGGAGCAGACAGGCTGATTCATGCTGATGCACTTAGGACTCATTTATCCAGGGAAAGCATTGGCAGGAGGGTATTTACAAGCAACAGTGCTGCCTTGCCTGGTATTTCCTTTTCTCTTTCATCCCAAACAGGATATATTTTATTGTACTCTGCAATAAGATTTTGACCTGGTCCCATTGTGTTTTGTGCTGCTTTGTTGCATGACTTGAAACCTGATTGCAGGCAGTGTTACCGTAATTTACTTTCTCTATGTTTGCACAGCCCACTGGATAAGGGGAAATGGATGCAAAGCTTATGGGCTTTGGGCACTTCAGCACATGCAAACCTGTAGTTATTGGAAAGATTTGTATTGGCTTCAGCTGTCTGCTCCCATGCTGGTGAAAAAAAGAGGAGGACCTTTGCAATTTGATTTCCCAGACTTTGTTCCTTGCACATGCAGGGGTTTGTACAAGATGTGTTAACGTGTGTGCAAAAGAAAACACTACTAGCATCACTGAGAGCAAAGTCGTTATTTCATGAATGAAGGGAAGAGCAGTTTTAAATCAAAAGTCTGGATAAAGAGCTGCTCTTTTATTTCCTATCTAGTCTTGTTTTAGGAAAATGTCTGGTGAGAATAAATATAGTTGCTTGTTCATTGTTAAACACATATTGCAAACTTAGAAAACATTGCAACAAAATAAGCCTGTTATACTCTGAGACCTGCTGATTATCCCAGTTTCATTTAGGGTCTGCAAGTAGGTTTGCAAAGGTTGCTTGATCCCACAACACCCCATTTGCAATGCAAAGACACATCCCCATGTGCCAGGCAGAAACAGACACCCAGGAGAGGAGTTAGGTCCTAAGAGTTAGGGAAGAGTTCACATGGAGGATCTGAAATGAATGTTATGAGTCTGCTTGAAACTCCTGTCTGCTTTCTGTACTGATGCAGACCCTACAGCACCTCTGCAAGGCAGGGGCCTGGGACCCAGGCCCACCCCCAGATGTACACTAACCATTATGGCTTGCATCCCTTGTCCCTGCTCAAAGTTGTAGGGGACCTGTTTGACAGCCTTGCAGGAATTTTCAAGTTATCCCTTCACTCCCTTCTGAAAAAACAAAAAAGACTAAATGTTCTCAGCCCAAGCCTTGCATCCTATTCCAACCTAGTAATAAGTGTGATTTATTTCCCTGGAAAATGTAGAGCAATAACCTGATTAAATCTCACTTCACTAATGTCTGCAAGACATTAATCTAGCTGGGTTTAAACAAATCCTACCTCGTCTTCTGTAAGCAAACAGATCTTAGGGAAGGTGTCTAAGGTTTCTGCTGGGAGTGCTTCACAAAAGATGTATTGTTGGAACTGAAGATTAGTCTCTACAAAAAGATGATGTAAAAGCCAACGGAAACATCTTAGTGTTTTTCTTCTGTGAACTGAGGGGGAAGGGAGGAGATCTGAGGCTTACTGGACCACTGTGTAGGGTCTGGGGGAAGGACACCTCCAGGGCGATTCTGAACCTCAGCAGGCACTGCAGGAAGGAGCATGATTCCAGAGAAACCCCAGTGTATTCCCTTGTTTTCTTACTCTGCCAAGCCCCTCCAGAAACAGTGAGCCAGCGGTGCCCAAGCCCTGTGAATTCAGTCTTCCCCAGACCTCATCGCTCATCATTCCTCTCACTGGAGGTAGGGCTGTAGCCTGGAGGCATCATCTAGACTATCCTAATTATGTTATCTATTTCTTCAGCTGCTTCTTTTAGCCCTCAGCACAGAGGTGGTTTCTATGTTGCTCTGTCAGCATAGACACTGGCATTCAGCTTGCTGGGTTAAAGAGCAATAAGCAAGTGACTCGGCCACCAAGGGGCAGAGAACAGAACTGCTTGTGCTGCCTGCATGTCTCCTTTCTGTGCTCAATGAGATGATCTTTAGTTTCATGTCGACCTGCTCAGTTTTTATGCAGCAGCTTGGCCTCACAAGACAAAGCCTGACCTAGGGTTTAATTAACTAACTAATTTTCAGGAGTGTAACCTTAATCCCATGGGCATTTGGGTTGTTGAGCCCAGAGAGTCGATTGAGTTATTGTGTGTCAGTGACTACACCTGTGTTTCCAGACAGAAATACATGGCAGTTTAAACTTTGAGGGAGGAGACACAAAGCTGTCTAATTTACCCTGCAGCTGGGATGTGCAGAGAGGTATCCATGCCTTTAACTGCTGAGCCATGGTTTGCAATGGTGCACTAATCTATGTAGCGCTGCACTAATTCAGCCACAAAGCTGAGCTCTTCACTTCTGTTCCTATTGTCCTGAAAGACACCAAAACTCCCCTGCAGCTCCTTAGGCACTTTTACAAACGTGTTGCTGGCTTCTTCCTTACAACCCTTCATCTGCCCTGCCCTTGCCTCCTCCCTGCCTCTCTGTGGGGTCCTGTCCGGGTTGTGCGGTGTTTGCTGGCCGGCTGCTCCCTGCAGGGTCATTTCCCACTGCTGCCGTGCTGAGTGCCCGCGGTGCAGAGCAGCTCCCAGCCCAGCTGCAGTAAGAGCTGCCCTTTCCCAGTGCTCTCAGAATCTGGCCCGTTTGTTCGCCTGAACTCACAGCTTAGGTTTTCTGTTTCCTGTTTTGGTGACGGTCTGGGCTTTCGAGTCCTGTGACAATAGGCAGAAGGTGTTTCTTCCAGCTCATTAAATCTCTCCTGGGTACAGCAGCTCACAGGCAGAGAGTTGGAGAGATGTCTCAAGAAATCTCAGCATTTGTATTGGCTGACAGTCTGCTCCTAGGCTGCTCCTGCTGGTGGAGATAGCTCCAGGCCAGATAGCTCCCAACAGCAGGTTTCCTTCACATGGCATGGGAGAGACCATAGGAAGACACTAGATTCCTGTGTGGAATGGTCTGGGAGCATTCTCAGGCTGTTCCCCGTGGTGAAAGCATGGCTCTTGCCAAGGGAGCAGTGATGTGCCAGGCAGGGCTGGAGCTCCAGTGACTGTTCCCAGGGCAGCTGTTGGACTGTTCTCAATTCGCCCTTGGGTTAGCTGCAGGGAAAGCAAGCTTCAAACCATCAGCCCTGGTAGAGGAGGAGCAGTTCTCAACTGCTTCTGTTGCCAATATGTGACATTTCAGTCTTTGGGCAAACGCCTCTGTCTGTAGGCACAGGGCTTGTGTCCTTTACCATGCCCGTGTAAGGGCCAGATCCTGCACTGCCATGGGAAAAGACACTGTGGGGTAAGAAGGAAGTGTGTTTTTATTTATCCTTTGTTCAAACTAAACACCATGTCACTAAAAAACCATTCATTTACTGGATACTTCTGTTAATAATTATAATTACTGATAACTAAACCAGAGGTAGATTAATTTCAGATTTCTGCTGGGGATTTAAATTCAAGGCTGAGGTCAGGCCAGGGCTCACAGTCAACAAACAAAATCTCAGAAGCCAATTTTTTAAATTATTCTATTTTACTAGAAATAACAGAAATAGCCAAAAAGTAGGATTAATCAATTAGACATTGCATATGGTTTACTGGTCTTAGGGCTTTTTTGCAGTGAGTTTCAAAGTATCACAGCCAGACCACTCTTGTGAGAGTTTGTTTTTTCTTTACATCTAGAGCCAGTCTAAAGAGCAGATCAAGAGCCAAGAATTCAGTTCTCCAATACTTCCCTCTGTAGAAATGCATGCAGTCTCAAACAAGATTTCTGTTTAAACTACCACTAATAACATTATCAGCTGAATTTAAAGCAGTGTTCAGTATCTGAGAATAATTTTCCTGGGAGAATCATAAAGCAATTTTCAAATAATATGCAAATTTAGAAAAGCCAGGGAACTTAGAGGTATATGACATATTATGAGGGTTCATGCAGAAAATGCAGTTAATGCTGAAGGTGCCTTTACTAAAGAACAGAAATGCTCTATTGTGGTCTTAGCCAGGAGCTTTACTGATCATATCTCTGTCAAATAAATATTGGTGCAAGACTCAGATGCTTTGATGCCAGGCAGCCACTGTAAAATGGAAGCTGGATTCTCCTCTTATTCTTCATGTATTACAAATTCCTGATAAGGATGTTGAACAGAAATAACCAGGGCAATGGAGGGACCATGTTAAGGAAGCTGCTTCAGTTTATGAGCATATTGGTGCAAAAGTACAGCTCCTAATACACTATTTTCTCTCCATAAGCATGAGTGTGTCTATATACAGTTATTTCTGTTTTCCAGACCTGCTCTGTAATACCAATTCAATTACCTGTTCGTAGAGGAGGAAAACTTTTCATGTGCAAGATATCTGTATTTATTCTGATTTTTTTTGATATAATGAAAATATTTTCTCTTACATTTCATCCCTTATATTTCATTGCTTATATTTCACTTATATTTTATTGCTTTTGAATTGTGTTTCCCCATACATTGCACAGCTGAGTCTCTAAGCAGATGTGCTATGAGGAAAGCTGGCATTCTTTTTTTGTGATTGCTCTTTTTTACAGGACTTGCAGTACAGATAATTTCCACATCATTTAGGAATGTGCTCACCACCAGTTGATGACAATTGGCATTAGAGTCTGAACTTGGCACTGTTACTGTGAGTGCTCAATGCACACATTTTACTTGGGAAATCTGTTCCACTTGAGAGAGGCAGAATGGAAATTAATTTCCCCAAGAAATGCAAAATCAGAAAAGAGAGGTTTTATTTTTCTTTTCTTTTTTTTTTTTTTTTTACCTGGGAAGTATATTATGAAACAGAGTGGAAAAAGTTCTGATTAAAGATTGTGACAGGATAAGGCAGTTAAAACCCACTGTCTTGAAGGGAAGAAAAATTTAATATTCTCAAATAATTATTTATTCTTATTATAATATTATTATTTATTGAGAGGTTTAGGTAGCTAAAGATGCAATAATGCGTTAGGGCTGTTATTGCCAAAAGCCTTGCTTGGACACTCCTAATTAGTCACCCAGCTCTCACTGATTTCACTGGGAATTAGGTACCACAGCTCTTTGAGCATCTCCAGTGTAGTAGAGCACCTGTGTTTATTTTCTGAAATATGCTTGGTTTAGGGCTGTATTTATTAGTAATATTTGGCCTCAGCACCTAAATTTGTGGGAAAAAAGTCTCTTTGGCTCTTAGCTCTCAGGGTGGTTCACAGTGTCCTGCTCACAGTGGGACTGTCACAGTCTGTGGCTGAGGGGGCAGGCAGCCCAGGAACAGAACTGGCCAGTGTGGCCAAGCCCCAGGGGTGACCTGAGAGCAGCAGCTCAGTCTCTGGGCCATGGTCAGGTGAGGCTGTGGTTCCCCCTGGGTGTGCTGCCTTTCATCAGTGCTCCTGATCTCTGGAAGGCTTGGAGATTGTTATCTTAAATAAAGGAAGCCAATGCAGGAATGGAAAAAGGAAATAACATTCATTACTTGTTCTCTTCTTTAGTTTCACATGGGGCTTTCCCTTTTGTTTGTAGCACATAAACTGATTTGGACTGGAATATCAAATGGAGGGTATTGAAATTTGCTACTGGCTGCAGCATTGGTGATACCAGCAAATAACTCAGCCTTCCTGAGAAAAGATTGAAATTTTTTTTTGCTACTCTTTCAGAAAATGAAAAAAGAAATGACACGTAGATAAATATAAAATAATAAACCTGGGGGGAAACTGAAAGCATATTAAATGAAATATGTTAAGCAACCAGAAAAAAAAAACCCATAGCAAAATGGCAGCTGGAGGAACATGAGCTTTTATCCCTTGCCTTGGGTATCACATTTGGGTTGGCTCATGCTTTTAGGCCTGACTGTGAAAGGACACAGCTGAGAGGAGCAAAGGCAGTTCAATGTACTGACACTTGGCACTGGCAGCCAAGTGTACAGAAATAGCTTTTGCCTGGGTTGGTTATAAGCAGGCTGCAGGGTTTAAAAGTGGGATGCTGTCATGGGCACAGGATGAATTAAGAATAAACAGACTTACTTGAAATTCATCAATATGAGAATGAGATTAGAGTTCTGCCAACACCCAGCAGTGGGGTGAAACACAAGAGAGTGTCAGTGCTGGTTAAATTTCACTGTTTATGAGCACAAATTAAAAAAAAAAAATCTTTCACTGTAGAAGAGTAGTGACTCAGGTGTTTTGAAATGCAGAGATGATGTTTTTAGAAAAACTAAATGCCAAACATGTTGGCTCAAGATCTTTCTTCCTGTCCAGTAATTTTACTCATATCCTAAAGGAGCAATCACTGCTGAAGATTTGCCAGTGCCTATTTTGTAGATTAGAAAGTAATAGTTTGCTTACTGTTTAACTTAAACCATAAAATTTCTTCTTTCTGGAGAAGCTGAGTGGTTAATGCAGGGCACTGGGAAATTTGCTCCTTACTGTCTCATTGATTTATTTTGTGATGTTGGAAAGGCTCCTTACATCTCCTGGCTTTACCTGCAGAATGACTGCAGAGTTTAGGTTTCAGAGATTTGCTAAGAGGATTTGATGCTGGTAAGGAAACCCCATTCCTTCCATAATACAGTTTTAAAAATGATCAGTCATAAAAAGAATTTGTTTTAAAAAATCATCACTCAGTGTTGGAAGAAACATTGCTTCCAAAATCTGTCAGGGAAGCTTGTTCTGCTGGTGCTCCTAGACGCAAAACCAGTTAGAAAGTCAAACCAGTAAATTTATTTGTTTATGGCAGTGGGGGAAACCTGGCCTAATGAGGCAGGATTGGATCAGAACCAAAATAACTGGATTCAGAGATTATCAAGTTTGTTGTTACGGATTTGAGGTGCCAGTTATCCTTGAGCACTCATTTCTAGAGAGGTTTGGCTCAATGCCACAGGATCTTCTGGAGTTCTCTGTTTAAAGGCAGGTGATGCTTGGTTTGCAGCCCGCAGGGTTGAATTGCCCGTGCTGATAGACACAAAAGAGATCTTTATCTCCATACAGAAGAGAAGTGTCTGGTCCTCATCTTCTTTGTGGATAAGCCTGGAACTGATGAGAGGACAAGGTACTGGGACTTTCTTTTTTTATCTGTGTTTCTTGCTCTGGTGAGCCCCTGCTGGCAGGTTAATTGCTCACTGTCACCATTGACTCATCACCTGCCGGGCAGGAGGAGCTGGGGTGGAGTTTTCTCTTCACTAACATGACAGTTGAGTATAGCCTGTCTTGTCCTGTGTGTGTCACATCTCTGGAAAGCAACAATAGGCAGCTTAACTTGCAGATATGATTATATCACAGAGAACTCGGCCTGTCATGGCTGTGTCTCTAATGTGATCGCAGTATTGTTTAATGAAGATCTTTCACTCTGAAGAGAAGGGTTCTAGGGACAGACAGGCTGAATGGGGTTGTTGCTGCCAGGGTGATAAGTTATCCCCCACTGGTGCCTGGGGTCAGATTTTTCAGTGGTCTGCTCTCTCTGTTGTCGATTGCTGTGTAATTTTAACATTGCTTGTCTGGACAGTCCTGTTTTTAGCACTGTTGAGGATCAGTAGCCTCACTGGTTATAAAAATCTCATGTACACATGCCTAGTGTGACCCTGTATGTGATTTTGAGCTGTCTGGGGGCAAGGTAAGACATCCCATTACATTTGATAGGATTTTATCAGCCTGTGCTCTATGTGACAAGGGAAGGCATTGCTTACAATGTACTTTAATGCTGTTTACCATCACAGGCCAGGTGGAGTTGAAATCTCACATTTATTTAAGGTGAAGCATTGCTGTCTAAACACCAGTAAGCAGAGGTGATGTTCCTCAGTAAACAGGACTTTGAGAGTCTCTGGCACTGCCCTTTTCATCCAGCACTTGCCTCTGAAGAGAGAGGAGGAAGCCTTAGCAATCAAAAGGTGCTGAATAACAGGTAAAGCAAGTCATGTGTCTCTGGAGAGCTGCTGCCTCTTTTGTTGAGATGAGAGCTAGGTTTTGGTTCTGGCTTGGCTGAATCAAATTATTATTTTTCAGTGTACCTGTCTTTACCTGTTCATCTCAGGCCACCAAAGAGTTTGTGCTAGAAATCATTCCATTGCATACACAGGGCTCAGTGTTTTGTGTCTGTCACAGAGATCTGAATTCAGCTCCCAATGCTGTTGCAGGTAAAAATCTTGTTTATAGCAAACCTGGGAGAAAACCCCAACTTTTGTGGCAGGAGGGAGCCATCCCCTCGAGCACTGCACATGTCCCAGGTGATCTCTTTTGCTCTGTCTTCTGTCTCTTGAGAAATGGGGTACCTTTAGGACTCTGTATATATAAAAAAATACCAGACCTCAAGTGGCTCTGGCTGAAGGAGACACAGTGATCTATTAGTAGATTCATTTCCACCCTTTCCATCTTCCTGACTGGTCTGCTGCTGACTGTCTTTCATGCGTGCTGTTCCCAGAAACACAAGGAGAGGATCAAATAACAACGTGTTTTGACTCCAAACTCTGGAATGACTTATCATGTTATCAAAGCTTTTGATTTAATTGAAATTTCACAGATAACCCTAGACCTGCTTTTAAGTGCAGACTCAAGAGGCAATGGGAATTCAATTAACCGCCCCCCTCCCCCCTGCCCCATCACACCACCACCTTCTCTTTTAATGCTTGCATCTTGTTGGGAAGTTTTATGGAAGGGATTTGCTACTGCTTATCTCCAGCTGGAGCTGTGTGTCTGGGTTCAAAGATACCCTTTGTTTTTGGGCCTTTTTCTTTTTCCAGTTATGCAGAGTTTGATTGGAATGACCCTGCTGACAGTAATGGACAATTTGAGATTGAGAGTGATGTCAGGATTGCAGAATTTGCTGTGTTAGAAGTAGAATTCTTTCCTTGTTTCCTTGTTCATCTCTTAAAACAATTGGCCTAAGTTCAGGAAGATGTTCATTTAAACAGACCTTAGATATATAGTGAGGAGAGGACTGACTATGGCTTTGCAATACTTTAGTATAATCTAATAAATGCTGGTTATTTGCTGGATTCTTGCAAGCTGTATTTCTTCCCAGCTCCAAAGAGTTTTAACAGCCACTCCAGTAATGCTGACTGCAATGCACTGTGGTGAACCTCAGAACATTGTGTATGTCTGATTACATTTGCTTTCAATTACAGTCTTGTGGGTTTGAAAAATCAGAGCAGTTCAGGCTCATTTAGGAACCACCACAAAAAAATGACCAGTAACCTGAGATAGCTAGTACTTGAAAATATAAAAGAAGAATAAAATGTTGAATGGTGGGGACCAAAAAAGTATATTTTGCTGTATGAGAAGCCAACCATGGCAGCAACTGTAGGATTAGAACAGCTGGGGCACGATATCTAAAAGATAAACCTTTTCCTTTCCCATCCAAGCATGCCGGAGTGAGGTGTGAGTGACTCATGCCAGAGACAGTGTTCATCAGAGCCTTGAAGTTCTCCTGGTGCACTAGTGAATTAGCAGTGCTGCTGTCTCTGCTGCTCCCCATGGGGTAGATTGCTGGTCCTTTTCCTGAGGATTAGAAGGAATCCTTACAACAATCCTCACCAACATCATCCTTTCTTTCTAGGGAAGCTGCGTAGTTCTTGAAGATGCTAAAATTTCAAAACACACTATTTTGTGGAAATGTCAATTATCCTCTAAATATGACTAAAAGAGGAGTTTTCTTTTCATGAGAACATTTAACCAAAAATGAACCTCTCAGTCCCTGTTGAAATGTGGTCTCAAATCCCTGAAATCAAATAGTTTTCATTGGCCCTACTGAGGAGCAGGATGGCTGTGGAGTGAACAAACATGTACAGAGACATCTGGCATGCAGCTTTGCAGGTGACCCCTTCTGCAGTGGTGCCCAGGTCTCTGGGCTGGGACTTGATCTGCCTCTGGCAGTCCTGAGGTGTGTCTGGTGCTGCCTACAGAATTCCTCAACTCTTCCAGCAGGCAGCTCTGGGACAGCATCAGCCATGTGCACGATCCCTTTCTCCTGTGCCAGCCTCTGGCAAGCAGAAAAAGAACTCCTGAATGCATTAAAGTGTAAGCCCTGATGCAACCCTTGGTTGGGGCATTGGGAATATTTGGGAAGTAAAGGAAGAGCAGGAAGGGTTTTGCTGTGAAAAGGCCCAACCACAGCACTGTGACACTGGCAGTGGTGTTGTGAATTTTCACCCCAAGTCAGGAAAATTAGTTCAGCTGCTCAGAACACAGGAGCAGAAAGTGGGGACTAAGGCTGTCATCAACCCCTGAAAACAAGGGCAAATGCAAAATGAGTATAACTGGGGCAGCTTTTACTCTTGCAGTGGGAACTGGTACACCTTGCCAGTGTTCTACATTTCTTCCTACAAGATGGGACATTTAAGCAACACAGCTCCTAAATTTGGGTGGCACATGAGTAAGAGAACCGAGCACTTTCTGCAGTCCCAATGACAAGGTTTTCAGCTTGCACAAAACCTCTGCAGTGCCTGCAGCTGGTGACCTGGATGCTGAGGCATCTTGCAGGGTCTGGCGTGGTTCCTTCACCTCCACACATGCCTCTGCAGTGAAGCCAAGGGCCAGGCTGCTGCCGGGACGCTGCACACAGCTGTAAAGTCTTGCAGCAGAGGTCAGTGGAAAGCTCTCTTGTTGTTTGTCTCGATGCACAAAGCCGGGCTCTGTGGGACCGGCACTTCAGGGCGTTGGCGATGCTCCTGATGCGCCAGTGTCATCCCCCGCGGGAGGAGCAGCCCCGTGGCTGTGGCCGAGCTGCACTGGCCATCCCAGCTAATGAGAGGCTTTTCTTGGCAGCCCTGATAAATAAGCTCCTGTTAATGTTCATTGTTACCGTGCTGCTGCTCCTCTGAGTGTTCGGGAGCGGGTTGTGTTACAGATGCTTGGAGAGGGAGGACAGGGTGACCTGTGCTGGCCAGTGAGAGAGCTCCGAAGGTGAGCCTGGGGTTTTAATGAGAGGCAGACATTCAGCAGATGAGCAAAACGCCTTGAATCCCTTCAATAAAGTAGTATGGCAGAGTGAGGAGTTGCAAGGAGTAGGAGTTCTGAGGAGAATGGAGATAAAAGGAGGCTTTCAGGCAGGAGAGAGGATTACTGCTTTTTCCAGATGTAGAATTTGCATTTGGAGAAGGAGAACAGCCAAAAGGCCAGGCTGATGAAGGATGCTTTGTGGTGCTTCCAGCCTGTGAAAAAATGCAGTTCTTTGAAAGTTATGTGCTTTTGGATTGTTAGGCAAGAGATGAAATAGGCATCATAGGAGCAGTCCCTTTCCCCCTCTTCTTATGGAAGGCTGGTCTCCAGTGATTTATATAATTAGTACTCTTTTTTTCTTCCTTTTTTTGCCTGCTTTCTCTTAAGGTTTTTGGGGTTTTTTTTATACAGTCTTGGCTCAATCATTCAACATCCTCATAAATCAGATAATTTTGTCCTTGCAGATTCCTGACAAGTAGTTTATATTTAGTGTTTTGAGGACAGGCATATAAACTACTGAGCCCTGGTTTATTGCCCAATACATCCTGATCTTTGTCAGGTTACACAGTGTTTGAGAGAAGATTGAATTAATATCAGCAAACAGAAAAATTTGGGCTTTAACCAACAAACATTGCTTTCTGACATGATTTTGTCTATCCGAATACATGCTCAGAAAATCTCCAGTCTTATCTCTACTTCAGATTCATTCAGCTCAGATATACTCACATGCCACAGAACCATATAAGTAGAATATGTGGTGGTCTGTTTAAAAGAGGACTTACCCAAAACAGACAAAAATAAACACATTTAACAGCTTACAGCTCTAGTGGTCCTTTGCAAGTTTCCTGAAAAAGTTTTGCCAGTCATGTCTGTTTCTTCTTTTAAGGCTTTATTTTCAAAACATCAAGGCAAATTCCTGGTTTTGAATGAAGTAGGACACAGCCCAACAGAGACGCATGTCAAAAACATTTCACCTCGAGAGTAATGCAGCTAGATAACATTAAATTTGCTGTCAGCCTCATCCCCAGAGCAGACTCCTCCTCCCCCAGACATTAATGCACGTGGGTAGTTTTCTACACAGTGAATAACTGTATTGAATTCAACAGGAGCACATGTGCACCCAGAGTTATTTGTGTGTGTATGCATGTGTATGTTTGTTTGATGGGAATAAAAATTCTGGAGAGGGTAGGGATACAAAGGAGGTTTATTCATCAGTAGTCCCCTCTACAAATCATGTCAGTTCTTCTTTCTTGCCTGGAGATGGGCAGGTATGGAGTATATGCACACAGGCTTTGGGGCCAACACAACAATTTTAACTGGAATAAGTCACCAGCTTACAAGGGAGGAGGATAGGTAACATCTACTTGTGGAGACTCTTCAACACACATATCACAAAACAGAAGAAAGGCTTAACTGGCCTGATCATTTAGAGGTTTGATATAGCAAATAATTTGTAAGTGCCCTGGATGATGTTTTTTTGCATTTATTTTTACAACCTTTTCATTAAAAAAATTCCAAAACCCAACTAAAAAGGGCATGAAAGCAATTAGATGTGTATCTTCATCTGTATCCTTGAGGGGACCTTTTAATTCTGTACCTGTAAAATCAGTGAAGCATCAATACAGTCTCCATAAGGGAAAGCAGCTACTCTGAGAGAAAGCCATAAGCACAAGGCTGTGTGGAGACCTTTGTTTGGCTGTGCTTGCTGTAACATCCTGTCAGATACCATTTCCACTGGGCTCTGTTCACTCCAGCCAGCGCTTGCTCCGTGAGCAGAGGGAATTCATCCATCAAACAGGGCTTGGCAGGTCTCATTCCAGTATAATGGACTAGGTCATTGGAAGGTGTCTAGTGTGTGTTGTAGGCACTTTGCTTATTGTCTCCTATTCTACATATGCACCTAAATATTTTACATGACATTTTTACATTGTGCTTTGTTCTTATCTCTTGCTTTCATTTTGCTTTCTTACCTGGCTGCTTTATCTCTGACTGCATCAGCTTCTCTGCCTCATGCTGGCATATCTTTTCTTGTGTCATTTTTAGCTGTCTCTGTTTTGTTGTTTTTTTTCCTTACCCTTACATCCCTTGGATATTGTTTTCTTCTTTCTCAATATGTTCTGTGCTGTTTCCCCCAGCATTGGAACACTTACATCTATTTGTCCCTCTGCTACTCTGTTCATTGATTTTATTTTCTCTCTGATGTATTTCTTCTATCACTTTCTCCCTTCCCCATATCTTTTCATCCTCAATACCACATGTGAGATAACAGAGGGATGACAGAGGGTACACAACTTGCCTCATTGCTGGGTCAGCTCTTTGCATAGAGTACAGCCAGGATGAGCTGAACAGAAACTGGGAGCAAACCCAGTGCCAGCCTCAAAGGTGTCAGTGGCCCTGATAACTGACCCTCAGCAATGTGGGGACACCTGCTCTTTTGCCTTGCTAAAGGTATCTCTTAGGGAGAAAAAGAGAAGTCATGGAAAACTAACTTGGCAGAAATAAAATCACCAAGGTTTTTTGCTGTTTTGTAACGTGTAATTTTTGTCAAAGTTTTCTCTGCGGTCTGCCAAACAGAAATTCATCATCACCAGCCTGGAGTTCCTGGGTAATTAATCTTCTGTGGTGGATAAAGCAGGCTGGATTTTCAGTCTGCAGGCGTGGAGAGCTGGGAGCTAACCTGCAGCACTGCTGAACCTTTTCTCTCTCCCCTACTTCTCCATTTTCCCATGACCTTAGGAAAAAAAAAAAAAAAAAAAAAAAGAGAAATCCCCACTTCATAGCTCTTTTTTTTTTACTAAATCACACTTTATGGAACACAGTTTTAATGCTGTATGGTGCGTGTTTAATGATGTCCATATGGGTTTGTGGGTACAGGAATTAAATACATAACGGTTCACGATGACATAACACGGAAATGCAACTCCCGCCGTGCTGGTGTGGAGGCTGTAAAGGGTTATTAATAAAAACGAAGGTTTTAAATAGAAAACAAGCTTAGCAGCACCGTTTTGGCCTCAGGCCCATCTCTGAGTGATGGAAAAAAAGAGACTGGAATATATGGTCTTTCCTCAATACATGAAAATAAATACATTTTACCACCATCCCCTGTTAACATTTCAGAGAGAAAGCTGCAGGCCTGATGCATGGCATCTCTCTTCAATCAGAGCTTGAGCTCAGGGAGGTCTGGAGGGGATATTTCAGCAGGGTGCAGGACACATCAAACAAATACTAAAGGGGAGATTGATGCCTTAGATTATTAAAATGGGGTATGGCCACAATGTTTTGATTGGCAAAACCTTTCAACAGTTGGACATTAGTATTTCAGAAGAGCAAGCCATTCTGTTTGTGGGTGAGCCAGGAAAATAACAACTCACACAGTTTGGGAGAATGACCTCAAGGAAATCCCATCTTGTCTTGTAACTAGAGTTGCTGGATCAGTAAGCCAAGGAAATTACATAATATGCCTATTAATATTAGAGACAAAGAAAAGCAAGTTTACTTTTCTATGTTCAGCCTTGTTCTCTCTGTAGTTGCCCCAATATTTTGTTTTAAGTGTTTGTAATAAATGAGACAGCAGTGGATGATGTGCTGAGCATCTCCCTCTGAATGCTGTGTCTGAGACCTCTCCCACTGACTTCCCACTGATTGTTAGTGACAGGAGCTGTATGGGCAGCACCAGCACTAATGGAACGTGTCCTTCTGTCTTTACCAATGCTTTTGCTGCAGTTTAAGCTGGTCCCAGAGCAAAACACAAGATATAACTCCACACAAACTAGCTCTAGAGTCTGTAGCTTGGGATTTTCCACTTTGTGGACATCTCTAAATTACTTCCAGTTTGTAGACCAGAACAAGATTATTGCTTCACAGCAGTTGCATAAGGGTCAGCACATATCTGAACCAAAAGTGATTTGGGAAATCCGTGTACTCACAGCTGTGTCCCCCTGCTCAATCTGCTCACATTCTCCAGCTCCAGTCCCACGCTCACCTCAGCCCATCATTGCACCCCTGGGTTCCAGCAGATGGCCATGGAGGATGCAGAAGGAATGCAGGAAGAATAAGACTTTCTTGCTTTATCTTGTGCTGTCTGGGACAAATTCCCGCTCTCTGCCAGTTTCTTGGTGCCTCCAAGTGTTGTTCATTGTGAGGCACAGATGTTGTTAGCTCAGTGGCTTCTGTCCAGCCACCAAATACTTCAGCAGAAGAGAACTCAGCCCGTTATTTGGAAGTGGAATTCAGGCTGAACAGACGGCATCGCTTTTTTTCCCACCTGACCGTAGCTGGGACAGTGAACAGAAATGTGGGAACGTGGCTCAAAGTACTCTCCCCATGCACCAAGCCCTGTGCTGCTCCATTCACCCTTCAACCTCCTGGCTTGAAACCAAGATCCTCCTCTAAAAATTGGTTAGAAAAACTACTCCCTGCTTGTGTTCTGACAGAAGAGATGGCTGGGCTCTGTCTCACAGGGCATGTTTCCACCCGCTTGCTGCTGTACTGTGGGTCATCTCAGGCACAGCTAAAGTTTCTGGAAAATGGTATTAAGTCTATTTTTCCAAATTTCTTTATGCTGACAGATGTCAGTTGTTTGTCTTCTGAAACTGGTCTTTTCAAGAATAGGTATTATGTCCCTTTAAATAGCACAAACCACATGGGAACAGATTATTTTTGTCCCTAGCTGTCTATAATCTATCTTATTTCTTTTTTTAGTGAAACTAAAATCTTCCCAGGGATTGTTCCTAATAATAATACTGAAAAGAAAGAATCATGTAAGTCATCCAGTATCAGCAATGGCAATAGTACTGCATTGCCCTTCTATAGACTTATCTCACTCTACACCTTGAGGTATGGCCCAAACATGAACCCTCTCAGCTAGACTGTGAAATACAGGTTTTATTTTAGAACCAGGGAAGCAAAAGTATGAAAGTGGTTTTGAAAGGTCACCAAGGATAGAACAGGAGCCAGAAGGTCTGGATTTTAGCCTCATGTTGAGACTCTTGGCATACTTTCTGCCATTTGCCTCTGCAAACACCCCTAGCATGCCAGCAGTTTGAGTTGCTGATACATAACTTCAGGATCTACTGGAGTAGGTCAGGGTCAAGGTCAATTTTTGCAAAATTCTATATTTGAGGAAAATGTGCTAAAGAAACATTGAATTTGTTTGCCCTAGGTTTCAGGGGGACTAGTGTTCAGGATGCCCTTGAATTCTCTGCTTCAACCACTAGTCTCACAGTCCTCTAAAAAACCACACACTCACCCCCTGCTCATCAGCATATCAAGGGAAATCTTTAGCTCAAGATCGACCTCACCCTGGTCTCTTCTTCCCCAAACTGTGGTGAATTGCCTGATCCGAAATCCCTCCCCTGAGATGAACATCAGGCACCCGTGCAGAAGCAACAACAACCAGTCCCCGGTTCTTTCTGTGGCAGGACAGCACAGGGAGCAGGGTGGGCTGTAGCTGTGATGTGGAAGAACCCGCATTTGTGCCCAGCTGCCCCATGGCAGTGGTGCTGCAGACAGACCTTGTCCTAAGCAAAGCTGTCCCTGAGTGTGCCCGTGCCAGTGGGTGAGAGAATGCGCCTTTGCATGTGGCTTTTGTTCTCAGTCACAGCCCACCTCCCAGAGCAGCAGACAAACACAAACAGCCTTTTTCTGCAGTTCAGTGAGCAAAGCAGAGCAGTGCTTCTGAGCTGGTCCTTTAACAGCGAGGGCATCATCACGTCCTGAGCCTTATGTGAGTAAATCTGTCATCAGGTTTTGTCTTTCTTTTGTATAACTTTATGTAGCAGCTCATCTTAGACTTGTAAAAACATTTTGTGGGAAATAATGCGTGGGAGGTGGGCAACTCCTTCCATGTGTTGCCAGCTAATCCCTAATGCTCTCCTTTATCATAACAAATGAGGTAGGTTTCTCAAAAGCAGTATCTTGTGTTGTTCTTTTATCTCTTTCCTTTTTCTTTAAGTCTGGGGATGGGGTTCTGCCCTGGACAGGGGCACAAAACATGGCTCCAGGCCTCCTGGTTTCTGTCATGAGCACTGGATGCTCACGACTGTGCTAAATCCTGCTTGTGAAGTATCTCTGTGAACTGGAAGGAGGTGTAGGTACTCAAAGTCCTGTGTTTAGCCAGAGATGTTATTAAATGTAAAAGAGGTAAAAAACCCCAGTGCCATAAAATGCCCAAGAAGCCAAGAAACTGAAAGTCTTTCATCTGTTCTTAAGCTTGGTAAATAGAGAAACTTCTACGTCCCACTGGTGCCTTGCTCTCCCACTATCCCAAAATCATTTGTACTCAAAGCTCAAGGTTTTTGCAGTTCCTTGGGTAAAAATGCTTTGCACACCCTGGGATCTGTCATCATTTCACACGTTTTCTGTTCTGCTGAGCCATCACCCCCTTCCTCCAAACTGGTAGGTGGCACAGGAGGTATCACATCATCCCTGTGAAGGAAACTTTGTCCAGAAGTATCTTAGAATTTGGCAAAGCACAGCTCTTTTTCTACAGCAGGACTCATCTCCCCTTCAGTGGAAATTAAGTGTCTAAATCTTTTTGTCTTTCCCTCTTTGTCAGTTTTACAGTGTACTCTGGGGTGAAGTTTTGTTGTGCTACATTTATTTCTCCTTGCCAGGACCTTCTTTATGGCTTTGATTTAAACAAAGTCCAATCAGATGCAGTGAAAGGCCGTCGTGTTCCAGTGCTGGGGATGGGCTTTGGGGGCTGTTTATCTTTTTTTCCAAGGATAACAGCACATTTGTGTTTGTGTTGTGTGTATATCTTGGACTTACACAAAAACTTAAGGATCTGATTCTGGTGGGTCATGCTGGCAGGTATCCAAACCCATAAATCTGGTCACTGTGCTTTTCCAAATGTTTATTGTGCTGTTTAAGCTTTTATGGGCTCTTGTGTGTATTACATATGGTCTGAATAAATGTAAGGCAGTATTACTGGGCTTAGCTGAGAGGCAGAAGAGCCTCCAAGGGGATCATTAGAGCTGGGGCAGCCACTGCCAGCGTTTGGAGATGAGTTTCTTGGTTGAGCTTTGCAGGTTGTAAGGCCCTTCAGCCCTGTTCTGTTGGTTTCTAAATGCCACTTGATCTAAGGTTGCAGAGGTAGAAATAAGAAGCAGAGTTGCAATTTCTTGGATTCAATACAGGATTCTTGCAGCAATTCTCCCCTTTCTGAAACACTAATAGAAAGGACTGGACTTCCTCTGTATTTCCTCTGTGCTGCTGCTGCATGTGGCAAGGTCTGCTCTGATTGCCAGTGGGGCTCAGGACAAGACTTTAAGGAATCAGTGGATGCATAGCAGGGCAAAAGTCACCTGGGTTGCTGTAAGTGAGGAATCACCTGCAGACTCCAAGAGTCAAGGCTGCCTTGCTCCTTCAGACAGATGGCAAAGAGGATCCATCCCTCCATGCCTACAGCTCCTCTGTTATCCTGGACATCTCCCTGTGCTCTGCTGCAAGGACTTTCCTTAAACTGCAGTGAGGGACAGAGAGGCAGGGAACCACCTCCCCACAGGTTGCCAGCAAAGTCCAGCACTTGGGGAAGATCCTGCAATAAACTCTTGGTTCTTGCTGCAAGGGCAGACATGGTGTTTGGCACAGTGAGCAGCCTCGTAGGGGTTGTGTAACACTGCTGGGCAGGCACCATGTGTGATAATGCTCTTGATATCACTGAGTTACCTGGGGATACACCAATTTTTTGGAGGTATGAGGTGAGGCACTTCATTACTCAGCTCTGTGCCACGGTGCATCCTGCTTCTGCTGCTGCACCTGGTGGGTTCTGCTGCTTTGACCTGGAGGAAGGGTTGGAACCTGCCTGTGTAGAACTCACAGAAAAAGGCATTGCAAAGTGCTGAGAAACATTCTGCCTCCTCTCATTCAAACCAGTGGCCCATATGAGAAAGAATGGAAATGTTAATTTGTTGCTCTTCAGCATGGAGAGGAGTGAGCATCAGGGGATGCAGAGGATGCACTTTGTGGGGAGATGTGCTTGCAGAGGAGCTCTCAAAGTGGAGAGAAGTTATTTTTGCCAGCATAGTCCTGTGTCAAGCACGGGCAGCTCTGGGGCTCCCACCTCTTCCCCTCTATTGCTGGATGTTGAATCAGCTGTTTGTACTGCCCAGCACAGTGCCAGGGACAAACTCTCTGGCAGAAGGGTGGGGAAACAGAATGGAATAAATAAAGGATTTATAAAGGGCATGGCTTGTTTGTCCACAAACAGCCTGCTGCAGGCCTGTGCTCAGAAGGCAGCCAAACCCCGGGAGGTGCTCTTAGGCTTTCCCCTCTGAAAGCACATTGCTGCAGGGTCCTGCCACAGGCCCTGGGGGCCGGCTGGGGAGAGGGTGGCAGGGACAGCCTGCTCCTGTGTCCCTTCTTCCTCTGCACATTCCAGGGCTGCGACCTCCTCAACCTGCAGAGAGAGGGGAGGGAGGTGGGAAATGGGGTGACAGGAGCAAACTTCCTGCAGCAGAGCTGAGCTGAGGGATGGTTCTTATCACAGGAGAACAGCCCTGCTGGGGGGAGCGGGAGAGGAGCCCATCCCGCTTTCCTGAGCCCCCCACCCTGCTCACCCTGCAGCTCACCCCCAGCACAGGAGCCTCCCTTGCCCCAGCACACAGCCCTGCTGCAGATACCTGTGTGTCCCAGGAACAGCAGGGCTCACGGCTTGGCAGCCTGAGGGAAATGCCACCCCAGGCACATGAGAGGGAGCAGGAGGCTGCCTGGGAGCATGGCTGCATGGAGCAGCTCCCACTGCAGCAGGCACTGTGTGGGGAAAGCTGATGTGTGCCTACCAGCCAAGAGCCAGGCTGAGTGTGCCATGGAGAGCAGCTCTGTGTCCTGCCTGCGCTCCAGCCGCTGCACAAGGGAGCTGGAAAGAGAATTGTGCTGGCCTGGAAGTTTCTGCTGAAGGCAGAGCAGTCCTTTCACTGCACAGTCCTGTGCTGCTGATCTAGGGATGGATTCCCAAAAGCCTCCTCAGCTCTAAAAGCAGAGCAGGGTGCCACAGATAAAGCATGTAGGAGCAGTGTGAGACTGGCAACACCTGGGCAAGGGAGTGGTGTTGCTGCCTGCATGTCACTGCTCCCCAGCAGTGGATTGTCCATAGGTCCTCTGAACCTTGCTGGCTGAAAATGGCCCATGAATCCAAGGTCTGTAACATTTATTGAACTAACACTGCTTGAAGGTAAATGCTGTGGTACCTGATGGAACTCATCTGCTGCCCCCCCCACCCTTGATGAACACCTTGGCTCTTCTGTTGCCTTTTTAATTGTCCCCTCAGTCCAACAGTTGTTCTTGTCAGTGCTGACATCACTCATTGGTCTCCCAGCAGATCCAGCAGTGTAGGGCCAGACATGGGCCCAGCTCACCAGCCTGAGGTGTGTTCTGCAGGAGCACACTGGGGAGAGGACTGATCTTGTGAGTGCCACTGCAGGGAGGCTGGTGAGGAGAGCAGCATGAAGATCAAGTCAGCAAAAGCTGTCTTCAAGTGTCAGGAGATGAATTGGACCCTTTATGTCAGCAGAAGGACTCACCAGCAGGGAGGGAACAGCTTCCTATCCCAGGCTTGCACAAGCTCTTCCTGTGTGTCCTGTCCTTCATTCTTGCAGATTACAGTGAGACTGCTGTGAAATTGGGTTGGTGTCCAGTGTCTCCCTCCCATTGCTGGCATGTTTTACAAAGAGCTTCACCTGGGAGAGGCCACTTCAGTCTGACATCGCTCACCAGCAATAGCTGGTACAACAGACCCAGCAGGGCAGGCAGGGTTTCACCTGCCCAGTGTCCTTCCCTTCCCAGAAAGCCAGGAGAGGGACTTCCTCAGCTGGAGGGCAGCCAGGGACATTAACAGGCACATCTATCCCCTGTCCACAAAATGCTCTGCGTTCAACATTGCCCCAGAGGGCAGGGATTTCTGGCAGGTTTTCACACAAAACTTAGCCAAAAGTCCTTTATGTGTCAAGAGCTGTTTGATGCAGGAAATAATATTTTGCTCTCATGTGCATGTGTATGGATGTGATGTGTACAGTCCTTCTACCACAGCCATGGTTCACTATCCCTATGCCTGATGATAACTCACAATTTTTAAAGTTTGCACTCAAGTGTTTTTTGCAGAGCTCTCCAACCCTCTTGCAAAGCCATATTTGTTGCACAGCTTGTAGCATCCAGTATAAACAGCTCCACTTGATGGCAAGGGTCAGAATTGGGAAGGCTCTGAGTCATGGGCTCTGTAGGCTGCTACTGCCACGTCGTGGGGAGATGATGCTTTACATGCATTTATTGTGCAGCAAAAACCACTAGCTGAGCTGGGAAAAAATGCATTTGGTTTGCTTGGATTTTGGACGTGGTGGTGTGTGTGTTCTGCTCTCTCCAGGGATATGCTCTGCCTCACCCCTTGCCATGCTCACCTGGTGAAGCTGACTCTCTCTTGGCTCTCGTGCCCCGGAGAGCAGAAATTCCTCTAGACAGCAGTGGGAAAGCTGTGACATATTGCTATGAACAGATATGAAATAGCTTTTCCACCTGGCTTCTTATTAGGTGTTACAGCCCTATCTTTTTCCATCAGTCGTATGATAGTAATTTTTTGGTATTTAATACCATTACATCTAAGACTTGATGAGGGAATGGGGAAGAAGCAGACTTGCATATTGGACATCAATACTAACAACTCCAGAAGCACACCTGGATCAGACTTTTTGAAGCATATGGAAGAGATTGAAGATTATCTAATTGTCTCCTTAATATGTGGTACTAGACTGAATCATCTCTGCAGGCCTGGGAAGCTGTGCAGATCACCAGGCTCTCCTTGCTCCCGCTCCACTGAGCTAAAGAGCCAACTTGGAAAGGAAAACCTTTCTCATCCCCAGCTTTGGCTGTGCCAGGACTCTCAGCACAGCTTCAGTATGGAAGGTGTCACTGGCTTGCTCATGTTTTTGGCTGTGAAAGTCAGTGACAGCTCTTCTGGCCAGATTTCCTGCGTGATCCTGTTAGGGGAGTTGTCAGCGCCTAATCTGGGTGTTTGTTTCCAAATAGCATTGCCAGGGCATTGCATGTGCAGCCTGACACACTGTACATTAATCTAGGTTTTGGCCTCCTTGCTTGACCCAGGATGGATTAAACCCCACCCCACATCTGCTGCAGCTCCCTTGGCCTCATCATACTGATGCTCCTTAGCAAAGCTCAGGGCAGGTCTTGCCCCCCACAGCTTCCCAGACACAGCTCTTCCCTAGATGGCAGGGACTGCCTCTGCTTGTCCTGTACTTTCCATCCATCCATCCATCCATCCATCCATCCATCCATCCATCCATCCATCCATCCATCCATCCATCCATCCATCCATCCCCAGCACACTGGTACCTGCAGACCACATACAGTCCTTGCAGGAATTTGTCAGCCAGGCTGAATTGTTCCCTGCCAGGCCCTCCTCTTGCCTTGCAGTAAGACCATTATCCATGTTGCTCTATTTAACCTGAAGCAGGGAGCAGGTTGGAACACAAAACTTTTGAAAAATGATGGAACAAGGGCAAATTTCCAATCAAAGCTCTCCAAATGCTGCTCTGAAGGAAAATTACTCTTCATTTGCGGGTGAAATGGAAGACTCTGTGCACGGGCAGGAGCTGTGCAGAATAGAGATTTAAACAATAGAGTAAAGGAAAGAATGACTACGACTGGGGGAGTGGGAAAGGGTCCTGGGACCTCACTAACCTGATTTAATCAAGCAACTTCTGATGTTTTACAATTGCAAGCAACAATCTGACCCAGAGCCGGGCAATTTGTAAGCCACAGAGTCAAGAACTGTTTGTAAAATGGTCTTAAGAGAAAAATATATTTGTAAATGTGAACTGAAAAATTATGAACTGAGCAGCAGTACTCTTGGTTTTGGAGCCGTGTCCAGCTGCTGCTCTGGGGTCTCTGCCCTTCCTATGTCCTCCCACCATCCAGCAGCACCCAGGGCAGTTCCCAGCTGAGCTCTTGGGGGCAGCAGCTTTCCTTGGCTACAGATGTCTCCTCACAGGAGAGGCTGCACCTGAGCAAAGTGCCTCCTTACTCTGCACAGGTGAGTCAGTGTCCTAGGAAGGGAGGGAAAAGCTGGGAACAACCCCCAGCAGGGGAGATGCTGACCAGCCTGCAGAGCTATGGGCTGGCAAGGCTCTGATATGAGCTAGCTGCCTGTGGTCCCCCAGCTCTGGAAAGAGAAATTTCCTCAAAGCTTCTCAGAAGAGGCAGCAGTCTCAGCCCACTGACTTGAATTGATGAAATTTGTACCAACTGGTGTGTCCTCACAGGTGCTGAGCATTCCTGGGTGTGGCAGTGCCAGCTTCAAATGGAATGTCCCTGGGCTAATTGTTGCTGGATTTGGACTAGTAAGGCTTTTTCTTTTCTGGGAAACTGACTGGTTTTGTGCCCATGGTGTTTGTAGAGTGCTGGCAAACTCCCCCTTATTCTCAATACTGCCTGTCTGCTGAAGGTGGTGTTCCTTGGAGATGTGCTTTTCCCCTTTCAAGGCTTTTGATGTGCTTTCCCATGTTAGAAAACTCAAGAAGGAAGCATGTGAAGCTGGCTGGAGCCACTGAGTGTTGCTGGGGGCGGCAGCTTTGATCCTCTGCAGGAGCTTTGCCATAAACTCGATCATGCATTTTTCATCCCTTGCTCTGTGTGTGTGTGTGTGCTGTGCAGGGGGTGCAGGCACTAATCCTGAAGCTGCACTCAGCACAGGGGTGAGAGACTCACTTGCAGTTCATTGCTGATGCAAATCCTTCCCATCCCCAGGGTAACTCCACCACGAGTTACCCTACACGAAATTTGACCCTGACATCTAATAGCTAGGGAACTGCTCCTGTCTTTAATCTCTCTGACAGTGCCTAGTCAGGGCTTTTTGAAGAATTTTGTTGGTCTTTTCTATCATTTAAGCATTAGTTTTCCTTATCTGGAGTTTTGTACTGCTATCTGACCCATTTACTTGGAAGCCTCCAAGGAGAGCTTGAGTTGAAAGAGAGCTGGGTTTGTGTTCCAAGTATGAGTCTTTCACTGTTAATTGTATTAGCATTCATAATTGCATGCACATTTCTGAACTGTCAGGATTGCCACATCTTTTTAAAATACGGATGAGACATCAAAAGGGCTATGACTTCTTGGAGATTAGCAAAAAATTAAACTGCCTGATACCTCAAAAACAATGATGTGAGCTGTTTTGTCCCCATTATATTAAAAGTGACGTAGGAAAAATAAGTCAGGAATTAGGCTTTTAAAGCCCATTAGCTGGCACAATGTAATTAGCAGGAACAGGCTGTTTGCTGCAGGTTTGAGGTGCCCAGTGCATGCTGTTGGATGGGCAGGGTCTCTGCCTAGTGGGAGCCTTGTTGGATAGGACTGTGTGTGACAGGACTCATGGGATGAACGGGAAGAAAGGGTGGAGAAGTCCTGAATTCACATTCTTTCTTTGTGCAGATTTGCTTTAAGGGAGCTGCTTGGTCTCCCTGTTCATGGCTTAGGCTCTATTTTAGCTCTCAAGGCAACCCCCAGTAGAGGTCAGTTGTGGCTGATGGCTGACACAGTGATTCTGCTCTCTCATTAAGACTTCCTGAAGTCCTGCTGGGAAGTGTCACTGAGCCTGTCCTTTGGAAATACATATTTTACAAACATGAAATATGTCAGCATACACAACATGCACGTGCCGTCCCAGATCCTTGCCAGCTGCATCAATCTGTATACATTTGTATTTTCAGGTATCAACAGTTTTGCCATGTCATCATCGAGCATATTGAGACAAATACATTTCCCCTGAAGAACTTTTGGAAGGTAGATGGCTGTTATGGAGCTGTTATGGAGCCCTGCTTGTCCAGGGATATTGATAAAAGGTTGTCAGGGCAAGGGAAAGAAAGGTCTTGTTGCCTGTAACAGCAATACAAACCTCTTGGCTCCCAGACTGCTTTCCACCCACTGAACCCAACGTGCCTTGCTGCCTGCTTTGTGCGTGGTGATGGATTGGGTCTCACGGGGGTGACAGCAGTGACTTCAGTCCCAGCTGGGAAGAGTTCCTCCACAGCCCGGTGCAGCCACAGCCCAGCACCTCTCACACAGGCGCTGTCGCTTTTATTCTTTATCAGTGTGAATCCTGACAGGGCTGGTCTCGCTTCACGGGCGGTGCCTGCACAGATGTGCCGGGAGGAGCTGATGGAGCCCGGGCTCGGCGGGAGCGAGCGGCATCCCGGCGGATGCGGGGCGCGGCCGGCAGATGGAGCGCGGCTCCTTCCCGCGCACGCTGCTCGCTGGGAGCCCAGCGACGCGATAACGGATTGTTTATTATGGAAACACGCCACTTCTGGCTGATTTACAAGCAGCTTTGTGGAGCTCCCGATCGCCCCGTATTTTTGTTTTTAGCCCGTTACTCATCTTGATCCATCGCTGGTACATGTCTAAGCAGGGCTGTAAAAGGCGCTGGCGGGGACACGGTGGGGCCAAAGCACGGGGGATAGAAAGCAGCTGTCAGGCAGCATTTCTTCCAGGGCTTTGAGGAGTACCAGCAGGCTGTGTCAGCCCGGCAGTGACTGCTCCTCAGTGCCTGACTTTACAGTCAGACTCTTCTGTAGCTCCTTCAAGGCCCTGTGGTTTAGCGGCTGCACAGATGGCTGCAGTGCGCTTAGAGCAAAGTGAAATAACACTAGTTCCTTCCATCCTCTGCTGCCTCACCCTGAGAAATTAGCAGCCTCTTTTGGGAGCTACTAGTCAATATTCCAGATTCAAACACCTCCGGACTTTCAGCAAAGTTTGAAACAAGTTCAGGAGCTGAGTTTCAAGTCCACTTTTCCTGTGCCAAAATCCGCAGAGCTGAATACCTGGGAATTATGGAGGTGGGTTAAGTCACGGACCAAATACACTCTGAGCTTTTCATTGTCTACATCTAATGCATCAGCTCTCCCAAAATAATATGTCTAGCATGGTTCATACCACAATCACTACTGTAATCACCACTGAAACCTGCATAGGTTAGAAATCCATATGTGGTTCTGCGTCTGGGTGAATTTGGCAGGCAGAAAGCAGTCCCCAAAAGGCAATTTCTTCCTATCAAATCATCTGCCAATTTTACACAGTTTTGATTTACACTTTTTAAGGTTACTGAGCTCTTTGCTGAAAGAGTTGAAGGCCATCTGCACTGGCAGTGAATGAGCCTCCTCAGGATAAAGGCTGGCTTCCAGATGACAGAGTAGCTAAGAGCTTGTATCTTTTACACATGAGGCTTCTCTGCCTGTCTTGTTGGTCCCCTGCACCTCCTTAGCTAAAGTAAGGGCTTCCTATTACAGAAGAATGTATGTGACATACATCAGGCAGGTTTTGTGCATTGTGGTTTTAAGGGAGGTAGAGGTGTTACACTTCTACCTGCTCCTTTACCTGCTATTCCCACCAAGGGTAGAGAAGAAATGTGCCTTGAGGGTACGTAGCTCTCCTGGTTTCTCTAATGAAATTTTGTTTGTGGTGTTGCTTCTTCTGTCTTTTTTCATTTTTCTCTGAAAAGGGAAATTAATTAGGAGAGTTGGAAGTATATGAGGGCCATTTTGCACAGGGAAAAACAGAGCAGGTGAGCAGTTGTTGGAATTACTTGGACAGTAGACAAGAGCATGGAATAAGAGACCGACAAGAGGGTAGTTAATTTAGTTAGAAAGACTGGCTGAGCACAGCAGTCTGGAAAACAGATCATCTTTCTGAAAGGCACAAAGAAGAAAAATAATGGCTCCAGATTCATCCCTTGTGGAAATCTTTTGAAGTTGGTGACTTACACCAGGATGATTTAACCCCATTAATTTTAATGGGTCACTGCAGTGTCCCAAGAGTTGTTTTTTGCTGTGCTCTGTTCTGAGGCAGAGATAAAGCAGAGCCTTGGCGTCTAGGCTTCAACCCAAGCTTGGTGTCCCCATGGGGCTGGCTTGGGCCTCTCCACATTGTGGCTGACTCCAGTTGGAGAGGGAAAAGGATGCAGGAGATGATGATGTGTTTGAGCCTTTGTCCCGTGACAGCTGGGTGCTGCCAGGGCTTTGTTGTGAGCCATAACATGCCTGGAAAATGATATCTGGTCTGAAAAGCAAGGATAGGCAGGCTAAGAGGGCTCACTGGAGTCAGCACCTACCCTCACCCTGCTCTGGGTCTGCTAATCCAAAGTGATAACAACACGTTAACCAGAGGCAAGGAGCAGTGTGGCAAAGAAAGGAACCTGAAATGGAGCATAAATGGGCCCCAGATGAGTCCTGCTGGGACTCAGTGTGCAGAGAGCAAAGGTCAGTGCCCTTGACACATGACAGGGACTCAGGGCTGTGGACAGGGATAAAGCACATTTACCACATATTATTCAAAGCAAGCTGGTCATAGCAGGAGTTGGCCACGCATAGTTAAAAAGCCTGTGTGTCACAGCAGGGAAAATTTAATCTAGTGCCAGGAGGGGGATGCATCTTTGTCACCAGTTGTCAAACAGCTGAAAACGTGGTGGCAGCCACAGCTGTAGTGCTTGGGCAGAAATACTGATCAAACCCCAGCCTCATCAGGCAGCAGCATGTCGTGGGCTGTGCTCTGCCCCTGCTCCTTGGGGACCTCAGGGTCCACCTTGTGCCTCAGCTCTGTGTTCTGCCTGCCTCTCCTCGTGTGCCTTGCTCCTGGGGCCTGACTCGCTGTCCTTCATTTTACAAATGATTCAAGTTGTTCTGAAGTATTGACCAGACAAGAGGAAATGAGCCAGGAAGAACAGATGGATCAAAATGAAATGAAGTGATAAATCTGAATGCAAATGTTCTGTGTGATACTGAGGAGGGGAAAGCTGCCTTTGGTGAAGTTTGGGTGTGAAGTCATCCCTAAGCAGCCTGGGTTTGTCAAGGCATCAGCTGCTCTTCAGCATCATGCAGAAGGAAGGGAAGATGAGCATCAACTGTGTCTCTGGGCATTTATCTCTTGACAGACTTAACATGACTGCACAATGAGTCCAGGGGGAGAGTCCAGAATGGGCCCCAGGAGGGAAGGATGTAACCCATGCTGAAATAAAAGTTTCTCAGTAAACTTTATTGCCTAACTTCTCTAATACTGCCATTTAATCTCATTGGTCTGTAGTCTTCTCCCAGTCACATGCTGTAAGGCAAACTCCATTAAATCCCTCCATAGCTAGAGCAGATCAGAAAATCCATCTGGACTGGCAAACTGATGTGTAAAATGCTTTATAAAGCTTGTATCAGCAATAGTGTGGCCAGCAGGGCCAGGCTAGTGATCATCCCCCTGTGCTGGGCTCTGGTGAAACTGCACCTCAGGTGTTATGTCCAGTTTGGGGCCTCTTACTACAAGAAAGACATTGGGGTGCTGAGTGGAATCCAGGGAAGGCTCATGGAGCTGTTTAAAAGACAGGTAGATGTGGTACTTATGGACATGGTTCACTGGTGGCAGGACTTGGCTAACAGTTGGACTTGATGTTCTAAAGGGTCTTTTCTAACCCAAATGATTCTGTGATTCTGTAAATATCAAAAGTTGTTCTTGCAAGCGTGTCAGCTTTGGAAGGACCATGTGTGCTGGTACCCAACAGATCTCAGTGTAATATTTAAATGTGAATGCATCCAGTACGTCTTTCTGTCTTTTGGTGAGAGAAGTTTCAGATATAAAGGGTGAAACTCAATTTTTGCCCAAGATATGGTCACAATTCTCTCCAAATGCTGGAACAAGTGCTGCTGCTGCTCTGTAGTACCCCAGGAGGAGGAATTTCAACCATGCCCATCCACAGACAGGTGGGAGAGTCCCAGCAGAGCCTCATTTCTGTGTCAGGTTATTTTAAGTAACAACAGCAATTCCCTTCACTTCAAACAGGGCTGCCTGCATGGTCCTTGTGCAGCCTCGTCAAGGGTAGCACAGGCTGGCAGCACGAGGGAGTCTGAGTGCACCAGGATTCTCTGAGAAATTAATCCTTTTCCTTAGCAAAGGAAATGATTGAAAAGTTCAGGTGCTGCTGAAATCCTGCCTGCATGTCCTGATCTGGGGAGCAGCCTCACCAGCCCAAGTCTGCACCACAGTGATTCAGCAGACATTGGTACCACACACACCTCTGAGCCCCTGCAATTGCATCCTCAGAGCACAATCTATTCTGGTTTATTTCCCCAGAATATGTGGCAAAAAATGTTAAATAAAGGGGAACTCTGAATTTTTTTTTTATTATTATTAAATGAAGGAATATAAGAAAAGTATTTGTTACTGTTCAACATTAAATGTGAACAGACCTCAGCAGGTGTGAAGGGATGTGATACAGGCTTGAAAACCCTGGAGCAAGCCAAGGGAAGGCCTGTGAGAAGAAAAGAAAAATGCAACATGATGATGAGATGCAAATTTTTCTGCAGCTGTGTTTAAGTGCAGGATCAGGGGCCATCCAGCTGTCTGTTGGCTGTTTTCAGCCAAAGGACAACAGAAGGCAATGGTGATCTCATCCTGCCCCTCTAAAATTGACAAATCTCCTCCACAGTTGCTGAAGTATCAGTTTTTTCTAAGGTTATTCTTTGCCAGCTCTTTGGCAAAGCCTGATGTGGGCTGAACATTTTCTTCTCTCTCACTGCTCCCTCATATGGAGGAAAAAGCTCAGGTGGTTGAGGTGGCACAGCCCAGATGGATTTCAGAGGTTTGAAGGTGTCAGCAGAAAAACCTTCAGTGTGAGGGCAGCTTTTGGGATGGTAGTGTCCATGTATGGCTTGTGGGATTGAAAGCCCAGGAGAAACTCAAACAGGGCTGTCTTTGAAATGCTGGGTCCTGCAGGTATAATTGCTGGTTTTATCTGACCTGTGAACATCTCTGATAAGGCATCAGATCATTATTCTTGTGCTTGTTATTGTACCATTTGCTGGAATGAAACACTAGCATTTTTAAATCACTGCTCTCAAAGCATATCATAAATTGTAAGCAGTTTCTTTTCCTTTGAGTATATCCCTCTGCCAAATCGTTCAGTGCTCATATCTTCCAAATTGGGCGTGGCATTACCAGTGAAGAGCTGTGACTGAGCATAAAATAATTATTTTTTAGAAAAGCTGAGCTATAAAAAAAAGTGTGTTTCCTAAAAAATTAATAGAAAAGGACCCCTGCCTCTTAAAACAGTTCTGCTTCCAGCCTCTGACAATAACAGTGCCTTCAACTCCAGAAGTGCTAAAAGTCTGCTTTCTGCAAAGTGGAATTTTAATAGGCTGTTGCTCAAAAGTGTGTATATATATACACATGGTGCAGATATACTGTGGAGTTACTCCTACCCACAGCCTGATTTTTGTGCTTCTAAGAGCTGTGACACACTTTCAAGAAGAGCAATGTATTTTTAAACTCACACTATGGCATAGGATGAAGGTCAGCACGACTGAGTCTGAGCCTTTGAGGGATGGAGAAGTTAAAGCCCAGCCTCCACTCTTTGTGACTTTCAGCCACGAGTTCTTTGCTCAGCTTTCCTCGTGTGAAATGCTGTGGCATCTTGTCCCTACTTCAGGGCAGAGAGATCCACTGGAGTTCCTGGGTGCTCAGCTGTGAAGATAACAGGCCGTGGTTGCATTAGCACCTGGATGCTCTTGAGTTCTTTCATGTAGGATCTGTTCCCCACCTTAACTGCAGTTTGCCTTCTGAAATGTTCCTGACTTTAAGTACTGACTAAAACTGCACCTGGAGACACATTGGCAGCTCTGTTGTCATCACTGCAGTTGTTTTTCAAATGCTTTTTGGAGATGGACTTTCTTTGGAGCTGGTGGCGAGGCACAGTCACGGTCGTGGTGTGCATGGTGTGTCTCATCTGTGTGTGTCCTCTGCCCTGTGCTCCACAGCTTGGCTCCTCTCACAGCCTCCTTGCTCACCCTCGGGGGACCCTCAAGGCAGGCAAAGGAGGGATGAGGGGCAGGCTCTTATGTTTGCATTTTGGACTGTTTCACTGCTGATTAGAAAAGTTCAAGGACCTGTTGGGCATATGACCTGCAGGCTCTGGGGTAGTGGAGGCAGAGAGGTAGGCAAAAAATCTCTTCCTTCTCATCACCACCCCAGATTTGCTTTGGTGCACGTAGGGCTCTAAGATTTTCTCAACACTGTTAAAAAAAATGTTTCTTCTTGTGAAAAAGTAGAGCACTTTTCCCTTTTCTGTGTCCTTACTGAGAAAAGGATCTTGGTAGTCTTACCACAATAAATAAATTAAGCACCTTACTCCCTACAACAAAACCTTGCATTTTTTAGTGTAAAATGAAAATACATAAATAACCAGCAGAGGGGATATGCCTGGCCTCTAATCTGCATGGAATTCACTCTTTCAGACCCTTGTTTCTTTCTGTACAATGATTTAGAAGGAAGAGATTTTATCTAATCATGAGGTAGGTCTCTGCAGAGCTCCCCAGGCACTGCTATTGGATGGGATGCACAGCAGAGCTTGAAGGTTTGAAGCTGAATTTTTGGGGCTGCACGTGCTGTTGCTGAGTAGGTCAGAGCTGGGTTTTGTGGGCTCAGGGTGTTCAGAGCCATTTTGCATTAGAGTGAGGTGTGTGCTGTCAGCAGGGGAGGGAGGCAATCAGCTGCCCAGGAGACAAGAGGTCGAGGCCAGAAGTGGCAAAGCAGGGATGGGTGGGAAGCTGGTGCTGCAGAGGGGGCAGAGGCAAAGCAGAAGGTTCCAGGAACTGGCTTCATCCCAGAGGATGACTGGGGAAGAAATTGTTAATAGTTAGGTTATTGGCAGTAGGACACTCCATTTCATGCTCTGATTCCTAATCCCCACAGCTGCATCTCGTGGCTGGTGTGCCTCGATTCCAGTTTTGAATCTCACAGTATTTTACTGTAATGAGAGATTACTCAAAATAGCACTGAATTCAGACTTGGAACTGAGCACCACAGGGTGAACTTCAGAATACAGAAACTCTCAGGACCTCAGGGATGCTCTTGTCATCCTGTGGTGGATGCTACTGCCAGGCACAGCATGGCCTGCCCTGGTGGGAAAGGCAGTGTTCCTGCTGAGAGTGTGGTTTCTTATTGTGCAGCTTCTGGCATTTCAGGTAACAAAGGGAGAAAATAGAGCACAAAAGCTGATTCCAGGGCATGACATTTGCAGAACCTCATTGATATTCCAAGCTTGGGATACTACTGAGCAAGTGAGATCAACAACTGAAAAGGAGGGGGTGTAATGCCTGACAATGAGTGGCATTTTCCCTTCGCCCACATGTGATATCTATGTATCAGATAACATGAACAGTTAAAGCAGGAATAAGCTGCCAGTGGCCATTTAGCTCTGCAAAATAGAGATCCCTCATGTTTCAGGCCAGAAAAACTCCCTGAATCATCATTCATTTGGAAGGAACAAATAATTTCTCTTTTAGCTGAATTTAAAGGTCTGATCCTATAACCAGCTGAATGGATGGAAGTAATTACATTCATTCATTATGCCTCTTCACCTTTATGAACATGGAAAAAGATATTGGAAATGCCACACACGCTCTTTGGAGATGTATGAGGTGAATGAAAAGTTAGTGTCTGGATGGAGAATTGGACAGGAATTACATAAAAAGAATAAGGAGAAACTGTTTCCTTCATGAGCACATACGAGAAACATCCAAATTTGTATCTGAACTGGACAACAAAATTTTTTTCTATTCAGACATTGCACTGTTTCATGTTGTGTGCAATCTGCATATGTTGTAAATGCATATAAAAAGATATTTTCTTCTGTTTTCCAGAGGTGCTTAATATTTAATGCTGGTTAGAAAGTCAGTTGACATGATTTGAGGTGTTTTGAGGCAAGTATGCAAGCATATATTTGAGGGCAACATGATTTTTTTAATTTGCCCTTTTAACTGAGTAAGGCTCAAAAGAAAGTGTCAGGGTAGATCCATACATGTAATAGCAAAACCATCTTCTGCTTCTGCAAATTTAATTTTAGTTCAGTATTATAATTTATCAAATACCAGTTGAGCAAAATTCCCTGGAAGTTTTGATAATTTTGGGTATAGGACTATAAAACTTAGGGAGTATCTGTTTATCTTTAGTTTCAGGAATCTTATAGTATGGATATCTGCAGTATACCCGGGGTGAAATAGCTGTTTTCTTTGTTTCCTTCCTAAAATGAACTGAGTATTGAGACTGAAACAATCTCTTACAACATCTTGAAGTACATGGCTTTTTTTATTTATTATTTCATACCCTGTTACAAAAAAAAAAAAAATCATCTCCATTCACTCCTGGAGTGCTCAATAAATCCTTTCTCAGTGGGCATGATAATTCCCAGGGTGGAATACTCTGGAAACTTTGTGATGCTTCTTTGCAAGTATTCTATAATTTAACTCTTTTACTTTTTAGAGAACATAAAAGAGTTGGACCTTACTGTCAGAATTGGATATTTGAAAGGGGTTTGGTCACCTTGAAAAGTAACCCTAGTGTTTGAAAGGTTTTATCTTTGGGTAGGTGTCATTATTTTTCTCCCATGATTGTCAGTGATAATTTGGAATAATTTAATGAATCTCAACAGTTATATTGGGCAAGACAAATTCAGGACTTCTTTTTTCTTTTATGTTTTAATGTTAGAATCACAGAGGATGTTTTAAGACTGTCTGATCCTGGTAGGTAATCAGGGAAGACAAGTCTGCTTTTAGTAGTTGCCAATCCAGCAAAATTTACCAGCTATGTTTTGGAGTTTTACAGTGTCTGAAAAAAGCTCCATTCAAAGGATAGTGATTAGAGAAATTTCCTAGAGTTCATGAACTTGCAGTAGATCTTACATGTCATGATTTATGTCTCTTGACTAGTAAATTAAAGAACCCAATGACTTGAAAGATATTTCCATGTGCTGCTTTGTAGAAACAGGCAGAAAACAATTCCAAGTAATATAAAATTGTGTCTTATAGAGAACTACACTGCTTAGTATGCTGGGAAGACATTTGATGTTGCAAGACAGTTAACTGAGGACATGCTGCTGAGGCACATTTGGGAAGAAGCTCTGCTTTAATCTCCCTGCTCTAACTGAAGGAATTGTAAAGAGGAAAGGAAAGACTGCAGTCACCAGATGAAGTTGGAGTTCATACTGTGAGCTTGATCTTGTCTTCCCACATGCACCGAAAGCTTTTGCCTCTCTTGGAAAAAATATTCACCATTCTTAGGGCCATATGTGCAACAGATGATTTTAAAAATTCAGGGGAGAGATCTCCCACTGAAAAGGGGGTGTAGAACTAGGTAGGGCAGTAGGGTATTTAGCAGTGCAAAGTAAGTACAGATGCAGCAGCCATCTGTCTGTGCACACTGCAGTCCTAATCCTTCAGGTCCAGCTGCCCTTGGACATGTAGCAGGAGCAGCAAGACAGAGAAGTCCAAGCATCATGTTGCTGAAAAGCCAGTTGAGTATACAGAAGTACTACACACCAGAAAAACACCACCAGAAAAAAAAAATGCAAAATTCTCCAATACCAAGCATCTGGTACACTCTCCTTTGTACTGGGAGCCCAGAGGTCTAGCAGGGCTGGAGCCATGTCTGGAAATGCCTGTACACAAATTCTTACTTTGCCAAGTTAGAGACTTTAAAATGTCAAAAATGCCAGTGACAGCCTGGGATTTCCCTGTGTGAGCCTCCAGCATGAGAGCTGCTGCCAGCACTTGCACCACGCACTGGGATGGGCTGTGGGTCTCCCAAGGGCTCGATGTCACCAGCCCTGTTCATCATGGGGATGTGCTGTGTGAGGGATGAGGGGAATTGCATGTCCCAAGGGCTTCCTCTGAAGAGCAGGAGGGGAAAGCAGGAGGAAGGCGCCCCAAAGCACTGTTGTTTGAGTCACTTCTCCTTTCTCAGGTCTTTCTGCCCAAGATGGGGAGTGAGAAGAATTGGGAATGTCATTACTCAGCAACCCCATAAGCAAAGCAGCAGCAGCTGCAGCACTTACACCACTGGCCACAGGCACTTTGCAATGGCTCCTGCTGGCATCTGTCCCTGGTGGGAAGAGACCTGCTCTAACCTATGCCCAGGGCTTGTTGGATGCCTCTGGCAGGTTAGGTCAAGCCATCAAAACTTTTGGGTTGCTTTGCACCCCTGGCTGACCACATGAGCTTGCTCAGCCACCCCTTCTACATTCCTCACCTCTGAACGTGTGATGAGTGCTCACTCCTATTGAACACACACCTAATTTTATAAGATAGCCATCAATATATTTCATATGCTCTCTATTAAAGAATTAAATGCTTATTTCCTTGAATATCTGCTGGAAACAGCTTAGGTAAACATCTTAGACAAGGGAATCTCAGTACCCTTTACCAAAAAAAAAATCCTATAGGTTGCCTCTTTAAGCACTGGATGCACATGTGGGAGAATTGGGGATGATGAAGTATTCACTCAGATTGCTGGTTTCCGCTGCATTGAAGTCAGAGACATTGAAGGCACTACAGCATTTATAACTGATTTCCTGAACAGTGTAGTAAATAGAGATGAGAGCCCTTTTCTTGTAACTCACATGTGCAACAGAAATCACTTAGCTAACATAAATCAGGACTAAATTGCTTTTAAAGGCTCACAAAACGTTTCTGAAAGAGACAGGATGAGGAAACCATTTGCCACAGTAGAGTATGTCCCCATGATGAGTCCTATTAAAGCTTGATCAAAGAGCCTTATTGGCTTTTCATTAGAGCCTGGTTATGTACAGTTGAAATTCAGCAGTGATTTCAACAGAATAGGCACATAAATATGCACAGGAGGTAAATTTAGGTAGGACCCTAGACCATCAAAGTACGTGATTAAGGACAATTTAATGTGCTGAGTAATGCAGTGTGATTTGGATGTAATTTATCCTAATCCAGTCTGATCTTTTACAGGAGAATATATTATAAGGCCACAATTAGGTGAGACCTGGGCCCCATCTGGCCTCCTGTCTCCTACAATGGCTTACAGCCAACACAAGAAACAAAGCAAATACAGAGTGAACTTCCCTTGTGTATCCTCTGTGTTTCTGGCATTCAGCTGCTGTGGGACTCTTCGGGTCAAAACATCCAGAGCATGGAGTACAATAGCCACCATTTATCCTTGCTTCATGAATTTATCTCATTGCTTTTTGAACCCATGCCTGGTTTTGGTGATTACAAAGTCTAACGCCAGTGAGTACCATGATTCAGCTGTGTTACATGCAGAAGCTCTTCTCTTACTTTGATTTAAACTGCTGTGCTCCAACTGTTCTTCCTGGGGCAATAATTTAGGGGCAAAAGCCTTTTTGGACAAGCTGTGTCTGGAGCTGGAGTTGAGTCTCGGTAGTCTGTCACTTGGGAGTTTTCTCCTCCTCCTTCCCTCTCTCCATTTCCAAGGACTTTCTGGGATGGGCATTTTGGGGGTGACATTGTTAGTTGCATGCATGTTGTGATGGGGGTGATGGTATCCTGCCTCTCCTCATGAGCAGGCACAGCCTGGCTGGCCATGGGTGATGCCTCCTTTGGGGAGGTCACCCGTAGGGGCAGGGAGGTGGAGGAGACAGTGGCCAGGCACTACACACAGCTCTGGGCAGAGTCAGTCTGACAGCAGGAGATGTCCCCAGAGAGGGACAGCAGTGGGACTCTTTGGGCTGCAGTTCAGAAACCCAAATGGACAACATGCTTGATAATCAGAGATTGGACCCAGATCTACAGAAATGAGAATTTGAGGCACCCACCCTCAAATCAGGGAGGGCTCAAGAAAATGAAGTAAAGATTCAAAGCCTGTGCAGACTTCTTAAGCTCTTAATCAGATTCATATGATGTATATGCAAGCTCATTAGCCCGACTAGTTTATAAGGTACATTTGAATTTATTACACTGATACTCAATACTTAATTTGTAACTGTAATTAGATGCATCTTTTAAACATGTTCTATCTGCATGTAGCTGTTTGTAATAAAATTCCCAAGTGAAGGGCATAACTGGAAAACCTGCACATGAGAATGATTAATTTTTATTAACTTGTTTTTATCACTCAGCATTTATGCTGTAAAGGCTATAATAAAGTGACACATGCTCGGTCATTGTAAGACAGAGATAAATTTGGCCTCCCCACAAGGGACAAGCAGGGTCAGTTTAGAGGAGGTGAAGAACACCTCCACCCAGAGCTCTTGCTAAGGTAAATACGATTTTCTGTCCTGTGGAGAAATTTGCCATCTGTAAGAATAAACAAGGTAAACCAGAAACAGATGAGGATGTGACTCTTAGGCAAGACCTTGTTTTTATACTTCTTTCCAGGAAAAACTTGCTATAAACACTTGTGTTGTCTTTTTCAAGGCTGCTGAGGCCTTGCAGTGGAGGATCACATGGCCTTAGCTCATTTCCAGCGCTCTGCAGCCCCCAGCCTGTGCCGAGCCATCTCTCCCTGGTGCCAGAGAGGCTGGGCTTTGCTGTCAGAGCGCCCTGCCCTGCATCTCACAGCCTGGTGAAATGCTGAATGTGCATTTTCAAAGCTTTGTCTTCCTCCAGGAGGATAATTTCATCATAAAAATATAATTGTAAAAATGCAAGAGGCTAATTCTGCATTTCTTTAGCCTGAGCCAAGTACTCAAGTTTCTTTCTGGAGCCAAGCAACCAACTTCACTGCTGAGGAATCCTGGGACAAAAATCTGTGGCATTTCTTACTCATTTAGGGAAAGGGTCGCGTGCCTCAAACCCATCTCTTGTCCTTCTAACACCCATTCTACATAAAGAAAGAAATGGCTGCTGCTCTCAAACACAGTGTGTCCATGTGAGGCTGAGATGGACCATGGGGATGTCACTTCTCCTGGAGCTGTCTGCATCCCCTGCACTTTGGACTTGGTGGGGGGCTAATCTCCAGGATAAGTGCAGAACAGAGGATACTGCCTTTCCTTGTCCTGCATCTCTGCCTCATGATAGAAATCCATGGATTCAGGTACAGGGAGCATTGCTGGAGAGGAGACAGCATCCATCTCCTTCCAACCTTGGCTTTTTCTGTGCAAGCTAAGGTTACTGGTATAGGGGAGATCTCTTCTGCACTTAATAAATTTATTAAGTTTTCCAGTGTTGTGCTTGGAGCTTCACAGGGAGAACTTTGGTTGAACTTTAGGTTGCTGTGTTCAAGCAAGCTGTCAGGAGTCACTAAAGCACTAAATCAGGATCTCCAGTTGGGTCCTGGTGAGCCAGACTGGGCCACCTTTGTTATGGAATGCAGAGAAAGTCACTGCAGCCTAAGCAGAAGTATACAGTGCATAAAGCTGGGCTGTTTGCTCTGCAGACACGCTGTGAGGACAACAGGAAGGTGACAGGAAAGCCAAATACTCTGTTTTGTTTTGTCCCTTGTTCTCTTAAGGATGTGATTGCACAACAGTGGTTTACCCTTCTTAGCAGCAGCAGAGGCCATGTCCAGCCAGTGAGAAATGCCTGGGCTGGAAGTCAGGTTGACAGATTCTCTCCTTGCCCCACAAGTCCCTTTCGCTCGCGGCAAGGAATTCTGGAGTCTCGGGGCCACCACAATGGGGCCCTTTCTCACAGGGCTGGAAAGGGCTGGAAAGCTCAGCCCCTGCTCAGAAAGGACAGATTCATGTTGGAGAGGGTTCCACAATGCAACGATTTATGTCAGGAAATGAACAGAATACTCTCTAAAAAAAATGAAGAAGAAGGAAAAAAGCCTTCATCTGTTTCTTTGGCTCAGGGAAGAGATCAGCTGTGGTTTCATGATATCAGAGGCTGGAATGCTGTAAGGGGGAAAATGTATAGCTGTGTGCATCCATCTGTTTGAGTTTCTATTCCCAGTGCATAACACACAGAGTTAATTTTGCTTAATTACATGTCATATGGGTCTCAGAGCTCAGTGGGAATGGAGATGCCTTCGTGCACATGGTTCAGCTCTTGCACTCTGAGTACCACGAGGATGAATTACAACCCTGCACTCTCCATACAGCTCCTGTGTGTTTGGATAATATTAAGGTGTTAAGTGCTCCTCCAACCATAGTCCTTGGTGACAGGCAGGTGCCAGTTCTCAGTCACACTTGGTTTTGGGCCTGGTCTCAAATAGAAAATGTCAGTCTGGCAGTTGATGAAAATAAGGAGCGCTTCAAGATACAAATATATTCTCAAGGCTCAAGTTTCTGTGCACATAAAGAGTAGTAGCAAAGTATTTTTGTATTGGTTTACTTTAAAAATAGCGTCACAGAATCTGATAGCAGTGCTAAGAAAAATAGTTTGTGAAAAAGTTGTCTTCAATACTGACTGCAAACTTAAGTGTTGGGAAGGAGAGAGTGGACTTCCTTGTAAAAATATTTCTGTGCTTTTAATCTGCCTGGCAAATCATTGGTGATTAAATGATAATCTGAGTTGTTTGCTTGAAATGTCATATATCTCCACCACAGTCTGCCCACACCACTAGAGACTTTTAGGAATTAAGGAGCCTGGGAACAGAAATGACTACAATGTACTTAAACGTGAATTAGCAAAAGCCAACAAATACAGAACAATTTCAATTTATGTATTAAAATACTCTCGAGGATGCAGACTGACCTCCATTATTCAGGGTTTGTCACTGTCTCATCTCCTTTGGACGGAGAACACTGAGAAAGAGACAGGAGGATGATTTACTCTCCCTTTAGCTTCGGTCTCGTCTGCTGCAGTGTCTGCTGTGCAGCTCCCCCAGCCGTGCTGCTCCGTGGGTCTGACAGCTCCTCGTGGCTTGCAGGCACTGTTTTCCCTCAGAGCTGAAACTCATGGTTGTCTGAAATCTTTGCTAAAGGAGTTGAAGCCAAGCCTTGCTTTACTGACAGGCAGAGGCCCCAGGCTAAAGTGTGACGTATCTGGGAAAGGAGGAATCCCAGAGTGAACTTTCTGGGTCTGCTGTCCCACAGCAAGGGGGAGAAGCTTTCAAAAGAGCCTTTGCACCGTGGGTCCCACAGGGATGAGGTCCCCTGACTGAAGCCATTACCTCCAAGGGAAGCTGGTCCTGCAGGAGGCTTCTGCAGACTTGCCAGATCTCCAGAGGCGATGCAGGAGAAACCCTCTGGGACAGATATCAACCAAAGTGAATTAGAAAACAGACAGGCATGGCTGTCACCAATGCACCTAGTCACCTCCAGTCCCCTCCACTTGGAACATTTCTTGGTCTCTATTGAACAAATGTCAGGATACTCCTCACTTTTTAAACAACTTTCTGATTGTGCCACTGTTTGTGTGTATCTGTATCAAAACACGTGCCCACACATCAATGTTTATTAACTCTCACTGAATACAGCAGCAAAGCCAGTCCCTAAAGGTGTGCCATAAAACTTTTCCACAACATTGTTAATATAACCTTCATATTTAAATTAGATTGCAAGTGATATATTAATTCAATATAAGATCTTTTCATGATTCAGAACCTTCCAGATAGCCTAATGTGCTAACAAGGCAGTCAGCTTTATAGCAATGTCCGTGGTCCTCCTTTCACATTCATTGCTAGATTTCAAATTAGTAATGTTATCCTGGGGTAATGCTGATGAGAAAGGAGATCCAGCTTCCCTCTCCTTTGTCATTGAAGGAGAGTGTATCCAGCTTGTGTGATGTGCTTGGCTCCAGCTATGTTTTAATACCATTAGCAGCAGGAAATATTTTCCTTGCCAGTAATGAGGCTCAGCATCAGCTAAAGGTGGTGCCCCACAGGAAGACTTTAAACAAAATTGCTAGATTCAAAAAAGGGTAGAAATATGCTATATTTGAGATAGGTGTTTGTTCAGTATGGAGTGATCCTGGATGATGAAGAGACCTGCCAGAGCTACTTTTAGTTCCACCTGCTGCTTTCACTGTTATTCTTGTAGCTGAGGCTGGCACTGGAGTTAGGATGGTGGTGTCTGTTCTCATATAGAAATGGAAGAAGAATGGAAATACGTGTGTGTATAAAGATGAAAAGATAAAAAGAGCAAGAGCTGAAAAGAAAGTGAGCTTCCCTGCATAGCTACAGATGTGGCATTGATTGTGCCTTTCCTTGGAAGGGTTTTTCTTCTACAACACCACATTTTTTTGTCTGATCTAAGGGTTAATGGTGTGCCAGGTGCAGTCTGGGTTGCAGGATATCAGAGTTTCTACTTGGAAATTGTTACAGTTAAGAGAAACCATTAAATAATTTCCTTTATTGGTTTGGAGACATAAACCAATACTTCAGCCTCACACTAATGCTTCACTGAAAACAGTGAGGCTGAGAGGAATTACCCTTATATATCATCACTTGGCAGAGGGAAGATACATCAATGAGTCATATGCAGGATAGTAAGGCATTAAAAAAATTAAACATGGAGTCAGGCAGGGCTCCTTGAGGCTGCTGCTATTGCAAAGCAGCAACACAGGCTTTCTTCTTTAGCAGAAAAGAGGTGAAGAATAGGTACACAAAGAGCACTTTAGACAGCCAGAGAGATTATTTGCTATATCTTCTTTGCTTGCTTTTTTTTTTTTTTTTCTGTCCTTGCTGGGAGGAACAAGTTTTGGATTTCACAGTTTCACTGTGGAGATGGAAGATTTTATTTCAAGCTTCATTTTATTTGATACTGCTTTCCTCTGATTTACTAAGTGAAATGTGGGTGTAAAAAAAAGTAACAAGACAGGGAGACATGGGGTACCTGGTTTTTTTCAGGAACTCCAAATCAGAACCTAAATATAGCTGACTTTAAAGAAAGACTAAATGAAGAGGAAAACTGGCCTCACAGGTTGCTTGGCTTTTCTTTATTTTTCATTAAGCCTTGTGAATTGGGTGGTGGTAGTGATGCAAATAACTATTTTATAATGATAAATTAATTTCTTCTAATTAACAATCAATCAATCAATCAATCAATCATTACCTCACTTCTAATCATGTGAATTGAGTTCTGCATGCCAAGAGAGCTGTACTGACAGCTCTACAAAGCTCCAGACTGGCATGGGAGCCAAGCTGGGGTAGAGGACTACATTTTGGGGATTGTGTCATCCCTGGCCTGGTCTGAGGGATCTCTGTTTTGGGCACCATATACCATGGAATTATATTTGCATATGATATCATTTCCGTAGAAGAAGCAACTTATTCATGAGCAGTAGCATCATCACATCAAATACAGCTGCAGATATGGCTGAGAAAACAACCAGTAGAAAGTAGAAATGACACTGGGAAATTAAAGGGGGTGCAAAAAATTCCCAATTATTACTCACTAGAAGCAAATCCTAGACATGTAGGGGATGGGTATGCACACAAAATTCTGGGAGAAACAGAATTTACAGGCAGACATAACTCTGCCCTCAAGACAGCTTTGGGGGCTCTTCAGCTGAGCCCCCAAACTCTAAATAAACAGTTTGGGATAATCCCTCTCTGATCCTCTGGAGGATAGAGCAAGGTGCAAGGGACAAAACCCCACTTCTGACAGCCCAGCCCCCCAAAATGTAGAGGCTGCTGCCTGTCCCTCTGGTGGGATCTCTGCGAGGAGCACCTGCCATGGGTGGTTGTGCCAGCAGGAGCTGTGCCAGGTGCGGTGGGCACTGTGCGGGCACAGCGGTGCTGCCCCTGCCCGCGCTGGGGCTGCCCGGCTCCGGAGAGCCCCGCGGGGAAGCACAGCCGTCAGCCGAGGATTTTTGTCCTCAGTTTTGCTTATCCCGAATCAGTTCTTGCAGCTCCTTCTGTAATTTCTTCCCCTCCCATAGCAGCTGTGGGGTTTCAGCTGTTCTGCACGAGTGGAGGTGCCAGGACCCTTTAAGTAACTGTGGAAAAGTAAGGGCACATTTTCTATCCTGGAAGAAAGAAGAAAAAACAGTTTGGGGTTTGTTTCGGTTTGTTTGGGGTTTTTTCCCCCTTGTGCTTTCCAAGCGCTTGTCAGAGATAACTAGGAAAGGACTGGAGGTTATTCACAAATTAATTAGCCTCGGGACTGCCAGCCACGGCAGCTCAGCCTGGAGCAGCCGCATCCCTGCAGCAAACCCTTCCCATTCCCGCTCCTCTCCGGGGGGACGCTAAGGGTTAATCCGGTAGCTGTGCTTTTAACAGCACAATTTAAAGGGGAAAAAATGACACCCCTCTCCCCTGCCTCGGCGGCGGCGGATGGTTCGCTCTGCCGGGCTGATCACATGCTCCGCGCCCCCGGTGCTGCCGCAGCCCCGGCCGGTGCTGCCCGGGACGCCCCCGGACCCCCCGCCCATGCCCGGCCGCCCTCACCTCCGCTGCGAGCGAGGGAGGGCGCAGCCCCAGCCCTTGAGCATATGGGTGGAAATTTGGGAGGCACCCGGTCTCTCACCACCGTTCCCAGCTCTAACCATGTCTATTTGTTGTTGTCTGTTTTTCAGGGACTATGGATCTTCAAAGAGGAAATCAGGTAAGACACCAGGCTTTTTTATGTGCTGCATGATTCTAGAGAGGTCCTTAGCCCCTGCTTTTCCCCCTCTGTTTATCTTGTGTGGCATTAAATTGTGTAGCACTTTAACTTTTTGTTGCTGAGTCCTGCTGGAGATAAGCATCAGTTTCTTTCCTTTGCGCTGTATAGAAGAAATAGATCTGTATGCTGTATAGATGTATATATACCATATACCTTATACTGTATTGCAGTTAAAATGACTGCTCTTCTCTAACTGTATTTATTCAGCTCCCTCTCCAATGTGAGATGATAATTGTATTGCATTTCTTTATTTTTCATTGCAAATGGTTGAAGTGCAGAGTCAGAGTTGGGGTTCTTTTCTGGAGGGGAAGGTTGTCTTTTTCTCTGCTGATTTGAATCTTTTGCCATGCCTTTCCAAAATGCTCTGGTGAGGCTTCTGATGCAAAATGTTTTCAATGCTTGTGTCTGGGTTTGGGCTGCCTCAAAAGCTGTAGCTCAGTGTTTTGTTCTTAAAATCCTGGATTGAAATGTCCTATAAAACCCTGATTTGAGACTATATAAATCCAATTTTACCCCTCCCCATGTAGGTCTTAGTGATTTTTACAGATGTGTTTTCAATAGGGATGTGCAATTATGGGCCTCTGGGCTTGGCTGCTCTGAGCTGGATGTGTCAGGGCTTTCTATTTTTTAAATTTTTTTTTCCCCTAAGCAGCATTGAGCACCTGCAACTCTCATTGACTTTGTTTGGAACCTTGGATGCTTCAAATTGCATTCAGGACATCCAAAGAGAAGCCTTTCAAACCAAAACTGGACTCCTGGAAAACTCTGGCCTGTGTGCAGGGAGAGGAGGATTTTTTTCTTCCTGCTTTTTAAGATGATAAAGAAACACTGCAGTGGCTCAGTCTCTGGAAGGGAAGATGAATGTAACATGGACTGCAATGAATATCACTGTCTAGATTGATTTGTTGGATAATTATGAGGGCTTTTAAGCTGCCATCCTGTAATAAGCTAAGTGATGCACTAAAGAGAAGCTGTTGCTTAACCCTGATGGCCTGGGTATCAATTGGCAGCTGCCTTTGCAGGCCAATACTTTTGGTACCTTTCCTTGAATTTCCCTGAAGTGGGGTGTGGTAGTGAAGAGGCAAGCATGGTACAAGGTGCTGGTCCCACAAATAAATTAGGGCATGCTTGGTCTTCTTAATCTCCTGCAAAGCTTCTGTCTGGGTTGCACTTCTAGGACTTGTAAAATGTAGTATTAAGGAAAGTGTGTGTTCACAACAGCCTGGGAATTAAGCTGGCAGCAGCGCCTTCTCTAGAGGGGCTTACAATAAATAAAAAAGTCCAAGTGACTTGGTAGAGGGCAGAGCTGAGTGTGGGAGTTCCTGGCTCAGTGCCACATCCTGAGCACTGGGGGCTTTTGGGCCGTGTAAAAATCTTTGAAAAATGTTGCTGAAGTCTCTGGGGCAACCTGATTTAGCACTGACCTGGAACAGCACTAGGAGACACAGAGAGCTTTGGGCTCAGTGCACCAGTTTACATGAAAGAGTATTGCAATTCATGTGCAAGAGATGAGAGGAACGGCTTTGGGAGGGGAAGGAAGCTGCTGCCTCTCCATTCCTGTGGCTCTGGGGGCAAGTTGGAGCTGATCTGCCGTGACATCATGAGAAAAGCAATTGAGTCAGTGTAGCTGAGATGCCATTTGTGGATGCTCTCCCCTGCTGGATTCTTTGGCCCCTTGCCCCTGAGGGACCCCAAGTGACATGATCATTGATCCCTGCGAGGGGCACTCAGGTTGGGCTCCCTCCTTTGGCTGTCCCAGCTCCTCATGCTGCCAGATCTCCTTCTGCACTTCTTTCCTTTTTGGTGCTGGGCTGTTTGTGCAGCCAGGGCTTGGAAACGCTGGAGCTGAGGGACACCCTTTCTCCACTCACCCCATACAATGAGGAATGTGAAACAGCACTACGAGCAAATGGAGCTGCATAAAGGGACTCTGTTCTCAGCCATCTCCTTGCTTGATTTTGGAATGGCAGAGGAATGCTTCCTTCTGTTTGGAGCTGGATGTTGTGGGAGCGTGCACGCAAGGAGCAAAGGAATATGCCAAGGGCATTGCCAGTTACAGCCTCTAACAAAGATCAGCTTTATGACACTTGAAAAAGGGATGGGGTGAATAAGCACAGATTTTCAGGATTGCTGTGATGGTCTTTTAAGATAACAAACAGCTTTGAAATGCAGTTTCTTCCGTAGGTGCAGGTCATGGAACTACTGCATCTGTAAACAAGAGACAAATAGGCATTTTTAAATGCAAGCACCTCCCAACAACTGAGACCTTATGAACATCCGGTGTCTTGACCAAAGATGTGCTGGGAGGAGGCTGCTGGGTGTGAGCACAGCTGTCCCACACTGTCCAGCAGGAATCCCACAGCTGCTGTGTCTCAGGCATGTGCAGGCATGACACGAGCACGGCCGATTGCAGAAACATTCAGAGAATGCCTCAGACAGCCAACATCACCTCTACCCTGACCTCTGCCTTGCCAGAGTGAGTGTCTAGCTAGTCCTCTGCTCACCCCTTAGAGCAGGGAGAAACTGGATAAGTTCAGAGTTTAATAGGAGTTATGGAAACATTTACCGCTGCAGTTGATGCTGGTTGTAAACATTTGAGACCTTCTGAACCAAATGCAATAGCGTGGCATGTCCTTAGCTAAACAAAAGGGAGTCTTGTGCTGATCTGGGGCATCTCTGCATGCCAGCCCTGAGCCAGGCTTCCTCTTGTGCAGAGGGCTGTGTAAACACACAGCCTTTTGGTTAGATGTGATCTAATAATAAATGCTTTAACCTGCAGCCAGCTCAGAGACCTGGGGCTCTGTGAAGGCACAGACGTTTGCTGTGGCCTGTAATGCCACATGTGCTGGTGCCTTGGACTTGGGGGGCTTTATTTGACATGCTGCAGAGCTACTCAGAAAGCTGCCTTCGTGTTTCCAGGCAATTAAATTGTTGCTCTATGACCATCTGTCAGTGCTGGAGAGCCCTCAGTACAACTGTGAGCAGTGGTTACCATGGGCATATTCTGTACACTTGCAACAAATGGGCTCTTCTTGGTCCACCCAAAGACCCTCTGCAGCAAAATGGGAAGGAATTACTTTTCAAACTCCAATTTGTCAATTGCATTAGCCAAGTGAACAGCTACTCATTTGTCACTCAAAATAGGCATTACTTCTATGCTGGCATCCACTGTGTGTTTTTTCTGTCCTCAAATCAAAATAAGGGTAGAATTGCTGCAAATCTAGGAATGGATATTTGTATGGTACATTACAAGCAACAGATTAGGTTAATCCATTCTGCAAACCCTACCAGCTACCATCTGTGCATGGTGAACTAATTAACCCTTGAGATATCTGCTAATCCTGATGTGGCTTATAAAACCAGTTGGAGTATGTTTCTCCCCAAAGCTCTCATTGTGTCACCCACCTCACAAACCCCCTTGGCTGCCTAGAGAAAGCTGCAGACTCCCGGAGTAAGATCTTGCCCTCTCCCCTTGCTGGGAATCTTTCCTGGCTGGTTTCATGCCAAAGCAGTCAGACCCCAGTCTCGAAGCTGAAGCATCTGGGACCTGCTGTTTGGTGGCAATAGGGAGCTGGTGTGGGCTTCACAACTTCTCTGCACGGAGTCTCAGTGCTTCTCAACTACTGAGAGGATTCTCTTTGCTAACCTTGAGGTCAGATCCAGCACAAGAGGTGCTTTCAAAGTGATCTCTGTCACCTGCCTTCTAGGTGACCAAACCCTTGTGGTCACAACTCTCCATGTGCCTGGGCAGGAGCACTGCTGGCCACCCCTTCTGGAACCATAACTGCCCCTGCTGTGACTGCCCACCTTGCTGCTGGGAACAGAGCTGGCTTCAAGCCTTTGCTTGGTGGCTTCCTCTGGCACCTTGTTGCTATGCTGTAGGATGCTCCTCCAAGTGAAGGGGAATAAGCTTTAATAAAATGGAAGTTCTGGCTCCATCAGTCCTGCAGTGTTTCCTTTCCCTCATTGTTCAGATCCTGTCTGCATCGAGCTGGCTGTGCTTTGGCTGAGTCTGGCAGCTGAAGTCTATTTTAAGTAGTAATAGGGCACTTAGAATATTAAGTTAATGATTTGGTTCAAGCCAGTGTTGCCTCAGGATGCTGATGAGGCTTCCTTGAATGAGTAAACCATCATTCAGCTGGGTTTCCTTGTCCAATTTTTAGACTAGCAAGATTATGGCTATACACAGCCAACAGTCACTGTTTTCTTTCTCTCCTGTAATCTAAAACTAGGAAGGATATATCTGCTGGCAAGTAAATAAAAACTTCAGAATCCATTGGAAGATACTTCACAAACTTTTTATAGAAACATCTGTAATGCTGTCTTTTCCCACAGTGGGGAAATTACTAAGCAGAGTTGAGAGAGTTTCAGCAATGACAGAAGTGGGGCCTCAAGTGAGAAACAAGCAGATTGTTGTAAAAACACCAAGGGCCCTGGTGGCTGATCGCTTTGTGGGATGCTGCCTAGGAATTATGGGTGGAGGTGATGGCCAAAGTTCCTTCCTTGGCCTAATTCTTCATTACTAGAGAAACTTTCTTGCCCTCATGCACCAAGGATGTGCACTCTGTCAGCTTCAGGGAGTGCCTTAATTGTCATTTCTTTGCATTATTTGGGGTAGGTTTTTTCCTGCTTCCTTTGTAATTACCAGGGGAAATGGCTCAACTTGAGGCTTTTTCTGTCCTTACAGCTGAGCTATGCTCTTCACTTCAGAGCTTAACCTTTCTAACCCTGTCACTCTGCATGTGTCTAACCAGCACTTAGAGTTCCATGGCATGTCTTGCTCTCTCTTTCTTTTTTTTTTCCTTTTTATAAATGAGCTTTATTTTCTTGACTTAGTCTGAGCTGCCTCCTTTAAGACAATGTGGAGAAAATGAGTAGTGTGTGCCACCCCTTCTGTGCTTAATCCTTCAATGGGGTGACAAATGTGTGAGCTCCCAGCTGGACCAGCAGGGTTATGTGGCTGGAGCTGGTTTTACCTGTTCCAGGACTGAGGTGGTGACCCTGGGAACAAAGCTTGGTTGATACAATTGAGTGTGGAGGTCTCTGCCAGCTTCACAGGCCTGTGGCAAGCATTTAGCTACACATAGGTAGAGGGTGAGCGGGGAATGTACAGCCTCCAGCCCTGGCAGGTGTTCTGTAACATTTGTGGGAAATGGCTGCAGTGGAGGGAGAAGGAAGATCTGCTCCAAGAGGCATATAGTGTTGCCTTTCCTTTGCCTTAAGGTTGCTGCAGTATTGATGGGATGTCATCTGGAGTCGTGTTTAGTATTAAATGTTTAGTATTAGAACTGGGGGATGCCTTAACTAATCCAGCTGGCTGTGAAATCTGTCTCAGTTTTACCTTCTCAGCCAGAAGAACTCTTAAGCCTTTTAACTGGGTTCTCAAAGAAGCCAGATCTAAGTGTGTTACTAAAGAGGCTGAAAAATCCAATTAACTACCATGGTCAATCCCAGCATGAGGCAATGCATCTTCTCTCAGGGTGGCGACTGCAGCAGATGCTGGGGGCTACCTGCCCCAAGCAGGGACTTGGTCATTGCTTAGTGAATCTGAGCCCAGGTGGTAGCCACGAAGATAGAATGTGGTTTTTAACTCAAATGTTACTTTGAGTCATTCTGCTCTCATGGTGTTTGTCTCTGAAGTCTGTCTCCCTATAGTTCCTCTGAAGGCTTTAATTTGGAAGGTTTTCTTTTAAGGTGGTGAATAGGGATGCAAATCTGTCCAAGCCCGTGGCAGGGTCCCAGGAACATCTTAAATCATGTAACTTGGTGTCTTAATCCTTGCAAGAAATCTGTGGTATGACATGATCCCTGCAGACTGAGGCATGTGCTCTAGTTTGTATCCTGATGAATCACAGGGTGAACTGTGCACAGTTGCATTGTTTCCTACAATTAGGGCAGAAGCAGGGATGGTGGACTGGCTCCTTGGTGCCATTTGGCCTGCTGATGAGGATGACTGGATGAGATAGTTTGCCAGTCACTATTTTATAACTTCACAAGCATGTACTGACAGGATTGCTCTCGATCAGAAATCGTGAACTGTTCCCTCATCATACGATTAACCTTCTTGGCTGTATGTCCTAATTACTGCATGGAATTTAAAAACAGCAGATTCTGGCAGAACATTTTGGTTCTCACATAGCTGCCTTATTTTTTTTTTTTTTTCTTCAGTTCCTTTTCAGGAAGATAAAGGAGTTTATAATAAAAGAAGGATAGAGAAGGCAAAGTAAGCAAAAGCATAGCAGTTAAGGAACAGACAAACCTTTTCATTTAATTACGGGGGATATACATCTTGGGCCTGGTTCTGGAAGAAGTTAGCAGTTAGCGATCTCAATGTGCATCTTGAATTCAATCATCAATGACAGAGCTTCCATTTCTCATGACTGAGAATTATTTCTCCTCAGGTAGTGAATTTGCTAAACTTCTGATCAGTTTATTGGCTTTTGCTTGATGCAGTTATTCCCCAAAGACCTAATTTTCTTTCCTGATTTTTTTTTTTTAATGAGACCGTAAGTCTTTTTTTTTAAACAAGTTTTTCATATAACTAGACAAGCATCCATTCTGTGGGTTTGGGTTTTTTTTTCCCAAGGTAAAACTACTGCTCCTGTGCTCAGGTGCACTGGCAGAGAGCAGAATTTGAGGAGGAGCAGCCGCTAAGTCAGGCAGATTTCATGTCCTTGCAGCATCTGTGCGTGTGTGACCCAATTCTGCATCTTCAGTCAAGATGTGAATCTGTCCACTCCAATCCCACGCTCCAAATGCAGCCTGTAGTGTTCTGGCAAAAGGAAGCTGATCTCACACTTCTCCTTGTACACCATATTTTTAAAGTCACTGCTTAAACTGAAGTGCTTTGGACTTCTGCCTGAGGCTACTGACGAGAAGAGCAGATAGGAGACTTCATTCTGCACTGTTTCAGTTTTCTGCTGACAGCACATGTGGCCCATTGGATGTATAGGATCACTGTCGTCTTCTGGGTGGCCCATATGCTGGGGTGGGAGGAAGATGGGATGAGAGAGAAAGAGATGTTTGTACGTTGTGTGGGTTTTTTGTTTTGCTCCTTGGCTTTTAAACTGAAGTGTGGGGACAGGGTGCAGGATTAGGGAAAAGAATGTGTTTGTGTTCTTTGCCGTTCCCAGTTCAGCATCAGTGCTGCAGAGAGCCCTGTGTCCAGGAGAGAGGGCAGGGAGACTGGGTGCAGGCAGGGCTGGAAAAATGAGGTGTGGCTTGAGCACAGCCGTGGTGGAACAGTTTGAACCCTGCAAATGCCTCAGAGTGTCTTCAGCCAAAGCGCAGAGAAAGCACTTGGTACCTTAGGGGATATAATGGCATTTCTCTTGGTTTTAAGAAATTCTCTGTTCTCCATCTGCTCCTGTTCTTCCTCCCTCTTCTGTCTGTCAGTGGCAGATGGTATTAACGCTGCCTGCGTGGGTTTTTCCTCTCTTGCACAGAGGGTACTGGTATTTTGATTTTGGCACACTGGATAAGGCAGGTGAGAAGTGCATTTGGGAGCTGGAGCAGAGGGTGATGATCCTCAGCCACCACAGGAATCTGTATGGGGCACAGACGGGTCTGGGTGGCTGAGAGGAGCAGATAAAATCTTCCCTGGGCATTTTGGGTAGCTTAGTCTCATGCTGGTGAGCACTCTGTCCCCAGATTCTGGAAACCTGGATGTAGGGTGTGTGTCCTTAGCCTGTTGAGAGCATGCACCCCTAAAATAGCACTCCCTAAGTGCATCCAGCTTTGTGCATGGCTTCACACCTGGCCCATTCGAGCTGGCCCGTGTCCAGACTGCGTGACAGCACAAATCTTCTCTCCAGTTCACTCTGGATGGAGTGGCTCACCCAACCAGAAATGGCTGGAAGCTTGACTTCCAGAGGTGTCCAGCAGGAGTTACAATATGTGCACTGATTATTGGCCAGCTCTGCCTGGACACGCCAGTGCTGCTGAGTTTTCTGTGCTTGGCAGCATGGCTCCTTCACAGTTGGGACTTGACTCTTGCTCCGTTTTTTGAGCCACACATGAATCCCAGCATGTGTACATACCTGTGAGTTTCCAAGTGCAACGTCTGGGGCTTTTCTGCCCTCCTCCTTGGCAGTGCTGGAGGCTGGTTTTTTCCTCAGAGGGGTGATGCTCTCAGTTTGTACAGCTGTAGATGTGGATTAGCATTCAGATATTCTAGGCACTTCCCAGCAAAACTTGGAACTGGTACAAAACTGTATGTGCAGGGGCTGTACCACAGGGATCATGTGGGAAACAATCCCCACTTGCCATGTGGAAAGAGTTAATGTGAGCAATGGCTGCCAGAACAAAAACTAAACAGTCCTGGATACTTCTGGGTCTGCGAATGGGATTAAAATGGGTTTTTGCAAAAGTAAACAGAGTGGAAAATTGGGACTAAGTTTTCATTGTGCTTGTACTTTTAGAAAGGATGAAGGACAGGATGGGGCTGTGAAAATGCAGCTGTGAGCGTGTCACTGCGCAGTTTGTCAAGCACACGATCCTCTGGCCCCACTCCTCCGTTCCAACTCAGGAAAGGGCTCCCTGGTTGTGGATTTCTCCCCTGCAGGAGTGAGTTATCCAGATGATGAATTTCTGAGGCACGCTCGAGTCACGTGAAAGCCAGATGTGAGCATTTTCCAAGCAGTGTGTGTGGGTCTAGCCTCCGCCAGGCTACGTGGCAAGTGGACGTGGTCTGAGGTTGGTCTGCAGCCTGGTGGTGCCCGACAGCTCCCAGTGGGATCATTTCTGCCAGGGAGAGAGGAAGGTGCTGGCTGTGCCCATCACTGCAGCCCAGCACCTCTGCCTCCACCCCCCACACTGACAGGCGCTCCCCTGGCTGCTCGTGATGAAGCTGAATTTGGTGGATAAGACTAAAATTAAAGGCCTTGTTTAATGCCTGCTGCCAATCCTCTTACTCAGATACTTTAGCTGGATTTGCATGTTTGATAATCTACTAGTCAAATATTTTTTCAAGGTACAGCCTTCTTGAACAGATGGCATGGGGAGTGGAGGTGATTGTTAGCTTCAAGTGTATAGAAGAGGAGGTATCTTTGCAGGGATGAGAGGTTTACTTTAAAATGCAGTCTCCTATTGGGGAGAAAAAATAATATATGTGTATTCCTTCAACAACTATCTTAAAATATTTGCTCTAAACATGATGCATCAACATCCCACAGACAAAAGAACAAGGAAAGCTTATTTAAGCTACCCTGGTGTGGGACAGCTGCTTGTCCAGCAATTACAGTTAACAAATGAATCTGTCATTGTGGTGGTACCTAAGAGGTTTAATGTCTGACCAGGCTCACACTGAGCCAGGCACCAGGCACAAATGTTGGTTTTGTTTAGGTCTTTCTGGAGCCTGAGGGGAGAAGCATCAATGGCACAGTTCAACAGGGTGCCCTGAGTAGGACTGTGTGAGATAGATCAAAACACTTGCAACCTTTCTGTGCCATCCTCCCATTTCTCTGACTATCTGTTGTTCTCTGCCCAACTGAATGAATTAATTGTGTGAGCCAAGAATGCGTCGCAATGGTTCCAGTTTGGACGAAGGCTCATCTGCCTTTTTCCTCTTTCCAGCCGTGTTGTAAAACTGTACACAGATTCTGTATCAGAGGAATTCTCTGGTAAAAGTACTTGCACTTCTGGGGGGAGCTTAGCAAACCAAGTGTTTCTGTCTTCCTCCCCTAGTCTAAGACAGTTGCATTTTAGTGCCTTCCCATTTCACTGAAGTGTCAAGCCCCAGCTGAAGGGGAAGGGACTAGAGGAGAGGAACCTGGAGACAGGCTGGCAAAGGATGGTCAGTGGATCTGGGGGACTGAGATTTTTGGAGGGGTCACAAGGGTGTGAGCATGGTGCACTGTCTGCAGATGGAAGCAGAAACAAGCCCCACAGTTTTGGGGTTCCTCACTGAGCTTTCTGCTCTTGACTGGGCAGCCTCACCTTGTCAGGGGGAGGAGGTTGTTCCTTTGCTTGTCTGAAGAGTGCAGAAAGGAAGCAGGAAGGGGGAAAGTGCAGGCAAAACCCCAGCAAGAAGCCCTGGACTGAGTAGACTGAGCCTGGCTTTTGGGTTCTTTACCTGCTTGGGGCAGTAAGGTGTCCCACCTGAGCCCTCAGGACAACAACATAGTGCTTCATGTGTACCAGCTCCTTGGCAGGTTTGTCTTCCAAAATGTGAACTGAAATACAGGCTCAACTTCTGTTTTCTGTTCTGCCATATGTGATGAACATTGCAGCCAACAAGGCTGTAGGCCAGTTCTAAGAAGTGGACACATTTAAGGAACAGTGTGGTCAGCCCACTTCTTGCTGACTTGTCAGATACCACTGTTGGCATGAGAACACACCCATTCCTCAGAAGAAGCATTTATTTCCTCCAGCTCGAGTCTGAGGAATCACTGATTGCATTGCTTATTTTCTTTACACCCCTCCAATTAAGGGTCTAAGTCTACAAAATGAGTCTGCAAAACACTCAACTGCACTCATGGAACAGACCACTGTTGGAAACGGACCAGATGGCAGTATCTCTTCAGTATGGCCACTTGTTCTTATAATCCCTTTCTCAGTAATTTAAGTTGCACTGTAACAGCTGGGAGATTTTAGTATTCCCAGTTGATGGTAAAGGCTTCATGAGAACAAAATAGTTTTATTAGTTAAATGGCCCTGGGACTGTTACCTTCTATGAACAGGCCATACCTGTATAATTCAACTCTTTGCCTTCCAAAGCAAGGTAGCCACATCCAGATCACTGGCAGAGGTCTGTCTTTGGCCTGTACTAATTTCTCATCTATGCATAGAAATCATTTAGGGCAAGGGTTGCATTGCCAGAACTACAACCCCACTGAAACTCATGACCAGTATGATCCAATTGCCCACAGTGACTGCAGGACTGTGGTTGGGAAATATGTAGCTTAACAAGCTAGACAGCTTTTTGTTTTAAAAAAAGTTTGTTATAATGGTCCCTGATAGCCCCAGCAACTGTGATTCCGCAGGAGAGTGTCCCTCCTGGTGCTGCCAGCAGTGTTAAATCATGGATGCTGGGCTCAACTCTGAACTGAACATTTCAGACAGTGTTACTAACAAAAGGAACCTGCATCAGCAGCTGCTGCTAAAATGCCTGTGGAGAAGGAGTTCCTCTGCACCTGCCGGGGTAGGAGCCCACCTGGATGTGCAGTACTGATGTGCACCATGAATGTGGTATCTGGATTTTGGTGGATTGAGCTCATGCATTTGATTCTAGACTGACTCCAGCCATTGTAGGTTTTTGTGGAAGCTTGCTCTGCTCTAACTGTACAGAAGACAAATAGTCTGCTGCTAAACTGAGATGAGTGGAGCTGTATCACAAGCATAAAGCATTAGTCCCCAGCAGTCTGGCGCCTGCTCTCTTGCCAGAGGTGGGAGGAGCAGCAAACAAACCAGTCTCACTGGCAGCACAAAAGCTTCTGCAGAAATCTAGAATAATATGTTTCATGTTCACCATAGCAACCAGCTTAATTTTGTCTTCAAAGCTCTTTGCCCTTCAACTCCTTCCTTTTCTTTCACACCTGAGGAACCCCCTTGACCTGTGGGAGGGTTGCCCAATTCCATCGTGGCAGCTTGGAAGCAATGGGATGGTGTTCAGCAGCCACTTCCAGTGACATGCCTGCTGTGCTGCTATTTCTGTGCAGTGTGGCTCTGAAGGAAAGCCTCCTCTGTGCTCTTCACAACTGCCTCGGCCTCGTGACTTAGCTGTAATTTATGGATTCATGTTCCTTTTGAGCTTTTAAAAATAATTCCGGTAGGAGGAGTTTGTTCTGGCTCCAATTGAAGTCGGCAGCAGGGGCTGTGGGGACTGATGTTAAGAGCAGAATTGGGATGCCATTGCCCTAGGAGTAGCCTGCTTTGAGCAGGCAACTTTAATTTTCCTTCCAGATACTGAGATTTCCCCCCCTGCACTTCCAAATGATCTGAGACCAGCCAGTGTTCAGCCCTGTGGCAGAGAGGAGTGGCAGGAAGTGAAGGTTTGTTCATTTACTGTTACCAATCCCATTGGAAACCAGGTCCAAGCCTCACGCAGAATTCCAGTAAAACCCTGTCCTAAAGGGGAAACCTGGGGCTGTTCAAAGCTTGTGTTCTGTTGGCTCAGGCACAGCATGTTTCTGAGGCCTCTGACCTCCTCCCCGTACGCGGGCTCCCGCCGCGGCTCTTCGTTTGAGCTCTCTGTGAAGTGGAATCTATCACTAATGTCTGATATTTTTATTATTTGTAGGGGGGACTCTTAAAAGCTGGTAGCAATTAGAGCTTAAACGTCTTGGAATAAAAAAAAAAAAAATCCCCAAGAAGGAAGTTTAATGCTAAGCAGATGTGCAGGAGCAGCTGAAATATGCTGGCTGTCTTCTGCTTCAGAAGCAACCTCATCCACTTCTAGCTGCTGTCAGGCTGGGGCAGCTCAGAAGTGCTGCTGCTTTTATGCTGGGAAGCCCACACTGGTGACCTGTGGGATTGTTTACCAGCTAATACTTATATTGCCCTTATTTTCTGGCTTAAGCCAATAGTTTTGACAAGGAGAAAAAATACTTTGTTTTAAAAGAAGTTTTTCTGAGAAATTGATAATTGCTAACAGAATTGCTTTATTTATGGTGAGGGGTGTCTGTCGATATGGCTACTGTTGATCTAGGTTTAAACTCTGTCTCTTCTTGGGTAGATAGATCCAGAGTAGCCCTAAACTTGTGTTAAGTGCAGTGTATTGCATCTAACTTTGGGTGTTTCTGTCTTTTGCTGCAGCTTGGGTGGGGGCAGACTTTGAAACTTTCTCAGTTACTCCTGCAGTACATCATCCGCTTGATTTATCATTGTTGTATTCAGGTTCTTCTGTCTGGAAAAAGATCTGACAGCTGACTGAAGTTCATGCTCGTGCTCTGAAGGCAGTGGAAGTCTATTCAAAAGCTAATAGACAAGTTGCTGACAACAACTCCTTCACACCCCTTCCCGTGCGTGCCCCGAGTCTGTAACAGGAACATGCTGTAGATTCCCTCCATGAGCTGCAGCACAAGTTACTCTGCCAGATTATTTCCTGTTGCACTCCACCAGTGCAAAGCCTTTTTCATTTTTTCTTAAATGGCAGTCCAAAGTAAATTATTGTTATTTACCACTGTGTATTTTGTAGTGTACTGTGACAGTGCAGCACATGGGTTTGGGAGTCAGAAGGTTGAAAGACTTCAGAGTTTTCTCCAAACTGCCACTATAGAGAGTTTACTGCAAAGTAGTCAAAGTACTGAATCCATTTGAATTGCAGTGCAACTACACAATGAAAATTGTGTCCCTAATTTAAAGAAAGGATTTCAAAACCTCAGCATTCCCTTAGTGCTGGGAAAACAGCAGTGTGTTTCTTGGACCTCTGGTTTCCATCAGGAAAGTTTGAAAGCTGTTTCTTAACGTTTGTATCATGCTACCAATTCCTCAGTCACATATGTGCTGTGAATCTATTAAATTACTATCTATTCATCTTTTTACTGTCTTGGAGGTCCTCTGCAATTCAAAAGACAGTAACAAATAGACAGGGCCATCAGTATAGCCTGCTTTTCTCTCCAGTTGGTTGATGGGTACATCTTCTCTGTTGTTAAACTGCTGGGTCCAGAACAGGGTTCCCCATTGCAAACAAGTTTTTCAAATTACATTTTGGGGTTGTCAGAATTGAGGAAATTCTTAGATTGTCATATAAACATCTCTTTCTAGATGTCTCTTCTCCCAGGCAAGGAGAGAGTAACAGCTGCCCTTCTGCCCCTTCATCCCACAGAAGGGGAATGTTTGTTGTTTAGAAATGGGGGAAAATCTGTTAACTTTCAAAACATATTTCCAGTGTATTCAAGAAAAAATTAACACTTAACATTTGAAGATTATTCCCAAATTCCCAAGCCAAGTATTTCCACTTCATTTCATGAAGGGGTAGGGACCTTTTTGACCTTGTTGGCAGCAACTCCTACCAGATTTCTCCTTAACCTGATCTCTGTCTCATTCATTGGTTAAAAAATGGATTTTCTAGTTATACTCTGATGTACCTTTATTGGATCTTTGTACTCTTTTCAATGGAACATTATTCCTCTATTGTTATTTTCCTTAACACAACTGCAGAGTAACGAGATGCTTGTAGAAACTTATATGTGTTTGCTAAGCTCAGTCTCAGTTCTCTATGTGTCTTTTGGGTATGATTACCAGCTGCAAAGATAAACAGTTTTGCAGGTCTGAGGCTTAATAAGTCAAACTGTCTCTTGGTATGTGTCTTCTGAGCTACTGGGAATAAGCTCAGGGCATATCTTTTTCTTAGAGCTCAAAATTGAATCACCTACAGATCAGTTTCATAAGTTCTGCAAATCCACTAAACCATAAAAATTAACTGGGTGTTTCTTATGACTTGACCTTCCTCTGAGTCCCCATCATGCCAACACTACTCTTAAGAAAAACTTTTGTCTCTTTCAAAGCTGTCTTTACTAACTTTCTGATATGACTGGTTTTGTCTGTTTTCTTCTGTCTCTAATTACTTTCTTTTTTCATGGCTGCCCTATGATTGGATTTCAAGTTTGGATGTCCAGTTTGTCTGAGACTCCAAAAAAGAGTATCGCTCCAGGTAAATTCTTGTGTCTTGGTGTTCTGCATGCTGTTAAAACCAGAATTCTCTAGTTCAAGCTGTGTGTGGGTTTGGAGTTGCCCTGAATGTGAATCTCTGACGGTGGATACCCAGGATCTGTTGTCTGCTTGTGTACTGGTTTTTCATGATGCATGATTTCTGATAAGGAAGAGCTTTGCTTTTCTGATGACCGCCTCACCTTGATGTTGCTGCTAGCAGGGGTTAGCAGTTTGCAGGGTTTTATTTCCCTTACCCAACTCAAAGCTTCAGTCCAAGGCACCTTCCTCTTTTGCAGTGGGTTGAGTCTGGCCACAGCTGAGTGTACCTGCACAGCTGTGCTCTCACTGTTCTATGTGGGAGAAACGTTATGGGTCAGGATAAGGCAGAGAAACGTGACTGTGTGCTCCTTATCCTTCTGAAATGCTCGTTGCATTTTGCCAGTAAATAGAAGTGGTTACACATGGAAAAGCTGAAACTCTGATAAAGATGCAAAATTTTCAAGGGAGCATCAGCCTCCTTGTTGCAACAAGTCAGGAAGGAGAAGGAAGCAGGGGAGCAGCTTCTAGGTGAGGTGTCAGGGGCTTGGGAGAATAGTCCCATACAAGGCAAAAATTAAGCTTTATGCTATAAGGAATCAGGACTTCTGCTGTGTAACCAGTGGATTTCTTCTGCAAACATTTGTCACTTGACATGGAATATCACAGAACAATTCTTTTCTCCTTCAGCTTAGAAGGAGAGATGACAAGTGATAGATCCTGTGTCTGTACAGGATGCTGGGATGGTCACTCAGGCACTTAAGGCTACATATAGGTCTTGGGGCAAGGAAAGATGGAAACACTTCTGCTGATTTTCATACCAGATTTGGTAAATATTCAAGTTCGTGCCCTGTTGAAAGTATGTGAACAAAATGCCACCATCCTTGATGGGTGAGTGCTTGCTTGTCCGAATTTTTTTTGTGAGCAAGACTGCTGTGATTCCAGAAACACTATTCTTGACAGAAGTTAAATATTTTCTTGGGGGGTTTGGCCTCATATTTGCAGAAAAGGTCTAATTTGAGGGTGGTAACTGGATATAAAAGTGCAGAAATATCTGAAGTATTCAGTCACAAGAGCCTGCTGCTTCGTAGGTCATGGGGGAGTTGAGACAGAAAAACAGAATGAGACTGAGCAGGAGAGAAACATGTCAAGGAGGAGACAGAAGAGGTGATGTCCCTCAGGAAAAATGACAAGAACCCCTCAGATTCCCTGGCTGGGGGGTGAGGTTGGGTTTCTTTGACTCAAACAGGTCTGTTGGGACTGTTTCATGTTGTGATATATAAAATGGCAAACTGAATGCCGAGGTTTTTAGCCTTATCAAAGGGCAAGGAAGCAAAATCTTTAATAGATACAATTTTTTTCCTTCTGCTTTAATAGATACAATTTTTTTCCTTCTGCTTACTGCTTTTAACTAAATGCATGCTGCTAGATTGGCAAAAAAAAAAGTGCATGATGAGTGTGCAAATGTAAGTGATTAATTGCATTGCATGGTGCTCGAGAAGGTGAATGTTGATACATAGTGCTGCTCAAAAGTTTTATGTACATTTGGCAAGTTCTGAGCTCCCCAGGCTGTTCTAGTTCATGTGGCCTTTCAGTTTCTCATCCAAATGAATCCCCAGTTTCCAAAATAGCTGTTCTTCAGTCCAGATCTGCCATATCTGTATCCTGATGTGTCAAGCTGGTAGATCAGACTTGAATTTGGATGTGATCTTTACCTGTGTAGTACATTTATGTGTCCTAGCTAGGCTGTGGCTTGGAGGTGAGAACAGAAGCCAGTTTCACTCTGTCCAAGCTCTAGCTGAGGTTATGAACCTGCTCCATGAAGTGGAGACTCTAACCAAGACATTAAATTGGTTTCAGTTTGTACTTTGGAAAAAGAGGGGTGCCACACAGCCACACCCCGGGAGGTGCTGTGGGGGCACTCCAGTTTGGTCACCCTGACTGGTGTTAAAATCCTTGGCTGGTCTGCTTTGTGCCTTGTGGAGGGATGGGAATGTGTTGCACCACTGAGCAGGACTAGGACGAATGCCAGAGTATATTGGTGACTTCAGCCTGGTGGAAGACCCAGTTTGGCAGCTGTGTGAAAATCTCCAAGCAGTTTAACAGATTTGTGTGCAAAATACTACTTAAGTATTCTTAACTGTTGCTACCTGTAACCTAGTTGGTTGGAATCACTGTTCAGAGAGCCAACTTTCCAAGAAGGAGTGGAAAGAGGACTCAACTTTTTACTTTCACCCTCCTGCCTCTAATTTTTCTTGGCTGTATTTTAAAACCTAGCAGATCAAAAATAAAAAATAAAAATCCCGAGACCAATAGGCTCCACTTGGCAAAGGTCAGCACTGAATTTTTCTGTTGGTCAGGATTTCGTTGGAAATGCTGCTGAGGGCTGTAAAGAGGGAAGAACTGAACTGGAGCAGCTGCTTGAGAGAGCTCCTGCCATTTACCATGGGCCAGGGTCATTCCTGAAGCGCTGCCCGTGGGGGCTGTGTTTTGCTGCTGGTTTTAGCTGTGTGTCACACACACACTCCAGGGCTGGAGCCACAGTCTACAGGTAAAGCTGCCACTTATCCCAGACTCCTGAAGGCTCACCCAGATCTTGGTTCTTGGAAGTGACAGAAAGTACTGTGTGTGTCTTATGGTGGGGAATGATTCCAGGCATCCAGTTAATTTTTTTACTGCTGTGATTGCTGATCACAGTCTCTTCTTGGTGGCAATGTGTGCTGTTGGCGTGGGCCCCCTAAAGGTGTTTGTAGCAGCAAGCCAGGAGGTTAGGAGGGACTTAGTGCAGCTCATGGAGTTACCATCTTAGACCAGATCTTGGCATGTTTAGCCAAAAAGATAGCAAGAAGGGCTAGAGCTTTGGCTACTATTGCCCCATGTCCTGAAAGGCGTGCAGAGCACATGAGCAAGGAAGGTGGATGGTTGGATGGATGCTCACTTGGGGAGAAACTTCCTGTGCATCAATCACAGCTGCCAGCCTGGGGCCAGAGGGTTTACAAACTGACCTAGCCATTGCTGGGTGCATGATGCTCAATCTTGTTTTATTCTCAGGCATTCTTTGGGCTTTGGACAAGGTTTTAGGCTAAATTTCTCTGCTTTTGAGTCTTCTGCATTACCTAGGTGATCAGATCCAAACCATCCCCCTTCTGCTTTCCACCCATCTCTGTCTAATAGCAAGGTGTCACCTGCTTCTGAAATTCTCTTCTGAAGATGCAATAGAGTGTCTTTGTGCTTTGTAAAAGAGCTACCTGGCCAGGCTCAGGGAAGAGCTATAGAAATCACAGTGTATTAATAACCAATTTGGTAAACTTGCCCAAATGTTTCTTTTCTTCTATAATTGGGAATAATCCAGACCTTGAGACTGGATTTGTACTGAATTTCTGAAATAACTGTGGGAGGGGGTAAACTTTTGTCTCTGTCCCTAAAGCTTTGTGGTTCAGGGCTGCTACACTAAGACCTCTGAGCTGTGAGGTTAAACACTATTAGGATTGGGAAGATTGCTGTCTGGTGGGAGGGATGAAGATGAATCCCCTTCACTCACAGCTTGTTGCAGTAGTAGTCTTAAACCTTCAGGAATAATTGATGTATAAATACTGTCTGAATTTTGGTAAGTGGCAACGGGGCTGAAGGGTGACAGGCTGTAATTCAGGAGTATCTAGGAGATGAGTCAAAGCTCTGATTGTTTAGGGCACACAAAGAATTAAAAATGAACAAAAATCAAAAATACCAAGACAAGAAAAAAACCCTCTCACTGAATAGAAGAGAGATCCTAGACTGGGAAACACAGTTTTGATCTGAATCCATGTTGTCCCCATAGAGATTTGTAGCAGGCTTCATTAGTCTCATCTCACTGTTTACTCTAGGAACTGGTTATTTTAAGAACTGCTTTTCCGACACTGCTGTGTTGTGATGAGCTTTTGTGTACTCTCACATGCATTACATGACAAAGTCTGTTTTATCTTGTGTGCAGTACACACAACCCAATTTTTAGACAGACCTAAGCTCTCTATCTTAACATGGTTCAGGATAAATCACGGGGAGAAGGCTTAAAGAAAACATGCAATTTTAATGTTTGTTTATTATAGTCATGGAGTCCTTTTGATAAGAAAGAAAAGAGGTGAAGTTTTTGGGGGAAGGAATTCCATGTGTTTAGACCTAAGTGTATGATGCTGTACGGGGTTAGACTGATCTGAGGATTTTAAGTAGGCGTGCTGCTATTCTGGGCTTTTTTTTTTTTTCCCCTTCATCCTTCCCCGAAAGGAGTTTTCCAGAGATACATAAAAGTTTACCCGTCAAGAACTGACTTTAACAAGAAACCGCAGCTCTAGATCCAAGCTACCACAGTTACTCCTCCCTGTGTGTGGAAAAGTGCAGAGCTCTGCCATCATTTTATGGAATGCCAGGACACTGGGGCCGTGTGTGCCAGACAGCCCAGCGTGCAGGCTCTGCACGTGTCCCCAGCAGCTGTGCCCGTGTCGGAAGGGCTGCCCTACCTGCCAGCTGGTTCTCCAGCTCTGACTCACCCTCACGGCCTTCACTGGCCGTTTCTGTGGTTTTGGCTGCTTCTGCAGGGCTTCCATGGACCAGCCCAGTACTAATTCATTTAGTCTTAATCTCTAAACATTTGATTGATAATCATGAAAGAGCAATATAAAAAAGCCTGTGCACTGTATGGATTAAAAGAGCAGACATGTTTATAGCCCGATAACAACAGAGTAATCTGGCAAAGATCAGGAGTCTCACATTCCCGTATCCAGATGATTTTATTTTTGGAGTCCAGTTGGTGGTTTTCATTTTTGGCTATTGCAAAACCATCATAGGTCTTAGCTGTTGCAACACAGGAGGAGGAGGATGATGTTGGAACGGATGTCCTGCGCTCTTATTTAGGAGGCTTTCACAGTAGTTTGCTGTCTCCGAGTGCAGCAGGAGGAATGATGCTCCCTCCTCGCTGCCTGGTGAGGGGGACAGGGTGCAACTGTTGTCACTTAATAGTGCCAGCTGTGAGGGGCATGGACAAGCTCCAATGACATTTCTGCTCCACCCCAGGAAGAGAAGTGCTGAGGTGAGGAGCGGGAGGATTGTAAAGTGGAGCCCTATGGAGAGGAGGAGGGGTATCCTCAAGACTTTAACCAGGAAACGGACTCGAGGCAAAAAGAAATGGAGAGGCAAGCAAACTCTTATTTCAGCCAGCAATCTGTGCTCTGCTCTGGGGAGGGCTTGCGAGTTGGAGCTTAACCAAAACACTAATTCTGCTTTTTTGGAGGGAGAGGAGGGGGGACCTCTACCTGGCACATCAGTGTTATCCTATCCTCTGCTCTCCATTTCTCCTGCCCATGCTGAAGACGCTTTTTAAAAAGTAGGGCTGTTGTGTCAGGGTGGCATTGCAGCTGCATGTGAGCTTGCTGGGGAACTTGTGCCACGCTGCATCCCTGTCCCCTGGTGTGCTCACACTGAGCAGGCTGTTACTCTTCAGTGCATGCTGTGTCCTGCGTTACAAATTAGACCTGAACTAATTGGCAGGGATGCGGAAGCGCCCAGGGCAGCGGGTGTAATTGGTGCTGTGCTGCCTGTGGTGTTGCCTGTCCTGTTCTTTTGAATCCCCTTTGGAGAGTCTGACATAGTGTAGCAGCAATGTTGTGGGCATCCTGAGTGTCACTGAGCAGTAATTCATCTAAACCTTGTGGGGGATGGAAGGCTGAGGAGAATTAGAGTCCCTTACTCTACTGACTGTGTCTGAAGGGAATGCAGTAACCGCCCAAACCAGGCTACCCAGAAAATGGTTAAGGATTTTGGTTACTGGAAGGAGCTGTTTCTCTGTCTTTTCCTTCTCCTCTTCTTCCCTTCTTTGCTCTTACTGAAATCTCCCCCATTTTGCAGTACCTAATCTTGGGTGCCCATCACTCCAGGAGCCACGGGGACCCCACGCCTCGAGAGGGGGATATCCTCTAGGCATGATCTGCTGCGGCGTAAATGAACAAGTTTGTTTGACCTTGGTTACTTCCTAGAACAAGGAATTTATCACCCTATTTTTTTTTGTCTTAATAGGAGCCCTGTAGCGGTTATACAAGCGTCTGTTAAAACAATCTCTTAATTGTATGTGTTCCTCCAGCCACTGTAGTGACAAAGAAATCCTCCTGCAGTGACTACCTTATCCAAGGCAGGGCAGAGAAACCCTGAGAAACCCTGCTGGGTTTCAGATATGAGAATGCAGATATAACCTATCTTGCCAAACTGTTTTAAGTGCCTTTTTTTTTGAAGCATTGAAGTGCTGATTTTCCATGTTTCCTGGCAAGGGCATTCCCCTGGCACACGGTCCCTGGCGTGGCCTCTGTGGCTGCCGGTGGGGTGTTTGCCAGCCTGCACTCCAGCCTGGTCCTCTCTTTGTTCCCAGCAGGGACACATGCATCACATGAACACTGCTCCTGCCAGCAAGTCAATACAGTCTTTTGGATTTTTTTTTCCTTACTCCAGTCCCATGTAAACTGCCCAGTGGGTTGGAGGAAAGAAGGCATTTGAGTTGTTGGTTTAGCAGTTAGCTTCCTGCACGTCCCCTGCTCCCCTTGCCACTGTTTGGTCCCTCTTGCCTTTCTGCACACTGAATTCCCTGCTGGTGCACGTGCATAGACATAAATCCATGACAGCTTTTGTTTCTGTTTAAAAATCTTGTATTTATCTCAGGACTAAAACAAAGTAGGGGTTGTAGGTGTTACTTGCCTAAGCAGGTTGAAGGAAGATTATAATGCTGCTGGATTCTGGACTGGAGAAAAGACTGTGTGGGAAACAGTGTGAAAGAGGGGAAGGCATCTCATTGTACTCTAGATAGCCCAACTAGCCCTGGTTTAAACCAGAGTGCACGAGCCAGGTTGATTGATCATGAAGAGAAACATGATGCTCATTTGGAATGGATAGCTATGGTGAAAATTTGTATTATAAATTTCTATGTTGTCAGTTCATGGTCTTCTCCCCCTATCCTGCTACTGGCTGTGGTTCAACAATCTATAGGAAAGCTAAATCTCTTAAACACAAGCTTCTAGAGGAGATGACTCCTCTTTAAAGAAAATTAACTGATGTAATTTGAGGAGAGGCAGAGGCATGCTGAGGGAGCAAGGAAGTCTAATTTTCTGGATCTCTTAAACCTGGTCTAAGGGGAGGCATTGTGATAGTGTTTCCTTTCAGGAAAAAGTTGAATTAATGGCTTTTTTTCTAGGATTTTCATTTCACAGGATGCTGTTTTAATGGCTGATGCGTTCTTTACCTCTTTCTTGGCAAGGATGCTAATTACTTGTCTGTAGAATCACTTTGCATCTCCAGTCCAAACACATATGAACATGCTGAGTTGGGAAATACAGCACCCAGCATCCTGTGCTTGGCTGTCATTCCCTTGACTTTTCTGGTGGACAGTTTCAGACCATGCTGCTTCCTTCCCGTCTCTTGTAGCCAGTTTGTCATCAGAAATTCAGGAAAACACAAAGTCTGCTCCTGGCTGCGTCCCTGTTGCATAAAACGGGGCATTCAGCAAGTTGTATGTCTGCTTCTGTCCTCCCTTTCCGTCGGCATCTTAATCCAGAGCAACAGGAACTGCCTCTTAAATGTAAAATGTTAATAATGCCAGTGTCCCAAACGGCTGTAATTGAGAAAACCTGTAAAATAATTTTGCATTAAGGCGTGTTGGCTCTTACAAAGTGAAGACCTAAACCGGGAGGTTCTCATGACTTTTCCAGGCGGTTTCTAGGCCGAGCACAGCCGGTCTGTGCCCGGGTTTGGGAGCGCACAGTCTGTCTGTGCTGCACTGCAGAGCCGAGATGCAGCTGCCCAAGGGCTCCCTCCACATCTGGCACTGTGCTGTGCCTGCCTCGTGGCTCCACCTCGAAATGCATGATCTCGGTTTGGGGGTGAAAAAGTCAGAAATAGTAATAATAAAAAGACCAGTGGCGTGGGGGAAGGGAGGGGGGAGAGCGGTATTTTGCACCTTTCGTGGCCCCTGTTGGCGTGAGCGCCTGCTCTCATTCATAAATGGCTCTGAGAGCCCAAAGCCCTTGCTCCGAGGAGAAATCAAACAACTGTGGGTCGGCTCCGAGGGCTGCAGAAGGGCGATGGAGAGGGGGAGCCGAGCCCCGTCCCGCCGGGGGAATGCGGGGCGGGCGGGGGGCAGGGGGTGGCCCTGTTGGAGCAGCGATCTGGCGCTAGGACTTTTTTTCTTCTTCTGTTTCAAGTAAACACTCTTCCCCGCCCTCCCCTCGCTCCCTCCACCCCACCTCCCTCTCTTTCAGCCCCGCTCATGTGTTTCTATTTAAGGGCTGCAGTGCAGACGAATATGATTGGCATCTACAGCCCCCTCTTGACTTTCAGCTCAAGCCTTTAGAGTGGAGAAGGAGCTGAGCCGCCAAGGGGAGAGCTGTTTCTTCTTTGGGTTTACTGGGGGGATGGCTCAGCTGTGGATTTATACTGCTTCTGCCCAGGATTTTTTTCTCTGAATGGGAGCAAGGATTGTGGAAACCATGTTGGGAAGAGGTTTATTTTCAGAATCCATCATGAAACTGTGCAACTAATTCACTTTTTTGGCTCCTTTTTATATTTTTTTTTTCCTCCCCTTTTTTCTTCTTCTTCTCTCCAATGTCCCTCTGTGCTGCTGGGTTGTGGGCCAGAGGAGGCTGTTTCTATATGGCCAGCCATTTGGGGATATGCTGCGAGCCAGGGTTGTTTGCTGATTCGCTTGGCTCTGGTGACAAGTTGGCCTGTTGTGAATCGGATGGACGGAGGTCGCTCTCAAGGAGCCATGGCTGGAAGCTGGCTTACGGCTTGCTTTTTCCCTTCCCCAGGTGCTGATGCTAGCTCTGAACCCATGATACTGGAGCAATATGTGGTGGTGTCCAACTATGAGAAGCAGGAGAACTCTGAGATTAGCCTCCAGGCTGGAGAGGTCGTGGATGTCATAGAGAAAAATGAAAGCGGTAAGTGATATTCGCTGCTCTTCCCTCTTCTAATGGTCTGATTTTTGCATTTGTTCCTCTGCTTTCAGTTTCCTCATCACTACTTGTTAGCTGTACTTTTGCTCCATCTGGTACAGTTACTATGTCTGGCAAAGGATGTTGAAGTTTTTCGATGTTGATTTGGGCTGGGGGCCAAATGTTGCCTTCTACTGTAAGAATGTTTCATAGGTTTTGTGTGTTAATTAGCCAGGGTACGCTAATGGAAAATGAAGGTGACGGAGAGAAGGATCTGCAGCTAATGAAGCTGATGTATAGTAGGCTGCTGTAGTTGCCCTGCTGTCTCTTCAAGTTTCTGTCAGTATTTCCATTACTAACTCCCTTTGCAGAGGATTTATAGGATGAGTGTTTAAAAATTACTTGGGATGAAACTTGGCTTGACAGCTTAGCCCGTGGCCCAGAGCTCAGTAGGGAGGGGAGAGAATGTGCGTAGATAAATACGTGGCCATGCACAGTTTCAAAACTTCTTGCAGAAGTGTTAATTGGGGAATTTTGAGGCAAAGAGGCAGAGGCTGTCATGTAAAAACAAGATGAAATCCCCTTCTGCCATGCGTGGAATAACCAGTTTGCACTTGGAAAATGATATTTTTGGCAAATGTTTGTATAGATTTCTTTTCTGTACTCTAACTTTTGGATGCCTGGTAGCTTTGAATTGGGCAGAACACATGCAGGAGACTGTGTACGTGTGAGTGGTTGGAGTGGCTTAGCAGCTGGTTTGAATAACTGCCTGTCTCCAGCAGCTCCCCCTCCTCCTCTCCAGCACTCCCTGTGTATTAATCCAGAGCTGTTGTCCAGGACTGGTTTCCAGCCCACTCGTGACTTGTGTGTCCTCATCCAGAGGAATTGCTGACATTTGGGTCTGTTCAAGCCAAGGCTCACGTTGTGGTGCCTACACAGGCAGGCTCTGGAGTGTGCTGGGCACAGCAGAGCTTGGGGACACTGGGGCACTCTGATCTGAGGGTCAAATTCAGCTTCCAGAGCTTTGAGCCAGGTTATCCACGGAGATGCACGCATTGTATTTCCCCCCCTTCTTTTAATGGAGTAGTGATTTCTCTGTTGTGGGAGAGCCTCGTGCTTGTTTGGCTCAAAGTGATACACTCATTTGCTGGCTGGTGATTTTGTGTGGAGTCCAAAAGGATTGTGTGTGGAAAGGCACTGGGTAGTGTGGGCAGAAATACCCATCTCCTGGGTACTGACTGTATCCCTTGCAGAACTAATGGAAACCAAACTGCTCATCTGCCCCCTTAACAGCTGTAGTTTTGATTGAAGAGGGAAAAATGTCTTCACATCTTGGTCTGTGTCTGGCCTAGTGGACAAGCATCCTCCCTTCCAAGCCTGTGGCTTCTCATTGTCAGTAGTGGGTGTCCCTGCCATCAGAACAAGCCTGGTTATATTGTGGCAACTTATATTCCTATTCATGGTATCCTTGTCTTGGATAATGGCTTATGGAGCCAAGGGAATTAATTGGGCTGTTAAATATATAAGAAGTGTCTGAATTCCAGTTACAGCTCCTTTGTGTTTTCATTTAGTGTGGCCTCTCTGCCTTGCAGAGTTCAGACCACATTGTATTGAACCACATGGTATGCAGAGATAGAAATGGAGAATGTCAGGGTTTGAATTTATGAGGAGGTCCTGGAATGGGACTCTTCTCAGGGAACATCCTTGAATTTGGATTGTACTTCTTAAAACCATATTCTCATGCTTGGCAGCCAGATTCCTTAATGTCCATGTAAACAAGAAAGGAAATCTGAAGCCTGGAATTCCATGCTGTGATTTTGCTCTTTATATATGTACAAAATAAAGATATCTATATCCTTAAAAAAAAAAACAAAACAACAGATAAGCTCACAAGTCACAGATTGGTGATGGAAAGAGCATCACTTGCTTGGATGCCTTTTTTGACTGTTCTTGTAGGGAGCTCATGATTTAGTTATTCCAATAACAGGGCTCCAGACAGTCTCTTAATCCTTCCCTAGGTTAGGGATACCACATGAATGACTTTAATACAGTGTCTTGTCTCTTCAGCTACAGCTGAACCTTTGGATGGCATGTAATGAAACTAGCAAAATTTTATCAACAGTCAACTTTCAGAACTTATGAATTATGGCTTGAATTTGAGTATCTGCTTAGTGTAAGCAAGCAAACCTAGAAGATGTGGTTATGACCTGTAAGAACATGGGGATTTAATTTCCAAGAAAATAAGATTATTGGGCTATGCACATGTGTAATGCTTTATTTGACTGTATTGTTATGTTGACCTTGTAAGTGTTGTGAAGTTCTACCTGTGATGTATAAATTAGGCTCATTCTTCTAATCCAGACAAAGGAGATGCAAGGGGACTTGGATGTCACTTGCAGCAGGGACAGTGTCTTCAGTGAAAGGAAGGAAGAGTTGCTGGACTTGTTAGCTGACAGCTGAAAAGTCCTCTCAGACTGGACCGTGTGTGTTGGATATGATGTTGAGCCAATATTTTGAACTTCCTTGTATGTACAGACAGGTATATAGCATATCATGTCTGCTTTGGGTGTTTAACTGTGCTTTGGGGAGCTTAGATGTATGAAGGCACAGATGATTGTTTCATTTTAAAACCTTGCCTGAATAGGGTTGTCTGCTGATGCCAAGGACACTTAAATGGTTCTTTTGTTTTCCGGAGCAGAAAAAACTTTAACTTGGCTTTGTTGCATGGCTTTCATAGGAAAGAAACACCTTCTCTTTTCTGCTCAAATGCCCCTTACACAAGGAAGGTAACAATCAGTTTCCAAATGATGGTGCACGTTTCACATCCTGCTGGATGTTTTCTTCTGCACACTTCTAGGCCCTGAGCTAGAGTTACCATCTTTTCTGATGTTTGCTTCCAAATTGTGGGCTTTCCTGAAGGGACATAAGCTGTGCTTGTTCAGAGCCCAGTGTATAGGGCAGAGGTAGAAGGGGGGGGGAAATATCTGGTATTTGATTTATTGAAGCCTTATCTGGTATTTCATGAAGCCTCTTTAGCTTCGCCTTGAGTGTGTCACGCTTACTGTATAGTATTGCTCAGTGTTAATTTTCTCATATAGGAGATGGGCCTTGTCTCATTTGTTTTCCTCTTTCACTGTAAGAGTTGGATAAGTTGTCCTCATTATTGTGCTATTGGACATTATTTGAAGTTCAAACTTCTGTCCAGTACTATGACTTAGGAGCAAGGTCAGTGTAGTATATGTGGTGAATAATTCCAAACCCCTTGATCTGAGTTGTGAAGCCTTTGGGTCACTATAACCTGGTTGTTGCTGCAATTACTGTGGAAGCAAGCCTCGCTAGACTTAACTTGTTCTGAAGTACAACAGCTTTATTTATTTAGTAGTGTACCAGCTCTCAGGCTCCAGCATTTGGTTTTTGCTCAACAGAAGTTGTCTTCAGACCTTAATTCTGTTTATAAGATCAAAGTACCCAGTGTGCCTGTTGTATCTGATGAATACTTATATCTTTCTTTTTTTCTTTAGCTGGAAGGAAAATCTGCATGTAGCAAGGTCACAAATGCATCAGGAGGAAAAAAAAGGAGGTTTACAATCTCTACAGATGTTTTCTGGAAAGGGGCTGTAGTTACAGGGCTTGTGTTTCTTGCTAGAAGTGACTGTGATTTGTTTAAAGGCATGGTGTAATCAACCTGCTCTGTCCAACACTATCTAAACATTTCTGAGTTGTTTCAGAAAAACTATGTGAGGAGTTGACGTAAGTCCTGTCTGTCGACTACATAGGCTTCTTTTAAACCTCAACCAAAAAAAGCCCCGTGGAATGACTTAAAAATGTATTTCTGTTACAGAAAAGAAATGTTGTGACTTTAAAGCAGGAATCTGACAGATTTCAAGGTGGAAGAGGGAGGGCCAGAGCAGCTCCCTCTCTGCCAAGTTTTGCATGGATGTGGCTTGAAATGGTCAAGCTATAAACTCTGTCAGCAGTGTTTGCAATGGAAAACCTGGCAGACAGTGAAGAATGAGCACAGTCCTGAGCACCTCTGCCTCTGCTGCTGCTGCTCTGCTTGCAGCTCTTTCCTTGCAGCCCCTGGGAGCCCTGCCTGCGGTGGAGACGTGGTGGGATGGCGTTCTCAGCTGGGCTGAGCAGGGCTGTAGCCATTTCCTCTGCAATTACATAACTGCAGACCAATTTTCAGCGTTACAGTACATGTAATACGTAAAACAAGGCTATTATGGTTAGTGTAACTTTATCAGGACCCAAAGGAATCTCTGGGAAGGGAGGCTGCTTTTCTCTCTCTATCTGGGCTGTGGACTTGGCGCTGAGGAAGATCTTTGCTCATCTGGGAGTCCTGGCTTAGAGATGCTGGGCTTGCTGGCTGTCCACACAGCACCAGGAGATGAGTGTGTGCCTGGCAGTGTCCTCTGCTACACCGTTTGGTCTCACTGGTGCTGCTCCTGGCTGCAGTCAGGGCTAGGAGAGGGACATGGGAAGGGCACAGCTCTCAGCTCCTGGGGATGCGCTGGCTTCTGTTTCGGAATCTCCCTGTTCTTAGATTGAGGGCTTTTGGAGTTAGGCCTCTGCCTCTTCCTGGGGAACACAGCACCCTTTATTTGAAGGTTAAGTAAGTGGATTTATTTGGTACCAGAAGGAGCCATTACTTTCATGGTTAACTGCTGCCTCTTGGCTAAAGGCACGCCCTTAAAGTGTTCTAAGTAGAAACAGAGAAATCGGGTTTCTTGCAACTCATGGACCAATCTTGCATCTTTATATCCCCTCTGCCATGCCTCTTTTTGCAAGCAGCATTGATTTTTAGTCACCTTTCTTTAGTGTTGGACAGGCTTTTTTGTTTTAAATGTTGTAAAGATCACTGTTTGTATCTTGGATCTGCTTTTTGCTGCTCTACCTCTTTCTCTAGGCCCTTGTCTTCGTGATCCCCCCTCTATACACAGAAGGGACTGTGTGCACTGCTAGAAAATGTCTCTGAGCATTAGTATTATCATGTAAAAGCTGGCCAAACCCAGTACACTTCTGTTTATTCTAACAGATAAGTGGCAGTCTAGCAGCTTTCTGAGTTTCAAATGTGACTGTAGCTCTAGACCAAATTGCAAATGCAGTTTCCTGGTTTGCTTGTGAATTGTCAATAGCTTTGCGTCCACTGGCCAGATGTGCTACCAGACACAGAAATTGCCAACACTTTGCTTTATTTCAGGTGCAATTGGTGTGTGTCGGGTTCCTTTAGAAACTGAGCTGCTTTTTTTTTTTTTTTCCCCTTAATGTAGCATTTCACCAGATATGGTGCAGGACTGCAGGACTTGATTTCTGTTTGTACACCCAGCTTTGCCCTGCTGTTTGTTCTGAGAAACTGCTTTAGTTCTGTGTTTCCACTTCTTCCCAGTGTGTTTATGTATTTGAATTTGAAGCCTGGTAAGAGACCAAGGTCATGATATAAAAAGTAAATACTCCCTCATACAGCAGCCCCTTCCCTTCTTGGTCAGTCCTTGAGCTGTGCCTGGAATTTGAGAAGAAACAAACACTTCTGTAGGTTGAACACTTTTCCTCTAGCACCTTTGGCTTTATCCCAGAGGACAGGTTTAGGTGAGTGGCCCCCACTAAGTACCTGGGACAGCTTGTCTAGCTGCTTCTGTGTGAGCTAGTGTTCATAACTCTGTGACAAGGAGAGCCAGGTTTAGGGAAGGACCCCCCCAAGCCCCTCTTTAGAAAACAGAGGTGTGTGTCCTTCAGTGTGCATGCTGAATGCAGGGCTGCCTTGCCATGTGTCCTGCCTTTCTGGCACCAGCCCAGCAGCAGAGGTTACTTGATCCACTTATGAATCAGTTCCTGCCCTGCTGCAGTTTCTGTCCAATGTACGAACTAATGCAGTCAAACCCAGGCCATCTGAGGAGGCAGGGTGGGTGATTTGGAATTTTTGGCTAGGAGTTACTGGAAAGTTGTTTAATGTCATAAAAACAGTGTTTGTAGAAGTTCTCCCTCCAAACAGGGACAATGCTGGCAGAGATGCTTTCCTCCTTCAGATGTTTGCAGCTTGGGGCTGGAGAAGGGCTGCTCTGGGCAGGCAGAGGTTCAGAGCTGTGAGTAAGGATGCTCAGTGACACTTGCTTGTCTCACTGCATGCAGCAGTGTCTTTGTCTTCAGGCTTTTTGGAGCCAGTGATCAAGGCTGGTTGTTCTCTTGCTTTGTTCTGCAGCAGTATAAGCAAAGCATCCTGTTGGTGCATCTGGTTGCAAAGGGTGGGTTTTATTTTAAATTTTAGCTATCCTGGAAACTGCTGTCCCTGGAGAGAGTCTGGGTGCCTTGTTTTGAAGTAGTCCATGGAAATGGAGTATTGATAGGAGAAACAGGGACATGTGCACTAACCCAGGTTCTGTGCTGGCTCCAGGGGAAGCCTGGGACAAACTTAGAGCAGAGAGGTAAAATTGGATGTGATGATTTGCTCTAGCCAAGTTCTCCTGGAAATCAGCTCCTTTCTGGGAATACAGTGCCTGACCAACCCTGCAAACAGGCACTCCCTCTTCCAGTGGCCTGTTTGCTAAATGTTGAATGGATGGAGAGAATTTACACTCACACCAGAAACAGCTGGGTCAGCAGGAGATGAGGAGGAGCCCTCCCTCCTCTGCTCTTGCCCTTGGGAGCCCAAGGGTGGGGTGACACTGTCTAATGACTTTAGCAGATGGAGTAAGCTGGAAGCAGCCCTTGACAGCCTACCCTGAGCTCTCTGGTGAATGTTTTGTAAGCCATTTTCTGAACACCTTTTTTCTTGCCTTTTTCCTAGTCTGGTTGAGTTTTTAACTCTGTGCCTCAATAAGGAGGATGGTAGCTGCTTTCTTTTTCTGGCTGTTTTACTTTCAGCAGTCAAAACATGTTGGTATGGCTGAAGCCCTCCTTTGATTTTCCTCAATTAAACTTGAATTTGCTGTGCCCAGAAAGGAATCATGCCACAACATTTCTGAAGTAGTTACCTCTGAGCTGCAGTTCAAGGCTGCCCTCTACATAGGTTTGAATGATAAGGGGTTTGGACTGAAGTTCCTAGGCCTGCATGTTGCTTGAGCATCCCCACACCAGCTTGGGCTGTTACTGCATAAAACAAAATTCTTGAATTATGAATGTTTTGTGATATTTATGTTGCTATCTTGTGATGTCTAAATGGCTTCCTCTGCCCCACTTAGTAACTTTCATGGCAATTGGCGTTTGTTTCTGTTTAAGAGCTTGGCAGGCAGTTCTGTGTTGGAACCAAAGCAGGGTTGTTACTACTCTGTTTGTTTTGTAGTGGTGCTCTGTCACTGTGGAAAATGAGGTTGTTCTCCACTGCCACCTCTGAAATGCCTGTTGTTTTGTGACTGTGCCAAAGGATCAAGGTGGGCTCCTACTTTTCTGCTGGTGCTGTTTGTTCCAACCCTGTGACAAGGGGAGAGTGTCCCTTTAATTGTGTTGTGACATTTCCATCTCTTCTGGGAAGCTCTACTGCATTTCAAAGACATCCTTGCTTGGTTTTCCTTTGCCCAGCTTCAAATTGCAGTTGGTATTTGCTCTGCCTCCTTGATGACAAGCTCATTAAGAACATTTGAAATATGTCTGTCTGCTAAAACTCTGCCCTTTGCAGTGCCTCCTTCTGCTGAAGCTTTCCTGGGACGCCTTTGGCTCTTCTGGAGCTCTGCTGCTGGGGGTGTTTTACCTGTTGGGATGGAGCTGTTGGCTGTGGCTTGGGTTATCAGGGTTCCCACTTGACTTGGGAGCAGCTCAGGGTCACACTAAAGTGACCTTTGGTGTGTTTATAAAGCCTTGCAAAGTTAACTAGTACTGGTGTTCTCTTGGGTTTGTAGTTGGAGGTTTCAGAGCGGTAAGAAATTAATTGCTATTTTCCCAACAACACTGCCTCATTTCATTCCCCTGTAGAGGGAAAAGATTGATTAACAAGTCATAGGGACACAAAAGATGTCGTGGGGTCATGTTTCTCTAAAGCATTCTCCTTTTTAGCACTGCCTATCAGATCCCTTTTATGTAGTGTTCACTTTTTTAAGAGTTTTAAAGAAACATCTCTCCAGATTAAGACATAAAACAGCTTCCAATTTGAAACTGTCCCTCTAGAGCACATTTTTTCAAATGTTTTGGGCTGTAATGTGTGGTTTATATTCATTTTTCTAGTCTTACTCCCATTGTTTGTCTTAATCTTGAGCAACTGGTGTTCTGACAGGGCTAGTTCAATTATGAGGGGGTTTTTCCATTTTGTGGAGACATCTAAAGTCCAACCACTTTGACTTTTGCATTCATTTGTCTTTTCTTCAGCTGATATCATGCCTCTCTGGGACAGCTTTCCCACACCTCTGAATTTCTCACAGCTCAGGAGAAGGGTGATTGCTGTGACTAGGAAGCCCCCAAGTATATTAAATATTTATATCTAGGGCTGGGGTTTTTCCATGCTATCTTGTAAGCATTCCACTGAAGTAAGCAATTTCCCTTTTCAACTTCCATCCACCTGGCACCATATACTGCTCATATTTGATTGTGGTTAGGTCTCCAATCTAATTGTAGGTTAGAGAACATCTACATTTCTCTAATTTCTCAAGAAATGGGAATTGGAGGCCACAGGGAGGAACTCCCCTGCCTCACAAGTGCCAGCAGAGCAAGCCCACTTGCTGGGGCCAAGCTGTCACACAGACAGGACTGGAAGAGGTCCTGGTTGCCAGGTCAGCATGTGAGGAGATTTTTCTTGTCTTCAGACTGCAAGAAGTGTATTTCAAAGGGCAAAAAAAGATATCAATGTCAGCCCTTGCAAAGGTTGTTTCTTGTCTGCATCTGTTTTGATTTCTCCACATTCAAGGCACTGAGACCCCTCAGATCTCTTCTAGGAGCAGGAGAGGGAGAAAGCCTGTCTGGGCTTTGAATTTGCTGGCTGTGGGCATGAAATCTGTTCAGGATTTCTGAGACTGCCCTGTTGGTCTGTCTGCTGGGGACAGGGTGGGATGTGACCCCTGAAACCGCAGACCTGGAGACTTAGCTGTGCATTCAGCCCTTCAGCCTTGGACAAAAAGGCACATTGCTGAGGGTGGAGGAGCAGTGCCACACAGCCTTTGCTGCCTTTAAGTGCTGTTCAACACATCCAGCTACTCCTGAACACCAGGATATCTGCCAGGCCTCTGAAAACTTCAATTCTGAAATTTCCAGCTGCCTGCAAGTTTCCTCCTCTTTCCCGTCTCATTTAACCCTCCTCTGCTGAGCCTTCCTGCTCAGGCAGATAGTTGAACTCCCCATTTCTCCTGCAAACCCTGTTTGGAGCCCAGGATGGCAGCCTGAAAAGGAAAAATTTTACATAGCATCCCCTGTTGGAGCCTTTACTCATTACCTACTCTGTTTATGCAGTCACTGCCAGTTTCGGGACCCTGAAACCTGCCTCAAGAAAATCTTTCCAAGGAAAATCTGCTTTTTATATTAGAATGCATAAACTTTCTAATGATTGAGTTTCCTGTATCAGCCAAATAGGTCACCAGCTCAGCACTGCTGCAAGAAACTACCTGGGGCCAAGCAGATACAAGTGTGATTGCTGAGGCCTTCCAATGAGTCCCATAGTCACCCTGTGAGCTACATTCCTTTGGATGTGACTGCTTTTAAAAAGACAACCGACCAAAAAAACCCTAAAAAATAATTTATTTTGAATTATTTCATGGATTTTTGCTATATCAAAGTTTCTTTTAAGAAAGCAGGTTGATGAAATGTCTTTAAATAAGCCCCCAAAATGCTGAATTTAATGCATAGTGACTGATGTTTTCTGCCCTTTGTTCTAGTTAATCAAGACAGTAATTATACACAAAGACTTTGGCTCTTGGAGTGACTTTCAGGCCTGTTTTTCCAAGTAAGAAAAAGACTGATGGTGCATTTTTGTTGTGTCAGATGAGGACAAGATTAATAAAGGATGGAAGAGATTTTTTTTTTCTCCCAAGCTGCACAGCAAATAAGCAGTTCCAATAATACTTTGGCAGCAAAATGGAAGCTTTAATCATTAGCAGACGCATTTCAGTTACGACCAGCAACATAACTCCATGCTTTTGGTTTTCATGTTAAAAAGAGTTCAGTTTCACCACAAACCAGTTTCTTGCCCATCTTCAGATTTAGCAAAACCTATAGGAGTAATTGCCTTGCTTGGGACTGCCATAGTACAATGAGGTTTAGGGGGTGGCTTGACAAAAGGGTGCGTGTTGGCTCTTCCCATCCACTCCCTTGGGCTGAGACATCAGACTTTCTGGCATTGTTGGTGGAGAATTTAATTATTTTTTTGGTAGAAAGATGTTGGCTTGTGGCTGGATTAACCAGAGCAGTTCTAGTAGAGGCAGCAGATGAGATGGGCTCTCTTGGAGCTCTGTTTTACTGGCTGGCTTCTTGTTACTGCATTTACTGGCAAGTTCATTTTTTTGTATCTTGTTACAGTGTGACTTCATCTGAAAGTTGCACATGCAGTGGGACATCACTTTATTTCAAATGAAGCTGGACTGCAGTTGTATTGGCAATGTAGTCAAACTTCATCTTGATGATAACAGCAAGAATTTCCCAGACCTCACTTGGGTCTGTATCTCCTGTTTTTCCCTGCAATGTGAATGTGTGCTTTGAAAAGCTGTTGTGATTCAGTTGCAGAACTGCCTCCAGCTGATCTTTCTCCCATCACATGCACACCCTTTCTGGTCAGCATGCTGGTGGGATTGGCTGTAATGCAATCCTGTCTCCCAGCCCCTGGAGAGGAAGGGCAGTGCTGGGAGCACTCGGGCTGCAGACTGAGCTGCGCTTTGCTCCTTTATTAACGCACCTGCCATATGTTTGTTTAAGAATCACAGGTTTGGTACTTAGAGAAAGTTGCTTTCTCGTGACCAGCAGCAGCCTGACTAGCCAGACCAGTGCTGTCAGGCACACATCTGTGCTGTTGAGGGTGAGGTGACTCCTTCATGATTTGATGTCCAGGACTCGAGGTGCTGCGCTGGCTCTCAAACCGCGACCGTATGTGCAGGTGAAATGTATCCTTCTTAAAGGATGGTCCCTCTTGGGCACCAAACCTGGACTGGAGTTGGAATGGCAAATTCCAGCAGGCTGAAACTGAAGTTATGAAAGCCCTGAAAAGGATTCCTACTCAGACACAATGGAAGTGGTGGGGAGGGCGTTGCAGGGTAAATCTCCATGCAGCGATGACCCTCAGGTTGGAAGAACAGCATGTAACACTAAACTTGAATCATTGCCTTGACCATTGGTAGGCTCAGAAATGATACTTCATTCTCCCACATGGACTTTCATAACTTTTGGATGTTACTGGAGGCCTCCATGCACGAGGAAGAGCAGAGTTGCTTGGAGAGACTCAACCCATTTTTCTTAACTGAGTATTGCTGGAGATTTAGGATGGGTAATGTGAACATGGCAAGATCCATCACTGACCATTGAAACCCGAGGATTAAACTCAAGGCCAGTTCATTCAGTGTCCTGGAAACCACTCTGAAGAGTCTGCATTTCTGGGTGTCTGCAAGGACAAGACTGCTCACTCTGACTCATGGGAGGGAAGGCGAAGCTTGCTTGTTTGCCTGAAAATAGGACCAGGAGTCTGAGGGACAGTTTCTTTGTTGTTTTGTTCTTAATTCTGACTAAAATTCCTTACTGTGAAGGAAATGCTCTGCAGAGTATGAAGAATTAAAATTACAGGATGGCTGTGTGCTCAGGGTGAGCTTGCAAGTTATTCCGTTGCTTCAAGTAGACTGTGACCAAGATGTCCTTGAATAAAAGTAGAATGACCAGAAATAGGATGTTATTTTCATTGCCAGGCAAATGGGATAACTGAGTCCTGTAGAAAATGCTTCTTTTGCTCCTCCTGAACACAGCAAGCAAAACTGGTTCCTGTACCAGCTACAAGTTAAATTACACACTTGGTCATTCCAGATGTCTTTGTATTTTTAGAGCTGACTATACACTTCCTGGACTGTTAGCCTGTTGGCTTTAAAATAAGTCTGGGGCTGGCGTGTGAACCTTTCCACTTCACTGAGAACTGGGAATTTAAGTATCTCTTTCACAGAAGTATCCAGGTTTGCGAGTCAGCCACATGAAAGGGTGTTGCTTTCCCCATGCCACCCCAGAGACTCCCCAGCTAACAATCCCAAACAGAAAACAACATCCCACAATAAGGACACTGTCTGCAGAATGTGCATATGGGATCTCAGGATCTCAGTGGTTCTGGGGATGTCTTGCAAGATCCCTGCTGACGCTGGTTTAAATTTGGCTATGGATACCGGGAATTGTTGTGTAGAGACATTTGAGGGAAAATGCTGGTGGCTTCAGAGAAACTTCCATCACAGATGAGATGTAGCCACCCTTTGTAATGCTGTGACAAATGCCAGTGTAGCCACCTCCTTGCACCGTGCACTTGAGTTGCACAAGGGATTTTTTTCCACCAATTATGTGTAGATGTGGCAGAGGCTGAGTGCTTGGGCATGCACTTGCCCTTGGCAAGTGTGTCTTGGAGGTACTGCAGTGACAGGAATTGAAATAGTGACTGGGCCAAACTCACCTGTGCCTTAGCAATGGCTGCAGGCTGCCAGATGGGCTCCTCTGGCTTCTGCAAACAAACAGTGCCAGGTCCTTGGAACATCAGGAAAACCATCTGCTGCAGCTGAAACTTGCCAAACCTACCAATTCTTCTCCATATTCTCAAATCTTATAATCCTTCCTCTGTTTCTTCTTTGCCTCTTATTTGAGCAGATTCCTGAATGGACCACTTGAGTGGGCCCAGGTAAATTTGGTGGAAGCTTAAATGCGCACAGGGGAAGATCTAAAAGGAGGATAACTGAGTGCAGGTGGAGATTAGGGACTTCCTTCCTGGGTATCATTTTTTCTGCTGTGTCTCTAGTTCCTTTTCACTGATCTCCTATACCTCCTGTCAAGAACCTAATGTGATTAATGCTTTTTTGTGAAAGCTCAATCCTTCTTTAATTTCTTCTGTCAAGAGCACATTCTAATCTAAGGAAATGTAACACAGCATGTTCCTCAGTTTAAGGAAATCAAAATACTGTGTTTCTTTGGGACTGAAGTTTTACTTTAGCATTGGCAACGTGATGCTGAGGCATTTTTCTTTAGCTGTAAAGCTGTGCCATCATCAGGTCTTGGTGGATGGACTAGAATTGCGCTTACAAAGTAGAGCTCTAGAGTCAAACCGTCCATTGGTACTTTGTGTTTTTCTTTTGAGTTGGCAGGAAGGAGCCTCAGTTGCTGTAGGGAAGCCTGACCTAGATTGGTAAAAAGACCATCACTTCAGAAAGCAAAATTCACAAATTTAGTCACAACCGTACAACTGAAGCTGTAACTGAGGTCAGAACTACTTATCTTTGATTTCTGAAGCTGAATAGTCCTCCTTTCTGGGAGAAAGTGACCCAATAAGGCAAATTCCCCTGAATGCTCACCAACTTGAGGTAGACACTTCTATTTGTAATACAACAAATAGCTATAGAACAGCAAATGACAGTACAGCTAACGATGTAAAGTAACTCAGTAGCTTTTATTTTGGTGCTACAGGCTCCTTTGGAATGTATCTGTAGCCCTAGCATATCCAATTGGTAACAAGTCCTTTGCATGTTTTTGGAAAGTAGAGAGAGAAAATCTGTTATGAGCAAGCCACTGTTTTCTTCTTTTGAGATTTTAATGTGGGATAAAAAAAGAAAGATATATGAATGATTCATCCCACAGGCTGTAGTGTTAATCCCATGAAGTTGATGTGAGCAGTGTGTGGCCAGCATCCTTGAAAACGGTCCAGGTGCATTAGCTGTGGGAGGTGCTGTGTGGCCTGAAATGCAAAGGATAGTTAAAATCAACTTCTTTCTTGATGTCTGCTACTCAGATTTGTCCTTCTGTAGTGCCCTCTTCTCTGTTCCCTAATTTTTCCTTCTTGTGCTCTCTGCAGTCTGTGCTAGCTTCTAGTATGGAGGAGAAAAATGAGTTGCATTGCTGGTCATGTTTTCCATCCACTCCTCTCTGCTCTTTTGCTGCTTTCCATTCAAGAATGCCAGCAGTGTGACAGTGATGAACTGATTGACTGGACTTTGTACAGGTTTGCCAGCGAATTGGTCTGGATATCAGCTTTGTTCAAGTCCATAGGTGGTCCCTGATCATTCTCATTTTTCTAACTGGGTGCCCAGCTGGGCATGATATTTGTGTGCACCTCTCCATCTCTCAGGATGGATCGTATCAGGTTTTTGTTTAGCTGGCTGTTCTTACAGCTTCATAATCTTCCCTGAAATGACTGAGCTGTGCCTCCTGTCCCATGCATGGGCATGGCCTGTGGTGACCCAGGCTGTGCAGCTCAGAACCAGCAGGCAGGTGGGCCCAGCTCTGTTTGGGAGCTCCCAAAATCCATCAGTAGCCAGGAGGCTCTGGAGCCTGTGGGAGGCTGACCCATGTTACACAGCTATCCTGTTTTGTTTTGATTCTCTGCTGTCCAGGGCTGGAGAACTTGGAAGTGGATGCTGGCAGAAGCAAAGCCTTCTCACAAGACTCCTGCTCTGTGCTTGGAGAAGTGAAGTCACGTTGTGAAGTCTAAATCCGTAGTGGAATTTGATGATGTTGGTTTAAAGGGTCCAAGAACTGTGGCAGAAGTAGGTTTTAAAAATAAAAATGTAAGGTGTTGACTAGTCAAAGACTGTGGAGATAGTAGTGGAGTCTTTTCAGCAGGTGCTTTCAATTTCTATTTGGATGTTTGTCTCTGTTTCTCCTCTTCTGTTTCAGAGTAATAGTATTTTGCTAGTGGACTTTTGCCCAAAAGTGTTCAGAAATTACCATTTGAAGGCTGGTAGAAGGGATTTCAGAGGCCAAGGACTTTACAGCGTGACCAAGCTGAAGAGCTGGCAGCAGTGTAGCCTTGCTGTTTCTGCTCAAGACTGGTTTCTGAATAGGTGGCAGCCACTCTGGAAAATCCAAGTACAGTTCCTTATGAAAATGAGGAGCAGGTTTGGGATGAGGTTGGGAGCAGAATACCCAACCTTCCTTCAAAAAACTACATTTTTCACTCTCAACTTGTCATGTTTCCCAAAACTGTATCTCTTCTGTGCTGCAGAAGGTCCTTGGTGGCAGCAGGGGTATGAAATGATCAGTGTTTGCTCCAGTTTACTCTGTGTTGCATTTTGTAGTACATTCTGCTGATGATTCTCACTCTTTTATTAGCTTTCTATAGCATTCAAAGGAATAAACTGTAAATGTCATATGGCTCCTGAACTACACTTAAACAGCTACACATGGGTTCAAGATGAGAAATTACATTTCCAATCCAGACTTTCCCAAAATAGGAATGTGGGTTGTGTTCTGTCTAGCGTTTTGTTTTGAACAGGAGACTTTTGGTTAATGTCAGTCTTGGAGGAGAGGAAAACTGTCAGATGTCACAAGATCTCGGCTGCTCTTTGCAGAGTGACTGCAGCCAAAGACACTGGAGTGTTGAGTTTCTGCTGAATTTGAGTGACTTCTTAATCATGTAGTGGCAGCATCAGGGTTTCCTGGCCAAAAAAAAAAGGATAGTAATCAAAAACTGTTGTGTCCTAATAGTAATTTTCAAAAACAAATGACATTTCCTAAGGTGGATGCAACTTTACTTGTGGCTGTCCTTCAGCTTTCAACCTCCAAACCCCTACTGAAACCAGTGACTCTTCACTGGTATTTTGGGGGTGCAGCCATCTCCCTCCCCATCAGTTTCTTCTCCCTTCTGCTTTTTTGCAGAATTTCTACTTTTTTAGCCCATAATGATCCATTTTGAACATAATCATGGATTTGATGCCTTTCTGTGGAATATGACGATTTGTTTGTGGCCTCAGTCCCCAAGGCTGACTGAACAGGCTCTGCTGGCTGTTTGGGCAGGGGCAGTACATACACACACAGAGGTTGGGGCTCTCTGTAGTGAAGGGAAGTAGCCCCTTCTCCCTGAAGCTGAATGAGCTGGAGTGTGTTCCCTCAAGGACAGCTCACTGTGAAGTGGCTTCTTTTACTGTGGCACATATCTGAGTCACCGTGAAAAATCCAGGCGTTTCTACTGCTGGCTTTGGCATGCCAAGAGTGAAATTGTTTTGTGCTCAGAAAGTTCATCTTTCTCCTTCTCTTCTTTAAAGATTGCAAAATTAAAAAAAAACAAAACAAACAAACAAAAAAACTCCAAACCTATAAAACAACCCAAAACCAAACCTGTGAGTACAGATAGGTATCATAGCTGGTTCCTTTGCTGTAACTGGGATGTGTGGTATTCTGAAAAGAAAATAGTCTTTCTCCCCCACCCATTCCATATGATACCTCTCTATCCCATCAAAAACCCGAATGTTTGGCATTATGGCTTCTGGCTGAAATTTCCCTTGTAGGACAAGCTGGGCTCAAGTTATTCTTGCACAATGCCCTTTTCAAAATTCTCAAAAAAGTGGAATAGCTGTGTGCTAGCAGGCCTCCTCACAGCTGCAGCTCCAAACCTGAGGAGCAGATGGGCAGCTGGATGGTGTGCTGGCAGCAGGTCCTGCTCGAGCAGCAGCCTCCTGTCTTCAGCCTTGCAGGGGCTGTGGTTATGCTCTTGGACTGCACAGCCAAAGAAAAACTAAGATCCTGATGGAAAACTTCTTGGAAGACTGAAACTACTCCTGCACATCTGTCCTCCCTTGGAAAAGGTATTACGTGCTGGAGTTATGAAATGTTGCTGGAGGGTGAAGTGCTCTCTGCTCGCCAGAGATCCAGGAGTGTCTGAAGTGGCTGTACTTGGGACAGCAGCGAATCCCAGGGCTCAGGGAGCCAAGCACCATCTTCTCCAGCTGTGCAGAGAGCACAGGAGCAGGACTTTGCCAAAGACAGTAAGTTGATACCTACTGGCCAGGAGTTGGTATCACTGGCCAGCCTCATCTAATTTCATATTAATGTGAAAAACAAAGATTTGTTCAGGTTCAGTGTGCCTGGTCTCACAGAATGAAGTGGCACATCTAATTTAGTATACAGCTCTCTGTAGTCCAAGTTTCTGTGCGCTTCCAATTAATTTATTATTGTAGATGGTATGTACCCATTTGGAATCCCCCTCTGTTCATATTTAAAATTTGATTGTATTGTTAAAGCACTGAGAACGTCAAGGCTTTTGGGGAGGATTTTTGTACTGACTAGCCTAGCTTTGATGTACTTGCCAAACATCTGTGTGCTTTCTATATATTTTCCTCTTGCCTTCAGAAAAAGGATGGCTGCGTTTATTTGTGGATGAAATACTTTGCTAGGAATGGCTGTAAATCTGAAGAGTTGAAAATTGTCAAGTGAGCTTATAGACAATAGTAACAGAGAATAACGAATTAAACCTGGTATGCAGTCTGGAAAAACTAAAATTTTTCAGAATCTTTTTTTTTTCCCCCCTTTCTTCCTGCTGGCATGGGGATGTCTAAAAATTGAAAATCCAGCAAAGGTTCTGATTTGGAAACTTGAAACCACTGCAAAGTGTGAACATTCTGGCAAGAGCAGCGCAGGGAGGACTGGAAGGTGCTGGAGTCAGGCTGTGCTGCATAGACAAGAGCTCCCTGCTGGCAGAGATGTCTGTTTTCTTCTTAAATCTTCTGGTGCCCTTCAAATTACTTCTGATTTACATGAGCAGTGATGTAACTTGTATTTACTAATGTTACACTGAACATTCATGGTATACAGTTGAAAGTTTTACTGCTAAATCCATGAAAAAGCTACTCAAAGGCCTGTTACATTTCATTTGGGTTTGGCCATTAAACTCTGACTCAGTGTTAATTTTCCTACCTTCTTCATGGGCCAGTATAAAGAGACTAAAAAAGTTCTGGTATTTCAGGAAATGGATGATAAAGGGACTCCATATTGTATATCTTTTTATTTTCTCATTGGATGACACCATCACTATAAAAACAATTTACAATATTTCTGTTCCCTTAAAAAAAAAACCCCAACAACACATTTTGAAAGAAACTGAAAACCACCAAAAAACCCCCTTGAGAAATGGGCTGTTTGCAGCCCCGTGTCTCTGGAGAATAGACCCTCTAGAGTTACTGTGTCTGGAGTGGCAACAGCTCGATTCCAGATGCACAGCGTGAGTGAAGTATTGCACTTTGAGGTGGGAGCTGCACATAAAGATTGATCTGTTGGTCTGAGTAGACTCCTCAGGACGCTGTGACACTGATGACCAAGGACTGTGTTTGCTTGCAGCTGGCTTTCTGTAAATCCAGCCTCCTACTGAGCATTTCGTTGTGATTCAGAGTAAGGATGCTTTTGGCATGTTTTCTACACTGGGATTCAGATAATCTGAGTGAGAATATCAATGGTTCAGGGCTGTTTCACAAGTCTCATTCCCAGGGATCTCCCTCTGCCATCCTGGGGAGCTGCTGGAAGTGCTGTATCAGTGCTCCAGAGATGAGCATCGCTGGTGCCTGCAGCGGTGCTCCAAGAGCATCAGCTCAGCCAAGGAATGTGCCCTTAACAAGGCCAGGGTGCCCCAGATGTGTTTCATGTATTGGTACAAGAAGAGCTGTCTAATCTGCTGTGAGTCTCTCCAGCCACGCGCGTGTTTGGCTTGGCCACCCCCGTTCCTGCTCTCGGAGCTGGAGTGTGTGTTGGCAGCAGGGAATCGTCATTGCACAGTAATTTCAGGCACAGAGGAGTCAAACCAAAGTTCATTTTGTTCCTTTTCTTCAAACTTAACAGCTTGCCTCAGTGAGCAGGGGGTGCATCAGCTGCTTTTCTTTTTAATCAATACCTCATCTCTTTTGCAACTCCATTGCAATATCTGAATGAAATGCCATGATCGTGAGACCTCTGGCTAAAGACAGGCATCTCATTTGCTTTGATTGATCTCATTTTAAATGCTATAGGCACAGAAACAATGATCTGGAGTCACACTTTGCTCACACTTCTGCTTTTTTTTTTTTTTTGATTAATATAGGAAAATCACTGGTCTGCCCGAATGATGCTTCTCAGAAGCTAAAGGCCAGAAATATTCTGAAGACCAGACATTGAATCTCCTTTGAGTTTTTATTTTTCTTCAGCTTATGTGTAGACTAGCAAGTAGATGCATATCTTAACATTGAGGAGGTATATGCTGGTAGGTGGCCAACAAATCTAACCATTTGTATAACAGAGAATTAAATTTTAATGTCAGGACCATGTAAAGCTTGACTTCCAGATTTTGTTCAGACAGTTACTGTTATTGTTTGGCATCTGGATTAACCTGATTATTATTAGAAGGCTGCATGCGTCGGTACTGGGCAACTCCACTCACTGACTTGGATTAGCAATCAATGACAAATGGCTCAGCCAGAGGAAGCATAATCTCCATGAAAAGGGCTTGTGGTCACAGGAGAGCTGTGCTGTAACTTAACATGGGAGGGAGGAACATCAGGAGGATGTTGAATCTTCAGGTGGTGTCAGTTGCTAGCCAGAATATTGACCAAGAAATTAATGTATCATGTTAGTGCATAAATGCATAAGTGGAAGTGATGGTTGTCCTTCCCAGAAATGTTGGCCTTCTGCAAGCTGCATGGCAAGGTGTATTGCTGAGCTGCACTCTGAGAATTTCAGGTCTGTGTGTGTCAAAGAGCCCATGCAGACAAGGGAGGGGGGTAGACGTCCCTGAAATGCAATGGGAAAACCTCTTCCCCAGTAGGGGATTTAAGGGCTACAAGAGTATGCACTTTTCTTCTCCCCAGGTTGGGTTCTTTCCACTCTGTAATCCTTGCCCACATGTGTGGGGAGGGAAGCATGCCAAGGAAACTTCAATTCATTAGTCATCCTAAAGTGTGCTAGAAGCCTCCCTGGTCTTGCTGGAGGTACAGTGCTGCATGTACTTTGTTAGGTTGCAGCGAACTCCAGCTCCCTTTCCAAATGCACTCATAATCACTAAAGGGGATGTTTTGGAATAAACTTTCAGACCATACAAGCTTTTGTGAAAGCATAGCATTCCAACAGTGTAATTAGTATGTCAGCTAACAGACCTATCCAAAGACTTATTTGCTATCCAGGCTGTTTTACAATGCAAGAGCCATGCTTCTGTGATCTGTTTGTTTTTTATGGCAGTGCCTAAGGGCCAGCTGAGATCAGGGTCCTGTTGTGCTAGACATTTAGGCCCCGTCTCCAGAGAATGGAAGTCTACATGGGGAACAGACAAAGGAAACGCTGTTCAGATCTGGGTGGTGGAGGAGGGGAAGGGAAGTAGCCAAGACTTGGAAACTGGGGAGGGAAAAACTCCTCCCACGTAAAGAATTGGTCTGGTTCTCAGCTCTCTTACGGAGAGCTCCCCAAAGCTGGGCCAGCTCCCCAGCTGCAGGACCATCCTCTTTCTCAGTTTGCAGTGAATGTGCAGCCTCTGTGCTCCATCGCTGACCCTTCCTAAAGCAAGAAGGGGAAATGTGCTTTGAGAGAAGGGGAAAGATTTTTTTTTTTAAATCCTCAAAACAACCCCTAAAAAAAGCAATCAATCTGCCAGGAGTGAGATCCTGAAAAGTGCAAGATTGCAGAATGCCTGCCTTGAAGGATTTCCGTTGAAGGTTTTCAGAGTGATTGGGGAATAGCAGGAGATACATCAAAGTTTAGCACTTGCAGCAGGCTCTGGCCAGGTGTGGTTACAGGCAGTCCAGCATTTCCTCTTTTGGTAGCCTTGTGCTGGGGAGAGGGAAGGGTTTAATGTAGCATTCACTCATAGGGTAAGCTTAAGTGACTCCCTGTTGAAAAGACAAACACTGTGCCTCTATATCATCTGTCTTGCAGGTTTAGGTAATCCCTTACTGTGCTGCTTATTTAGTTTAAATGGTGCTGTATTGTGTAATGCATGTGTGTTTGGAATGGAGGGTCTGCAAATCTCAGCTTTTTGCCCAAGGACAGCATTACTCTTGCCCTTGTTTCATGGTTGATTTATTCCTAATGGAAAGGAATAAGCCTCACAATGATCTATTTGTCTTTTCTCAGCTCCGTGAAATGTATGGAGATTGACAGCTCTTCTGTATCTCACGTCATTAATTTGCCTTGCTAACCTTTATTTAGCATCAAAAGATCAACTTCCCTGATTGCTGCCAGCAAATCTGTGCTTAGTGCCTGCTCTGGCTTTGTTTAAGCTTCAGGAGACAGAAAGGAGAGTCAGAAAATGAAAATATTTATGTACTGGGACTTTGACTTATTGTGCACTTAACTGTATCTTCCTGGAGGCAGACCAGCAATCTGAAGCTGCCACAGCGTGGCCTTTTTCCATCAGAAGAGTGTTGATAGAAACATCCCTGTTGATGTTGTAGTGCAAGATCACTCAGTGAGGTGTTTCTGGTTTCTTGGGACAATGATTCTCTGCTCTGAGTGTAGCCTGCCTTTCCAGTCTGTAAGGAGCAACCAAGGCCTAAACATCAGTATAAAGATCCAAGGTGAGGCAACCAAGGAAGCTGCAGGGAAATCACGTGCTTACTGCCGTGTGGTGGAAAAAATCTCCTGCAAAGGTGGTTGAGCCAAGTGCGTATCCTTTGTATCTAGAGGCTAAGCCAGAATGAGTAGAAATTAATGCTTAGTTACTTGGCTGTATGGAGAGTATTTTCTGCAATACAGGAGTGGTTTTGAGCTGGGGGGAAGCTGTCTTACCTGAGCTTTTTGCTTCAGTAATGTTCCTATATTTGCCTTCTTTTCTTATGCCACTGATGCACCTTTTTATTGGAGCTGACAGACACGGATAGCCCAGTTATTCCTGCTTGTTTTTTTAAAGTCTGCATGGATGATCTCAGTTACCCCTTCCTTAAAGATCAATACCTCCTTGTGTTTCACCTGCACAGGCTCTACTCATTGTCTGGGACTTCGTGATGAATGAAGATAAAAGGCAAATATTTTTCTCCTTTTTTAATTTTTTTCCACTTTTCCATAATCTGCTCCAAATGAGACTAGTTCAGCTTTGCACTGAACAAAATATAGTAACAAGTCTAAGTTTCTAAATTTTAGAGGAGCCCGGAAAAACCCTTCAGAAAACAGTGCTTTGGGTTTGTAATCCCTTCTGGGGCGTGTCGGTGGCCCTCCTGCCCATGTATGTCCCTGCTGAGCACCATGTAGGTTATGAGTTGGCAGCGCCCTGACGCCCTGGCTGCTCTTGTTGCCAGCTATTCATCACTCTGGTGCTCGTTTCCGAAGCTGTCATTTCCTGCAGCCCTGTGCAGGCAGCTCTGTGAGCCTCAGCTCCCGGGGTCACTGCAGAGACACGGCTTGAATGGAGCTCAGGAGAAAGGCAGTGAAGCGGCGTCAGAGAGAGAGAGCAGAGCGCTGGACGTGGCTGACATCAGTGTTTGTGATAACGCAGCATCTGGGCTGCCATCTCGCCAGATCTAGCTAATAAATAGAGCTGGACAGAAGCTGTGTTTGGACAGCAGAGCTTCAAGGAACAGCCAGGACATGGGAATGGTCATTTGTGAGATGGTTATCTGAGTGCTGCAGCAAACCAAGGTGTCCCTGCTCCTTTAGCAGGAGTACCGTGGTTCAGAAGGATCCCACAAAAGCTATTTGTAAAAGCCAGCATTTTTAATCTGGTGACTCAGCTGTGCTTCAGACTGAACCAATATCACTGTTTGATTGCTTTATCCTCAGATTTCTGCTGGATATTCTGTAGCCTTTGTTCATTGCTTCAAGCTCTTGTTCATTGCTCTGTTCTGTCCTGACATAATTGAAGTGTGCCTCAGAGGCAGCAAATGTGTTTTTAAATTAAATATGGAATTCCTGTATGATTTTGACTCTAGCACCTGCAGTGCTATTTTGTACTCTGCTAGGTTTTGTTCCTAATTCTCAGACTCCTTATTTTGATTCTGTGTGATTATGAGGAATTCCCAGTAAGCAAATGACACCACACTCTCTACAGACTTCAGAATAAGAAATTTAAACAAGAGCAACTTTTGTCAATCTGTATGGGAAGTAAATATTGGCCATTTTTTGCTGCCTGTGAAGGCCATTTCCTATCAGCTGGGGTTAGGGGTCTGTAACTTTTTAAACCACTAGGAAGTAATTTGTAATCTTTGGACAAGATTACTATGAGGCCTGTTTGAAAGTTTATTCATGTTTCCCTAAAGAAAGCTTGGACACAAAATGTGTTTTCTTTAAGATTAAGTCCTGTGAATGTAAAGGAAATTACTTGTGAGCTTGATGGTTGCACCCCGTTGGCTGACCACAGAAAATACAACCCCACAACTGGTCATGACTAATAGAGTCTCCCTTGGCTTTCAGTGCCCCGTGGGGTGGAAAGCCATCTGTTTGCATGCCTTTACTGGAATCTCTTGTTCATGGCTCTGGAAAATGTGCTGCAGGCACTGACTATGCTGCCCTAGCCTTTCTGCAGGCAGTGGATTATTTTTCTGCCATGGGTTGGGTTTGCCCATCAAATTTCTGTATATTTTGCCTTTTCTGCTGCTCTGCTACAATCCTCCTCTCTCTGCACCCCAGCCAAACCCACTTGGTTGGGAGCCTTTGTAAATTACTGATTTATGTAAACATGGTGACATCATCATCAATTTGGCAGGTTCATTAAAACCTCAAGTCTACAAATCTCAACCTTTAAATGATGGGCTGCTGGAGAGGAGATGGGGGGGACAGCCTTTAAGGAGGGTGGTAGGTGGATTTTTTGCTTAACTTTCCTACTTGAGCAGCATCTTTGTAACAATAGCAGTACAAAAGGAAATATAGGACAGAAGTCCTTTTGGAGGAGAAAATTAATGGTTCTGGACTGTAATTGAACATGGAGGAAGGAAGGAACTTCCCATGATCAGGAAGGTTGTACTGGAATATGTTAGCAGCAGACAGTATCCTCACTGCTCAACTTCTGGGACTGGCTGAAGTAAACAAAATGTTAGGAAAGGAAAGAAGGAAAGAAAGAAAGAAAGAGTCCCTCCAGTACCACTTGTTGCCCCTAGAGACTTAATGTGGGACTTTTTGTACTGGCTATTCAATCTGTGTGATCTCCACAATCTCACCCTGCCTTGTGGCTACTGAAATCACAAAGACTTTCATCTTTGAAGGATCAGTGTAAATCTGTCACTTCCTAAGAGAAAAGAATTCAGGAAAAGGTGAAAATAGGTGTATAGTGTGACCAGAACTTGAGATCGGACAGGAAATGTGGTATCCAAATGGATCAGATGAAAAAAAAAAAGGAAGATCTGTGGTCAGTACCCAGGTATTTTCTGTAATGCCTGAGTTGGTACTGCAGGTTGGACATACACAGATGTGTTGGACTATGTGGAATGCAGCTGACATTGCACAGACAGTTTCACTGTTAGGTGTTCATGAAAGTAAAGCAGGAAGGAAAAGATTACTTAAAATTTATTTTTAGAAGGCATTAGGATGTTTGAGCCTTGGAAAAATTTTTTTTTTTTCCAGCTTCTTGGGTGCTGACTCACCTGTAGAATGGCTGACTTGATCCCTCTGTGGATCCCCTGAAGTGAGGGGTCTGGGGATGCTGGCCAACCCCCTGGGCATGTTGGCTGGGTGTGTTTTGGAGGTGGACATGAGCAGGCTTAGCAAATGATGCTTTCATCTTCTCCTGTCCTGGGGAGACCAGAGTACTTCACAGTTTAAGAGAAGCTGGTGACATGGAATGTGGTGGGACTTGATCTGGGATTTACAGGCAATGTCAAAGACTTTTCCATATTTGTTAATGTAGGTAGTGTGTTGACTCCCTTGCTTTAAGAACACAATGTGTAATTTGTACTGGATTATGTGATGGCTTTGTGGCTGTACGTGCCAATTCTAGAAAACGTGTTTGGCAGATTGTGTCGTTCCAGCTGTGTCAATACACAAATCTGAGGCCATTTTTTAAACAGGGAGGGGAAGCCCCTGGGTAACAATTGGGCCCTAGCAAATAGCTGCAGATACAGCACTTGGACTCTGTAGCTATCAGTTTGTATTATCAGAACACAAAGATAAACTGTGTGCTGTACTTGAACAACTCCCTGTGCACATAGACACAAGAAGTGTGTGTCACTCTAATGAGAGATAAATCTATAAGTATCTTGCCAAATGTGCACCTCTGGAAGGCTTGTTGACTACTAGCTTATAAGATTTGAATAAATACAGCACTGTGGTATTTCCTAGTTTTCTAATACTCGGAATATCCATCGTCTCTGCTAGTGATGTAACTCATAAAGTATTAGAGCTGAGTTGTATATTATCCAGTTTTCTCTTTTCCCATGAACTTTTCCCATGTTCTGATCACTTCTGTTTTTTCCAAAAGTACTAGGAAACACAATTCCAATCCCAACAGAAGACAAGGATAATATGTGTTTGAGAGCAGAGGTCAGGGTGTGAATTTCCACATAGATACATGTGTATTTATGCATATAGTGTGATGTGAAACCAACTCGAGCAAGCCAGATATTTCAGCCAGAATCTGTGATGCACTTTGAGACTCTGTGTCAAACACTTATGTACACACCTAGTCAGCTGGTTTGGGTCCAGAAGAACCTGTGTGGCACCATTTACTAGTACATGTTCATTCACATGCAGTGGGCTCTCCAGGCCAGCTGGCTCTGCAGCCACAGGAGATGCAGAAATGGGATTTACTAACAGCACAGCTGAGAATTCTCTGTCTGCAAATGTCACAAGATGGGCAGTAGAAGTGTAGGAAGAAGACAGACTGGAAGGATTAGGGCAGCAAATCCAGCTAGTTACCTTAATAACCAGTCACTGCAGGAAGAGTATGTTACAGCAACCAAACTCTGGGATTCACTTCTGTTTTCTTTGTGCTTAATAACACCTGAAGCAGTGCAAGGACTGCAATTCCCTTTGCTGCTTCTGAGCCCTAAGCATTTGCAGTTACTATCAAATATTGGTGGAGAAAGCAAACTGTGGTCTCAGCTCTTGGCCTTTTGTTCCAGCTCTTAGCTCCACAAGGCAGAATGCTGTCCTGTTAATAGCCAAAAAATGTTAACAACAAATTTCAGCCTTCCAGAAGTCTCCACCTCCCCCTGCCTGCTCCTCATCACCCTCTCCTCAGGAAGCTCTCAAGTGTTGTTTCAATCAACAAATTAAGCAAAAACTGCTGCAGCCTGTGCTCTGATGAGAACATAACTCAGCTTTCAGACCCTCCCTAAGGAGGGAAAGAAGAGTGTTTCCAGGGCAGTCCATGTGTGCATTGGGTTGTCAGGGTTCCAGAGTGATACTCTTAAGGTCAGGTTTCTAGTACATTTTTGTAGGGACACCTGTAAATTTTTAGTTGAACACAAGGCACAGGAGTGTGCAGCCTCTCATCCTCCTTCAGTGTGTACTCTCTTCACTAAATATTAAAACTATGACTCAGTTTTAAATTTGAGGGTAGCTGACTGGGCAGACTGTAGCCTTGTGGCTGTGTGACCACTACTGAATAGGTGCGTGGTTTCTGAGGTATATCCTTCAGATCTTGGGGTTATTGGTACCAGGAGCAAAATGTTTGCTTATTACCTTTTAAATCTTAATTGTCTTCTTTAAACAAGAAGTGCTCTTTAAAAATAAAAGGCAGAGTTTCTGTGTTTATATTTCTTCATTAATTTTTTTACCACTGTAGTAGAAGACCTTCTTTCATAGCCCATGTAGAATCTCCAAATTTCCATGCCAGGCTACCAGGAAAGGAGGAGGGACAGGTGTGATCCTTTTTTCACTTTTCTCTTACATGAAAAAAAAAAAGCCAACAGCTCTGCCCTATCACAGCACTGTGGGCTCTTGGGGTATTTCAGCAGCAAATTAAAAAACCTCTTGGTGTTAAGCAGTAACTTGAGGCGCTGAATTTTATTCCTGAGTTCCTGAAGCAGGATTTTGTACCTAGAGTGCAAACACAGTCGTTGCAAGGTAACAGCCTTCACTCTTGAATGTTAGAGCAATCAGGCACAGACATTTGGGGTGGCAACACTTCCTACTGGAAGTAGGGTTTCCCATGTGAACCACACTCCCAGCATGTGGCTGTAGGACATGAACTGGCTGGAAGGATCATAATACGTGGTTGATTTGGAATCCTAATCTATCCCCCATAAATATGTGGCACATAAAAGGCTATGAAGCTGTGCTGTGGATCTTAATTGTGTTTGAGCAGGATGTCTTCCACAAATATCTTTCTTCCTGGGGTGTGTCTTTGGGCCCCACTTTCATCTCTAAAACAAGACAAACATTGCTCCATGGTTGAGTGGTGGTGGCTGCAGTGAAGACTGCAGTGCACACAGGCTGGGAAACATTATGTGTTTTGAGGTGAAAGCAGCCTTTAATATTTCACCAGCTTTAAAAATTCATCCTAAGATGACAGCCTTAGTCTGCCTTGCAGTGAGTCATTCACAGGCTGCTGTACCCTTAACTGCAGTCAGCTCTGTGCTACAAAGACCTCTTGCATGCATCTCCATATTTCAAAGAAAGATGCCTCTTCTGTGAATTGTAAGAATAAAACTCTCAGCAATTAGAGACTGGCCTTCATATGAATTCAGTGGTTTCAACCTTCTGCCTTTTCCAAGTGTGTGGGACTGAAAAAGCCTTTTACAGAGGGCAGGGCCAGCATGGACAAGGGTAGTGTCTAACAGCACACAGACACAGGAGCAGGTGTGAGAATAAGCTTACTGCAGAAAATTCCTCTTGTAAAAGCAGCTTCTGGTGCCTTTATACATCTGCTTCTGCATATTCATCAGAGGTCTGTCAGAGGCAATTACTGAGACTGCCCTACGTGTATCAAATATATATGTACTGTGTGGCAAGGGCTTTGGAGGGCTGGGAAAAGCAAGTGCCTTCAGCTGTGCAGCAGCACCCTTGTCTTAGCTGTTTTTAATGAAGTAGATCATATCTCTAAAGGGAAGTAATCGGCCATGTGTATGAAAAGGTCTGTGTGACTGTTCTGGAAGTGACCTAGCTGTACTTAGTACTGCTTTGTAGGGCAATTTATGTTGTTGGATCAAAAAAACCTCTCGAGAGAGTTCCAAGGCAGAAGGACCTAAAAATGAAAAGCTCTCTGAAGCCCATAGACCATGTGTCAAATGTACCAGACTGCTGCTTGAGTGGGATTTTTTCAAGACTCTTGAGAGGTGGAGTGTTACTTAAGTATTTGTTTAGAAGAATGTGTAGTCTACTCATGCTGGAGAAATAGTCATGCCCTTTTACAGTGGTGCTATCAGTCCTGTTTACTTTAGTTAAGCTCATAAAATGACAGTCAAAGTCTACAGTGAAATTAATGGTTGAGGAGAGAATTAGAAACCAGAGTTCAGCAGGATCCTGCAGTTTTATGTATTTGAAGTGTTTTGTAGCATCTTGTGATCAGACAGGCTTCAATGGGAATAGCTTGTTCTCCTGTTGCTGTGTATCATCCATTGAAGTATGGATGGGTAAGGATACATGCAAACAAGAGCAAAACTGGCATAAAATATACTCCTTTAACTGTGCTCCACTATTTTCCCATGATGCATGTTGTGGCTAACATTTGCTTAATTGCTTTGCTTTTCTGAAAGCCTTTTGGGAAGAGGACTTGGAATGCAATTATGAGCAAGAACATGATTTTTTAAAGTCCAAGTATTTTTGTCATTTAGTCAGTCTCCAGTGTGACCAATCAGTTTTGCAATCACCAACTTGCCATGTGCATTATATGCTTGTCAAGTGGAACTGGCTGTTTGTTGGTGACTTGTGAAATGCCTGGGAGTTATCTGAGCCTAGGTGGACTCTGAATCTTGGCTGTTGCAGCCTAGGGATGCTGACAGATGCCAACCAAAGCAGCAACATATGTGGGGACAAAATTACACTCCTACCTTAAAAATTTCTGTTCTTGGGTTAGTGTTAATGCAGTTGGAGTAATGCAGCAAAGCTCCAGTTGAACTTGGTCTGGACACAGTGGCTACAGCCCCCTTTATGCCTCTGTGAAGCTCAAACTCCCTTTAAATCCTCATCAGAGACCAGGGCTTGGGAGTCTCAGTCTAGACATCCATGTCACATCAGTGTTAGAGTTGTTTTGGTGCCTGAGAGCCAGGGGCACCTGTAAGGGTTAACTCAAGCTCTAAAGCACTGCCTAATTTTTACAGATGGTGTGAGTGAAAGAGTGAACCTCAGTCTGGCTTGGCAGTGCACAGAGATAACTTTACATAATTCCCCACAGATGTTGCTGCAGAATGGTTTTAATAATGAATTGTGAAGTCAAGCTAAACTCCAGCATAGAGGGAGAACTCAAAATAAATGCAATGTTTTGTTCTGTGTTTCAAAAGCAAGTTTTCTGTGATGCTCTGGGTTGGGAAGGATGGCAGGGGACGGGACAAGGGATTCTTTGCAAAAAGTTTGGGCTGTAATGGTGCAAACTAAAGCCATTCTGACTAATTTGTCTGCAAACCATGAATACCCATGAACCTGAGGATGACAGGGGGAAGGGATGGTGGTACCCATGGCAGCTGCCCTAATGCTTCTCTTGAGGGGATGGTGCAGAGCAAGTACTTCATGATCTGCCTGGCAGAGTTCTGCAGTTTGTGGCTGTCATGCACAGGCTGTGTTGAGGAGCTTGTCTGCCCTGCAGCCATTTTCTGCTGGGAGTCAATTTTTGCACTGTGCTGTAATTTCCTTTCTGTAGGGTTATGGCTTGGATGTGCCATAATCATTTTGTAATTATAATCCCCATTATCATAAAGGATGTGCTGTCTCAACAGTGGTTTCTTGGCCACTCTGAGACTTTGTACACCTTGCATGTGAGCACCCATTTGTGACTTCTCTGCTGCCAGTGGGTTGCTGGAAGCTGCTCAGTCTTCTCAGTTGTTGAGTCTGTTGAAGCAAAACACAAATTTTTCTGTTGACATGCTATTTCAGTGGGCTATATTAAAGCCTTTGTTCTGTCCTTCTGAGAAGCAAGCTTGAAATTGGGGAAGAGAATTTCAGAGTGGGGGGCCAGTTTTCCCTGAACTTGGACAAATGCTGTGATTTCTCAGTAGCTGCAGAGGTTTCTCAATTATATTTTACCCTTGTGCAGAGTTTATAAAGGAAATCTTTAGAAAGAAATTATAGCATTGTGAGTTCTGTGGCGATTAGGAGCTTTAGCCTGAGTCATGTTTAGATGGATGGAGGCTCAGCTACACTATGGTCCCAAACAAAAGATCTGAACTTGGCTCTGGGGCTACTGAGCCAAACCAGAGGAGCTGTATTGTGAAATGGGCTAGCACGGGGCTGGTGTCAAGGAAGTGCCAGACAACCCTCCAAAGATGGTTTTACCATGGTTTGAATTTGGCCCAAATGTACATTTTTAAGTGTAGGCAAGTCCTTTTTGTGCTTGTGTTTAATTTCTTTCTGAGGAAGAGTTTAGGTAAACTATTCCAGTCTAATTAATATCAGCTGGAAGCCAGCTTCTCGCATTTTGTGCCTAATTATAAGTGTATGTTAAACTGTGTTTGCTACCCATGTTGATATGTTACTGGTGAAATAAGGAGCAACCATGAAGACATGTTTTTGAAACAGTCTGGCAAATCCTGCATGTTTGCTGCTGTGGGCTTCGTGGCAGGAGAATCCACCTCCTGCTGAGGGAGAATAACTAAATTTAAACTTTCCAACCATGAGCCTTGTGAAGCAAAGTTTCCAAACCTCTGCTGGGCCAGAAGATGGAAATCTGTGTCTGAATTTGGAGAGTAAATAAATAGAGCTGCCTAGGAGCTGCCCAGGGGCATGTGAGGGGCTGCTGCTTGGGGTACATTGTCTCCCAGCCACAAGCCCCAGGGAGGAAAGCAAGGGTTTGTAGCTACTGTTCTCTGGTAAAGCCTTCGTGACAGGGCTTGGAATGAACTTGGCTGACTTGTAGCACGAACACTTGAGCATTGTTTCAGCAGGGTGGTTTTTCTCTTACAGACAGTTGCATGTGGCATGGCAGCAGAGCCCAGACCCCTTCCCTTCCCTTCCCTTCCCTTCCCTTCCCTTCCCTTCCCTTCCCTTCCCTTCCCTTCCCTTCCCTTCCCTTCCCTTCCCTTCCCTTCCCTTCCCTTCCCTTCCCTTCCCTTCCCTTCCCTTCCCTTCCCTTCCCTTCCCTTCCCTTCCCTTCCCTTCCCTTCCCTTCCCTTCCCTTCCCTTCCCTTCCCTTCCCTTCCCTTCCCTTCCCTTCCCTTCCCTTCCCTTCCCTTCCCTTCCCTTCCCTCCCCTCCCCTCCCCTCCCCTCCCCTCCCCTCCCCTTCCCTTCCCTCTGGGCTGTGGGATCCCAGCTGTGGGAGGGATGTGTGGCCATCTCACAGCTCACTAGTGTTGGTGCCCATCCCTTTCCAGCCCAGGCTGGCCCCTTTGCTCTTCACAGGCAGCTTGTGTGAATTTGCTGTGTTTGTGACAGGCATCAAAGTGTAGACTGTTCTGAGATGCATGCACAGAAATCGCTGTTTTCCCATCTCCCTTTGGGGGAGCTGCCAGGGTGGTAATGGACAATAGTTTGTAAGGTCCTGACAAAGCAGCTTAGGTTTTCTGGGAAGACTGGGGCATCACAGAAAACAGCAGAAGTGGTTTGCTTACCTGTTGGACTTTTTATTTTCCTGTCTTAACCCAGACCTTATCTGAATGGAGGAGAATCTAGTTGTGCTTTTATCTGAGATCAGCAAGTTCTTGGGTGAGTGAGTCTATGTCAAAATCATTGGAGGATTCAATAAATCCATGTAATCAAGCAAGAAAAGAGGAAAGGATAGTTACAGTTGGAATGCATTTGATCTGAAACTGGCATGCATATAATTTTATTCATCCATCCACAGATATGACCTAAAGGTTATATCCATATATATTGCTGAATACCTTTTTGTATATACTGGTTGAAACTTGGCTATTCAGGTGGGAAGACAAATAACTGGTGCTTATGGCCTGAAATCAGATTTCAGTCGGCTTTTCTGTCTTTATTTCTGTTCTGTGCAGTACTTTCCAGCTTCCCAGGGTATTGAATTGAGGTCATGTTTGTTAAGCACCAGCTGTGGTTACAAGTGCTCTAGAAGCACTTTTATATCCTGTTCTGAAGTCTGTGCTCTTCTATGAATGTCTTTGCTATTTCCCTCACTTGCCTTTTGTAATAATTTGTACTAGGATTTGGGCAGTGTTTGTGCTGTTTCACATTTGTGCACGTGTACATATTTACACATACAAAATGTTTTGGTACTGTAGATGTGCTTCTAGCAAGACCAGCTTGGAGCAACTGACTTAGAGAATTTCAGTCAAAGTTGTCATGGATGGACTTTGAATTTCTTAAAATAAATTGATATTTCTTGTTTCTCTAAATGTTGACTGAGAAACTTCTTTTGCTTCTTTTTGCAGGTTGGTGGTTTGTGAGCACAGCAGAGGAGCAGGGATGGGTACCTGCTACATACCTGGAATCCCAAAATGGAACCAGAGATGATTCTGACATCAACACATCCAAATTTGGGGAAGGTATGGAAAGCTTCTTCTTACCCAGAGAAAACTGGTATTCTCTTGCTTTATGCTTTTTTCCCCCCAAGTGAGAGCTTCTAATTGGAAGGAGATGCATGATAGAGCTGCAGGCTATTGGAAGGAGTGAGGTTTAAATTTAATGGTTGCTTCTCATTAATTTCCTTTAAATTAATCTTTGAAAATAGTTTCACTGCTGTTTGCTATGGTCTGTGGTTGTGTGGAAAGGTAATTTTTTTTTGGTATGGTCTCATTCTGTTAAAAGTGAGATGCCATTTGTCATGTATATGTATTTAGCCACACTGCTTTCTTCTTTTTTTTTTTTTTTTAACTAAAGATGGTTAATTCAGGTTCCAGAAATGGAATAGTTCAGCATTGCATGTTCCTCAATTCCATTATGAAAGACTAACCACATCTTAATGGGCTTCTCATGTAGCAACTGTGTACAAAGGACACTTTTATTATGATTTGCTCCATTCTAGTGAATCTGTTGCTAAATCTAGGTCCTCTTGACATGAACTTATGTAAAATGTATGTGGAAACTCAGCTGACCTTTCCTTAGCACAGGCAGGAGGCTTAGAGATGTGTTGGGGTGACCATCTGCCCACTAACACAGCACACAGGCAGAGCCAGACTCTGTGCTGGGCTCCCAGGGTGACATCTGCGGCTTATTCAAGTCTTGGTCTCTGAAACTCATTTTTCCCTGCTCAAGTCTACCCATATCCTGCTTTAGAGACAGACTGGCTGTAGAGTGGTAGGCCAGGAACCAGTCTGGTATGATGCAGCATCTCAGTGGATGCGAAAGCAGTGAGTAAAGCTTCCCTGATATTAAAGAACAGAACTTTACTGCTCTGCTCTGCAAGCACTGAAGAATGCCTTGTCTGTTGGTCTGTGCCTCCTCCCTTCTCCTGACTCTTGGATACAGTGTGTGCTTGACAGCCTTACAGCTTAAACTGCTTTCATTTCCCGCTCTCCTCCTCTTTCATGTTCCCTCTGGAGTGTACTCTGCACAGGGATGCTGCCACCCAGCAGTCTGTTCTGGGTAATGGCAAATCTATCAAATATTCCTTCTCTCCTTCCTCTCAGTCCCTTTTAATCCATTACACTGCTCTCTTCAGCTGTGGTCAGCAGTCCTGCTCCTTGCCTTACTCCAAATGCAGATATGCTGAAACCTGAGACTGCCCTTCCCTTTCTGCTCAGTTCCATCTCAGTGACAGATGTAATTGCATAACCTCTGCAGCCGCTTTCATGTGCCCCAGATTTTGCTTGCTTGCTTTTTAGTGACTTTGGTTTATGTTATTAGCCATCTAAGCTGAGACTTCCCACATTCTTTGTAACTTCCCCTCCAGTTCTTCTTTACTTGGGCTGGTTTTCTCCATGTAATTACTTCGTAGGAGAAGAAAGAATTTCTTGGATTCACTGTCTTTAAAAATGTATATCAAAGGGACTGTACTTAGAAAACTTGCCAGCTCTCTCCAGGTAGGCAGGAGAAAGGGGCTCTGATGTAACTGAGGAGGAAGGCACTTCTAGTGGATTAAGTGCCTTAGCCCCACAATTTAGAGCTTACACAAGTTTCAGAGTGGCTCCAACAGACATTGACTTCCTGCAGCTGTGCAGTCTCTGCTCCCCCACCTTGGAAAGCACAGAAACACTGATGTAGGGAGCTTTGTGTAACAGCCCCTTGTCCCTCCCCATTTTAACAGGCCTGGAACAAGTGCACAAGCCAGGCAAACCTTGAAGTCTGCTCTGCTGTGGCAGGCCCAGTAAAGATAGCAGGGTGCTGAACACATCTTGCTAATAATTCTGCCTCTGCTAATATAGCAGTAATATTTTCATGTATCCCTTTATGTAGTCTGTTCTCTGAGAAAGACAGAAATGTTTCTTCCCTGCACCTGAGCTTCTGAGCTTGCACAATATTTTTGTCTGGATGAAGGCAGTCTGTTTGTTACCCAGGCCTGTGTTTAGACCAACCCATCTTGCAAGGCGTGGAAAACAATCAGAAAGCCATCTAAAGAAACATTTAACAGCTACAGGAGCTGATAAAGTAAACATGTTAAAATAATCTCTGGAAAGGTGTGGATACTTGTTCATAAGCAGCCTTTCTAGTGACTGTGACATGACCAACCAAGTCCAAGTCTGGGCAAAATGACAACATTCAGTATTTTTAAGGAAAAAACCCTGGCTCATGCAGAAGCATCATTGTTTTATAAAAGGGCTGTCACTGGGGATGGCTGTGTGTTGTGAGGACGCAGTGTGGTGGATCTGTGGGACCCACAGTTTTCTAGGAGTGTTCCTGGATGGCTGACTGCTCTGTATGGACACCTTGAGGCAGTTTCACCCCTTCTGCACCTCTCCACCCTGCAAGCCTTTACCTCCAGCATTTAATTTCCTCCTTTCTTGTATAGAAACCTCCTAACACAGGCAGCCTTATTGTAACTGAGCTTCTCTCTCTGCTATAATCTGTGTGTCCAGCAAGGTGTCCTGTGTTGTGTCCCTGTGCAGCATGTGTGTAACTGGCAGTCTCATGTCCTGTTGATCTGGGGAAAGTCACCAGGTTAAATCTGCTCATCTTTTGTCCCTCATGGGCTTCCAAGACAATCACTGATTTCCATGAGACAAAACCACAGCTATCTAAAATCCTGAGATTTGGCTCACCTGAAAATTTGTGGTTGATTTTTGACCAGGGTGGGATCAAAGGGGAAGTACAGAGTACCAGAGACTAGATAATGTACCTGTTCAACACCATTCACCACACCTCCACTTAGGGTGCTGTGGAAAGGTTTGGACCTTACAGCAAGGGAGAAATTGAGGAGAGTGGGCTGGATGTAAAAGTCTGGTCCAAGTCCCTGACAGATAAAAAGGATGAAAAGTCAAAAGCCACTCTTTGGTGAATTTTTTTTTTTCTTGTCCAGCTAATGATTTCCCAATCAAATAATTTTGCTGTGCCTGATTGCCAACAGAACACAGTTCTAGAAGACAACAGTGCTTACTCCAGTATAAGGATATAATCCCTAAATAAGTGCACATATACAGAATTGAATTTTTATTAATGATGTGATATCAAAGTTTATGAACAGCTTCCCAGCACCACTGGTAAAATGATTGTGTTTGCACTTCAGCTATCACTACCTTGCAATATGTGTCATTGCTTTGCAGCAGCACCTAGCACCCTTGCAGTAGTTGCCAAATTGGGATGGAAGCCCTTGAATGGAAAAGTGTTTGGCTGTGTTTCTGTGCCAGTCTAATGGTTCCAGTGTCTTTCACACCTGTACAGGCAAAAGAAGAATCTGAGTAGAGTATGTGCTCCAGAAAACAAGTGGTGTCCTCTGTGTACAGCTGCTCTCACAGTGCCATTTCCATAAGTGTCTTGTCTTTGTTTATACTTTAAGCATAAGTTATTGTTTGAGTGTGTAACTAACACTCAGTCCTGGCTTGCTAGCTTCTTGAGCCTGCTGAATAATTGCAAGGTTAGTTTTTTCCTGATATAGTAATCTGTATATTAGAAGTTTTGATCACGAGAACCAGCTGTGGCAATGAATGCAAGTCATGTCTTGCAAGCACATCAGACACTTTTCACTTGGGTTCAGTTCCTGAATGCTGCTGTTATGAGGGAACTTATATAAGAGTCTGTGGGTTTGTTTATAGTGTGATAATTTTTCTTAGAGAGGTTTAGAGCCCTGTTGGGTTCAATGTCATGTACAATAGACTGAATTCCCCCAAAGGTCATGCACCTGAATTAGGAGATACAACGGCAATGATGATGTGTCCTGCCACTGCACTCTCCTTGGACAAGTTGCCTTTAGTTGTGCAGTTTGTTTTGGAGTGTGTATATTTTTTTATTTTTTTTTAAATTATAATTACTGCTTTTTAAGAAATGCCAATAGTAAGAGTGGCAATTTGTGACAGTTCTGGATGGCTCACATTGCTCAAGCTCAAGAAGTTAGCTTGTTCCACTGTACTGTATAAACTAAAACAAAACATCTGCATCCCACTTAACCCATTCCCACTAACAAGACCAGTGCTTGTAAATACCATGTTTTGTTTTTATTCCTCACCCTCCCATCACTTTTTTTTTTCTTCTTTTTTTTCCCCTTTGTTTTGTTTCCACCCACGTTCCAAACTAGTTTCTAAGCGACGCAAGGCTCACCTGAGGCGCCTGGACCGACGATGGACGCTGGGCGGGATAGTCAACAGGCAGCAGAGTCGAGGTGAATTCACAGCTTCCTCTGGCACCAGCCACTCAGGGGCCACCAAAAGCCACGCTGCAGCTTCAGCTGCTGTGTGTCAGGACCTGCATCTGTGGCACTTTGGTAGTGAGGGGCCAAAGCTCCAGAGTTCAGATGTGGATTTTGTACATGACAGCTTGAGGGTGGCTCACAGCCAGGATTAGGCACCCCAGGAGCTGGAGGCTGGTACCCAAGGGTAGCTCTGCAGTCTGACTTTGTGCTGTTGGAGAAGCTCACATCTGTTGTGTTTTAACTTGGGCATCTTTGTGCTCAGTCTTTCCTGCCTCAGTAAGGACAAATGATACTTTCAGGGCTGTTAAAATGAGTTGAATGCCAAAAAAGCCGTGGTCAGATATGTGCACACTGGGAAAGTGTGTAGTGTGGAATTCCAGTTGCAGTCCCCTCTCTTCCTTGCTAGCAGTGCTTGGTACTAAAGAGAGTCTTGAGACCTTTTGGGAGTTTTTGGCATCATTCCTAGGTATTTAAAATGCCACCAGTAGCAGCATTTTAGTTGGTTTGGTTTGTTTTGTGTTCTTTCAGCTTTTGCTGGTCTAACAGTGAGTATGGCAGGGTAGGAGGGAGCACCTTGTCTTTGGGTGAAGTCTGAGGAGCCCTATAAGCAAAGTATTTCTTAAGAGCAGGTGAATCATCTTTCCCAGACCAAAGGTATCCCTGTCTATCTCCTGCTCCACTTGGAAAATCATCCCGATGTGTTCATTGCCCTTGGGAAAGGAAAGGTGGGACAAAGCACCATTTGCACCTCTTTAACTTTCAGATAACCTTACTGAGGGAATGGATCCAAATGGAAGCCCAAGAGATGATTCCCAGTTAATGGAAAGGTGCCCTTTCCTATTAAGGAATGTACTTTTAAAGTGACAAATTTACCTTCTGGATTTGATGATGATGTTATGTGCAGACTCCTGTCTCAAGCCCACCCAGCTTTTCAGTGGCCCTTTAACTTTGTTTTAGAGTATTATTGAGGCAACAAAAGCAACAATAGCTGTGTTCTACCTGCCATAGCTTGACCCTGCAGAAATTGAAACTACCTTCAGAAGACAAGGTCTTGCTTCTCAGCCACCAAATGCACTCTGAAGGCCCCAAAAAATCCTCATGAGTACACATGCTGTCTTAAGATGGGGAAAAAGTGTGCTTATTTCTGTGCCCCAGCTGTTTGGGAGCTACTGACTTTGCTTTGTCAAATTGCTAGATGCTTCCTGGCAATTCAACTGGGAGAATTTATGGGAATCAGTTTTCTAAACAATTTATTTGCTGGTGAAAACAAATGCATTCTTTTATATTCGTACAATATTGCAAACAAAGCTCCATAAAATATTAAGACTGCATAACCAGACTTAATATTTTATGGAGCTTAGCAGTCAGTAAGACTCAAGGACCTAAGATGCATTCTGAGGTTTTCCCTCTTGCATTCTGATGCCACCATGTGTGGATCCTCTCCAGACCTGCCCTCTGACCAGTGCAGGGTCCTCTCTGGCAGTCTTCCCCAGTACAGGCTGCCCTAATCCCTTGCATCTTTGCCTTTTTCTTGCTTCATTACAGTTTCTTCCCTATTAGGCCCAAGCAGGGCTGGGATTTTGAGGGTGTTGGAGAATATGTGCTTTATCTCAAACTGAATCTTGGCGCTTGGACTTGGCACAGATTTTATCCAAGGTTTGGGGCACCCTCTGTGACTGAGCTGCTCCTATAAGGTCTCTCCAATGTATTTCAGCCACAGCTAGCCAGGCTGGCTAAAAATAAGCTGTTCATTGTCATCAGAAATTATAGGTTAGGGAATCCTTACAAGAGCAGGCTTATTGGAAATAAAGAAAGTGACTTGAATAAATGGGCACAAGTTGGAGACAGTGGCTTCATGATCTGGCAGAGCTGCAGCCTGTACAGACATCTACGCCTTCCAAACTGCAGTTGTTGAAAGTATGAGTCTCTCTGGGTGTCCAGCCTGCTGTTCTCTAACAGAACACAGTTTATATGAGGTCAGGAGAGATTTTCTCCCATCTTCCCCTCCCACCCCAGCCCAGAAGACTTCTAACAAGGCCAAATTTGGGTGAATTTGCACTGAAATGACAGAATGCATGAAGTGTACACACACACTCCCGTGCCAACCTTCAAGTCCTTGCTCCAAAGCACAGAAGAACTCAAGTTGTTCAAACAGGAGGTTGCCAGAATTGTTCAACACAAGCAGAACAGCTTCCCCTTCCCCACTTGGCCTCTTCCTTGGAAATAAACTCAATTAAACATTTTGGCTGAAATTCTTCCTACCCAGCAATATTCTGCTTGAAATAGTCCTTGCTGCTGGAAGGGTTACCTCCAGGAGTTCACTGGAGTTTAAAAATGAGCTGTAAAGGATGCCTCCCTTTGTATTTATGCTTGGGTACCACTAATAAGCATTTTTATCAGTTAGGCTTGTGACAGAATCACTTTAAGGCCAGAATCAAAGGAATTAAGCATTGCTTCTGAAGGGCAGAATTTTCAAAGTGACTTGAATATTAAAAACACTGAGAAAGCCAGAGTGCAGAAGGGAAGCATGTTTGCTTCCCTGTTAGACTGTCCCTGATGGGGGAGAATTATTAGGACTAGCATATGGCTTATTTATTTCTAACCTTGCCAAAGCCATTTGAAGAGGCTAGGCATCTCTGACCTCCAGATATTTGGAAGCAATGTTACTGGGTCTGTGAATAAGAAACATGAAAGACAAATTGTTGAATATCATGGTAGTGCTCCTTTTTTAAACCTGAAAAAAAAATCTGCAGCGGGAACAGCTGTAGTCTGTTTCTACAAAGAGAAACAGATGACTTTTGTTGCTGAACTTTTCTCTTTAAAATGGTCTGTGGAGTGCCCAGATCTAAGAGATTACATTGGCTTGTGTTTCTTATGTAGCTGCAAAGCTTGCGGGTTTTTTAATGTTAAATGTGGTACATTTTCTAAACTTTTTCCTATGCATTCTGAAATTCCAGTAATAGAAATATGGGTTGTGAGGAGAAGCCTGAAAGTTTGTAGTTTTCCTCAGACTTGACACTCAGTAGACCTCCAAGCTGCAGAGTTCCTGTTTTGTATAGGGTTAAATAGTAATTCTACACATGCAGCTATTTGGAACTTCCCCTGGAAGGGAACTTAGGATTATTTACAGGCTTAATTTAATGAAAAGTCATTTGTGCTTTTACAGTTTGATTGGTACAATTGGGATGTTACATGCCTGTCTTCTATGCCAGATATCTGACCTAAGTTATTGCTGCTTTGGTTTGGTGCCCAGGGCTTTCAACTGGAGCTGTTACAATGCAGGAGACCACTTTAAAGTTATTCATACCAACAATATAGTGACATATGGGCTGAATTTCTGCCAAATGAGCCAATTATTTGGGAGTAGCTCCTAGCACAAGGAGTAAGCTATTCATTGAAAGAGTTGAAGTTAGAATTTCCCACTGCTTGCCTGTCTTAGGGAGTGAGGGAGCTTCATGGGCAAAGGTAGTGTGTAGAGGGAAGGCAGCCGTGTAATCCAGTGTCTTGATACTTAAACCTCATCCTGAGTTGGTCTTGATACTGGAACCCCACGTCCTAGCCCAGGTGGGTGGTTCTTCAGCCAGTTTTGTAGTGTGGAAGGAGCACTTGGTCAGTACTGGTAATCCAGCCTGGCTGATGCACCTGTGCACTCTTACACTTTCCTGCATCTCACCAGAGCTGCTCTGCCCTCTTTGGCAACCCCCCCATGAGACTTCTCCCCTTGTTTTCACTCTTTCCTGTTTGTGCTTGATGGTGATGAATGTTTGTCAATCACAGCAGAAGACTCTGAGTGACATTTCTGTGCTAAATCAAACCAGTGCAGAGCAGCTTCAGACTTAGTTTGTTCTCTCCTTTGGTTGGGTTTTTTATGGTTGGTTGGTTGGTTGGTTGGGTTTTCTTTTCCTCTGTTCTCCAAGGAAAGTAGTAAATGCTTATTGGTCCTTGCTTGGTTGAAGTAAGAGCGTGCACAATACAAAGCTGTTTAGAAGAAATGTCATTATTGTTCTTTTCTATCTGTTGGCACAAGGTTTTCTATTATTTAAAACAAAAAGCAGGGAAGGGAAGAGGGACAAAGGCTGAAGAGCTTCTGTCTGCAGATGAACACATTTGATAACTGTGGACAGTCATTCTCTCTCTGCATATTTAGGCAAGTAGAACAAAGTCCATGTTGAATTAATGCATTGCTTTCTGGAACAGAGAGACTTTTTCCAGAAGCAGGTCTGACAAAGGGGGGGTGGAGCGGAGGAGTGGGGGAGGGTGAACACAGACTGCTGACAGAGGGGAAAGTATTTTGAAAGAAAATTCTTCTGTGGTTTGGAAGATGTAGGTTTGGGGCTGTTGCATTTTGCTGAGAAATCATTAATTGGCTAATTTCTAGCCCAGTTCTCCCCTATCCTTACCCCTACCAGCATATCAAACCACGAGGGGATCAGAGAAAGTTGGGGGCATGTACAAGCACCAGCTGAGCAGAGGAAATGATTCCCTTATTTGGTTGGCTCCTGAAGTGCTGCTGATAACTTTCACTCTTATTAATGGAGGCAGAAAAGAGAAAACTTACAAAATAGAGGTGAAGGAGAGGAATGTGAAATGGGGCTCTCAGAACTTGGAAGCAGAAATGTCTGAGCGCTGGCTGTTTGCCTGGGAAAGATGAGAGTGATTGTGCAGGGCTGGAAACGTGCGTGGTATTTTAGCTGCTTAAAGGCAAGGCTCCTGTCCCAAAGAGTTTACAGCCTAAACAAAGAGAAGGAGATCTGTGCATCAAAGGAACGTGGGCAAGTGGCAATTTGGCATGAATCTTCTTGCAACCAAAGGGGTTTTCACAGTGTAAAATGATCCTTCTTCAGTATTTTTAAAAGCTTTTAGAGAAGGACCAAAACTAAGCTTGTTTGGGAAGGCAGGAAATCAGGGTAGGTAAGGCTTTTTTTAGGAAGGATTTGAGAGATTGAGGTTATTTGATATCATCGAGGAAGGAGCCTGCTCAGGTTGATAAGGCATCATATGAAAGGCATGAGGCTGAGTGGGAAAAGATCACAGAATTTGAAGGAGTGGGAAATCCACATGAATGTGTTAGAGTGTATAGTAGGGCATTAAAGCATGGCGCAGCACACAGGCTTGAAAATTCGAGATGGAGCAACTGAATTGGGAATGCACTTGGTAGAAGTCTGGTTGAAATGCCAGAGAAGTGCTGTGCCAAGAGCCTTCTGCAAGAGCAGTGTGTGCTGAAAGGCTGGGAAGGGAGCAAAGCAGGCAGCAAAGGAGGTGGCTGTAGTGGCTGTGCAGAGGAGTCACTGAAGGGCCACTGAGGAGCAGCAGTGGTGGAGAACTTTGAAAATGTCGGGGCAAGTCTGTCACCTCAGTGATAGACTTGGAGGAATCTGAAATAATCAGTGCCAAGAGAACTGGGAAGATAGAATGAGAAAGATTTTGAAAGAGCTACTGAAGCTCTGTGTTACAACTTGAGCTGTACAGAGTTACAACTCTGCTTTCCTTGGGCTGACATTAAGTATAAATCCAGACAGCCAGGGGAGGGACCAAGTTGCCATTTCAAGACACCTCATAACTTCAATGTACTCAGTCACAGATGCAAAATATGAATTCTGGTTTGGCAGATGGGATTCCAGGACCCTCACAGGCTGTCAGCTTCAGTGTCTTGCTTTGTCAGCCAAGTCAGTACAATTTCTTCAGGAGGGAATGGAGCTTTATTTTAGCTGTCCTGAGGTTTTTCCTCTGGGAGAGGTGTCCTAGCAGGTTACTTGGTATGGAAAATGCCATAACCAATGCTTAAAAATTCTTCTGGGATTCCCCTTTTGCTACTTGACAGAAATAAGAAATACATCAGGTGAAACAAAAGAAAACTTACTCAGAAATAGGCTGTTTAAAGGGAATGTGTTGGAATGCACCCAATTGTTCACCATGTGCAACTGCAATCCTACACAAAAGGAAAAAAAAAAAAGCACAGTTGTCAAGGTCTGCAATTATCCAAAAATAATTGTCATTGACATTAAGTTCTCCTAAAATTTAAGAAGTCAGATGTCTCATCCCTCATTTTTCTGCAGCCAGTTTGTTGTATCATAGCCAGTGAATAGGCTGGGCAAGACAGAAGAGGTATTTCAGTCCTCATTACACTGTGACTGCAGAGGTGACCTGTTGCTACATGATGAGCATTGTCAAAGTGGCTACAGGTCATCTTGCTCTGCTGTAAATCATATGTTTTAATAGCTGTATTATAAATTCTTTTTACGTGAAAAGTTGCACTTCATTAGGCTTCCTGTTAAAATAGGTATGACAAGAAACATGGGCGTGCATAAACTAGCCAGGTTTTTGATCAAGTTTCGTTTTGAGTTGTTTTGACTCTGCTCTGTGTTCAAAAACTAGTTTTAAAGTGTCTTTTTCGTTTTAGAGCTATTGCTGTTTATGTATTGAAGAGGCCTCAGCTTGGCAAAACACCATGGTGTTGCTGGAGGAACACAAAGTGGTTGTGTTCTTGTTTTGGTGGGGTTTTTTGGTTTTTTTTACATTTTGTTTTTTTGTCCTCTTCTAGAGGTTACAGAAGGACTTTAGATGTTAAAAACTTGTGAAAAAGTGATCCATAACACTCAAACACCTGTGTTTTCCTTGTACCAGGTCTGTTGTGTACATCTGCATAGACCATGTAGTGTATGTGGCTGTCATGCAGGACGCTGTGCAGTCAGATCCTTTGTCCTGTATATGTGCACACCTTCCAGCTGGACAGCCCTACCTGTGCTGCATTTTCTGGGGGAGAATCTTTGTTGCTAGGAGAAAAACCCCTCTGTGGTACTGTGGGCTGTTCTGAGGACGCAGGTACTGTTCTCTGCTGTCCATGCTGTTTTCCAAATGATCCACCAAGATCTGTCCCTATATTTTGATCCCAGTCCTCTACTGTGTTTGTTCAGAAGATTTTAGGTAGAAGCAGAGCAAAATAAAAGCCTGCCTTCTTTTGGGAAGGAGGAAAGGAGAGAAAGGTACATTGGTAGGGAATTGAGGCTTTGGAATAAGTAGTGGACTGAGCACTGGGTTGCCACTGGGTCTGGGAGGGCTGGGCAGAGCACAGCGACAGCAGCAAGGGATGAGCTGTGTGGTTGAAGTAGTGCAAAAATTCTGGTTGAGTGTATTTTAAATAGTGTCTGTGTCTGGGGAGGAGAGAGAATGACACACAGTAATCCTTTCCTTCCGACCTAAGTAGGTTGCAGTTGGATAATGCGTGATGTGACAGATGTGTGTTGCAGCTCTTTGCCAAATGGGCTTTGCTTCTTCGTGCATACCTTGTTTGGATTTACTGGGGCGGCTCAAAATCCTTCAGCTCAGCTGGGAAAGGTGTATTTGGCCTGCAAATTAGTGATAAAGGAATGGGAGTGAAGTTGGCAATTAATAGATCTCTGGATGTCACTAGGAACAGAGCTGCCTTCTGGCCATTTTTAGCTCAAAGAGGGTTGGACTTTGATCCCATTGTTTCTGAATGCAGCCTTTGAGCTGGTGTGTGTGCTTTGTAGCATGTAGTAAAGTTTATTCTGCCCACTTGACCTCAGCACTGAGGTTGATGTAACAGAAGCTGCAGCTGGGGAATACGAATTATCCTTTTGTTTGTCTTTTTTTTCCCTGGAAATTCTGAAGTCAAAACTTAATGAACCAAAATTATACACTTTTGTGTTCCGTGTAGATCTGGGCATATAATTTCAATGGTGGGTCTGGGATAGTTCACTGACTTCTGTTGTATACTATTGCCTGTCACAGAAGCTGAATGAAGACAGCATGATATATCAGATTTGTCAGTGTAACTCAGAGCAGTGTCATTCTGCTGTCTAACTCTCTGCTGATTCTCTCATGAAACCATTTATCTGAGTTAAGTCTTTACAGTAACTTTACATATCAGTCATGAAGTGTCAAATATCTTTTCTAAAGACTTTTGAATAATAATCTGATATGTTGAATGCTATTATCAGTCCTCTTCAGTGACACATCTACTGAGAGCTCCCCTGCTCCCTTCAGCAAATCTTGGTTTATACAAAGTGTCCAACGGCTGGAGATAATCTTTGAGAAACAAAACAGAATTTACACTTTGATTACAAGGGGGCCCATATCTCCAGTTTGTTTAAGTTACAAACCTCATGTATGTTTGTGGTATCTCCTGCAGCATTGACAGAAACCAAATGTGTGTAATCTTGGAAATGTAATTTTTGCTGTCAAAGTACTTTGCAAGGGGAAATTGTAATGGTGGCTTCCTGGATTTTATCTGTAGGCTTAAAAATAGAGCTGCTAAACAAAAACATTGTGGGACCTTCTTTTCTAGAGATGATTTTTAACACTTTTGATTGTCCTGCTTCATGAAAGATCCTTTTTCTCTCTCTTCCCTCCCTATTTCCATGCACTCTTTTTTTTTTTTTTTCTTTTTCTTCTGTATAGGGAGGAGTCACCTAAAGGGCTTTATTCTCAAAAAGCAGTAGTCTTGAGTTGACAGCCACAGGACTTAAGATGCAAGCAGTGAGGGTGCTCATGGGCCCTCATGGATGCTCATGGAAGGAGACAGTGGCAGTTCAGAAGAGCCTTTCTGTTTCTCCTGAGTGATCCCAACAGTGCTGTTGGTGTTGATGGGTGACCACTGTCTCAGTTCCTCACACAAGTTTGGAAAGTTGTGTAGGAAGCTAGGAATGAGCACCCTGTGCATGGTTATCTGCAGAAGAAGGGAAGCCACATCCCTGAAGAGTGGGACCACTCTGCCCAGCAAGAGGAGCTGAATGGCTGGCTTTAGCTGAAACAGAGCCTGGTGTTTGTGTGGAGGAAAAATAGAATAAACACAGTAATTTCTGTGGGAGTTCTAGTGGCAAGGGTGACCTCTGACAGCCTGGGTTATAAAGCAGCTTTGGTATGGGGGAAAGAAAAAAGAGGGCCTTCTTCCAAGACTCAGCAAATATATGCTTAGCTCAGTATTACTGTCCTAGAAACATCCCTGGAAGTGTCTGAAACAATGTGTATCTGGACAGAGCAGCTCTGAACTTTCCTTTGGCCCTACAGGGACAAGATCTAGCTGCCCAGGGGTCTTCTGCAGTTCAGTTTAGTGCTTTGCATGCAGTGGAAACCAGACATGGAACTCCTTCTGCAGCAGACTTGAAAATGGAGGAAAAATTAGTCCAGTTCTACCACCCAGAGCAAAAACCTAGCTAGGAAAACTCTCCCTCCTTGGAAACTGGGATTTCATTTGCCTGGTTTCATTTTTCAGGTCCCATGTTGTAGTGGAGTATTTCTGTGGGGAAGGTGTCATAAGCTGATTGTGCTAATTACAAACTCCCTGGAGTTTCTTACCAGTGATAAGCCAGTCAAGCAGCCCTCCTAGGGGAGAGCAGCAGAGTCTTTTCCTCTTGGTAGCAAAGGTTTGACAGATTTTGCCCCATCAGAATTAGAAGGATGCAAATGTGACCAGTCAAGGGAACTTGACTCCAGAGATGTAGCTTTGCTGAATTCGCTGCCATCAGATGCTCTGTCAACGTTATTTTCCCTTTTCTGAGGTATTATTTCTTACTTTGTCTCAGTAAGGGCTTTGGTTTATTTTTCATTAAAGTTTCCATGCTTCACCCAGCAACAAAATGCAGTTGAGCCACAAAACCAAACAGCTGCTTGGATCTGTTTTACTCTCTTAAAGAGTGCTCACTTCAAGCTGCTGCAGCCTTTTCATGGCTCCTTTGTTCTGCAGTGATCAGGAGCTTTGGATTCACTTCATTTCCTGCCCATTCCTCTGCACTGACAGCCCTCCATTTATTCTTTCCTTGCCTTGTTTTGACTGCTGGTAGGAAGTGCTAGGAAGTGTGGCTGGGGTGCACTTCATTGCTGCCTTCCCTGCCTTTAATCTAGCTACAGAAACTGTCACATGCACCATAGTCTGGGTTGAGGAGAGGGGTTTTGTGACCCTTCCCATGTCTGCTGCTGCACAGGAAGGATGGTAGCTCAAGTTTTCAATGACTGGTGTCATTTTTTAAGCTCCAGAGGGAAAGGTTGACCTTGAGTGTAATGGGAATGCTGCAGTAAATGACTCCTGGGTAGGTGGAAGAAGATGTTGACAAGTGTCTGTTCTGCTCTGCTTATTGGCTTGCTCTCAGCAAGTCTGCTTAAAACCTCTGCCCAGCTGGGAAGGGGACAGATGCTGGAGGTGAATAGGGATGCTAAGTTTTTGGCTCCAACACCGTACTTGAAATCCAGTCTATGCTTTTGAAGTGTGTGTCTCAGTTCTGGCCCTCCTTCACCAGTGTCACACGTGCATTTCTCTGGAGTCATATTTAGCAAAAGTATGTTTGTAAAACACTTCACAACCTATGAATGCAATGCTGTGTCGCCTCCTGTCACGTGCAGAACTCTTTTTGTTCTTCTGTCACCTTTTTTTTTCATGTTTCAAGCTCGTTGCTGTAGACCTGTGCTGCTTGGGAGGTGCAAGGAGAGCAGCGTGCTGGGCCAGCCCCTCTGGGCTGGGAGATGTGTCCCTCTGGGGATGCAGTGCTCGGGTTTCAGTAACACAATGCTCTGTGCAGCCATGTGTGTGTGCAAAGAGCCAACTGGCTGCAGCTCCCGCCGTGATGCTCGGCTGATTTGGCAGCCGGGTTGATTCTGTCAAGTTACAGTACGGGAGTGAAGTCCAGCTTCAAATCCTCTCCCTTACCCGCTCGAGGAACTTGGAGGGGGGGAGGGAGGTGGGAAGAAGAGGGGGGGAGCTCTCTGGGGACTTTGTGTCATTATTGGCATGGAATTCTGTGATTATCAGCAGCAGGGTAGTGGCAAGGGGCTGATTATCTGTCATGTCGTCAGCATAAATAACCAGTGGGCCCCTGAGCAGGGCTCCGCCTTTGTGATGGCTTCACGTAATCGCTGCAGAACTGTTTAAAAGCAAGCAGTGCAGAAAAGCAGCTGGGCTGATCCTGACCCTAACTGATGTTGCCTTTTCTCCCCTCACCAGAAGAAAAATATGTCACCATCCAGCCGTACGCCAGCCAGGGGAAGGATGAGATTGGGTTCGAAAAAGGGGTCACCGTGGAGGTCATCCAAAAGAACCTGGAAGGATGGTGGTACATCAGGTAAAGGAGCTGTGCAACCTGCAGAAACTGTGACAATGAGCTCTTCTGATCATTCACTGAGTGCTAGCATTTAAATCTTTCTGTAGCTGGACAGGGAAGCCCAAATTGTTCATAATGCCTCTTGAAGACAGGTAAAGAAAAGTCTGAGGCGATAGAACGGTGACTAAAGTAACACTAGAGTGTCTGCAAAGGCTGTGGACCATTCCAGTGAGGAAATGCCTTAGCTTGCAGTTTTAGAGGTTTTTTTCCTTGCTTCAAGTTAAAAGCCCATATCTGAGTTAAGATCTGTGAGACCTAACAAGGCTTTCTGTTGTATATAATTTTCATGTGTTTCCAGTATAAGAGTTATTCTGCAACCTATTTAAATCTATTTATAGCAATGCTGAAAGGCTGATTGTGATCTCTTGAGCTGTTTGGGGCAGGTAGTGCTACTTTCAGGGATATGAGATCAGTTTGCTGGCTACAGCCCTTGTGCAAGTTTACCCATGGTTTCAGCTAATTTGCTTTGATTTTTGTCTGTCTCCACTGGATATTCCTAATGTTGAGGGCCTGCATTCCAAGGGCAGATAAAGTTGTTATTGTATATCAAATTTTGTTATGTAGTTGGAACAGTGGTCCTAGCAGAGAGTTTTGACTTAAGAATCTCCTTTGTAAATGCTTATGGGGAGGTTAGATATTGTCTCAGTGATGTAGGGTGTCAGGATGAGCACTTGATGAGAGATTTCTTCATGCAGGTTCACACAGCATTTAGGTTTTAGTGCTCTTCTGTGGTTATGCCCGTTGTCTTGTATCTGTGTGTGAACCTCTCAGTGCTGTGACATCCCATTTCTCTTCAAACAAGATGTGATGCAAGATGTAGCTTAAAATGGAGGTTTATCTCTCAGCAGTGCAGAACATCTCATATAGTCATCTTTTGCCATTCAACATGTAATTATAGTGATTTTTTTCCTCTTTCCCCAAGTTATAGCTTGCTTTTGTTTGAATGCTGCTTGATTTATTGGCTATGGATGAGGACTGTGAAAATGCTGACTGAAGCAGTGTTGTTGTTTTTCTTGATTTCCCTTACTTAGAAGAAATAAAAATCAGTTTTCTGTCTAATGATCCCATGGAGCAAATAAGCTAATAAAGATAGCAGTGGAGCCAGGGAGGCACTCTCGATAGGAGGAGCTCAGAAATGCCTGGGTTTGGTCAGGTCACATTTTTTTCTCTGTTAATTGTCTACAGAAGTGGAATCCAAGGTCTCAGATCAGGGAATAGAGCTCATAGGTTTTTCTAAGGGGAGAACCATTGCAAGACACCTCTAGTTTATTTTTTTATTTAATTTCTGCAATGTTGCCTGGTTACTACTCTAGGTTTCCCTTTGCCATATTAGCACTCCTACAATTAGTTGAATTTTTTTCCCCTTTTTCTCACACAGAATCAACCCAAAAAGACACATTTTTCTATATGCCAGGAGTGCCTTCTGGAGCATGATGGCACTTTCTGCAGTGCTTTCCATGGCATCTCCATTCATGGAATATCCTGGAAGAACAGTGGATACCCCAGCCACCCCATGGTGGCTGGGGTTTGCAGCATGTGCTTGCTTTTTTAGAAGAGGCATTTTGATTTGAGAAACTCCTCTACTTGTTGGAAGATGTTATGTTCTCCCTGTATGTGTGACAAGTAAAGGGGGTGTTAAGGGTGCTCCTCTCTGCTGCTTTGGAGCACTGTGCTGCTTTCCTCCTGGAGGATTAAACTCTTAGAAACAGGGCTTTTTTTCCCATGGGCAACACTTCCAGAAATGTTGATGATGTGATCCGTCCCTGCAAGCTGGTCCTTTGCAGCCTGGGTAGCTGATCTCCAGCTTGTTGTGCTGTTTGTTACATGTAAACTGCCCTGAGTGCTGTTAGGTACCCCTCAGAGAAGGATTCCTTTCCTGCAGAAATTTGCTTCTCTGAGTCTTGAGTGCCTTTGAAGGAGCAACTGCTTCTCCTCTTGTGAGTGTGAGGGGAGAGGGAGCAGGAGGAGAATGCAGTTGAACCCTGGGCTGGGTAACAGACTGAACACACTTCAATGTGTAGAGAGAAAAACAAATCCAGTAGTTTGTAAATGAAATCCACCTTAAAGACATTAGCTTGTTCCACCTTAAATATGTAATTTCTCCAAATTCTTGGCCATGTGCTGATCCTCATTTCCTGTCCTTCTTTTTCTTTTCTTTCTTTTTTCTTTTTTTTTTAACTTTTTTTTTTTATTTCCCTAGTTTGCTTCCCTCTGGAGTAATTCCAGTGCTCTGGAGCTGGAAAGCAGATGTGACTCTCAGACTTACAGAGGCACTTCTGACTTTTTTTAACATTCCTATGGTTTTAATCCGTTTTTTCCTTCATGTAATATAAACAGGGAGGGTTTTGGACGCATGAAGGAACCAAATCACTGCACCTAATTCTGAGACCCTCCCAATTCAATGCTGTACAGGCTAGAGGCAATATTGGTGTCTGTCTTTATGCTGCCCCACATGCATTATGACTTTAAAAAAAATTAGGACTAGGGAGAAATGAAAGAAAGGCCCTGTCCTGGGATCCTGCTTACTGCTGTATTGAGTTCAGTGGATCTGTGCTTCCCAGTGTGCCTATAGCTGGCATTAGCATCCCTCCTTTAGATCTGACTTTGCCTCCAGGAGGCAGCAACAAACTCAATCTTATGGTGCCCAGGTGGACTGACTGCAGGGCAAGTTGGTATCAATATGCTGCATAAAGCTTTTTTTATTTGCCTCTGTGTCCTTCATTTTGTGGTTGCTCTGAGCCCATGAGAATGAAGCACAGCTGGGAGGTGCTGGCAGCACTGAAATGAAGAGGCATCTAGGATGGGGTTTCAAATGTCTGCAGTAGGTTCTGAATATAAAGGAAGGAAGGATACTTGTGAGTCAACTCTTAAGATGTGAAATGAAAATTGTTACTGGTTCAGGACTTTGCCAAAATTGATTACCAATTGTTTTAGTTCTTTCGCCTATAAAATGGGGAAGATCAAGGAATGTTCCAAGCTTATTCTTCAAAGGGCTTAAAGATTAACAAATTCAAGGTCAAAGGTAAAAAATATTTCACTTACATAAGTAGTTTTTATTTGTGATATTGCAGAAATAGATGGATAGCTTCTGGTAAGTACTGCTCAGCATTAACTTCAGGGTTAATTGGCTGGCACAGGGAGAAGTAGCCTCCAACAGCCTCTCTGCTGAGGGTATGTTGCAGCAGAGCTAACAGGCCAGTGCAGAACCTGCCTGTGGCTGCCTTTCTGATCTTAAACATGTCAAGTCTCCCACAAAGTAAGATGGATGCAAACTGTTTGTTCTTGGTGATTTTGCACAATCAAGCTCTGTTGAAAGAAACCTTTGGAACTGGAGTGCTCAGTGCATTGGCCACTCACAGATGGAGACCTCTACACCTCCACATAGTATAAACTCAAAAATGTCCTTTAAAAAAACTTCCTTGATGCAAAGGCTGCAGAGAGCATTGGTCTCTGCAAAAGGGCTGTCAGCTGCAAAAGGGAATGAAACCAAAATTCTTCGGGGCTCGAAAATGGCACTGGGTGATGCCTTGACACAAGAGGAGTTGTGGCGTGTGTTTCCTTATTTCCTTTTCTGGCTTGGTTTGAGGCCTAGCAGAAAAGCCTCAAAAGGGACAAGATTGAATAGATCCAAATTGCTTCTTGACATAGCATCACACAGTGGATGCTGTGCATCTTTTTGAAGTCAAATCAAGTTAATACCATGTTGCTACTTCTTAGTCTCCATGCATCACAGAAAGCTCAGAGCTCTTGAGCTGCTTTCCTTTGCCATCAGAATCATTGGAAAAACTTGCCACTAAACTCCCTGAGCAGGAGAGATCTTACATATTTCCCTTCATATGTGACAGAAGGCAAGTATGTAAGGAGAAGCAGAATCTCTAGTATCCTGCCTAGTCTAGGTGGGTGAGGAGGAAAAGGCAGGATTTTGGACAGAAAGATGCTTGTAGTCATTGCTAGAATTGTATTTGCTTTTGTACAGGAAGAATCATATAGAAGTCTAGAGAATCAAATCTGCATTTTCCTGTTCTCCCTGTAAAGTCCCAGAGCCTGTCTCAAGTGTGTGGATGTCATGAGGGAGACCAGAATGAGATTTGATGCAGAATTCTCACTGGAAACCTCAGAATCCAAGTGTTGTCATGACAAAGATGCTCACCTGCCAGAAATTATATTCTCATATCCCATCTGCCCCAGCTCTTTCCTCTGCTGTCTAATGAGGCTCCCTTTTCAATAAAGAACCTTAGAGTCCTACTGTTTTAACCTTTGTATTTCCTGAGCACCAGGATTTTAATGATGCCTGCTTTCTCACTTACAGTTCAAGTGCCTGCTTTGGGTATCTTGAGAGAGTAGAGAGAAGATGTTCAGTGACTCTCACTGTAGCAAGTTAGGGTTTCATTAGGGAAAGCAGAGTTCATCCACATGGTCCTCCCTGGAGTCTGACTGTAATCTGAAATCTCTGCTGAGGTGTTAGGAATGGCAGGAGTTACAAAAAATAAATCTTCCCTAAAGCCCCGTTGTAGAAGAATTACCTCAGTTTGAAGTGTAGCGTGATCAGCTCAGGGTGGTGTTTCAGGAACATGTACTGGATTCAGGTGTCTGTTCACATTTCCCAGTTTATTTCTTCAGATTGCCTCTAGCTTGTTCAGGAAAATGAGTCTCCATCAAAGCCATTTTTCCTCAGACAAATTGTTTCTTGATCTTGTGGTGCTAGAAGAAGCTGCAGTAGTTCAAGAGTCCCACATGCTCCATGGCAGAAAGCTGCTCATGCAGAGCTGGGGATTATGGAAGGAGGGCTAGTGTTCTTTATAGTTTCAGGGAGGGAGGTTTGCACAAGGATCTTAAACTGCAGGTGCAGGTTCTCTGTACAAGGTGCTGTACACCCTTATTTTAGCCCATTTTCAGTTTGAGTTGCCACTAGGAAGTTTTGAAACTATTAAAAAATATTTTACTTACTAGTTTGCTTTTTTGCTGTGTAGGAAAATACTAGGTTTGCCTAGTACTAGTCTAGGGGAGGCGTAAAACAAACTGGTGAAGCTCTTTACCTTGTGTGTAACTATTTCTTGTCCAGAAAGGCTCCTTTCTTAGGATGATTAGTGGCTTTCATCTACACAGTTCACTGCTGGTTCAACTGACTTTGATATGTCTAATCAATAGATAATAAATGAGTAGAGACTACAAAATCTTGTTTGAAAACTGCAAACTTTATTTGACATTTTCATCCATCACTTTTGTTTTAGCTGTTCTACCTGAAATGCATGAGAAGGCTGTGTTTGATGTGATGGTGTTTCCTTTTGCCTCTCCAGGTATCTGGGCAAAGAAGGCTGGGCCCCAGCTTCATATCTGAAGAAGGCTAAAGATGATCTTCCATCTAGGAAAAAGAACTTAACTGGGCCAGTGGAAATCATAGGAAACATCATGGAGATCAGTAACCTGCTGAACAAGAAATCGTCTGCTGACAAGGAAGCTCAAGTAGAAAACGAGTCTGCAGAAACTCACATCACCAAGAAGGAAATCAGTTTGCCCATCCTGTGCAATGACTCTAATGGCAATGCTATGATGACTTCAGACAAGCAGGCTTCCAAACTGGCCCAGGGATCCCCAGCCATAGCAAGGATAGCACCACAAAGAGCTCAAATAAGTAAGGCAGTAAAGTAGTCTGGGTTTTCACAGGCTTGCAGTGAATTCCTGTTCTCTGCCTTTCAGGGCTGGCATTGCCTGTCAGCTAAGGTCCCACATGTCCTGGCCTTACAGCCAAGTGCACACAAACAGACCTTTGCATAGCCTGTAGATGTCTGTAGGGACTCCAGAACGTGGTCCTTCAGTAGTAGTGATAAAATTTAACTTCACTTTATACATGGGCTGACTGATGGTTCTTTATCTTAGCCTGCATGTCTTTACTTTGTTAATTTTTCCTAAGAGTACTTTTTTCCTTTTGAGCACTCTAAAATGTGCCCTTCTACTCCAGAAATGTAGATGATGTGATAGCATGTTCAAGTTGAGGAGACCACCTGTGTCATCTCTTGCATTTGTTCTGCTCTTTTCCTGGGGGCAAGTTGCTATAATGTTTTTTACCACTTCATCTGCAAAACGCAGATGCTGATGCTATTCTGTGCAAGGAATGGCAAAATAGTAGGAGAGAGGACAGTGTGAGTGTTTAGTGAATTACTTCTGCTGCTGGGGGGAAAATAGGTATTAGTCAGTCCTTTGTTATCCACTCTCCATTGGAGCTGGTCAGTTCCAGCAGAAAATACAATCTACTGCTTTCTGGCAGTGATTTCCTCTTAAATTTGCTGGCTTAGCAGATATGAATAGCTAAGCTACTTTGGTATTTCTAATATAGTCTCATAGTTTCCTATCTTGTTTCATAGAGATGCTTTAAATATTGCAAATACTGACTTCTATTCTCAAACTGTGTAACAGCAGAGAGCTGCTGAAAAATGTGTTCAGCAGTATTTGTGAAGTGAAATAAACTCTCCCTGTTGCCTTTTCTGCTCAGGTTCTCCAAACCTAAGAACAAGACCACCCCCACGAAGAGAGTCCAGTCTGGTGTGTATTGGTTTATGGTTTATCTTAGCAGTGGGTAGGTGTCTGGGTGCTTTGTGAGACTTTGTGCAGCTCTACAAGGTCGGAGGGATCCCTTATTTGCATGCCTGTTCATTTCATTGTTTAAGTGTTGAGCAGACCTCAGGGCATCCTAATGATAAATCATGTTTTCTGTTATTCAGAATGTTGCCCCAGCTAATCAGGTCTGAAGGGAGAATAGGATAAAGCTGCTGTGTTCTGTGCATTAAAACTTGTTTGGCTGACTCAGAAGGTTTAAATGTCTTCTGGGTGTCTTTAGCCCAGACCGAAATTTCTGACCTGTTTTTGTCTTAAGCCACTGGGAATGTGTCCCCTCCTTCCATTGCTGCCCCCTTTGAGGTGGCTAAGCTTCACTCTAGCTTCACTCTTGTGCATGTTTGAAGCAGCTCAGAATCCTGTGGAAGGATGTGTGCTCCAGGAATGAGACCCCCTGTGATTTCTTATCCCCAAAGCTAGAATCCTGGAAGTTTGTACCAATTTGAGGTTAGAACTGTCATCTTCAATAGTTACTAGTCAGTAGTGTATTTATACAAAAAGTCATGCTAATAGCTTGTGTATCTAGGCAATACATAGTGTTTAATCTTTGCTGTACCCTTTATGAGCCGTATGCGACTTGTAATTTTTCTGCCACCAGAGATGCTTCTTAACAAACTACATGAATAGCATATTAGCATTTTCTTCCTATTTTTCTTTGCATTATTTTCAATTAGACTTTGTTTTGGCAAGACTATGACACTTAATCCCATGCTAAAAATAACAGTGATATTATATGTGAAACCCCGAGCCTATCTGCTGTTTTTAATTATCTTCTTTTAATCCAAACCATCCTATTATCTGAAGGCATTTTATTATGCTGTGCTTCTGCTGTATTTCAGCATTTATAGTGCAGAAACATCCAATTATAACATTGTTAGACATGGTTCCTAAGGTGCAGAGCTGCATTCTCTGTGAAATGCCACATGCTGTGCGTGATGAAATATCAACTGTTAGTTACAGAAAGGGTATCATAGAAATAGAGGAGCGGGAGAATAAAGCACAGTGTGTGATTTGCCCTTCTCCCATTGATGGCTCAGGATCATTTTGTGTCTTTGTCCGTCCTGTGTTTGTCTGTGGATGCTCTGACCTATGGTTCTTTCACAGAACCCTAAGTAGTGAAGTGCATAGTCTGTGCAGCTTCACCTAGCTGCCCTGCAGATGAACACTGTGCTCATCTGAAAAGCTTTCAATACTGAAATTCCTGAAAGGACACTTTTTCCATTTATCACCTTAAAAATTATTGTAGCAAATTCTAAAATGTAGCAGCTTAATGTAAAGGCACTTAGCTTTTAGAGGAGTCTTCTGTGTTGCCAGAATGGCTGTAAATAGCAGCATCCCACTTCTTAGAGAGCCTTTACCAAGGTTGTGTTGGGATTGAGTAGAGGTTCTGGTTCTGTTATGGGGAGGAGCTGGAATTGTTTTGATCAAGCAGTAAAGTCCTTCCCTTCTAGCACTTAAGCTGGCCAAAGGTAGGGAGTCTGTGATATACTTGTTTCTTGCTGCAAGAGATGCCCATTAGTTCACATCACTCACTAATTCTGATTGTTTAAAAAGTCCAGCAGCAGATACAGAGCAATCGTTCATTGGGATTACATTTTAAGATTATGTATTTAATGTCAGGCAGAATCTGTTAGGGGTCTGTTGCAATGCAATTTTATGCAGTTGTGGCATGTCATCCAGGGCTGAGTCTTTCTGGACAAAATCTGAGTGTAAACGGGCTGCTCTTAGTGTGACTGCAGTGGCAGCTCACCCTTCATCACCCACAAGTGCAACATTTTTGCTATTCAGGTAAAGGTTATTACAGTTTTAATAGTTGGTGAAGGTGGCATGAACAGTGCATATGTTGAAAGGTTTTTCTCTTTTAGCCCATATCAATACATCAGCTCCTGCTCAGGAGAACTGGGCAATTAGCATTAGGAGATAGTGCAGGAAGAAGGAAGAGTCTTAGTGAATAAAAGCATTTTTTTTTTTTCATACTGCTGTTTAGCTGACTGTTTCTTTGGTTTAAATGAACAAAGCATCCTATTTGTCATAGGGTTTTCAGTTACCCAAGCCACCAGAGCCACCCTCTGTGGAAGTGGAATATTACACCATTGCTGAATTCCAGTCATGCATCTCTGATGGCATAAGCTTTCGTGGAGGACAAAAAGCAGAGGTGAGCCTTAACAGTGTATCTGGAAAAATTGTAATATATGTCTGCTGCATGGGAGTGGCTTGGAAGGGAAGGAGTGGGAAGCAGTAAGTTGAGATTTTTTTCTAAGTAACATGTTCCTTGTTACCTCTTAGGTTATTGAAAAGAATTCTGGGGGCTGGTGGTATGTGCAGATTGGAGAGAAAGAAGGATGGGCTCCAGCATCTTACATTGACAAGAGAAAGAAACCAAATTTGAACAGAAGAACCAGTACTTTAACCCGCCCAAAGGTTCCTCCCCCAGCACCTCCCAGTAAACCAAAGGACTCAGAAGAAGGAACAACTCCTGGAGCAGTTTCTTCAGGAGATACCCAGGACTCGCCCCACAAGCTGAAATACGAAGAACCTGAGTATGATGTACCTGCCTTTGGCTTTGACTCGGAGTGTGAAGTGAGTGAAAGTCACCATGAAGAAGGCACTCCTGAAAAGCGACTGTTTCAGCCCCTCAAGCCCTCACCTGTGTCATCACTTCAGAAAGCTAAGTTCAAAGTAGGCGAGTCTTCAGAAGAAGTTGCTCATGAAGAAGAAACCATCTATGAGAATGAGGGGTTCAGGCGTTATGTGGAAGATGCTTTGTCCAACAAGGAATCTAGTGGGGATTCTGATTCTCAGAAAAGCTCCTCTCTGTCCTTGATCCGAAGGAATTCTCCATCTTCCAGCTCTCCAAAATCATCACTCATGAAGCTCAAAACAGACAAAAACATTCAGCCTGATCTTGGAAAATGTCACTATTCCAGGAGTGAGGAGACAAAACCAAGATCAGCTTCAGATGTCGGCTTACGTAGCGTACCAAGAACAGGCATGAAGAAAGATCCCGGACAGAGTCCTTCCATCAGAGCAAAGCCAATCGTTAGGCCCAAACCCTTCCTGAACAAGGCAGACTCTCAGAGCCAAGAAAAGATGGACATTAGCACTTTAAGGCGTCAGTTGAGGCCAACTGGGCAGCTCAGAGGTGGACTCAAAGGTTCAAGAAGTGAGGAGTCTTCGAGCCCCCCACGCACTGCTTCTGAGAACCAGGATGACCCTGTTCGGAGAAGCTCGGCTGATCTCATCACAGCTCCTTCCCGTGGCGTCTTCTGCTCCAGCCATACTGCCAAAACTGAGCAAGAAAATGACTCCAGATGTTTCTATGTGACCACTGACTCATACCAAAAGGTACAGGATTCTGAAATTTGCTTCCCAGCAGGAGTAGAAGTGGAAGTGCTGGAAAAGCAAGCCAGTGGATGGTGGTACCTGAAGTATGGAGACATGGAAGGCTGGGCTCCTTCCCATTATTTGGCTCTCCCTGATAACCAGCGAGAAACTACATCAGCAGAGACTGATTCCTCTTTTGCCAGGAACAGGAAAAATGAAAACAAGTCAAACAGTTTAGAGAAGATAGAGAAGAGGGTTCAGGCTTTGAACACCATCAACCAGAGCAAACGTGCTACACCACCCATCCCAAGCAAACCTCCTGGTGGCTTTTCCAAAGCATCAGGGCCAGTTAAAATGAGGAATGGTGTGAGGCAGCTTGCTGTCCGTCCGCAGTCAGTGTTTGTGTCTCCACCACCAAAGGATAACAACCTGTCGTGCTCCTTGCGCAGGAATGAATCTTTGACAGCCACAGATCAACTTAGGGCCGTCCGTCGGAATTCCTCCTTCAGCAACGCCTGGTCACAGCCCGGTGACACAAAGGGAAAGCAGCCGGAGCGCCTGGGCACGGAGAGCTCTGAGACCACCTCCAACCTCCCCACGCAGAGGAATGGGATCCCTGTGTCCACAGTCAGGCCAAAGCCCATTGAGAAATCCCAGTTCATCCACAACAATCTCAAGGACATCTATGTTTCCATTGCAGACTATGAAGGGGATGAGGAGACTGCGGGGTTTCAGGAAGGTGTCTGCATGGAGGTCCTCGAAAGGAACCCGAACGGCTGGTGGTACTGCCAGATAATGAATGGTGTGAAGCCATTTAAAGGCTGGGTGCCCTCAAATTATTTGGAGAAAAAGAACTAATGTTGCAATATCTTTAACCTCCCTAATTTATACTGTTCCTGCTGTGTACATGTGGAAAAAACAATTGCTACACAAAAAGACGTTTCCCTGTGCTCCAGTTTGTACAAAGGAGTCTATATGAGGACAAATCTGCCATGTTCTGGAGAGGTTTGTGGGGTTTACATATTGTAAGCAGCTACGAGGAAGATGCAGCATAGTCAAATGCCTTTTTGTGAAGTTGTTAATAATCTTGTATGTGTAACAGGGTATGACATCCCATCCTTCCCATTATTGATAGGAAACCAAATGTGTGCCTTTTGTGAGAGAAATACACATGCATCTACCTGGGGAGTTCTGTGCCAAACTGTTTTACAATCTTGGCTCCCTTTCTCCTCATTTTTGTCAATACGTGGAATACCCAAGAATTTTGGATGCTTTTCCACAACTTAAAGTGAGAAGCAAATGAAAGTTTCTGAAACACAGAGGGACTCTAATAGTTTGGAGATGTTCACTTTTTTTTTTTTTTTTTTTTTTTTTTTTTTTACTATACTCAACAGTTGATAGGTCCAGATTTGGAGCCTTTTCATTGTGGAGAGTTTTGGTCTCTGACTTCAGTGTTGTTACGGCTAACTCACCGGAAAAGGCCATCAGGTGGTGTGGGTTGGGGGCTTTTTGTTTCCTTTCATTCTGTCTTGTTCTTTGAGTTGGGATTTCAGGTGTTCAAGGGCAGTGATGCCTACTGGTGCTTGTAAAAACAAACCTACAAACCCCTTGCTTAAACACATCTGTTACTGTGTAGGCTTCATGTTTGGTTCTGTGCCTGACTCCTGCCAGGTGACACTGGTTGATTCTCTTCCCAGAGTTAGGTTTCTCTAAAGTTATCCAAGTCAACAAAGTCCCTTAAGACACTAAAGACAAAGCTGTCAGATGTGTTAATTCGTGTTTTGCCCTCTGGTCCAAATCTAAGGGTGCTGATTGCTGGCAGGGCCCACTGAGATATTAATGAGAAAAATTTGTAACCTTCTGCAACATCAGTGTTTACAATGAGTTGGAAAAAAAAAAAGCCATCAAACTCAGTCTGCACATAATTTGTATATTTTTGGGGAATTGCTTTTGTGTTTTGTTTTTGTCTTTTCTGTGCATTCTGGGTTTACTGTATTTTCTTTGTGTGTGTGTCTAGTTTTACCAGAAAAGACTTAAAACTGAAGTAGGAGCCAAATACGTGTTTCTGTTCCCACTCGAATCCAAAGAGTACATTTGTACTGAAAAGTGGACCTGGGCTTCTCTGTCTCAGAGATTTCATATCAAAGCAATTTGGTCTAAAATGCATCTAACCAGGAAGCTGCCTCTTCCAGTTCCAGTTCTGTTTGCCTTTTGTAACTCATGTTTTGAAATGTGGCACACGGTGTGGGTGGTGTGGGAAGTGGAAGAGGTACCCATCGGAAGGGGCTAGGAACATGGAGTTATTTGTGAGGTAGCTTTGTACTGTAAACATCATTTACTAAATCCCTACTGTGCTTAAGGAAGTCATGCTTGGGGGTTTTCTTAAATGGCATTGTTAATAATTCAAGATCAATATCTGATTCCTTTAAATAATAGGCAGCATTGTAAATCTGTTCTAAGGGAGGGTGGGGGGGGGGGGAACAGAAAACCATTTCACTACTGGTTTACAGAAAGCATTACATGTCCTTTTTTTCCACCAGCGTTTCATACTGATTTGGCTTGGAAGTTAAGGGTTATAAAGGCTTCAAAGTAGCTGGGATCAAGGGGCTGAGTAAAACAGCACAACAAGACCATATATTACTGGGGATGTTTCACTGCCAAAAAAAAAGAAATTAGGAAATTTATGTTATTCTTGTCTTTTCCCTCTTTTTTTTCCTTTTTTTATTTTATTTTCTTTTTTTTTTTTTCTCTTTGTGTGTGTATGTGTGTGGTTTGGGGGTTTTAATAATTTCCATGATAACACTGAGAGAGTTGCCTACAGCTAATGTGGCTGATGTCCTTTCGGTAGCTGAAACAACATCCAGGTGCCACAGCTACAGGCTACAAACAGTGCTGTGGTTTGAGCAGCTCTCTGCTTGCAGGTGGGGAGGGGAGGCTGTTTGTTTGGGATCCCTTTAAATTGTGGTGGCAGGAGAAGGAGGTGTAACTGCACAACAGCTCATATCTCACTGTGGGGTCCTCTTTGTACCTTGATGTCTCACCATGCAATGTGTGAGTGCATGTCCAGTTAGCTCCACCTCACTGGATGTGTGTCAGTGTGAGACACTGTGGCCCTGTCTCTCATACTTCTCCCCATTTTTAGGTGTACTAATATGGTAGCAGCCGTATAAGACTGCTGGAGCTGTTGTGAGATTATAATAGAAGTATTATATTCTTCTGCTGGACAGTATTAAATAGAGCAATACATAGAGTTATCTGCTAGATTGCAGTACTAATAGTAGTGACTTAGTGATTTGTATTAATGTTATGATTTATTTTAACAATAATGATGCGGAAGTGGTTCATTATTTTGAATTAATGCACTTTAACAATAAAAGAAACCAAAATGGAAGCCAATGCAGAGAACTAAGTGCATTATTTAAAGGTGCAGTATATAATTATCATTTTCTTGAAGCACATATTTATTAAGAATTAACTTATTATTTAAAATATTCTAAAGTGTTGTTTAAAGACATTCCCACTAGGTCATCTCTTTGGGGGGATGTAAAGCACAGCTCCCAGATCTTCTGCATTGAGCCACTGAATTCTGAGTATGGTATGGTCTGACATGATCCCCTATCTAAGGAGGAAGAGCAGCAAGGAGACAGAAGAGCCGAGATTGCTGGAAATACTCACGTTTGCATCCAGCAAAGCCAAGCCCTGGGCACCTCTGAACTGCAGGAGTCCTTGCAGGGTATGGGGTGGCACGGGTGTTTTTGGCACAGTTCCAGTGCCTGGCTGCCATGTGCCTTGCACAGGGCTGGCCTCAGTGGAAGCAAGTTCTCAGTGAGGTTCAGGTTAGGAGGCTTCAGGATCTGCCTGAGACAGATGTCTGTCTGTCCCACAGCTCCTGTTCCATCTTGCTGGCTTGCTTCTCCAGCTCTGGCTTTTGCAGGGAGGTGGTTTGCAGTGCTCCAGGCAGGGCAGGGTGGCACAGCATGAGGCTGCCTGCAGTACTGCCAGGGTTTTCTCACACAGCAGCTCCACGGCTCAGTTGCTGCTTTATCCCATCTCAAAGGCTTCACATCCTCCTGAGGAGAGGCCAGACCCTGCAGATGGGCTGCAGAGCCACATTTGTGACCTCCCTCTGCCCTCACCTGTACCAGCAAAAAGGATGGGGTGCAGAGGGCCTACTTGGTGCCAGAAATTATTGTTGGCAACCACTTGGCATGCTGGCTTCCACCCTGGTGGAAAAGCTTCCATTTGGGCTTCCCTTCACTTGGTAGTTGTTTTGGCTGCTTGTGTTTAAAAAGGCACTTTTAAAACGAATACTCCTAATGTAATTTTTCCCACTTCTGTCTTACCATTGTCATGGCATCTCTCACTGAGATGTTCTCTCTTTTTTTGATGCTTTCAGCTGAGAGATATCAGAAAAATAATTTTTTTTTCCATCGGCGAGCAGCTAATTTTGGTCGGTTCTACTGATACCTGAAATAGCAAGCCCTTCACTCTTAGCTGTGAAGCAGAGGGAAAGGCCTTAAGCTACATCAAAAAAGCTGTCTGCAGGGCAGGAAAACCTGGCAGAGTACTCAGAGGGCAGTGTAGTGCTGGAAGTGTTTTAGCTCTTTTCTAAAAATGTTAACGTCGCCTTTTATTTACTAAATTTGTCAGAACTGACACTGGATCAAGAGCAATATTTAAATGTAATGTACACCTCAGTGAACACTCAATGCAGAAATCAATAGTACTGTTTAAATTTCTCTTTCAGATTGTTAAAAGAAAGAGTCTGCAGGGCTTGAGCAAAGCCATTTGCAGCTGAAGGGGGCCCTCCTCTGGGGGGAGAGGCAGCTGCTTGTGCTGTCTTGCTCTCGCCCACTCTGTATTTTCCAAAAAGTCTTGAATTTGGACCAGCAGAAATTCCAAACTCCAATGCCAGAGAACAAAATTAAAGAATGTGAAAATTGTGTCTTGCTGTATACTGCAACTTTAATAATAATGAGCACTTCTGAGTTCGTTATTGAGGTTTATATAATGCCTGAAAAGTTTATTTGCTGGTTTCCCTTGAATCCCCTTTCAAAACACTTCTCATAACAGCAAGAGTCATGCATTTTGTTAGGAGTCCTTCCCCATGGGAGGCAATTCCCGTTCATTGTTTTAGCTGTCACCCCATGCAGTGGGTGAGTGTAGTCCTATGTAGCAGTCCTTTGCAAGCCACACCTTTCAAGGTAAACGAGATGATTTGGCACATGTTGGGGTACTCAACTGATGTGGCAACAGGAAGTTTTTAAATTGATGAATTCAATAGTAGCAAATACACAATAAGGAAAGATTGGAATTGTCGTGCAGCTAGACTCTTCAAAATGGGAATTCACAGCTGCATGGGTATAGCTAAAAAATGCATTTGTCCCTTGTGGATGTGTACCCCAAAGACTCCTTCCATTATGATGCTATAAAGTTTGACGAAGGCATTATATAATTGTTTTCATCACTTTCAGATCTTAATGAATCATATTTTATTGTAATATATATTCATTGCTTTCCTCAGTTAAAAAGAAAGTTACTGCTTTTATCTTATATGAAAAACAAGGGAATTTGATAAAGCATTCAATTCATTATTTTCATATTACTAGTATTAACAGAATAGAACTAGTACTATTTAATTTTAGATCTTCATAGCTAGCTTGTTAATAACTCATATTTTCCTGTGTTGTATCCTATTATTTTTTCTATTTTTTCCCAAATATTCTGCATTCTTGAGAAAAAGCAAATCCAATGAGTGGATAAGTGCAATATTCATAGAATAAACAGGCCCCTCATCCAGGACTTGGAGTGGAACGTGCAGTGTGAAATGTTTGCAATTCTCTCATGCACTCTTAGGGAACGGGAAATTCAGGGGAGGGGGCAACTGGATGAAAACAGGACCCTTGGGTAGGTAGAGACTGACAGCTGGGGTGGCTTGGGTTGGGAATGGCTGCTTTCCATAAACAAGTATCACCTGTTAGTGGAAGCATAAGGATTATGCAGCATGTTGCCAGGATTATGTATAGAATGTGCATTAACATCCTTATCAATACAAGACTTCTGAGCTGTGCTTGAAACACTCTGTATGTCATCCATGCATGATTCTGTCTTCTGGTTTGTCTCTGCTGGTTACGTCCTCTGTTGCACTTCAGATTTGGTGGTAGCTTTAGAAGGGAAAATTATTCTGCTGGTGCAGTCCCAAGTTTGGCTACTGCATTGTTACTTGTATTTATTGCAAGAGCTATGGGAAAAATTTTACAGGTCCTTACTTTTCTGTCCTTATTGTTAACCTAAGATGAAAAAGTCTCCCTTTTATCTGGGTTAATTCTCACCTGCAGAATTTCACAGATGTTTTGGATATTGATTTCATATTTCTTGGCTTGCAAAGGTGGATCTCTCAGGTCCTAAATAAAGTTGGACAGAAACTTTGCTCTTCAAAAGAGGTATTGTATTAAATTCTATTTGAATGGAAGGAGAACTTCCATCTGTCAAAAATAATGTGACTTTACAGGTAGCAGCAAAATCTACTACCTTTGAAAAACTGGACTATTTTTGTAAGGTGCAAGAGAAATGTGAAAGCCAGAGCACTTGACTCTCTGAGCTCTGGAAAGTACATCTCCTGTGGCTCTAGTTCATTACTCTGGAGAGATGTACCTCAGTTTTCTGCTTAATTTTTGTCCTGCTGTTCTTAAGTTTGCCAAAAAGCCTTAATATTACCAGAGACCTTTGCATTCAAACAGAAGAACTGAATTCTGCAGCTGTACTGAAATAGTATCAACATGTGATTTTGGAAAACCTCTAATACTTTACCAATTAGGAAAATCTGGTTTTGAGGAGCCAACTTAATTCTTTCACATGCTCTTGTCTAAACTGGCAAGAGGCCCACGAGCATCAGTAGAGTTACACTGACAGAAGACCCTTGTGGGTGCTCAGCATGGACCGTTCTCAGCTCAAGCGAGCTCTATGCACTCTGTTCCTACACCTCCAAAGGGTGCACAGGGCTGCTTAGCCTTGGTGCTGCTCTGCCATGATCCACTGGGCTGCAGACCTTGCAGCTCTTTAAAACCAGCTGGAGCTTTGCTGCTATTTGCTGGTGCTTTTCTGTCACCAGCTGCTCCTTCTCTGTCAGCTTCAGATGCTATTTAGCCACGTAGTGAAGTGCTGTGTATCAGTGCAGTGTTTGATAGCTGCCATCAGCAGCGGTAGGATGGTCTGAGAGCATGTGTTTGTCTAAGTTATTTTGTTTTCATTTGCTCTTTGTTGCTTGCTAGAAGCAGGGACCAGCACTGCGATGATGCATGGGGAATGTGTCCGCACACTTGAACTGTTTGATGGCCTCTGCTAACGCTGCCCAGCGCTTGTGCTGCTCTTTCTCTCCCTCTGTGCTGCTCAGCAGTCGTGTCTGTTGTGTGTGTCTGTAATTTTCAAATAAAGTACTGTACGTAAGGCCGGATCCAGGAGCCCCCAGTCAGCTGACTTTGGGTTGGGATGTAGGTTGCTCTTGCTGCTTTTCCTCCTCCACCTTAGACCCAATTTGGAGCAAAGCACAGGTGTCTGTAAAACGTCACCTGTAACTCTACTTTGGGGTGTCAGTTTTGCAGGGTGTGCCAAGGGTGGAACGAGGAGATCTTTTCTCTTGGGTCCCCTTGCATCAGGGCTGGGACTCCGCAGCAATTCCTGGAGCGGAAGCTGCGCCGCACTGCGTGCGGACATGGCTGGCATAGTCAGAACAAATTAGTTTCCCCCATTTTATATTGTCAGGGCTGGGCTGGTCCCATCAACTATGTTCTTCATTTGTTCTTGCATCAAGGTAGTGTTGATTTTTAGTTGGAGAGTGCAATTTTTTTTTGTTTGTGTTTGGTTTTTTTAGAAATAAATTTGGTTTAAAGCTTCACACTGGCGTTTTACAGACCTGTTTTTGTCAGCATAAGCCACTACTGTCCTGAGTTGAGACTCCTGTTTGTTACTGAATTAAAATTATGGGAATTATGTTGATCATTTGGAAAGAAATTAGAAAATAAATTAGAAGTAACTATATTGGCAGGGGGAGAGATAGATAAAATATGAGGAAAAAGATGTTTCTAATAAGGCCATGAATTATTTGGTCTGACACTGCAGGTGCTTTCTCTGTATAGATGGTTTAAATACATCACTGCTCTGTGACAGGATTTTTTGTTATTGAGAAAAGTTGATTTTTTTCACTCCCTAATAGACTATGATAATCTGTACCCTGAAGCCACCGATCCACCAACAGAAAACAAACAGAGGTTATCTGCTTGTTGCAGTTGAGGCAGTTTGTGTGTCTGGTTGCATACACCAAGGTTCAGCTGGTGGACTGGGCAAGCATGGCTGTTCTAGACTTGTCCATGTTGGCAGGACCAACCCAGTGCTAGTAGTGCTTCTGGAAAAATGTTGGCTTTAGTGACCTTTCCCTGATGCTCAGGGTTATTGGGTTACAGTGGTACCTGACCTGGTGGAGAAGAAAAACAGGTGGAAGGGAGAATCACTTGGCACTGTAAGAAAATTTTTTAAATATAACATTTAATATTTAGGTAAATATTTCAGATTTCTCCAGATGTTCCCCATCAAAGCTGTTATTGACTCTGTATTTGATGACTGAAAGGTAAGCAACATGGCAGCATTCTCTGTGCAAACAGTTCTTTCGTGGTTGGAGAGCTTGTTCTTGAACTGCTTCTGGGTCACTAGGGAAGTAGTAATAAACAAACAAAACCCCTAGAGGGGCATTCAATTCTGTCCTGACTCTGGGTCCCCCAGAACACAATAATTCAGTTTGTTTCTGTCCCCTTGAAGCAGGACAGAAAAGAATAGTGCAGTCACTGGAGCTTAGCCTGTAGCAATTAGTAAGCTGGAACAAATAAAAAAGAAAAGAAACCTTTTTAAAAATGAAGTTTTTCAGTGAATGGCTGACTTAACTGCTTCCTGTCTTGGACTTTCATGGAAAGAGGAAGTTAGAATTGTTTCCAGTTGCTAGGAGTAATTTTTCTGTGTCATGCTGAACACTCTTGCTGAAAAGTCTTGCTCATTACTTGTGATGAGCGCAAACCTGGAGTACTGCAAAAGCAAAGCATGTGTAGCATTACTACGACTTTTTGGTACTGAGGGCCCAAAGTGAGTGTTGTGGGGTCAGTAGTGTACAGAGTAAGTGCATTTCTGCTGTCTGGCTGACTTGCACATTACATCACTGCTGTTCCTTTAGTGCAGATTTAATTGCAGACAACAGTGCTTATTACTCTGCTAGCAGTGTTTAGGGAGGATCATGTAGATGAGCCTCCTCACTTAAGGCTCAATATCAAATATCATATCAGGAGAAGTCCTGCCAGCAGCTTGATTGATTGCTGCTTAGGCTAAAGTTCAGATGCGGGTAACTCCCGGTGGGTGTTGAAAGCAGCTCAGATGCCTGGTACATCTGTAGCTGTTTCCAGAGCTGTTTATTAGCCCAGATTATCTCTGCAAACCGTGGGTAGTGAGTTACTGGGAGGTTAAACATGTTGGTGAAATTTGTTTGAGCTATTGTTCTCCTCTGCATTAGCAGAGCAATGGCACGTGTCTGTACTAGAAGCTCCTAGAGGGTTTGCTGTCCCAAAGTTTAAGTTGACCAAAAAGAAAAAAAATTATGGATCTAGGCCTGGTCTAGGTGAAGTTTTGCAGTGGATTTCTTGGGTGGTTGGTGTTCTTCATGTGACCTTGAAAACTAGATGCTGTTGTCATATCTGTGTTGGTGTAGAGCTCCGTTTTTTAGTGGTTAGGTGGTGGGAATGTACCTGGTGGAGCTTGGAATCTTGGGAGAGTATGTCGGAGACCAGAGATAGAGAAATGTGTGGCTGGTCTTAGTGTGTGTGTGGTCAAGTTGGTGACACTTTTTTGTCTTTTGTTTGTATTGTTTTTAATATGGGAACCAGTTTGTCTGTTCTGCTTCGGGAAAGGTCTAGAAGTTGGTGTGGTTTCTGTTGCAGTCAATATGAGAAGGAGTTAGTTGAGAGCTTTTTTTGTTTGTTTGTTTTTGGTTTGCCTTTTTTTTTAAGAGAGTTTATGGGCAGGAGACCATTTAGTTTGTTTTGGGTTGCAAGTTAAGCTAAGAGAGAAAGAAAATGAGTCTGGGGAAATCCTTTTTTGTGGTAACAGCTTTGGACCATATTTTGTTGTGGCCTCTGATCCAGCTCCACTGAAGGCAGTGGAGTGAATATTGTTGATTGTGTAGATGTTAAAGTTTTTGGTCATTAATTAATTCTTAGAGAGGTGGCAGGTATCTTGACATTCACAACATGTCATAACAAATGTGAGCTAGGAACAGAAATAATAACTGTAGCTTCAAGCATTGCTCAGCTTTTGTTTAATGATCTTGAGATGCTGACCAGTTGGATAAAACTGTTTGTACAAAGAACAACTCCTCCAAGGGTCCAGATGTGCTTGAGTCTATGAGAGGTTTTCCTAGGACAGGAAATCCTATGCATGATTTAAAAAATTTGGCCTTCTCAGTCATCCCAGTAAAACTGAAATCCATAAAAGTGACACTTTCTGCACTTAACAGCATCTTTTGCCATTGATGGCAAGAGTACTGTTAATGAGGGATTAGAGGCCCCAGTCCGTCTGAAGTGGCACAAAACAGATCTTTTTGTGACCAGTCCCTGAGTCTGTGTGTAAACATTTGTAAAGACTGGATGCGGATTACAGTAATAGTTAACAAATGAGCAGCTCTTCTGTGGGCTAACACAAAAGATGTATTAGCAGTGAGGAAAATACAGATCTCCTTTTTGCCAAATGACTCTCTAGGAATTTCCCTCAGGCTTCAGCACAAATCAGCTGGGACCTGTGAGGATTTAGCTGATACATACGGTACTGGAGGCCTGTTTCTGTGACTGGAACAAGAGAAGTGTGGCTTTATCCCAGCAAGAATTAATGAAATCATCATAGTACAATGTTTTCATTTGCTCTGGATATGGCAGTGGTGGGGGAAATGAGCTCCCCCTTAATCCAGATTTGCAGACCTTACTTGACTGCAGTGCCCAGCCCAGAACCGTTTCAGAGCTGTCCTCGTGGCTGTGCCCTGTGTGGGACAGGGAATGCTCTCAGAGGAGCTGCTCTCCTCTCTGTGCCATGACTAACTGCTTGCTCAGAGAACTGCAAAACAATGTAAAGTAATTGAGGTTGGGGATTTTCCCCCTAGAGCAGTGTGTTCTAAAGCAGTGAAGTAAAAACAAGTGCTTGTTTGGGAAACTTTAATCATGTGTGTAAAGGTGGAAACTCGGCATGGGTCTCTCAACAGAGAATAAGAAACACCATCTGTCTTGGGGAATTGTACATGTGAAGATGCAGAACAAAGACTTCAGATTACTGTGCCTAAAACTAGATCTCAGCATTTCTCTATAGGCATTTGTTAGAGCTGTTGTTATTTTGGAACTGAACAGTATTTAATAATGGTTAATCAGGATTGCTCAAAAACTCCTGCAGGAAAGGAAAAGACAATTTGAGTTCTGGACACTTATAGGAGAGGGAGTTATAAAAACATAAAATATGGCCAGGTGCTTTATGAACCTAATTTTTCTTCTAGGATTATCACAGTTCCTTGTGATTGTGTCCTGGCATACACTAGTGCTGGTCAGTGACACCTCTTTGCAAAAATTCAGAACCGTGCGTGATGGGCATGTGTGTGTTGAAAAAGAGGAGCCTAAGAAGGCCTTGGAGTTAACTACAACTGCTAAAAGAACTCCTGATTTGCATGTTCCAGATATGCTGAAATAACTTGCATTGAGGCAACTTCAGCTCCTTCCAGGCATCTGCCATCACCCACCCTGGCAGCTCACAGGTGCTGCAGGTTGGCAAATGTTGGTGGAAAGGGAAATTCAGGATGCATGCTGTCACTGCTCTTCCTGCTTCATGCCTGAAGTCAGAGCTCTGCTGGGCCACAGCAGGACCTGACCCTTGGCACAGTGTTTGCCATGTCCCACAGGGCTCTGCCAAGCACTCTGAGTGACCTTTGCTGACCTGGGTGCTGCTGCCCAGCCAGGATGCTCCCCCCTCCCTGTGTGCAGGACCCTGGGAGGTTGTGAGGGACTGCCAGAATTTGAGAAGTGTTTTCTCAGAGAAATTACAAGTTCTTGCAATATGAACCTCTAATGCTTTCAAAGACTCAGGCAGAAAGGACTTGCTAAACAAACTGTACCTGTCATCTCCCAGTTCATTGATTGCTTGGACCAAAGGTGGTGCTAAATCTGATCTTTATCTGTAATATTTATATTTTGTTGGACTTTTTTTTTTTTAAGTGTTTGATAAAACAGATGCAGTGTCCTTCTTACATGAGAAATTTAGTCCCAGCTTGGGACATGGCAAAACTCCCTGGACCTTCAGGGCCCAGGATTGTTGCCTGTTACCATTTGAGCAGGCTTGCAGTGTTTGGGGGGAGGTGGGAAAAGGGTACTCTATCTTCAAATGCTTGCAGACTGTAAGAATTGACTTGTGATTTGTTTGTTTGTTTGTTGGTATTTTGTTTACAATGCCTCTTATGCCCTATGGAAAAATAAATTTTTGACCTTTTTAATTGTGATCCAGTTGGTTTGTTTTGTTGGGGTTTTTCTTCTAATTTTTTCAGTACTGTTTTGATTCCACTTGAATTCCACTGAATTTATCTTTCCCAAAATAACTTGTAATTTGTCTGTTCATGCAATGGCAAATTTCATCTTAGGCTAAATGGATACAGGACCTTTGTCTTGTTCCCTGGCCAAAGTTGTTACTGTATGCTGTATTTTTGTATTTTTTCGATTCCACAAAGTTTATGGAAAAGTCACCTGAGCCCTCAAGCATGAAGAACTTTAGTCTGCATTGAACAAGTTCTTAAGGTTTACGGTACTCAGGGAAGGATGTTTTTTTGAGAAGGATAGGTTCAAAATAAGAAGAGAAGCATACTTTTACAAAAGTGATTCCTTGGTTCTGTGATTAGAGTTGCTCTGCGAGGTAGGATAAGCCCTGTGTGCAGTCTGCAGAGCAGGTGGTGCTTGAACATGGGATACTGAGGTCTGATCCTGCAAGGTTTCTTGGCACTACTGACTCCTCTTACCTGTCTCTGAAGGTTGGAGGCCCAAATAGCTCAACAAGTAGGAGGTCATTGCTGTGCAAAGCAGCAGATGGGTAAAACTGAAGTTTCTGGTAATGGATCCCCTCTCCTTAGGCAGGGACATCTCTTGGGGATGCCAAAGGCAGCGGATTAGGGGATATATTGGGTAAGGAGGTTTTAACAAGGGATTTAACACAGAGGGGTAACAAGGTTGTTTTGTATCTCTTCAGTTCCCAGCCTGACTGTAGGTGTTCCTGTGTGCTGGCATGTAGGTGAGTGGTGCCCAAGGAGTTGGGGCACCGCAGCTCTCTGAAGGATACCAGGAATTGAATCTGATGCAGCACACAGTCCTGGGCACAAATGTAGTGCCAAGTGTGACAGGAAACTGTGCCCCCTCTTCCCTTTGTGCTCAGTGAGCCAACCTTTATAGAGTTTGAATAGGTTTTTTGGTCTGATGCAATCACTATTTACTAATGAATCCCCTTGTACACTGTAATTCACTGTTAATTGCTCTCCCCTTGCCCGTTTTTCATGGAGAACCACTACCAGAATTGTGCTGCACTCAAGACTGATTTTTTCTGGTCTTACTTGAGTGTATTTTCAGTGTTTGTTAAAATCCATCTCGGCAGGAGCGGCGGCTGAGCTCCGGGCCGGGCACCGGGCACCAGGTGGCGATGCTGGACCAGCGCTGCAGCTCCTGGACCACTCTCGGAGCATCCTCCCTCTCATCTTCCTCCGCCTCCTTCTCGCCCACCGCGGGCTGTGCCGCAGCTGGGACACCCCAGGAGCAGCCCTGCCTGAAGCAACGGGATGGGCTGGGGTACCCTGGCTGGGGAAGGTCAGTTCTGCACCACAGCTGGTCGTGGTGGAGAATACTTGGGGAGCAATGGCGAAATTACAGCTCTGGTTTGGCTGTGGGGAGGGAGGGCAGGCAGGGCAGGGTGACTCCAGCGATGCTCAGCAGATGAGGATGCAAAGCTCACTGGGGCTGTCGCACATGGCAGCATGAGGGGCTGCACAGGCTGAGGCTGGCAGAGGGGAAACCTGGCACATGTGCCATGGTCCCTCTTGCTGGTGCCAAGGAAGGAGGAGGTCTGAGTTCAGCCCAGAGCATTTGCACTTTACTCATCCTAATCTGTGGCAGTGCTTTGGCTCAGCACATCCAGCAAGTGAGTGCTGCCAGTTTCTAGGGCATTCTGTGCTGTGCAACCCTGTCCCTTCCTCCTGAGGGAATGAGGAGGCTTTCCAGACCCACTAGAGGTCCTCCTGTCCCCGGGAAAGCAGGAGCTGGAACAGCTCTTGGAGGGCAGTGTGCAGCTGTGCAGACTTGCCTTGTCCCGACAGCTGGGATCTCCTCAGACTGGTGCTGGAGAAAGCCGGGTTGGAGAGGTGGTTTCACTTTACCCAGCCTGGAATGTTTCAGGCTACTGAGGAACTGTTAAGAATAGAATGGTTTCAACTGGAGAGGCTGAGGACACCACTCCTGGGCTGTCCCAGGCCCTTGGCAGATGGAGCAGCCCCACTGAGGGAGATGCCACCTCAAATATGTCCCATGACAAGAGTGTGATCCAGATAATCTCATCTACTGAATAGTTCAACAGCAAGATGAGGAGAAAAATCTCACATTTGTTGTATTGTAGGGGTGCTCCTGAGCAGACACCTGCAGCAGAGGATTGGGTTTTGAGGGAACTGGCATGACCTCTGGAGAATCCAAATTCCCTTTGGGTCCTTGTGTCGCTTGCTACATACTCAGGAAGCACCTGCACCTTACCTCAGCCTCTTGCTTGGCCAGACCACAGATTGTCAGTGGGCCTTCTCGGCATGTTGCCCAATTCAGGGCTGGGATGATGCTCTGCCTCCTCTTCAGCCACCCCACCTGCCCCCTCCTAGGCTGAGCAGCGTGTCATGGCTTTCCTCACAGCCAAGTTCTTTGTGCTGGTGGAGGGTGTTTTATTGTGGTTACAAAAGAGACTGTAAACAAGGCAGTGAGAGTAAAGAAGTTGTGACTTCTCTCTAGGGAGGGCAGGAAGAGGCTTAGGAGTGTGGGGCCTAAGCTTTCAGGAATGATGCTAGCTCTTGCATTTAATTCTGTGCCTTCCTTTATTCCTTATGTGTGTGTGGTGTCCACCAAGGGGATGCTGATATCCACCTGCCAGCACCCTCCCATCCTCCAGAACTAAAGGAAAGCTGGAGATCTCTCCACCCAGCTCCCACTAAGCAAGAGGCTCTCATGCCACCCTTGCTTTCCCCTCAGCCTCTCCCTGTGCTGGCCATTGTGTTTTGCTGCTTTCATGAAGTGGGAAATCCTCAGCCACCCGTGCTGCTGTAGGATATCTAAATCAACTTTATTCACGATCACAGTTATCCAATTATTCACAATGAGTTTTTCTTGTCTTTAAACAGAACACAAAACATCTTAAAGTAAAGCAATGAAATGCAGATGACACAACACAGAGGTACATGGGAACCTACATCGATCAAACAAAACAAAAGATTAGGATTTTTGTTATTTTTACTGGTTTTGCTGGTTTTTTTTCCTCCCTGGAGAGAGCCTTTTTCTCCTCCCTGCTTACAGCTGGAGGCCAGCCTGTGCAAGGGTAGGACTGAACCCCAATTTTTGAACTCAGATGCTGGGGGAGTTTTCAGCTTCTCTTAACTCCTAGAGTTTGGTCCACAGTAAAACAAACACAGTTAATATATTAAAACACTCTCAATTCAAAAGGTGAAAAGGGAATTTACACCACTGCACTGGTACCCATGGATGGGATTTCTTGAAAAATAAAATTTACCGCTTGGCTTTCCCTGCATGGAGTGGGACTGGTCCCACCGCTGTGGTGAAGGCTCGGGAGGCTGCTTATTGCACGTTTCCCCACATCCACTATTTCATCAACACCTTCTTCCCCCTTGGCTTCCTCCTTTCTGAAATCTTTGCACTGGAGTTCGTACAACTACTGAAGAAAGCTCCCTGTGTGTGCTGGTCACAGTCGGAGCTGGCTGTGTGCCTGAGGACCAGCCATGCTCCTTGCAGGGCTGCTCTGACTTGCCCCAGGTTGTGCCAGCCAGCCTCCTCCTGCCCCTCAGTGAGGCCATCTGGGAATGGGAGCCATGAGCTCTGGAGCTTCTGACAGCTGGGACGGGGCTGGGTGTGGGTTGTACACAGAGGTATGCCAGGAAATGACATAAATCCCTGTCAGCCAGAGTATCAGCACTCGAGTTAGTGCTGCCTGCGGGGCAGGCCGGGCGAGCTGCAGGCCCCGGGTAGGCCGCAGTGATGGTGGCACCTCCAGAGAAAGGCTCTACTGTGTGCTCCCCAGTGAGTAGTCTCTTTTTGCATCTCCTTGAGAGAGAGAGCAAGGATGTGTTTTCCAGGTGTTTTTAGGATCAGCCTCTGCCAGTGTGGGTGGTGAAAACCCACCTGCTGCTGAGGGGTGGGGGAACATGATGTCCCCTGCAGCAAGTGCATGTGTGCATTAAATACTCTCATCCCTTCACCACACTGTTCCCCCCTCTCCCATCAATGGCCAAATGCTGGGTGCAAGGAAAAGCTCAGCAGGGAGGGTGGGACTCCATGGCCTTCCCTGGTCTGGCCAGGTGGGTGGTGTGGTGGGGGCAAACTCCACTGCCATGACACCCTAGCCCTGACTCCCCTCAGGACCCAGACCCAGTCCCTCCCTCCCCTGCAGCCCGGGAAGGCAGCAGGATGGGTTGGGAAGGGAGGCAGACAGCTCCTGCTGCTGCCAAGCCACATAGCCCAGCCCCAAGGGCCAGCAGCAGCCCTGGGTCACACCTGTGGCCATGGCAGAGCAGCAGATGTTTGCATGGGAACTGTGGGGGCCACCACTGTCCCTGCTGGGGAGGGCAGTGGAGAGAAGGAGATTTGTTTAAATAAACCAAAGCAAACCGAACCCCTCAAGTTATTTTTCTCTCATTCCTTACTTCCTAACACATAAGGACAGCCGTGTCCTGCCGGTGTGGCTGTGAAGGGCTGAGTACCACCTGGCTGGTTTTGTCTTAAAGCACAGTGATAAAGTCACCAGTAAAGGTAACCCACAGACCTGTGGGTTTATACATTCTTCCCCCGTGAGGCTGGGGTTTCTCCTCACAAGTGCTGTCTGGATGGCAGGGGGAGAAAGGTGAGGGAGTTATGTCTCCCTCTCCCACAGGCCCATGGGAGAAGAGATGCTGCTGAATCCCTCGTGCTGCGTGGAGACCACACGCAGGCTGGTGGTGGTGGGGTTTGGGAGCCGCTCCTCATGTGACAGGGTGGTGACAGGAGGTGGCTGACGCTGCTGGGAGGGAGCAGAGCAGAGCTGTTGCCAGTGAAAAACCACCGTGAAGCCTCTGTCACAGAATGGCAATGGAGGAGTTGAGGATGGCCCTCAAGGGGATGCCATGGGTCTGCTCTTCTGTCTGAGATATGGGGTGGGTGTTGCTTCAGTCTTGGATTCTTTTCTGCACTGGCCCCAGCCTCTCTGCTGTGAGTGTGCTCACTGCTCCTCCCTTGCTGGGTCAATGCTTGCCTTGCTCCATCCTTTCTAAGGAGCCTCCTGTGGTCAGGCTGGTTGTACACAGAAACACGTTGCTCATTTCTTCTCTTCTGCTAAGCTGTCTCTGCTTGTAGGGTGCCTCTGGAAGGAGATGTGTAGCACTGAACCTTTTACCACTTGCTGTCTATGCTAAAGAGTGGAGACTCCCCTCTGCTGTGCATGGTGTAAAAAGGGATGATTGCACCAGCTGGCATTTTTTGAGATAAGGTTTAAAATCCACAAGGGAGAGTAGTCCATCGCAACTTCCCTGACACTGGAGTTCAGCCCCAGGGCTTGTCTGGGGGGTAGAAGAGCAGCATATAAGCTCATCTCATCTGTTGTCCATGGCAGAGGAGGCAGGGTAGTGGTGGGTGATGAGTTTTGAATCTCCTGGGTGATGAATAAAGACCAAGGCCTGTGTTGTTCCACAGCCTCTTCCCCACGTGCCCAGTCCCCACCACGGCATCTGCTGCTGCCCTAAGTGCTGCGGTATGTTTTGATGATATCTTTGATGGCCCGTCTGCAAATGGGGCAGCAGGCATTGGCCATCTTCTTGAGCTTCAGCCCACATGAATAGCAGAGACACATGTGTCCACAGGAGTAAATGACTGTGTCTACCACATTCTCATAGCAGATGGTGCATTCATCTACCCAGGGCCCTGAGACGGACGGGGAGATGGGTGACTCAGGCAAGCTGCTTGGAGAGTTGGGACCTGTGCCTGCAACACAAAAAAAACAAACGCGGTCACTCCTCTTGCTGACATCCCAAGGTAATTTCTGACCTGCAGCCACAGGGGGAGGAACCATGCCCCAGCAGAAATGCATGCTTCAGGACCAGGGTTCCTTCCTGTGACCTGCTGTCCGACTCACCGAGTCCTGGTTCACATGCCAAGGCTCAGGGCAGCAGGAAGGCAACATCTACTGGGGTCTGCTGCCCACAAGGAGCAAGCCAAGAGGTAGCTGCTCCCTTGCAACAAGGATTTGGTAAGTTACATATCCCACCAGCAATGCCTTGGGATTGTGCAGGTGTCTGGAGTTTTAAAAGTGCTGCAGAGCAGCCTACACTTTTTTACTGCATGTGCATTTATCTAAATATCTGTACTTTATTGGCACTTTAGAAATAGCAATACTGTGTTTTACTGAAGGTGTGTGGAGGGAGAAAGGGGAGGTGTAGGCAGACCTTTAGCTCCAGTCCAGGCTAGTGTGAGACGTGTCAGTGCCACACAGCTCTCCAGAAGGAGCTCTGCGTCACAGGGCCATGCGTGCAGCAGAAAATCCTCTGCTTCCCTTGGGACCTTTCACGATGAAAAGGGTGAGAGAAATATTGCTGTCTAGGCATCCAAGCGGCTTCCACATAAAACAGACTGAAAATAGCCCTTGCAGAGGCTCTCCCTTCCTCCCCAGGGGAGCTGACGGGATAATAATAATAATCTGTTGATTATTGTGGTTTTATTGTGGGAGACAAGTGTGTGACTGTGAAGGGAGGCAAAGGAAAGGCAGCAGGGGATCCCACCATTCTTACCACTGATAGAGCTGCAGAGGGGGCCAGAGCCACACGTAGACAGTAAGGGGCCAGAGACACCACTGCAGAGGACGGTGGGGGAGTTGGGTGTTGAGGAGGGCGAGCTCGGTGCCGACAGTCCCAGCCGCTCCGCTAAGGTGGTGGAACCTGCACCGTGAGAGAACAGACCCATGGTTACTTCTAAATCCTGAGGCTGACAGGGCACAGGGGGTATGTGGCAGGGGTGTCAGCTCTCAGTGCTTGTCAGGATTTGTCTCATCAGCATGAAATCTAGGGAGGAGATAAAAGAATCCTCAAGTGCCTTTGTTTTAATGTGAGCAGCTGATCCTGAAGAAACATCAAACTCCCACAACCCCTGAAATTGCCTGGAGCTCCCGCAGCTACCATAACCCTTTGTTTCTGCCCTTAAATGTGTCTCAAATCATTTAGTGCAGTTCCTTCCCATGTGGTTTCATGCTCATATGTGCCCCCAGTACTAGAGCCAGCCACAGGCTTGTAGCAGTAGAGGACACAGCCTGCGGAAGGGTGGGCTGGACCCCCGTACAACACATCCCTTTGTCAAAAGTGCAAAACTGCGCAACTGCAGGCTCCAATAAATTCATGCAAAGTCACTCAAGGGCTTTTCAGAAACAAACAGGAGGATCTGGCAATCAGGACACCTTAGCTATGCTCACTGCTCTGCCTCTTTCTTGGGTGGCTTCTGTCAGAGGAAGGGGTAAGTCACCAAAATGCATTTGGATCTAGGATGAACGAGGACACCTCTTGCTCATTCAGGAATGTTTTCTCCACTTGCATATCTAGATGTGATGGCTCAAGAGTGCAAAACTTCTTCAAATCTCTTCTAGAAATCCCCAGCTCCATTTTTATCTCCTGCTCCCACTGCCCACCATCAGTATTAATGTGCTCACTGCCAGAGAAGCCACCTCTGTCCCACAGCCTGTCTGGCACCCTCCTTCCATCTCAGTCTCTTCTGCTGTTGTATCAACACAGATCTTAAAGCCCCTTCCAGAAGGGAAAAAAAACTGGAATGCTTAAAACTCTCCATTCTGCAAAGGTTTTGTAGGGGACTTTCATTGCTGCCAATGCAGCCTGGTCTTTGCTAAGCCAGTGGTGAGACAGCAGCACACACATGCTTGAACTAAGGGGATGGTTTCCTGGTGGTAAGAACCAGCTTACCTAAGGTTTTAAAGTTTCTAGTTCCCCAGCTGAGAAGACAACCAGGGTAACTCGAAATCAGAACTAAATGCTCAGACTTCTTCATGTTACCATATAAGGAGCCAGAGGCACAGAGAGTTTGGATCCACAGAATCCTCAATGAGTTGGAGGCTATTCTCCAGAGAAAAAGCAGCAGTGGGAGGTCAGGAAAACCCCATGTGCCAGAAAGGTCCTTCAGTTGCTATTTGCAGGGACCAAACCTGGGAGACAGGGACTGCAAATGCCAGCTGTGGATTGTGAAAAACAGCAAAAACACAGATTCTCCTGCTCTTTTGAGCAGAACAAGACTGAGTGAAAGCAGAACACAGGAACTGGGAAGGGGTCATGTTTGAGTCAAAATCTGTTTTGAGGACTGTGTATGAGAGAAGAAGCAATTAGCCTAAGCTATCAGTCCCTCAGTTTCACCCCTCTCCAAATAAAGGAGCACTTTGCTTCCAGGCACAAGCTGAAGTTAAATTAGAGTCTATAAAGGGCTTTGGAGCTCTCACACTTGAGATACTGTAAAGAGGTACCTCCTTCATCACACAGATGGGAGCTGAGGCTGGAGTTCAGCTCAGTAAATACGCAAAGAGAATGATGCTGCCTCTAATGACAGCTACTAGCAAGAGCCCTTCCCCTCCAGTCTGACAGATGACCAAAGCAGAAAACTTGCCCTGTGGTAACACACACTGAACACAGGCCCAGCAGGGCACAGGGTTCAGCTCGTTCACTGCACACACAAATATGAACACTGAGCAGCTGAACAAGTTTTTCAAGCCTTCCCTCTCCTCCCTACAGCCCGGAGGCATTTCTTCCACTCAGCTGACACACAGCACATTGCATTTCTTACACCAACCTGGTCATTTCATTAATGGCAAAATAAAATAAGAGTGTTTCTCTTCCTGGGCTAATGGGAGAATTTGGAGGTGCCCCAAGTGTCATAGCATATGAGCTGATGAAGCATGCTGGCAGCAAGGCAAATGGCCTTTCCACAGTGCAGGGAGAGCTCAGCAGTGCAGGAGCCATGGTTTTCTCTGGTTGTAGCTGGTCTGAGTCCCACAATGGCCTTACCCAAGGGCCAGCAGACACCTTGCCAATTCTTCCTCCTAATACAAGGCGCAGCTCTTGACTTTTCTCCAGCGTCAGTATGGAGCTTTGTTTAAAACAATCTGAGTTCCCTACCAGACAAGACACATTTCTCCCTTGGTGACAGAATAATCAACATAAGACATGTTACTCATGCTTTAATATATTGCTGGATGGTGTGCAGATATCATGACAAGGAGCATGGAATGAGATCATGAGCAGAGTGGAATGAGTGTGGCCAGCCTGGCTTAACTAAAACCAGATACATGAGCTCAAGGCCAAACATGCTCATTGTGTGCACAGAGTTCCCACCAAGAGCCAGCTTTCAAACCATGACTTAAAAAACTAAATAATTCCAAGTAAATCAACTTAAACATTCTTTCTCTCTCTAAAGCCCCCAGATCAATTGTCTCTGCTGCTAACTTGTCTCATGTTTGATCTTAAACACACTGGAATCACCCTTAAATAGATTTTGAATCACTTCCATTTGCTGTTTTATCTTTACAAAGTCCAATTATTAGCAAAGACCAATGCAGATTGATGCTTTGTCTACAATTCTGTCACTGCTGTGGGAGAGATGCAAGTAAATGAATCTCTCTGTCCACCACCAAAGGAGAATGTCGTGTTTTCAGAAGAAAGCTTTACCATGGTATGTACATACAACATCATGCCAGGAAAGGCTGCTAGTATGCTAAAGGTTTGTAATTCAAAAGTCAATAAGGTTTGTAATTCAATAGTCTGGAAATAGGATCAGAAATAAATGGTGTGGTGTTCAATGTGATCAAATGCAAAATGCAGCACTTAAACAGAGATAATCAGCTACCTAAACACAGGACAGGGAATTAGTCCATTCAATTTGAAATACAGACATACTACAGAAAAAAGGCTGGAAATTGCTGGAGGTCACCAAGATGATCATAAACCAAGAATACCATCCTGTTACAAAAAGACTGAGCCAATTCAGGGTCATGTAAGGCTGATTAAGGAGGCTGGAGAGAGACACTGTGGTATCTTTGTCCCTGGAAATACTCAAAACTCAACTGGACAAAGTCCTGTGCTACCTTGGAAGTTAGCCCTGCTTTGAGCAGGAGGTTGGATTAGGCAATTCCATGGGGTCCCTTCTGACTTAAAATATTGTATGATTTTATGATTTTTATATGGCAAATTTTTTCACAGCCTGATGAATGAAGTAAAGAAACAATCTGTTCCTTCTGAATGTTCTGGGTAAGACAAGAAATCATGGGTTCAGACTCCTAAGGTGCTAAGGTTAGACATTATGTAGATAGTGAAGTGCTGTAAAGCAATCAGACTTCCCAGAGAGCCATGGCATCTCCATCACTAGAGCTCTTTCAGGACAGGAAGGTGAAGTAAGTAGTCTCTTGGGATCCCATACAGCATTTACAATTTTTATGAGAGTAGCTATCTGAATCCATAATTACCCTTTTATAAAATGTCCTGTGACCAAAATACAGTAGTTGTAGCTGTCAGAGATGCTTCTGATTCTCTGTATCTATTGTGGTGAACAGGGTGATTTCCCAGAACACTGCAATCCACTCTCCAGGGTATCTCCTGAGGCTGTCCCAGCTTCCAAGCATCTCTCCTAATGGCAGCTCTCTGGGGAGAGCTGTACTGCTGGAGGACTTACAATGGTAAGAAGACCAGATACAGTTAATGCTCCCTAAAACTACAGATTTCAATTAACTCTCCCCCTCAGTTATTTTATAAAAATATTATTTCAACATACATTTCTATAACAATAATGCAGAACCAGTTGTCTGCACTCCAGAATCATCCTTTTTCCCCCCTTTGAACCCACCCCACTTAAACTGTGTTTTTCCTGGCGTACAGGATGCAGTCAGTGAATGTCCACTACTCTACAAGTCAGAGTTCACATAGTTTGATGATCTTCAAAATTTGTATGGGCTTTCTTTACCCCTAATCATCTTGACAACTATTCCAGAAGCTTAACTAAACATTTTTCCGAAAAGATGAAGTACAGGAGCCTCCTTCCATAGTTTCTAGGGAAGAATAAAGTCTTCTGCAACATAGGAACTTGCGCATATGCTGAGTTTCATGTTGAGCATATTGACAGCCTCTTCTCTTTTGTAACACATTTGCTGCATGAATAGGACAGATAATAAAGATCAGGTAATTTTCAATAGCAATCACAGATTTTCAATGTTGTTCCATCCATCCACAGGCCCCAGAGGTTCCAGCACACAATGGAAAGGGTTAGTACAGCTGTTCAGGTCTAGCTGCAATATGTTTAAGGGAGTTCAAGCCATCTCATCTCATTTCAGTCTAGTGATCACGGCTGCAGGAGAACTACTCTGTCCCCCAGCCCCACTCAGGTCTTGCCCAACAGGGCCACCTGAATCCATTGTGCTAAAACAAAAGAACAAAGCACCTGTTGCTGCCTGGTTACGTGGTAGTTAAAGATCAACGATAATGTTGGGGAAGGATGTGAGCACATCCATCATTTCTGAATGCTGTAAAATACATGTATTTACACATCCAGTTGTTGTGTTCCCACGGTGATGGGAACAATACTGCCCTGGCCAGAAACCAGAGCTTCCTTCCCCTTGGGCTCAATGGTTTTTGGTCAACCATGCTCTCAGAGCCCAGCCTCTATGCTGCAGCTCATCTCTGCCTCTCAGGTATATCAGTACCTGGTGACCCACGTCAGCTGCTGATCCATGGGCTTTTTTGCATTCAAGCATTTCCTGAAGGACTTCAAAACCGTTCTGAATAGAACAATAACACATTTTGTCCTTCACAGGCCCATGAAAACATAAGGGATTTTGCATTATGCTAAAGAAATGTCCGGAAATAGGTCAAAAAGCAGCCTGGCAGATTTTGCATGCAAAACCATAAGGTCTGTGTTTGCAGATGGGCGTCAGACAACCACTGTTTAAGGAAGTAAAAGTTAGATCCAAACCACATGGAGAACAACAGTTCAGACTTTCATGAGGAACAGAAAAGGAGTGTACTTTATGGCTTTACTGGAGCCTTGCTGTCTGCTGTGTCCAGAAGGGCAGCAGGGCACCAGCACATCCATTACCCTCCTGCAGTCACAGGCACACTCCAGCTAAGCAGGGGAAACTGGAGAGCTCCAAATGCCACAGACATTTTTGATTCAGCAGCTCTCACAGCCCAAACCCCGTGTGCTCCCTGGAAGCAAAGAGCACACAGCAAACTTACAGGGTATCTGTCTCATCCTGACTGGTGAAGTTGAGTGGTCACTCAGCACTTACATCCTGAAAAATCCTGAGGGCATGGAAACCATGCAATGAATGGCTGAACTGAAGTGAAAGAGTGATAGAGTTGGAGCTCCACCTCCCAACCTGAGAAATTCTAGAGCAACAAAGCACCCAGGCACATGATTACATCAAGAAGAGGTGAAAAAAGAAGCCTGGATTAAATAACTGAAACCACAAAAAAATGAGAGTTGGTGCTTTCATCTTGTTTAAGAAAAACAAATCAAAGGTTTTTAGGAGACCACAGCAAAGATAGTTCTGTGAGCAAAAGGAAAATTGCTGCCTAACCCAGCATCTCCCAGCTCTGTGCTTATCCAGGAGGGATGGGTATAAATAGGGTGGTAGATGCATACAGGAAACAAATACTTTAACTTTTCTTGGCCAGCACTCTCTGGATTTCCATGGGCACTGCTGGATGCAAAGGGATCTGACAAAGAATCAAAAGAAAGAGTTTAATCTGTTATGTGATTCTCACAGTAGCCAGAATAACTCACACCAAGTTAGATCAAAGAATAGGCAGATTTTATCTGTCCTCACAGACAAGTTGCAAGGCAAAGAGGCTGGTATGGAATCCCATATCCTGTATATTTACTGTAAGAAGGCAAAGGTGTTATAAGATAAAGGAAATCTATACCTCACTTACTCACTGCAGCCAGTAATTGTTTCTTATACTAATGATGATAATAGTTCCTGCTCTTGTCAAGGACAATGAGCAGAGGACAAGACATTTGGGAGCCCTGTGGCTGTTGCTGGAGGAGGTGTATGTGCTTTCCCCAGCCTTTACCTGGATACAGCTCAGACCTCAGAGCACAGGCTGATGTCACTGACCACCTGTGGCAAGTGCAGGCTAATTATGTGTCATGTGTGATGTGATCTCCAGTGTGTGGTACAGAGGTGCCATGAGCAGGTATTAACACTGACTTTGGTGGCACTGACCATAGGGAAGTCAAGCATTTGACGGCATCCACTCCTCCAGTTTTCCAAGGCCCAAGTTATAACTCGTCCTCTCTCACACAGCAACTTCCCTTTGTGCTAACTCTCCTCTGAACAATGAATATAAAACAAGAGGGGAATGGAGAGCTCTGTGCCATGCTAGAATCAAGCAGTTAAGGATGTTGTATTCTCTTTGCAGCTGTTTCAACTTACCATCAGTAATGTGTACTTAGAATGAAAGCAAACCATACATGATAGGAGTATTTATGACGAGGCATCAATTAATACAAGTGCATTGCCTTCCAGGAGGCAGAGAATATTAACTCTCCTCCTTCCCCCAGTCTCTAACACCATAAAATACCCTGTACCCTGCAGTGCACAGGAATTCCAGGCTGTTAAATGACACACATGTGGGCCTGTTAGATCCCAATCAGCTTAAATTAGGCCATTTTCCATTCAAATCAAAACATGGGAGATGGAACTCTGGGGCATATCTAATTGAAAGTCTGTTAAAGGAAGAGATTCATTATGTGCATTTCTGTGCAGCAATATCTAAGCAGTTATCACGCTTCTCCTATGCTGTGTTTAACTCAACAATTTCCATGTCACTGCAATGAACCAAGGTGGAGAAGGATCAAAATTCCAAATGGATAATGTACTGACCCCCTCAGAGGTCAGAGATGAGGGGGTGTGATTTGCTACTGCCAAGAACTATCTTCCCTCAAGCAGGAGAGATTTCTAAACTCAGAGCTGGAGAACCAAGATCCTGGATGCTTCTCACCTGTGTGAGATACTTTTCTACAAACTCACCTAAAGTCTGTGCTATGGGCAGTGTGTATAACAACTGCACATGCCAAATACCAAATTTAAATATTTTGTGTGCTCACTGCAGTAATTGCACATGCAAACTAAGTATCTAAGTGCACCCAGAGAGGAGAAGCCTTTTAGAAAGGACAGAATCTCTGCCATTGGATGCTGGAGTCCTGTGACAGTCAAGGATCAACCACAGGATAAAAATCTTATTTACACAGGAATGGACAAAAGCCTGGAAAGATGAGGTAAGATGGGATCATCTCCCAAGAAGTCCTACAGATTTTTAGGAGGATCAGGCCAGACAAGTGCCACAGCAGAGACAAGAGAAAAGAGGAGAAAGTCTCCCATGGGGATACACTGGAGACAGTAGTTGCAGGAACAGTATCAGCAAGACTAAGTAAAGGATTCTGGGACATGGAGAAAAAATACAGTTTAGAAGGGAGAGGGCAGTCTCCACTGGCCTGTGAATCATTAGTGGTCTGTGGTGAGCTGGTCACTCACCTGGGATAGGGCAAAAGTCAAGGAAAACCAGACAGGGCAGTGTGATGAACATCACAGAAGGACACAAAGTAATTCCTTCTGGTAAGCCATTGCTCTCTGACACCTAAGCAAGACACTACTCTGTTCATCCATGAAGTTTCAGGTCTTTTCAGTCAGCTCCAGGAAAAAGGCTGTTTCAACAAGGGCAGCTCTACCAGGACTGCTAAGTTTGACCACCAGTAAGAGTCATAATGGGCTCTGAATAAGCCTGCCTGTAACTGGGACTGGCTGCAGCTGGCAGTCCTTCAGACTGGCACCAAGGCCACTTCAGATCAAATTTCACTGTTGATTTAAAGAGCCCTTTGCCAGCAAATTGTGTCCCACGGTACTCTGCTGAACTAATTTCCAATTTGGTTGGTTGCCCACTGGTGTTGTCAGAAATCCCAAGGAACTCAGGACACAGAGCTGGTTTTTCTGCAAGTCCCATGTCAGATCTTTCACTCCCTCAGTTTTGAGCACATTGTCCAATTTCAAGAAAGTCTGCAAGAAGGATGCAAACCTCAGCAACAACTGATGTGTAAATATTTTTCAATGGGCAGCTAAGCAGGAGCCCCAGCTCATGTCTGTGGTAAAGGAGGTGGGAAGGTGTCCCAGGTACTGCATTTATCCAGCATGGATGTGAATTCAGACTTACCCACACCAAATGCTGCCTCTTGGGTTGTTTTTTTTCATGCCTAGGACTGGCTCTTGGCCAGCATTAGGAGACATCCAGAAAGCTGCTATATTGTGCAGCTGTTCTGGTGGGGCTGGAGTTATTGAAATGCATGGAAAGAAAGGACACAGATAAGTTGGCAACCTGGCTTCATTAGTGTGACTGTTGATGGAACATGTTATTTCATTGCTCAAAAGAAAACTTCAATATTATTGGAAAGGATGAAATTCACAAGGGAAACCAAAACCACCAAAAAAAGAAAAAAAAAGAAAAAAAAGGAGATTTAGGAGGTTGTTTTACTTGATAGCAATTCAACTCTGAGACAAAAGAAAATGAAAGAATATCCCCAACCATTTGGATCCTCAAACAATAAATATATAAACTTATTGCTGTGATAGCTTCTCCAGACATGAGTCATACATTTTGAAACCTTATGGGGTCAATCAATTTAACTTCATAAATGAATTACACCACCAAAACCTGACCAAAACCAGACCATTGTATACAGACTGGCTCATTTCAACCTTTCAGAGCTGTCAATAAAACTGTGTGTGAGCTGAAATGCTTACCAGCAAAAGCTGAGAGCAGTAAATCAAATTTAATAGGCTGGTTTTGTTGACTATATAGGAATTATATCTGAAAAAATCAACCCAACCCCAACTAATGAAATTCCTTAAGGAAACACAAAGACTGTTTCATTTCTATATGCCTCATGATCTGGGTTTCTGTTTGATTGTTTTTATGTGCATAATCCCCAGAATTACTAAATTAAGACCAGCACTTAACATATAAAATATTTAGAAGGGCTTCCCTGACAAAAAAGATCTATTGCCTCCTCAATAGCTGGTTCCCATAGTTAATTACCCTCATTTATGTTTAATTTAAATTTGTGTCCATTTCCCAGCAGCTTGATATTTTTTATGCTATTATCTGCTCCATTTAACTGCTCTTCTCTTTCATTTATCTCTCCTCCATGTGGTCAAGTTGGCTTTTAAACTTTTCTTTGAAACAAATTGACTTTCTTCTGCCTTCCCTACAAATGGCTGTGGCCTCTCACTGCATTACAGTGGGGCTTGGGTTTAATTTATTTTACTTTTGCTGGGATGGCATGAAGAATAATAGTGTTTCCAACCTCATCGTTATTTTCAGCTGTTTTATTTCTCTTACAGCAAATATATTGCCAGTATACAATGCCAGATTGATAAGAGGAAAACAGAAGTCAGAATTCTTTACTATTCAGCTAACCCCTCACTGCCCTCCTCTCCTTCTGAGTCCTGTAAGATCACCAGCCTGGGTAGAGATGGTCTCCCCTGATATTAGGAAATAAACGTTATCTCCAGCACTGTGGAATAACTGCAGTCAGCAAATGTCAGCTTCCATGGCAAAGTCACAAGCCAGCAGAGACCTGAGCTTGCTCCTGCTCTGCATCAGGACCAAATAAATAATGTCCAGTCATGAAGTACAGTATCCAGTGATCAATACCCAGAGTCATCTTGCTCTCCAAGTCAAAAACAAACCTTTTCTAGGTGCAAGAGTGGCTGTCCATTCTCCAAACAAAACTGATAAGCTGGAGAAGAAGCAAGCCCAGCAACTTTAATTTCATTTTATAGTCAGCTGTAGTGCTGATGTTCCTTTAACACAGTATAATGTCACTTTGGTCAATCTCATAATGGTGTGCCCCAGAAACAGAATGACATCTGCTATTTAGGATAGGTCTGGTACAATTATGCCTTTTGCAATATTTGTGTCTCATTTTTATCAAGGATCCGTAACTTCACTTTTTCTATTTAAACTAGAAAAAGATGACTATAAATGTCTTCTGCTGTGATATAAAGCTCAAAATACAAAAGACAGATCTCACAAAATTACTCTTGTTTGCATTCTGAAGATGGAGCATGTCATTAGAAAGATGAACACTTTACATTCTTCTTCCATTTTCTAATATGATAATGACACATATTATGGCAAGCACCATAATCTGTTCCACTGCAGTGCAAACAGTGCACATCACCTCCTTAATAAAACTGCAATAGTTAGAGTTGGGAGTTCATTATGGTTTTTTTCCCTTCTGTCAGGATATTGCTGATCCATGTAATTACTGCAGTTGCAGAGATGCAGTTGGGACAGCATCAGTGCTTTTCTCTGGGCAGTTGCACTACATTCATGTTGTACTGATACTAGGACTGCACTGCTCCCAGCATTGTTATACTGGAAATAAGGGTATGAAAAGCTCTATTTGTATTTCAATACCTGTTAAAAATTACAAGCAAACTCTAATTCCAAAGTGTTTCACTTGGAGATAACAGCTTGCTGCCCAAGCTGATGTGGATAAAGTTGTACACTCAGCAGGGTCCTACCCTCTCCTTGAGAGAGGCAAGGTCAGCAAGTCCAGCTTTTTTCTCTTACATCTCACTGAGGAACAAGAGCCCATTTTCAGGTTCTTTCCCAGCAACCAAGGCTAGAAAAGCCTGTCATGGTCACAACACAAGAAGTGAGGGGTTTTCCAACTCTGCACATTTCATTTCATGCATACAAGTCTAGATTTATCTAAAACTGGGCTGAACTTGTGATCAAGCAGGGAGGACATTTGCAGGGCACGCACAGCAGGAGGTTTACACAGGAGGTCTGTGCTCATGTCCATGCTCTGTCAAATTCAGTATGAGGATGTGATTTTGTCCCTCTGGGGAGAACATCTTTGCTGCCCTGTTTCAGAGCTCATTGCAAACAGGCTCCTTGCTCTGTGCCAAACTGCCAGAATTAGTGATCTCATATGAAAGGAAGCACTGGTTGATGATTTAGTTTTACCAGCAGCTCAATGACCTAAGTATGTTTTCCTTCTAACGTCCACAGGAGCATTTAATCTCCTGCTTTACTGGGCTCTGTTTGACTTCACCTACCATTATCACAATGACATGCTAGTGGAGAGCAGAGCAAACCATGGATTATGTACAGTACCCACATCAAATGTAATCAGGCTGAATTAGCAAGGATTGAGTCTTGGGCTCCTGGAAATAAATTGCAGTATTACATTTGTCTTCTGTGAGCCTTTAACAGCCACAAAACACTCACGGCAGAGGCCTGTGGTCAATTTCAAACAAATTATACAAGGCATTTCATACTGTGATTAAGGTGAACTGGACCCTGCAGACAGATGTGTGTGTGTTTACAATTTATCTTCAAATACAGTCTATAAATCCTAAAAAAAGAGGAGTTTGTTGGCTCTTGAGTTTGAGGGAGAGGCAGGTTGTTGCACTTTTTTTGTTTGTTTTTGCTGTTAGGTATGAGGAGGATTTGAAATGGAATATAAGTATATTTAAAGTTATATAACAGTATAAACAGAAAGGAGCATTTTTTAATCTTCATTTAGAGGGGTACTGGGAATTACATCATGTTCTCAGAATCCATCTTTTACTGACATTGATACCACCAGAACCATAATATGGTACAAATTAATGATTGAACACATCCTATACTTGGTCTAATACACACACACGAGAAAGTAAATTTGATCCTGAGAAATGTTATTTCAAAGCTTTTCCCTCCACACCTTCCAACTGTGACTTGCAGCATTCCAATGAAGTATGTCAGCTAAAAGAGCTGAAAAAACAGCAAAATACCAAGAGGCCAGCTCTTCAGAGGTCTATCAGCCTGTGTGAGCTACACTGCCTTAAAAAGGGCTGGAGGACAAGGAAACCTTTCTCCAGTTGAGATGGTCAATGCCATGCTCTGAGAACCACTGTGTTTCGTCTCTGCTTGCTGGCTTGCCTCTCACATACAAGCCTGGGGAAAGCAAGGGCACCCCTCTTTTGGGAGTCCATCATCCCAGATATCTAACACACAGAAAAGGGCATCAGATCTCTTTTCTCCTGCTGGCTATGCCTTACATTAGCTCAGCCCATACCACCTCTCCTCTGCCCTCCTTGCTTCTTCTAGGTCAGTGATGACTCATCTGTACTTTAATGGGGGTCCCTGAGGCTTAATTCATTATCTGAAAAGATCTTTGAGACCATCACGTGAAGGGTGCTACAGAAGTGCAAGGAGGTTAAGTCTTGTAACTCACACCCATATGCTATATTTGTGCCTTTGCATTTTTGTTTTCTTTTTATAAAACCAAAATTTGTATCTCATCCTAGAGCAGGCAGGGAGCCATTCACTCCCTCTCCCATGATGTAACTTTGCTTTCTTGTGCACAAGGCTTGGAAAAAAGGGGTCCAACATACCCAGCAATCGAATTTGCATGATGGCGCCGTGTAAAACGAAGAACATCCAGAGGGGCTGGGAACAGTCCGTGCACACCTGCATGCCAACGCCGGAGCCGTTGTGGCTCAAGTGCAGCTCACCATCAGAATTCACCATAAATCCCAGGATGTCTCCGCTCTGGAGGGGCACCAGCACTCGGCAGATGGCCCAGAACTCCTTTCGGTCGACCAGGGATTCGGGGTTATAGGGGAGGTCGCTGGGGCGCAGGGTGCCGGGGTCGCAGGACGTCACCCCGTAGGAGAGCGTCCCTGTGCGCACGGCGTTGGACTTGTTGATTTTGACGAAAATGGTTTCGTTGATCCGAAGGGGTCTGCTGGTGAACACCAAAGTCCTCTCCTCCCGGGCGTGCTCCAGGCGGGCCACGGTCTGGTCATCCAGGATTTTGACGTGGGGTCCCCGGAGGAGGTGGAAGCGGAGGTCGCTCTCCAGCTGGGACGGGAGGAGGTGGGAGTGCTGGGAGTTGAGGGAGTTCTGCGGGATGGGGCAGGTGGTGGCCGTCACGTGGAAGGCGTCCTCCTGCAGGTTGAGGTCGCACAGGCTGACCGAGAGGCGCGTGTCCTCCGTGTCCCGCCGCAGCGAGGGCCGGCGGATGGCTGTGAAGGAGCGGGGCCGCAGGCAGTCGGGAGGGATGATTTCACTGTCTGTGGGAGAAAGAAAACAAAAAAGGGGTCACTTTCAGAGAAAATAAAAATGTCCGGGAGCTTGAAAAAATATGGGTTTGCTCGATATGTTTAAAAGGGAGACTCCGAGACCTGCCGCCATTAATAAATTTTCCCCTTTGAAATATGGGAGCAGAGTATCATAAAATGTATTTGCAATCAATTGCTGTTCTTGTACTTTCCCCACCAGCAACAACATTTCCAGCTTCTGAGCAGGCAGACTCAAAATCAATGGCAAGAATTGCCCAAGGGAGGCTCTCCTCAGAGACGGAAAGCAGAGGATAAATATCTGAAATACACCCTCAACACACCAATCGATATCTATGCAGGCTCTAAGTTTTCATGCCCTCTTTATTGTCTACAGTAATTCTCACAGACTTATGAAATAAATATCTAGCTACAATTTTTTTATTTTAAAGAAACTGCTACGTTCAGGTCTATATTACTTATCACCATATGAAATTTAATTAATATTTCTGTCTATAACTAATCATTAGTGTCCTGGTTCTCACTGCAGAGCAGTATAGACATGAATTTTACAGCGCAGAATTTGAGAATATGCTGGGTTTTAGAAATACAATACAATCACTTATTATTTCCATCCCAAATAATTAAAATTCAAATCCACAGACATATCACTAAGAAAGATGATGCTCAGACATTCAAATCCACCAGTGAAAACAAAATTGAATTTTATCTTCTTTGTTAGTATTACCTGCTGCTTCAAGAACTAATCAATTTATTTGATTATTTTTCTGAGGAACATACTCCCCTGTCTTTAATGCTGAAAATTACTTATATTTAACAGATCCTTAGCTATGCTGTTGTCTTAGAAATTTTAAAGAACAATATGGTGAGAAAAAAACCTTCATTAAAAATTTATAAAGAAAGCAGAGATAATGCAAAAATTGATTCTTATGTCCAACTTTCTGACCTCTGTGAAGCATGAGGAGACCATTCACTTGTGTGAAAATTGAGTATGTGGGAAACTCCTGGAATGGTGTAAGAAGCTGGGACCCAACTGGACTGAAGTCTGTTGTGGCTTTGAGCCCAGGTCCAAATAGTAGGAGGTGACACCAACCCACACAACACAAAGCAACACACCAGACCCCAGCGTGGGATGTGCTGCAGACACAGCACAAGGTGGAGCAAGGGGAAGAGGCAAAGTTGCCCCTAAAGCACATGCTAGGACCTTGCAGTGGACGCCTCTTCCACCCACATATCCTTGGGGTTTTCTTTATGATAACAGAGAGCAGGACATCAGGTTATCTGAGGATTTTCCCAGTGGGATGTACTCTCTCCCAGTACACCAGAGTAGTAGCTCTGTACTGGTATGCCAAGGAATAATGCCAGCTACTGAGTAACCAACATCTCCTGCAATATCTGTGGTCTGACTAACAGCCTTTCCTGTCCTCCACTTCTGGGAGTCCTGACAAGAGCACACCCACACAAGGTTTGGCTTCAGTAGAGCTCTTTGCTTTGCTTAAACTGGATTATTCCAGGCTCCTCTTTAAATAAACTGCTATTACAAGAGAAGCAGAGTCCTAAAATAAAAATGGGCTTTGTTTCTCGTATTTGATTTTCTGCATGCTGATATTTCAGCCTCTCAGAAGTTAATTGAAGAAAAGGAGGAATAAATAAGATCAGAAATTACCCCAAGTAATCTAGAAGTGGGTCACATTAATGGGCTAGCATTTGCATTCCAAGTGCTTCTGCTGGATATCACTGGACTTATTTTATCCTCCTTTAGCTGGAAACCTACATAGGAGAACAAATTAATACTGGCAGCTGATGACAATTCTTTTGTGTAGGTGAATGGATAGAGACCTTTCTGAATAGGAACAGAAGGTCCTCTCTATTTTATTCCCTGTAACTATGCATGTGCAGCCTGGCTGACAACTGTGATGTGTGGGTAGCTTGCAGCCAGGGTTTTGAAACAGCTTGTTTTCCACCAGGATGCTTGCATTTCCCTTTGGCTGCTGGACAGAATATCTTTTTCCATCTGAAAAGAGGTTAAGAGAGATGGAGTTCTGCGGACAAGACACATGGCAGTGATAGAAAACCAGGGCTACATATCCAACTGTTTTATTTAAATCCCTCAGTAGCTCAGATCCCTCAGATGCATGACCACCAAAGGAATAAGACATCTCTAGCATATAGAAGCAACTGTGACACTTAGTTCATTAATGTTTGCAAATAACCATGGAAGAAAGGATTGCAGAGCACTGGCTTCTGAAGTATGTTTGTGAACATTTAGAGATGAGTCTCTAAGAGATGCTGGCCTGCATTGCAAAATATTCAGCCAAAGGAAAAAAAAAATCCCATGGAATATAAATCAAAACAAAAGTGGGATTCATCTTTTGGGGTAGTAGGTTGGTTGGAAGAAATGTGGAATGCCATTTACCCACAATAACTGATGATGGCCAAGGGCTGTGGAAGAACAAATCTGGTGAAATGTGGAACAAATGAAGTGACTTTGACCACTTTCTTTCAGAAGAAGATGCCCAGGAATTAGTTGTTTTCTTCCTTTAAAGCTTCAGTTCTCACTTTTTAAACACAGACCAAACTAGTCATGCCTAATACAGATTTAAGCTCTTCACGCTGGAGTGGCCCCATAACACAGCCTGAGCCCTGCAGAACATTTACAAGTGATTTTTAATGCCTACAAAAGAGAGACTCCTTTGTTCAGGAGCATTTACGTTTACAGAGGCAAATCTGGGGGACACATCAAAAAGACTGAAAGACTTCATGTGACGAGACTGCAAGATACAAAATGGCTCCAACAGCCCATTACCAAGGACCACCCAGCTTCAGCCTGAAGAATTTAGAAATCATTCATCTCTTCATTAAACATCCAAGGCCATAAAATTTCTTGTATAAGACAGCTGGCAGTGTTACTTTGGGAAAAGACAATTGATGAGAGATCTCCTTGGGTGAGAATAGATGGACTTGTGAAGACCACAGCTGTCCCCAAGCCACCAGAGCAAGCATTAACACCAGCAGCAAGCTGGCCTTGACCATGGCAGCTCAGTGGAGCTGGCTGCCCAGGTAGCTTTCCAGAGAGGTTTTGCTGAGCTCTGCATCAGAGCAGTTACGATGTTATTTCTGGATTTTGAGACTTACAGTTTCTGGTAGCAGTACAGACAAAGCCAAAGTGGAAAGGATTTCTACTAAATACAGATTTTTCTGCTCCTCAGTTAGAGAATCTGAGATGCTGAATTTAAAGGATGTCTATTTTTACAAATGCCTTTGTATTTTTTTCTAGCTTTGTTTAAGAAAAAGGTAAGGAGGAGTAATTAATTTATCTAAGTAGAAATGAAGGGCACTTGAGCAGTTCAGCTGCCTTCTGTTTTCTTCTCCTCTTCAGTGGGGTTCATCTGCAAAATTTAGATTCTCAGCAGGTGATTCCTTACACAGAAAAATAATTTCAAGTATCTTCCTCATACGAGAGGTTTCAAAGCTTTCCATTCTCCCACTCAGAGGGCATGGAAGAGTTTCCCACTTTGTGCAGGCTCAATGCAACTGCAGTAACACTCTAAAACAGCTTCTACAAGGAGATGGTGAGCAAATAAATGCAGCTGAAACCACTGTGCTCAGATCAAAAGTATTTCACTACCACCTTTCTTTTGAGCTAGTGCCAAATGATGTCGTCTCAAAATAATTTATTTCCTTAAACATGTGTTATGTTAATATGTAGAGTACATACATTATCTCTATAATATATAGAGATCACATACATGCAAATTGAATACACCAGCATGTACAGATCATCTCAGCCCCACACATGCCCAAAGGGAATGTGTTGCTGCCAGACTGTCAAATCATCACTTCCCTCCTCTTTTTCTTTTTCAGTACTGTCTATTACTGCCTGAAGGCTTGACTTTCCAAGGTCATGAGCAGCCAGTATTCCTACACCTGTAAAGGATCTAAGACAGCAGAGCAAACTCAGCTGGATGCACACACAGGCTGGAAAGTCAGTCTGTGTCTAACTGCAGCTCAAGGGACACAGACCTCCTCTTGATCAGTTTCCTGAGACTGGTGCAATCCTGTGACCTCCATGAATTGTAATTCTTCAGAGTATGAGGTTTGCAATGGTCTCCAGAATGAGCTATGGAACACCTAGTGTAAATAAACCAACTTTGACTCTTACTACTACAAAAAAATAACTTATAATTTGGGGAATCAGACCATTCTGTGAGAACCTGAAGAACATAGCCCGTTTCTAATGATCCTCCCTCCCTCCCAGGAGAGAGAAATGCTGAGAAGTCAAGGAAGTGCCTAGGGATTCCTAGCATCTGGAGAAAATTTCTGTCCCCAGCTACTAAGCCAAGAGTAAAAAATTGGCAAGGCCAGAATTTCATTGGTATGATGCCTCCCTTTCCATGTGAAAACTCATGGGTTTTCTTCCTTCCGTTCTTTGCTTTACTTTTCACAAGTGCAATTTTCTTCTCTTAATCCTTTCACTTCACTGGGTAATGGTATTTTCAGTGAGTACTGGTACTCATGGTATAATTTCCATGACCAAGGAACTTCGGGGGTACTAAGCCACCAAAAGACACATTGAAGTCGGAGGCCCCTGCAAGAATATTCTGAGTAAACCTGCAAAAGGATGTATACTCTATTATTCCCACCACCCTGGAGTGGCTGCATTCCCACTCAGGAGTGCAGATGAAGGCCCTTCTTCCCACCATCAGCTCTACCTGTCACAAGGAGCTACCCAGGGAGGACAGCTGCCCTTCCAACACCTGTAACCTTGCAGTACCTCCTCTGTGGTCTGCAGCAGAATTATGCACCAAACAGTCCATTTGGCAGGATTCTGACGTTGCAGAGAGAGGTGTTTGAAATATGAGGCAGAGGTACCACGCTGTAAACAGCATCACACTCAAGGGCAAGTTGCTTGAGGAAAGCAACCAGTTGTAAGACAAGAAATAAACCTGTGTTTCTGGGAACCTTCTGTCGCTCCCAGGCCCAAACTGTCCACCATGGCAGTGCATTATCAATCTCAGCTCAGCCCTGTGTTGTGCTGTGGCACTCACTGCTCCCTTGCTGGCTCAGTCCTGGCAAGCTGATGTGCACTGCTGAGGGGCTGCCATGCCACAGTGCAGAGTGGCCAGAAACAATTTCTGTATGTTGTTTATAGCTCAACTTATTATGTACTTTAAAGTGACTGAGGGTTGAAAATATGGTAAAATGGAAGCAACTTATATTCTCGTTTATCCCTCCTAAAGTAAGGATGGAGATCAGTGCAACTGGTGGCAGGGAGTAATACCTGTTCTCAAACTCCTTTGGTTGCCAGCTTGCCTGATGTGTGTATGGCATCCAGCCCACAGCATCACCTCTAGTGTGAAGTAGAAAAGCATTTGTGACTGAGTCTGGGAAGAGAAGGACCATTCTGGCCATTCTGGGTTCAAAATCCAGCCAAATTAATGGGTAACTGGAAGAAGATTTTCATGGTGCCTGCTGTACTCACGGTATAAAGACATCCTCATCACCACAGGATTCTTTGCTCTAGGCTCCCTCAGTTTCTGCCAAGTGCATCCTAACTGCTTTGTTGTAGCAGGAGGAGCTATGCAAGCAGGAGAGTAAAAATCATCCTTACTTAAAATAAGCACAGGAGAAAAACTGAGAAGTGAAGAATGCTGAGGCCCTGCTCACAGTCATTAAGAGGCAAAGCTCCACTCACAGAGCATGTCTAAAGTGCTTTTCCCTGCTGGCCATGTGAGAGGAGATACTTATAAAACTATTTGTTTTTCTGCAAACTCTTACTCTCCATGTGAGGTCTGGAGAGGAGACTGGGATCTGCCACACTCAGCATAATGCTGCAGAGACCCACGCTCTTGGACGGGTCCTCCTGCTCTGATGCTGCACACAGGTTCTCCCCTCACTCCCTGTGCTGTTAAATGGTGAATTTATATAACCCCAGACCACTCCATTGTGTTTATTTCTCATAAACCATCAGGCGCCAGAATGCAGCTTCTCGGACCATACAATGAAACCACTTTCAGAGCATTATTGTAGCATGTGGGAGGCAAATGTTTAAAATCCCTCAAAGGAATGATTCAGACTAAAAACCTCTTTTGCCATATACTTAGGAATTCACTTTTACAAAGTACATTTCTCTTTATGAACAACTGAGAAATCAAACTGCCTGAGTTATTGCCTCTGATCAACCATTCCTTATTGAAAACACCCACATCAAATCAAGGGCATCAGTCAAAATCTACTTACACAATATCTTGCTATGTGCATTTCACTACTTCATTGACAGTACAAATATCCCATTTCAAATGGAGGTGCTCCCATTTGCTCTCACTGCTCTGGCTCCTCTCTTTGCAAAACTCCAGCCAAGAGACAATACCACTTGTACCAGCTATTAATGGAAGATGCCAGGCTGCTCTTTAAGAGACAGTAAAATCTGCTCTGGGGCAAACTGCATCTGAGATCACAACCCAGCTACCAGGCTCTGCAGCTGAAGACACTCCTCACCACGTAAACAGAAAGGACATATAAGAGGTGAGTGGCAGGCAGGAAGAATTAATGTTCTTATTTTATAGACTGGAAACTGTGGGATGGATTGAGCAGTCCAGAGGGATAGATGGCTCCTCTGGCAGAACTCGTAAGTGAAGCCCCTTAGGGTTTAGCTCAGTGCGCAACAAAACCACTCCATTTTCCATGGTACACCCTCTCATTTCCTAATTCTTCATCAATGCATTATTCTTGCATTATTCTCTATCTGCTGCTCCTCTGCTTCTGTGTGCAGGTTGCTCTTCTCACCTCAAAAGTCAACCTACTTGGGATTCCTCATCCACTACAGATCCCAGTAGTGGATGAGGATGGAAACCTCATCCATACTGGGATCTGTAGTGGATGGAAACCAGTATTCCAGAATTTCTCCTTCCCCAACACACCAATTTGGGATCACTGCACAGTCAGTGGAGAGCAAACACACTTTTCATGTGCATCAAGGTGGTAAAAGCAGGAGTTAATTGCTACAAGCAAATATTGGCTTCCTGCCCACTGCAGCCTGGGAGGGGAATTACCTGGTATTTCATATCAGCCATTTTCACTACAGGAGTGGCAGGAATTTAAATCACCTGACCAACACATGCCTGTGACCAACACAGTCCTAATCAACTTTCCAACAAGATACTCAGATGGTTTTTCCAATATTGATGGAAGCATTGGTGAGAATTTCTACAATTACCAAGGGGCAGAAGTCAAAGCTCAAGCCAAGGGTCACAAAGAGTCCAAAGTTCTTCTGTGGGAGAAATAATTCCTATTTACACTAAAAATTATCACCACATTTTAAAGCTGGTTTACAAAAGAAAAGCAGATCATTCATCCTGTGGAACCAACTGCAAGGCTACAAACATCTTCCACTTTAACAGAAATGACTGGAAATCAACAGTGCTTACGTTCATCTCCCTGGACTCATCTTTGCTTTGTGCTTGCATTTACTTGGATAAAAAACAGCACTTCTTTACAGGCATTTGGGGAGATATTGAGCACTAAAACTATTTGGTTTACAAGACTCAGTTTTGGAGAAGTGATAAAAAATGGGATGGAAGAGAATAAACCTAGTCTTTAGTTGTTACCAACAGCTAGGTCTTTGATAAATTCATTATGCAGATCTGGTGGCTTCCTGTGGCCATCTAGCACCAAATCCTGCTTTGAGGTAATGGTGCTTTTACACCATCAGGCAGGGGGTGTCCTCCCAAATGAATCTCAGGAAAACCCTTGGGTTTCCAAGAACACAAATATGACCTTTGTTTGCTGTGACTATCACAGAATTCTTGCCATGGGTTGTCAATGTTTTACCAAAATATCATAGCAAAACAAAACAGAAAAAACAAACAAATCATTCAGATTCTAAAAGGATGTGAGCTCATGTGCTGCCAGTTTCCAAGCTGAAATATTCAGAAAGGGAAAATAAAAATCCCTGAGCTTTAGAGAATTGTGGCTGTTTTTAAGCCAAAGTGAGCAACTGCAGTTCCCAGCCAGCTTAGTAATTGAACTGATCATCCTCATATTCTTCAATAATATCCAAGGAATGAAAGCATACAGTCTTATACATGGATCAATAAATTGTAGTTTTGGGCGTTTATTATCTAACAAAGTGCTCTGAACCAGTCTGCTTTATAACAAATATTCATACAATTCTGCCTAACATCTGTAACCATGTCAAATTGATTTGCACATGTGAAACAGCACAAAGAGCATAGCTCACCTCATAAAACTGAAATAAATTACTGTTCTCCTTAGAAAATATGAATGTTCTGAAAGAGTCTGACAGTAGGTTATGGAGAACAAACTTCCATATGTGTGTAACAGTTCTGCATTTGTTTTCTTTTCCACAAAAGCTGATGCTCAGAGAGAGTCTGCAGGGTATTAGCAACATCTGTGTTACAAACAACACATTCGAGTTTCATTTAGGCTTTTCATTTGGGGTAAATTCATCCTCCCCAGCCAGCAGTTTTGAAGACTGACAAACATCCTTCAGGTTGAAGATGTGCCTATCCACTGCCACAGCCACCTCTGGATATTGGCTCTTCCTAGTCTGATTCCCTTTATTGTGTTCATGGGTTTTCTAACTCCCCTAAAGTCAGAGAAATATGGTTTGAACAGAAACCACATGCCCTGGGTTTTGTGGAGACAACCTAGATCCTGTTATTCACCCCTAAATCCATCCCTGACTCACACATGAACTCTCTGAACTTCACTCCCACCCCAATCAATGATTTTCACCCCCATGCCCCAGGCCTTCTAGACTCCATGATCAATTATTATTATCCCTCTTGGAAACCACAGCAAAACAATCATCACTTTTAGGACCATCCCAATATTATTTTAATCTGTAGGGTGACCCACATTTCTCATCCATTTCCTTTGACTACTTCTATAGGTGGAAAGCCTTTTTCACTTGTTTTAATTACCTGTAATAGACTTAATTCTCCCAGGAGACTGTAAATTGCCACTTTATCTTATGTTTCCTGATCTTTAAAATGTAAATTTCTCTGTAGAAAAGCCATGAGTTTGTTTTTTTTAACCTTCTTTATGGGAAATTAGGGCAATAATTGCAAGCTCTTATTGTCTAATAACTTTCTAGAGCTCTCTTTTCATAGCTCTGACTCTGTTGCTTACTCCTGGCACTATCATCCCTTTTATCCTCCTGTCCTCCTAGGAATTTTGACCCTCTTATTTCACCTATTCAGGTAAGAACACAAGTGCAGGCAGTGTTAACCCCACACCTTTACCTCAATGTGCTCTGCCACAGATTGCTATGAGCCCTCCCACAAGCCTATTTGAAACCTTATGTTCCTGTGCAAACGTTTCCATAGCATCTCCGTGCTCACAGCCCATTTCCAAGCTGCATCAGACACATTCCCTCACCCCCTGAATCACCTGACAGCAATTTTCTCAAAACAAGCACTTTCTGCCTCCTTCCCATTTATCATCCTCCCTTCCTGCATCTCTCCTTTTTCACTCACTTCCACTCACCCCTGTGCCCTGGGGCAGCCATGGAGATGCTGGCTCCTTCTGCAGCTTCTCCCCACATCTCCCAGTGCCAGGCTCCTGCCACCACTGATGGCTTTGCAAACAGTGCTGGAGGAGAGCTCAGCCCAGCAGCAACCACCTCCTACCTGGCAGGGTGTCCCCAGGGCCAGCATTTTACCCAGCACCATTGCTTATTGAACTGATTTCATGCCACTGGGGGAAAACTCAATTCCTTAGGAATCCCAGGAGCCCAGGCTTGCTGCAGTCTGAACTGCCTGGACATCACAAGGATTTTGCTGCTAACTCACCTACCTTTTAGGGCTAAAAGCACATTTTCTACTAAAGATGCAGCCTGTGAAATGCAGTAATAATACATAAAATTCCATAGTCTGTCTGAAGAAAAACTAAATAAATTGTGAAGATACAGTATTTCAGGCTAACCTGAAGCAGTGTTCAGTTTATCTTGCTTCCTTTTATAAAAGCAAATGAATATTGGATCAAGAGCTTCTCCAGTTGGTTTCTGAGGCTTGTTTAGAAATCACGGTTGCCAGTGATTTTTTCAAGATTAAAATGTTATTTCAAGACTCAACATTGAAATATAGAATTTTGAAAATAGTGAAAGAAAATAGCTAGAGTTTGCCAAAAGTATTTCAATTTTTCAGCCATGACTAACTAAGTTTATAGATATCTCTCCTCCTCCAAGCTGGTTCCTCATCTAAAGATCCAACAAATATATATCTGAAAGAATGCACATAGTGCTATTTGTCCAGAATATTTTATTTGTTTAAATTCATTTTAATATCTCTTTCTTGGAGAACTTCCACCCATAAATCAACATGAAGGAGCTCTCAAAAAATTTCTGCCTCATTTTCCAGATTTACAAAATGGCAGTACAGCCATTGCACACCATGCACCTCACTCCTGCTCCAGAACTGGTGGAGTCTGCAGGATGCCCTCTCACATCTGTGCATGGAAACAGTAAATCAAGGCCCTGTTTGATGAGCTTGTTTTAAAATAGAACAATTGCTGCTGTCTGCACCAATTCAGAAAAGTTCTGTTTGTGTTTAGGCATGTTCCAGGTCACAACAGCACTGCAACATACACTTCCTCCAAACAAGTATTTATATCCCACTGAAGGCAACAGGATGTGCACATAGGCATATCAGCAGTCCCAAACCAGGAGTGCAGGGTAAGGTTTAAAAACTACCTTCCACAGAACATGTCTTTGTTTCCAAGCACAGATTTCGTCCAGTGATCAGAGCAAGAGCCTGGATAATTCACATCAAAGCCCATTCTTACCCACCATAGTGTGGTCCTGGGAAGGCTAAACCTGTAAAAGCATTTCTAAAGGCAAAAAAAAGCAGAGGAAGTGATCAAATTCTCCTGCTATCTAAAACAGAGAAGAAAGGGTTACTACTTGCTGTATTTCTGTCCTGTAACTTTTTTTATATCAAAGTATGCAAAAGGAAAAAAAAAAAAGGTGAAAAAAAAAAGAAGGAATCCCAACAAGGCACGGAGATGATTTATGCTCAGGAAGAAGCCACGTGCAGAAAGAGCCTCAGGAAGCTGTGCACACTCTGCTCCAGCCCAGGAGAAGCCAAGGCCCCTTTGCCCTGTGCCCACAGAAGACACAGAGCACCCAGACAGTGGTTGCCATAGCCACCCCCTTCTGTTCCAGAGTCAAGTTTCCCTCTGCACAAAAAGATTATTTATAAGGTGGCTTAGGTGTGCCTTGTGCCTGACAGTTAAAAATGGGAAGTCCCATCCCAGGGGAGTTTATGGCCCTTATTAGACATAACACAGTGAGAGGGTACAATAAACACAGGGAAGAGGGTCAGGGTGAGGTGCTGAGATGTGCCCTGCCAGCTCTTTATTCTTCCTATTAAACACTGAGAGGGCTCTGCATCCCTGCTCATTTCTGCAAACATCCTGCTGGTCTGTTATATTGCAGCTGCTCAGCCCTGGCTAGGATGGGTTCCACAGCTTCTCCAGGCCAAGCTGAGCCCTTCACCCTGGAGCTAGCAGCCCTTCTGACGAGCTGTGGAGTCCCCCCTGGCTGAGTATCCTTCCCTCCACTAGGCTACAGTGCTGAACGTGTAGGTCCTGCTCCATGCTGTCAACAAGGAAAATGGGCTGCTTTTGGCAGTCCAACCATTTCCAACGGGGCCTGGCATCTAGGGGAAAATGGGGACAGCATCTAGTCCCTAAACTGGCATGGAGAAATCATGGGGCTCATCAGGACTGCTGGAGTAGGCAAAGAGACACCTGAGTTACAGAGACTCCAAGTTCACTACAGCCTTGTCCCCACACCCCACACACCATACACTGCTGCTAGCAGGGGGACAGTGACAGCCCTGAGGACAGAAACAGTGTCTGTCTGCTGGCTTGCTGACAGCCAGCACAGTGCATCTGGGGTGCTGCATCCTGCTGGGGAGAGCTGAGGGTCACCCCGAGCTGCAGGCTCTGCCACATCAGCTCTGCCTCGCAGCTGGAAGAGCTGCCACAGCAGAAAAACTGCCCTGTCTGCACAGACGTGAGCAGGGGCTGCCACCAGCCCCAAATCTGCAGGAACAGTGATAAATGACAACTTTGCTACCCACTGCATTTCAGTGATTCGTCCTGCCAGAAGCATTTCACTCAGGTCTGTCAAAGCTGCTGCAGTTGCCCGTGGTCGCACAGGCTCAGGCAATGCCGATTCTTTCTTGAGTGAGTTTTGCAGCGCTTTGAAAATTCATATTTGTGAGCAACATGAAGCAAACATAATTTAGTAAGGAAACAAATAACAGGATAGCTGCTGGGTTCACTTTTACATCTACAACAAACAAAACATGTATGGGATTACCAGAATCTTTAACCATAGGAGAAGCTGTTCACACAGTGGCTTTGCTGGGGCACAGACAACTGCAGCACCGATGGGAGCAAGTCAGAGGGACACTGTGGCTCCTGTGCCTGCCTCACCCTGCCCACTGCTACATCAACCCTGCCAGGAGCTCTCTAAAGGCTGTGATTAGAAGACAACATCCTTCATCTCTGCCCCCAGGAGGAGAGCCACCTCCGCATTTCTGTCAGATGTCAACAGTTGCCCGTGCCCCAGCGCCCCATTCTGGGAGGTGAGTCTCAGCTCTGGGTGTCAGGGTGGAACTTTCCAGAGGCACCAGTGCTATGTCAGGGTTCATGGTCCATTTGAAATGAGCCAGCCCAAAGTAACCTCCAAAGTCTACTTTCTCCACCTCTCAGCCCTCTGGGAAACCCTCTTCTCCTCAGAAATTTGACATTTCTTAATCTTGGCTTGTTTTCCAGGTCAACAGCCCTGTTCCCCAGCACTCCCAGCCACTCAGCAAAGGCGTGTCAGATGCTGTCACTGTCTCTGTGCCTGTCTGCCATCCTGCTGAGCATGCCTGCTCTGTGGGCAGCTGGAGGCAGAGCCTGGGAGCAGCTCCTTTGACAACAGCCACACACACACTCAGGGTACGCTCTGCCACTGTGGCACCTGCCAAAACACCTCAAAGCCATTCCCAGCACACATATTGCTGGTCCCAAACTGGCAGGAGGGGGATGATTCAAGGAACAAGGAAACCAGGCATGGCCAGGACTGGCCACTGAGCCCTGCAGGCTCCATCCATTTACCTCCCTGGCCATCCCAGTGCCATGCCCATGGCAGTGCCTTGCCTGCCTGCACTGCACAGCCACCTCTGCTTTGCTGGATACTGCAGCCCCAGCAGCTGAATTCAAGGCTGGGCAATCCAGCACCATCAAGGAAAAGGATCAGCATGGTGCCAGACAACGTTCACTGCAAAAAATTGACACCGCTGCAGTAAGGGCACCCAAACCTCAGCCTGCCAGATCTGAGGTTTTGCTACACTGGGCTTGACTGCTTTCTCAAAACTGCAAAAAAGCTTTTTGCCCTAAATTAATTGTCCTTAGTTAATTGTCACAATTAGCCCAGGCAAACATCACTGTGTCAACCCATCTAACTCTGCCCTGATGTAGATCCAGGGCACTCTCCTGCCCCCAGAACTTCTTAGGTAATTAAAAAAGGGTCACTTTTCCCCAAAAAAGAACAAGGCACCTGTGAATTCATGTGCCTAAGCACTTCCCATCATCAAACTTCATTTTATCCCTTGACTGAAAGCACAGCTCAAGCTGCAATTTAAAGCAAGGACCATTTCTGCCTTGCAGCAGCTCAGCAGCATCATCAGTTTTCCCCATGCACATGGGAGTGTAAGTGCTCATAACTATTCAGCTGGTTCTGTGGTTTTACATTGAAAATATGTTGCTATGGAGAGCACAGCATGGGAACGTGCAGCTACCACAAGGCACCATGACACGAGCAGCCCACAGCTTCTGCTGATATTTTCAGGCTCTCCGCTGCCATCCACACAAAGGCTGAAAATAGACTTAAAGCTCAAATGAAGCATCTGTAATACTTCATTTCTGCCCATCCCTCCCCAAGGCACTGAGACTTTTCACAAAAATCCTACCAAGCATCCCACATAGGCTCTGACGTCACCTTGCCGATTTCAAATTCCTCGCTGCACACATGCCTCGAAAAGGAAATTCCCTCCAGCCCCATTTTCATCCTATGCCTTACATCTGGGAAGCAGGTTTCCCTCTGGAGCCACCCTTCTGCTGGTACCCAGAGGGGCTGCTCAGTCCTTATTACTTTTTAGCCACAGCATAAAGCAAATCCCTTGTGCTGCTCTACCTTGCTGCTCTGCTGACGGGGAAGGATCTGATTTCTGTCATGTAAAGCTGACCTTGGGAAAGGTCATTCAGCAGCAGCAAACTGATCTGCAAGCGCAGTGGAGGGAAGACTTGTCTGTGCTGTTGAAACCCCAGCCTTCACAGTGTCCAGAATGCATGGGCTGGGTCTTGAAGGATGCTGAGCATTTCCTGATCTCACTGACTTGATGAGACTTGGGAGAGTTCAGCCAAGGCAATGCAGACTTGAACCCACAGCACCGTGAATGAAGGATACCTTTGGGGTTTTTCTTTTTTATGAATTTTTAAAATATCTGAAGTACTGTTTGTTTTCTTTCTCATACTCTGGAGGAATTGATAAATCTTCAGCTGCACTATAAACACGCAGTCATCAGCCCTTGATTTCTAAAAATGTGTTTGTATTAAGCCATGAAATTATTTACAGTGGTCATAAACATCCTCCCAGCATCTGGCAGCTGAGAGAGGGCTTTGGAACTCACTAATTTACTTACATTGTAAACCACTTTCTAATAAATAAATAAGCTCTTAATATCTCACCCACAAGAAGAGGCACATTGCATACAATACTATATTTAGGGGTCCTTTAGAGGTCAAGGATTCAGCAGCTAAATTTCTCTGAGGATCTTTCTTTGGTGACTGTTTGTTATACCCAAATTAATGTCTTTATTTTGAAATCAGTTTAAAATTCTCACATTGCTTTGAATGCTGGAGAAGCAGATGTTTGTTTCTTCTTTTGCCTGAACCAGGGTCAGATTCTGATCCGAGGGGCCCAAAGGGACATTTAAATATCCAAGTAAATGCTTGCTAATCCTTTATAGGGACCTTCCTTGCTGAGACTGCAGAGTCTCCAGGGCTGGTTCCTGGGGTGGGGATCCCCTCCAGGCTAGGAGGATGCCCAGAGCCAGAGCTTGGAAAGAAAGGAGGTCAGCACACCTTCCCTCCTGGATCAGCATTCTGCAGCCCAACCACTGCCTGCCAGGTAATATAAAGGGGACAGAAGGGAAAACAAATATCTGACACATCCCACTGGCTGCTGTGCAAAGGAAGAGCCATGTTAGGGCCCCTAACAGCTGCTGAGAGGATTCCAACTGATGGAAATGTGATTTTCAGCTCCTGCGAAATCCATTGCAGTGGCTTAAGGACAAAGGAGGGTGAGTGGCTGGTTCAAAGCAATCCTGTATTGAAAACAATACTGTCAAATCAAAACCTGTGGGTTGTAAAAAATAGTAGTAGTCTTTTTGCAAAACTTACCACAAAAAAGGACTGTTTTCACATACTGCTTCACTTACATAAAAATACAAATCAAACTCTCCTCTGGATGCAACCAGCACTGGTTAAATGAAAACATGAATGGGCAAATAGGAGGAAAAAAAAGTTTCATTCACTGCCCCTACCCTAGATATGGAAGAGAGGAAAGAATGAATCAACTCTTAAAAATCAATTTTATTTTAGTCATGTGAGGTTGTACTCAGGGACAGTTAGAGAGCTGAATGAAGAATTGTAAAGTAGGAACCCCAGTGTAACCAGGTCATCATCACCAGTGCTCTGTGGACAAGCTCTGTGTGAGGGTCTAGTTATTCCATTTCTCTACATTTGCAGATGGCCTCAGAGATCTCTGACAAACTGTAGAGTCCCTCTCCTCTCCCCTGCAGCCCCCATCTGCTCTGTTGGAAAAGATGAAGCTGCACCAAGACAAATCTGGACCATGCAGAGTCCCCCACCGTGCGTGGCACGGGCGCTTGGCACCCTTCCTGTTCTTTGGCACAGCCAACCCCTGGGGTGCCCTGAAGAATCTGTGCCTGCAGCAGAGTTCTGATGGTCTCTGATGCCTTCCCAAGACCAGGGGCAAAAGGAGCAGGTCACATGCTGGTAACAACCCCAATGGGCCAGAAAGACATAACCAGAATGGAAAATTGCTTTTATAGATGTGCCCTAGCTCCTGCGAGTTGTTTCCCACACACATCCCCGTATTAAGTCAGTGCAGAAGCTCTGCAGAAGCCTTTCCCAAGCACACTGACCTACATCTTGCTACTTTTTTATTTTTTTACAGATGGTAATTTCCAGCCAGCAATGGACTCTTTCAGTAAAACTAAGCAGAATCTGCTGTTTTCTTAAGCAAGATAAACAAAAGACAAATGCAATGGAATTGCTGCTAGTCTTCAACAGAAAACCACGTGATTTTGCATGTCCTTATTGTAGTAGTTGGAGCAGAACAGACTGCTTGCTGTTGATCAGACGGATCTGGAAGGGTGTGGAATGAAAGCAGGGGCAATGGTCTAAGTTCACCCATGTTGTAACACTGCTCCCTTCACCCCAAACAGGAACTTAGCCCTACAGTTTGGAAACTATGCATGGACAGCCTAAATAAATCTCATCACCGAAGGTTTCCTGACATTCCTGCTGAATATCCAGTCCTATTAGTCAATGTCAGGCCCTAGGCAACATGAAAAATTGCAGAAATCCATTCTGGCTGTCACTGGAAATCAAAGGTCAATCTCAAAAACTGAGAGACTCCTTCCAGACTTGGAAAGCATTCACATTTCAAGATTACAAAGCGCAATTGTCAAAGCTCTGCACGTTCATGTGAAACAGGAAGGAAAAATAAGACCCCGGACAATAGGACCCTGGAGGAGTGGTGGAAGGATCAGGCTTTTCCCAGGAAGCAGTTTGCCAAAATGTTAAAATAGAAGCTATTTACACAATAGGTTGGAAAATGTTAACAGCCGAAAACATGTTAGACAACAGGATTTCAGATCACAAGCACTGGGCAGGTCGTCCCATGAAGGTGCTCTAACAAAATAGATGGATTCTCCAAAATAAGCAAAAGGAGTCTTCTGTAATGGCACTTTTGGTGGGGTTTCTACTTCTGCTTTTGCTGTAAAGGTTCCCTGCACTCCATACCCACAATCACCTGCCTCTGTCTCACCCCATTCTCTGCCTCTCACTCCTCCTGATCCCACCCTGCCCAAAGCTCCCCTCCCACTAGTCTCTCCCCACACCCACAGTCACCACCTGTGCCATGTGAACAGGGCATGATGGCATTGTGCTTGGCACTAAGGGGCAGAAAGCCAGCCTCCCCAGTGTCCATTCCTGCCCCTCGTCCTCCCCAAAGAGCCTTCAGGAGGTCTTTCAATCCCTGTGACCTGTGACTTGATTTCTCCTCCTGAAAACAGCTTAAGATGCTGTGAATACCCTCTGGTGTCTGGGGGAGTGAGGTCCTGGAGCCCTCAGTGCCAGATCTCACACTTGCCTTGCTAAATTTTGAAAGGCTTTAGGTGTTAAAAGGGAGAAAAAGCTCTTTTAAGTACTTCTCTGGGGAGCAGGTGGCCAGCAGCCGACCTTCTCCTGGAAATCTGTGCAGTTTTAAATGGAAAACACAGCCTATGAAATTTTAAATAAACCCATTGTAGTCTGCACAGTCAGTGACAATCCACGAGTGACAGTCACAACCCACCCCACCCTTGCTGTTTCAGCAGCCTTCCTGAGGCTGAGCATGAAAGGCTCTCAACAGAACCGTGAGCCTTCCCAGGGCTGCAGGGGACTCTCAGTTCCTGCTTTTGGAGGAAGTGCTGGGATCAGCTCTCCCTCCTCAGCCAGCTCTTTGCTTTGAAGTTTCTACAAGGGCCAAATTTGTCTTCACCATCCAGTGGCTAAGGAAAATCATCAGAGACTTCATGTCTGATGGCTCAAATGCTCAGACTTGAGTCTCAGCTTTCAGCAGAGGTATCTCCTGGCTCCCCAAAGAGAAACACACAGCACTAAGCACTGTCCTGCTTTAGGAAAGAGGATGCTGACAGACAGAGGAGACACTTGGCATAACTTTTAAGTGCTTCTTCATTAAGGGCATCTACATCCTGTACTGCAACACTGCCAATGTGCTTCCCCACATGAGGCTCTGCTGTGATCACACCTAAATGTTCTCCTGGCAGTTCAATTAGCAATAGGTGACGGACTTCATGCTGGCAGACAGTGTTATGGGGCTGACTTTTCTGCACATCTTAAAAATAAACAGGGTAGCTGTGATCTACAAAATTCTAGGATGCCTAAAATTCAAGCACAGCAGGTCCTGCTCTGATTTTTACTCCTTGCATTGCATGTGTGCAGTTGAAAATGCTTCATCCCATGCCTGAAGGTGAGCAGGGTGAAGGGAGGAAACAGTCTGTAAGATATTTGTCTTCACACTTGCTCCTGCTCTAAAAGCCACACAGAGGGGAGCCTAAATATTTCTGTGTGGCTCCATCTCCGTCCATGCTTTCCTGGCAGTGCTGGGTATCTCTCTTCCTAGGGAGGTGGGGAGAAGGAAAGAACCACAAGAACATGCCAATGCATGTCCAAGGGGAGGAATCAAGAGGTATTGAAGTGTCCAAGAGACTTACCACACTTCCTCTTACACAGAAGTTGCATCTTGTGCTTGTTGTGCAACACTGTAAAGCACAGCACCAGGAGAACAGTCCCAAGACAACAGAAACAACAACAAATTCCCTCTTCTCCTTTTTTCAGATCCTCAAAGTATTTTAAATACATAAACTATGAGAGCTAAACTCCTTCCTTCACAGTCTTACTTCATTTTCAACATGGTAATTCTCTGTTTTTCAGAGAGGCAGAGATGAGGCCCATTCTCCTGTCTTATTTTAATTTTCTGTAGATGCTGAAGGTCCCAGCTGACCTCCTCCTCCTCGCTCTTAGGGACTCAGCAGTCCCTTTCAGCTGCAGCATCTCTTCTGAGATGTAATGCCCAGGTGGACAGTGAAGAGGGGAGAGCTTCCCCTCACCAATCTCTGGAGCTTTTCAACAATTCCTTCTTGCTTCTGCATGTGATCTGCAGTCCTAGGTGAATTCCCTTTTCAGCTGGATGCACTGTGTTATTTCACTATAGCACTATCTAGACAACTGAAAAAGTGCAAATAATTTAATGTATTACTTTCCCCTTATTTTTTATGGAAGTGGTGAAAGTCTGGAAGATTTCTAATCTTTGTGCAGTGTTTCAAGTATTTTGTTTGTTTGATTTTACATTTACACACATACATATATATAAAGAGAAAGCCCTGTAAAAATTTATAGAGAGCTTCAAAAAGCCATTATTTTCAGCTAGTTCAAAGGAATTGTCTCACCATCATGATTTCTACAAGATTCAGTAATTTATCTTAATTCAGACCATTCTATGAATAAAGTAGTCACTGTCTTACCAGACAGAAAGCAGATACTCTCCTGCCTCCCCTTGTAAAGTAACCAACAAGCCCCAGGAACAAGGAGCAGCAGTTTTTAAAGGCAACAGAACCATTCCTTTCACCCTCTGAACTCCATCCAGCCTCAACACTTCCCAAAACTGAAAAAAAAGATGATGCTGCAAAATGTCTTACATAAATTTTGCTGTCCCAGGAGCCTCCACAGCCAATCCAAAGGGTCAAAGTGCTTAAAGAGACCAGATTCTCAAGGGATTTCCAGCTCCCACTTTCAGATCTCAGTGATTACACAGAAAGCAGCCAGTGTCACCCTTGACAGGTCCTCACCACCACAACCAGTAAATGTTCAAATATTTTTGAGTGCCTTAGCCTCTCACAGAAATCTTGGTGAAGTCTGAATAGGAAAAAAGCCAGTCAGCAGAACAGCATAAAAACAACCCTAATCTGTTCAACTTAAATTTTAAAATTGTTTTAAAGAACATTTTCTAGCATTTTCCCACTACACACAGGAGATTGAGTAAGCAAAACTTCTTGATGCATGCACATGTGGACGAGAGAGGAAACCCATGTGCATTCCCAAGTCTTGAAGGCACCAGCAAAACCTTCAGCTCCAACATGAAGCCCTGCTCAGGGCTGCCTGGCTGGGCACTGGCAGCTCAGCAAGGGTCACTCCAAGAACCATACAATGTGGAACAAGGAATTTGTTCCCTCAGCACTTGGCAGAGCAATATACTAGCTATCTACACTTGGGCAATAAATAAAGAACAAATTAACTGCTCCTGCTCCCCTGGAATTCCAGAGATCTCCTGGGAGAGCACTGTGCTCTGTGCCACAGTGCCAGGGCAGGGGGATGCACCCCAGCACAGGGATCCTTCTCTCCTCTGCGCTCACATTGACTTGTGGATGGGAGCTCCAAAAGTGGATGCTTCCTGCTGATATTTCTGCTTCTCCCAGTTTCTATCAGGGCCAGGAATAACAGGAGGGAGGGCTGTTCCCCAGCCCCTCCTCCTCTGGTCCTGGACATGGCCAGCGGTATGAAGAGCGGGGGCTGAGGAGTGCGCTTCAGTTACAGAAGCAAATGTTTTTTGGTGCCTCTGGATGTTCCAAGTTAAGCTTGGATCACGCTGCACTTAGCTTTCATGCTATCCAAATTACTCCAGGAGGGCCTAATCCTGATGAATAGCTGGGTAGCTATTAAAATTGTTTCCCTTGAACAGCTAAATGGAAATGCGAGGGCTTGACGCTTGAGCTAGCATTTAAAATGCGTTCAGGTAATCAAAACACCAGATCAGAGAGCGCTGGGGGTTTTGGAGGAGCTGAGATTCAATTCAGCTTTCAACCTTTAGCTTACAGCAAACAATTCCCACCCCCAACAACTGAAACTAGCCCCGGCTCCTTGGAGAGACTGATTGGACCTGACCACGTGGGCTCAGGCTCGCTGTTTATGCCCCTCATGCCAGCAATGCTTCTCGTGCCACCCAACGCCATCTGTCACTCTGCCCTGTCACCTCGGGGTGCTGCTGGGGCAGAGACACCACACTGGTCATCTCTCACTGGAGACATCTGAGCTGCCAGGATGGCTATCACAGCCTTCTCTCTGTCTGGGCAGCAAACACCCCAGCAAATTTAGAGCAACAAACAGCATAAAGGCAGCACCAGTGCCTGCAAATTATTTTTCTGCATCCATAGCAAAGTTGTAGACAGAGAATAACTGGTAAATGTGATGTTCTGTGTAGAGGACATCACTGCCACACTCCACCAGCACAGATATACAGAAGAGCAATGGATTAAATATATGAAATTTTTCTACTGTATTAACTTGCTCCAGGAGCTCTGGCATGAGTGATGATGGGAATATCAGTGAGGAGCTGCTGAGGAGTGGCTGAGCAGGCAAGAAGAACCAACTTGTGGATGGAGACCCCATGGATCCTGCATGCTGCTCTCATTCCCATCTTACCTGATGCTTGTATATGTGGGGACAGGCAGCTGCAGCAAGCCAAGCAGGCACCAAGCCACGTGCCTGTGTGTGTTTCTGTCCAGAGAAACCACAACTCAAAGAATCTGACTTACAATATCCATGAGGTGAAGGAAGAACAGAAACACAGTTTGGGCATTCCGAGCAAGTAAACTGGCCTGAATACCATGTACATGGAGGCAGCTGTGCTGCATGAAGTCATCAGGTACTGGGCCTCACCAGTCTGGTTTCCTAAGCAGGCTGGGAGCAAACCATTAAGGATTCTTCTCCAAGCCACATCCCTACAAGGAATCCTGCATTAAAAAAAAGAAAAAGGAGGAAGAAACTGTGCTTTGAGCTCAGCCATTGCACACCTCACTAATTGCAGCTATTCTTAAAAACATTATTGTGGGCCCAACCTGACTGCAGAGACAGCAGCACTGGAGGTTAAGGGGGGAAAGCTTGCTTCCATAACCTTAGCCATGTAAAACAATTTGGTATGAACTGTGGCCCCTCAGGGCTCATTTCAAAAAACCTGCTGTTGTGAGGCCAGTAGCAGTGCTGCAGGGGCTGGACACAAGTAATGTAGGAGTTAACTGAGAGTGGAGGGATAAGAGCCCCAGAAAGAATGTCGATATCATAGACCTGATATATGAACAAGAGCTGTGACTCACTCTTCACCTAGGGACCAAAGATGATGCAAAGATGCATTAAAAGCTTCTCACTTCTCCTGATTTAACCTTCATTCGCTGCATCAGGACAGTGCACAGCAGCTAAGGGTGCCCTGTGTGCCCAAGGGAAACAAAGCCCAAGCACGGTGTGAGGCTCTCTGGGACGTATCAGGAAATTTGGAAACCACATAGGTTTCTCCTTAGGTTGCAGAGCACTGTGCAGAAGCCTTTGGTACCCAATGCCAGCCATGGGGATGGAGCTCCCCTCTTTCCAGGTGGGTGGCATGAGACACACCATGCCTTCGGCAGAGCCCCCAAAAGTCCTAAGTGTTCCCCGAATATTAAGCCACAAGTCAGACATAGTGAAGCAAGGAAGGATTTTTCAGTTTTCCCTGCTCAAGAGCGGCTGGGGCAGCCCCCGAGCACAGCCCATCGCCGCGGAGTGCCCGCACGGCAGCTCCCGGGCAGCGGGGCCGCCCAGCTGCGGCACACGGCGGGGCGCGCCGCGGCTGCGGGCAGCATACGGCAAAAGCCAATTGCGTGGCCTGATGTTCAATGAGACTTGACAGGTCCCGCCGAGGTCTGCACGCCGAGAAAGAGCCCGGGGCCCCCAAGCTGGCGACAGCGGCTCGGCTGTGCTCGGCCCCAGCGCGCCCGGGGCCGGGGATGCAGCATTTGGATCATCTCACAGCAGCTGGCAGGGAGCCAGCGGCCAGAGCATCATCCCGGCAGCACGGGGCTGCCTCCCTCCTTCCCTCCCTCCCTCCCGGTGCACTTTTACCCTTGGAGCGTGGCGGGGGAAGGGCGATGCACACGCAGGGACATCCTTCACTTGTCACTCCCAGCCTTCGGCTGTTTCTTTCTTTGCGATCACCTAAGGGTGAGGAGGAGTTGAAAAACGCTACACTGACAGCGCCGTCGGAGCTGCGGATATAGGGCCTTCCGCTCCACGCCAAGCAAACCTTCTGGAATGGTTTGGACGCGATAGGTAAACAGTGTTGGGCTTGCTCAGCAGGGAGACATTTGTATTTAGATGTTATAGATAAGTGGTGCATATTTGAGACATCTGAAAGTTATTATTCCAGGCGGTTTCTAAACAGAG